>NC_141135.1:44870415-47270415 GCF_053477565.2 Lygodium microphyllum | reverse complement strand
GCAAATACATGGAGTAAGAAGAATGGTTAGGATACACATTCCATCAAGTACATATGTGGGCAAGGTAAGATGAAGTGGGGATACAAGGAATACAATCTTCACAGTACATCATTTCAACTTATATGAGCTTGATCATGTTTAGGTATGAAGAGTTCAAAAGACTAGGCTAATAAGATAAACAAAGGAGAGATTAGGATTAGAAATGCTCCAAATAAAGAACTGGAATCGATGGATGAAGGTTACCCTTGCATGGATGCTATGAGCTTTGTATGCTCCTTTCACTAGAAGTTAGCTCCAATTCTCTCATGCTGATGTGTATGTGTTAGCCATGAGGCAAGTGGCTAATGGAATTATGAGCTTTAAATCTCAGTATGTTGTTGCATATTCATCAACTCCACAAGCTTACTTGATACTCCACCATGCTTCCCATTAACCTTGTCCTATTTAATCATCAGATCACTGAGTAAAACAACGCCTTTCAATATAATCATCCGTAAGAAAATTCCATGACCTCTGTGCTTATTGCATTGTAGTTTTACCAACTTGCTATTGTTTTTTGTATCAATGTGGGTGAATGGTCTACTCCATTTGTATTTCTTGCAAAGAATGATATTAGTGATATTACATTGCCATGAGCAAAGAAGGCTACATTCCTTTGATTATTTTTTTGATCATCATATTGCTTTGTGGAGAAGCTGACTCAGCTATCTCTTGAAAGGATCGACTTCATTTCTTGCAATTTACTCCTCAATGATCTTCAGTTACATGGTGCATGGAGTAGTTTGTTTTCTTAAGTGCATGATCTTCTCTCTCCACTAGCTCCTATGTATCTTGAAGTGCTATGCTTTTTATCTCATCCCACAAGCAAGCTAGCGTACCCCGATCAAAAAGCTTCTCTCTTGTAGTCACCCTTGATTCATAAATTCTACATGCTAACTACAAAGCCCACTTTGCCTAAATCATAGGGATGGGCACGAACAAAGCTCATCTCTCTTATAGATGCTTTTAGACTCTATAGTCAAGGGCATCAATAGCCTTATGTTCTTCCCATCATCTTCATGCATGTCCCTCTCTTTGATGGCCCCCCATAAATCTCTCTCCAAAGGCTAATAATAGCCTTTCTTTTCCTTGATCATTATGACTAAGAATAGCTTCTAAAGGCTTTCAATAGCCTATCTTGAAAGCTAAGGGTTTATTCACTTAGTTATTAAGCTTTTATTCAAAGCTAAAGTCCCAAAGACAAAACAAACACCAAGCACATCCGCATACATCTAAATCTCCAGCATGTGTGAGTTGATCAACACCCCAAGGTTTTCTACGAGTGGATGCTCAACATCGCGGCAATGAGTGCACTAGCCAACTAGGCCCACTAACCATGTGTTGATTGGTTTTAGGCTTGCAAAGCTCACAAGGCTATGCCTCACCTGCTTCACATTTTTGTGAGAAACAATATTTTATGAGCAAAGGGGAGAAATCATGTGCATGATTACTTCCCTCTGCTCACAAAATATTGACAAATAGCACGCTCTTTGCATATGCTTTCCAAAATATATCAATGCATTATGACCAATAAGAAACCACCGATCTCAAGAGGATAAACTGTAACTTGTAACCATAGGAATAATGCTTTTGAAACTCAATATCGAATGTATAATTAATCAAACAATATAATCAATAGTAATTGCATGTACTAAATATACAAATTTATCAGTATCATATGAGATATAGCTAGCCACATGGGATAATTCTTGCCAAGCATGCTAGTCACACTTTTACAACTTTGCATTATGTTAAAGCATTGAGAAGTTCAGAGAGCTTGTCAAATCTACATGTTGCTTGCTTTTTTATTATTCAGATGCAAAAGAAAGTAGTCATGCTACTGCACATTTGCTTTATATCACTCATGAAAAAGAACAAACAATGTACTTCATATACAATAAATGGGGTACTACACATGTATTGATGTAATACCACACTTGTAGTAACCTTGAGTCTGACCTAATAACCATAATACGATAGATTGTGCCAACAAAATGTAGACCCAAGTGGTTTGTGTATGGGTGTGTACATGGGTGTGTGAGTTCAAACCATGGATATAACCATGATGCGTCTTGCATCTTTCAAATTTCAAGGCGTCTCAAATAACAATAATATGATAAACCTATGATCTTGCAAGGGCATGTAGAAGAGCTTTCTATTCTATGTAGCATGAGATTGATCACTTGGCATGGTTGCAACAATGAAGATCATGCAAAAAAAGTAACAGAAGCCTAAATTTTATGGCTATTATTAAATAATCAATCTCTTACACCCAATTGTAATGGTATTGGGAAGCCAATTTGATCTCTAGACTATATGCACAAAAAATAGTGACATGGATACACACAAAGAGATAAGTTGAAAAGAATAAAATGTCAATAATTGTACTTCATCAAAGGGAGTATTGAACCATTATTTTACATATGCACCATCCTTTACTTGTTCATGGACCTCAAGTACAGATAGTGAACCCAAACAATTGAGAGAGAGAGAGAGAGAGAGACAGAGAGACAGAGAGACAGAGAGAGACAGAGAGAGAGAGAGAGAGAGCATATTAATTGCATGCTCTTCATCTCCTTGAGTCTCCCTTTACACGCCATATCTTATATCAATATTCCTCCCAAAACCATATTAGAGATTTTGGGAATCTCCCAAGTCCCACTTTCAAATAAGGGGTAAAGATTTGGCCATCTGGCTAAATCTTAACCCATGCTTCAAAGTGAGACTTGGAAAGGCAACCTATATAGTAATTAGGGTAGACTCACTTTCAAGTAAGGGGACAAGATTTGATCATGTGGCCAAATATTAACTATATTGGGAATTTCCAAACTATACAAGAATTCCCAATTTCCATAATATAGTGTTTGGACTACCATTATGAAGTTTTTTCGTGAATAGTACTGGCATAACCAATTGAACCACCTCACAAATT
Organism: Lygodium microphyllum; assembly: GCF_053477565.2. NCBI lineage: Eukaryota > Viridiplantae > Streptophyta > Polypodiopsida > Schizaeales > Lygodiaceae > Lygodium > Lygodium microphyllum. The sequence continues at coordinate 47,267,444 of NC_141135.1, read as the reverse complement.
GGTCCATCAAATCCAAATCCTTTACACCTAAATGAGAGAGAGAGAGAGAGAGAGAGAGAGAGAGAGAGAGACACACACACACACACACACTCTCTCTCTCTCTCTCTCTCTCTCTCTCTCTCTCTCTCTCTCTCTCTCTCTCTCTCTCTCTCTCTCTCTCTCTCTCTCTCTCTCTCTCGTGTGTGTGTGTGTGAAATCATAAGAAACAATTAGAAATATAGGTCAAAGTGCCATGATGACAACATGCATGGAAATACCAAGACTCTCTCAAAGTTCAAGCTCTCATAATGGCTAATGTAGTTTTAAGATACATGTCTATATAGACACCCATATCAAAATTCATTTGGTTAGGCTCACATCTGCCAATCTGCTTGTAAGAGCATGCTCAACAGGTATGGGGAGAGTGTTTGGAAATTTTCTAGGCATGCAATAAATTACCTCATGCCTATTTTCTCAAACCTTCCAACTAATCTTCACGGAACATTGTAGCCAATCCATATTACTTGAAGACGTCAACATCACAACAAGCTTCCCCAAGTTTCCATCATATCATAGACAAAAGATTAGAGTGACATGAGGATTATATTTGGTTTACCTACGTAAATATGTGAAAGGGTTGCCACATGGAAATCATTTGAAATTGTAGCTTAGTGGAGAAAATCTCTAATCATTATTTACACCATGATCTCTAATCATTTCAAAGTGCACCATGATGGAGGAGATCTCTAATCATTATTTTGAGAGCTCTATATTGCTAGGTGCATGGATATCATGGTGTTATTGAGTACTAAAAGCAATAAGTTTCTCAATTTTTATAGCATGATTCAATTGCCCCATTGACACACTACATCTAATCACCACATGTTCTAATCTATATCTCCCACCACCTAAATATTAGATTTAGTTGAATACTACCTATCAACAAATTAATATGGAAAATGTTAAGTTATAGTAATCTCTACTATTTGAGAAGGTAGATTAAAAATAGCATACTAAAAAATATTTCTCAAGTAATACTATAAAATATCTACTTCTCTACATGTATACTTTTGTGAAAGCCTCTATAGAATGGATGGTAAAAGAAATATTTGCTTATTGGTCTTACAGAATCACATGTAATGTGAGAGATTCATACTTAACCAATCAATGCATGAACAACTATACACACTCTTTCTCTTCAATTATGTGATATGAAATAGTTGGATGTGCCATTCCAAATAAGTGTAGTATGAATCATTAATAGATCCTAAAGATTTATTTGTTGACTATGATATTTGAAGTAGATTTATGTTTTACCATCATATTCATATTATAGCCAAAATAATGAGAGAATGTAGAATAGCATCAAGTAATTAGAGAAAGATAGAAAATAACACTTAATTTCCATAAACTGAAGCATAGAATGTGTTTAATGTGTATTTCACCATCTTTTAAGTTACAAAATAGCAGCATAACATTGGAGCATAGAATGCGTTTCATGTATCTTTTCCATTCTTTTAAATGACAAAATAGAAGAAAAACATTGGAGCCTAAGAGTTTTAGGTTCTAAGAGATTATATAAAATGTGCATCATTCTCTCGAATAAGCTCTTACATAGGAATGAATATGAGGGCAAGATAGATGGCATGAAATTTACATAAAATCATGCATAGACATTAAGCTATTTTGATGGCTTGATCACATCTATATAGGCAACCACACATGTTCAACATGTTGATCGAGCAGTTGAGATCACATAAAAATGTGTTAGAGCTTAAAACATTTAGGGTGATGCCATGCATGATGGGAATGGAGGGATGGTCCCAAAAGGACAGCCAACACATCAAACATGTAAGGGCACACCTAATGTATTAGACATGATTAGAAGCTCTTGTTTGTATTGTCTTGCCCATCCATGGCTCAAAAAGTTCCTCGCTATTCAAAGAGCTCCTCACCATTTGAAAGGGCTCATTAACAAGTATGCATATGGAGGCCCCAATGACTCAGTCAGCTTCTAGTCAATAAGCCACTCAAATGTCATACCCACATCACCACTTGCAAGCCAATACATAATGGATGAGAAGGATACATCAAGCTGCATAAATAACAAACAATATGATAAAAATTCTTTCGTGGTTCAAAGCAAAGGCTATGATAAATTTGTGTTAATTTCTATCACCACTTTCTATTGGAAATTCGTGTCAGTAGGACTAGGGCTCAATGCCACCACGGACAATGCAACTTAGCTAGTGCTCTAGATGTTCATCATGAGAGTATCATCAGAGATATAGAGTGCTCAAAAAGAGATTGTCTCTCTCATTGTAGGTGTTGGACTAAAGGCACAACACTCAAGACATTGGATGGACTTCTATTATTTTATCATGAGAGTATCATTAGAGATATAGAGTGCATCTTCTCAAAACAAGATTGTCTCTCTCAGTGTGAGTGTTAGGATAAAGGCACAACACTTGAGACATTGGATGAACTTCTATTCTTTCAGAAGTAGAAACTTGCTTAAGTAATAATCTCTCACCTTGTCTTCTCAACATTCCACTCTAACTAGCCATGCATCCTTCTCTCTATCCCAAGAAAGTAAGAACATAAGGCTAGCTTTGAGATATAGTAAACTCACCAACTTACATTCCCACTTTGTAGTGTGAAATCTTGAAGGCTCAAATATGGCTCCACAATCCAAGCAACACAATTTGATGACATCTCTTCTTTGCTTCCACCACTAAGCATGCCAATGATGAGAGAAGAAGATAGAGAATAAGAATGAGAAGAAGGTGATGAAGAACAGCTTCATAATGTTAGATCCCTCACTCTCTCACAATATCACAACCCCACACACAACTCTAAACTTAAACCTTTTACCATGGATGGAAATAATAAATAAAGAAAGAAGATGTAGAGCTTTTCTACCAATTTTCTTACTTCACACACATCCCACTTACTCTCTCCCTCACTGTCAATAATAGAGAAGAGATGATAGAATATAAAAAGTTAATAGAAAGTTTCAATAGTTACATTGATAGAGCTTTTACTACATGGACACACTAAAAGAGTACATATAACTAATACTATCCACCCTTATATAGATCAACATTAGAGTTTGGGGTTAGGTCCCTTCTCTAGGGTGGTGTCATGTTTGTGTTTCAGGGTTTATACCTCTTTTGTATTTTAGGGTTTCCACAATTGTGAATTAAGGTTTACACCCTCTTTTGGGCATCTTATCCACTTTGTGGAATCTAGTCTGGTGTCAAGATATTTTGCACATATGTTGGGGGTCTCTCACTATGAGAGTCAATAAGAGTAGTAAGGGATAGGTAGATGTATATGTTTCTAGTGAGAACTATGTATTGATAGAACCTGAGAAAGGAAACAAAAGCCTTGTATGGGATTCCAAACACACTTCAGCCTTGTGTATCCCTAGTTATTGCAATAGTCATAAACTGATTGTTTGATGGCTAAACTCCAAGACAAATGGTTCTTAGCTTATCTAGATAATGCCTACTACTACTCGAAAGCAAACTCCAAGCATAAGATCTCTTGGAGCTCCTTGTTATACCCAAAATTGTGCACTAAATACTAGCTTCTACTCTGCTACTCAAATGGCAAATCGAATGCTTTCCTTGGCTCCAAAAGGGGCTAAAACCATAGGACACCTGCTTAGAATTCTCCTAGATTGCTTCTTCTTCTTTCTCCTAGAGTGCTATTTGTTGCCTAAAAACTACAATCGGGCGTTGTGTGAAATCAGGCCCTTCTTTTTTCATGAGATCTCCCAAAACTGGCTAAAAAGCAACTTGCTTTCTGCACATCACCCTATTCTAGAAGGTTTTTATACCTTTTGAGGATATTTATAAGAAGTAATATTTAAAACGTCAAAAATAGATTAAAATTATCCAAAAATCCCATATTTTTGAACCATCCATACTGTGGACACCATCACTAATGCCTAATATGACATTGATTCTCTAGATTAATAAAAAAGCTAATGATGATGCATTCCAAGGTTTTTTACATGGTGTCTACGTAGCAACACAACATCTACCCCCTCTAAACTTGCACATCCTCCAATATGTGCCAAAGTCCTAGTTGTCACTACATTCAGAGTCCTCTTCATCCTCTGCAACCATATCCTTTGCTTCTTCATCTTCTATATATTCCTGGCTAGCCCTTGTATCATGGCCACTATTTTCATCTAGTTCTGGCGACTCATAGGCAGTACATTTTTTCCTCTTGAATAATTTGATTATTTTTCCTACTGTCGGAATTATTATGGCTGTCTCATCCGGCTCATTTAATGCATAATCAGAATTATCAAACACATGTCTTACCACATAGGGTCCAAACCATCATTTGAAGACCTTATGCATGGCACTTTGCTAGTTTTCCAAACTGTTGTCAGAAACCAACACCCAATCTCCATCTTGTATGGTTCTTGGCCTCAATCTATGTCTTTTTTCAAATCGTTTCTTGTTTGATATCCTTGTTGCCCTTAAATTTGTGATTGTTGCCTCTATGTCTTCTGACTTCCTTTTGTTAGATATGCTCAATGCCCCACCCTCATAAGGTGCCAGCAATGATCCATGGTGCTCAAAGTTGTAAGGTCCCTATTATGAGGAGAAGCCAAATGTGAGCCCGGATATTGGTTGAGTCCTGACTTGTATATCAGATGAGGACTATGTGAGCGGATGGCAAAAAGGTGACCATTGTGGGTCTAATCTTTGGGTTGGGCTGAGTAGTTAAGCTAGTAGCAACTCGAGGCACATTGCATCGAGTTGTAGGGTAAGGGAGTTAAAAGGGACCCCTATTTTGGGGTCCGAGGGCAATGCCCTAGGCCCGATGGTAAAAGAAATATTTCCTAGAATATTCCTTGGCCAACTAGTGGAGGCTCATATGGTAGGCCGGTCATGCCAACCTAATCGCCTTTGCAGGCTATAAAAGCTAAAACCCTTCACAATCATCGATCATCTATCTTTCACCCCATCAAAGTCATTCCAGCTAGCCTTAAGCTCTTCACCTATCTTCTGTCTAGATCGCCATCTAAGCTTCACAGTAGAAGCACACAGGTGGATAGAGCCATCTTTGTATTAGTTGTTTGGAGCTAGAGAAGTTTTCTAATTCTCCTCTTATCTATTGTGTACTCTCTATCTCTATCTCTTTCTCAAATTCTGTTCACTGCGCCGTGTAATTTTTTTACACCTTTCCAACTGTCTAATACGTAAGGCCAACTCATCTCAATTCAGCTTCTCTTCCTAATGTAGCACATTCCATGTGACTATCATCTCTTCTATCGGCATGATAGGTTTTTGATTGTACATCAATTCAGTAGGCATAAGAAACCCTTCTACACGAAATTTTATTGCTTGTAATGTTTCAGTTGTAAACTAATGACCTATATTTTTAGGATCCTGTATACTTGGTTGCCTTAACACTTTCTCATATAGGCCTTCACTGTTTGGTGGAAGTGACAAAGCAGTTGGTTTCACTTTTTTTTTCAATCGTCTTATATTTTGTCTCCGCAACTGCTTCAGCCCATTGTAATTATTCATGTTGAGCAAACAATACTATAACATCATATTGTCCAAAGAACATACTAGTAACACTCTATTTTCAGCCTCATTATCTACATGTAAGGTCACTGAAATTTCAACCTTAGTGTCAGTAATATTCAGCCCATAACAGAGGCCTAAAATGCCTTCATTTCTAGCTAGCAACCCCAATGCTCTTAGTTCCTTAGCATCCCATTTCATAGATATGCACTCATCCTTGCATATAACTTCCATAGGCTTAAGCCAACATGAACTGTTTACTATAAATTGAGAATAACTAGCAGTAAATACATGCTTCATTCCATCAAGAGGCAAGTATATCCTCCGAATAGCACTACTATAGCCCCGCATTACAACAGTGCTCTAATGAAAATCTGGTTCTTTGAATTCCCTTGCATTTGGAGGCAAAGGAGACTCTTGAAGCATATCCCAATTCCTAGGATGATTAATACAAATGGTAAGAAATTGGACTACTTTCCTCCCATCCTTGCTTCTAACTCTTGCATAAGTAAAACCATCATCAAGGCATGGCACAGCATGGCTACAACCACACCACCACACCTTGACCCTAACATCATGACACCTTAGGATCATGCCTACAAAGCTTGGCATGCAAAGCCATAAGCATGAAGCCACATCAAGTTAGGACTGTGAAGCCTCCACTACTCAAATATATTTGAGTCGAGGGTGGATTGGAATACAAAAGAATAAAAAGAACTAAGTCTAGATGGGTAGACCTTGACCAACTTGATAGAATAAGTTAAGACCCCAAGTCATAGTGCGGAAGACACTAACCAGCTTGATAGAAAATGTTATGTTAAGACCCCAGCAAACATTGACTAGCTTGATAGCATGAGCTAAGTTAAGACCCCATAATGAAACAAGAAAACCACCCTTAGATTGTTGAGGACAACAATCCATTAAGTGGGGGTGAGTGTAAGGGTATGGGCTTTGTAGCTATACCATGGCGTTGGAGTCAGAAACACCTATATAGGGAGTAGTAATGATTCTAAGCTATACTTGGTTTCCACTCAACATGTGATTTCCTATACTCAGTGGTGATTCCTCACATGTATGACATAATGAGAGTGTAGTCCTAAGATGTGCCTCAATGTTATATCTTTTGATATTATGAATACAAAAGATTCATTATTGATATATCTTGTGGGTGTAGTCCTAAGATGTGCCTCAATGTTATATCTTTTGATATTATGAATTCAAAAGATTCATTATTGATATATCTTGTGTGCCTTTCGGCTATGCCATTTTATGTCTCATGAAAGGTTATGATTTGAAGTCCCGTGGAAGGTCCGTAATATGTGATTCCCTATACTCAATGGTGAACCCTCACATGTGCGGCATCACGAGGGTGTAGCCCTCAACATTGTATCTTTCGATATCATAAATAGAAAAGATTCATTTTTGATATATCTTGTGTGCCTTTTCGTTGTGCCATTTTGTGACTCATGATAGGTTATGACTTGAAGTCCTAAAAAGATCCATAACATCTCCCCGCCACCCCCTTTCTCTCACGTGTGTTTACAAGGGGGCATGGAGGATGGAGCTAGGAAGTGGAGATCATTTCAGCAAGTGCAATTACAATGAGACTTTTCAAGCACTTGATTGCCACTTGACGGTTACGTTACTATAGTGAATGGCAGTTTCTCCCGTTTTAGTTGTACTTTATGTACTAGGACAAATCATTTGAACTGTGGGCTGGAGTAAAAGCACTCGAGTCATTCCTTCATGACTTTAACTACATTGAGTGCACCCAAGTCAATCTACCGAGGTGTGTCCAGACTCCATACGCTTACAAATGAGTGCTGATTTAGAGTCACGCAACTTGAGCGCCAGCGCCAACAAGTTGGTTGACTTCCTGACACGGTACGCGTTTTCCAGCTAATAAAAGACAATAACCGTGCCTGAATGATAAGACGATCAACTTCATTTCACAATTGGGCTACTTTCCAGAATCCAGACTGTAGCTTCTCCATGGCACAATAAGACAATCAACTACATTTCACAAATGGGCAACGTTCCAGAATCCAGACTGTAGCTTCTTCATGGTCAACGGCTATGGCGTTAAACGCTGTGCTTGAAGGGAGACGCACGTCGATACCTGAAGGAGTGCTCAGGTAAACGTGTTATAGCTGTCTTGGAGGCAATTTCATGTTGATGATGATTAAACAACTTCTAAGCCTGACAGTGGATGGATTCGCTCATGGTAGATGCGATACTGCTATCGATTTTGCTTGATGGGGCTGCCAAGTACATGTGGAAGGTCCACGTGCAAGCTGTCTTGAGTCTTACTTGGTACGGGTAAGCTATTAAGCAGTGCAAATAATTTTGTGGCTGATCAAAGAATCTCTGATTCTCTGAGTATGTGCATCTGTTCACGGGTTTGTGCTGAATTAAATGACTCGCAGGCACGCCAGGCCTGTAGATTGTTCAGAAACTTGATCCAAAATATGAGTTACTACTATTATAGCCCGCCGTACTATTACGACTACTTTAACTCCCCGCCGCCGTACGGTTATACATATTCTCCGAGCAGTTACAACCCTGACAACAGCAGCAGCAGCGGGTCCTCCTCGGGCTCTAATACGACGGGGATCGTGGTGGGCGTAGTAGTGTCGTTGCTTGTGGTGTTAGCCATAGCAGGGGGGGTGATCATCTACTGTGTGTGCGTCAGAAAGAAGAAGCAAGCGCCAGGGCAGCACGTTTTTCTTTATGAGCAGCACCAAGGGAAACCGGCGACAGCCAGTACCACCGACACGGTGATCGAAATACCAGTGAACGCTGGCGGCGGTGGCGATGAGGTGGTGCTGGAAGGCCCGCGCGCCTTCTCGTATAGCCAGCTCAGCCAAGCGACCGACAACTTCAGCGAGAAATACAAGGTTGGGGGGGGCAGCTTCGGCGCGGTGTATCGCGGCACGCTGATGGTGGCCGCCGGCTCCGGCCAGCAGAACCTCGACGTGGCGGTCAAGTTCATGGCGCCTGACACGTGGCAGGGGTTCAAGGCCTTCCTGGCGGAGATCCAGATCAACCGCTCGATCAACCACCGGCATCTGCTGAAGCTGGAGGGGTGGTGCCAAGAGGGAGAGAAGCTGCTGCTGGTGTACGACTTCATGCCCAACCGGAGCTTGGACTACTGGCTGCACGGGGACGCGCAGTACGCGCAGATGCTGAACTGGAGCATGCGGTACGACATTGCGAGAGGCGTGGCGTCGGCGATCCACTACTTGCACGAGGAGATAGACAGGCCGATCCTGCATCGGGACATCAAGTCCAGCAACGTGCTGCTGGACGAGCAGTTTAAGGCAAAGCTGGGGGACTTCGGCCTGTCGCGGGAGGCGGAGCATGCCGACGGGGCGGCCTTCACCACCAAGGTGGCGGGCTCCCTCGGGTACATGCCGCCGGAGCTCTACACCGGCGGCAAGGCCTCCAAAGCCTCAGACGTCTTCGGCCTCGGCGCCCTCCTTCTCGAGCTCGCATCTGGCAAGCGCCCCTTGGACCCCTCCCTCCGCCACCACGAGGGCAGGCTCGTGGACTGGGTGTGGGACCTCCGCTCCCAGAACCGCCTCCTCGACGCTGCCGACCCTCTCCTCAACGCCACCTTCGACCCCAACAGCATGATGCGTGTCCTACTCGTCGGCCTCGCCTGCTCCCACCCCAGCGCCCAGAGGCGCTACACTGTCGTGCAGGCTATGGCCGCCCTCCAAGCTTCCTCCCCTATCCCTGCAGACATTCCCATATCAAAGCCCGTCATGCACTTCGCGGATGGTCCCTACCCTTACAACACCGACTCCTCAACGACACCAACTACAGCAACGACAACCACCAACGCTAGCTCCAACTTCTCATCTAGCTCATACACGCCCAGTACCATTCCATTCTCATCGACGTACCTTTGATCCCCCCCCCAACAAAAACCTATTTCGCTCTCTCTTCTCCGCCAGACATGTATCGCGCTTCTTAAGTGTCCACGCATTAGCCTGTACCCCAAAGCCCCTCAATCTCCAACCCCATTGTTCTATTCTTCCAGATTTTGTTCTCTTGTGTGGTTCAATTACTACTTTATATTCAGATAACATTTGGCTCTCCTCCCACTTAACCATTGTGAATCTATTCCTTTGGAGATGAGGTTGGTTAGACACTAAAGGTACGTTTTCGCAAGTTGCTAATATCTTAAAGGTTTGTATTCAAGGGTTGGGTGTCTACACCACTTTATACATGCAAGGACGTCACCTATTGTATATTTGCTAAAGTTGTAAACTCTCTACCCACTCTTGGAATTTGTCTTCCCTACTCTACCAAGTGATGGACAAGGGTGCACATTTGCCTATGCAACCAATTAAAAATTTTGTATGTTTATTGCTTCTTTTGCAAATTGTGTGCTTTTGGTAATATGTTGAGCCCATACTCCTGCCTACTTTCAAAAAGTGCATGCCCACACTCTAAATAAGGCTTGGACGTTTGGATTCCCTCACTCCATTGTGTAACCAACCTAAGAAATGGTTAAATACTAGGAATCTTAGTATTGTGGACAACATGAATGCTTTGCTCGATGATACTGCATGGGTAATAAACACTTTTTTCACTTGCCTAAGAGTATGACTTTGTTTAGAATCTCATACATTGCAACCCATATTCTCAACCATTTGGATCTCTTGACATTCTATTGAGCTAAGGGTAATCATAGACATATGTTGTCTTCATATAGGGCTACTGATTTTTCTCCTATCACTCGGGGAAGTTACTATATGTATATTCTATACATCACATGCGTTCAAGACTTATTTATAAATATTCTCATTTGTGAATTTTTCATGAATAAAATATAATCATTTTCTATTCAATCTATAAATAACCCCTTTATATTACACCCTTTTGTATATAAAAAATGTACAAAAATGGTATTTTAAAAATATCTTATTTTGAACCCGTGTGATGCACACAAATATTCATGAGTAACTCACTTGAGTCCTATCATAACCTTATGAGCATTGTTTTGCTTTTGAAAATTGAAAAAGGTTACTAAGTCAAGAGCTTAGTCATTTAAGGGGCAAAAGGGATTGCAAAAATCTAAGAGAGATCTAATATGACTCTCACTAAATATGGCCATGTTGAGGGGTAGTGAGGATTGTGTGTAGGTAGTTGCATGCCATAAATACAACAAGTGAGGATTGTGTATAGATAGTTGCATGCCATAAATAAAAAAGCAAGACAAATGTTTGACTTTTTAATCTCTCTCCAAAAGTAAGAAAAGCGACAAATGTATTGATTTAACACTACTAGACCTACATGAGCACATGTAATTTTGCAAGCATTAGGGGTTGCTAGCATGGGAAAGAAAGACCCTACTCTTAGTACCCTACATGATTAGGTGATGGTGGGGTCGAACCCCTGATCATGTATAGGAAAAAAAATTCCAAGCTATTTTTCAAGTAGGAAACGACACATTTTCCTAGTTTATGTGAATTTCTATATGTTAATTTGTAGCTAAGAAGTCATATAGGAATTTTCTAACAAAAAATTTACCTAATGAATTTTTAGTCATTCTTAAAGTAGACATTCTTCAGTTGACACTTTAGATCATTTTTCAGATACAAAAAACTAAAGGTCAACTCCATAAATTTCCATATATGTTAGGACATAACTAGTGAAGTGCAAGAAGCTGAAGAAAATTAAAAAATCAAGATTTGCATTTACTACTAAAATTTGCAATACAATGAAAGGTGGCATACATATAATAGTTTCCTTCTATATTCACCAATCATTCTCTAACAACATGCCACAATAGCTCAAAGTAGCCCCATACACCAAACACTACATCCATAACATGTATTGATAAGTACATAACCAACATCCTTACTTTTAGCCTCTTTCCTAGCATTTACCAAGTGTTAGTTTTGGAAAGGAAAGAAAAAGATCAATTGTATAACCTTTGCCAATGTAGGACTTGTGCCGTTTTTTTCTAATCCAAGCATTCAACCAAGAAAGATTCATACAAGTCACCACAAAGGTATGAGTATACTCCTAAAGCATGCAAGAAAGTGTTAAAACATTAAACAAACCCAAAAGCTTCCAACCACTCAGTTTTCGTACTTTACAGTTATCATCTTTCTTGCAATTTTCCTTATTTGCATGTAGTGAGATCCTCAAGTATACAATTCACCATCACTACCCAACATCTCTTTTTTTACTTGTTCTACCCTTGTATCTAACTCAATGCCCTACACTTGATCCAAAGAGTGTATTTCGTGACCCACAAACAATCCATACTAGATTTCATAAGATTCTATACTCCCCTAACAAGACCTATGGTCCAAAAAGACTCATGCATGATCTGAAAGTTTATTTCTTGGGAGACTTCAAGGGGGATCGATTATTTGCAAGCATCCAACCTCAAACTTTGGTCGCTAACTAGGTATCATAAAAGCATTCAAACCGAGAAATTGTCAAAAAACTCTCATTATTACATGCTTGACAACAAGCATTGATTGTGTGTGCTTCATATTTCTATAGACCCAATGCATTTTTTAATATGTATTTTAAGAGAGAAACACATTGAAATCACAAGACTTAGTGCACTTACTGAGGATAGAGAACCCCTATCTATACATTGCATGCTCTTCTAAAAGATTCTTAGTAGCTTTCCAAAACAATTTTAGCTCGAGGCATCGTACATCATATTCCCAAAAGAACCCTTGAATGCATTTGTGATAATGATTCAATATTATGATCTCAACTTCTAAGCTATTCACATTTTTCGTTGTTTCAAGGGCACTATTAATTTACGTTAGATCTTCCTAGACATCAAAGAGCTATTGTTTTCTAGAAAAAGTTGAATAGTAGATGAAACCTCATGTGTTGACTTCCACTAAGTTGCACTTGTTTCTAAACATGTTTATGCACTTATATCAATCTAAGTAAAAAAGGAAAGGCTGTTAGGACTTCCTTATGTGCACTTTTTGAATATTCAAGGTGACTAATTGCAACACCAAATCATCATCCTCAAAGTTCTTATTGATTTTCCACGTGTCTTTTATGTTGACTACAATATTTCTAGGCCTTCCTCACATGGAACCACATCATTATCCATTTTTAGGATATTTTTGGTTGCAAGTATTGCTTCCATTCCTTAGACAAAATTGCTACTTTCAATCTTATGGTGCTCTTTCTCCACTCTAATGAAGCACCACATAGTGAATGATGCTTGTTATAAGTGTCATGTCATGCAACTTAGTATACACGTTGTTTTCTTTACTATCATGACTCCCCAATTTTATTTTTGGACTAATACTACTTTTGATCGGTATATGCATAAATTATAGTTCTTATTCTCTCCCTTCTAACCACAAGAGTCACCAGCTTCTTGATCAGTATATGCATAAATTATAGTTCTTATTCTCTCCCTTCTAACCACAAGAGTCACCAACTTCTTGTGGAGATGTCAAACTTAACATGAGCTAACACTCAGTATAACATATCCAACCCTAATTCCTTAGGGAGGGTAGTTTGATAGTCATTTAGGGACCAGTTCTAGTAACCACCATAATCTGATATATCTTTGAGCGTGTGGATTCAGGTGACTAAGCATTCCCTAGGTCTACCTTTTGCAATGAAGCATCCAACCTCATTCTATTGTGAGGATTGACCTACATGTTCCTAAAGATACAACTATGATCTCTAGAAGCAATCTAACATTGAGCTTAAAATGAACACATTTTGGGAATCATCAAAGATCAAGATAGGCAAGCACAACACTTGGTTCAATGAGAGTGAGAAATAAGGGAGAGTTGAGTATCAACCCCTCTACCCATAAGGCATAATCTCACACCAGTCTCCTAAAATGGTATTCAACTAATTCTAGGATTGACTCTTAGGAAGGTCATGCTTATTTGTCTTTTCTAAGCTTTGGGAAAAGCCACCCAAATAACTATGTCCACTCAATCGTAGGATGATTTTGTCATGAGACCATCCACCCACTTCTCATCATTGTCATGGCATACTCTAGTGATTTAAACATGCATTCTACCATGTTGTGATAACTTATAAAAATAACTTCATTAATTAGTTTTTGCAAAAGGTTCATTGGCACATCTTTATGAGATGGATACCCTATTTTAGAATCGAGATGGAGATTACAATATCAAATGAGAGTCCCATCGGTTCTTGCATGTCATAAGGGTGAACCTTTCTATATGGAAGACTGAATGTACCTAAGCGGTGGTCATCCACCTCAAGTAGTGTATATGTACTTTGTCTGAAGAGTAACTAAGGTGGCCCTAGGGATGGCATCACGCCTCATCTAATTTTTTTTCATACTCAACGCAACCACAATCATCTTCTAATTTTTCTAACAATCATTCTTTTCAAAGAAAAACATAACTAAAGTTTCTAATAAGTCTAAAGCATCCAATATAAAATTTCCTATCACTTTTCAATTTATCAGTACAAATCTAATTCAAATGAAGTTCATCTTCGCATATTTGAATGCATTTTAACACCCTATGCCTATGAACACACTCTATTTTTTATTTTTCCATATACAAAAGTATACTTTTAGTATACCATCTGTACAAATGTACTCTAAATGAAGTACTAAGAATTTCAGCTAGCTTCTTGCAAAGAGAATTACAAATCAAATCAATTCATACATTTATCCCTTTTGCTCATTTAAAAAATAAAATTGATTGGTTTTTTTCATTTCTTATGAGAAAACAAAAGGAAAGGGGAAGAAGGGGGGAGTGGGGGAGGGTAGAGGGGTGTTTATTGGTGCAGTTCAAAGGAGAGCTCCCCTTGTTGACCATGTGGAGGGGTGGAGGGCCATTAACAATGGCTCTCCCCTCCTTAAGCCTTGAATCTCTCTACTAACGCTTAAGCCTTATTTTCTTTCAATTTTTTCTTTTTTTTTAAATATATTATTTTAATATCTTGGTTATTTTAATAAAGATTATGACTATGAAAGAAATGATGATGTTATGAAAAAATTTGAACCAATTTTTAGTCATTTGTAAAATTTATTAAAAATCTAAAAGAATTAACAATAAGTTTAAAAAGTTGATGGTTAAAAAATAATTTAAAAAATATTATCAAATTTATAAAATGTTAAAAATAAATTATTTTATTTAAGAAATCATAATTAATTCACAAAAAATATTTTAATTTGGTAAGTCACTTATTAACTAAGTTTAGGCTACTCCAAGCAAAAATAGGTATGCAAACAGACTAAACTGAGGATATTTGATTAAGAAAATTGTGCATGTTACATTCTATTTCTCTTCGAGAAATCAAGACATCCTGATCTGGGGAGAAACTCAAGGTACTCTTTTTGGAGGAAAATTTTCTCGATCTAGGTTACATCTTGTCGGGACCAAAAATGGGCCAACACTAGTTCTAGGGCTCTAGTTGGGCCTCTTATGCTCACCAAACCACCCTCATAGCCTAGCAATAAGGAGTTTTTTGAGGCTTTATACTGATCTAGCTAAATCATGTGTTTATATCAATTTGTAGTGTTACGAAGCGGAACATGTGACAAATCTAGAAAATCAAATCTCAATTATAAACAACTTTAAGACAAACATAATAGAACTTAGTGGAAAAATCTAACAAATCAAACATCTTAACTATTAAATACAAAAAACGTTATAATATATAAAAGGATTTGAATAACTCAATAGATTGAGAAAGACAAGAGAAAAATGCACGATTGGGCCTAACCTCCCCCATGGCAAAAGCCATGGTTTGCCATACTTAATTATATATTATGGTTTTACATGGATATTTACATTCATATCTAACATATAATTACAAAGAAAATACAAATATAAATTGAAATACAGAGTTTTAAGAGTCAAGAGATATCCTATAACATGTTACAGTTGTTGTAGAAAATATTGTGCTCTCAATCTTGATGTTTTGACATCACCATTGTGTCCGGAGCGTGCCAAAACTCCCAAAACGACTCTTGAAGCTTTGAATTCCAATTCCGGATGAGGGACAAACAAAAAAACTCAGTTTTCACTGTGTTGTCCTATTTTGCACGCGATCTTGTTGCTTTTATAAAGAAAGCTAGACAAACCTTCTATACTTAACCACATTAAGAAAATAGCAAGGTATTCCATAAAGAAAGCTTCTTTCAATAAAAGTATATATTAAATCTTATATTCTAAAATAATCTATATTAAAAACAAATAAATTAATAGTACTAAGGACAATGATCTAATTATTACTAAAGAAGGTTAAAACTATAACTTACAAATATAGTAATAATTTTAATAATACAATATCATATAAATACATAATATTATATATTATACTTAATATAAATGATAAAATTTACGTTTGGACTTATGCTAATTCCCAGTGCTACTCACAGCCATCGCTACACCTGCTCTACACATAAACTAAATCATTCACAATTGTTTATAAATAAAATAAACAAACAATATAGAATACCTAGTAGTCTTTAACTACAAATAATTAAAATAGGTTGGAAAACTATCCTAACCTTAATTTAATTCGAGTGCGCACTCTAAACTTGTAAAAGCTTAATTAATTAATATGAATTTTGTGAAATTACCGACTGTGGAATCACCCATGTGCACATTAATTAATAAAACACTCGAGAAGGACAGGTGTCCTCGTCAACTTCTTGCATAAGGAATCCGCGTTATGTACGAGCCCCAGTCAACAAATAAATTTTACAAAATCCACTGTAAAATCTCAAGAAATCCACTGTGACTATGCCTCTTGGCATCATGTAGTCTAATGATCTTGCCCATCCCAACTTCAACAAAGGGAGTATATAAACATTTAGGTGGCTGGCACCTCATATCACATACACAAAGGGCTCCTCCCTAGCATAGTGTTGTGGCTCCTATGGCTCTCCTACACCCCCAGGATTGGCCCTGAGATGTGCTATACATAAAACACAATCGTAACATTGTCCACTCTTTTGATAAAGTGTTCCATGAGATAATTTTGTTTCCTCACATAAGAGTCCCCAAAGAAAATCATACTATCCTACAACTCAGGGATCCTCACGCTCTCACTATTGGTCAGTAGTTTTAGCAACTAATTGCAATGCATCCACAATACTTTTCCTTTCTTGATATCATATATAAGAATGCAAATGCAAGGTGTAAATCCATATAGTGCTCAAATAAATTAGCCACAAATCAGTCAATGTATCGTGTGAAAATATTCTTTCAATGATTTCCTTTCTAACATATTGCTTCGTTGCTTAGAAACAATATCGGACTAATCCATGCTATTGTTCCTTTAAAAGTATTAAAAGAATCTTATATGCTTCATTTTAATACACAAGCACTTATATTTTCATGTAAAATTCTTGACATTTCAACTTCTTTATATGTGTATTTATTATATAGGGTATTTTCTATGCTTCATGATATTTCTTTCAAAAAAACATTCTCTAAACAACCACTTTGATACAAAAATGGATATAGATCGAGGCAAATCTCATGCTCTATAGCCATTATACACTCACGAACCTTCTCCTAATTTTCAAGAAATTTTCTCATCTTTAAACTATTTTTTTAATTTAAAAAATTATTTTAATAATATTTATTATTTATTTTAATATTTATTTCTAGTTTATTTTTATTTTTAAATATATGAAGCTTATGTGGATTGTGATTCTATATTACATTCAATATAACTCTATAAAAACACCATTTAAATCATAAAAATCCATGAAATTATCATTTTTCTATAAAATCTCACATTTCGAGTTTTAGGGTTTTGATTTCCATTATGTGAATTGCTAAACATTACTACTTACCCTATGATTTTAGACATATTAAAGTATATTCAACCATTTTCAATAATTTTCATAACAAGAATAAAAGATTCATAATAAAATTCAATAAAAGTTACTTATGTTATAATTTGTATGTACATGTATCGTATTTTGAAAATGAATATCTGTTAACACTCTTTGATACCTATTGACACTTCCTTCGTGCTTTCTTGATCCATCCATCACATCTCATCTCACGAACCAGCACCCATTCCCCCTCATCCTCTCAGCCCATATGAACCATGTTTATGGTGAGAGAAAAAGAGGAGAAAGAAAGACTGAATTTCTATCTTTTCATGAAGTGTGTCAAATTGTTTGCTCTTTTTCGCAATTGGAGAGTGAAGAATTCAGAGAATCCATGGCCAGGAGCTTGAAGCCTAATGCAGAGAGGTGCAAAATGCCAATTTTTTAATGATTTAAGAGGACACTGAAAAAAAGTTCCCCCCCCCCCCCATTCATTGAGTTTCATGAAGATAAGCTTCTTCTAAGCTTAGTTAACTCTTAACTTACAAAAAAACTGGTTCAACCCCATCGCATTCACACTGTTCAAAAGTGGTTTTGGGCCAAACAGAGAAGCAAACAACCTCGCATTCATGATCCAACTAGACATCAGCTTCTGGAATCAAAATCTACTACCCTACTCTTCGTCACTTGCTTTCCGGCTTCTAGATTAGGTAGCTATTTCATAATGCCAAACCATATGACCATTAAATGGGGGGTCAAATGGACTTCAATCAACGAACAGACACTTGTGTTGGATTTCTGACATCAAAACACATCTAGTAAAACTCTAGCTCCTTGATCTGTGATTGTTCCATTTTTTACCAAAAATGTCTCTTTTATGGCTCTCAAGTCACTTTTGCACTTTTAAAATTGGCTCTAAAATTCAACTCTAACATCTTCTTTTAGAATTTTTTTCTATTAGATTAAATATTCTCATAAAGTATAATTTTTATAGGGTTTTTTTCTAATTTCCAAGATTCTCTTTGGACTTCAAGGATCCCTTGGGCCGTTGGTATCACAATTTGTTCATCATCAAGGATGTGCTTTGGATTGGAAACAAAAGATTTTAGTAGGCTTATGTGAAATATATTGCGGATCTTTAGATGATGAGGTAAGGTTATGTTATATGCATGTGTCCCAAGGTAATTTATGATTTTGTATGGCAATCCATAATATCTAAGATTACACTTTTTGAATGTTCAAAGACATAGAGAACTTTTGTATGGCAGCCCATAATATCTAAGACTAAGCTTTTTGAACATTCAAAGAGATAGAGAGCATTTGTTGGGTTGAACCCTTAGGAAGACTGTATCACCTTTCTTAAAGATTTGATAAGTCCTCTTTTTTATTGTTGATTCTCTCTACTTATGTAAACCCCATATAGTATCTCACAAGGAGAAACCCCAATGTTAAAGTGAGTGGAGTTGCTATATGAAAACTTAGCCAAATGAATATATAAATCCTAACTATGTTGTACATCATGGAAAAAGTGCCTCAAATAGGTCTCAAACCATTTATTAACCATCTTGGTGTAGCTATTGATGTGGGGGTGGTATGATGTGGATGGAGCAAGCTTGGTACCCATAAATGTGAAAATCGACTACTAAAAGTTACTCATAAATTTAATATCTTTGTCATGCACTATGACCTACGGAAATCCATGCAATTTAAATACATGCTCCATAAACTGAGTGGCCACCTGAGATTGTATAGTGAGTCTTGGTAGGGATAAAGTGGGTAACTTTAGTGAGCTTGCCTACTACCACATATATATTATTTCATCATTTCTTGGTTATGGACATGCCTATAATGAAGTCCATAGTAATATGTGTCTATTTTCCCTCAAGGATAGGCAAGGGTTGTAATAAACTAGCTATTTTAACAGTGTTGTCTTTGTTCTCTTGGCATGGAACATAGTTAGATACAAAATTCTTGACATCCCTCCATAGACCCTTTCAGTGAAATTTTTTGGCAATCATATCATATGTATTGAAGACATTCTCATGACCAAAAATGGGGTAAGAATGCATCTCTTCCATGATCTTCTATGTGAAGAGAGAAGTGTGGGGGATGACAATCTTGCCATGGGACCATATGAGTCTATTCTTAAGCTAATATTGGGTGCTTTTTTCCATTACCCCATGTTGCAATTTCTAAAATATGTAGCTAAATTCTTCATTTAGCAAGTAGGCTTCTTGGAGCTCCTCAATCCAATCACTATGCAGCTCTGATATGAATGACACTCTACATGCCCACATCCATGAGAGTGAATCAACCATTACATTATCTTTACACCTAGTATGAGAGGTGTCAAAACCATAATTTTGCAAGGTTGCTACCTATCTTCTCCACTTAGGAGTCAAAGTAGACCAAGTTAGGAAGTAGTTGAGGACTCAGGTCACTCTTCACTCTAAACTAGTTACCATAGGGGTAATGGTGCCATTTCTTAATAGCATGAAGAATGGTTAATATCTCTTGGTCATAAACATTCATCTTCATTTACTTTTCACCAAGCTTACATCTCTCAAAATCAATCATACTATGTTCTTGCATCAAACAACACCTATACCCTTGTCACTATCATCACACTAAATGGTGAACTCCTTAGAGAAGTCAGGGCATACAAGGATAGGGGCTAAGGTAAGCATTTCCTTCAGTTGATTGAATATACAATCAACTATAGCATCCCATAAAAATAATTCATTCTTTATTCAATTTATCAAGAGTGCTACAATTATGGAAAATGCTTGATGAATCTCCTAAGGAATGAGGATAGACCAATGAAACCATGTAAGAAAGTGGTATTGGAGAGTGTGGGCCGCTTTGGGATTAGTATATGCCATTTTTATTCACAATATACCCCAAGTACTCCACTGATTTCTGCATAGATACATACTTGCTTTCCTTAATAGATAACCTACACTCTCTCAAGACATCAAACACCCTTTTGATATGTGCTAAGTGCTCCTCCAATGACTTGTTGTAAATAAGAATGTCATCAAAAAATGTGAGCACAAACTTGAAAAGAAAGGGGTGTAAGATTTTGTTCATGTGGCTCTAGAATGTGGTTGGGGCATTCCTCAATTCAAAAGGGATCATTAAGAAATGATAAAGGCTACAATAAGTCGTGAATGTTGTTTTTACCTCATCACCATTGATGTATTTGATGATAGTAGCCCGACCTCATATCAATCTTAGTCAAGTACCATTCCCCTTTCAGCTCATCAAGAAAGTAATTGATGCTAGGGATAGAATACCAATTCTTGATTCTAATTTTGTTCAAGAATTTGTAGTCAATGCACGTGTAGAAAGAGCCATCTTTTTTCTTGACTAATAGGATTGGGGATGCATAAGGGGAAGAACTTGGCTCAATAGACCCCATCTCAAGCAACTCCTTCACTTGCTTTGCAACTTCTTAGCATTCACACTTCGAGAGTCTATAAGGAGGTTGGTTCACTGGCTTAGAATGGGGACTGAAGGGGAGCTACAAGCTCTACCTCGAGACCTACGGACCACTTATTGCTCAAGTGTTTCGAACCGAGCGGCCATGGCTACCTCTCACATAGCCGACGCACAATGTCTACCTTATGGGTGTAGTGAGCTTACCTTGATTCTCGATCGAGTACCCTCCTCTTTCTTGCACACCGATAGCTCCACGATCCTTGAGGCAAGCTCAAGCAACCTCAATCCCTCTCCCATGAGCTTCATCCTCCATAGCCAAGCATGAGACAAGAGAAGAGAAGAGAGGAGGGGAAGATGAAGAGAGAAGATGGAGAGCTTCTTCTCCAAGATCCCTCACTCTCACACAATCACTCCCTCACTCCCTCACACTCTCTCAATCCCTCTCTCAAGCACAAGCAAGAAGGCAAGAAACAAGAGAAGAAGAAGAAGAAGCTTTGGCCACACACAAGAATAACCTTCTCATTCACTTTTCAACTTTATATACAAAACCCTAAATCCCTTTTGGGCGGTCGTCCCCTTTTTCCCTTTTTTACATGGGCGGCCGTAGCCTAGGCCCATTTCTCATTTCCCACCGTTCTAATCTATCCTATTCCCGACTAATGCATACAATTTGCACAGGAGTGAGCCTGGCGCTCTTTTACAAGGATTCGGGAGCGCTTTCACACTTAATGGTGCGCTTTTTACTCTTTTACTTTCCTTGGGCGACTCTAAGACTTCCTGAGGGTCGTGCTCGTGCTTTTTCCAGTTGGCTCGCTAGGGTGGTCACTACCTGTTGCTGCTCATTTGTTAAAAACCACAACTGGTTCCTTTCTCTTGACTTTCGAGCCAGCTGCTCTTCAGCAATCCCTTTGGCTTGATCTACAATGCTGAGCCTTTGTTGCACCTCGGCCAGTACTTTTGATTTTTCCTGCACCAGCTGCCCTTGGCTTTGGATCTCAGCAAGGAATAGCCTTTTTTTATTGAAAGCCATGGCCGTGAGGGCCTTTATATCTTCCTGGGAGGTCTCCAACACATCTTGTAATCTTTGCGCTTCATCTTGTAGCCGTTTTGCTTCTGCTATTGAGACTCCTGCCCTTTCACTCTTCAGAAACTTGATTTCACTTATTAATCTGTTTTGTTCTTCTAGCTCCTGCCACAAACGGAGCTCCATGGTATGTTCTTGTGGTGTAGTGGCTTCGCCTTCCTGAACCTCCTGTATTAGCATTTTCACTTGAGCGACCTTTTGCTGTAGATCATTGTATTGCTGCACTAGTAGCTTTAGACTCCTTTGCTCTGCCACTAGGTTTTGCTCTTCGTCTTCCAGCCTTTGTCTAAGGCGGCTTTCGTTGTCCTGGGCTTCCTTTGCTTTTGCTACTAGCTGGTCCTGCAGGGCCTTCATTTCTCTTCGTCGGTCGACTCCCTGCCTTGAGACTTCTAGCCTAAGAGCAGCTGACATTTCTTTTTCGTTTTCTTTTTCTAGTTCCATCAAGGCCACTTTCTTCTCTTCCTTCGCCTTGTCTAGTTGTGCCAGTAGCTCAGCCACATATGCGTCATAGTCAGTGTCGGCAGTCATGGGAGTATGGGGTGTGGTGGTTGATGCCTCCAGCCTTTGTCTTTTAGGGTCTTGCCATGACTCTGCATCTGCGGGCAGTGAGCCTTTTCAATCCGGTTTCTGGCACGATCTCGGCCACTTTTCTCGCTAGCATTTGCATCATGTTCATTAGCTATGCTGTGTCGAGGGGAGGTGTGGGTTGTGTGGTGGTTGTAGTCGTGGTTTCAGTCGTTGCAGGCACAAAAGAGGAAGGAAGTGGATGTAGTAGGGACTTGCCCATGCCTACAGCCACCACTGGAGCTGCTTCCACACCTGAACTAGCTTCGGCTTTATGACGAGGGCTCACAGGTTCGAGCTCTCCACCCCCGTGGGTCTCTTCCGCAGATCTTCGTGTAGCCTCTGCCAACTCGGCCAGCTCTTTCAGTCTCTGCTCTTCAGCTTCTTCTTTCGCCCTTCTTTTCCTGTCCTCTTCTACCTTCTTTGACTCTT
Organism: Lygodium microphyllum; assembly: GCF_053477565.2. NCBI lineage: Eukaryota > Viridiplantae > Streptophyta > Polypodiopsida > Schizaeales > Lygodiaceae > Lygodium > Lygodium microphyllum. The sequence continues at coordinate 47,244,595 of NC_141135.1, read as the reverse complement.
CTCTTATCTTTGCAAGCTCTTCCTCCTCTTTCCTCCTTCTTTCTTCCTCAGCCCTCCTAGACTCTCTTTGAGCCCTCTTGATTTCAACTCGTTCTTCTTTGCTTAATTCCTCTTTCCTTTCCTTCTGTCTCCTGTCCCCTTTCTTTTGTCCTTCTGGTTTGCTTGCTTGTGTAGGCGGCACCTCCTATTCTCCCTTGTCACTTATTGTTCTTTCACTTGATTCTTCTGTCAAGATTGTGGGAGAGAAGGAAGGAGTCTCACTTGTAGCTTTCTTGCTTGCACAATGGGGAAATACACACAAAGGTGGAGGCTGAAAATCAGTTTTCCTCTTCTTAGTTGTGGAAGCCAAAAGAACTCAAGTACAAAGAAATAGAAAAACCCTATATATGGGTCTCAAACCAAACTCAACTAACTAAGGTGGCATACTAACTGAGCCACGAACTAGAGTAGATAAGGATAGCTATCATGTAGCTATTTTTCATGGGCGGTGTACCAACCGCATCTGCAACTGACAAGTCGGTGACATAAATGCACAACGGTCACCCTGGCATATCACGAGTGGAGCTCGATATCTCAACACTCCCCCTCGAGCTCAATCCCAATTCCTGCACACCAAGCAGGTCTCTGAACTTGCGCAGCTTCTCTGCGCCCAATGCCTTCGTAAATATGTCAGCTACTTGATCCTCTGTGCTGACATAAACTAGATCAATAAGACCTAGTAAAACCCTCTCCCATACATAGTGATAATGCACCTCAATGTGCTTTGTTCTAGCATGATAGACTGGGTTATTTGCCAAGTATATACTCCTCATGTTGTCACAATAAATGACAACTGGCCCATCTGTAGGCTGATGCATATCATAAAGTAGCTTATGCAACCAAGCTACCTCACATGCAGCCATTGCTGCACCCCTGTACTCAGCCTCTGTGCTCGACAAGGCAACTATAGGCTGTTTCTTGCTGCTCCAAGTGACTGCAGCACTCCCAAAAGAGAACATATATCCACTGGTAGATCGTCTATCAGAAATGCTACCAGCCCAATTAGCATCAGTGTATCCATGCAGCTGTATCTGAACCCCAGTCTCATAAAATAGTCCATACTGCAATGTGGACTTCACATACCTGAGTATGCCTCTAGCCGCATCCAAATGCGGTTTCCTTGGAGCCTGCATAAACTGACTTACCAATCCAACAACATAGCTGAAATCTGGCCTGGTAATAGTCATATAAATCAAGCTTCCTACTATGCGTCTATACATAGTAGGGTCTTCCAGAAGCTCACCTGCATCTGCGCTCAGCTTCACATTCTGTTCCAAAGGAACTGAAATAGGCTTACAGCCTGTCATCCCATATTTGGACAGCATGTCCAATCCATACTGCCTCTGCAAGAGCTGTATCCCACTTGGTGATCTAATCACCTCAATGCCCAAGAAATAACGCAGCTCTCCCAAATCCTTCATCTCAAACTTCTGCTTCAATAGCATTTTCACATGAAGGATATCTTCATCACTGTCACCTGTCATAATCAAATCATAAACATAAATGACAAGTAGCATGATACCTTTCTCTGTTTTTCTCACATAAAGTGAGAAATCTGCCTTGGAAATCTGAAAGCCAATAGTGACAAGATACTGTCCTATCTTGTCAGACCATGCTCTAGGTGCTTGCTTTAAGCCATACAATGCTTTCTTCAACCTGCAAACAAACTCAGGATGAACAGCATGCACATAACTTGGTGGCTGCTCTATATATACCTCTTCTTGCAAATCACCATGCAAGAATGAATTCTTTACATCCATCTGATATAAAGACCATTCCTTTGATGCAGCCATAGCAATGACTGCTCTTACGGTTGCCATCCTTGCAACCGGACTGAATATTTCTTCATAATCAATGCCATATGTTTGTGCATACCCCTTGACTACTAATCTTGCCTTGTATCTGTTCACAGAACCATCTGTATTGTGCTTCACCTTATAAACCCACTTACAGCTAATTGCATTCTTACCTTTAGGCAAAGGTACTAACTCCCATGTAGCATTTGCTTCCAAGGCATCCATTTCTTCATCCATGGCTTTCTCCCATTTTTCTTTTCCCATGGCTTGCTCAAAAGAAGTGGGTTCTGGTTCCTGTATCACTTTGACCATATATGCATAGTGAATGGCTATAAATCCATCATATTTCAGCCTATCCACAGGATACCTAGCTCTCCTAGACCTGCGCAAAGTAGGTTCACTCCCAGGTGCTCTCAAAACATCCCTAGTCTTCCTTACTCCAGGTGTAACAATAGAAGGAATACCCAACTCATCATCAATGCTCTGTTCTGAGCCACTGGATTCACCATCCACATAAGAGTGACCTGCATTCACATCAAACATGGGCTGATCTACCTTCTCTTTTCCTTTTCGTGATACCTGAATACCACTATCTGCATTGCTTGGAGAAGATTCTCCTGATCTCAATCTGCCTGTCCATGGCAAAGAATGTGAACCACTGCTAGAGGACGCTCCAGGTCCACTAATATTTTGTGACTGCTGCTGTGAATTCTGTGCAGCATTACCATTTTATGCATCTACATCATCAATCACATTTACTGGTTTATACCAGCTACTCATCTCATTAAAAACAACATCTCTGCTCACTGTAAACTTACGAGTAGAAGGGTTATAGCATCTATACCCTTTTTGCTCTGCAGAGAGTAACCAATAAAGATGCACTTCTCAGCTTTTGGATCTAACTTGGATCTCAACTCATCTGGCACATGTACATAGGCAATGCAACCAAAAATTTTCAAATGAGAAATATCTGGTTTCCTACCAGTATACCTCTCCTCTGGAGTCATCCCATGTATTGCTGCAGTGGGAGTCATGTTCATTATATAGACTGTCGTAGCAACTGCTTCAGCCCAGTAAAAATCTGGCAAGTCTTTTTCGTTGAGCATGGCACGAGATACCTCTCCAATATGCCTGTTTTTCCTTTCTGCAACTCCATTTTATTGTGGGGTATGACTGCATGAATATTGCTGCTTTATGCCACGCTCCTGCAGGAACCTTGCAAACTCATTTGAGAGGTACTCTCCCCCTCCATCTGACCTTAGGCATTTTATTTGCACGCCTGTTTCTTTTTCAACCATAGCTTTAAGAGTTTTGAAATGCCCAAAAACTTCACTTTTCTTTTTCATAAAATACACCCAAACTTTTCTGCTATAGTCATCAATAAAACTGACAAAATAATGACAGCCTCCAAGAGATGCAGCTTTAGTAGTCCACACATCAGAGTGGATTAATTCCAATGGCTTCCTACTCTCTTGAACATGTCTAGGAAATGGTTTCCTTGCCTGTTTTCCAAACTAACAGGCTTCACATACCTTATGCATTTCGGCAACCTTGAATTTTGGCAATCCTGCAACAATATTTTGGGCTTGCATTGATTTAAGTCGCTGTACATTAACATGACCAATGCGTTTATGCCAGATATCAATATCTGCAACTACATCGGTCCCATGTGCAAACATTGCTGCACTCAATTCAGGCATGTTTGCATCCAATGTAAACATTCTGCCCTTCTTCTTTCCTTTTGCTATTAAGCGACCTTTATTTTTCATATCCTCAACAAAGCATCCATGAGGATTAAATCTGACCTGCAAGCCCTGCTCAACCATTTGACCAACAGAAACCATATTCTTGGTGATATTCGAGACATGAAATACATCTGACAGGTATTTCTTTTTCCCATCCTGCATAGACAAAGGGATTTTTCCAATCTGCACAATAGGATGTGCAGTATCATCACCAGTCTCCACAAATCCTGGTTTTTCCATTTTCCTTGCATCTTCCATCCATTCTGCATGACCTGTCATGTGGTTTGATGCACCTGAGTCAACATACCACACTTCGTTGCTTTCTTCTGCACTTGTCACAGAATTGTTCATGTGTTGCACCATAAACAAATGTTCATTTTTGTCATCACCCTGTCTACTAGAAGATGCATAATTTCCTTGTTGCAGTTTTCCATTCATGATGTCATTGTGCTTTTTATAGCAGTCTTTAGCCATATGACCCATTTTACCACAATAGTAGCATTCAACATTACTGTTTGCATTTTGGCCTCTTTGCCATCCACCACGACCTCTTTGGCTCCCCCTGCCTCTAGAGTTACCACGTCCTCCTCCATAGGACTGGTTTTCTTGAGTTTGCTGCATATTCTGATTTCTACCACGGCCTCCAAATTGGCCTCCTCTACCTCTGCCTCTACCTCTTCCAGCATTTGAGTAGAAGACAGCTTCTTTTGAAGTTCCTCCTGAAGAAGATGTACCACCATTTCTCTGCTCCACAGAAATTAGAAGAGCAATCAACTCCTCAAAATCAGGAAATCTTTCACGAACTGAAATGGATGTCCGAAACTGTGCATAATCCTTTCCTAGACCATTCAAGATCACAGAAACTAAATCATCATCTTCCACTGGCGACCCAATGGAAGCAAGTGCATCTGCAATCTTCTTCACTTTCATGTGGTAGTCATTGATGCTCATACTTTCTCTTTGCACATTATGCAACTCTTGCTTGAGTTGCATTTTCCTGGCTTGCGTATTTGTACTATACATTTTTGACAAAGTATCCCATGCCTCCTTTGGCGTACTTGCATCCTGAATATGCACAATCATAGAGTCCGAAATACTGATAGACAGCCAGTACATAACTTTCCTAGCTCTCTCATGCCATGCTTTAAATGCCTGCATTTGCTGTTGATTGGGAACATCAGGAAGAACTGGTTCTTCTTCATTTCCTGCAACAAATTTCCAATATCCTTTTCCCATAAGGAAATTCGTCATTTTGAACTTCCATGCTTGGAAGTTGTTCTTGTCAAGCTTTTTAGTGACAATCTGTGAAAGAGAATCAGACGCCATTACAGAACACTGCAAAAAATTCTATCACTACAAAAAACTCAGCTTCACCCATGGGACTGGCACTCGTCTAGGACGGGGGTAATGTTAACCCCAATACGAAGAAAGCAAAAAGAAGTGGAAAAGACGCAGGGCCAAGGCGGAAAAAAGGTAGCTCGACTGAAGAAAGAAAAGGAGAAAAGGCCAAAAGCGCAAGGGCAACCTTAAAAGTCCAAGGCAAAGGCAAAAGGGGAAAGGCGCATTTTAAAATAAAAAGGCGCACCCTGAAATCTTGTAAAAGAGCGTCGGGCTCTCACCCGTCCAATTTGTAAATGTAGACGGGCGGTGGAAAGGAAGCTAGGAAGATAGAGGGACAATGGGAAAAATGACATAGGCTATGGCCGGCCATGTAAAAAGGGGAAAAAGGGGATGACCGCCCAAAAGGGATTTAGGGTTTTGTATATAAAGTTGAAAAGTGAATGAGAAGCTCATTCTTGTGTGTGGCCAAAAGTAGCTCTCCTCTTCTTCTTCTTCTTCTTCTTCTTGTTCTTGCTTGCTTGAGCTTGTGCTTGAGAGAGGGAGTGTGAGAGTGTGAGGGAGTGAGTGTGTGAGAGTGAGGGACCGAGGAGGAGAAGCTCTCCATCTTCTCCTCTCTTCTTCTCTTCTCTTCTCTTCTCTTCTCTTGCTCGCGGCAATGGAGCTTGGAGCATGGAGCTCGAGGATGGAGCTTGCTTGAAGCTTGCACTTGGATCGTGGAGCTACCAGAGTATGCGGGAGAGGAGGTAACTCGAACGGCATCAAGGTAAGCTCACTACACCCATAGATATGGATGGTGCGTCGGCTATGTGAGAGGTAGCCATTAGTGCTCGGCTTAGAATGCTTGAAACAATAAGCGGTCCATGGGTCTTGGTGGTTGAGTGAAAGCTCTCACATTTTGGTTCCGTTGCCGGGACCAACGGATTCAAGCCTTGAGCGCTTGCGCACTTCGAATCGAGCATTGGAGTAGGGTTTTCCCCGAACTGGTGCTTGAGGTAGATAGGTAGGAAGTGAGGGGTTGAAGAGGGTATTAGATCTCCTTGGCAAGTAGGTTTTTTTCTTTTTGAGATTTATGTTGTGGAATGGAGTAGTGTAGGTATTTACTTTGTGTTTTGGATGCATTTAGGATAGGAAAAAACAAAGAAAAAGAAACAAACAGTAGGGTTTTCTGTTGCTGTATAACAGGCTAAAACAGGGAAACAGGGGACCAGATTCAAGTTCTGGGTGAGACAGGGACATGGAACTAGCTGTGAGGTTCTGCAGTGCTAGGAAAGGACCTTAAGAGGCCTGGGAGGCCAGGACAGGCCTCAGTTCCTTGGTTTGCCTTGTGTGAGAGAGAGAGAGAGAGAGAACTTCTGGTTCACAGGACGAGGAAGCGCTGCCCCGATTTCTAGGCCTGTCCTGAGAAATCGCAGGCAGCGCTGCCCCAATCCCTGTGTGAGAGTGAGGGACCGAGGAGTGTGAGAGTGTGAGGGAGTGAGTGTGTGAGAGTGTGTGATTTGTGCTGCTCCAAGTGAGTTTGGTGCTTCCCAATAAGTGCTCTAATCAGATCTAGGAAGTCTGTGGTGATTGTGTGCAGCGGACAGTAAGGAGGGGTCAAACGCGGGGAATCGCGCCCGCCGTCGACGCAGTCGGACCAACTCGCAGTGGTTCGATTCCCAGAATTGGACCACCCGAGTTCTGGAGTCGAACCGTCCAATTTCCAGAATGGGACCGCCCGACTGAGAGTGAGTCAGACTAGTCTGGTCCGATTCCCAGAATCGGACTAGTCCGATCGGACGTGCCACGTGGTACTCAGACCACTCAGATTTGGATCAACCTGTTCGACTCGGACACTCAGACCACTCGAACTCGGACCACTCGGACCACTCGAACCAACCCGTCCGATTTTGAGAATCGGACGCTCGGACCAACCTGTCCGACTCGGACACTCGCACACTCGGACCAATCCACAATCGGACCACCCTGTCCGATCCGATTCCCAGAATCGGACCACTTTGAAAATCAGACCACTTTTTGATCCGACTCTTAGAATTGGACGTGACCAAAATCGGACCACTAGGCCGATCGGACCAACCCAAAATCGGACGTTCGATTCTGATAATCGGACTCCTGAAAATCGGACATCTTAGAATCGGACCAAAAACTGTCAAAATCCGACAGGTATCTTGAACACAAATTCTGATGCATCTAAACCCCAAAGTTGACCCAGGACCACGTAGAGCTAAAGGCACATCACAGATCCATCACTAGGCTGAAACTTAGAGCAAGTAGTTCAAAATTTGGCTATAAACGGTCCTCCAAATTGCATATCGCGTCTACCGTAACGGCCTTGCGGGTCGGGGGGGACTGCCCCCCCCGGACCCCCGCAGAGGGGGCTGCCCCCTCCGCACCTCCCCCGAGTAGGTTGGAGGGAAAACGCGCGCCGTGACAGGCCCTCCAAATTGGACCCTAGTGAAGTAATGGCTCTACACGAGCATGGATTCTCACTTGCAAAAGAGCAGCCAAAAGCCCATACCCGAACAGAGAGAAACAGAGACCCTAGAACATCAATGGGCCAATCTAGCCATCAAGGGCAAAAAGGCCACATCACTAGAACACAAAGACAATGTGTTCATACCATGTCTAGTCAGAGCGAAATGCAACATCAACAAGCTACAAATGCCAAGATGACTAGACCTTACACTCTTGACGAGAGATGTACCCTGAGCAACACTGCAGAGACAACCCAAGACATTGGTGGAGAATCCACGTCTGGTCATGCAAGTGGGGACTCAAGGGCATCTGTCAGAAAGCTTAATTTTACAAGCCAGGACCCGGAAGATGAAGACATAGTACCACCTGCTTATCTTAGGGTCAAACTCACCGCGAAAAGAGAGTATACTATCGATGCTCTAATTGATGAAGGAGCTGATTTTAACATCTTGACCTATGAATCATGGACCCTGCTAGGCCAACCAGAGCTCACACCGACTAGTGCAACTCTTAGCCCTTATGGGGGGCACCCACAAGCACTCATAGGGAAGTGCAAAATCCTTGTGACAATTGAAACAGAAAGCTTGCCTATCCTATTTCATGTTCCTCCAAATAATGCTAGCTGCGGGAAAGAAACCCTCCTAGGAAGACCCTTCAAAAGGGCGACCAAGTGTGAGGCTGACTATGTAGCACAGAGGATATACCTGACACTACCGGGTGTGAGGATGGTCACAACCTTTAGCAAGGGTGACCTCATCAAACCTCGAGGGAAAGGCAAGGAAGGTGCTGACGTAACAGTCAAGCCTACTAACGAGGGCAAAGACTTGTTGGAAGAGTTGATACAAGCACAGGTTGAACAACGAGGACCAATGAGTGAGGCCATGCTTGAAACAAAAAGGTCAAGAGACAATGCTAAGGACGGGCTTTGGACTTACAAATATCATAGAAGACCCCAAAAGAAGCCCAAGCCTTATAGACGGAGGTGTCGATGGAGAGCCGACACAATGCCACGATGGATATCCAAGGCGTTGCTTCATGCTCAAGGGTACTACGCAGGTAACCAATGGATTTGGGTACCAAAATCCCCTGCTAAACCTCCTCTATCAGCTGAAGGCCAGAGTGCCTCAAAAGCATGGCACAAGAGGAAATCTAAGAGAAACTCTAGGTCTCAAGGCAAGAAACCAGATATGATTGTTCAAAGGAAAGAGCCCCAGCCTAGCATGCTAAATAAACAGATGTCATACATAGCCATTGAGCAGGCACAAAAATCGTTAATGCCCAAGGAGCCTTTGATTTCCCAAGGGGAGAACAAGCATCATAGGCACTGTAAAATATTACACGGCGCAGCGAACAGAATCTGAGAAAGAGATAGAGAGTACACAACAGATAAGAGGAGAATCAGTAAAATTCTTTAACTCCAAACAACTGATACAAAGATGGCTCTGTCCACCCGTGCGCTTCCAATGAATGAAGCTTAGATGGCGATCTAGACAGAAGATAGGTGAAGAGCTTAAGGCTAGCTGGAACAACAACTCTGACTGGGTGAAAGATAAGTGTAAGATGGTTGCGAAGGGGTTTAGCTTTTATAGCCCGCGAAGGTCGTTAGGTCGGCCTGCTGACCGACCTACCATATGAGCCTCCACTAGTCGGCCAGGGAATATTCCAGGGAATATTCCCTTTACCATCGGGCCGGGGGCGCTGCCCCCGGACCCCCGCCAGGGGGGCCGCTGGCCCCCCTGGGACCCCCCAGCCAGGGGCCGCTTCCGCGGCCCCCGGACCCCACAATAGGGGCCCCTTTTAACTCCCTTACCACGCAACTCAATGCAATGTGCCTCGAGTTGCTACCAGCTTAACCACTCCGTCTAACCCAAAGATTAGACCCACAACAGTCACCTTTTTGCCATCCGGTCACATAGACCTCATCTGATATACAAGTCAGGACTCAACCAATGTCCGAGCTCACATTTGGCTTCTCCTCATAATGGGGGCCTTACAACTTTGAGCACCATGGATCATTGGTAGTACCTAATGAGGGTGGGGCATTGATCATATCTAACAGGCACAACATGGCTCAAGGCAAGGCTGATCGCTCAACAAAGCAAATGGCACAATCGTCTAATAGCCTCGAGCAAATCATTCAGCGAGTGCCAAGTCCACCTAAGAGCCCTAGATCTCCTACATCCTCTTTTCCCAAGCAAACACAGGAAGCACAACAGCAGTCGTCAATGATGACTACTCACTCCCAATCTCTATCTCCATCAAAGCTTCCGAATACCCAAGAGGGGGGACATGACACTAGCCATAGCTCTCTGCCCAAGGATATGCATGTGCAACCCAAGTGACCAGATCCACACAAATGAATGCTCAAAGGGCAACAAAAGACATGACCACTTCCAATCGACCTAAGGACTTAACACCGCAATCCACCAAGGGTGGCCAGCCCACCAAACTAGCTGCTACTACTTCTAATCAGGGATCACAGCAGTCACAGTCCTTGGCTGTGACAATGCCCCATGTGGAACGTGTCCTTAGTAGTTTACCTGTGGAGGAGGTGTCACAACCAAATCCCTCGACAACTCCAGCACTTTCAAAGTGCCTAAAGCCTAGGACGGAGGAGTCAAACGCAAGGGAGTTGGTTGAAAAGCTAGACTCTCCGAAAAGGGCGGCAGTTGTGCCCTCACAACCGGGCAAGGCTATTCAGCAAACCACGGCTATGTCCCATAAGGACACACTAGAGAAGGGAAATGCTGAGGCCCGACCAAGCACATTAACGGTCGATATAGCCCAGGGTCTTGAGTCGTCGAGAGAGGCACCTTCATTGACCAAGAAAAAGAGGAGAAAGCAAAAAAAACAACAACAGTTGCAGGTGGTTGTGGACCCCAAGAACATTGAGACGAAGGGCATGAGAGAGCTGATGAATAAAGCATCGAGTCCATCCACCAATGAACCCACTGATGCCTCTCCTAATAGCGGTGAAACCTCAGACACATCCGTGTGTTTTGAAAAACCAAAGCAACCGTTGCCATCAACAGTTGCTTGCAACACTCTATCCACTGACAATAGAACTCACATTGATCAATCAAGGGTGGATACAACATCATCACAACAGGGTGACAAATCTATACCAGTCACACCCGAGAAGAACCATGACAAACTTGTAGCAAAACCTTAGGAGAAACGTGAGAACCCCAAGAGCATAAGAAATCCTAGTGTTGACCAGTCTTGCTCATCTAGGCCTGAGCCCCCAGCCATGCTAAAGCCTGAGGAAACTCTTAGAACTTTGCATGAGATAGCAACCGAGCAAGCCCTCGTTGAACATAGAAGTGTCGCAGAATGCTTAACTGAGTTGGAGGCTAAGCTCAAAGTGGTCGCGCGTGTCTACGTCCTTGTGGACGTGGGCACGATCCCCAAGGAGCAGCTTGGAGATTACTTGATCTTTCCTCTATCATGGGAAGAACAAGAACATCTTAACGGGCACTGTGATAGGCTCCTGCATGAACAGATGCGACTCATACCTGACGAGGAGGCTGACAAACTACGCTTAACCATCACGTTCAATGAAGTGCTCTGCCGACCGAATCTCGTAGACATAGAGCTACTAAAGCGACTGTCAGCAGGTCAGAGTCAATTTGAGCAGTGTTGGTGCGAAAGCCGCGTTGTAATGGCCGAACTAGGGGCTCAGATCATGACAATCTTTGAGGAGCGATTGGCCAAATGGCGATCCCAAAGGGACCCAACCTATGTGGCACCAACTTCCCTTCGAGTACTCACTGACATTCGGGGTATGGACTTAGCTGGGACTAGGCTTTAGGGCCCTTTGATTGATAAGGTTCTCACTGAGGAGGAGTTACATATTGCCAGTAGACTCGGTCAAGGTTCCATGCTACTCGACGTGGCAAAATATCTATCAGTATTAAGTCAGCTGCCACGAATACTAGATGCATGTGCCACGCTCCGGTACAACCCCGAGTTCTACACTTGGTTCTTATCCTCGTGATGTGACATGGATTCATAGATATGTATATAAATAAACACTGATTTTTGTGTCACCATGTATAAACAATATCAACACACACAAGCAATGATAGTCAAGCGCAGGGGGAAGAGTCGGGTTGGACAGGCTAAGCTCCTCAGGTCCTCCTCTCATCACACTTTTGAAAGTCGTGTGACCAGCCCCACCTCCAAGTGAAGGGCATGCAACCCATATTGCCGCCATAGGAGGCCTTGACCAACAACTCTGATGGTGTAGATAGGGTGTAGTCCCTTCCTATACACCTTCTTCCCTTTTTGGTCTATCCTTCCGAGGATGTGCCCTATCCCACTCCACGACAACTAGTCCACGCGACTTAGCATAAACTAATATCCGCTAATGACTGGAGGCAACGCAAACATCAGCATGGGACCATTCCTCTACAACAATCACCGCATGCCTCACCCCTCCCCTTCTTGTCATATGCACTTCATAAACCACACTAAAATCCCTTCCATGCAAACAGTTGTACCCTGTATCAAGGTTTAACCCTTGAAGTGCGTCTTGCAGGTTTCCTTTTGCGGCGGAACGCATGGAGGATCATGGAGATTTAGCATGCAAAGACGCTCTGCGCACAAGGCGGAAGCATGTGGCACGCGCCCCTCCACCAGAGCGCTATGTGCCCACCATTAAGAGGTATGCCAAGAAGCGAGGCCCTAAGCAACATTGCCCAGGGCAAAGGCCAAAGAATCCTTGAGTCAAGAAAGTCGAGACTCGAAATGTGCAACAGGTGGCAGCACTAGTGGTGCGCACTCCCAGCTCCCGCTCGGGCCCCAGATGCTCAAAGGTAGAGAGGGAAGCTCGGGAAAGAGAAGAATTTAATGAATTATTTAAAGACATTCTGGAGACGGTAGCGGGCCGGGATTTCACCATTCATGTCCCAGCCGACATGTTCCCTGCTCACCCCCACGGGAGCCCCACACCAACAGAGCCCCAATCACCCGGCCACCCAGACTCGCCCCGCCTCGTACAAATCGAGTAGCCCATGATGCACAAAGGGCTTATCAAATGATAACTAGCCATAACTTTTTGTTTTTAAATGGTTAAGTGTTCCTGACTTGTTAAGTGTTGACATGTTCCCGAATTGTACGAACTTTTCATATCTGCGTTTAATATTTTCACGACTTTAGCAAAAGAAAAAAATCAAGCGCAGGTGATAAATATCTAAGTCAACACCATAGAATCCCGATAAGTGATGTCTTCTTGCATTGCACTGGTTTATTATAGTTGCCCCATACACAATGCATATACTCTCATGAAGCGACAAGTGGATGCAGGATAATACAGGTCCTTGTGCGAAAATTTTCAATGCCCAATCACCGCAACACCCACAACCCCACAACGAGCCACGGCAAAGCCACGCTGCCGAAAGCACCCTTGCCAACCGCCCACATTGCATGGCCCAAAAAACATTCCTGGGCCATGCCCCTTTTCTGGGTCAAGCTCTATAGTTGGCTCACGGCAGTCGTTACCTCAATTGTACCCACATCGCATGTGCCGCAAGGAGGGTTGCAATATCTCAAGTGTATCTCCCCCTTTCGCCAACTGCTTCTCTAACAACAAGGCTAGGGCACCATCATCATTGTACTATTCATTTTCTGAGCCTTCGAAGCTTGACATTTTCCAACCCATTGAAAGGCTGATAGACTCAACATATTGTAATGGTTGTACTCAGGCAAAAAAAAGAAAAAGAAAAAAGAAAAAGAAAAGAAGGGAAAAATAAGAAGCACCCACGATCACAGCACAGCACCTAGGGGTCCTCAAATTAGGTACGTCTGGTGACCTTAGTCGACCGGCTTCGTCCCTAGTCCCCTAGCCCCTCACACTCACCCACAATTGTTCAGGGCACATCAAGGGCAGGACATACCTAGGGAGCTTGTCTCGCCTAGGGTTAGACCTGTCACCCTGAACCACTTGCACAATTTTCTTTTGCACTCTGCCTTCGTACCATTGCAATCAGTGGTGATAAGCACCGCACGATTGGCCATGAAAAGTACATCGTACTCATCAAGCAAGTCCAATAGTTTCCAGCTACTGAAAGTGCGGTGTCCTTGTATTCCATTATGCTACATCGTGCAGTCACAATGCAAAGGATGTCTCATATGCCTTCACGCGTACTCCTTCTCCACATGGACAACTTTGCTTCATCCACGAATTGTTATGAGAAACTAGCCCACGGTCTTCTAACTATGTAATATCTAAGTATGCACGAGCACTCACATAATATTTGCACCCAAGTATATTCACAGTTTGGGTCCTCAAGTGCAGGACAATACTCTAGGCTTGCTTAGCATTCAACCTGTCTCCCAAACTAATCAAAATATGTCTTGTGCACGATGAGAAGCCTAGCACTACCCCTTAAGGAGAGATCACAAGTGAGGTTTTCCAATTGCAGGTATAAGGTGTTGTTTGCTCTTCATCAACACTCAACTTTGATACTTGTCCCTTACCACCCAACAAGCCCGCAAAGAATCGTCATGTGCAGAATCCCCAACAAACCAACACTTGTGCTGGCCATCAATGCAATCCCCAACACAGCATAGCCCTACCACTAACTCCAACAACTTTCCACCAGTCACCGTGACCACCAACAGGCCCCCAGGACCTTTTGCCACACCACCACCAACACTCCTCCACAGAAACCACAGGCATCCTTGTCACCCACATCTTCGGTGCATGCTACAGCCTGCTACCTACGACGGTGAGTGCCATGGGACTGGCACTCATCTAGGAGGGGGATAATGTTAACCCCAATACGAAGAAAGCAAAAAGAAGTGGAAAAGACGCAGGGCAACGGCGAAAAAAAGATAGCCCGACTGAAGAAAGAAAAGGAGAAAAGGCCAAAAGCGCATGGGCAACCTTAAAAGTCCAAGGCAAAGGAAAAAGGGGAAAGGCGCATTTTAAAATAAAAAGGCGCACCCTGAAATCTTGTAAAAGAGCGTTGGGCTCTCACCCGTGCAATTTGTAAATGTAGACGGGCGGTGGAAAGGAAGCTAGGAAGATAGAGGGACAATGGAAAAAAGGGCCTAGGCTATGGCCGGCCATGTAAAAAGGGAAAAAAGGGGATGACTGCCCAAAAGGGATTTAGGGTTTTGTATATAAAGTTGAAAAGTGAATGAGAAGCTCATTCTTGTGTGCGGCCAAAAGTAGCTCTCCTCTTCTTCTTCTTCTTCTTGTTTTTGCTTGCTTGAGCTTGTGCTTGAGAGAGGGAGTGTGAGAGTGTGAGGGAGTGAGTGTGTGAGGGTGAGGGACTGAGGAGGAGAAGCTCTCCATCTTCTCCTCTCTTCTTCTCTTCTCTTCTCTTCTCTTGTCTTGCCCGCGGCAATGGATCTTGGAGCGTGGAGCTTGAGGATGGAGCTTGCACTTGGATCGTGGAGCTACCGGAGTGTGCGGGAGAGGAGGTAACTCGAACGGCATCAAGGTAAGCTCACTACACCCATAGATATGGATGGTGCGTCGGCTATGTGAGAGGTAGCCATTAGTGCTCGGCTTGGAACGCTTGAAACAATAAGCGGTCCGTGGGTCTTGGCCGTTGAGTGAAAGCTCCCACAGTTGGCTATGTTTGCATACCAGGAAGTAACTGTTTCAACTAGAAACAAGGAAGCATCATGAAGGTCTAGATCATCATGTTCCTCTCTTGCAGTTTGAGGGATTTGTGATAGATGATCAGCTAGGACATGGAAATGGCGAGGCTTAGTGACTACTTTAAAATCAAACTCTTGGAATAGGAGCAACCATCTCATCAGTCATCCTTTAACATCTGCTTTGTTCATCATGAAGGACAGGGCTTCATGAGCCACGTAGAACTTGAAATGCGTTGACAATAGATAGTGTCGAAACTTCTCTAGTGCAAACACCATTGCCAAGCACTCAAGCTTTGTCACTATGTAGTTCCTTTCCCTATCAGTGACCTTTCGGCTTGCATAATATATCGGTTGATCTAATTTAGAGGGGCCCTTTTGACATAGGACAACACCTAGCCCTTCAACTGATGCATTTGTATGCACATGAAACTTCTTCGTCCAATCAAGAGACTGTAAGATAGATCCTTGGATAAGGCATTGTTTTAGGGTATTAAAGGCTCCTTCGCAATCATCAGTCCAAAGGAAATCTATATCTTTCCTTAGGAGCTTGTGCAAAGGGGCTGCCTTGGTTGCAAAATGTGCAATAAATCTTTTGTAGAAACCCACATGGCCAAGAAATCCTCTCAGTTGCTTGAGGTTTGTTGGTGCTGTCAAGGCGGCAATCTTCTTAATCTTTGCCAGGTTTGTTGCAATCCCTTGTGCAAAGACTATATGGCCCAGAAGAACTCTTGATGAAATGCCAAAGACACATTTGTTGGGGTTGAGAGAAATCCCATACTCTCGACATCTATCAAAACATTACTCTAGGTGTCCCCAATGCTCTCATATTAAGCTATAGACATAGAAGCTATCAAGATACACCTCAATGAAATCATGCAAATGATTCTAGAAGGCAGCCATCATTACTTGTTGGAAGGTGGCAGGAGCATTATAGAGCCCAAATGGCATTACTCTATAGGTATAGGTCCCCCATTCTATGGTGAAGGTTGTTTTGGATTAGTCCTCTTCTGCAATTTGGACTTGGTTATATCCGTTGAATCCATCCAAGAGGGAATGGAGCTCATGGCATGCCACTATGTCCAACAGTTGGTCTGTAAAAGGGATAGGAAAATGATCCTTCTTCATCTTCGAATTCAGCTTTCGAAAGTCTACACATATTCGAAGTTTTCCATTCTTCTTGGATACTACTACGATGGGGGAAACCCATTCACTGTTAGCCATGGGATAAATTGTTGGAAGAGAGAGGGAGAGAGACAATGTAGTGGATCAGTAACCTGACCTTCAGGTCGTTCATCATCTTCCATTATTTCATAGACTACTAACATAACATAAGTGTATACAATAGTACTAAGGTCCATAGGACCATTCACACTGGGTCTAAGACCACCGACTTATTTAATGTCCCACACTTGCTGATATAGCTGGACACAGCTAATGTCGGTCATACATACTGATAGGAGAGTAATGGGAGCTTGATATTCTAACACTCCCCCTCAAGCTCAAATCATATGATGAACTCCAAGTAGCTGTCTGAAACTACTAAACTTATCTTTATCCAAAGACTTGGTAAAGATATCTGCAACCTGTTCATCAGTCTTCACATGCGTAAGATCTACTCTCCCTACAAGAACCATCTCTCTGATAAAATGGTAGTGTACCTCTATGTGTTTTGTCCTGGCATGGTATACCGGATTCGTTGCCATGAGTACACTACTGAGATTGTCACATAATAAGGTCACTGGAGCATCCACCTGAATATCCAAATCAGCCATAAGCTTGAGCAACCATGAAATCTCACATGCTGCCAATACAGCACCCCTGTACTCTACCTCAGTGCTAGACAATGCAACTGTTGGTTGGTTCTTGCTGCTCTAGCTGATCATGCCACTTCCAAGGCCAAAAGAATAACCACTCGTAGATCTGCGATCTTATGAGCATCATGCCCAATCTGCATTGTGTATCCAACTAGTTTCAAGGGCTTATCTCTCATATAGAACAGCCCATAATCTACACTGGACTTAACATATCTCATAATCCGCCTAACAGCATCCAAATGTGGCTTCCTGGGCTTCTGCATAAACTGACTTATGAGCGCAACTGCATAACTCAAATCCGGCCTAGTGATGGTCAAGTAGATCAAACTTCCAACTATCTGCCTGTACATACTCACATCCTGAATTTCAGCTCCAGTGCTAATGCCCAGCTTGACATTCTAATCAAGGGGTGTATCCAATGGTTTGCATTCAGCCATGCCATACTTCTTCAGCATTTCCATGGCATAATGTTTCTGCATCAGCCATAAACCATTTTTAGCCTTGATTACCTCAATACCCAAAAAGTATTTCAATTCACCTAGATCTTTCATGTCAAATTCAGATTTCAGCATCTTCATTACATGCTGTATACCCAAGTCATCATCACCAGTGATTATCAAATCATCAACATATATGACCAGCACTACCAAGCCATTGTCGGTCTTCTTTGTAAATAGGCTGTGATCAGCCCTACCAACAGTAAAACCCAACCTCTGCAACAAGTAGTTACTGATCCTAGCATGCCAAGCTCTCAGAGCCTGCTTCAGCCCATATAGTGCCTTTTTTAGCTTGCATACATAATGTTGAAAATCAGGGTGAACATACCCTTCTGGCTGAACCATATAGACATCCTCTGCCAAATCACCGTTAAGAAATGTATTCTTAACGTCCATTTGCTATGATTTCCATCCTCTAGCAGCAGCCAAAGCAATCACAGTGCATATGGTTGCCATTTTGGCAACAGGGCTGAATGTTTCCTCATAATCAAGTCCATACTGTTGGGCATACCCCTTAGCAACCAGCCTAGCTTTGTACCTTTCCACACTGCTATCTGACTTGCATTTGATTTTGTAGACCCATTTGCAGCCAATGGTCTTTTTTCCTTCAGGCAGTGGCACAAGATCCCATGTCTTATTTTTAGCCAAGGCATTCATTTCTTCAATCCATAGCTGCACACCAGTTCTCATTTTCCACTGCTTCAGCATATGTACCTGGTTCTTTGATCTCCATCACTTTTGTCATGTAAGCATAATGCTTTGCAGTGTAGCCACTATATGTCAACCTGTCAACAGGGTATCTAACCCTCTGTGAGTGTCTAAGCTGTGGTGCACTGCTCGATTCCCCTCTCTTATGAGGCAGAATGTACCTGCTCTGCCTTGCGCCAGGCATATAGACAGTCGGAATACCAAGTTCACTATCTAAGGTGTCAGTAGACTCATATCCAGAAGTCATCCTACCAGGTGTCATCATCCCAGATACATCCTCAGTAACTTTCTCTTTTCCTTTGTTCGCGACATCATATCTCTCCCTCATTGACATACTGGTGTCAGTGGACGGTGAGCTCCTCAATCTCCCTATCCATGGAGATACTGTCTAACTACTAGGTCCTGTCATAGCAATGCTCTGCTGCATATCAACTGTAGATACATGAGTGGAAGGCATATCCGATGGCACTGTTGCCGGTGATACATACCAAGAACCATTTCATCAAAAATAACATCCCTGCTCACCAAGGTCTCCTTGATAGAGGGATCATATCATTTGCATACCTTCTTCTCTTGCGAATATCCAATGAAAACACACTTATGCGCTTTTGGATCCAGCTTCTTTCTTTATTCATCTGGAATATGCACATAAACAAGACAGCCAAAGACTTTCATGTGACTTACATCCGGCTTATAGCCATACAACTTCTCAAATGGTGTCATCCCATGAATACCTGCAGTGGGAGTCCGATTCAAGATATACATGGCTGTCATAACAGCCTCAGCCCAATAATAGAGCGGCATCTTCTTCTCATTCATCATGGCACGAGTAGCTTCCATCAAGAACCTGTTCTTCCTTTTCGTTATCCCATTTTGCTTAGGAGTGTAGCTGCAGGTAAGCTGCCTACGTATGCCATTTTCAGCCAAAAAGTTGTCAAACTCATTTGACACATACTGCCCACCGCTATCTGACCTCAAGCAAGAGAAATAACAGTCAAATTCCTTTTCAACCTGCTTTTTAAACTATTGAAAAATAGCAAATACCTTATCCTTTGTCTTCAGAATGTAAACCCAAGTATAGTGACTATAATCATCAATGAATGTCACGTAATACTTCGAGCCTCCCATGGATGCATTATGGACTGGCCCCCAAACATCAGAGTGCACTAAGTGCAGTAGACGTGTACTCTGCCTTACATGCCTGACAAATGGCAATCTTGACTGCTTACCAAATTGGCAAGCATCACATACATGACCAATATCTGAATATTGGAACTTGGGTAAACCTGTAACAAGCTATTTTTTGTGCATAATTTGGAGCCTTTGCAAATTTATATGCTCCACTGTCTTGTGCCAAATTTCCAAGTCTCTGATAGTGCTAGAACTATGGGCAAACATGGCTGAATTCAGCTCTGGCAAGGTAGCATCAAGAGTAAACATTCTGCCATTCCTGTGACCACGAGCTATTAACTTGCATCCATTACCAAACTCTTCAATAAAGCAACCATGCTTGTTGAATCTAACCTGCAAGTTTTGCTCCGTCATTTGACCAACAGACAGTAGGTTCTTCGTAATCGAAGGAACATGCAATACATCATGCAAATTTTTATTTTTGCCATCATGAACCACAAGAGGCACTTTGCCTTTATGCTCAATGCTATGCTGCGTGTCATCACTTGTACAGACATAGCCATTTTTTTCACCCACCATATCAGTGAACCAATCACCGTGAGGAGTCATGTGGTTCGATGCCCCTGAATCAATATACCAAACTACATCATCAGTGGATTTTTCAGCAACTCTGTCTTTTACATACTACATGGCAAACAATCTATCTCCTGAAGTATCATCTGCCTGACTAGATGTAGCAAAATGCCCATGTTGTTTGCCTTTCTGATTGCCCTGCTTCTTCCAGTAGTCCTTCGCAATATGCCCATACTTTTTGCAGTAATGACAATCCATATCCTTATTCGGATTGTCAGATGGATGCTGCTGTTGCCAGGAGCCTCTACCTCTAGGGCTAGATCTCCCCCTGCCTCTAAAGTTTCCACCACCTCTTGCATTCGATATCTGCTGATTGTTATTGCCATAGGATGCATTTTGCTGGCCTCCTCTGCCAAATCCATAGCCTCTACCATGGTTTCCACGGCCACGTTGATTGGAATAGAAAACTGCATCCTTGTTTTTAGAACTGCTAGATCCTACAGCCAAACCAAGCTTAACCTCTTCATGGATAAGCAATGCACCCAGCTCATTGAAATTTGGCATTTCAGCCCGCACAAACACAAAAGTGTCAAAAGACTTATACTCAGGCCCCAAGCCGTTCAAGGTCGTAGCAACCATGTCTTCATCTTCAACCTGTGAACCAACAGATGCCAACTGATCCACAATGGTCTTAACCTCTGTGACATAATCCTGTATAGATCTGCTTTTCCTCTCCATGTTGTTGAACTTCTGCTTCAACTGTATCTTCCTGGCACTTGTGGTTGTGCCATAATACTTGACCAAAATGTCCCATGCATCCTTAGGAGAGCTGCAGTTCATTATCTGCATTACCATGGCATCTGAGATACATAAAGAGAGCCAGTGCAAGACTCTACGAGCTCTTTCTGTCCAAGCTCGGTGTAATCATATCTGATAGCCATAGGTCGATCTGGGAGCTCAGGTTCAGCTTCCGCTCCTGTCACCAACTCCCAATAGCCTTTCCCTATTAAGAAGTTCTCCACGCGGAACTTCCATATGGCATAATTGTTATTGTCAAGCTTTTCCCTCACTATCTAGGTTATGTTGTCAGCTCTTTCTGCATTTGCCATGTTGTATCAGACACTATTTAGTCACTGCCTGACTTCCTGCAAGCCAACAAGTCACTCTAACCAACCTCAGTCCTTGACTGTTTATGACAGTTTTTTGCAACTATTCTCTGCAAAAAACCATGGCATTTCAGCCCTTTACAACCTCAAAAACATCCACAAACATGTGGTATAACCCGTAGGTACATCAGTCAGTACATAGACTTTGTAGGTATTGTAACTCTATGTCATGCAAGCTTATTGCAGTAAAGAGAATACGCAGTCTCAAAAACTGTAATTTTTCAGTAACAGCAGTGAATTTACTATCAAAAACCACTTTAAAACATGTCATACATGCTCCAAACTTTCCCAGACATTTGCTAGTATATGTAGGCAACTAGACATAGTCATACGGGCACAAAACAGTGCATATCTAGCAAGTACAAGTGACATAAATCTGCTTACAGATTGTATACAGTGTACAGGTCAATACATGACCAAACAAGCATCCGCAGACACTCTATCTGTAAGAGGCAATGTCATATAATGCATTTATTATTTATGACCAGCCAATACCCTATGAATACATTTGTTTCCAGATTCAGATTTCAGTTTTTAAGAGCCTTCAATGCTCATAGCATTCAACAATCATATCCCATACCATACAACTCCCTGTAGGTAACAAAAGGCATGTATTTCTTCAAGTCAATGAGTGTATGATGATGACAGTTTTATGACAATTTTCAGCATGTCAAAATTTCAGATCTGAATATTTTATCAGTAAAATGCAATCCAAATGCATCAAACTCAGTACATATGCTTCTTGAATGAACCCTCACTTTAGTAGAGCTCAAAATGCTCATCAAATGGCTTCAAATTTTTAGGAGGACTCTAGTGTATGCTGCCCTGTTCAATGACAGTTTCCAGCCATTAAAAATTCTAGATTTAAATATTTTTGCCACCAAGACTTCAGCTCATAAGCATATCAACCAATACATATGTCTGCATAAGCATATCTATGCTCAAATCTCATGTCGAAGATACATACATGCTGTGTATTCCCTGTTTGTAACAGACCTGGACTATATTTCAGATCTGAAGCTCACTGTTCCAGCTCATACATCAGCTCCAGACCAAGCAATGGCTTATCAAGGCATCAAAAGACCTTCCAAGAAGCAATTTCAAGCTAGAGATCAACTAGGTAGTGATTGATATCTTCATTAGCAACACAAAATGACCATTCAAGATCAGGTTCAAACACGCCAACAGCCCTGGGGTTTCAGCAGCAGGTATACTCCACAAGGATAGTTGATGCTTGCTCTTGAGTGCTCAACAAAGCCTCTACAATGCTTCAAACAGGCCAGGACAACCCTCTTGTATAATGACAACCCAAAATGACAAAATGCATATCTTCACAAAGACAATGACAGCCTGCACACTGTCAGCCTGCTTCTCTTCAACCATTGCCCTGAGTCTTTAGGTTGCAGGTCTTTCTCATAGCTTCATGCCTTCAAGAGCCCATCCATGATGGCTCTGATACCATGTAGGAAGAGAGAGGGAGAGAGACAATGTAATGGAGCAGTAACCTGACCTTCACGTCGTTCATCATCTTCCATTATTTCATAGACTACTAACATAACTGTTAACCCCAATACGAAGAAAGAAAAAGGAAATTAAAAAGACGCAGGGCAAAGGTGGAAAAAAAAGGTAGCCCGACTGAAGAAAGAAGAGGAGAAAAGGTCAAAAGCGTAAGGACAACCTTAAAAAGTCCAAGGCAAATGCAAAAGGGGAAAGGTGCATTTTAAAATACAAAGCCGCACCATGGAATCTTGTAAAAGAGTGCCAGGCGGTGGAAAATCCGGAAAGCTAAAACAGAAGACAAAGACAAAGGCCAAGGCAAAGAGAAATTGAAGACAAAGGCGCAAAAGGAAAAGTGCAAGTCAAAACTATTGTAAAAGAGTGCAAGCGCATCATGGTTTAATTCAAGGAGTGCCGGGCTCTCACCCATACAATTTGTAAATGTAGACGGGCGGTGGAAAGGAAGCTAGGTAGAGAGAAGGACAATGGGAAAAAGGGCCGGCCATGTAAGAAAGGGGAAAAGGGGATGACCGCCCAAAAGGGATTTAGGGTTTTGTATATAAAGTTGAAAAGTGAATGAGAAACTCATTCTTTGGTGTGTGGCTAACAAGAGCTCTCTTCTTCTTCTCTTCTTCTCTTCTTCTTGCTTGTGTGTGCTCTTGAGAGAGGGAGTGTGAGAGTGTGAGGGAGTGAGTGTGTGGGAGTGAGGGATCAAGAGGGTGAAGCTCTTTACCATCTCCGCTTCTCTTCTTCTCTTCTCTTCTCTTCTCTTTTATCGTGCGCGCGGCTATGGAGGATGGAGCTTGGAGATGGAGGAGGCTTGAGGATGCTTGAGCTAGCATCAAGAATCGTGGAGCTACCGAGGTGTGCGAGGGAGGAGGCTACTCACATCGGCATCAAGGTAAGCTCACTACATTCGTAGGATCGACGGCACGTCGGCTAGGTGAGAGATAGCCATTAGAGCTCGCTTGAAACGCTTGAAGCAATAAGCGGTCCGTGGGTCTTGGTGGTGAGCGAAAGCTCCCACATTTTGGTTCCATTTTTCCGGGACCAATGGATTCAAGATTGAGCACTTGCACGCCTCATATCGAGCATTGAAGTAGGGGATTCATCCCCGAAATGGAGCTTGAGATAGGTAGGAAGTTTGGGTGTTTTCAATCTTGAAAACAAGTAAGTATTTTGGGATATTTTGGTTGTTTGACGATTGGAAAACATGGATAAATTATTTTAGTTTTTTGCTTTCGATTCTTGTTGCGTTTAGAGTAGGCTAACATTAGGAAATTGCACCCGAGAGGCATAGGGTTTGCTGCTGTAAAACAGGGATAAAATCAAGGAAAACAAGTGGAAAATGGAGGAAATGCTCATTTGAATGTGTAGGAATCGCAAGGAGAGTGATTGGTAACATCTGGGTAATGTCTAGAAGGGGTATAAGTTCTTGGAGGGCAAGGAAATCCTCATTTGCAACTAGTTGAGAGAGAGAGAGAGAGAGAGAGAGAGAGAGAGAGATTGGGTGACCCATTTTGATCGATCAGTGCGAGGAGTTACGTTGCTATCGGTGATCCCCAAGTATATAGATCTCTTCCCCATCACTCCAGCATCATTCCTGTTGAATCTTGTAGCTTGTACTAATCAATACCTTAAATTTTTTTATGATTTCATGCTCGAAAGTGCGTTCGGGTCGGCGGAATCGAACATTTGATCCAGGGTTCAATTTCGAAAATCGGACGCTCGACAACCGTCCGATCGGACCATCCTGTCCGATCGAACCACTCGGACCAACCCGTCCGATTTTGGAAATCGGACTACTGGTCTGATCGGACGCCTCGTCCGATCGAGGCAATCGGATCCACCCCTGTCCCATTCGTAGAATCGGACCCATGGATTAGGACACGTCAGCAATTGGACCAGCAACCTGGTCCGATCGGACCACTTGTCCAATTTTCAAAAATTGGACACTTGACCCCTGTCCTATTCTGAGAATCGGACAGCTCAAAATCGGACCAACCTGGTCCGATTCTGAGAATGGGACCACTGGTAAATCGGACACATCCTTAGGCAGAGAAAAAAAGCATCAAAAATTGACCCCCGCGACCGATTGGAAGCACAACGTGCTCTAGGACAACATAGCGAATGCCTTGTAGGCAATTCTCGACATAGGAGTCACGACCAAGGGACAAGGGGACAGTGTTGGAGCACTCCCCAGCGACCTGATGCGTTGAGAACGGAAATCCAATCGTAGGACCTGTGATCGATCCTTGAGTGAACAGCAAGAAGCAGCGCAGACCCTAGAATTTGCTAGAACGGCCAGGACTCGAAGCTTATCAGGCCCAAGACGAGACAAGAGGGCGTAAGGCATATAGAGATTGTTTGCCGCACTCACATTGAATTCCGCATTTGAAGTACACATAAGAAAGCTGAAAGCTTGATTGACCACAAGTGCACGAGAAACGACACACACTGAGTGATCATAAATTGAGGATTGTATTCAATAAGTCAAGAAACTCACTCAGATAAAACCACTCAAGGAACCCACCAGCAGGAGAGAACCAAGACATAGACAAACCATCAAAGCGCAGAGTAGGACCAAGCAAGGAGTGCCAACAACGTGGATTTGTCAAGTCTATTCAACCTGATCGACAACTTAGTGGAGCGCGAGAACTCGACCATGGCAGAAGAGAGAGCAGACCATCGGTCTAATGAGGAGCTCGATTTGAACGTATTCCCAGATGCTATTCAGCAACTGGTGAGTAGTTACGACGCGCACGCCCGGTACGAGCACCGCGGTAGGATAGCAGACGCAATCATCGCAGATCTAGAAGAGGAGAGAAGGCTAGCCCGCAAAGCATTGCAGAGCATTGGTGAGTACAATAGGGATCAACAGGCTAGGAGCCAAAGGCAAAGCATGGAGCTACATGAGGTGCAGCGAGTGCTGAACTTAGCTGGCCGAAACCGAACGGACCATGAGAGAGCACTAAAGGGAGACTTGACGTTGAGCAAGCTTCTCATGAAGAGGCTGCTCGATAATACGACAACAGAGCAGAGTGCCACCGCACTAGCGACGTCGCTGCTCGCAGGACTAGGGGCGAAACAAGGCTGAAAGAGCCAGTCTAAAATACCGATTGTTGCCAAGCAACTCGATAAGTACCAACCCCATGACGACCCATACAGCTTTGTTGAGCAGTTTGAGCAAGTCTGTGAGGCCAACGGCCTCAATGACCAAACTCAATGCTTGCAAGCGTTCGGGCTTTGCCTAGGCGGCAAGGGTAGGACGTGGTATACGAGCCTAGATGCTGTAGAGCGAGCCAACTTCAATGGCCTCAAGGATCTCTTCATCAAGACATTCGCCGAGCCCGGATACTCCGATAACCTTCTAGTACGCTTGATGAACGTCAAGCAGAAAGAGAAGAAGGACATCCGTGACTACGTAACCCATGTGAGGAGCCTCTTCAAGAGAATCCCTATGGGCGAGTGACCGACTGAAAGAGCAGTTTCGACTGTGTTCATTAGCGGCATTCGAGACGAGGAGTTATATAAGGCTTTGGCAGGCAATTCGAGCTTGCAGCGAGACGCGATAGCTAGAGTGTTTGAGGAAGCCATCAAAGTTGATGATCAGTTGAAGGAGCGGAACTCTAGGAGTTCGAATCTAGAGGAAACCAACTCGTGAAGCTTAGAGAGAACATCAGCCTCTAGTGAGCGATCAATCCCATCATCCCAAGATAAGGGGAAAGCCACTGAGACAGAAGGCTTGGCTGATGTCAAGATGGAATTAGCCAAGTTGCAAGACATGTTGAGATGACCAACGCGCCTGCACGTCCAATGCGTGTACTGTGGCGGAAACCACTTTGCCGGTCGAGTGTCAAGACCCTAGGTCAAGACCTTGTGCTAACTGCGGTAGGTTTGGCCATGATGTCACGCATTGTAGATTACCAAGAAGACTTCCGTACTCGCAACCCTACGGCCAGCCTTACCTAGCGAATAGGCCGCAGCCATTCTTCGGAAGGGGAGCCCCATTGGCTCTTCCCGCATCTAACGATATGAAACCAGCCATCCCTAGAATGGACATAAACCCTACAGGCATTCCTAGACCACCTGGTCCTTACGTGACCCATCCACCGAGCGACGCTCCAGTCCACTATGTGGAGGAGCCGAATGAGGAAGAGACCTACATATACCCTTAAGACTTGCACAACGACGAGGGTAACGCGGTCCTCATGGATTATCGACCCGTGCCGGTGATGGCGTTAGGAAGGGGACGAGGTAGAGGCCTAGGGAGGCAGATGCAAGATTCAATCATCTGTTGGACTTGTGGTTACCCAGGTCATGTTTCATCACGCTACCCTGAAAGGGAGCAGCAAAACAGAGACAAGGTTGACCTAAGATGCGCAGAGTGTGGAATCACCCATCTCTTCGTAGATTGTCCAAAGTGAAAGCCATCTTCTAGGGCTCATCCAACGTACCATTTGTCCCATTGGGGCTGTTTGGTGTCAAAAACCTCGATGGGGAGGCCACACCTATCCCATCGCGGGTCATGACCCAAGCCCAAATGAAGCAGGCCGGCATCTCTCTGCCAGGACCTAGTAATCTTGACGTAGCCTCGATAGGGAAGAAAAGCCGCAGGCGTAAGAAGAAGAGATCGGAAGGTAAAGTTGCACTAAAAACTGAGAGTGCTATGACTCTGCCTGCTGGAAAGAAGGTTTCAGATGTAGAGGCAAAGACTTCAGCCCCTAAGACAGCCGAAAAGGGAAGCGCTAAGATAGGGGAATACCCGCATCCAAAGCGACAGTTAGAGGCCATAGAAAAGGTGAAGGAATGGGTGAAGGAGGCTCAAGAGTATCTCAAGGACACTGAGCCCATCATAGAGGACGAGACCGATGATCTCTCCAGTGTAAGCACGCCAATAGCACCGCCCCAACCTAAGTCGGCAGAAGCAACCGTGCCACAAGCAGTGCCACTAAGACCAAGCCTTAATGCTACAGAGCCACAAATTAGTTACAGCCATTGGCCAGGACAATCTAGGTTAGGGGAAAGACGAGTATCCAACGATCTCCTGACCACACTAGTGACTACCCTTGTAACACTTAGCCTAGGAGATCTGCTTAGGCACCATCCTACCCTATGGTAAGATCTTAAGTAGTGGGTTGAAGGGTCGCGAGAGCAGGTCACGCGACAGACCCTCAAGACAATGACACAGAAACACAAATACCGAGCTTGATGCTGCACTCTATGCCTAAATCATTGCATGTCAATGCCTTCTAGGAAGGTTCCGAGATGCATGCGGTCTTGCCGGTTTTAGCCTTAGGTGACACAACAAGAAAGGGAATCGTAGACATGGGAGCTAGGGTTAGTGTGCTTAGCCACGCAGTGCTTTAGACTTGGGGAAACCCGCCTGTCAAAACTGCTAGGTTTAATATCACGTTAGCAAACGGTATGAGAGTGAAGCCATTCGGGGTACTTAAGAATTGGCCAGTGAAGATCACAGGTGTCCAGTTTTGTTGACTTTATAGTCATAAAGGGAGTGGACTACGATATCCTATTAGACCGACCCTGGATGCACAACACTAGAGTCATCGAAGATTGGGGTAACGGCTTGATGTTCCTTGGCAATAAAACGGATGCCGTAAGGATAGAGATGGATACTTGGAAGACCTCACGAGTCGACCTAGGCGCCATCTCTGCTATGCTCAAGGGTAACACTCAGGTCAAGGAGTCCTATGGGCCCTTGACCAAGTATATCCCATGCCCAGAGGATGAGCGGGATTGGATGCACATTCTTGCTACAATCGACTTGCCATTCTCAAACCATGAGGCATATGAGAAAACCATGAAAATGATTGGCAAGCCTAGTGAAACACTCTCTGTACCAGTCTACATGATGGCAGGAACCCTTCAAGGAAAGCCTAAGTGTTTCAACTTCCAAGTCCCAACTAACAAAAGGGAACTCTAGAAGATGCTGGAATACTTGATAGACAAGCTAGCTGGCAATGCAGCTGCAAACTTCAAACCACTCCAGGATCTCCTAGGTGAATCCAAGTGGCAATGGACTAGAGTGCATGACTTAAACCTCATGTATAACTAGGCCCTACCCCCTCCTTTTCCACCCCAAGTAGGTTGGAGAGAGAACGCGCGCTGTGACAGGCCCTCTAACTTAGACCCTTGGGCAGTAATGGCCCTACGCGAGCATGGAGGCTCCCTTGCAGAAGAGCAACCAGAAGCCCGCACTCGAATATGGGCAAACAAAGATGCTAGAACCTTAACGGGCCAATCTAGCCATCAAGGGCAAAAAGGCCACACCATGAGAACACAAAGACATTGTGTTCAACCCATGTCTAGTCAGAGCGAAATGCAAGATCAGAAAGCTATACAAATGCCAAGATGACTAGACATGACACTCTTGACGAGAGATGTACCTTGAGCAACACTGCACAGACAACCCAAGACATTGGTGGAGAATCCACGTCTAGTCATGCAAGTGGGGACTCAAGGGCATCTGTCAGAAGGCTTAAATTTACAAGCCAAGACCCGGAAGATGAAGACATAGTACCACCTTCTTATCTTAGGGTCAAACTCACCACGAAAAGAGAGCACTCACACCGACTAGTACAACTCTTAGCCCTTATGAGGGACACCCACAAGCACTCATAGAGAAGTGCAAAATCCTTGTGACAATTGAAACGGAAAGCTTGCCTATCCTATTCCATGTTCCTCCAAATAGTGCTAGCTGCGGGAAAGAAACCCTCCTAGGAAGACCCTTCAAAAGGGTGACCAAGTGTGAGGCCGACTATGTAGCACAGAGGATATACCTAACACTACCGGGTGTAAGGATAATCACGACCTTTAGCGAGGGTGACCTCATCGAACCTCGAGGGAAAGGCAAGCAAGGTGCTGACACAACAGTCAAGCTTGCTGATGAGAGCAAGGACTTGTTGGAAGAGTTAATACAAGCACTGGTCAAACAACGAGAACCAGTGAGTGAGGCCATGCCTGAAACAAGAAGGTCAAGAGACAATGCCAAGGACAGGATTTGGACTTACAAATATCGTAGAAGACCCCAAAAGAAGCCCAAGCCTTATAGACGCAGGCATCGATGGAGGGTCAGCACAACGCCGCGATGGATATCCAAAGCGTTGCTTCGTGCTCAAGGGTATTATGCAGGCAACCAGTGGATTTGGGTACCAAAACCCCCTACTAAACCACCTTTGTCAGAAGCCCCAATTATGTCAAAAGCAAAGAGGTGTAGAAGGAAATCGAAACGAAAATCCAAGTCTCGAACCAAAAATATTGGAGTGATTGAGCCCCTCACGATTGAAATCAAGAAACCGAACATGACCTATCAAAAAGTAGATCCTCAGCCTAGCGTGCTTAGCAAGCACTTCCAAAGCACCTACAACCTGGGCTGGAGGAGTTAAGCACAGGGGAATGGGCGGAAGAGCGAGACTCTCCCAAAAGGGAGACAGTTGTACCCATGCAACCTGGCAAGGCTACTCCGCAGGCCATGATTAGATCCCATGAGGACCCACTAGAGAAGGGAAATGCTGAGGCCCAACCAAGCACATCAACGGTCGATATAGCCCAGGGTCCTGAGACGTTAGATGCACCTGCACTGACCAAGAAAAAGAGGAGAAAATAGCGAAAACAACAATAGTTGTAGGTGGTTGCAGATCCCAAGGACATTGGGACAAAGAGTGCTGGAGAGCTTATGAATAAAGCATCGAGTCCATCCACTAATGACCCCACTGATGCCTCTCCTAATAGCGGTGAAACCTCAGACACATCCATGAGCTCCGACAAATCAAAGCAATCGTTACCATCAATGGCTGCTTGCAACACTCTATCCACTGACAATAGAACTCGCATTGACAAATCAAGAGTGGATACAACATTGTCATGACGGGGTGACGAATTCACACCAATTCACACCACTCACACCCAAGGAGAACCATGACGCAATAACAAAGCCTCAAGAGAAACATGGAAACCCCAAGAGCATGAGCAATCCTAGCATTGACCAATCTTGCTCATATAGGCCTGAACCCCCAGCTATGCTAAAACCTAGGCAAACTCCTAGAACCTTGCATGACATAGCAACCGAGAAAGCCCTCGTTGAACATAGAAGTGTCACGGACTGCTTAACTGAGTTGGATGCTAAGATCAAGGTGTTTGCACGGGTCTACGTCCTTGCAAACATGGGCGCATTCCCTAAGGAGCAGCTTGGAGATTACTTGCCCTTCCCTTTATCTTGGGAAGAGCAGGAACACCTTGATGAGCACTATAGCAGGCTCCTACACGAACTCTTGCGACTCATCTCGGGCGAGGAAGCTGACGAACTGCGGCGCTTAACCATCACATTCAATGAAGTGCTCTGCCGACCTGAATCTCGTAGCCATTTGGCCGTCATTTGGCCACCATTTGGCCAATCGCTCCTCAAAGACATAGAGTAGTGTTGGTGCGAAGGCCGCATTGCAATGGCCGAACTAGAGGCTTAGATCATGACAGCCTCTGAGGAGCGATTGGCCAAATGGTGGCCAAATGGAAATCCCAAAGATACCCAACCTATGTGGCACCAACTTCCCTTCGAGTGTGCTGATTGCCATTCGAGGCAAGGACTTGGCCGAACCAGGCCAAGAAAACCCTCTGTTTGATAAAGTTCTTGCTAAGGAGGAGTTAAATGTTGCTAGTAGACTCAGACAAGGTTCCATGCTACTCGATGTGGCAAAATATTTATCAGTATTAAGTAAGCTACCACGTGTGCTAGATGCATGCGCCACGCTTCAGTACAATCCCGAGTTCTATCATTGGTTTC
The DNA here is from genome assembly GCF_053477565.2 of Lygodium microphyllum. NCBI lineage: Eukaryota > Viridiplantae > Streptophyta > Polypodiopsida > Schizaeales > Lygodiaceae > Lygodium > Lygodium microphyllum. Next base: position 47,213,402 of record NC_141135.1, on the reverse strand, counting down.
TATCCTAGTGAAGCGACAAGGGCTTGGACAAATGTATGTGCACATATATATCCAATGATTTTCGTATCACCTTGTATAGACATTATCAACACACACAAGCCATAACAAGTCAAGCGTAGATAAACAAATCGGGGCTGCCAAGCTATGCTAGGCCGGTTCCATGTTCACCAGATCATGCTCGCCTCCAGGCAAAGAGCATGTGCTCCGCATTACCACCATGGTAGCTCTGTCCAACATCCCTAAGGATGTAAGCAGGGTGTAGTCTCTCTCTCTCTCTGTACACGATCCCCTCCCCGGCCTATCCTTCCGAGGAGGAGCCTTCCAAACGCAGAACCACCAACTGATCCAACTCGGCATGAGTCAAGGCCTGCTCGTAGTCAGCAGCCAGAGGGACACCACTATAAGAGTCCAGCATGTTCCACACTTCCTCTTCTAATCACAAACATTTGACAACCCACACCAAGGCCCTCCTATGGGAACACTCTTATACCGTATCAAAGCCTAACTCTTGGATTGCATTTTGCAGGTTTTCAGAAGAAAAACATGGAGAACCACGGTCATCTAGCATGCAAGGATGCTCTTCGCACACACCGGGAACATGCGGCACATGCCCCTCCACCGGTGCACTACGTGCCCACCCTTAAGAGGTACACGAAGAAGCAAGGCCCTAAGCGACACCATCCTAGACGAAGGCCGAAGAATCCCCAGGCCAAGAAAGTCGAGACTCAAAGAAACGCGCAGCATGTGGCAATGCTAGTTGCACAGACCCCCAACGCATGCTCGGGCACCAGGAGCTCAAGAAGTGACAAGGCGGCCCAGGATAGGAAAGAATTTAATGAATTATTTAAAGACATTCTGGAAACGGTAGCGGCTCGGGACTACACCATTCATGTCCCGGCTGACATGTTCCCTACCCAGCCTCATGGGAACCCCGCACTAGCACTGCCCCAGTCGCTTAGCCAACCAGACTCACCCCGCCTCATACCTATTGACTAAACCCCTATGATGTACAAGTAGTTTGACAAGTCAGCATGCCATAAGTTTTTGTTTTTGATGACCATACTTTTCAAGTACTACAAATAGCCACTAGCTACCAACAGCTAAGACATCAAGGAGCTCAATTATGCTACATTGCCTTGACAAGACCATAATGATGTCTCAAGCAATCTTGAAGTGTACTCCCCGTCTTCATTGACAAAATTTTCCATCAACTTAGATCCTTGCTTCACTGACCCATTGCTATACAAGGAACCAGGCCGACAATCTTCTAACTAAGTAATACCTAAATATGCATGTGTACTCACTTAATATTCACACTATAACCTATACACTGTTTGGGTCCTCAAGTGCAGGATAATACTCCAGGCTTGCTCAGCGTTCACTTAGAGTTCAACCTGTCTCCCAAACTAATCAAAATATGTCTTCTGCATGATAAAGAAGACTAGCACTACCCCTTAGGGAGAGACCACATGAGAGGTTTTTCAATTGCAGGTATTGCAGATCCAACGAAGGTGTCATTCGCTCTTCATCCACACTCAACTCTGAATTCCCATCCTTATTACCCGATAACCCTGCCGTGAATCATCATGTAAAGAATCCTCACCAAACTGCCACTTGTACTCCATCAGTGTAACCCCCCCAAAGAATAGACCTACCACCAGCTTCTATTTCCCTACCACCTACCACTACTTAACCCACCAACATGCCCTCAACGACCTTCCTCCCCACCACTACCTGTGAGAAATGCGGGATCTAGAGCATGGCAAAACCAGAAGCTATGGAGGATGAAATGAGAAGTGTGGACTCATGATAGAGAAGACAAAGGCACTTGTTTGTTACACAAGTGAATTAGGTTCCAAGATTGAGACTTGGACTCATAAACACAATCTTGTGTATGTGGACAATGACATTGACACTTCACTGAAAAGAAAAGAGTACTTTCATTTCATTTAGAAAAGGAAGCAAGTACAATGCTTTATAGGAAAGTAGGAAACTGCAGTAGGCACCATTGTGCATTTGGGATAAATTAGCCTGCATATCCTTGACCCTGAAGCTCCATACAAAGAGGCTGTTTAGTGAGTGTGATTGCTGATTCTCAACACCCCTCCTCAATCACAACTAGAAAGGCACAAAGTGTGTAGAGGCTGTAATGAGAACCACCTGCAAAGTGTGGGCATACCACAAACATGGCAAAACACCAGAGGCTATCGCAGAAAAGGCTAAGTGTGGGTACCATAAACATGGTGGACATCCAGAAGCTGTAACAGGGGCCTCACAAAGTGTACAGGGACTGTAATGCCAAGTTACATAAGGAGTTTACAAAGCTTATGGCAGGAAGCATTAGGGCAAGAAAATACAAGGCTTTTAAAACAGTCTATCAGAATTATGAGAGTACAAGGACTGATGAGTCTTGTCCTTCCGATCCTGGTGGTCTTCATCTTCATCTTCTTCTTCCTTTGCTCCATTTTTTTCTTCTTCTTTGACTGTGACTAGATAGGCCTTTTGGGATCTCTTTCTTGCGTGGCAGAACTTCTCGGTGTGTCCGGTCCTTTTGCAGAAGTCACAGAAGAGCTGATCCTTCTTGCCTTTGTACCTGTTGCCAACATATAATGCATGCTCATCTCTAGAGGTACTTGGTTCTTCCTTAGTTTTTAGCTTCTTTTCCTCTTCTAACAGTGATGCCTGGATATCAACAAGTTCAGGATTTGGCATGTTGATTAAAGTTGTTGATACATTGTTATATTTAGGAGGCAAGCTCTTAAGTAGAACACCGATGCAAACATCTTCATCCATTTTAATGTTGATTCCTGCAAGTTGGGTCAGGAGTCCTTCCATGTAATTAAGATGTGTGGCAAGTGATGTGCTGGACTTCATTTCAAGCCTGAAGAACTCAATCAGGAGACCATACTTTGATGATTTAGATTGTGCACCGAACAGGGTGTCAAGTCTTTTCCATGTATCATGTGAGGTCTCACAGTTATCCACATATTGGATATAACTGTCGTCTAGCTCCAGTTTGATAATGGCCTGGGCTTTGTCATCATTCTTTTGCCAAGTAGTTGCAAGGTCCGCGTCCCGAGGTTTCTTCTCTTTGCCATGTGATGGCCCAGAGACCCTTTTTCATCAAGATGAGCTTGATGCGGGTTTGCCAGGTGTGAAACCCGACTCCTTTGAATCGAGCATTTGGAGAATCTTTTCCCATGTTGAGGTTGCAAGAGCAGCATCAAATCAATACTAGAATTCTGAGATTTTATCAGTAGAAGAGCAGAATGCAGTGTGTCAAGAGACACAGTTAATGACAATGTGAAAACACACTATGTCAGTGTTGATGTTTGAGCTTGGGATCGTTCGGTCATTCTTCAATCTTCTCAGGTCCTTCCCCTCCTTGATTTGATGCTGATACCTTCAAATCTAAGTGACAGTACTTTAATGAACTTCAGAGAGTATTGCTCAGTGATTAAAATTACTGTTGATAACTTCAGTGAGAGAAACAGTGAAAAATGTCAGAATTTTGAAGCTTTGGCTATGGCTTTTGCATTAGGGTTTCTGGGGGCAGCCTGGTTTTTTGCTGATTGCAGGAGCTACAGTGGATCATTTTCAAAATTTTTTATATGCCTAGGAAGCTGACTTCATGGGCTATCAAAACCCCATGATAATTGTCAACATCGTGGACTGTATGCAGCACGCAGGCAGCTCGAACGAATTCGGTGCAGTTCAGGACAGATTTCCGCGATTTCCGCAATGCTGGAGTCAAGGCGCAGTAATGCAGTCGATTTTTGTGCCAAGATGAAGCGCCTTCAGTAGAGGAACAACTCCCTAGAAGAAATCGTGGGCTGAAATGGCCTGGTTGAGGAGTTATTGAAGCTCCAAGTAAGGTAGGTCATGTCTGGCTATGGCAAACATAGAGTAAAGATTGAGGATTTTCACAATGCTGAGCTCCAGATGGTCCAATGTCCTAGATTTATGTGATATAGGGAAGCTTTGTGAGTTGGAGAATACTTTTCCAAAAGGAAACTCCAAGAGATTTGACCTGTGGAGTGAGATATAAGCAGGTCAATCTGACAGGGTGCTGCTGGCTATGGCTGCCATGGAAGCTTCAGTGAGAGTAGAGTTGGGAGATGAAGTCATGAGCTGACATTGAGCTAGACTGAGGTTGAGAGGAATCAAGAGAGGCTAGAGAAGTAATGCCATGCCCAACTGGGCTCTGATACCATGTGAGAAATGCGGGATCTAGATCAGGGCAAAACCAGAAGCTATGGAGGATGAAATGAGAAGTGTGGACTCATGATAGAGAAGACAAAGACACTTGTTTGTTACACAAGTGAATTAGGTTCCAAGATTGAGACTTGGACTCATAAACACAATCTTGTGTATGTGGACAATGACATTGACACTTCACTGAAAAGAAAAGAGTACTTTCATTTCATTTAGAAAAGGAAGCAAGTACAATGCTTTATAGGAAAGTAGGAAACTGCAGTAGGCACCATTGTGCATATGGGATAAGTTAGCCTACATATCCTTGACCCTGAAGCTCCATACAAAGAGGCTGTTTAGTGAGTGTGATTGCTGATTCTCAACACTACTAACACTCCGCCATGGCAACCACCGATGTCCTTGCCACCCACGTCTTCGGTGCATGCTAACGCTTGCTACCTACGACGATGAGTGCCATGGAACTGGCACACGTCTATGAGGGGGTAATGTCAACCCCAACACGAAGAAAGCAAAAGGAAATAAAAAAGACGCAGGGCAAAGGTGGAAAAAAAAGGTAGCCCGACTAAAGAAAGAAGAGGAGAAAAGGTTAAAAGCGCAAGGACAACCTTAAAAAGTCCAAGGCAAATGCAAAAGGGGAAATGTGCATTTTAAAATACAAAGGCGCACCCTGGAATCTTGTAAAAGAGTGCCAGGCAGTGGAAAATCTGGAAAGCTAAAACAAAAGACAAAGACAAAGGCCAAGGCAAAGAGAAACTGAAGACAAAGGTGCAAAAGGAAAAGTGCAAGTCAAAACTATTGTAAAAGAGCGCAAGCGCATCATGGTTTAATTCAAGGAGCGCCGGGTCGGGTTCTCACCCGTGCAATTTGTAAATGTAGACGGGCGGTGGAAAGGAAGCTAGGGAGAGAAAAGGACAATGGGAAAAAGGCCTAGGCTACGGCCGGCCATGTAAGAAAGGGGAAAAGGGGATGATCGCCCAAAAGGGATTTAGGGTTTTGTATATAAAGTTGAAAAGTGAATGAGAAGCTCATTCTTTGGTGTGTGGCTAACAAGAGCTCTCTTCTTCTTCTCTTCTTCTCTTCTTCTTTCTTGTGTGTGCTCTTGAGAGAGGGAGTGTGAGAGTGTGAGGGAGTGAGTGTGTGGGAATGAGGGATCAAGAGGGTGAAGCTCTTCACCATCTCCTCTTCTCTTCTTCTCTTCTCTTCTCTTCTCTTTTCTCGTGCGCACAGCTATGGAGGATGGAGCTTGGAGATGGAGGAGACTTGAGGATGCTTGAGCTAGCATCAAGAATCATGGAGCTACCGAGGTGTGCGAGGGAGGAGGCTACTCACATCGGCATCAAGGTAAGATCACTACATTCGTAGGATCGACGGCGCGTCGGCTAGGTGAGAGATAGCCATTAGAGCTCGCTTGAAACGCTTGAAGAAATAAGCGGTCCGTGGGTCTTGGCGGTTGAGCGAAAGCTCCCACAATAACATAAGTGTATACAATAATACTAAGGTCCATAGGACCATTCACACTGGGTCTAAGACCACCGACTTATTTAATGTCCCACACTTACTGATATAGCTGGACACAGCTAATGTCAGTCATACATACCAACAAGAGAATAATGGGAGCTTGATATTCTAACATAAATGAACTCAGCTTCAAGAAGTTTCAATAATTCAGCCTTCACCAAAGCAGAATAATTAGGATTCATACGCCTTTGTCTTTGCGTTCCAGGTTTGGCATCAGGCTCTAGGTCAATGTGAGGTTGGGATAATGTGGGATCAATCCCCTTTAGGTCTTTGTATGACCAAGCAAATATGTCTAAGTTCTCCTTTAGAAGGTCTCGCAGGACCACTAGTTCTTCTTCTGGAAGATTGAGACCCACTTTGAGGTGACGTTGAGTACCGTCAGTATCTAGGAATGTCACTTGCCTTCACCTTCCACTTAGCAGATAAATGTCCCAGGGATTGCCTCTGGATAGAGGTCTGACTCTTTCAAGGGAGTAGTGACATCATCTGATGTTCCACTAGAACCAGTGTCCTCCTTCTGAACAGATGACTCATTTGTCTGTTGAGATTGCTGAAAGAGTATCAGAGCTTTGTTTGCTTCTGTGTGAGTGGTTATTTCTTCCAAACTTAGGGATTCATCTTTAAAGGATGCGTCTAGGAATGTCACATAGCACGGACTTTCTATAAGTCGTGACTCTGATGGCTTTGGCTTCTGTTGACAAGGGACATCATCATCATTTTTTCTTTAGAATGAATGGTCATGGTGACAAGAGCCACTGGTGAACTTAATTTTTATGTCTTTGATCCATTGCTTATGCAAATTATGCATACTTTGTGGTCCATTAGTCAACCCAAATGGAACCATGGTCATTCTCTCCAACACCCCGAGATCTTTGGCCTCTGAGGACTTTGTAGGGACATCAATACTATCGTCCGCTATCAAAGGATCTTCTTCAACTGCACTTTCATAACCTACTTCATTTTCTTCCTCATCATGTTCATCCTCTTCCTCTAGAGGATCTGTCTCTGCTTCTATAGAGGCTATGTAGGAGAAGAATAGGTCCTTCATCTTCGTGTCTATTTCTGTTTCTGCTTCTGATTCTGTCTCTGGCTCTTTCTCTGTTACTGTCTCTTCGACTGCCATGTAATAGGGAGAACAGTACATCCATGCTTCTATCTCACTGTCAGAGGTGATTTCAGAAGTTAATTCTAGTTGAGGCAAGAGGCATTCTCCCATGGACAAATACTTTGCTTCCTTTGGTAGTTGGCTTACAGTGCCCACTGTTAGGGATTGTGCCTTTGTTTACTTGGGAAATATCTTTTTAACAGCCTCTTTGTCTCCTAATGTACCATTTGTTAATTCATTGGAGGAGTCGGTTTTAACTTCGATGGATGTGGATCCATTTCCTTTTTGCGATCCATACAATTTCAACACCACTTTGTTGGGTCCTCTGCCTAGGGTTAAGGTTCCTTTTTGAACCAGTCCGTCCTAGCTCTTGCTTCAAAAAGTCAAGGTATTCCCAACAGCAGAGGGTATGAGGTCCCATAAGAATTTGGTTTGACCGCCAAATATGTCAGCCAATAGTCTCTTCCTGCAAGGGTTGCTTGTACGTATGGGAGGATGCCCAACGGTTTAATTCTTCTTTGGTCTACCAATCTGATAAGCCACTGTGTAGGTTGAATTCCTTGCAACCCTAAGTCCTTCATTGTCACATCTATCATTATGTTTATTGATGAGCCTCCATCAATCAATGCATCTGAAATAAAGCATCCTTCTATCCATACACTAATCTTTGGGGTTCTAGGATCTAGGAAGGTGTTAGCCACATCTACTTCCTTTACAGCCTCTAGGGCCTTATTAGTCTTGGTCACTGTTGAAGGAGCAATCCTTAGTCCACGTCTTCTTGTCAAGATGCTTTTGAATTTCTTTTGGTTGCTGGGAGACAGCATTAGCAACTCTCAGAATGTTAGGTTTGGTTTAAAGGTGTCTAGGTCTTTGACCAAGTCATAATCTTTGATAGGATCCTGAGAGCGGAATTTAGGTGACGGGAAGTGCTTAAAAATAGCTAAAAATTATGAATATCAAGGGAAAAATATTCACCGTCAAAGGCGGCGGCTCGATCTAGGACGATTTTAAGCAACAAGCAGTCGACGGACGCCTAAGTGACACGTCCGGATTTTTAGTAATTTTTCTGTCAGTTAGGATGGGATGTGGGAGCTGCAGACTTGTCCGGGATGCCGAGACGGACGCCCAGAAATTTACAGCACGTCAATCGGATCTCGTAGGAGGAAGTTAGCTCGAAACCGGCCGGGGTGCCCAAAAAGGAGCCAAATTTGAAATTTCAAAGGGTGTGATTAGTGGGGGGTGCCCTTTTGCTCCCCCACCCCCCCAATTTTTTCGTGGAGGGAAAGGTAGTGCCGTGCAGACAGCCGCGCGAAAAAAACGGCGCCCCCCCTCAAATGGAGATTCAAGCTGTCAAGTAAGCCATGAAACCAACTCTCCCCGGCTTCCACATTTGATCTCTGCTCCACGCATTCAATGACAACCTGTAGAGGGAGAGAGAAAATCAGTCTTTCTCTCTCCTCCCTCTCTCTCCTCTAAGAGGGAATTCATGTGGGAAGAAGAAAGAATGATGGAGGCTTGTCCGGCATGGATCGGATTGCTCCACGGGCTGGAAAGGGTGATTTGTGATTGTGCTGGACATGAAGTGCTGCTGATTTTCAGATTTGCAGCCATGGACATGAAACCCGAAACACGCAAATAAGCGGTAATTCAATTTTTTCAAAGGAAATTTGAGATTTCATGGCTTTTGATTGATAAAATGTTGTTCATGTGGGCTAATAATTGTTTATGTTGCTGTTTTCCATGAGTACTCGCTGATCATAATCAAAAAATCAGAAAAATATGCATCTTGTGGCTCAAAATAATACATTAAAACACGTAAAATATGGAAGATCAAGGGGAAATGATGTTTTTGGGCATAAAAATGAGAAAATGAATAGGAACACCAACTAAATTTTCATTTTTGCTGCAAGAAGGAACTAAGGGCCACAGCCCATAACCTGTTTTGAATTTTTAGTAATTAAATAATGCAGAAAATAAGGGAAAATAGAGGAAAAGCACTAAAAATAGGGGGAAAATACTTTTTGGGTGCCGGAAATTAATGAAAATTAAGAACAATGTTTGTGAATGTTTGTAGGGACTGAAGCATGAGGATTTGCCTCAGTTCAACCCCACCTTCTTGTTCTAGTGCATCTTTTTCCGCTTTTTACACATAAAATGATGGTAAATGCCTCGTAAATCTGTGCAACGATGCAATATTTAAACAGGGAAGGATAGAGAAGTTGAAATATGTCTAAATGCCGTGTGAGATGATGGAAAAGTTGCTTATTTCCATGCATAGCATTTAGGATGGGTGATAATTAAAATTAAGAGCTTAGTAGCACGAGGATCACCTCGGTGCTAGGCCCATGCAACGAAGCACGAACGGTAGTTGGAAGTCATTAAAAGAATGGTTTTGCACTTGTGCACAATACTGTTTTGCTAAATGTTTGAGCACTAGGCATCCACCAAATGCATAGAGCATGAAAAGAATTTAAAAAGTATCAGTGACCAGCTCCTGGACATGCATTGCAATTGTTTTATTAAAACATGACCCACGTTGAGAGAGAGACAGGACACCCTAAGCCATACGCTAGTCGCGGGTCCTAAAGGGGAAAGCAAGTGAGAAGAAAATGGTACACTCCTGGATAGGATTATTTGGTACCTTGAGCGACTTTTGTGCGATGTGTCTATTTGTTAAGCGACGCACTGAGGGGCCAATCCCCAAGGTGTAGGAGAGTCGCAGAGGGTTGATGGCATTCAGCTGTAGCAGGAACCCCATGTGTATGTGATTCGAGCCTTTTGGCTATGTGTAAGGGACTCCCTCTGAGGAGTAATATTGGGTTAGGATCAGTTAGACTACAACGTATTACAAACGCAATGTTTAGGAAGGCAGAGATTTTGATAGACGCTCCTGGCTGCGAGGCCGAGGGGTTGTCTTGTGCGTAGTGACGAGGCCCGGCTAGTGCATGAGCCAGTGCCGGCCCATTTTTAGGTCCATCTGTGGTGCGTCTGCCGGGAGCCGCTTAAAAGTGGCGGTCCTCGAATCCTGGTTGTCTAGGGACCAACTAGCAGTTTATGCCAAAGGATACTGAGATTGATCCGTTATTTATTGATAAGCATCGTCTAGCAGAAATCCAAAAGCAAGAGAGAGACGAAAGAGTTAGAGCTAGGCGATGTGCGAAAATTTTTAGGAGATATTCCCCTAAGCGTAGCGGTGCTGAACCCTTACGAGGGAGTGGATCTAGTGGTCTTAGTACCACAAGCAGTAAGTTACGAGAAGGTGGAAGCTCTAGTGCTCCCCTTCCTTCCATAATCCAGTCTATATCAAGTGCGGGAGGCGTAACCCCACCGTCCCTATTCCTAGTGTAAATCCAATCCTCGTCATGGCGCAACCTATTGCAATTCCAGCAAGAACGACGGATTTGTCTGCTCTAGGTTACCCGCTACCCATTTTTAATGGGCTAGTTGAGGAAGATGCGGAACTCCACATTAGGGAGTTTCAAAAGCTGATGTTTAACTATCGCATTCAAGAAGGACATTTAATGATGTTCTTCAATATGACTCTCAAAGGAAGAGCTGCTATATGGTATCATGGTTTAGAAGCCGGAACCATATTGAATATTGATTCATTTTATGGAGCTTTTCGAAGGGAGTTTGCCCCTGAAAGGGGTGGGCAATATTGGTTGCGTGTACTCAACGTGACCCGCCAAGAACCACACGAGGATATTCGTGCTTATGCGAAGAAAATAAAAGAGGTTTTCCGTAAGTTGGACACCTCCATTCCTATCCCCGCAGCTGCCCAATTGCAATATTTCCTACATGGTTTGGACTTTAATATCCAATTGCAGTTGAGTAGTGTCCCCTTGGGGAATATAGATACTGCCATTACACGAGCACAAGAGGTGGAATCCCGACTACAAGCAGCCTATGCTTCTCGAGGCAATTCGAATATGGGTTTAGTATTGGAAAACAATGTGGCGATGGCCAATGGCAGTAGTGGCCAAGGGATAGCGATGGCTAACCCTAATGGGAGAGGGAACATGATGCAGAATGTCCCTTTATTACCAGCCCCCCCTAGCATGTCGATGCCTACGAGCAGTCAAATGGCTCCAAATGGTGGAGGCCAGGCGATCAATTCTAACACCATGCCTGTGGCTCAACAACCAGTGCCTAATCGAATTGTTAGGCCTATGGAACGACATGGTAATGACCAAGGCTATGAGTCGAGTGCTTCCAATGTTATTGGCGAGGTTAAGGACATGATGAAGCATTATACCGACATGATTACGGAGCAGTATCGACAAATAGCCGTTGATGTCAACTTCCTTAAAAAACAACAAAATTTGATAGGAAGAAGATACCCAGAGGAGGGTGCACCTTCGAGGTTTAGTTGCAAATGGTGTGGTGGGCAGCACTATCCAAGAAATTGCCCAAATGTTAAGTGCGACATTTGTGGAAAATCCGGCCATTTAGCAGCTACTTGGCTGGAGTAAGATCAGTTCCCTCCAGCGTGGTAGTCGGCAGTCAGGGCCTGTTAATCATCGTGCCCAAGGAAATGATTCCCAGTGAGAAGATGGGCCTAAACAAATAGTTCAACGACCAAAGACTACAGTGGAGGAGCTACCTAGTAGTAGTGGGGTTAGTTTGATTGAGGCTGTATGCATTAATGATGCTAAAACCTCTAATCTACGTGCTGTTCTTACAAGAGGTCAAAAGGGTAGAGAAGCCGACAAGGGTCGACGGAAACCCTAAACAAGGCGACAAAGGAACACAAGTTTTGGATCCTGCCATGGAAGGGGGACCTTTGAAGCCCGTAGAAAGTAAAGCCGATAAGGAACCACCAAAGAAGAAGATGAAAGTTAAAAAAAAGACAATAAAGCCGGTTCAACGACCTAAAGAGCGGATGGTTTGGCGTGAAAAGCGAGCTCTATCAAACTATCATGAATTCGATTTGGCGAGCTCTCTTTGCGAAGTCAAGCCGGATGTGAATTTTTTACAGCTTATTAAGCTTTCCCCAGGAGTACGCAAGGAATTTAGAAAGATCCTACGTACCGGGTATATCGTAGAACCTTTGGGTATTGCGCGAGTTGGTGATGACTGGTTCGAGCATGCTGAGAAGCATTGCCCAAGGGTTGCAGCCTCTGTCGATGGGATATTAGTAGATTATGCCATTGTCGACACGGGATCATCTGTTAACATTATGAGTTCTGAACTGATGGAAAGGTTGGGTCTTGCGATCCAGAAAGATACCTCCACAATTCTCAGAATGGCAGATGATAGTTTGAGATAGCCGGAAGGCTGCATTACTAAGGTCCATGTCACTGTTGCAAATGTAGAATGCCTGTTGGACTTTAGGGTGATTCGTTTTGCAGGCCGTCCAAGTTACCAAGTATTACTCGGACGACCTTGGATCTTGCAAGCAGACTGCCAAGTAGATATACCCACCGGTCGACTGATATTCGGCAGAGGTGCCCAGCGTGTGGTGGTTCATGCTTATCCTGAGTCCCCGCAGAGTGAGAGAGCTCCTCTATCTTCTACAGAATTGGAGACACTAGAAGATTTATCTACCAGTGAGACATCATCGAGTGATGAGTCCAAAGAGGGATCCACCACAAAAGACATCTATCAGATCACTTTGAACGAGCCGATAGAGGGCCAAGTTCGTATAAGAGATGCAGATGTTATCGAGCTAGACCTTGGTACGCCTGATGATTCGCGGCCAATCAAATTAGGTTCTATGCTCAGCACAGCAGAAAGGGAGGACTATGTGGCCTTGATCCAGGAATTCCGTGATATCTTTGCCTGGAGTTATGATGAGTTGAGAGGCATTCCTCCTAGTCTTGCTGTTCATACAATTCCGTTGAAAGAGGACAGTCATCCTGTACGGCAGAAAGTAAGGCGTATGCCTTTTGAACTGAGGGACGGGCTATTTGAAGAGTTACAAAAGCTTCGAAAAGCGGGTTTGATTTTTCCTGTGCAACACACGGAATGGTGTTCGCCGATTGTGATAAGAAAGAAGAATAATAATCAAATCCGATTATGTGTAGACTTTAGGGAGCTGAATAAGCAGACAGTTAAGGACTACTACCCGTTGCCATTTATTGACCAGATTTTGGATCAATTAGCGGGTAGGGAGATATATTCGTTTATGGATTGCTTTGCAGGATACAACCAAATGGCAATTGCAGAAGAGGACAAGTTGAAAACAACTTTTATCACTGTATTTGGTACTTTTGCGTACCATGTGATGGCCTTTGGTTTATGCAATGCGCCTGGTTCGTGGCAACGAACAGCAGATAAGACATTCGGTGACATATCCCCTGAAGAGTTGAAGGTGTTTATTGATGACTTAGGAGCTGCCACCGTGAGAGGAAGGCAGTTGATCATTTTAAGAAAATGCTTCGAGCGCTGTAGACAATTTTGCATCGCCCTAAACCCACGGAAGTGTGTTTTTGGAGTACCTTATGGGCTATTGCTGGGTCATGTGGTCAATTCGGTAGGAATTGCGACAGACCCCGAGAAGGTTAAAGTTATAGTTGCCATGGGTCCACCACGCACTCCGAAAGAAGTTCATAGCTTTCTGTCTTTGGTTGGTTACTACCGTAGATTCATCAATGCCTTAGCAGAAAGAACGTTGCCGCTTACAAATTTATTGTCCTTTAGCTGTTCGTTTGTATGGGGTGACCCTTGTAAGGTAGCATTCGAGGATGTGAAACAAGAGCTAGCAAGAGTGCCCGTTTTAAAAGCACCTAAAAGAGGTGAGGTGTTCTATATATTTTCAGCAGCCACCATGTATAGTATCAGCTGCTGTTTAGGCCAAATTTGGGAAGAGAAGTGGTACCACCCGATTGCTTTTGCTAGTCGGAAGCTGGGGGTATCCGAAATCAATTATACCTACATGGAGAAGTTGTGTCTAGCGATGGTCTTTGGGACCAAGAAATTCAGGCATTATATTCTCTATGAGAAAGTTGTGCTTTATACGAAGGCAGAGGGACTTCGATTATTGATGAATAAGCTACAGCCGCCTGATCGTCTAGCAAAGTGGTTGATCACTTTGCAGGAATTTGATTATGAAATCAGGAGTAAGCCACCAAGGTTGCAAGGCATCGTGGAATGTCTTGTGGACTTTGGGGAGCCGAAAGAATCTGTGGCTGAAGGTAGTGACATGGAGTTGTTATTTAAAATAGATACGGCATCTATTCCCTCTTGGTATACTGCAATAACGCATTATTTATCAACAGGAGAGGCGGGATCCGAATTATCTAAAGCTGAGAGAAGGAAAGTTAAGCAGCAAGCGTTAAGGTTTGCTTTGATCGCAGGTACATTATATTGGCAAGGGGTTGATGATATCTATCGCCGGTGTGTGATGCCTGACAAGGTGCCATTCATTTTGGAAGAGTGCCATGATTCTGCTTGGGGAGGCCATTTTGCAGGACGGCTTACAGCACAAAAGGCTTTAAGAGCAGGTTATTGGTGGCCTACCATCTTCCAGGATGTGTTTGCGTATGTTAAGAGATGCAATATTTGTCAACGACATGATAGTCGAGAGAATAGGAAACGACCACTTACCCCTATTATGGTGATACTTCCATTTGAGAAGTGGGAAATAGACTTTGTGGGTCCTATTACTCTGTCATCGACTACCCAAAAGAGGTATATCATTGTTGCAACTGACTACTTCACAAAGTGGTCCGAAGCACGTGAAACAAGGAAAGATGATGCTAAGGAAACTGCTAGTTTCCTTTTAGAGTAGATAATATGCCGTTTTGGTCCACCGAAAGAATTAGTGTCGGACCGCGAAACCCATTTCCTGAATAAGGTGATTAAAGGTTTGACAGAGATGTGGCAAATCAAGCATAACAAGACAATCCCATATAACCCACAAGCCAATGGGCAAGTTGAAAGCACCAACAAGCAGCTTGTGGGCATCCTGTCTAAAATTGTATCGGAAAAGAAATGGGATTGGGATAAAAAGTTATACGTGGCAGTGTGGGCTTATAATACGACCTTCAAACGAGCCACTGGCCATACCCCGTTCAAGTTAGTATATGGGGAGGAGTGTGTCTTGCCTTTAGAAATTGAGCTGCCGACTATTCGGTTTGCCATCAATCATTCTTTGAGCAATGAAGACACACTTTTTGAGCGCTTGACGACACTGGCACATTTAGATGAGCTTAAGTTGCAGAGCTTATTGCACCAAGAAGTGGCGAAGCACCGAATGAAGCAGCTACACGATCTCAAACCCAAGAAATAAACCTTCAAGAAAGGACAGCTTGTTCTGTATTATGATGCACGACGTGAATTATTTCCAGGCAAGCTAGAGCCCAAATGGGATGGGCCCTATAGGATCGTTGGAATAGGAACGAATAAATCCACAGTCTTGTTAGCTGACCTTGAGGGGATAGAATTTAAAAATAAGGTTAATCTTAATAAGATTAAACCTTATTTCTGACTGCACTAATACTATGACTGCCTTGCAGGTCTAGGAGAGATCGATCAAACATCTGCAAGGACATCGTGATAGAGGTTGATGGGTCGTCTGATCCCTTATTTAGAACACCCATATTTAGAACAGAGGTATCATCAGGGAAAGCTCATTTGGTGGAGCAAAGGATAAAAGGTGATTGAGCAAGAAGGTGGGACATTTATTTGGGAGATGAAGGTCTTCTGCCGTCACTGCCTACAAATATTGACGAGCATCCCTGTTGAATTCAATGATGATGGAGGGATGGAGCCTACAGTCCACCCGTTGAATATGCTGAATTTCGATTACCATAATTACGAGTAGAGTTCCGGATGGCAGGATATGTAAACCCTTTATGGACATACACCTTGTACTTTGATGGGGCGTCCAAGGGTCCATGCAAAAAAGGAAGTGTAGGAGTTGTCATCCGAGACCCCCGACGACGGATTGTCATGAAGTTAGCTGCTTATCTCGGGGTGAATTTTACCAATAACATGGCCGAATACAAAGCCCTGATTATGGGTTTGAATATTGCAAAGAAGGGTGGTATCCACCAGTTGTTGGTGAAAGGGGACTCTCAGTTGGTTTTAAATCAACTCAATGGGACGTACATGGTACGAAACCCCATCCTTTGCATGTACCATCATACTGCCATAGCCCTGCTAGACGAATTCGATAAAGTGTCTTTTCAGCTGATTCCACGGAATTGGAATCAGTTTGCCGATTCATTGGCTAATTTCGCGTATGAAGAAGACCTCTTCTTTAATTATGGCCCTTGTCCCGATATATCTATTGATGGTGAGACAGGACTTGGTCGTTTGTGGGGTATGCTTTCTGAACATGCCCTCTTTGGCAGACGATGGTTGATCTGGGTGATGCAGAGGGTAAGCGAGACTCGTCTACCTTTATTATCTTGGACCCACAGACTGATTAGACGACATGTGATGCGAACACCTCTTCGATATACGCAAGAGGGATGGGTCATAATTTAATGCACCTAGTTTAGGGCTACGAACCTTTGTTCCCCTGGGAATGGTATGCTTTGATGTCTATCATAGTTGTTTCTAGGAGGATGTTATGCGTAGTATTGTTTGATTTCATTAGGCCAAGAGGGCCGATTCAGTTTTGTAGTGAAGTGTTTGATTTCATTAGGCCAAGAGGGCCATTTCCCTGTCTAGTGCAAGTGCGTTTAATTGGGTTTTTGTTTTAAGTGTTGTGCTGGACAGGTTTCGTGGTTAGTGGAATTTGGTGGAGCCCGGAGGAGCCTTTGCTGCGATGGAAGCTTCTTGTGGCCAATCCAGGTGATATTTCTCCTTTACGAGTACTTTTATTTCTTGTTATATGTGTCTTTGTACTTGTCAAGGGGATACATTTTTGCTAGGGACCGACAACCAAGGCATGAAGTCCTAGGTTTAGGCTATGTATGTTCGAGGGAGGTCGGAGTAGTCATTGCCTCCTGTAAAGACATTGTCAGGCATCGAAAGACCTGTTTTAGAAGGAAGTCCTAGTAGCCTTGTTCTGCTAGCCTGCTAGGCAGCCGTTCTAGGAGTTCTTGTTAGTAGTGAGGCAGTTAGAGAAGCCTACCAGAAGATAATAATAATGATGCCAAGAAACCCTGAACATCCTAAAAGATGAATATAAATACGAAGGTGTGTAAAAAGGGATTCTAACCCCTATCCAAAGAAAAGAAAAGGAATGAAAATGTGTAAGCAGTTGATCATTGCCTTGCGAGGGCCTAGTAGGTTCCTGGGGACAAATCAGACCCGGGGCCGATACCTTGTCTTCCTAGGGGTGGCTTCTTGCTGGGAAAATAATACCAAAACAAGGAAGGTTGGAGCGAAAATAAAAGTGAGCGTTAGAAAAGGATTAAGTGTTGCCTTGCGAGGGCTTGGTAGGTTCTTGGATGCCGAGACAGGTCCTGAGACCGATGCCCTGTTCTCCTTGGGTCACTACGCTCAGCTCCCTCCTTTTTACATGCCCAAGTATGTTCATCCAATAAAAATCCTAAAAGAAGAAATGTACTGAAAGAAAATACTCCTTGATCTGGCTATAGGAGTCTTCGCCTTGTAGGAGCTCCTAGTTGTGTTGTCTTTAGTTGGTAAGTAGTTCAGACTACCACTTAGGGCAACCTCTTTGACAATTCTTTTTAGGTTGGCTGTGTTGGAGCAGTTGGTTAGTGGCTCACTTTGGATCTTCTATTAAATGATGCTAGGCCTACTCCTTGTGGATGTCATGCCTTGGTTCTGTCCAGGGGTAGGGGGAGCATTGCGCTGAGTTTATTATATATTTGTTTTGTATCAGCTTGATGCTTCTTTGGTTGTTTATGTGCTGATATGTTCGTGGATTTGACGGGCTGAGTCGCCGTATCCCGTGGTCGCCAATGAGAGCGGAATTTAGGTGACGGAAAGTGCTTAAAAATAGCTAAAAATTATGAATATCAAGGGAGAAATATTCACCGTCAAAGGCGGCGGCTCGATCTAGGACGATTTTAAGCAACAAGAAGTCGACGGGCGCCCAAGTGACACGTCCGGATTTTTAGTAATTTTTTTGTCAGTCAAGACGGGATGTGGGAGCTGCAGGCCTGTCCGGGATGCCGAGACGGATGCCCAAAAATTTACAGCACGTCAATCGGATCTCGTAGGAGGAAGTTAGCCCGAAACCGGCCAGGGTGCCCAAAAAGGGGCCAAATTTGAAATTTCAAAGGGTGTGATTAGTGGGGGGTGCCTTTTGGCTCCCCCACCCCCCCAATTTTTTCATGGAGGGGAAGGTAGTGCCGTGCAGACAACCGCCCGAAAAAAACGGCGCTCCCACCCCCCTCAAATGGAGATTCAAGCTGTCAAGTAAGCCATGAAACCAACTCTCCCCGGCTTCCACATTTGATCTCCGCTCCACATCGCTCTGCTCCATGCATTCAATGGCAGCCTATAGAGGGAGAGAGAAAATCAGTCTTTCTCTCTCCTCCCTCTCTCTCCTCTAAGAGGGAATTCATGTGGGAAGAAGAAGGAAGAAGAAAGACTGATGGAGGCTTGTCCAGCATGGATCGGATTGCTCCACGGGCTGGAAAGGGTGATTTGTGATTGTGCTGGACATGAAGTGCTGCTGATTTTCAGATTTGCAGCCATGGACATGAAACCTGAACACGCAAATAAGCGGTAATTCAATTTTTTCAAAGGAAATTTGAGATTTCATGGCTTTTGATTGATAAAATGTTGTTCATGTGGGCTAAAAATTGTTTATGTTGCTGTTTTCCATGAGTACTTGCTGATCATAATCAAAAAATCAGAAAAATATGCATCTTGTGGCTCAAAATAATACACTAAAACACGTAAAATATGGAAGATCAAGGGGAAATGATGTTTTTGGGCATAAAAATGGGAAAATGAATAGGAACACCAACTAAATTTTCATTTTTGCTGCAAGAAGGAACTAAGGGCCATAGCCCATAACCTGTTTTGAATTTTTAGTAATTAAATAATGCAGAAAATAAGGGAAAATACAAGGAAAATAGAGGAAAAGCACTAAAAATAGGGGAAAAATGCATTTTGGATGCGAGAAATTAATGAAAATTAAGAACAATGTTTGTGAATGTTTGTAGGGACTGAAGCATGAGGATTTGCCTCAGTTCAACCCCACCTTCTTGTTCTAGTGCGTCTTTTTCCGCTTTTTACACAAAAATGATGGTAAAATGCCTCATAAATCTATGCAACGATGCAATATTTAAACGGGGAAGGGTAGAGAAGTTGAAATATGTCTAAATGCCGTGTGAGATGATGGAAAAGTTGCTTATTTCCATGCATAGCATTTAGGATGGGTGATAATTAAAATTAAGAGCTTAGTAGCACGAGGATCACCTCGGTGCTAGGCCCATGCAACGAAGCACGAACGATAGTTGGAAGTCATTAAAAGAATGGTTTTGCACTTGTGCACAATACTGTTTTGCTAAATGTTTGAGCACTAGGCATCCACCAAATGCATAGAGCATGAAAAGAATTTAAAAAGTATCAGTGACCAGCTCCTGGACATGCATTGCAATTGTTTTATTAAAACATGACCCATGTTGACAGAGAGACAGGACACCCTAAGCCATATGCTAGTCGCGGGTCCTAAAGGGGAAAGCAAGTGAGGAGAAAATGGTACACTCCTGGATACGATTATTTGGTACCTTGAGCGACTTTTGTGCGATGTGTCTATTTGTTGAGCGACGCACTAAGGGGCCAATCCCCAAGGTGTAGGAGAGTCGCAGAGGGTTGATGGCATTTAGCTGTAGGAGGAACCCCATGTGTATGTGATTCGAGCCTTTTGGCTATGTGTAAGGGACTCCCTCTGAGGAGTAATATTGGGTTAGGATCAGTTAGACTACAACGTATTACAAACACAATGTTTAGGAAGGCAGAGATTTTGATAGACGCTCCTGGCCGCGAGGCCGAGGGGTTGTCTTGTGCGTAGTGACGAGACCCGGCTAGTGCATGAGCCAGTGCCGGCCCATTTGTAGGTCCATCAGATCCACATGCTTCTTCAATGTGCTAGGGAATGGGGCTACACCCATTTTCATCTTTCCTTTTTCTTCTAGCAATGGTAGCATCGGTACTTCTTCTGTTTCTAGAGGTGCTTATGCATCGTCTATCTCCTGGACCTCTAGTCCTGTTTTTGGAACTGTCTCTGTGACTCTCTCTGGCACTGCAGTACTCTGTACTGCACTGTTCTATCCTGTGCTACTCTATCTCTCTGTTGGCATGTTGAACTTCACAGACTTGGCAGGAGAATTATTCTATTTCTAGACAACTAGTTCCTTCTTCTTGGCATGCGTGAAAGCGGAAACTTCTAAATCTACCAAATTGGAGGTTGGCTCTTGTGCCTTCTATTGGCTATCAGTAACATTGGCCTTAACAGGGGCTGGACTTGGACAATCCTTTGCAGTGTGGACTTCTCCTTTGCATCGGCTTCATAAGGGCTTGTAATCCACAAATATTCTGGGGTTTGGACTATTTGTGGAGATATGACCCTTTTCTCCACATCTGTAACATTCCATCTCGGATCTCTAACCACTTCCAGACTGTCATCCTCTGTAACTTTGAGAGGGAAACCTCCTTGGACCAAAATTAGGACCAAACTCCCTAGGTTTTGGTCCAATATCCTATGTTGTCATTTTAGATTTTAGCAAGTTGAATCTTGCATTTTCATCCTTATGTCTTCATTCGTGCATCTCTTTCAGAGAGAAAATATCCTTTGTATGGTTCTTCCTCAAATAGTAGGAACAAATGACTCTAGGAATGGTTGGTTTTTGGGTATATTCAGTGGCTAAATGTCCCGCTTGATGACACTTTTTGCACCATGTATTAGAATGCATCATATCTCTCCCAGCTCTTGCAGGAGTGGATATATTAGCAATATTCACCTTCAATGTCTGTAGCTGCTCTATAATCACATCCATAAGCTCTTTCAACTGAGTTAGATAAGTAGTACTTTAGATTTTCACCTCCTGAAGTACTTGTAGTAGGGTTTTGGTAAGCTTCTGTAATTACTGCATACACTAGTTTGGTTGATCCAGAGGGTCCTCTGTTCTGGTTCTGATTCAGAGCTCCTGTTGAGACTTGGGATTGTTTATTCTAGTTGGTAGGGTTCCAATGATGTTGAGTTGCCATTGGAGGAATTGTTTGAGGCCACTGTTGTTGTGGTTGAACCATCATTTGAGGCATTGTTGTCTGTGGCGATCATAGTGAGTTAGGTGCATTATACTGTGGCACTGTTTGCATCTGGGAATAGGGGTAGGGAACTATCCCTGGGACTACATTTGGTGGGTATACCATTCCTGGCATGGGAAGAGGTAAGACTCCTCTTCCTGGAGTCATTGTGACAACCTTGCTTAAACTTCATCATACAATCTTGCACCTTCCACTGCAGCTTCCAGATTGACTGGTCTTCTCAATTCCACGAACTTGCAAACTTCTGGTTGTATGCCTTTGAGAAACACTCCTTTCTGGATACCTTCGTCCAAATGATGGTTAGTCCATTTCTTCAGGATGGATTTCATTTGCGAGACATAAGATTCTACTCTTTCTCCAGAGGACTAACTTAGGTTCATGAACTCCTCTCGCATCCGCTCTTCAAAACCTTCACACTTGAATTTAGTGAGGAATGTCAACTTCAGGTCATCCCATGTGCCAAAAGTTTCTACTACTTGTCTCTCATACCACTGAAACCTGGCACCTTTGAAAGTGGCATGGAATATTGCTAACAAATGCTCAGGGGTTCTGGCATTGTTAGGCACACATGCTATCATAAACTCTACTACATGAAGATCAGGGTCTTCATTGTACTCTCCCTTAAAAATTGGAAATGGGGGACTACATTTGCTGGCCTGTTATAAATATTTCTAGGACAAATCTGACTAGGAAGGGGACCTTGAGTTGCCATGGGGACTTCTGTAAAGAGTGCTTTTAGGGCATCAAAGGAGGCTTCTTGCCTTATCTCTTCTCATGTACCTCTAGACTCGTTCTAACGCTTGCCTCTTGATTGCGTCATTCATCGGGGGACTTGGCTCCGACCAGTTGTTCAGTACTCAACAAAATAGAATCAGAGAGGGGCTTCAGTCTCTGGAGGATTCTCTGGCCAACATCTCTTCTACTTCTTTCTTTTCAACATCTCTGAATTCATCTTTCAAACCACTACAGAGGGGGAGATATTCCGTTCTGAAAGTATCAAAACTCATTCTTCTTAGGATCATTTTTGTGCCATCATTTTAATAATGCCAACTTCTGATGGTTTCAATAGTGTATGTTGTAAATAACACTCTATCTACCAACTTCTAGTGGGTTGCTAATTGAAAAAACATAAGATTGTCAGTGCACCAAGCATCCCACGTATCTTGCTGTTGAGCATCCACGAACAAATTCCAACTCTTTTCCTTCTTATTTTCATGAACCTTCACAGACCATGACTCCTGAAGCTTCTTCAAAATCTCCCACTTGATGATGTTTGGAAACTTCTCAATGAATACCAAATCTCATGGATAGTCATTCTCTCTGTTTCTGCTCTTCAGTTTGTTTCCAAACAATTTGCCACCAAGATGCGCGTTTCTATAACTTCAGTAGGAAGAGGAAACAATCCACCGCATAGAGCTTGCATCATGATGGTAATATGTTTCTGCCATTATGGGATGAACTTCTTGTAGAAAGTGGCTTTGGCAATAAGAATCTCCAACTCTTTAGTGGAAGAAGGAACTTTGCAAATATCCATTGAATTCTTTTCTTCTTGGCAATGCCATTTCTTTCATTTTCAGCCTCTTCTGATGCTTATTGATGGCAAGTTTCCATGGCTGCGTACCAAGAACATGGAACCCCAAGAGGAATACCAAGGAAAAAGGGATTTTATTGCAAGAAAATCTATCTTGTAACATCAACAAGTTTTTATTTCATTCTTTTGATGACCAAAACAAAGAAAACAACAAATCTTCACACAGCATCATAGTAGATATCTCCCACGAATGTGATAGAATCAACCATAATCTTCAATATCTTCATAGAATCCATCAATAGAACAAGAAACATAAAATAATACACCATTTTTTAATGAAAATCAATCATATAGTATTCATCTTCAATACCTTCATAGTTTTCTCTTTCAATCTCTCATATACAGATACACTGTTTTCATAGAATTGACTATCTCTCGCATATGATCTCTCACACACTCATACACTCTCAATAATACATCATCTCCTCACTAAAATACTCAATAATGACTCTCAATAATCCTTCTTAGGTCGTGGATACACCTCCCAAGAGGTATGTCTATGTCGAAGAGGCACCAGAGCCACTATAGTAACCCTTCATATCTCACTCCTATCTCTGTCACTTCAATCTGCTCTTCAGTCTTTAGCAGCTGCTTCTTTTCTTTGTTTTAGCTCTTTTGAACTTAGATTCATCCTTTCCAAAAGTTAGAAAACTTTTCCAAAGTCACGCATACATTCTACAGAACACTTACAGAAGATCTACAGTACAGGATAGAATAGGAACAGAGCAGAGAAAAAATAGAAATAGAGCAGAGACAGAGGCTCTACAGAAAGTCTACAGAAATAGAACAGAGACAGAGGCTCTACAGAAAGTCTACAGAGGGTTATAAAAGGTCATCAGAGAACAACAGATCCTCATAAATCATACTAAAATCATTCCAAACTATCAAAAACTATTCAATAAATTTCCAAAATATTTCAACCTTCATTAATCATCAATCCATGCTTCATAGAGAAGAAAATCAGAACAAAACAAAAGCTATACAGAAGGTATCAGAACCTCAACAGAACCTATCAAAACATCATAAAGCCTCATAATTCTACATAGAATCATCATGAACTTCCAAAACATAATCAATATCATCCAAAACACTCTCAAACACTTCCATTAACAACCATAAATCACTCTAAATCCATCAAAACTCAACCAGTCAGACCTCAAAAATAACAAAAATCAATAAAAAATTCAATCTTTTTCCACTCTCAACATAGTACTCTCCCACAGTACTGATCGGGGTTCAATTCTTCGGCTGCGCACAAAAAACATAGAGCCCCAAGAGGAACACCAAGGAAAAAGGGATTCTACTGCAAGAAAATCTATATTGTAACATCAACAAGCTTTTATTTCATTCTTTTGATGACCAAAACAAAGAAAACAACAAATCTTCACGCAGCATCATAGTAGATATCTCCCACGAATTTGATAGAATCAACTATAATCTTCAACATCTTCATAGAATCCATCAATAGAACAAGAAACATAAAAGAATACACCATTTTTGAATGGAAATCAATCACATAGTATTCATCTTCAATGTCTTCATAGTTTTCTCTTTCAATCTCTCATATATAGCTACACTGTTTTCATAGAATTGGCTATCTCTCGCATATGATCTCTCATACACTCATACACTCTCAATAATACATCATCTCCTCACTAAAATACTCAATAAGGACTCTCAATAATCCTTCTTAGGTCTTGGATACACCTCCCAAGAGGTATGTCTGTGTCGAAGAGGCACCAGAGCCACTATAGTAACCCTTCATATCTCGCTCATGTCTCTATCACTTCAGTCTGCTCTTCAATTTTCAGCAGCTACTTCTTCCATATTTTTTAGCTCTTTTGAACTTAGATTCATTCTTTCCAAAAGTTAGAAAACTTTTCCAAAGTCACACATACATTCTACAGAACACTTACAGAAGATCTACAGAATAGAACATAATAGGAACAGAGCAGAGATAGAATAGAAACAGAGCAAAGACAGAGGCTCTACAGAAGGTTTACAGAGGGTTACAGAAGGTCATCAGAGAACAACAGATCCTCATAACTCATAATAAAACCATTCCAAAATATCAAAAACTATTCAATAAACTTCCAAAAGATTTCAACCTTCATCAATCATCAATCCATACTTCATACAGAAGAAAATCAGAACAAAACAAAAGCTATACAGAAGGTATCAGAGCCAATCAGAACCTCAACAAAACCTATCAAAACATAATAGACCCTCATATTTCTACATAGAATCATTATGAACTTCTAAAACATAATCAATATCATCCAAAACACTCTCTAACACTTCCATTAACAACTATACATCACTCTAAATCCATCAAAAATCAACCATTCAGACCTCAAAAATAACAAAAATCAATCAAAAATTTAGTCTTTTTTCACTCTCAACAAACAGAATACAACAACATCAAGCTACTGCAGGGATGGCTAGACATGAGAGTCTTGACAAGAGATAAACCTTGAACAGCACTGCACAGACCACCCAGGACATCATAGAGAATCAAAATCTAGTTGTGTAGTAGGGGACTCAAGGGCCTGCATCAGAAGGCTTAAATTTACAAGCCAAGACTTGGAAGATGAAGACATAGTATCGCCTTCTTATGTTAGGGTCAAACTCACCACAAAGAGAGAGCATAGTGTCGATGCTCTCATTGATGAAGGAGTAGATTTTAATATCTTGACCTATAAAGCATGGACTCTACTAGGCCAACCAAAGCTCACACTGACTAATGTAACTCTTAGTCCGTATAGGGGACACCAAAACAAGCACTCGTAGAAAAGTGCAAAATCCTGGTAACTATTGAAGCTGAAAGCTTACCTATCCTATTCCATGTTCCTCCAAATAGTACTAGTTGTGGAAAGGAAACCCTCCTAGGAAGACCCTTCAAAAGGGCGATGAAGTCTGAGGTTGATTATGTAGCATAGAGGGTACACTTGACACTATCGGGTGTGAGGATAATCACAACCTTTAGCAGGGGTGACCTCATCAAACCTTGAGGGAAAGACAAGGAACGGTCTAACATACCAGGCAAGCCTAGGGATGAGAGCAAAAACTTGTTGAAAGAGTTGATACAAGTGCAGGTTGAATAGAGAGAACTAGTGAGCGAGGCCATGCTCAAAACAAGAAGGCTAGGAGAAAATGCCAAGGGCATGCTTTGGACTTACAATTATCGTAGAAGACCCCAAGAGAAGCCCAAACCTTATAGACGAAGGTATCGATGGAGAGTTGACACAATGCTGTGACGAATATCCAAAGCATTGCTACGTGCTCAAGGATATTACACATGTAACCGATGTATTTCAGCTCCAAAACCCCCTCCTAACCCATGTCTGCCAGCCAAAGGCCAAGATATATCAAGGGCGAAAAAGCGCAACGAAAAATCTAAACAAAAAAACAAGTCTCGAGTCAAAAACATTGGAGTGACCCTCACGAGTGAAATCAAGAAACCAAACTAGACTATTTGAAGGGTAGATCCTCACCCTAGTGTGATTAACAAGCGCATATTCATGGACCTAAAATGGGCCGGCACTGGCTAAGGCACTGGCCAGACTTCATGCACTCAACAGACAACCCCACCACACGGCCTCACGGGTCAAGAGCATCTATCAAGGGATACACTATCCTAAACACTAATCACTACGTGTTTATAGTCTATAATCCAACGGATGTTCCCTTTCCCGTCTCCTCAAAGGGAGATTATACATATATTGGCATTAAATGCCACGTACTACACACATAAGGGCACCCCATTGGTTGATTGCCGTGGCCCTACTTCAGCTCTCCTACATCTTGGGGATTGGCCCCTCGATGCGCTGCTTCCACACGTAGACACATTCGAAAAAAACTCCCCTCTTGGTGCCAATATATTTAACGTTCCAAGAATGCACTTATCCTCACTTATCCATCCCCTTTAACCCACCGTCTAGACCTACAGCTAGGTTGCTCACTCTCTCTACGCCTGTCAAGTCTTAAAGAAACCAAGTGCTATGCATCCAGGAGCTTGTAATTGATACCATTTAATGATGCTTGATGAAAATGTGTATATGATTAAGTGCTCAAACAATTGAAAAAAAATAGCCTCATGCATTGTGCAAATCCATTCTTTTCATGTTTCCATACACTAACCCATAATTGCTGCGATGAGAGAAGACAATGAGCCTTACACTCGTACTGTACTTCCCTTTATTTAACTTAACATCATCCTATATGAATAATAAAGCAAATACATCAGATTTTATATTATATTTCAACACTAAAACTTCCCTCCTCCCCTATCGTTTAGGGTTTTGCCTCGTTGCATAGGTAAAGGGGTGATTTCATGTATATTTCGCACGAAATAATCAGTAAATACTCACAAAAACATATAAATGGAGATAATATGAGGCAAACCATCATGCTTTATCCTCATTATACACTCACAGGCACATCCATAATTTTCCATAATTTTTCTCGTTCGTTTCCTATTTTCCCCCTTTTAACGAGCATTTTCCCTATTTTTCCTTATTTTTAATCAATAAAAATGGAATAAAATTAGCACTATTTCAGAGCTGTGGCTCTTGAGTCTTTAAACAGTAGACATGTAGATTTTATAGGTGTTTTGTTTCATGCTTTTTCCATTTTAAGCCCAAAAACCCCATTTTTACTCTTAAAACCATGCTTTTTGGGTTTTTCCCATTTATTTCCTACACTTTAAGTGTATATTTTCTGAGTTTTTTAATTATGAAATACTAAAACCAACATCAAACAACATGTCCATCAATTTTCAGCCCATATGAACATTGCTAACCTCATCAAATGCGAAAAAAGAGCCATATTCTTTGTAAAAATGTCATTACCGTGTATTTTTTATTATTTCGGGTTTTGAAACTTGTTGCAGGTCTGCAAATCAAGGCTCTTTTGATGCTCAGCTTGCCTCCACACTGCCATCTTCAGCCCACCTTCAGTTTGGAAGCAATCTGGTACCATGCTAGATGAGCATTCACCAACCGAGATTCATTCTTCTTCACACACAGGAACTGCCCCTTGTAGGAGCAAGAGGGAGAAGAGAGAAATCCTAAAAAATGAAATTTTTAAATCCTCCATTAAAACAGACAAGCTTGTAGCCATCTTGTTCCTCTCCCTGCCCTGATTGAGAATCTCCCTCTCTCTCTCCAAATGGGTTTGAATCGAAGAGACAACGAGCAAAAATGAGGAGGCGCATTGACACTTCCCTCTATTCGACAATTTTTGCATTAGTTTCAAGGCTTTTATTAAGCCTAAGGTTTAAAACATTAAAATAACAAGTTCATTTTTTTGTATTCACACTGTCCCGCAAGTATATTTTTCAATTTTGAAGGCCCAAACGAACTCCGATTTGCAATTTGATTGGACAGGTGAGTTCGTGGCATCAAACTCCATCAATCTGGCCTCTCCCACACACTTTATAGCTTCCCGATCCGATAGCTGCTTTATAACGCCAAACCTTGTGGGGATTTGAACCTTGCAGGGACTAAATGGAGGGTTAAACGACCTCCGATTGACAAACCGAGACTTGTGTTAGATTCCTGATGTCGAAATACATCTAGGAAAACTCTAGCTTGGCTGATGGACCTAAAAACGGGCCAGCACTGGCTCATGCACTAGCCGGGCCTCGTCACTACGCACAAGACAACCCCTCGGCCTCGCGGCCAGGAGCGTCTATCAAAATCTCTGCCTTCCTAAACATTGCGTTTGTAATACGTTGTAGTCCAACTGATCCTAACCCAATATTACTCCTCAGAGGGAGTCCCTTTCACATAGCCAAAAGGCTCGAAGCACATACACATGGGGTTCCTCCTACGGCTGAATGCCGTCAACCCTCTGCGACTCTCCTACACCTTGGGGATTGTCCCCTCGATGCGTCACTCAACAAATAGACACATCGCACAAAAGTCACTCAAGGTACCAAATAAGCGTGTCCAGGAATGTACCATTGTCCTTACTTGATTTCCCCTTTAGGATCCCACGACTAGCCTACAGCATGGGTATCCTGTCTCTCACTCAACGTAGGGTCAAAGTCCTAATACAAGCAAGTGCTATGCATTTCCAGGAGCTGGCTTCTGATACTTTTAAATTCTTTTCATGCTCTATGCAGTTGGTGGATGCCTAGTGCTCATACATTTAGTAAAACAGTATCGTGCGCAAGTGCAAAAACATCCTTTTCATGGTTTCTTTCTAACGATTGTATGCTTCGTTGCATGGCATTTTACGGCTTTTTCCCTTATTTTTCATATCAAAAGCGGAGAAAACCAAACTAAAACACGGAAGCAAGGCTGATCTGAAGCAAATATTCATGCCTCAGCCTCACTATACATTCACGGACATTACTCATAATTTTTCCAATTTTCCGAAGCCCAAAATATAATTTTCCCCTATTTTTTAGGGTTTTTCGACCATTTTCTTGCAATTTTTCCCATTTTTTCCCATTTTTTAATTGCTGAAAATTAAGTTCAGTTTATGGGCTGTGGCCCTTAGTTCATTTCAACAGAAAAAGAATTTTAGTAGGTGTGGATTAATTTATTGCATCATTTTTAGCCCAAAAAACCCTATTTTCCTTCATTTTTATGGTTTTTCGTGTCTCGGTTTTCTATTTTCTGCTATCCCGCACATGTTTTTCTGATTTTTAAATGTTGAACAGCCAGAAAACAACTCAAAGTACGACATACTCAAAACTCAATCCATATGAACACATTTTTATCAACCAAATTTGCATTAAAAGGCCATTTTCTTTGTAAAAATAATTATTACCGTGTCTTGCGGGTTTTTCCATTAAATTTAGCACGTCCCACGATTGATTTCCAGCCATGAATTCTGCTTGGAATCAGCAATCTACAATGATTTGGCATTGCCCTTCAGTCTCGTCAAGAATCGGCATCCATCCGGCCATCCATTTCCATTCTACTCTTCCACGCACGAACGGGGGTTAAGAGGAGAGAGAGGGAGGAGAGAGAAAGACTGATTTTCTCTCTCTCTCTATAGTCCACCATTGCGGGAGTGGAGACCGACGATGCGGAGCGTAGCATTGGTGCAGGAGCCTGGCATGTTCTCTCATAGGCCTCACATAGAGGCTTCCATCTCGATTAGGGGGGGGCGCGATTTTTTCGGCGGCTGAAAAAACAGCCGCCGCCCCCCTCCTACATCATGATTTTTTGAGGGGGGGGGGGGGTGCCAAAGGTCACCCCCCCTCCCTTACACCTCTTGGGATTTCCCAATTTGGGTCCCCCTTTGGGCACCCCGGCCGGTTTCGGGCCATCTTCCGCTTACAGACTCCGATCGTCAGTCTGAAAATTTCCATGAACTCGTCTCAACATCCCGCACTGATCGGCAGCTCCACTGACTGGCACAAGTGCACGGAAAAATTATGAAAATTCTCGGAGTGTCGTACGGGCGCCCGTCAAGCACTTGACGCTTAAAATCGTCCTAGGTCGAGCTGCCGCCTTCGTGGTTGAGCATTTTCCCCCGCATTTCCACATTTTTCTCCTATTTTTAGGCACGTTCCGGGGCCTATAGTCCATCCTTCATTGGCGACCATGGGATAGGACGACTCAGTCCGTCGAACCCACGAACATATCTGCACATAAACAACCAAAAAAGCATCACACTAATACAAAACAAATATATAAGAAAACTCAGCACAATGCTCCCCCTACCCCTGGACAGAACCAAGGCATGACATCCACAAGGAATAGGCCTAGCATCATCTAATAGAAGATGCGAAGTGAGTCACTGACCACCTGCTCCAACACGGCCAAACTAAAAAACCTATCAAAGAGGTTGCCCTAAATGGTAGTCTGCACTACTTACCAACTAAAGACAACACAACTAGGAGCTCCTACAAGGCGAGGACTCCTATAGCCTGATCAAGGAGTATTTTCTTTCAGTACATGTCTTCTTTTAGGGTTTTTATTAGATGAACATACTTGGGCATGTAAAAAGGAGGGAGCTGAGCGTAGTGACCCAAGGAGAACAGGGCATCGGCCTCAGGACCTGTCTCGGCACCCAAGAACCTACCAAGACCTAGCAAGGCGACACTTAATCCTTTTCTAACGCTCACTTTTATTTTCGCTCCAACCTTCCTTGTTTTACCATTTTTTTTCCAGCAAGAAGCCACCCCTAGGAAGACAAGGTATCGGCCCCGGGTCTGACTCGTCCCCAGGAACCTACCAGGCCTTCGCAAGGCAATGATCAACTGCTTATATATTTTCATTTCTTTTCTTTTTCGTGGGATAGGGGTTAGAACCCCTTTTTACACACCTTTGTATTTATATTCATCTTTTAGGATGTACAGAGTTTTTTGGCATCATCATGATTATCTTCTGGAAGGCTTCTCTAACTGCCTCACTACTAACAAGAACTCCTAGAACGGCTGCCTAGCAGGCTAGCAGAACAGGGCCACTAGGACTTCCTTCTAAAACAGGTCTTTCGGTGTCTGACAATGTCTTTACAGGAGGCAATAACTACTCCGACCTCCCTCAAACATACTCAACCTAAACCTA
The DNA here is from genome assembly GCF_053477565.2 of Lygodium microphyllum. Lineage (NCBI taxonomy): Eukaryota > Viridiplantae > Streptophyta > Polypodiopsida > Schizaeales > Lygodiaceae > Lygodium > Lygodium microphyllum. The sequence goes on along the minus strand of NC_141135.1, from coordinate 47,182,300 downwards.
GGACTTCATGCCTTGGCTGCCGGTCCCCAACAAAAAGGTGTCCCCTCCACAAGTACAAAGACACATATAACAGGAAAGAAAGGTACTCGTAAAGGAGAGGTATCACCTGGATTGGCCACAAGAAGCTTCCATCGTAGCAAAGGCTCCTCCAAGCTCCACCAAATCTGTCCAGCATAACACTTAAAACAAAAACCCAATTAAACGCACCCGCACTAGACAGGGAAATGGCCCTCTTGGCCTAATGAAACGAAACTTAACTTTGCTACAAAACTGAATCGGCCCTCTTGGCCTAATGAAATCAAACAATACTATGCATAACATCCTCCTGAAAACAACTATGATAGACATCAAAGCATACTATTCCCAGGGGAACAAAGGCTCGTAGCCCTAAACTAGATGCATTAAATTATGACCTATCCCTCCTGCGTATATCGCAAGAGGTGTGCGCATCACATGTCGTCGAATCAGTCTATGGGTCCAAGATAATAAAGGCAGATGAGTCTCGCTTACCCTCTGCATCACCCAAATTAACCATCGTCTGCCAAAGAGGGCATGTTCAGAAAGCATACCCCACAAACGACCAGGTCCTGTCTCAGCATCAATAGATATATCGGGACAAGGGCCACAATTAAAGAAGAGGTCTTCTTCATACGCAAAATTAGCCAAAGAATCGGCAAACTGATTCCAATTCCTTGGAATCAGCTGAAAAGACACTCTATCGAATTCGTCTAGCAGGGCTATGGCAGTATGATGGTACATACAAAGGATGGGGTTCCGTACCATGTATGTCCCATTGAGTTGATTTAAAACCAACTGCGAGTCCCCTTTCACCAACAACTGGCGGATACCACCCTTCTTCGCAATATTCAAACCCATAATCAGGGCTTTGTATTCGGCCATATTATTGGTAAAATTCGCCCCAAGATAAGCAGCTAACTTCATGACAATGCGTTGTCGGGGGTCTCGGATGACAACTCCTACACTTCCTTTTTTACATGGACCCCTAGACGCCCCATCAAAGTACAAGGTGTATGTCCATAAAGGGTTTACATATCCCGCCATCCGGAACTCTACTCGTAATTATGGTAATCGAAATTCAGCATATTGAACGGGTGGACTGTAGGCTCCATCCCTCCATCATCATTGAATTCAACAGGGATGCTCGTCAAAATTTGTAAGCAGTGATGGCAGAAGACCTTGATCTCCCAAATAAATGTCACGCCTTCTTGCTCAATCACCTTGTATCCTTTGCTCCACCAAATGAGCTTTCCCTGATGATACCTCTGTTCTAAATTTGGGTATTCTAAATAAGGGATCAGACGACCCATCAACCTCTATCACGATTTCCTTGCAGATGTTTGATCGATCTCGCCTAGACCTGCAAGGCAGTCATAGCATTAGTGCAATCAAAAGTAATAAGGTTTAATCTTATTAAGATTAACCTTATTTTTAAATTCTATCCCCTCAAGGTCAGCTAACAAGATTGTGAATTTATTCTTTCCTATTCTAACGATCCTATAGGGCCCATCCCATTTGGGCTCTAGCTTGCCTGGAAATAATTCACGTCGTGCATCATAATACAGAATAAGCTGTCCTTTCTTGAAGGTGTATTTCTTGGCTTTGAGGTCGTGTAGCTGCTCATTCGGTGCTTCGCCACTTCTTGGTGCAATAAGCTCTGCAGCTTAAGCTCATCTAAATGTGCCAGTGTCGTCAAACGCTCAAAAAGTGCGTCTTCATCACTCAAAGAATGATTGATGGCAAACCGAATAGTCGGCAGCTCAATTTCTAAAGGCAAGACACACTCCTCCCCATATACTAACTTGAACGGGGTATGGCCAGTGGCTCGTTTGAAGGTCGTATTATAGGCCCACACTGCCACGTATAACTTTTTATCCCAATCCCGTTTCTTTTTCGACACAATTTTGGACAAGATGCCCACAAGCTGCTTGTTGGTGCTTTCAACTTGCCCATTGGCTTGCGGATTATATGGGGTTGTCTTGTTATGCTTGATTTGCCACATCTCTGTCAAACCTTTAATCACCTTATTCAGGAAATGGGTTCCACGGTCCGACACTAATTCTTTCGGCGGACCAAAACGGCATATTATCTGCTCTAAAAGGAAACTAGCAGTTTCTTTAGCATCATCTTTCCTTGTTGCACGTGCTTCTGACCACTTTGTGAAGTAGTCAGTTGCTACAATGATGTACCGCTTTTGTGTAGTCGAGGACGGAGTAACATGACCCACAAAGTCTATTCCCCACTTCTCAAATGGAAGTATCGCCATAATAGGGGTGAGTGGTCGTTTCCTATTCTCTCGACTATCATGTCGTTGACAAATATCGCATCTCTTAACATATGCAAACGCATCCTGGAAGATGGCAAGCCACCAATAACCTGCTCTTACATCCTTTTGTGCTGTAAGCCGCCCAGCAAAATGGCCACTGCAAGCAGAATCATGGCACTCTTCCAAAATGAATGGCACCTCGTCAGGCATCACACACCGGCGATAGATATCATCAACCCCTTGCCGATATAATGTACCTGCGATCAAGGCAAACTTTAACGCTTGCTGCTTAATTTTCCTTCTCTCAGCTTTAGATAATTCGGATCCCGCCTCTCCTGTTGATAAATAATGCGTTATTGCAGCGTACCAAGAGGGAATAGATGCTGTATCTATTTTAAATAACAACTCCGTGTCACTACCTTCAGCCACAGATTCTTTCGGCTCCCCAAAGTCCACAAGACATTCCACGATGCCTTGCAACCTTGGTGGCTTACTCTTGATTTCATAATCAAATTCCTGCAAAGTGATTAACCACTTTGCTAGACGATCAGGCAGCTGTAACTTATTCATCAATAGTCGAAGTCCCTCCGCCTTCATATAAAGCACGACTTTCTCATAGAGAATGTAATGCCTGAACTTCTTGGTCCCAAAGACCATCGCTAGACACAGCTTCTCCATGTAGGTGTAATTGATTTCGGATACCCCCAGCTTCCGACTAGCAAAAGCAATCGGGTGGTACCACTTCTCCTCCCAAATTTGGGCTAAACAGCAGCTGATACTATACATCGTGGCTGCTGAAAATATATAAAACACCTCACCTCTTTTAGGTGCTTTTAAGACGGGCGCTCTTGCTAGCTCCTGTTTCACATCCTCGAATGCTACCTTACAAGGGTCACCCCATACAAACGAACAGCTAAAGGACAATAAATTTGTCAGCGGCAACGTTCTTTCTGCTAAGGCGTTGATGAATCTACGGTAGTAACCAACCGAAGACAGAAAGCTATGCACCTCCTTCGGAGTGTGTGGTGGACCCATGGCAACGATAACTTTAACCTTCTCGGGGTCTGTCGTAATTCCTACCGAACTGACCACATGACCCAGCAATAGCCCATAAGGTACTCCAAAAACACACTTTCGTGGGTTTAGGGCGATGCAAAATTGTCTACAGCGCTCAAAGCATTTTCTTAGAATGATCAACTGCCTTTCTCTCAAGGTGGCAGCCCCTAAGTCATCAATAAACACCTTCAACTCTTCAGGGGATATGTCACTGAATGTCTTATCTGCTGTTCGTTGCCACGAACCAGGCGCATTGCATAAACCAAAGGCCATCACATGGTACGCAAAAGTACCAAATACAGTAATGAAAGTTGTTTTCAACTTGTCCTCTTCTGCAATTGCCATTTGGTTATATCCTGCAAAGCAATCCATAAACGAATATATCTCCCTACCCGCTAATTGATCCAAAATCTGGTCAATAAATGGCAACGGGTAGTAGTCCTTAACTGTCTGCTTATTCAGCTCTCTAAAGTCTACACATAAACGGATTTGATTATTCTTCTTTTTTCTAATCACAACTGGTGAACACCATTCCGTGTGTTGCACAGGAAAAATCAAACCCGCTTCTCGAAGCTTCTGTAACTCTTCAAACAGGCCGTCCCTCAGTTCGAAAGGCATACGCCTTACTTTTTGCCGTACAGGACGACTGCCCTCTTTCAACGGAATTGTATGAACAGCAAGATAGGAGGAATGCCTCTCAACTCATCATAACTCCAGGCAAAGATATCACGGAATTCCTGGATCAAGGCCACATAGTCCTCCCTTTCTGCTGAACTGAGCATAGAACCTAATTTGATTGGCCGCGAATCATCAGACGTACCAAGGTCTAGCTTGATAACATCTGCATCTCTTATACGATCTTGGCCCTCTATCGACTCATTCAAAGTGATCTGATAGATGTCCTCTGTGGTGGATCCCTCTTTGGACTCATCACTCGATGATGTCTCACTAGCAGATAAATCTTCTAGTGTCTCCAATTCTGTAGAAGATAGAGGAGCTCTCTCACTCTGCGGGGACTCAGGATAAGCATCAACCACCACACGCTGGGCACCTCTGCCGAATATTAGTCGACCGGAGGGTATATCTACTTGGCAGTCTACTTGCAAGATCCAAGGTCGTCCGAGTAATACTTGGTAACTTGGACGGCCTGCAAAACGAATCACCCTAAAGTCCAACAGGCATTCTACATTTGCAACAGTGACATGGACCTTAGTAATGCAGCCTTCTGGCTGTCTCAAACTATCATCTGCCATTCTGAGAATTGTGGAGGTATCTTTTTGGATCGCAAGACCCAACCTTTCCATCAGTTCAGAACTCATAATGTTAACAGATGATCCCGTGTCGACAATGCCATAATCTACTAATATCCCATCGACATAGGCTGCAACCCTTGGGCAATGCTTCTCAGCATGCTCAAACCAGTCATCACCAACTCGCGCAATACCCAAAGGTTCTACGATATACCCGGTACGTAGAATCTTTCTAAATTCCTTGCGTACTCCTGGGGAAAGCTTAATAAGCTGTAAGAGATTCACATCCGGCTTGACTTCGCAAAGAGAGCTCGCCAAATCGAATTCATGATAGTTCGATAGAGCTCGCTTTTCACGCCAAACCATCCGCTCTTTAGGTCGCTGAACCGGCTTTATTGCCTCTTTCTTAACTTTCACCTTCTTCTTTGGTGGTTCCTTATCGTCTTTACTTTCTACGGGCTTCAAAGGTCCCCCTTCCAGGGCAGGATCCAAAACTTGCGTTCCTTTGTCGCCTTGTTTAGGGTTTCCGTCGATAGGCTTATCCTTGTCGGCCTCTCTACCCTTTTGACCTCTTGTAAGGACAGCTCGTAGATTAGAGGTTTCAGCATCATTAACGCGTACAGCCTCAATCAAACTAACCCCACTACCACTTGGTAGCTCCTCCACTGTAGTCTTTGGTTGTTGAAGTATTTGTTTCAGCCCGTCTTCTCGCTGGGAGTCATTTCCTTGGGCATGATGATTAACAGGCCCTGGTTGCCGACTTCCTCGCTGGAGGAACTGATCTTACTCCAGCAAGTAGCTGCTAAATGGCCGGATTTTCCACAGATATCGCACTTAACATTCGGGCAATTCCTTGGATAGTGCTGCCCACCACACCATTTGCAGCTAAACCTCGAAGGTGAACCCTCGTCTAGGTATCTACTTCCTATTAAATTTTGTTGTTTTTTAAGGAAGTTGACATCAACGACTATTTGTCGATACTGCTCCGTAATCATGTCGGTATAATGCTTCATCATGTCCTTAACCTCACCAAGAACATTGGAAGAACTCGACTCATAGCCTTGGTCATTACCCTGTCGTTCCATCGGCCTAACAATTCGATTAGGCACTAGTTGTTGAGCCACAGGCATGGTATTAGAATTGACCGCCTGGCCTCCACCACTTGGAGCCATTTGACTGCCCGTAGGCACCGACATGCTAGGGGGAGCTGGTAATAAAGGGACATTCTGCATCATGTTCCCTCTCCCATTAGGGTTAGCCATTGCTATCCCTTGGCCACTACTGCCATTGGCCATTGCCATATTATTTCCCAATACTAAACCCATGTTCGAATTACCTCGAGAAGCATAGGCTGCTTGTAGTCGGGATTCCACCTCTTGTGCTCGTGTAATGGCAGTATCTATATCCCCCAAGGGAACACTACTCAACTGCAATTGGATATTAAAGTCCAAACCATGTAGGAAATATTGCAACTGGGCAGCTGCGGGGATAGGAATAGAGGTGTCCAACTTATGGAAAACCTCTTTTATCTTCTTCGCATAAGCACGAATATCCTCGTGTGGTTCTTGGGGGGTCACGTTGAGTACACGCAACCAATATTGCCCACCCCTTTCAGGGGCAAACTCCCTTCGAAAAGCTCCATAAAATGCATCAATGTTCAATATGGTTTCGGCTTCTAAACCATGATACCATATAGCGGCTCTTCCTTTGAGAGTCATATTGAAGAACATCATTAAATGTCCTTCTTCTTGAATGCGACAGTTAAATATCAGCTTTTGAAGCTCCCTAATGTGGAGTTCCGCATCTTCCTCAACTAGCCCATTAAAAATGGGTAGCGGGTAACCTAGAGCCGGCAAATCCGTCGTTCCTGTTGGAATTGCAATAGGCTGCGCCATGACAAGGATTGGATTTGCACTAGGAATAGGGGACGCTGGGGTTACACCTCCCGTACTTGACGTGGACTGACTTATAGAAGGAAGGGGAGCACTAGAGCTTCCGCCTTCTCCTAACTTACTGCTTGTGGTTCCAAGACCACTAGATCCACTCCCTCGTAAGGGTTCAGCACCGCTACGCTTAGGGGAATATCTCCTAAAAATTTCAGCACGTCGCCTAGCTCTTTCCTCTCTTTCTTGCTTTTGGATTTCTGCTAGACGATGCTTATCAATAAATAACGGATCAATCTCAGTATCCTTTGGCATAAACTGCTAGTTGGTCCCTAAACAACCAGGATTCGAGAACCGCCACTTTTAAGCGGCTCCCGGCAGACGCACCACTGATGGACCTAAAAACGGGCCGGCACTGGCTCATGCACTAGCCCGGCCTCGTCACTACGCACAAAACAACCCCTCGGCCTCGCGGCCAGGAGCGTCTATCAAAATCTCTGCCTTCCTAAACATTGCGTTTGTAATACGTTGTAGTCCAACTGATCCTAACCCAATATTACTCCTCAGAGGGAGTCCCTTTCACATAGCCAAAAGGCTCGAAGCACATACACATGGGGTTCCTCCTACGGCTGAATGCCGTCAACCCTCTGCGACTCTCCTACACCTTGGGGATTGTCCCCTCGATGCGTCGCTCAACAAATAGACACATCGCACAAAAGTCACTCAAGGTACCAAATAAGCGTGTCCAGGAATGTACCATTGTCCTTACTTGATTTCCCCTTTAGGATCCCACGACTAGCCTACAGCATGGGTATCCTGTCTCTCACTCAACGTAGGGTCAAAGTCCTAATACAAGCAAGTGCTATGCATTTCCAGGAGCTGGCTTCTGATACTTTTAAATTCTTTTCATGCTCTATGCAGTTGGTGGATGCCTAGTGCTCATACATTTAGTAAAACAGTATCGTGCACAAGTGCAAAAACATCCTTTTCATGGTTTCTTTCTAACGATTGTATGCTTCGTTGCATGGCATTTTACGGCTTTTTCCCTTATTTTTCATATCAAAAGCGGAGAAAACCAAACTAAAACACGGAAGCAAGGCTGATCTGAAGCAAATATTCATGCCTCAGCCTCACTATACATTCACGGACATTACTCATAATTTTTCCAATTTTCCGAAGCCCAAAATATAAATTTTCCCTATTTTTTAGGGTTTTTCCACCATTTTCTTTTAATTTTTCCCATTTTTTCCCATTTTTTAATTGCTGAAAATTAAGTTCAGTTTATGGGCTATGGCCCTTAGTTCATTTCAACAGAAAAAGAATTTTAGTAGGTGTGGATTAATTTATTGCATCATTTTTAGCCCAAAAAACCATATTTTCCTTCATTTTTATGGTTTTTCGCGTCTCGGTTTTCTATTTTCTGCTATCCCGCACATGTTTTTCTGATTTTTAAATGATGAACAGCCAAAAAACAACTCAAAGCACGACATACTCAAAACTCAATCCATATGAACACATTTTTATCAACCAAATTTGCATCAAAAGGCCATTTTCTTTGTAAAAATAATTATTACCGTGTCTTGCGGGTTTTTCCATTAAATTTAGCACGTCCCACGATTGATTTCCAGCCATGAATTCTGCTTGGAATCAGCAATCTACAATGATTTGGCATTGCCCTTCAGTCTCGTCAAGAATCGGCATCCATCCGGCCATCCATTTCCATTCTACTCTTCCACGCACGAACGGGGGTTAAGAGAAGAGAGAGGGAGGAGAGAGAAAGACTGATTTTCTCTCTCTCTCTATAGTCCACCATTGCGGGAGTGGAGACCGACGATGCGGAGCGTAGCATTGGTGCAGGAGCCTGGCATGTTCTCTCATAGGCCTCACATAGAGGCTTCCATCTCGATTAGGGGGGGGGGGGGGGGTGGGGGCGCGATTTTTTCGGCGGCTGAAAAAACAGCCGCCGCCCCCCTCCTACATCACGATTTTTTGAGGGGGGGGGGGGTGCCAAAGGTCACCCCCCCTCCCTTACACCTCTTGGGATTTCCCAATTTGGGTCCCCCTTTGGGCACCCCGGCCGGTTTCGGGCCATCTTCCGCTTACAGACTCCGATCGTCAGTCTGAAAATTTCCATGAACTCGTCTCGACATCCCGCACTGACCGGCAGCTCCACTGACTGGCACAGGTGCACGGAAAAATTATGAAAATTCTCGGAGTGTCGTACGGGCGCTCGTCAAGCACTTGACGCTTAAAATCGTCCTAGGTCGAGCTGCCGCCTTCGTGGTTGAGCATTTTCCCCCGCATTTCCACATTTTTCTCCTATTTTTAGGCACATTCCGGGGCCTAAAATCCATCCTTCATTGGCCATCCACAACTGTTTGAGTTTTCATGAAAATCAGCTCTTTAACACCTCTCGGGCACTTTCTGGCTCCAAAACGAGCTTCAACACTTCAAGAACGGGTAAATCGGGTCCTAAAATCCAGCTCTCATTGGCGACCACGGGATAGGGTGACTCAGCCCATCAAATCCCACGAATAGATATGCACATAAACACAACCACAAAGAGCATCAAGCTGATACAAAATAGATACACAACAAAACACATCACAGCTCTCACCCTACCCCCTTGTCAAAACCAAGGCATGAATCCACGAGGATTAGGCCTAGCATAATCTGACAGAAAAGTCGAAAGCTAGTCACTAACCAACTACGCCAACACAACCAAGCTAACAAGAACCATCAAAGAGGTCATCCTTAGTGGTGGTCTGAACTACCTACCTAAGAACAACTCAACTAGGAGCTCCTACTAGGTGAGGACTCCTATAGCCGGATCAACAAATATTACCTTTTAGGACATTGGGTCTTTAGCCTCTTATTTTCCATACTCGGGCGTGTAAAAAGGAGGGAGCTGAGCGTAGTGACCCAAGGAGAGCAAGGCATCGGTCTTAGGTCCTGTCTCGGTACCCAAGAACCTACCAAGCCTGCGCAAGGAGACAATAAATCCTTTTCTAACGCTCACTTTTATTTTCGCTCCAACCTTCTTTTATTCTTATTTTTCTGCTAGAAGCCACCCCTAGGAAGACAAGGCATTGGTCGCCCTGGGTTTTGTCTCGTCCCTAGGCACCTACCTGATAAACAATAGCTCAAAGATTTTTCTTTATTTCCATTTCTATTTTTATAGGGGTTAGAACCCCTTTTTACACACCTCCGTATATTCATATATTGTCTTTCAGATATTTAGGGTTTTGTCTCTTTCCATCATTATTTTAGTAGGCTTCTCTAACTGCCTCACAACTAACAAGAACTCCTAGAACGGCCGCCTAGCAGGTCAGCAGAACAGGGTCACTAGAATTCCCATCTAAAATAGGTCTTACAATGCCTGACAATGCCTTGTAGGAGGCAATGACTACTCAGACCTCCCCTAGACATACAGAGCCTAATCTTGGGATTTCATGCCTTGATTGCCAATCCCCAATAAGAAAAGAAATCCCCCATAAGTACACAGATACATATAGCATGAAAAGACAGGTACTCATAAAGGAGAGATATCACCTAGATAGGGCCACAAGAAGCTTTAGCTCGACAAAAGGCTCCCTCCAAGCTCTTCTTTGAATCTATTTGGCATAGGACTAAAACAGAAAAGTATTAACTGCACCCGCACTAGACAGACAAATGGCCCTCTTGGCCTAATGAAATAGAACATTTCACTGCAAACTAACTGGCCCTCTTGGCCTAAAATGGATAGTTCATTCTAATCCATGCAATATATGATCTCCTTGGCATATACAGCACATCCTATCAAACTAATCAGGATACCAAGGATAGCATAAAATAGGAGGACTAGCTTCATGCTACTCATGTGAGTCAGCTAAAAGCTTGATCTACGCTCTTTGTAGATCCACTAGCCCAAGCCTTTCTATTGATATCTTAGTAATAATGGCCATCTCTTCTTGGGTACTATGAGCTGAATGAATGACATCATTAGGTTGATATATCTCATCCACTTGGTCATCATTCAAATGAATCGCTTGTCCCAACTTTCCAGTAACTCCTCCTACAGGGAGAATCATGGATTTATGATCATTCAACTCTTCTCTAATTGGACCATTACATATGTCAATGATACGATCCAAACTAGACAGAGCTTCAAGCCTAGACCCATCACATAGATGCATCTCAGGGCGGCGGTCCCTATTGTCAGATGTCACATTATGGCCTTTAGTCGTATTCTCTTGGGAATCCATCAAAGTATGTCCACATGCAATTCCTGGCCCTTCATCTGACACACCAACAGTATTTTTAGCGGTTTTGGGCCTCCAAACCCATCTCATATTCCTTTTCATATTCTTAGACTGCCTCATCTGCCCACATTGGTCCAATGGACTCACTGTGGATTTATCACCATTACCAGATGGCCTAATAGCCTTATGGCTTCTATATAGTATAGGTGGACCTTTGGCATGCCGCATCTTCTCTACACGAGATGTCTTTACTTGCCTTTGTCCACTTTGCAACAATTGCTTAGCCATAGGAACCATGCTTTTACTAAAAGGAATAGCATCTACTAGAAAGCATGATTCATGTATAAATTGGAAAGGTCTCTCAAGAGCCTTACTAGGAGCACAACTAGAACGCTCATCTAAGCTTGTAGACCTAATGTTTCTATGAATTCCACCGTCACAACTACCTCTCATGGAAGTGTTGCAAGCCTTGATGGGACTTACTAGACTTGGAATATTTTTATCCCAGGGGTATATTATCCCTACTATTGCCATTTTTTGCTTGGAGATTTTGGCTACCAAGGTTCCCCTCATAGGCTACCTTGGTATCAACAAGTGAGCTGTCTCCTTGTAGAAATGGTTGGAAGCTAGGATGCACTTGTACTGAGTGGGGAAAACTCCAAAAGTTTTCCCAACATCTCTGAATATGTCCCTCATAATCAATGGCATGCATCTTTTCTTCCCTTAATGACTTAGGATTCTGCAGTCCCACTTGGATTTGCGTGTTAATCTCTAAGTCACTCAAAAAGAGCTCACATAGCGCATCACCTAGCAATGTCGTAGCTCTTCTTGGCCAAAGCCTCAGAATATCATCAAAGGCTCTAGCATATTCTTTAACAGAAGGATAGGACTCTTGCCTAATCTACATCAGCTGCCCTAAAACTTGGGTCATAGGGACCTTCTTCTCATATTCATCTAAAAATCAATCATTCAACTCCTCAAAGGACTTAATAGACCCCCTTGGGAAGCCCTAGTACCATTTTATAGCCTCTCCCTTTAGGGAACTTGAGAATACGAGCATCCGATGAATATCATTGAACCCACTTGCAAGGTAAGTTAGGCCGTATTCTCGTAAATGCACCATTGGATCCTCATTAACCAACCCATGAAACATTGGGAGATCCCTATAAGGAGGAGGGCATTTAGTCCTTTCCTTCGGGATTAGCACTGGGCCATTAAAATCCTCGTAATCATGGCCTAACCCTAGTGTCTTAGGGTCTTCAACCTCTTCCATTCCCACCTTTACTAGTGTAGGGAGGTTAATATTATCTTAATTTCCATTTTTACCAACTCATAAAGTAGTCTAGGGAGACCTATAGCTCTTAGCATGTCATTCCGATCCTTTCTTAGAGGATCTTCCATATCTTGCCCCTTCCTAGGCAGTTCCATGATGGCTTTATCTAGGAGCTTCTGCCCCTCATAAAAAACAAACTTATCCTTAGCATTTAGGACCTGGGGACCGTGTCTTTTAAACAACGGTTTTCCCTTTACATCTAGGGCTTCTAACATCCTTGTGATACTTAAAATTTTGGCACGATGCCCCACCACATGGGATGTTTCAGCCATAACTGCACTCCACTGTGTGTCGAGTTTTTCCCATGGTACTACGACTTTAGCATAATCACTAGTTGATGCCATGATGCCATAGCTTCCAATATACTTATTCCATGCCCTCTAGGTTGATGGATGGTTATACATGATTTCTCTTGGGTAGAGACCACACCAAGGCAAACCTCGGCCCATGCCATTGCATTAGAGGATGGGGTAACCACTAACTGGTTACTCCTCTCATCACCACTGATGGGACCTAAAATGGGCCAGCACTCACTAAGGCACTGGCCAGACCTCATGCACTCAACAGACAACCCCACCGTACAGCCTTGTGGGCCAGGAGCATTTATGGAGTATTACACTATCCTAAACACTAATCACTGCGTGTTTATAGTTTGTAATCCAACGGATGTTCCCTTTCCCATCTCCTTAGAGGGAGATTATACATATATTGGCATTAAATGCCACATATTAGACACACAAGGGCACCCTACTGTGACTGATTGTCATGGCCCTACCGCAGTTCTCCTACATCTTGGGGATTGGCCCCTCGATGTGATGCTTCCACACATAGACACATTCAAACAAACTCCCCTCTTGGTGCCAATATATTTAACGTTCCAAGAATGCACTTATCCTCACTTATCCATCCCCTTTAACCCACTGTCTAGACCTACAGCCGGGTTGCTCACTCTCTCTAGGTCAGTCAAGTCCTAAAGAAACCAAGTGCTATGCATCCAGGAGCTTGTAATTGATACCATTTAACGATGCTTGATGCAAATGTGTATATGATTAAGTGCTCAAACAATTGAAAAAAAACAGCCTCCTACATTGTGCAAATCCATTCTTTTCATATTTCCATGCACTAACGCATAATTGCTACGATGAGAGAAGACAACGAGCCTTACACTCGTGCTGTACTTTCCTTTCTTTAACTTAACGTCATCCTATATGAATAATGCAGCAAATACATCAAATTTTATATTATATTTCAACACTCAAACTTCCCTCCTCCGATACCATTTAGGGTTTTGCCTTGCTGCATAGGTAAAGGGGTGACTCATATGTATTTCACACGAAATAAGCAATAAATACTCACAAATGTTAAAAGATGAGAGAGAGATAGGGAAAACTCCATATCCATGAGCCTTCAGGCTCTCATTGTCTTTTCTTCATTATGCAGAATAACACTAAACCACACAATACAATGTAAAGTAAACTAGACTGACTAGACTGACTAACTCTAGTCAAGTCACTAACTAACTACTAGCCCGACTTATTTAATGTAGTCACATGGAGACAACTGTACACAGTAGCTGTCACAGATGTTGGTTACACACCAAGACAAACTAACGGGTGAAGCTCGATTTCTAACACTCCCCCTCAAGCTCAAACCAAAAACTCAAACCATCTGCATCACTCCAAGTAGCTATCTAAAGTGGATGAACTTATCTTTACCAAGTGATTTGGTAAAGATGTTTGCTACTTGGTCTTCAATCTTCACATGCTCCAAGTCAATCTGATCTGCTAAAACCATTTCCTTGATGAAATGGTAGTGAACCTCAATGTGTTTCGATCTTGCATGATAAACATGATTACTTGCTAACATGACACTGCTTAAATTATCACAATACAGCCTTACTTTGCTGTCCAAGTGTATTCCCAAGTCATTCAGCAACTTTTGTAATAACCACATAGCTTCACAGGCCGCTAAGGCCGCACCACGATACTCTGCTTCCATACTGGACAGTGCAACTGTAGGCTATTTCTTACTCTACCAACTGATCATGCTACTACCCAATCCAAATGCATAGCCGCTGGTTGACCTCCTGTCATAAGTGCAACCAGCCCAGTCAGCATCAGTATACCCCATCAAGTCAAGGGGTTTCCCATATGCATAAAATAGCCCATGATATGTGGTACTCTTTACATATCTCAAAAGTCTCCTGACTGTATCCAAGTGTGGTTTGCGAGGCTTCTGCATGAACTGACTTATCAGCCCCACATCATAACTCAAGTCAAGTCTAGTGATCGTGAGATAGATCAAGCTGCCTACCATCTGTCTGTACATGGTAACATTCTCAATCTCTGTCCCAACATCAATCTGCAGCTTGACATTCTGCTCTAAAGGTGTATCCATAGGCTTGCAATCAGCCATACCATATTTCTATAACATGTCATGAGCATACTGCTTGTGTAGTAGCCATATGCCTTGAGGTGTAGAGACAACCTCAATCCCTAAAAAATATTTCAGCTCTCCTAGGTCCTTGACCTTAAACTCAGCTTGTAAACATGTCTTTACTTCAGCAATCCCGCTTTCATCATCTCCTGTAATGATCAAATCATCAACATAGACAACTAGGAATACATAGCCATGATCTGTCTTCTTCACAAACAAACTATGATCAGCATCACCCAATCGGAAACCATGTTGCTGCAAATAACTGCTGATGCGAGCATTCCATGCTCTGGGTGCCTGTTTCAGCCCATATAATGCCTTTTTCAGCCGACATACATGTGCTGGAAATTCTGGATGCACATAGCCTTCAGGCTGTTCCATGTAAACGTCTTCCTGTAACTCTCCATTCAGAAAGGCATTCTTTACGTCCATCTGCCATAGTTTCTAGCCTCTAGCTGCTGCCAAAGCAATCACAGCTCTAACTATAGCCATCTTTGCTACAGGGCTGAAAGTTTCCTCATAATCAAGACCATACTGCTGCGCATATCCTTTTGCAACTAGCCTGGACTTGTATCTTTCCAATGATCCATTTGATTTACATTTTACCTTATACACCCACTTGCAGCCAATAGGTGTTTTGTCCTCAGGAAACTGTACCAAATCCCATGTGCCATTTTCAGCCAAAGTTGAATATTCCTCATCCATAGCAGCACGCCAATCCTTATCTGCCAACTCCCTCATCAAACTTACTTGGTTCTCTAAAACCTGTTACTTTCGTCATATAAGCATAATGACGGGTTGAATATCTAGTGTAAGTGTATCTATCAATAGGTCGTCTGACCCTCTTTGATCTCCTGAGTTGTGGCTCACTATGAGCTTGCCTCTCATGAGGTGGCATATAACGACTCTGCCTAGCACCTGGCGTCATAACAGATGGAAACCCCAATTCATTGTCTAAGCTTTCATTGCTAGATGACTCATAACCTGCAGTGAGTGGACCTGTTACATCTTCAAAAAACTTTTCTTTTCCCTTATCTGTTCTCCCCCTCACTGACATATTCGTGTCAGTGGATGCAGTAGTGTGACTGCGCAATCATCCTATCCAAGGACTCACTGTAGATGATACATCACATGTTTGACCACTCATGGAAGTACTCTTTGCAGGAGTATTTTCAGCATGACTCATACTGGGTGAGCCATCAGTAGGCACTGCAACATGATTCCCATATCAGGATGCTAACTCATCAAATACAAGATCTCTGCTTATGAGTGTCTCATGCATAGAAGGTACATAACACTTATAAGCTTTTCGTTCCTATGAATATCCCACAAACACACTCTTCACTGCCTTAGGATCCAATTTCTTCCTCTTTTCATCTGGTATGTGCACATATGCAATGCTGCCAAATACCTTCAAGTGCGAAATATCAGGTTTATGACCATACAGCCTCTCATATGGAGTGACATCATGAATCCCTATTGTAGGGGTTCGATTCAGCACATAGACATCAATCATCACTGCTTCAGCCCAATAACCATTTGGCAGATATTTCTCATTGAGCATAGCTCTAGCTGATTCCATCAGGACCCTATTTTTCCTCTCTGTAACACCGTTTTGCTGCGGTGTATAGCTACATGTGAGCTATCTTCTGATCCCATATTTAACAAGTTACCTGCCAAAGTAATTAGAGACATATTCACCTCCTCCATCTGATCTCAAACATGATATGTAGCAGCCAAAGTCATTTTTTGCATGCTTCTTGAAATCTTTGAATGCATCAAACACATCATCTTTATGCTTCAAAACATAAAGCCAAGTGTACCTGCTGAAATTATCAATAAATGAGACATAATACCGTGCACCTCCAAATGAAACATTATGTGAAGGACCCCAGACATCAGAGTGCACCAACTGTAAAGGCCTAGTGCTGTTTTTTACATGTCTCATGAACGGAAACCGTGCCTGCTTCCCAAACTGACATGCAGGGCATACATGACCAAAGTCATTATACTTGAATTTAGGTAATCCAAGTACTACTTCCTTCTGTTGCATTGATTTCAGCTTTTGTACATTGACATGTCCAATCCGCTTGTTGCAAATCTCTACATCCTGAATGGCACTCTCATCATGAGCAAACATGGCTGCCTTAAGTCTCGGAATGGTCGCATCCAAAGTAAACATCCTGCCATCCCTTCTGCCCTTGGCAATTAACTTGCAGCCATTTCCATACTCAATGAAACATCCATCTTTGTTAAATCTCACTTGCAGATTCTGTTCTACCATTTGACCCACATACAAAAGATTCTTTGTTATGGTCGGTACATGTAATACATCATGCCGGCCCTTCTTCTTGCCATCAGGCATCATGAGAGGAACAATCCCTTTATGCTTTATGTCATGTTGGGTGTCATCCCCAGTACATACATGACCATGTGTACCTACAACCATCTCATCAAACCAATCTCCATGTGGTGTCATGTGGTTTGACGCTCCAGAGTCAATGTACCATCTATCATCTCTATTATGTCTCGATGCATTTTTGGATACATGCTGCATGGCAAAGAGTCTATCAACTTGCTCATCATGAGCACCACTGGAAGATGCATAGTGCCCATGATGTCTGCCCTTTGCCTTCATATCTCCCTGCTTCTTGTAGCAATCCTTTGCAATGTGCCCATACCTGCCACAATAATGGCAATCCTTGTCCCTGTTGGACTGATCAGATGACTGCCATGAACCAGATCCACCACCTCTACCTCGAGGTGATCTCCCCCTGCCTCTAAACCTGCCAGATCCATGCTGGCCTTGTGTATTTGCACCATGACAATTACCTTGCTGTTGCTGCTGCCCATAAGCATTACGAGTGTCACCACAACCTCTAAATCCTCTGCCATACTAGCTAGAGTATAACACAGTGTCTCTACTCTGAGATACATTGGAACCCGTATTCAAACCAAGTTTGACCTCCTCATGCAGCAACAAAGCAACTAGCTCTTCCCAGGTAGGGGGCTCTTCTCTAATAGAAATGGATGTGTTAAAAGCTTTGTACTCTTTCCCTAATCCATTCAAGGCAACAAGAATCATATCATCTTCTGATACACTTGAGCCAATGGTAGCAAGTTGATCAACTATGGTCTTAATCTTCGTGGTATACGCCTGGATGCTCCTGCCATTCCTAAACATGTTGTTGAACTCCTGTTTCAACTAGATCTTTCGTGCATGTGTCATGGTTCCATAATTGTTCATAAGTATGTCCCAAGCATCCTTCAGAGTCTCACATCCAGTGATTTGAATTACCATAGCATCAAATATACATAGAGAAAACCAATGTAGCACCTTGCATGCTCTCTCATTCCATAGCCTATGAGCTCTTTTCTGTTCATTAGTTGGATTTATTGCAGGCAACTCAGGAGCATCCTCATCTCCTGTACATAGATCCCAATAACCCTTGCCAACTAAAAAGTTCTTCATTCTGAATTTCCATAATGCAAAGTTCTTGTTGTCTAACTTCTCTCTAACTATTTGAGTGATATTATCAGTCCCATGTGCATTAGCCATGATGCAATAGACTGTCTGTCAGATGTTTAACTACTTGCAAACCAATAAGTGTGACTGACCAAGTTTAGTCCACAACAGTTTATGATAGTTTTCTGCAACTAATTGCAGTAAAATATAGGGTATTTCAGCCCACTGATAACCCAAAAAAGTCCCAAAACAAATGGTCTAACCCGCAGGTAAAACAGTCAATACATATGCTATGTATTTGCTTCAGTTTAAACTCCTGCAACCTCACTGCCAGGGACCAAAGATGCAGTCTGAAAACTGTAGGCTGTGTATAACCAGCAACAATTTCAAGTCCAAAAACAACATGCATACATGTCATACATGTCCCATAACTTCCCAGATAGCTGCTAGTACATGTGTCAAGCCATACATAGGCATAGAAGCACAAAATAGTGCATAACCAGCAAGTGTCAACTAATTTGGTTGCAGGTTGTAGTCAACCAAGAATCAACATAACAAGCTTTAAGCAGCTCCAAAAAGTCTTCAAATCATTGTTGAGATGACAAGCTCAACACATGCGGACATTGATGATGGACCGCCTGGTTAGATGGGTCCACACATCTACACTTAGCACGTCGGTGGTTATTATGACTCTCACATGGCCACTGACTCATTACTTATTATATTCAGGTTGTTACACCTATTTACAGCTGGCATAGTTATAGCGCCAGTCGACTAGTGTAGTCGGTTATGCATTGTTTGACTTAGTAGGCCACTTTCCTTTTATGTTGTATCTTATCTATACTTTGTGTACATTGTAAAGTGGGTGGAAGAAGAAGAAGAAATCAGCAAGAAAACGTTTTGGCCTCCATCTCTCTTCTTGTCTCTTGAGTGAGCTTCTCCTTGTGCATTCTGTGTGTGTTCGGCGCAACATCTTGAGCAACCCCCTCCACCACGCGATTCTTGTCAATCATGTCATACATTCACTTTGAAGTGATAGGTTTAATACATGAGCATTTGGGTAGGCATAGACAACCTGTATTCATTAATCACTGTCAAGGAATACATGACTGTTCATAACCAGCCCAAGCATTGTCAAAGGCAATTATTTCAGGTCCAGATTTGAGTATTCCATAGCATCCAATGCTTTCCACAATCCTCCATACATTCAGCATGCATATGCCAGTTCATATAGGTGATAGAAGCTCCAAAGTGACATGTATTGCTTCAGCAAGATACAATGCTTGCTATTCACTATGTATGACAGTTTCCAGCCTGTCAATGGCTTTCAGATTTGAGTGTTCTGAGCAAGAAATCTCAACTCCAAGACATTAGATCCAATGTATACATGCTTTGGCACATTCTTGTGCTTTAAAGATGCCTTCTGAGTGTAACACAAAGCTCTTGTATGTCAATAATGACTGAATGCATGCTGTCCATTCATTTTAACAGTAGTTCAGAATTGATTACAGGTTTGTGTCTAATTACTCCAGCTCATAATAGAGCTCACACATAAGCATTTGCTTCTTGTACTCTTCAAGTACCTTCAAGAGTGAGCATTCATGCCTTATGGGTCTTGTTCAAGTGCCCCATTGATGTTTCACAGGGTGCAGTCCATTTTGCCCTACAGGCGCAGTTCACGCAGAATCAGCAGAGGTTGCTGCTGTACACGATGGCTGATTTGAGCCTATACAAGGCTTGTATAGGGTCAATAGGACCTTTCAAATGCTCCAGCAGGGTCACCAACAACCTCTTGATTAATGGCTAGTCTCCTTCAACAGTACATACCTATGTGTGACCAAAATGGTGAAAATGACAGTCAGTCCTCTTCTTTTTCCAGCCCTTCAGGTCAGTCTTGAAGCCATCTTTTGCAATGCTCTACTCCAAAGAGCCCAGTCTTATGAGTGCTCTGATACCATGTTCAAAGATGAGAGAGAGAGAGACAGGGAAAACTCCATATCCATGAGCCTTCAGGCTCTCATTGTCTTTTCTTCATTATGTAGAATAACACTAAATCACACAATACAATGTAAAGTAAACTAGACTGACTAGACTGACTAACTCTAGTCAAGTCACTGACTAACTACTAACCCGACTTATTTAATGTAGTCACATGGAGACAGCTGTACACAGCAGAGCTGTCATAAATGTCGGTTACACACCAAGACAAACTGACGGGTGGAGCTTGATTTCTAACAACAAAAACATATAAATGGGGATAACTTGAGGCAAACCCTCATGCTTTATCCTCATTGTACACTCACAGACACATCCATAATTTTCCGTGATTTTCCTCATCCGTTTCCTATTTTTTTCCCTTTTAAAGAGCATTTTCTCTATTTTTCCTTATTTTTTATCAATAAAAATGGAAGAAAATTAGCATTATTTCAAAGTTGTGGCTCTTGAGTCTTTAAACAGCAAACATGTAGATTTTATTGGTGTTTTGTTTCATGATTTTCCCATTTTAAGCCCAAAAACCCCATTTTTACTCTAAAAACCATGCTTTTCGGGCTCCTAGCTAGTGTCAAGTCCACCTAGGAGTCCCACATCTCCTACACCCTCTTTCCCTAAATGGACACATGAAGCACAACATCAGCCATCAAATGCAGCTGCTCAATCCCAATATTTATCACCATCTAAGCTTCCAAATGACCAAGAGGTGGGACATGACACCACCCTCAGCTCTCAACCTAAGGATATGTTTGATTTGCAAAGTAAATGCGTAAAGGGCAACAAAACATATGGCCACTCCCAATCTGCTTAAGGACTCAACACTGCAGTCTACCAATAGTGGCCAGTCCACTGAACCAGTCGCTACTACCTCTAATCAAGAATCACAACAGTCACAGCCTTTGGCCGCCGTGACGATGCATCTTGCAGAACGTGTCCTTGGCAAATCACCTATGGAAGAGGTGTCACAATCAACATCCTTGACACCTCTAGCTTTGTCGAATTACCTCAAGCCTAGGATTGAGGAGAAACCTCTCAAAGATGTGGCCAAAGAGATGGCGCATTTGGCCAATCAACCTAGCAAGACTGGCCAACAAGTCGCAGCTACATCCCATGAGAACATATCAGAGAAAGAGAAAGTAGAGGCCCCTGACCAAGCATATCAATGACTGACCTAGTTCAAGGTCTTGAGTCTTTAAGGGATACATCTTCATTAACCAAGAAAAAGAGGGGAAAACAATGAAAACAACGATAGTTGCAAGCGAATGGGGACACCAAAGAAGACAGAGACAAGGGGCATGAAAGGGCTTGAGAATGAAGTGTCGAGTCTACCCACCACTAAGAAAGTGATAGCTCAATATCTTCATTCTATAAATCTATCCTCACTTGATGTAGCATACATGATGATCTAACCTTTAGGATTGCAATAATGTCCTCATTGTACCAAACTTTAAGATCCACTATAGGATCTTTGCTAAAATTATCAAGATTTTGGTCTAAAGCAACCAGACTACCACTAACATAATGCCATCTACTATAATAAAAGCCAAGGATGAAATTTTGAGTAGCAATCATATATTTACAAGCCATAGAGTCTTAATCTATCTTACATATATTTTTTCCTTCTGTCCTAGTCTCCCATCCCTCATCAATAAATTTTATAACATGATCATATGTTAGTCTCTTCACAAGAAGTATAGCCTTTGATTTTTTTATCTCAGCATTAGAAAAGAATTCAATGAATATATTAATAGGTATGAACAAAGTAATTTTTCTTAGCCTACTTGAGATACTAGGTTTTAATACTCTCTATATCTCAGAAAATATTTTACATCTATAGCCCTCACTAGTAGCTAGACTTGGTAAAGGCCACTCAAAGCTTGAAAATTTGGGAAAAGGAAGGGGGGATATTGATCCCCATTGGCTACGCTACATGGGGATAATATAAGAATGGTCATAGAAGAATATTCCATTCTCTGCAAGCTCTGTCTTCTTTCTACCTTTGTATATCTCTTCTCCAATCAAGCCATGCATCACATCAATCACATCAACAATAGACTTGACTGGTTGCCATTCCTCAAGTTCAGAGGGATAAACATCTACAAGACAAATGAAGAAATTTTATAATGGAAAACCTTAAACCAAGTTCAAGAAAACAAAGACTTTAAGAATCAAATCCTTACAATTTGGTTTATGCATTGGAAGATTTGAACTTCCAGGTTCCAAATATAGCTCTCTATACATAAACATATATTGCACCAAAACCTCTTTTATGCTATTCTTATTTACTCCAAGCTTGAAATCTCGGATTCTACCCTTCCAAGTAGAGATGAATGAGCTCTCATATCTTCGCCTTTTTCCACATTTTGCCCATTGCATGGTGATCTAGCTGCCTTTGCTAATGATTATCAAAATCCATCTTCCATATTTTTGGAATGAGTTAAACACTGATATGGTGATCTAACTGCCTTTGCTAATGATTGTCGAAATCCATCTTCCATCTTTTTGGAATGAGTTAAACACTAATATGGATGTGATTTGGGAGCTTGGATGCCTTGTTGAAGGTCGAATTTCTATATCCATATCTGAGAGAGAGAGAGAGAGAGAGAGAGAGAGAGAGAGAGAGAGAGAGAAGTTTATTATCATCCATGGAAGACCAAATTATGACCCATGGGACCTTTCTAGATATACAATCATTCTCCTTCCCCATGGTAGGAAAGGGGTAGCTACGGTGAAAGAATGATCTATCCAACAATGTGGTTCTCCCAAAAGCGTAACACTCGGGTGATGAGAGCCCCTAACTTTGATATAGAAGTAGTGGTCAAAAACTGGTAAAGTGGCCCCTGTAAAGGGATATCAAAGTCAACCCATATGTGTGCATGTGTTGGGCATGTCATAATCATGTGCTCCTCTAATTCTACACTCTGTAGTCCACACAACTTGGATAACCTCATCTCTCTTGCCTATCCACTCCATGCATCTGTCTTGATCAATAAAGTGTGTGATCGAGTTCAAAGTTGTGCAATACTCCGTGTCTAAATACCACTGAGAGAGGGTTGGCTATGTATGGCTGCATGTGTGCCTTGCTTGCATGTAGGATTTCCAACATGAAGGATAGATATGCATACTGTAACAAGCAAGTTTTCCATTTTCTCATTGCTTTGATGTTTTTCTTGATACGCTCGAAATAGGTCTAATTGAAATGTGTCCATGCATATATCTTCAGATGCCATATCTAGATATCTATCCACTCCTTACCGTTTCAACCATTTTTGCATATCCAGCATCCATCCTATTGAAAGCACTTTACTTTTCCATGTTTCTGTAGGTGTGTGCTAGCATTCCATGCCCATTTGGGGAGCCTACTATCATCTATTTGACTTAATTGGGTGGCATATCTTAGTACTCAAATCATAGCATGTACCTCAATTGGCCGACGGCCAGTATCCAAAAGCATAAGTACATATGGTGTGGTGCATTTGATGCCCAAATGTCTATAAATAAAAGCTTTTTGTAGCTTCTCAATGTCATTCCATGTAGATGAGGAGATGCTCCCCCCCACACTTCCACTCCATATAATATTGTCTGTAGAACACATGCATCAAAAATCATACAATGTATTTTCCATTATTTAGTATCTATACAGTTGGAGTCATTTTCAAAGTGATAATACTTGTTTTTCCCTATTGCTAATCGTTGCTCCACACATGTATGCCATCTGTGGTATGCAGGTACCTCAATCCCCAAGTATTTGAAAGTAGATACTACCTCTATAGAGTGTCGTGCATAATGTACTTTTGGGGGGGTCTTTGATTGCTTGGTGCGCACAGACATTAACTTTGTTTTTTATACATTCACCATCAAACCACTATCTTGACAAAACCGTTCAAGAATTCCCATGAACTATTGCATACATTCCCTAGTATATGTAAAGAAGACCACATCATTTGCATAAAGCAGGAGCAAGATGGCAAACATACCAATATGTAGGCTTTTGTCTTCCTCTTCATTCATAGCCATGAGAAGTATTTCCTCTAACTTATCAATGCATAAACCAAATAATGTAGGGGAGAGCAGAAAACCTTGTTTGACTCCCATATTACTCTCAAATACTTGTGATAGCCCGTTGCAACCTCTACGGCAGCACATCACTCCTTGATATATCTGATAAATTCCCATGCATAGATAATTTGGGACCCCTAATTCTTGTGTTCATTTCCATAAGACAACTCTTGGTACGTGTGTCAAAAGTTTTCTTAAAATCCACAAAATATCAATACAAGGTTGCTCCCTCAAGCTGACTCTCATCCATAAGCACACGTAAAGTAACCAAATGGTCTATGGTGTTATGACTAGAGGGAAAACCCGCTTGTCCATAAGCTCGTTTGTTATTATTTTCTACCCATTTACTCAATTGCATTTCCAGGATAGTGTTGAATAGCTTTGCTATGGCTGAACTGACCATAATCGTGTGATAGTCTGTGAGAAAATTTCGATCTCCTCCCTTATACAATGGTTGTATCCAATTCTCCTGCCAATCTTGGGAAAAACCATATGCAAAAGCATGATGTATCACATGCAACATAAATAGTCTCATCTCCTTTGTTGTCCATTTCAACATCTCCGCATTCAATTGCAAAGTATCACATACTTTTCCATTAGCCATCTTGTTGAGGGCTGCCTCCAATGTTTCTAAAGTGAATAGAGCACTAAATGGATGCGTATGTATATCACATTTGATGGGCTGTACCCCTTTATGCATGTAAAGTTCTGTAACATACGATAGCATGTCAGCATCTGTAAAATCCCCCATAACATTTGATCATTTGGTTTACAATTTTCTCCATTCTTGCCTTGGACATTTCTCAAACTTCCTAGCATCTTCACTTTCTTTGGCCACTACATATCGTCGTCACTTTTTATGCATGAGAACATTATATCGTTTTTCCACCTCACTTCATTCTTATGCCTTAGGGAGGATTTTCAGCTTTCTACGTGCATCCTTACATTCATCATCAAACCATTTCTTACGTGGCAACCCTTTGAAATTTTTGTGACTGCTCTTTAGTTTTCCAAAGAACTCTGACCATCATATGCTTGTTTCTTGTCTACATAAATACAAAATGCACTAGTACCTACTGTGTCCCCTGCATGTACTACATGGTGGAAAATATCAAGTGTCAAGCCCAAAGCTATATGATCCGATTCTAGATGTTTTTCACCTAACCAGAACTCTCTGATCATGCATAAATAATTCATGTGTACCATTGCATAGTAGCACGTGTATCCTTCAATATTAGGGAAACAAATCATACCATTCAATATCGACATGTGAAAAAAATTAACCATATCCATCAAAGCACGTCCATGAGCATTAATGTCTGTAGCCTGAGACTGTCTACACCAACGTGCATCTACATCCACAACCTCTTCCTTGTCTAGCTCATCATGTGCTATGGGCTGAAATTACATACATCCAATACACGCATTTAAGTCACCTAAGACCATCACATGTACTTGTTACATATATGTGCATGCATCCATACTCAAATCTTCAAGAGTTTCTTGCAAATCCACTTCATGTCATGCATAGAAGGGGGACTCCTAATGTGGAATGTAACATCCCGCAATGTACCAGTGTAGTGTGCTTGAGCATAATTGATGGACCTAAAAACAGGCCGGCACTGGCTCATGCACTAGCCGGACCTCGTCACTACGCACAAGACAACCCCTTGGCCTCGCGGCCAGGAGCGTCTATCAAAATCTCTGCCTTCCTAAACATTGCGTTTGTAATACGTTGTAGTCCAACTGATCCTAACCCAATATTACTCCTCAGAGGGAGTCCCTTTCACATAGCCAAAAGGCTTGAATCACATACACATGGGGTTCCTCCTACGGCTAAATGTCGTCAACCCTCTGCGACTCTCCTACACCTTGGGGATTGGCCCCTCGATGCGTCGCTCAACATATAAACATTTCGCACAAACGTCGCTCAAGGTACCACATAAGCGTGTCCAGGAATGTACCATTGTCCTTACTTGCTCTCCCTTTTGGGACCCCACAACTAGCCTACGGCTTAAGGTGTCCTGTCTCTCACTCAACGTAGGTCATGTTCTAATAAACCAATTGCAATGCATGTCCAGGAGCTGGTCACTGATACTTTTTAAATTCTTTTTCATGCTCCATGCATTTGGTGGATGCCTAGTGCTCAAACATTTAGCAAAACAGTATCGTGCACAAGTGCAAAAACATTCTTTTAATGGTTTCCAACTACCGTTCGTACTTCGTTGCATGGGCTTAGCACCGAGGTGATCCTCGTGCTACTAAGCTCTTAATTTTAATTATTATCCATCCTAAATTCTATGCATAAAAATCAGCAACTTTCCCATCATTTCACATGGCATTTAGACATATTTCAACTTCTCTACCCTTCCCCGTTTAAATGTTGCATCGTTGGATAGGTTTATAGGGTATTTTATCATCATTTTATGTGAAAAAACCGAAAAAAGACACACTAGAACAAGAAGGTGGGGTTGAACTGAGGCAAATCCTCATGCTTCAGTCCCCACAAACATTCACAAACATTGCTCTTATTTATCCTTATTTTTTGGAATCCAAAATGCATTTTTTCCCTATTTTTTAGGGTTTTTCCACCCTTTTCTTGTATTTTCCCTTATTTTTCTGCATTATTTAATTACTAAAAATTCAAAACAGATTATGGGTTGTGGCCCTTAGTTCCTTCTTGTAGAAAAATGAAAGTTTAGTTGATGTTCCTATTTACTTTCCCATTTTTATGCCAAAAACCATCATTTTCCCTTGTTTTTTCATGTTTTACGTGTTTTAGTATATTATCTTGAACCACAAAATGCATATTTTTCTGATTTTTTGATTATGACCAGCAAGAACTCATAGAAAACAGTAACATGAACAATTTTTATCCCACATAAACAGCATTTCATCAATTAAAAGCCATAAAATCTCAAATTTCATTTGAAAATTTTAAATTACCGCTTATTTGCGTGTTTCGGGTTTCATGTCCATGGCTGTAAATTTGGAAATCAGCAGCACTTCATGTCCAGCACAATCACCAATCACCATTTCCAGCCCGTGGAGCAATCCGATCCATGCCGGACAAGCCTCCATCATTCTTTCTTCTTCCTTCTTCTTCCCACATGAATTCCCCCTTAGAAGAGAGAGAGGGAGGAGAGAGAAAGACTGATTTTCTCTCTCCCTCTATAGGCCACCATTCCCCGCGTGGATCGAAGCGACATGGAGCGTGAATCGATTGCTGAAGCCCTCTGCCTTCGGATTCATGCCTTGATTGACAGCCAGCATCACGTTTTTTTGAAAGGGGGGGTGCCAAAGGTCACCCCCCTCTCTTACACCTTTTGGAATTTCAAATTTGGCCCCCCTTTTGGGCACCCCGGCCGGTTTCGGGCCAACTTCCGCATACGAGCTCCGATTGACGTGCTGTAAATTTCTGGGCGTCCGGCTTGGCATCCCGCATTGGCCAGTTGCTCGTGTCAACCTGCACGACTGTTTGAAAAATTACTAAAAATCTGGACGTGTCACTTGGGCGCCCGTCGACTGCTTATGCTTAAAATCGTCCTAGATCGAGCCGCCGCCTTTGACATTGAATATTTTTCCCTTGATATTCATAATTTTTTGCTATTTTTAAGCACTTTCTGTCACCTAAATTCTGCTCTCATTGGCGACCACGGGATAGGGCGACTCAGCCCGTCGAATCCACGAACATATCTGCACATAAACAACCAAAGAAGCATCAAACTGATATAAAACAAATATATAATAAAACTCAGCACAATGCTCCCCTACCCCTGGACAGAACCAAGGCATGACATCCACAAGGAGTAGGCCTAGCATCATCTAATAGAAGATCTGAAGTGAGTCACTAACCAGCTGCTCCAACACAGCCAAACTAAAAAACCTATCAAAGAGGTTGCCCTAAGTGTTAGTCTGCACTACTTACCAACTAAAGACAACACAACTAGGAGATCCTACAAGGCGAGGACTCCTATAGCCTGATCAAAGAGTATTTTCCTTCAGTACAGTTCTTCTGTGAGGATTTTTATTTAATCAATATACTTGGGCATGTAAAAAGGAGGGAGCTGAGCGTAGTGACCCAAGGAGAACAGGGCATCGGTCTCAGGACCTGTCTCGGCACCCAAGAACCTACCAAGCCCTCGCAAGGGGACACTTAATCCTTTTCTAACGCTCACTTTTATTTTCACTCCAACCTTCCTTGTTTTGATATTATTATTTTGTTCCAGCAAGAAGCCACCCCTAGGAAGACAAGGCATCGGCCCCGGGTCTGACTCGTCCCCAGGAACCTACCAGGCCTTCGCAAGGCAATGAGCAACTGCCTATACATTTCCATTTCTTTTCTTTTCTTTGATAGGGGTTAGAACCCCTTTTTACACACCTTTGTATTTATATTCATCTTTTAGGATGTACAAAGTTTCTCGGCGTCATCATTATTATCTCCTGGCAGGCTTCTCTAACTGCCTCACTACTAACAAGAACTCCTAGAACGGCTGCCTAGCAGGCTAGCAGAGCAGGACCACTAAGACTTCCTTCTAAAGCAGGTCTTTCGATGCCTGACAATGTCTTTACAGGAGGCAATGACTACTCCGACCTCCCTCAAACATACTTAGCCTAAACCTGGGACTTCATGCCTCGGTTGCCGGTCCCCAACAAAAATGTATCCCCTCGACAAGTACAAATACACATATAATAGGAAAGAAAGGTACTCGTAAAGGAGAAATATCACCTGGATTGGCCGCAAGAAGTTTCCATCGCAGCAAAGGCTTCTCCAGGCTCCACAAAAGTCCACGAACCACGAAATCTGTCCAGCACAACACTTAAAACAAAAACCCAATTAAACGCACCCGTACTAGACAGGGAAATGGCCCTCTTGGCCTAATGAAATCAGACATGACTTTGCTACCAAACTGAATCGGCCCTCTTGGCCTAATGAAACAAAACATGACGATGCATAACATCCTCCTCGAAACAACTATGATAGACAGCAAAGCATACCATTCCTAGGGGAACAGAGGCTCGTAGCCCTAAACTAGGTGCATTAAATTATGACCCATCCCTCCTGCGTATATCGCAAGAGGTGTTCGCATCACATGTCGTCTAACCAGTCTGTGGGTCCAAGATAATAAAGGCAGATGAGTCTCGCTTACCCTCTGCATCACCCAGATTAACCATCGTCTGCCAAAGAGGGCATGTTCAGAAAGCATACCCCACACACGACCAGGTCCTGTCTCACTATCAATAGATATATCCGAACAAGGGCCACAATTAAAGAAGAGGTCTTCTTCATACGCGAAATTAGCCAATGAATCGGCAAACTGATTCCAATTCCGTGGAATCAGCTGAAAAGACACTCTATCGAATTCGTCTAGCAGGGCTATGGCAGTATGATGGTACATACAAAGGATGGGATTCAGTACCATGTATGTCCCATTGAGTTGATTTAAAACCAACTGAGAGTCCCCTTTCACCAACAACTGGCAGATACCACCCTTCTTTGCAATATTCAAACCCATAATCAGGGCTTTGTATTCTGCCATATTATTGGTAAAATTCACCCCGAGATAAGCAGCTAACTTCATGACAATGCGTCGACGGGGGTCTTGGATGACAACTCCTACACTTCCTTTTTTGGATGCACCCCTGGACGCCCCATCAAAGTACAAGGTGTATGTCCATAAAGGGTTTACATATCCCGCCATCTTGGACTCTACTCGTAATTATGGTAATCGAAATTTAGCATATTCAATGGGTGGACTGTAGGCTCCATCCCTCCATTGTCATTGAATTCAACAGGGATACTCGTCAAAATTTATAGGCAGTGATGGCAGAAGACCTTGATCTCCCAAATAAATGTCCCGCCGTCTTGCTCAATCACCTTGTATCCTTTGCTCCACCAAATGAGCTTTCCCTGATGATACCTTTGTTCCAAATATGGGTGTTCTAAATAAGGGATCAGACGACCCATCAACCCCTATCACGATTTCCTTGCAGACGTTTGATCGATCTCGCCTAGACCTACAAGGCAGTCATAGCATTAGTGCAATCAGAAGTAATAAGGTTTAATCTTATTAAGATTAACCTTATTTTTAAATTATATCCCCTCAAGGTCAGCTAACAAAACTGTGGATTTATTCTTTCCTATTCTAACGATCCTATAGGGCCCATCCCATTTAGGCTCTAGCTTGCCTGGAAATAATTCATGTCGTGCATCATAATACAGAACAAGCTGTCCTTTCTTGAAGGTGTATTTCTTGGCTTTGATGCCGTGTAGCTGCTTCATTCGGCGCTTCGCCACTTCTTGGTGCAATAAGCTCTGCAGCTTAAGCTCATCTAAATGTGCTAGTGTCGTTAGGTGCTCAAAAAGTGCGTCTTCATCGCTCAAAGAATGATTGATGGCAAATGGAATAGTCGGCAGCTCAATCTCTAAAGGCAAGACACACTCCTCCCCATATACTAACTTGAACGGGGTATGGCCAGTGGCTCGTTTGAAGGTCGTATTATAAGCCCACACTGCCACGTATAACTTTTTATCCCAATTCTGTTTCTTTTCCGACACAACTTTGGACAGGATGCCCACAAGCTGCTTGTTGGTGCTTTCAACTTGCCCATTGGCTTGCGGATTATATGGGGTTGTCTTGTTATGCTTGATTTGCCACATCTCTGTCAAACCCTTGATCACCTTATTCAGGAAATGGGTTCCGCAGTCCGACACTAATTCTTTCGGTGGACCAAACCAGCATATTATCTGCTCTAAAAGGAAACTAGCAGTTTCTTTAGCATCATCTTTCCTTGTTGCACGCGCTTCTGACCACTTTGTGAAGTAGTCAGTTGCGACAATGATGTACCTCTTTTGCGTAGTCGACGATGGAGTAATAGGGCCCACAAAGTCTATTCCCCACTTCTCAAATGGAAGTATCGCCATAATAGGGGTGAGTGGTCGTTTCCTATTCTCTCGACTATCATGTCGTTGGCAAATATCGCATCTCTTAACATATGCAAACGCATCCTGGAAGATGGCAGGCCACCAATAACCTGCTCTTAAAGCCTTTTGTGCTGTAAGCCGTCCAGCAAAATGGCCACCGCAAGCAGAATCATGGCACTCTTCCAAAATGAATGGCACCTCGTCAGGCATCACACACCGACGATAGATATCATCAATCCCTTGCCGATATAATGTACCTGCGATCAAAGCAAACTTTAACGCTTGCTGCTTAATTTTCCTTCTCTCAGCTTTAGATAATTCGGATCCCGCCTCTCCTGTTGATAAATAATGCGTTATTGCAGCATACCAGGAGGGAATAGATGCCGTATCTATCTTAAGTAACAACTCCATGTCACTACCTTCAGCCACAGATTCTTTCGGCTCCCCAAAGTCCACAAGACATTCCACGATGCCTTGCAACCTTGGTGGCTTACTCTTGATTTCATAATCAAATTCATGCAAAGTTATCAACCACTTTGCTAGATGATCAGGTGGCTGTAGCTTATTCATCAATAGTCGAAGTCCCTCCGCCTTCGTATAAAGCACGACTTTCTCATAGAGAATGTAATGCTTGAATTTCTTGGTCCCAAATACCATCGCTAGACACAATTTCTCCATGTAAGTATAATTGATTTCGGATACCCCTAGCTTCCGACTAGCAAAAGCAATCGGGTGGTACCACTTCTCTTCCCAAACTTGGGCTAAACAACAGCTGATACTATACATGGTGGCTGTTGAAAATATATAAAACACCTCACCTCTTTTAGGTGCTTTTAAAACGGGCGCTCTTGCTAGCTCCTGTTTCACATCCTCGAATGCTACCTTACAAGGGTCACCCCATACAAACGAAAAGCTAAAGGACAATAAATTTGTAAGCGGCAACATTCTTTCTGCTAAGGCGTTGATGAATCTACGGTAATAACCAACCGAAGACAGAAAGCTATGAACTTCCTTCGGAGTGCGTGGTGGACCCATGGCAACTATAACTTTGACCTTCTCGGGGTCTATCGCAATTCCCACCGAACTGACTACATGACCCAACAACAGCCCATAAGGTACTCCAAAAACACACTTCCGTGGGTTTAAGGCGATGCAGAATTGTCTACAGCGCTCAAAGCATTTTCTTAGAATGATCAACTGCCTCTCTCTCACGGTGGCAGCCCCTAAGTCATCAATAAACACCTTCAACTCTTCAGGGGATATGTCACCGAATGTCTTATCTGCTGTTCGTTGCCACGAACCAGGCGCATTGCATAAACCAAAGGCCATAACATGGTACGCAAAAGTACCAAATACAGTGATAAAAGTTATTTTCAACTTGTCCTCTTCTGCAATTGCCATTTGGTTGTATCCTGCAAAGCAATCCATAAACGAATATATCTCCCTACCCGCTAATTGATCCAAAATCTGGTCAATAAATGGCAATGGGTAGTAGTCCTTAACTGTCTGCTTATTCAGCTCCCTAAAGTCTACACATAAACGGATTTGATTATTCTTCTTCTTTCTAATCACAACTCGCGAACACCATTCCGTGTGTTGCACAGGAAAAATCAGACCCGCTTTTCAAAGCTTCTGTAGCTCTTCAAACAGCCCGTCCCTCAATTCAAAAGGCATACGCCTTACTTTCTGCCGTACAGGATGACTGCCCTCTTTCAACAGAATTGTATGAACGGCAAGACTAGGAGGGGTGCCTCTCAACTCATCATAATTCCAGGCAAAGATATCACGAAATTCCTGGATCAAGGCCACATAGTCCTCCCTTTCTGCTGTACTGAGCATAGAACCTAATTTGATTGGCTGTGAATCATCAGACGTACCAAGATCTAGCTCGATAACATCTGCATCTCTTATACGATATTGGCCCTCTATTGGCTCATTCAAAGTGATCTGATAGATGTCCTCTGTGGTGGATCCCTCTTTGGACTCATCACTCGATGATGTCTCACTAGTAGATAAATCTTCTAGTGTCTCCAATTCTGTAGAAGATAGAGGAGCTCTCTCACTCTGCGGGGACTCAGGATAAGCATCAACCACCACACGCTAGGCACCTCTGCCAAATATCAGTCGACCGGCAGGTATATCTAATTGGCAGTCCGCTTGCAAGATCCAAGGTC
The DNA here is from genome assembly GCF_053477565.2 of Lygodium microphyllum. Classification (NCBI taxonomy): domain Eukaryota; kingdom Viridiplantae; phylum Streptophyta; class Polypodiopsida; order Schizaeales; family Lygodiaceae; genus Lygodium; species Lygodium microphyllum. Next base: position 47,149,201 of record NC_141135.1, on the reverse strand, counting down.
GTCCAAGTAATACTTGGTAACTTGGCCGGCCTGCAAAATGAATCACCCTAAAGTCCAACAGGCATTCTACATTTGCAACAGTGACATGGACCTTAGTAATGCAACCTTCTGGCTGTCTTAGACTATCATCTGCCATTCTGAGAATTGTGGAGGTATCTTTCTGGATCGCAAGACCCAACCTTTCCATCAGTTCAGAACTCATAATGTTAACAGAGGATCCCGTGTCGACAATGGCATAATCTACTAATATCCCATCGACATAGGCTGCAACCCTTGGGCAATGCTTCTCAGCATGCTCGAACCAGTCATCACCAACTCGCGCAATACCCAAAGGTTCTACGATATACCCAATACGTAGGATCTTTCTAAATTCCTTACGTACTCCTGGGGAAAGCTTAATAAGCTGTAAAAGGTTCACATCCGGCTTGACTTCGCAAAGAGAGCTCGCCAAATCGAATTCATGATAGTTTGATAGAGCTCGCTTTTCACACCAAACCATCCGCTCTTTAGGTCGCTGAACTGGATTTATTGCCTCTTTCTTAACTTTCACCTTCTTCTTTGATGGTTCCTTATTAGCTTTACTCTCTACGGGCTTCAAAGGTCCCCCTTCCATGGAAGGGTCCAAAACTTGCGTTCCTTTGTCGCCTTCTTTAGCGTTTCCGTCGGCAGGCTTATCCTTGTCGGCTTCTCTACCCTTTTGAACTCTTGTAAGGACAGCTCGCAGATTAGAGGTTTCAGCATCATTAACGCGTACAGCCTCAATCAAACTAACATCGCATATTCGCTCTCCCCCTTGGAATCTAAGAGCGATATTATGCAAAATTTTACTTAATACTTCGGCTAAGGCATATATTAAGGTCTCATACAACTATGCAAAATGTAAATTCTACTAATCACTTACATTGGTTGACAACCCCACATTCTTCTCAATATGTATCGGTCTTCTCTTTGACTTAGGGTTTCCTAATCCTTGAGCTCTCCACTTAAGTACCTTTTAGGCCAAGAGTTTTTGTTTGTACCTAGCCTAACCCTGAATTGGTTTGACAAAAATAGTTATTATCAGACGGATCTCAAGGCATCTTAGTTTTAATTCTTAGGATCATTGCTTGTGCTAGCTATGCACACCATCAAGATCCCAATCTATCAAACATGGGCTATCAGTTCATGATGTTAGCAAGATCTTGGGCAACGACCTAGAGTTTCTTAAAACAAATTTCTTTTAGACTAGGTTGCTTACCATGCAATTCATCAGGTGTGCAAGCTACAATATTTACCTTCAATGTGGTGAAAACATACCTACTATTTGCAAGAAAGGGAAGTCGACAATGCTTGAAACCTTATATGCTCTCTATGCTATGCATGAATTTATCGCATAGCAATTAGTTGCAACTAAATCCTCTTGATACATGCATTCAATATTTTTGAATATTTGAGATGAAATTTATCATTTTCAATGAACTATTTTTGAACTATTTTCAAGTAGTGTAGTTGAGGACCTAACGTATCTCATGCGAGAATCAAATCAAGCATCTAACAACTTAGAGATGAATTATTTATATCCGATACTATAGTTGTACTGGTAGTGATACCCTTGCTTGAGACTTTATTGCAGATTGTGGTATTGCCACCCGCACTCGACATTCCTCGCTTGGGGGCCATTCTCGATCTTCCTCGCTTTAAGTGCAACCCCTACAGGGACTTCAGCAGCCTCTTGCTCAAGAAGAGGGGGGCAATTGGGGGACGTCTGCTCACGGGGTAGGGAATATGGTCAAGGAAAAAGGAAAAGGAAAAGCGTGTGTGGCTACCCTCTAAGAAGGGGAAAAGAAGAAGAACCTTCTAGAAGGTTCTCTCTCTCTCTCTATGCCATGCCAGGGCGTTCCGTTCCTCCTCTTCTCCTTATGATGGGGGGGAGGGGGTTTATAATGGCGGGAGGTGTGGAGGAAGTAGAGTGGTGGTGGTGGTGGTGTCTCCTCCAACCCACCACCTATCCGACTACATGGCGGTGCTGCGGACTATTAAAAAAGGCTAGGGTGTGGTAGGCCACATGACCTCCCCCCTCATCATCGATATCATCATCATCATCTTCCTCTTATTCATCATCATCTTCCACTTCTCCCCGCCCCTCCCTGCACCACATGTTCTCGAAAGGAACTTGAGATGTCCTCATCTCGAAAGGAACTGGGGGTTTCATTCTGGAACCTGTGGGGTAGGACCCACATTGCAACACTCTAACCACTCATAAGCATGTGGTCTTTTGAAATAACAACTTATTGTATTTGATAGATTTGAGTCTAGATTACAAGAGAAATTTTTATTGTAATTACATCTCATGAATATCTTCTAAGTTTTTCCTAAGTATCTAATAACTTCCTGATAGGTTTTGGATCACTTGTACAACTTCATTCCTGCATGTTCAAGTTCTCTTTGAGTTCTGTTTGGGACAATTGACATCGATATGTCCATTATTGTGGCACTAGGAGCATCGGTGTTTAGGGTTCTTTGGACATTCCCTTTTGAAATGACCTAACTCCTTGCAATAAAAACATTGCGAAACTTTATCACTTGGGGTCGCAAGATTCTTGGTTGTCTTTGGCAAGATTTTCTTCTTTAGACCAAATTGCCCTAGGATCCTTTTAGTAGACCGAAGTGGTCCTTTATCTCGAAAACTTTGTTTTTGAATTGTCCTCTTTTTAGATCTAGATTGAGATCCATGGACAATTGGCTTCGCTTATAATACCAAAGAATACTCCCAAGCTTCAACATTCTGGTAAGACCCGATCTATGTTAGAGTCAAGAAGAAGCAACTTAAGAGAAACTCATCGCAAGTGATAACTGTCATTCCTTGCTAAAGTATCTCTGATTACTCATAAGTTCTAGGCTCAAAATTGATGCAACTCATATTACTCGGGTTAACTATAATTACAAGTGTAAGGTTTATTCCAATACAAGTTGTATTACATGTTGATAAAATTTCTAGGATTTCTAATCATCCTAAAGAGGTGTAGTGGATTCCAAGTCTTGGTCTTCATCTGATTCCTCTATATATCCAAAGACTGCACTTGTGTAGTTTCATTTTCTTGGAGGCTCAATATCTTGTGGACTTAGGTCTGGGTAGTCTGCATGGATGTGCCCTAGCTCATTGCAGTGGAAGCATTGACGGTTGAGACATCTCCTATGGATGCACCCTATCTCTCCGCACATGTGGCATCTCTTGTTTTGATCTTAGGAATCATCTTCATCACATTTTCTTTATTTAAGTTCTTGGATGATTGGCTTTGCTCAAAATAATGCATCTTGCAAGTCTATTGGATGCATTGCTTCAAGATGGTGGTTCGAAGGAGTGTTCAGTCCATGGCAAAACTTGGATACTGGCTACACAATATCCATAGGTGGCGCGTATTTTAGTAGGGTTACAAACTTTGAGTAGTAAGCTTCCAAGGTTAATTCCAGTTGCTTGAGCTTGAAAGATTAATTAATCCTCAAGGTTTGGTAGATTGGTGGAAGGTATTGTCCGCTTACAACATCTTTTAGCTGAGCCCAAGTGATAGGGGCTTCAGAAATTCCTTGATCTTTGCACCATTGCTTCCACCATATCTGAGCCTAGCCAACTAATTTAAGTTTGACAATCATTTCTTGATTGGCAGAACAAATTTTTGTAGCATAGAAATAATCATTCATCGACTCAATCCATATCTTTGCCTCTACTGCAATGTCTATCCTTTTTCCACAAAACTTAGGTGCCTTAATCTTCTTGAGAAGGAATTTCTTCTCTTGTATGTCAATATTCATGGGTGCATAAGGTGCCTAACAATTAAGCCATACAACTAAGGTTATTCTGTTTAGGATATGCCTACGAACCATACTTTAATCAATTGCATATCATTATGAAGTTTTGCTCTAATACCAACTATAACGTGCCCCCCATCGGTTGTCCAAGCATGTTTTTAGCGGTCCATCAAGAGACGACGAATCTAAGGGATGCTGCCCAGCACTCCCATGGAATGTTACGGGGTTTGTCGCCTATGGTTTCTCGAGTCCGCTCACGGCCGAGAAACCATTGGGATTGACCTGAAAATCTGGGTCCCTAGTGGTCAAGGTCTCCTAACAGCATACTAGTGTTGGGTCCCAGAGACATCCTACTTTACGCAGAGATACCCAAACTGAAGTAGACCCATGCCACACTTGGTTCAAAGAGAATGGGAAAGGAGAGGGATGCATTGCTCAACCTCTCTACCCATAGTGCATAGTCCCATTTTGGCGCCCTAAAATGGCATGAATTGGGGTTTTAACCTAACAATTTTTAGGGGTCAGACGTCGATAAAACCTTGTGAGAAACCTTCTAGTTCTCTAAGACCACATTGCTATAGAATGGACCCATTAAGGGTTCTGCCCTCCCACTTTTCTCAATAGGCATTCTTTAGTTATTTAATTAGGTCCTATCACATTTATGTGTGACATTAAAAATCAGCTTCCTTAATTAAGCCTTTCAGGAAATAGGGTTCTTTTGTGTAACTTATAGCACTGACACGAAAACAAAGCAAGCAGCCCTTTTGACAAGCAAGTTCCTTAACTTATCTTCAAGTTAAACTTTGTCTCCTACCCATACAGGAGAAATTATATGTCCCTTCTACCGTGCAGAAGTAACTGGTCCAAATCACAGCGTAACACAATTTGCATCCTTTATCTAGAATAGGATCTTCCAATGCTATAGGCGTTGCGGCCACAAAGGTCCTCAACTCCATTCCGGACTTGGCAAGGGGTGTCCATAGCTCCACCTGACCCGTAAGATGCCTAGGAATGAAATATTATTCTCGTAGTTAGCCTTTTCACCACTCGCCCTTTGACCCATGAATTGAGCAATAGTGCCCTTTTTGGGTTGATCTGAGGTGCGATCATGGAGGTACTCCACCCATGCAAAGAACCTTTCCTTAATTAAATCATTTAAGAAGCAAGCACAATCAAGGCACTCAGCCCTAATATCATCTTACAAGAAAGCATTCCTTTATTCCCATGGCAATTTTTCATCATAGACCCTTGCCATGAATTTACCATAAATCACGAGCATTTGGAATAATTATCCAAATGACAATCCAATAATAAACTGAATGTAAAAGCAATTAGGGCGTTGTTTGATCAACCAACAAAACCAATAGTATTTTTTCAAAAAATGCAAGAATAGACGCGATAACATTTCCATCGCACATTCGCTCTCCCCCTTGGAATCCAAGAGCGATACTATGCAAAATTTTACTTAATACTTCGGCTACTAAGGCATATGTTAAGGTCTCATACAACTATGCAAAATGTAAATTCTACTTATCACTTACATTGATCGACAGAGTTGTTATTTGTACCTAGCCTAACCCTGAATTGATTTGATGAAAATAGTTGTTATTGAATGGATCTCAAGGCATCTTAGTTTTAATTCTTAGGATCATTTCGTGTGCTAGCTATGCACACCATCAAGATCCCAATCTATCAAACATGGGCTATCAATTCATGGCATTAGCAAGATCTTGGGCAACGACCTAGAGTTTCTTAAAATGAATTTCTTTTAGACTAGGTTGCTTACCATGCAATTCATTAGGTGTGCAAGCTACAACATCTACCTTCAATGTGGTGATAACATACCTACTATTTGCAAGAAAGGGAAGTCGACAATGCTTGAAACCTTACATGCAATCTATGCTATGCATGAATTTATCGCATAGCAACTAGGTGTAACTAAATCCTCTTGATACATGCATTCAATCTTTTCAAATATTTGAGATGAAATTTATCATTTTCAATGAACTATTTTTAAGTAGTATAGTTCGGGACCTAACATATCTCATGTGAGAATCAAAGCAAGCATCTAACAACTTAGAGATAGATTATTTATATCCGGTATCGTAGTTATATTGACAGTGATACCCTCACCTGAGACTTCGTTGTGGATTGTGGGATTGCCACCCACACTCGACATTATTCACTTGGGGGCCATTCTTGATCTTCATAAGTGCAATCTCTACAAGGACTTTAGCAGTCTCTTGCTCAAGAAGAGGGGGGCAATTTGGGGAAGTCCACTCGCGAGGTAGGGAATATGCTCGGGGAAAAAGAAAAAGGAAAAGCATGTGTGGCTACCCTCTAAGGAGGGGAAAAGAAGAAGAACCTTCTAGAAGGTTCTCTCTCTCTCTCTCTCTCTCTCTCTCTCTCTCTCTCTCTCTCTCTCTCTCTACCATGCCAAGCATTCTGTTCCTCCTCTTCTCCTTAGGAGGGGGGTTATAATGGCGGGAGGTGGGGAGGAAGTGAAGTGGTGGTGGTGGTGGTATCACCTCCACCCACCACTTGTCTAACTGCATGGTGGTGCTGCGGACTGATAGAAAAGGCAAAGGGGTCAGTAGGCCACGTGGCCTCGCCCCTCATCATCGAAATCATCATCATCTTCTTCCTCTTATTTGTCATCATCTTCCACTCCTTTCTGTCATCTCCCCCTCCCCCCCCCTTGCCACCACTTGTTCGGTGACGACAGGGGGGGAAGGTTTAAAAAAATTCAATTAACTTTATGAAAAATTGTAGGGGGGGTTCCTATGGAACCACGGGGAGGGTTATTACATCCACTTTTAGTAAGGGCACCGACACCATGTTAGAGTTTTTGGGAATTTCTCAAGTCCCACTTTTAATAAATGTCTTATTTTTGTGAATGAAAGAGAGCACTATGTTTATTTTTTTCTTTAAAGGGCACTTTATATGTTACAAATGTGAGATCACACATCTTGAGAGCTTAAGTGATGAAGTGTAAGCTATGTGGCTATTAGGAGATTTGGATTTCACTCTATCTTTTCTAGCATGCTAACAAAATGCGATGTTGTGCATGGTGGTGAAAACATCAAGGAGGCTTAGCTAGGATATACCTAAGCAATTTCCAAGTTTGATGTAAGAATACAAAGGTTTGAAAGAGTATAGAGAGAATTTACAATACAAGAGCCTCAAACATTATACGAAGATATGTTATCATGGCCAAAATTTATAATGTTATGGACTTGAAGATAATATAATATGAGTTTCTTCTTTTAGATATAGCATAATTTAAAGTGACATGTATAAGTTTCATGAACTAAGATCTTAAAAGAGTCACCACTAACTAGGTGTGGTTTAATAACTTGATCTAATACCATATAGTAATAAGTTTGGATAACCTATGATGTGATGGTTCTTTTTTTTGTGTAAACCAATAGACACAAGTATGTTAAGTAATTTTTCACCCCATTTGCATTTTTTGTATGTATATGCATAATATATAAATGTCTTTTGTTCAAAAGTTCTATCTATCTTAACAATATATGGACAAGATGGATATTGGCATTGGCTAAAATCAACTAGCTTAACACTTTGATCCAAATGAACTTTCATATCATAAAATGAAGATTTATATACCAAGCTAGAAGTTTATGATTTTTCTAAGACCAAAGAACCAACGGTTTGTGTTCCCAAAAAAATAGACATAAATTTTATTATTAATTAAGACTTAGTTGTTAGCTAAGATATAAAGTACAAAATTGAACTTAAACCACTTTATAAGAAATTTAAACACAATTAACTAATGTTATTGAAAGAATAAAAAACATTAAGTAGATTCTCTCATTGGTATTGATGGTGTTTAAAAACACCAAGATAACTACATAAAACACTTTAAATTTCTAACAAGCATATATTTCATAGCCATGCGAAAGCCCTTAATATAAGGGACATATTTATTATGGGAGTCAAAATTAGTCCATATAGAGTCACTACCTTGTTACGTCATGTATATTAGAAAAATACAACTTATGTAGATTTTGTATAAAATGTTTAGTTGCACTACCATTTATGAAATGTTTGTGATATCCTAACTCATGAGCAAGTTTTGTTGCTTCCATATCTTTCAAAGTAGAGATAAAGGAGTTTGCTTCAACTTGGATAATTGTGAGCTGTTCAATGTAAGAGATGGATGATGTGAGGCATTTATTAAGGATGTTTCTATAATAGATGGTCTCTTGAAGCAAGAAGTGATTGAAGGTTGAATATATTTACCATCTTTATCAATCATGGTCTCGTGGGGTGCTGATGATGAAGATGAAATACCATCATTCTCTACTCTAGTCCATTCATCAATAACAACATTGAATTCCACATACAATTCATGTCCATATTGAACTGGCTCCTGTCCATATATCAATCAAACTTGATCACTACTAGCCACGGGGGCACTAAGCAAGGGAGTAAAATAATTGTGTGTCGCTTAAGCGACGTAACCGTCTTTTAAGTGACACAGGGAAAATTTTTAAATTTGCATGTCATTTAAGCGACGACATCCCTTGCTTACAAACCACCGCTATAGACGTTGCTTAAGAAACTACGAGAAGCAATGGCTTTTGCGATGTGTGTACACTGGATTTTGTCACTTAAGCAAGGATCCTTCTCCGTCGATTAAGTGATGATTCTTCTTCGTCACTTAAGCGGCACGCCACAATATAACAAAAAGACGAATGTTTCTCTCATTTTGGATGATCGAAGTGAGGAGAGTGAGAGCGAGGGAAATCAACGAGTTTCGAACCACTGCCTGCCTACATAGGAGTGTAAGTTCTATCTCTCTCTCTCTCTCCCATTGTCCATCAAGATATAGTAACATTGATTTTGATTTGATATGAATGTATGAAGAACTATGCTTTATACTCTCTTCAAGCTACTACTAAGAGGACTTTGTACCTAGTATTTCCATTCAAGAGAACTTAGAAAGTTTCTACTTGTAAGTTTTTGCTAATAGCCATAGTTAAAAACTTATAAGTGCCTCTACCCCATATTTTCAAACTTGGGCTTCTCTTGAGGTTGCCATTTTAGGTAATTTCTAAGCATTGGAAAAATATATTTCATTAACGAAAATGTGAAAATCACATTTTGAATTGAGTTTTAACAAGTTATAGTCATGACTATTCCATGCAAGATATATATGTAATGGAGAGCACACATTGTCATTGATCTAAATAAAGAAGATAATGTCTTCAATTACTAGCCCTTTAGTAGCTAGATTGAACTCCATTTTGTTGGATTATCATCCTTGGGAGTCACTCCAAGAGCTACATTGAGCACAACCATCTCTGCTAGGCCTCTTTATGTGAATATATACAACTAGTTAGAGCATAGAAGTTTTGGATCAATATTAAGTGATTTGAATATTAAGAACAAGGATATTATTGAATATTTGAATTGATGATGGAAGGATATCACTTCTTCTCAAAATGCTCCACAAGAAGGATATATCTAGATTGTCAATCAACCTATAATATGTGGTACAACCATGTAAGATCTCCATTAACTAGAAGTTGGTTGAAAGATCTAGGTTGTAGGATGAAACTTCTCGTCAACATTGCAATAAGAAGGTAACTTAGTGAATCCCATAACGTGTATTTCAAACACATAGCAAGACCAACCTTTGGCCTTATTCGATTTGAGCAAGCAGAGCAATGTGATACAGCATGTACAAAACATAAATAGGGACACCATAGATCCAAAAGATGAGTATAAATATGCTCTTTTCAAACTCAAAATTCAACATAAGTAGCTTTCTTAGCTCTATCCATTGTTTTAAGATTAACAAGAACATCATCTTCTAAGAAATCATAAAATTTAGCAATCAAACTCTAGAAGAAAAAAAACTTAAAGATCCCTCTTATATCAGACTTCGAGAAAAGCTTAATGGATTGCTTTATGGGCTCACGTATATAGAGAATTTAGTCAAAAAAGGTAAGGATCTCACTTCGCATCTAGATATAGGGTGGTAAAAGTGGGGGGTAAAAGGGATATAGAGGGACAAACCTATGAGTGGTAGGGACAAGGAGAAAAAGGGAGTGGATAAAGAATTCCCCCCACCTTTCTCATTAGTCCACCTTAAATCAACTATCATTAGGAGAGTTATTAACTCTTAAGCTAAATAGCCCTTTTTGAGTCCATATTTCCCATAATGGAGCATCATATGGGGGACCTTCCACCAATCCCTTCTCTTGATTGCATATGTTTTTGGGGGAACCCTCCCCCCTAGTGATCCCCCCATGTCCCTCTACCCTTCTCCTTATCATATTCTCCTCCTCCAAGTTCTCTACTCCATCCTAGATGAAATCAAAAAATAAAAGAATCTCAATTACATCACACTAGGAAATGTTTGGGCAAGAACCCTTGGATCCTATATCAAAGACATGTCTCCAAAACTAGAGTGCTTGTTTTAGCTTGTGGGAGAGGGATCTTTGTGTACACAAAGAAAAATCTAAATAATTATTGCATAAATAATAAAATAGGATGTGACTGATGCCAAGAGGCATATTACACGGTGGATTCCGTGCCACGGTGGATTCCGTGAGGTTTTACGGTGGATTCCGTAAACTTTGATTACCGGGGCTCATACACAAAGTGGATTCTTTGTGCGAGAAGTCGATGGGGACGCCTATCCTTTTCGGGCGTTTCGTTAATTTAGTGTGTACATGGGTGATTCCGCAAAATACATATTAAATTAATAAACGTTTATGATTTTAGAGTGTGTACTCGTGATAAATTAAGATTAGGATTGATTTCTAACAAATTGATTTATTTATGTAGCTGAAGACTGTTAGGTATTCACTTTTTTTGCTTTAATTGTATTATTTTACTAACAATTGTGAATGCTTCAGTTGATGTATAGAGATAGCAGCAGTGGCGATGGAAAGCATTGGAGGATAGCGTGTATTCGAGTTATCACCTATATTTTGATGGGTGCATACCTTAGGCATGGTGCCTATATTTTGTCGCACCTATTTATTAAGGCGTTGGATATTTAATTATTATTTTTGTATGTGCATGGACGCACGATTTAGATATTTGTATTTGGACATTGTATTGGGTATGCCTGACTTCTTGGGCGCACGCCCATTAGCTTTATTTCTATTTGGCACTAAAGCAAACTCAAAAGCCAAAAGTGTGTTATTTTGTAATTTGGGCTATTATTTGAGCTTGAAGATGATTAATACATAAAATACATGCTTTGTGGAGCGCTCACACAAGGCATGGGGGGAGATTGCACCCATTTGGTCTCTTTTTCATGTCGTGTATGTCTTCTACATTGATTTGTGTGCAAAAAGTAGAGTTCTTTTGTTCTTGGGGACCTTCTGACGCTCACTACATGAGCTTATGGCATCCGATCTGTGCACCAGTGGTATCAGAGCAAAGTTGAGATCGAGAGCTTCCAATCGCTACCCATCTTGTGCAAAGGCGGAGCTCTTGGAACGATCGAGCTTTACAGTGAGTTTCATCGCAAACGGTCAATACGGGTGGATTCCTGGTGGTCAAGAACCTCTGTTTGCAGCCTCTGATCGCGAAGGACCGGCCTAAGGAGGTGAAGGACCACTTCTACATATCCTTCTTCAACACGTTTTTTTTTCACAGTCAACAGTAAGCCTCCATAGATTAAAGCTTCACAAGCTTAAAGTAAAAGCTTAGAACTAAGCTTTAAAAAGGCTTAGTTTATGAAAATTGAAAATTGGCGGCAGCAGTGGCAGTTCAGCGTCAAATTCGATCGAAAAAACGGGACCCCCCCTAAAATTCGTCGATCAACTTAAGTCCTCTCTTAAGCTTAAGTCACATAAGCTTTACAAAAGTTCAATCATTCAAGTTCTGCAAGTCTTCTTACTCTGCAAGTCCTGCAGGTCCACAAAGATCAAATTTGACTTATCTCAATTACTCCCATAAAGGCTATTCTTGCGCAGAAGCACAGAACTACAAAATTGCTCCCTGGAAGACTCTGTTCACACACACAAACTTTTTGAACCAGTTTCAGCACACGCAGAAGGGCATACGCAGTTTCTACGAAGACAACAAATCCTGCAACCGCAAAAGACAAAGACCATAAAAGCCAAACCAAAATCTATAAGCCTTGTATACCCGGCTTTGAGCTACGCTCATCCCGCTAATTGGATTTTGAGAGTGTGAGGTCTTTTGGATTTTTACAGGATGACGGAACAAAATATGGACGATTTAATGGCTGAAGGTGATCTTCCCGAACCTACGATGGAACAAAAATTGGATTTAATTATGAAGTAGCTTTATGAAGAACGAAGAGCCCGATAAGCTTTGCAAGTTCAATTGGCCAATTTACAACGATGTACTACCGACAAAGATGGATCGCAACCCGAAGATCTTATCCGACATACCATCGATGCGACGCTTGAAGCTCAATCCATCTGCAAAGAAACAAAGATAAGTAAAAGAAATTTCAAATTTCGTACTTTCAATGGAACTCGAGATGGAAAGACTGTACTTGCATTTATCAGTCAGTTTGATGACTACTTTCATGAAGAGACATATGCTGAAAAAGACAAAATTAAATGTGTCACTAATCATTTAGTCTATCGAGCATCTCTTTGGTGGACTGTGGTTCACAAGAGCATTGATTGTCTCACTACCTGGGAGAGTTTCAAAAAGAAGTTTCTGCAGAATTTCCTTCCTCCTCAATTCCTTGAAAAAGCCATAAAGCAATGGGATCTTCTATAGCAAAGAGATCGTGAGCCTATTTCCCAATACACTAAACATTTTTGGAATGCCCTACTACAACTCCGAATGCTAGAAGATGTACCTAAAGCGACTCACAAGCGCAAGTTTATGTCTGGACTACTTGGACATTACTATGCTGAAGTTAATATGTTCAAGCCTATAACCCATGAAGATGCAATTTCTTTGGCTCATGACACTGAAGACAAGATTTGAGGAAGTGACAAGCGTCCACAACAATTTCAAGCAAATGGTAACTATGGTTCCAAGCAATTCAATTCAAATTTTAGAAGATTCAATCAAAGTCATTTTCCTTCATCATCTTTCCGTAAGTCTTGGACACGACCACCTGCTTTGCCATCAAATACCAATCAAAACCCTAAGCCATCCTCACAGCCAAATCCTAATATTCATAGACTTCCTGCCATTGCCAACAATGTATCTAAAGCCAAACTTATAGTTTGTTACAAATGCCATCAACCTGGATATCTAGCAGCCAATTGCCAATCGAAGAAGCCACCTGTCCATATCAATTATCTTGGAGCAATGGATGAAGAAGAACGTGAGGAAATGCCTGACTTTACAGAAGATGAGGATGATATTGCTACTCCTTCAGATACTTTACCAGGTATGCCAACTCCACATTCTTTGTTGACAAGTGCATGGAAAAGAAAAGATTATTTTGCATGATGATGGTAGTACACATGATTTTATTTCTTGAAAGTTAGTGAAAGAATTGAATTTACAAACTATTTCTACACATTATCGCATTAAAGCAGCATTCCTAGGCACAAGATATAATGGAACACAAGAGGTACATAACTTAGAAATTAAAATTGGTGAATACAATGAACGAAGGAATTTTCTCGTTGTACCTTTGCAGTCTAGTGATATTATCCTAGGTATGCCTTCGCGTCATCAGTATAATCCTGTCATAGATTATTCCACGCATTCAATTAAAATTTATTTTCAAGGAAAACAAATTACATTACATGGTATGCACGCATCTAATAATTTTCCACTGCTTACTCATACCCAAGCTAAACGTGCATTACGTAAAAGTAGCAAATCTTATTTAATTTGGGTGAATGAACTTCAAGCTAAAGAAAAACATATGCATCCTAGGCATAAACAATTTCTCGCTCAATTTAAAGATTGTTTTGCTGATGATTTACCACCTGGACTACGACCTTCACGTCTTGAAGATCACAAAATAGATTTAATTCCTGGTACACAACCACCATGTAAAGCACTATATAGGCATAACCAAATTGAACAGAAAGAAATTCAAAATCAAGTAGAAGAATTGCTTAACAAAGGATTAATTAGACCTAGTAGTTCTCCATTTGGCGCACCTGTTTTATTAGTAAAGAAGAATAATAATACTTATCGCATGTGCATTGATTATTGTACCCTAAATAAAATTACTGTTAAGAATAGATATCCAATTCCTAGGGTAGATGATCTTACGGATAAACTACAAGGTTCTGCCATGTTCAGTAAGATAGATCTTAAATTTGGTTATCATCAAGTGAGATTGGATAAATCTGATATATTCAAAACTGCATTTCGAACACAATTTGGACATTATGAATTTCTAGTGATGCCTTTTGGATTGACTAATGCACCTGCTACATTTAGTCGAATGATGAATCGCATATTCTTGAAATATCAGCATTGTGTTATAGTATTCTTTGATGATATATTGGTATTCAGTAAAAATGAGAATGAGCATTATGAACATCTGTCTTTAGTTTTCAAGTTGTTGAAAGATAATCAATTGTATGCTAATCTAGAAAAGAGTGAATTCTTTCAAATAGAAATTGAATATCTAGGTCATATTGTGTCATCAGAAGGTATTAAGGTTGACCCTAAAAAGATAGAAGCAATTTTAGATTGGCCCATACCCAAAAATGTGCATGAGTTACGTTCATTTCTAGGTCTTGCTAGTTTTTATAGAAAGTTTGTGCGAAATTTTTCATTACTTGCCTTGCCTTTGACTAAACTTTTAAAGAAAAGTATTGTTTATAACTGGACTGATAATCAACAAAAATCTTTTAATTTATTGAAACATACCTTAACCCATGCTCCTGTATTACAACTACCTGATTTCAATAGATCATTCTTTTTAGTAGTTACTGATGCTAGCGGATCTGGAATAGGAGCTGTACTTATGCAAGATAATCATCCCATAGCCTATTCTAGCTATAAACTGAAACCATTTGAACTTAAATATTCTACATATGATAAAGAATTGTTAGCTATTGTACAAGCTTTACGACAATGGAAACATTACTTAATGAGTTTTGAGTTTATGATTAAGGCTGACCAGCAAAGTATTAGACATCTCCTTAGTCAACCCCAAATATCTGATAGACATATCAAATGGGCAGCTTTCATTCAGAGTTTTCATCCCCTTATCCAATATCAACTAGGAAAAGAGAATGTAGTAGCCGACGCTTTAAGTAGAAGACCAACAATTCATAATATTTCTGTCATATCATTTGATTTCCTTATCCCTATGAAAGATACTTATTATCAGGATATTACTTTTCAAGCTGATTGGAATAAATTAGTTGGAAATAACTGGATTCCTATTGATTCACTGTCTTACAATAATGGATTCATGTTTTATGAAAAGAGATTATGTGTTACAGTTCCATTTAGATCTTTTGTTTTGCATGAGATTCATTGTCCTCCATATCAAGGTCATAGAGGTATTATATCTATTTTGTGTACATTGACTGAAGATTTTTATGGGCCACATATGGACACTGATGTATCTAACTTTGTTTCTGAATGTTTAGTTTGTCAAAGAGTTAAGAGACATCATGGTAAACAGTATGGTTTACTAATGCCCTTATTTATTCCATCATGACTATGGGAACAGATTTCTATGGATTTTATTATTGGTTTACCTAACACTAAAGCTAACCATGATATGATTTGGACTGTTGTAGACAGGTTTAGTAAACAAGCATATTTTATTCCATGCAAAAAAACTTTAATTGCATCTCAAGTAGCTCAAACAAGCAGCTCAATTGTTTTTGAAAACTGTTTTTACTAATCATGGTTTACGAAAAGTTATTATTTCTGATCGTGATTCTAGATTCTGTAATAATTTTTGGATTACTTTGTTTGCTAACTTAGGAATAAAGATTGATTTTTCATCTACATTTCATCCTGAAACAAATGGTCAAACAGAAGCTACTAACAGTACTATTTTAGATCTTTTACGTGCTTACACTATTTCAAAACCACATACATGGGATACACATCTACATTTACTTCAGTTTGCATATAACAATACACCACGCACAGCTACAAAGAAAGCACTGTTTGAAGTTATTTATGGTTATAGATTGTCTACACCTGTTGCATCATTATCAAATAAGATTCAGACTGCTGATGATATTGCTAACATGCACGCTACAATTTTTGATAAAGTTAAACAAAACAAGAAAATAAGAAAAGACGGGCCATGAATTTCAAAGTTGATGACTATGTTTGGTTAAGAATAGAAAAACGTAGATTACAAAGTGTAGATAAACACCCACTTGTGAAATTAGCACCTAGATTCTATGGACCATTCAAGATCATACACAAAATCAATGACAATGCATTTAAATTAGAACTACCACCACATTGGAAAATTCACAACACCTTTCATATTAGTTTATTACGACCCTTTAGAGGCCAATTACCTGTACACCCTGTTTATGAAAACCCACCTTTGTTAGATGAAGAGACTAAAATCCTTGAACCTGAACCTATTATAGATACTGACTTTATGACCACTAGAACTAGCCGTAGATATTCTAGATATTTGGTCAAGTTTAAAAACCATCCTATTGAACAGGCCCAATGGATGCACGCTAGAGACTTAAATGCTTTCCCCACTCTGTTAGCTCTACATTGAGCTAATAGCAATTGAGGACAATTGCTATCCCACCCTGGGGGTATGATGCCAAGAGGCATATTATATGGTGGATTCCATGCCACGGTGGATTCCGTGAGGTTTTACGGTGGATTCCATAAACTTTGATTACCGGGGCTCATACACAAAGTGGATTCTTTGTGCGAGAAGTCGATGGGGATGCCTATCCTTTTCGAGCGTTTCGTTAATTTAGTGTGTACATGGGTGATTCCATAGCGGGTGATTCTACAAAATACATATTAAATTAATAAACGTTTATGAGTTTAGAGTGCGCACTCGTGATAAATTAAGGTTAGGATTGATTTCTAACCAATTGATTTATTTATGTAGCTGAAGACTACTAGGTATTCACTTTTGTTGGTTTAATTGTATTATTTTACTAACGATTGTGAATGCTTCAGTTGATGTGTAGAGATAGCAGCAATGGCGGTGGAAAGCATTGGAGGATAGCGTGTATTCGAGTTATCACCTATATTTTGATGGGTGCATACCTTAGGCATGGCACCTATATTTTGTTGCACCTATTTATTAAGGCATTGGATATTTAATTATTATTTTTGTATGCGCATGGGCGCACGATTTAGATATTTGTATTTGGACATTGTATTGGGTATGCCTGACTTCTTGGGCGCCCGCCCATTAGCTTTATTTCTATTTGGCAATAAAGCAAACTCAAAAGCCAAAAGCGTGCTATTTTGTAATTTGGGCTATTATTTGAGCTTGAGGATGATTAATACATAAAATACATGCTTTCTGGAGCGCTCACACAAGGCATGAGAAAAGATTGCACCCAATTGGTCTCTTGTTCATGTCGTGAATGTCTTCTACATTGATTTGTGTGCAAAAAGTAGAGTTCTTTTGTTCTTGGGGACCTTCTGACGCTCACTACGCGCACTTACAACATCTGATCTGTGCACCAGTGACTTTTATCAAATAATATTATTATCTATGGGCTCCTACATGTAGGTCTTATAAAAAACCCTCTTCTAGATGCAATGGCTGTAGAGAAGATCCCAATCATATGAGGGTATTCTCAAGCTTGTCATCTATGAGTTGCATGTAATTGGCCATCTCTTCCTCTATATGCTCTTTTGTAAAGCTATGAATCCAAAATACCTTAAATGCTAGTAAAATATTCCATCTCCTCCTTGGAGCCATTGTATCAACCCAAAAATATGCCACAAATACACTTATCTTTATAGGAACCCTTTATGAAATAAAATGAGAAACTAATTCATAGGCTCCTTAGAATAGTGCTTAACCAAGGCAAAGACTTTGTACATGATTTCTTTCTTTCCTTCTTTCTCTATCTCTCTCTCTCTGTATATCTCTCACTCTCTTTCTCTCTCTCATGATATTTCCACACACCACACACACACACACACACACACTCTCTCTCTCTCTCTCTCTTTCTCTCTCTATCTCTCTCCAATGTCTCTTTCTCTCCCACTCATGTGCTATATAGATGTTCATGCTCTTTGACACTAAGCTCATGTGCTCTAGAGATCGTTGCATATTATGCTAGAGCCCCAAGAGGAACACCAAGGAAAAGGGGTTTCTACTGCAAGAAAATCTATCTTGTAACATCAACAAGGTTTTATTTCATTCTTTTGATGACCAAAACAAGGAAGACAGCAAATACTCACGTAGCATCATAGTAGATATCTCCCACGGATTTGATAGAATCAACCATAATCTTCAAAATATTCACAAAATCCATCAATAGAACAAAAACACAAAGGAATACACCATTTTTTAATGGAAATCAATCACATAGTATTCATCTTCAATGTCTTCATAGTTTTCTCTCTTAATCTCTCATAGACAGACACATTGTTTTGATAGAATTGGCTATCTCTGACTCTCTCTCTCTCTCTCTCTCTCTCTCTCTCTCAATAGTACATCATCTCCTCACTACAATACTCAAGAATGGTACTTAATAATCCTTCTTAGGTCATGGATGCACCTCCCAAGAGGTATGGGAGGTATGAAAGGGCACCAGAGCCACTACAGTGTCTCTTCATAGCTCATTACTGTCACTATCACTCTAGTCTTCTTTTTAGTCTTCAACAACTGCTTCTTCCATTTTTTTAGCTCTTTTGAACTTAGATTCATCCTTTTCAAAAGTTAGAAAATTTTCCTAAAGTCACACATACATTCTGTAGAACACTTACAGAAGATCTACAAAACTGAACTGAACTGAAGGGGAGCTACAAGCTCTACCCCGAGACCTATGGACCACTTATTGCTCAAGTGTTTCAAACCAAGCGGCCATGGCTACCTCTCACATAGCCGACACGCAATGCTTACCTTACGGGTGTAGTGAGCTTACCTTGATGCTCGATCGAGTACCCTCCTCTTTCTTGCACACCGATAGCTCCACAATCCTTGAGGCAAGCTCAAGCAACCTCAATCCCTCTCCCATGAGCTTCATCCTCCATAGCCACATGCGAGACAAGAGAAGAGAAGAGAGGAGGGGAAGATGAAGAGAGAAGATGGAGAGCTTCTTCTCCAAGATCCCTCACTCTCACACAATCACTCCCTCACACTCTCTCAATCCCTCTCTCAAGCACAAGCAAGAAGGCAAGAAACAAGAGAAGAAGAAGAAGAAGCTTTGGCCACACACAAGATGAGCTTCTCATTCACTTTTCAACTTTATATACAAAACCCTAAATCTCTTTTGGGCGGTCATACCCTTTTCCTCTTTTTACATGGGTGGCCATAGCCTAGGCCCTTTTTCCCATTGTCCTTCTATCTTCCTAGATTCCTTTCCACCGCCCGTCTACATTTACAAATTGTACGGGTGAGATCCCGGCGCTCTTTTACAAGATTTCAAGGTGCGCCTTTTTATTTTAAAATGCGCCTTTCCCCTTTTGCATTTGCCTTGGACTTTTAAGGCTGCCCTTGCGCTTTTGGCCTTTTCTCCTATTCTTTCTTCAGTCGGGCTATCTTTTTTCCGCCTTTGCCTTGCGTCTTTTTTATTTCCTTTTGCTTTCTTCGTGTTGGGGTTAACATTACCCCCCTCCTAGATGAGTGCCAGTCCCATGGCACTCACCGTCGTAGGTAGCAGGCGTTAGCATGCACCGAAGACGTGGGTGGAAAGGGCGTCTATGGTTGCCATGGCGGAGTGTTGGTAGTGGTGGGGAGAAAGGTCATTGGGGGCATGTCGATGGGTTAAGTGGTAGGTGGTAGGGCAATGGGAGTTGGTGGTAGGGCTGTTCTTTTGGGGGGATTGCACTGATGGAGTACAAGTGGCGGTTTGTTGGGGATTGTGTACATGATGATTCTTGGCAGGCTTATAGGGTGATAAGGATAGGAATTTAGAGTTGAGTGTTGATGAAGAGTGAAGGACACCTTCATTGGAGTCTTCACTACCTGCAATTGGAAAACCTCTAATGTGGTCTCTCCTTAAGGGATAGTGCTAGTCTTCTTATCGTGCACAAGACATATTTTGATTAGTTTGGGAGACAAGTCGAACTCTAAGCAAGCCTGGAGTATTGTCATGCACTTGAGGACCCAAACTGTGTATATACTTTGGTGCAGATATTATGTGAGTGCTCGTGCATACTTAGATATTACGTAGTTAGAAGACCGCGGGCTAGTTTCTCGTAACAATGCGTGGATGAAGCAAAGTTGTCCATGTTGAGAAGAAGTACATGTGAAGGTATATAAGACATCCTTTGCATTGTGACTGCACGACGTAGCATAATTGAATACAGGGACACTGCACTTTTGGTAGCTGAGGACGGTGTACTTTTCATGGCCAATTGTGCGGTGCTTACCACCACTGATTGCAATGGTACTAAGGCAGAGTGCAAGAGAGAATTGTGCAAGTGGGTCAAGGTGACAGGTCTAACCATAGGCGAGACAAGCTCCCTAGGTATGTCCTGCCCTTGATGTGCCCTGAACAATTGTGGGTGATTCTAAAGGGCTAGGGGACTAGGGACAGAACCAGTCGACCAAGGTCACTGGACGTACCTAATCTGAGGATCCCTAGGTGTTGTGCTGTGATCGTGGGTGCTTCTTATATTTTCGTTCATTTCTTTTTTTCTTTTTCTTTTTTTTTCTTTCTTTCTTTCTTTCTTTCTTTCTTTTTTGTTTCTTTTTCTTGTGCTGGATCTAGGTGTTGTGCTGTGATCGTGGGTGCTTCTTATATTTTCGTTCATTTCTTTTTTTCTTTTTCTTTTTTTTTCTTTCTTTCTTTCTTTCTTTCTTTCTTTTTTGTTTCTTTTTCTTGTGCTTTTTTCTTTCTTTCTTTCTTTCGTTCTGTTCCTTTTGTTTTTTTTTTTGGACTTGCCTGAGTACAATCATTACAATATGTTGAGGCTATCAGCCTTTCAATGGGTTGGAAAATGTCAAGCTTTGAAAGCTTAGGAAATGGATATTACAGTGATGATTGTGCCCTAGCCTCGTTGTTAGAGAAATAGTTGTTGAGATGGGGAGCTACACTTGAGATATTGCAAACCTCCTTGCAACACACGCGATGTTGGTACAATTGAGGTAACGACTGCCGTGAGCCAACTATAGAGCTTGACCCAGAAAGAGAGCGTAGCCCATGAATATGCTTTGGGCCATGCGATGTGGGCAGTCGGCAAGGGTGATTTTTGCTTTCGGCAGCGTGGCTTTGCCGTGGCTCTTTGTGGGGTCGATGGTCTTGCGGTGATCGGGCATTGAACACTTTCGCACAAAGACCTGTATCATCCTGCATCCACTCGTCACTTCATGAGAGTACATGCATGGTATATGCCGCAACTATAATAAACCAATGCAATGCAAGGAGACATCACTTATCTGACCTAGATGTTTATCACCTATGCTTGATTAGCTTTTTATTTTGCTAAAGACGTGAAATACATTAAACACAGATATGAAAAGTTCGTACAATTGGGGAACATGTCAACACTTAACCATTTGAAGACAAAGAGTCCTGGCCAGGTAGCTTTTAATAAGCCTTTATACAACATGGGACTACTCTATTTGTATGAGGCGGGGCGAGTCTGGGTGGTCGGGCGATTGGGGCTTTGCTAGTGCGGGGCTCCCGTGGGGTTGGGTAGGGAACATGTCGGCCGGGACATGAATGGTGTAGTCACGGGCTACCACCGTTTCCAAAATGCCTTTAAATAGTTCATTGAATTCTTCCCTGTCCCGATCTGCCCTTTCTGCCCTTGAGCATCTGGTGCCCGAGCGTACGTTGGGGGTTTGTGCCACTCGTGTTGCCACATTGTGTGCGCCTCCTTGAGCGTCCGCTCCCCTGGCCCGCGGCTTCTTCGGCCTTCGTCCGGGGTGGTGTCACTTAGGGCTGCGTTTCTTGGCGTACCCTTTAAGAGTGGGCACGTAGCGCACCGGCGGAGGGGCATGTGCTGCATGTTCTCATCGGCTGCGGAGAGCATCCTTGCAAGCTAGCTACCCTTGGTTCTCCATGTTTTCCTCGCGGGGGGACCTGCAAGGTGCGAACCAAGGGTTAGGCCTTGATACAGGATACAACTGTTTGCATGGAAGGGATTTTAGTGTGGTTTATCAAGCGCATATGACAAGAAGGGGAGGGGTGAGGCATGCAGTGTTTGTTGTAGAGGGATGGCCCCCTTTTTCTTGTCCTGCCGTGGTGGTTACTTGCTTAGAGGCTTGAATTTTAGAGACAGGCTCACAGCAGCAATTGCTATTGTTTTCCCTTTGCAGTATCTTCCATTGAAACTCAATTAATCATAACATTCTGCTAGATAGCATGGCTCTCATTTTGCTGACTCTCATTTTGCTCTACTCTTGCTCACATTGCTCCCCCCCATCTTGGATCTTTCAAGGAATCCTTCCTAGGATTAGCACAGGAAGTACGAGGCAAATGCTGTTTTTCGTGGATTGACTTACTTAGCCAATAACCAATCATAGAAGCTTGGATTTTATTCGAGTTGGGCATGACAATCAAGAGCAGATGGTTGGATGGAGACTTGGGAGATGTAGGTCAAGACATCGTGAAAGAGATCTCCAGTATTAAGGCGGCTTGCAACATGTAATTCCTCTTCCGTAAGGAATTGGTCAATGTAAGGGTGAGCGAGCACATAGTCGTCTAAATGCTGGTTGCGGGTGATGGCCAAAACCCTAAACGAGATAGGTGCCACATAAGTAGGGTCATATTCGATGGTTTTAACTACCTTGCATTGCTCAGCATTGGTCATTATCCGGCAACCTTTTTTCTCCCATTGGATTCTCAGAGCAAACCACTATTGCAAGAACGTGGAAATCGAGCTTGCCATCTATGTGAGCTCTTGCAACTCGTGCTTAGGAACAAAACGAGGAGGCTTACGATATGAAGTGATTAGTCTTTTGAGGGCAGCTTGCTCCTTTGAGATTCCGTCGTTTGCTATCAGTTCAACAGCAATTTTGGGAAATTTACAGGTCATAAGTTCGTATTCTTCCCAAGTGCATGGTAATGCACGAACATCCGAAGCAAGTGTTTTGTCAAGAATACCTAGGTCTAGCCTCTCATAACTTCTAGCAAATGTAGTGAAAGTTTTGTCCAACATCTTGATGCAGGTTACTAAGTCATCCCCAGAAGTCGCGGCGAGGTCTTTAGCCAAGGAAAGGAAAGGTCGTACCGCGTAGAAGGTTTAAGACCTACTGGTGGGAATGGTACAAATGGACTGGATAGTGGTGACTCCATCATTAGTGTCACAGGTGTGGCTTTGCACTCTGAAGCATTTTGAGGTGCTGTAGGAAGCTCTGGGGCATGGGAGTTGTGCTGGGTTCTGAGTGAGCAGTCATGGGGGTATTTAAGTTCTCTGGATTAGGTAAGTCTAAGGCTTGTGGCGTTTGCTTTGGTCGATAGATGAGCTGGGGCTTACTAGCCACAGCGGGCAATGGTTTGTTGACTATGCCCTGGGCACCATGTGTGCAAGCCTCCCTCACTAGGGTGAGATTGCTTGTAGACGAGCTTTTAAACTTGCCATTTTTAGGCACCCAAATCCATGGGTTGCCCTCGTAGTATCCTTGTGCTCACAAGAGATCTTTGGGGATCCATCGCGGCGTGGTTGTGTGTTTACGTCGATAGCGTCTAGACTACCTCTTAGGCCGTGATGGCTGATTATTTTGGCGTTTAGAATCACATTTGGGTGGTCTACCCGGATGTGGTCTTTTTCGTTTTGGCACCCATATAAGCTTGGACTCGGCCTTGTGAGCATTCTTGGTGGGTTTGGGCCTAGGGTCGAGAGCCTGGCATGAGGCCTTAGTTTTCTTCTGTTTAGACTTGGGCTGAAGTGTGGTCGTAGGGGTTTCTACCGGTGGCTTCCTAATGGCGGAGGAGTCAGTACAGCCCTTGCTGAAAGTCGTGAATATACGCACATTGCCTATAGCAAGATGAATGTGGTTTAGGTTGTAATCCACATTACAGTTCGTTTGCTTCTTGAAAGTACGACCTAATAGTGACATATTACCGGCTCCTTTATTGTCAGGCAACACATGAAAGAAAGCTGGTAAACTTTCAGACTCAATAGAAACGACTACCTTGCACTTCCCTAGGAGTGAATAAGCATTACCCCCAAACGGGGTGAGTTTGGCATTAGTGGGCTGTAGTTTCGGTTGACCAATGTGTGTCCAATGGTCATGCGTCAAGATGTTGTAGTCGGCACCTTCATTAATCAAGGCATCGAAAGAATACGTCGCTCCTGCTGTGACTGTGATTCGTAGATACGCCGGTGCCACTGCTTCTTTGTCCTGATCTGTAAGGTCGGTTATAGTAGCCATGCAGACGTTCATTGGGGGTTCTAGCATGGGTGGCTCATGTAATGGATGGGAAGGAGGATAGTACTTCTTTATGCGGCTGCCATTAAAAAAGTCTATTCCTTCACCTTCAAGTGTCTCTAACTCAACATTCGCTGTTCTACCAATCATGCGTACTCTGAAAGGCCCTAGCCCCCGAAACTTCATCTTTTGTTTATGTCCTTTTACAGAGTATAGCAGAACAAGGTCGCCTTGTTCAAAGTATCACTGTTTGACATGCTTGTCAAACCACATCTTTCATCGAGCCTTCTCACAAATCAGAGAGTGAGTGGCGAGGAGTCGGGTCTCCGTTAGGCGCTCTAACTCCACTAAGCGATTGGTCTAAGCCTCTCTTCCCTCCCAATGCTCTGGACTGCTATCCTTAAGCTAGGGATGAAGAAGTCTAAGGGTAAAATGGCTTCATTTCCATACGTCAGCCTAAAAGGTGTCTGTCCTACAGCCATTTTATAAGTTGTGTGATAGGCCCACAAGGCCGCTATTAGCTTGTTGTCCCAGTCACTTCTTGAAGTAGACATTACCTTTGTAAGCACGTTGACTAAGATTTTATTTGTGGATTCGGCTTGGCCATTAGCCTGAGGGTAATAGGGAGAGGACTTTCGATGAATTATTATAGGTAAAGAGCAGGTGAGAAATCACCTCATTAATGAAGTGCGTGGCTTGGTCGCTTACAAGTTCGATTGGACAGCCAAACCGTGAAATGACCTGCTCCCACAAGAACTTTGCAGTGGTTCTAGCATCATTCTTCCTTGTGGCTCATGCCTCTGCCCACTTTGTTAGATAATTGGTTGCCACTATGATGTTGCAAGATTGGGAATATTGTGCCGCAGGACTGATAGGTCCAATAAAATTGATGCCCCATTTTTCAAAGGGTTGTCGGGCTATGACAGGGGTCAACTCCATCTTGTCTTTCCGCACAGGCACTTTGGTCCTTTGGCACTCATCGCAGTGCTTTACGAATTTAGCTGCATTGCAGAAAAGGGTGGGCCACCATAGTTGGGATTGTAGCACCTTTCGGGCTGTTGTGTCCCCGCTAAAGTGTCCTCTAGCGATTCTGCCATGTGCTTCTTTCAATGCATCGTGCATCTCATGCTCACATACGCATCTGCGCAATAAACCGTCTTGTCCCAACTTGTAGAGTTGGCCGCTATCAGTTGGTATGGCTAAATTTTCAGGATATGTCTTCTCAGCTTGGCCTTCTCAATGGGTCTCTCAGGTAGTCCGCTCTCTAGCACTTGCACTATGTCATCGGCCCAATATGGCATCAGATCAGCTTTAAACAATTCTCTCTCACTAGACAGGTTAAAGAGATGAGCATCCGGTAAATCATCAGGTATGCCTTGTCCAGCGGCTTCTCCTGTGGGTATGCAGGACATGTGGTCAGCCATGTAATGCTGCTTTCCTTTGCGTACAACCACAGAGAAGTCAAACTCTAGTAGAAGGAGTAACCATCTAGCTACGCGTCCCATAGCGCAAGGCTTGTTCACAAGATATAGCAAGGCTTGATGGTCAACAAAGAAGACAAAGGGAGTGGCCAACAGGTACTGCCTAAATTTCTTTACCGCAAATACCATGGCCAAACCCTCCCTTTCTGTCATGGAATAGTTCATCTCAGTCTCTGTGAGCTGCCTGTCGGCAAAACTCACTAGGTAATCTAAGTTATATTCACCAGGCTGGCATAGCACGACTCCAATAGCTAACTTAGAGGCATCTATGTGTACATAAAACGTTATGTTCCAGTCTGGGGCTCGTAAGATTGGTGCAGTAGTAAGAGGCTTTTTCAACTCCTCATATGCGCCCTGGCATTCCTCAGTCCACTCGAACACTATCAACATCTTGTACAATGGTCTAGCAATTAGTGCGTAATTTAGTACAAAGCGTCGATAATATCCAGTGTGTCCTAAGAAGCATTGAACTCCCTTGTAATTATCAAGTGGCGATAAGTCAACAATGACTCTAACTTTAGAAAAGTCAGTGGCAATGCCGTTCCTTGACACTACGTGCCCTAAGATGCATCCGTGTTTCGCCCAAAACTGGCACTTGAAGGGCTTCAACGAGAGATGGTACAACCTATACCTTTCAAAGACAGCTCTCAATTTCTCTAAGTGTTCGGCCCAACTAGAGTGTACGCATAAGTCGTCTACAAACACTTCCAGTTCGCGCCTAAGCATGTCCTTAAATATAGTGCACATTAGGCATTGAAAAGTCGCAGGTGCATTCATCAGCCCAAAAGGCATGACAATATAGGCGAATACACCCCATTCCGTGGCAAAGCAGTCTTGTGCCTATCATCGGGGTGCACTTGCACTTGATTATAGCCCGAGAAACCATCCAGAAAACTATAGACTTCTTTACCTGCTACCCTCTCAAGCATGTGCTCGATGTAAGGTAAAGGATAGTTATCCCTCTTTGTAGCGGCATTCACTTTCTTGTAGTTCACGCAGGCTCAAATTTTTCAATTTTTCTTCAAGACAATCACGATAGGTGATACCCAGTCCGTGTGCTCGATCTCATATATGAATCCTGCCCTCATGAGTTTATCAATCTCCTCTTTTACTGCATGGACGTGTTTGGGATTCATGGGGTAAGGTCGTTGTTTCATTGGCACGGCATCAGAGACCATTGGGATATTATGAGTCACAACCCTAGGGTCGACTCCCTTAAGTTCATCCAATGTCCCATCCAATGTCCAGGCAAATACGTCAATGTACTCTTGCAAGAGTGCAACAAGTTTGTGTCAAGATTGTGGGAGAGAAGGAAGGAGTCTCGCTTGAAGCTTTCTTGCTTGCACAATGGGGGAAGACACACAAGGGTGGAGGCTGAGAACAGTTTTCCTCTTCTTAGTTGTGTAAGCCAAAAGAACTCTAGTACAAAGAAATAGAAGAACCCTATATATGGGTCTCAAACCAAACTCAACTAACTAAGGTGGCATGCTAACTGAGCCACAAACTAGAATAGATAAGGATAGCTATCATGTAGCTATTATTCATGGGCGGTGTACCAACCGCGTCTGCAACTGACAAGTCGGTGACATAAATACACAACGGTCACCCTGGCGTATCACGAGTGGAGCTCGATATCTCAACACTCCCCCTCGAGCTCAATCCCAATTCCTGCACACCAAGCAGGTCTCTGAACTTGCGCAGCTTCTCTGCACCCAATGCCTTCGTAAATATGTCAGCTACCTGATCCTCTGTGCTGACATAAACTAGATCAATAAGACCTAGTAAAACCCTCTCTCGCACATAGTGATAATGCACCTCAATGTGCTTTGTTCTAGCATGATAGACTGGGTTATTTGCCAAGTGTATACTACTCATGTTGTCACAATAAATGACAACTGGCCCATCTGTAGACTGATGCATATCATAAAGTAGCTTATGCAACCAAGCTACCTCACATGCAGCCATTGCTGCACCCCTGTACTCAGCCTCTGTGCTCGACAAGGCAACTGTAGGTTGTTTATTGTTGCTCCAAGTGACTGCAGCACTCCCAAAAGAGAACACATATCCACTGGTAGATCGTCTATTAGAAATACTACCAGCCCAATCAGCATCAGTGTATCCATGCAGCTATATCTGAACCCCAGTCTCATAAAATAGTCCATACTGCAATGTGGACTTCACATACCTGAGTATGCGTCTAGCCGCATCCAAATGCGGTTTCCTTGGAGCCTGCATAAACTGACTTACCAACCCAACAGCATAGCTCAAATCTGGCCTGGTAATAGTCATATAAATCAAGCTTCCTACTATGCGTCTGTACATAGTAGGGTCTTCCAGAAGCTCACCTGCATCTGTGCTCAGCTTCACATTCTGCTCCAAAGGAACTGAAATAGGCTTACAGCCTGTCATCCCATATTTGGACAGCATGTCCAATCCATACTGCCTCTGCAAGAGCTATATCCCACTTGGTGATCTAATCACCTCAATGCCCAAGAAATAACGCAGCTCTCCCAAATCCTTCATCTCAAACTTCTGCTTCAATAGCATTTTCACATGAAGGATATCTTCATCACTGTCACCTGTCATAATCAAATCATCAACATAAATGACAAGCAGCATAATACCTTTCTCTGTTTTTCTCACATAAAGTGAGAAATCTGCCTTGGAAATCTGAAAGCCAATAGTGACAAGATACTGTCCTATCTTGTCAGACCATGCTCTAGGTGCTTGCTTCAAACCATACAAAGCTTTCTTCGACCTGCAAACAAACTCAGGATGAACAGCATGCACATAACCTGGTGGCTGCTCCATATAGACCTCTTCTTGCAAATCACCATGCAAGAAGGCATTCTTTACATCCATCTGATGTAAAGACCATCCCTTTGATGCAGCCATAGCAATGACTGCTCTTACGGTTGCCATCCTTGCAACCGGACTGAATGTTTCTTCATAGTCAATTCCATATGTTTGTGCATACCCCTTGACTACTAATCTTGCCTTGTATCTGTTCACAGAACCATCTGCATTGTGTTTCACCTTATAAACCCACTTACAGCCAATTGCATTCTTACCTTTAGGCAAAGGTACTAACTCCCATGTAGCATTTGCTTCCAAGGCATCCATTTCTTCATCCATGGCTTTCTCCCATTTTTCTTTTCCCATGGCTTGCTCAAAAGATGTGGGTTCTGGTTCCTGTATCACTTTGACCATATATGCATAGTGAATGGCTGTAAATCCATCATATTTCAGCCTATCCACAGGATACCTAGCTCTCGTAGACCTGCGCAAAGTAGGTTCACTCCCAGGTGCTCTCAAAACATCCCTGGTCTTCCTTACTCCAGGTGTAACAATAGAAGGAATACCCAACTCATCATCAATGCTCTGTTCTGAGCCACTGGATTCACCATCCACATAAGAGTGACCTGCATTCACATCAAACATGGACTGATCAACCTTCTCTTTTCCTTTTCGTGATACCTGCATACCACTATCTGCATTACTTTGAGAAGATTCTCCTGATCTCAATCTGCCTGTCCAGGGTGAAGAATGTGAACCACTACTAGAGGACGCTCCAGGTCCACTAATATTTTGTGACTGCTGCTGTGAATTTTGTGCAGCATTACCATTTTGTGCATCTACATCATCAATCACATTTACTGGTTTATACCAGCTACTCATCTCATCAAAAACAACATCTCTGCTCACTGTAAACTTATGAGTAGAAGGGTTATAGCATCTATACCCTTTTTGCTGCAGAGAGTAACCAATAAAGATGCACTTCTCAGCTTTTGGATCCAACTTGGATCTCAACTCATCTGGCACATGTACATAGGCAATGCAACCAAAAATTTTCAAATGAGAAATATCTGGTTTCCTACCAGTATACCTCTCCTCTGGAGTCATTCCATGTATTGCTGCAGTGGGAGTCCTGTTCATTATGTAGACTACTGTAGCAACTGCTTCAGCCCAATAAAAATCTGGCAAGTCTTTTTCATTGAGCATGGCACGAGATACCTCTCCAATATGCCTGTTTTTCCTTTCTGCAATTCCATTCTGTTGTGGGGTATAACTGCATGAATATTGCTGCTTTATGCCATGCTCCTGCAGAAACCTTGCAAACTCATTTGAGAGGTACTCTCCCCCTCCATCTGACCTTAGGCATTTTATTTCCAGGCCTGTTTCTTTTTCAACCATAGCTTTAAGAGTTTTGAAATGCCCAAAAACTTCACTTTTCTTTTTCATAAAATACACCCAAACTTTTCTGCTATAGTCATCAATAAAACTGACAAAATAATGACAGCCTCCAAGAGATGCAGCTTTAGTTGTCCACACATCAGAGTGGATTAATTCCAATGGCTTCTCACTCTCTTGAACATGTCTAGGAAATGGTTTCCTTGCCTGTTTTCCAAACTGACAGGCTTCACATACCTTATGCATTTCTGCAACCTTGAATTTGGGCAATCCTGCAACAATATTTTGGGCCTGCATTGATTTAAGTCGCTGTACATTAACATGACCAATGCGTTTATGTCAGATATCAATATCTGCAACTACACCGGTCCCATGTGCAAACATTGCTGCACTCAATTCAGACATGTCTGCATCCAATGTAAACATTCTGCCCTTCTTCTTTCCTTTTGCTATCAAGCGACCTTTATTTTTCATATCCTCAACAAAGCATCCATGAGGATTAAATCTGACCTGCAAGCCCTGTTCAACCATTTGACCAACTGAAACCAGATTCTTGGTGATATTCGGGACATGAAATACATCGGACAGGTATTTCTTTTTCCCACCCTGCATAGACAAGGGAATTTTTCCAATCTGCACAATAGGATGTGCAGTATCATCACCAGTCTCCACAAATCCTGGTTTTTCCATTTTCCTTGCATCCTCCATCCATTCTGCATGACCTGTCATGTGGGTTGATGCACCTGAGTCAACATACCATACATCATTGCTTTCTTCTGCACTTGTCATAGAATTGTTCATGTGCTGCACCATGAACAAATGCTCATTTCTGTCATCACCCTGTCTACTAGAAGATGCATAATTCCCTTGTTGTAGTTTTCCATTCATGATGTCATTCTACTTTTTATAGCAGTCTTTAGCCATATGACCCATTTTACCACAGTAGTAGCATTCAACATTACTGTTTGCATTTTGGGCTCTTTGCCATCCACCACGACCTCTTTGGCTCCCCCTGCCTCTAGAGTTACCACGTCCTCCTCCATAGGACTGGTTTTCTTGAGTTTGCTGCATATTCTGATTTCTACCACGGCCTCCAAATCGGCCTCCTCTACCTCTACCTCTACCTCTTCCAGCATTTGAGTAGAAGACAGCTTCTTTTGAAGTTCCTCCTGAAGAAGATGCACCACCATTTCTCTGCTCCTCAGAAATTAGAAGAGCAATCAACTCCTCAAAATCAGGAAATCTTTCACGAACTGAAATGGATGTCCGAAACTGTGCATAATCCTTTCCTAGACCATTCAAGGTCACAGAAACTAAATCATCATCTTCCACCGGCGACCCAATGGAAGCAAGTGCATCTGCAATCTTCTTCACCTTCATGTGGTAGTCATTGATGCTCATATTTTCTCTTTGCACATTGTGCAACTCTTGCTTGAGCTGCATTTTCCTGGCTTGCGTATTTGTGCTATACATCTTTGACAGAGTATCCCATGCCTCCTTTGGCGTACTTGCATCCTGAATATGCACAATCATAGAGTCTGAAATGCTGATAGACAGCCAGTACATAACTTTCCTGGCTCTCTCATGCCATGCTTTGAATGCCTGCATTTGCTGTTGATTGGGAACATAAGGAAGAACTGGTTCTTCTTCATTTCCTGCAACAAATTCCCAATATCCTTTTCCCATAAGGAAATTCGTCATTCTAAACTTCCATGCCTGGAAGTTGTTCTTGTCAAGCTTTTCAGTGACAATCTGTGAAAGAGAATCAGATGCCATTACAGAAGACTGCAAAAAATTCTGTCACTGTAAAAACCACTGCTTCACCCTCACAAGGAAAAATCTGCAAAACTGGCGAAAGTGGTATTTGACCACACAGTCACTTCCTAGTGACGATTTTGCATCAACAGGCAACAGGGATGATTCTGTAACTCCCAATGTCTCTGCGCACAAGCATACGATGCGATTTCTACAGTAACTTTTCACTGACCTGTAGAACAGTGGTTGCACAGCATAAAACAGGGCTTTTTCCTGAGTGCGTGCAGAAAACTTCCGCCTCCAAAACAGGCCCCGAAATGGCCTCAAATCAAAAAAACAAGGTCGCCAAGAGCTAAAGCCCTTTCTCGCAGCATATACTACCCTCTTGCTTCACCGCGAAGGGCGTCTCAACCTGAGACAATGCACTCCTGCACTTTCCGGCTGTGCTACCTGCAGAGATCTGCTCCCAAAACAGAAAATGAAAGCAACACTGCTCCTCTTACCAGACCACCGCGAGCTTGGCTTGCTTTCTTGAGCTCCTTACCACGAACAAGGCTCTGATACCATGTCAAGATTGTGGGAGAGAAGGAAGGAGTCTCGCTTGAAGCTTTCTTGCTTGCACAATGGGGGAAGACACACAAGGGTGGAGGCTGAGAACAGTTTTCCTCTTCTTAGTTGTGTAAGCCAAAAGAACTCTAGTACAAAGAAATAGAAGAACCCTATATATGGGTCTCAAACCAAACTCAACTAACTAAGGTGGCATGCTAACTGAGCCACAAACTAGAATAGATAAGGATAGCTATCATGTAGCTATTATTCATGGGCGGTGTACCAACCGCGTCTGCAACTGACAAGTCGGTGACATAAATACACAACGGTCACCCTGGCGTATCACGAGTGGAGCTCGATATCTCAACAGTTTGGTCTCCTCATCCTCCGTCAAGTCATCTGCAATGAACACAGGTCTTGGCTTTTCACCTTCCCCAGCCAAGTTAACTTCCTTGACTTTGGCAGGTCCCTCGATTGGTTCACTAGTTTGGCCTTGTCTTTTTGCACCTAGCAGAATCACCACTTTGTCACCCTTTTTAAATTTTATAAACCGTTTGGGTAGATCCTGTGGTTTCTTTTGCCTTTCTGCTTCTGAGTCCTTTGCTTGCCTCCTGGCCTCCTCCTTAGCCTCCTGCGCCTTAGGTGGACTGGCAAGTCTCCTTTGGTGCGTTTGACTTTAGAAGGTTATGGTATCTCGGGATCACTCTCAGTGCTGACTTCCGACTCTGAGTTAAACTCGCATCCCTCACTTGAGGAAGGTGTTTCCCCAGGGGGTCGTAGTTCAGTAGGTGCATCCGTCTTGAGCACTGGGATTACCCATGGTCGTGCTACTCCGGCTTGCTCGTAATCCACGGCTCCTATGTGTTCTAGCCAGGATCTGTCACACTCCATTCGCATGACTCCTTTTTCGTTCTGACTAGTCCTTCCTCTCCTAGGCCTCAAGTCTGCCCTGATTTGTTCTATCGCTTTTCCTTCCGTGTCGTACTCTATTGTATCTATCTCTTCTTCAATCTCGTCTCCCGTAGAGCGACAGTCCTCATACTCCTCATCATCAGAGTCCTGTCCTTCTGACTGCTCATCATCACCTAAGCTTTCCTCTCGAGTCTCCTTATCATCAGAAACTAAAGCCCAGTTATATAACAAATTCAGGTCGTGGACCCTGGTCCATTTCCATTCTGGCTTAGCTAATAGATCACGTAGAGGTTTTAAGTTAGCAGCCAAGTTGCCTTCCAGTTTATTGGTCAGATACTCTACGATTTCCTGAAGCTCTAGTTTGTTTTTGGGGATATGGAACGAGGCTGGTTTGCCTAGGTTTGAGTGAGCTTCCTGCCATCATGCAGAGTGGCACAATTGGCTCCTCAATTGGCATGGTTGCAGCTTTAGCAGCCTCTCGATATAGTTCTTCCTCATCGGAGAATGGTAGGTCAATGGTTGCCAAAACGTGCATCCAATCCCTCTCATCCTCAGGGCAAGGAATATATTTAGTGAGTGATCCATAGGGTCTGGTCGTTTGAGTATCGCCTTTCAGCATAGCTGAGATGGTATCTAGGTCAACAAGGGTCGTCTTCCAAGTGCCCATCTCTACCCTTACTGCACTAGTTTTGTTCCCTAGGAAAATTGAACCATTTCCCCAGTCCTCAATGACACGTGCATTCCTCATCCAAGGTCGGCCTAATAGTATGTCGTAATCCACTCCCTTCATGACAATGAAGTTTACGGAAAACTACACACCGGCAATCTTTACTAGCCAATTCTTTAAGACCCCGAATGGTCTTACCTTCATTCCATTTGCTAACTTGACATTAAACCTGGCAGTCTCTATAGGAGGGTTTTCCCATGCCTCTAAGACTGCATGGCTTAGTACACTAACACCTGCGCCTGTGTCTACAATTCCTTTTCACGTCATATCTCCTAAGGCTAGGATGGGTAAAACTGCATGCATTTCACTGCCTTCCCAAAAAGCATTGATGTGCAAAGACTTAGGAGTTGAGTGTAGAGTTAGACTTAGGATCTGTGTAACTGCATCATGATCTTGCGGATCAGCACTCGCAAGTCCTGTGTGTCCCTTCATCAAGTCTTTTAACTCCTATCATAAGCAATGATTCTGCCTAAGCAGGTCTTCCAAGCTTAGAGTTACTGGAGTAGACAACAAGGTTGTGAGGAGGCTACTGGGCTCTTGTCTTCCCCTGAGGCTAGCATTTCTAGGCCATGCGTTATGTCTGCCCTGGCAAGTTTCCCCTTGGCCTTGCTGCTGAGTTGCCCCAGTGGTGCAGGTATGCTCGCAGCTTGTGGTTTTGAAGGTAAGACTGGTGTGCTCACGCTGGAGAAACCGTCAATAGGATCTTCTAATATGGTTTCAGCATCCTTGAGGTGCTTTTGGGCATCCTTGACCCACTCCTTGACCTTAGCTATAGCCTCGAGCTGCCGTTTGGGATGGGGATATTCCCCTACCTTGGCACTCCCTAGCTTGGCTGTCTTAGGAGCTGAGGTCTCTGCCTCTGCATCTGTGACCTTCTTTCTCGTTACTAATGTAGTCGCTTCCTCGATTTTAAGAGTTATCTTTGCATCGGTTCTTTTTTTCCGTCTCCTCCGGGTTTTATTTCTTATTGAGGTTGCGTCAAGGTTACTTGGCCCAGGTAAAGAGATGCCTACCTGTTTTGTTTGAGCTCGCATCATAACATGTAGTGGAATGGGTGTATCCTCACCGTCAAAGGTTTCCACTCCAAAAATCCCCAAAGGCACCGATGGCATGTTGGCAGAGTTGGTTGATGGCTTCCACCTAGGACAGTCAGGAAACAGATGTGTGATTCCATACTGTGTGCATTGGAGATCCGCTTTTTCCTTGTTAGCTTGTTCTCGTTCTGGGCAGCGTGATGAAATGTGGCCTAGGTGGCCGCAAGTCCAGCATGTGACTGGATCTTGGCTTGGCCCTCCAAAGCCTCTGCCTCTTCCTCTTCCTAAAGCCATCACCGACACCGGCCGATAGTCCATTAGGACTAGGTTGCCCTCCTCGTCATAGGATATTTACGGGTTGACATATGTTTCTTCCTCATTAGGCTCCTCCACAAAGTGAACAGGAGCATCGCTAGATGGGTGGGTTACAAAAGGCCCTGGTGGTCTAGGTATACCATTTGGGTTCATCTCCAGCCTAGTATGGCAAGTCTTGAGTCAGTCGGTGCTGGGAGAGCTAACTGGGCTCCCCTCCCAAAGAAATTGGGTGTCCTATTATCTAAGTATGTAGGGTTGTACTACTGCGCGTATGGGAATCTCCTCGGCATTTTGCAATGCACTGCATCATGCCCGAATCTACCGCAATTTGAGCACGGCCGAGATCTAGGATCTTGGCACTCAATTGGGAAGTGATGTTGCCGCCGTAGTATATACATTGTACATGCAATCTCACACGCTTCCTTACCAGCTCTTGCAACCATGCAATCTCCATTCTCATTTCTGCCATCCCCTAGTCGTGGTCTACACTCTTTCCCTTATCGTGCACACTAGCAGTTTCTTTTCCCCCCGAAGTAGTTGATCTCTCAGGGTCCCTCTGGCTTGCACTCTCTCAGTTGGTAGTCCTCATGCTGTGTTCCCTAAGTTGATCATCTACGCATATTGCCTCCTCGAAAACTCTAGCTAGCACGTCTCGTTGCAAGGTGGAGTTACTGGCCAAAGCCTTGTAGAGCTCCTCACTTCGAATCCCGTTCATGAACACTGTAGACACTACCCTCTCGGTAGGTCGCTCATTGACAGGGATTCTCTTGTAGAGGCTACGCACCTGAGAAGACGTAATCCCTAACGTCTTCACCAACCTAATGATGAGGTAGGGTATTCGGATTCACCAACCTAATGATGAGGTTATCCGAATACCTTGCCTCCGAAAACCTCTTGATGAAGAGGCCCTTAAGGCGAACAAAGTTCGTACGTTCTGCATCATCTAGACTAGAATACTAGGTCCTCCCCTTATCGCCTAAGCACAGGCCGAAAGCTTGAGCTCGCTGCGCAGGGTCAGTAAGACCGTTTGCCTCACATACTTGCTCAAACTGCTCCATGAAGCTATATGGGTCATTGCTAGGTTCATATCTAGCTAGTTGTTTTGCTACGATGGGGATTCTAGCCTGCCCTTTAGCCCCTTGCATGACTACCAATCCCGATAGTAGCGCGGTGGCTAGGGTAGTAGCGCTCTGTTTAACAGACGTATTGTCCAAGAGTCGCTTTGCTACCAGTTCGCTCAATGTCATGTCAACCTCTGTTGCCCGTTCCCTCTCTACATTCGGTCTAGATTTGGTTGCTCCAGCTAGGTCTAGCACTCGTCTAGCCTCGTACATATCTATGTCTTGCTGTAGCCTTCTAGCCCTTTGCTCATGGTTGTAGGCAATTATGCCTTCTAGCACTCTCTTGATTGCTCCTCTCTCTTCTTCTAGGTTTGCTACCACTTCCTCTACAGGTCTGCCCTGGATCACGGTCCTAGTGAGTAGATTGTAGTTGTGGACTAGTTCCTAGACTAAGGTTGGAAATTCTCCTAAGTCTAATTGGTCCTCTCCTCATTTGCCTCTTAATCTCGACATTGTTTCTACTTCTAGCTCCATGAGGTTGTCAATAAATCCAAGCAGCTCCGGCAGTGTCCAATCCTCTATATTGTTGCTTTCTGTGTCTTCGTGTCTTCTCCAGGTCCTACTAGTAGGGCACTCACGCACCTGTCTAAGTCTTGGGGTCTTCTCCTACTAGTGGGTTCCTTAATGTTATTAGATATCTTGATGTGTTCCTTGTTATTTGAAAGCAGCTGCAATCCTTATTCACACGTTATGCGTAGTGCTTTCGTGGTGCTTGGTGCGAAAACAGGCTTTTCTCTTTTCTTGCAGTGCAAACTTAGTGGAACACAAGAGTGAAGTGCTGATGCAGAAAGCATTTAATGCGAACTCCACTCTGTTTCTCTCCACATTCTTAGCCTGATTTGAGTTCTAAGCTTGGTTCCCGGCTATTCTATGGTCTTTCTGAAGGTCTGTATTGTGTTTTCTATTCTGCTGTAAGTTCGATTGGTCTCTGAGGTTCTAATGGCCAAACTGGGTCTTGGGGGTGTTCAGGGTTGTGTCCTGGGGGTCAGGTTTATGGCAGGGTCAACTAAAGATCCTTATTTTTCCTTCTGGTAGAAAGTCCGATTCTGGGAATTGGATAGGGCTGGTCGACTCTAGTAATCAGATTGTTCGATTCTAGGAATCAGACAGGGTTGGTCCGGCTCTAGTAGTTGGACGATCCGATTCTTCCAGTCGGACAGAATGGTCCGAGTCCAGCAGTAGGACAGGTCGAATCCGATTCCTAAAGTTTGATGGTCCGACTATGATAAGCGGTCCGAGTGCCACGTGGCACGTTTGATCGGACTGTCCAATCCGGTAGTGGGGTCCGATTCTAAAATTGTTTGGTCCGATCCGAATGTTGGATGGTCCGACTAGCACACAGTTTGACTCCCTCAGTCGGATGGTCCGATTCTTGGAATCGGACGGTCCGACTCCAGGACTCGGGTGGTCCGATTCTGGGAATCGGACCACTGAGACCTAGTCCGACTGCGTCTGGCGGCAGGCGCAATTTCGACGCGTTTAGATCCCACTTGACGCCTACTACACATAATCACAAGAGACTTTCCAGATATGATTAGGGCACTACTAAGGAGCACCAGACTCACCTGGAGTAGCACAAATCGATGGCACCCAGAATCGTGATAGCGCTCCCTCTTCCTGGCAACCAGAAGCTCTCTCTCTCTCTCTCTCACAAAGCTAACTAGTGAAATGAGGTTTGCCCTGGCCTCCCAAGCCTCTTAAGGTCCTTTCCTAGCACTGCAAAACCTTAAAACCCAGTTCCCTTTTCCCTGTTTAACCCAAAAATTTGAATCTGGTCCCCTGTTTCCCTGTTTCCAGCAACAGCCAAAACCTTCTGTTTTCTCTTTTCTTAACCTAATCTAACCTTAATCTAGTGCAGCCAAAATGCAAAACAGAGATGCAGAATGATAGTCCTACACTAATGCTTCCAGCAAACCAAAACACTTACTTGTTTCATGGATTAAAACCTCCTAAATCTCCTAGCTATCTCGAGCACCGGTTGGGGTTGCAAACTGTACTTCTATGCTCGATTTGATGCGCGCGGCGCTCAAGGCTCGATTCCGTCGGTCCCGGCAACAACGGAACCAAAATGAAGGGGAGCTACAAGCTCTACCCCGAGACCTAGGGACCACTTATTGCTCAAGTGTTTCGAACCGAGCGACCATGGCTATCTCTCACATAGCCGACATGCAATGCTTACCTTACGGGTGTAGTGAGCTTACCTTGATGCTCGATTGAGGACCCTCCTCTTTCTTGCACACCGATAGCTCCACGATCCTTGAGGCAAGCTCAAGCAACCTCAATCCCTCTCCCATGAGCTTCATCCTCCATAGCCACGCGCGAGACAAGAGAAGAGAAGAGAGGAGGGGAAGATGAAGAGAGAAGATGGAGAGCTTCTTCTCCAAGATCCCTCACTCTCACACAATCATTCCCTCACACTCTCTCAATCCCTCTCTCAAGCACAAGCAAGAAGGCAAGAAACAAGAGAAGAAGAAGAAGAAGCTTTGGCCACACACAAGGATGAGCTTCTCATTCACTTTTCAACTTTATATACAAAACCCTAAATCCCTTTTGGGCGGTCATCTCCTTTTCCTCTTTTTACATGGCCGGCCGGCCGTAGCCTAGGCCCTTTTTCCCATTGTCCTTCTATCTTCCTAGATTCCTTTCCACCGCCCGTCTACATTTACAAATTGCACGGGTGAGAGCCCGGCGCAATTTTACAAGATTTCAGGGTACGCCTTTTTATTTTAAAATGTGCCTTTCCCCTTTTGCATTTGCCTTGTACTTTTAAGGCTACCCTTGCGCTTTTGGCCTTTTCTCCTATTCTTTCTTCAGTCGGGCTACCTTTTTTCCACCTTTTCCCTGCGTCTTTTTTATTTCCTTTTGCTTTCTTCGTGTTGGGGTTAACAAGAACAAAGACAGAGCAGAGGCAGAGGCTCTATATAAGGTCTACAGAAGGTTATAGAAGGTCATCAGAGAACAGAAAATCCTCATAACTCAAACTAAAACCATTCCAAACTATCAAAAAATATTCAATAAGTTTTAAAAAGAACTCAACCTTCATCAATCATTAATCCATGCTTCATACAAAAGAAAATCAGAACAAAACTAAAGCTAAATGGAAGGTATCAGAACCAATTAGAACCTCAACATAACCTATCAGAGCTTCATATTTACACTAATAATCATCATGAGCTTCCAAAACATAATCAATATCATCCAAAACACTCTCAACCACTTTCAAAAACAACCATACATCACTCAAAATCCATCAAAAATCAACAATTTAGACCTCAAAAATAACAAATGTCTTTTTCCATGCTCAACATATCCCCACACTTAGAAAGGAAGTTTCCTCACGACCTAAGGAAAAGAAGAATGTAAGTTCAGTAAAGAGCTCAATTTGATATTCTTTAGTATCTTCAATAATCACCCAAGCACGACTCCAACTTATCACATGTATCTAAGAAAGAATACTACTAACAAAAAACATTGTTATGCATTAACACATCTTATAAGCAAATAGAAAGTCATGAAAATTTCATAAAGGATATAAGAGGTTCTTCAGTTTTACATCGTAGACTTGCCATCCACCATCACTATCAGTTTCAATAGTCAAAAAGAGAGCTCTCGAACGAATTATTCAACTAGCATGAACTCATCACATACAAATTAATACATCACAAACACAAAACAACCATCTGAATG
Organism: Lygodium microphyllum; assembly: GCF_053477565.2. NCBI lineage: Eukaryota > Viridiplantae > Streptophyta > Polypodiopsida > Schizaeales > Lygodiaceae > Lygodium > Lygodium microphyllum. Next base: position 47,109,230 of record NC_141135.1, on the reverse strand, counting down.
GCACCTCCAAAAAATATATATCATTAAGAAGCATAGAAGATACATTCAGGGGTATCAGTGAAGATGATCTCTCTTGAAAGCTTGATGATTACGAAAGTGATCCGTGGATAAAAACTCATCTACAAAAGATTTTGGAGGATTCTGAAAGAATTGAAGGCAGCACATTCTTTCTAGCAAAACAAGGTATCTGCTACGTAAACAAAGGGCATGAAAATATAGGACATCCAATTGTTGGGAATCAATATTCACGTTGACATTCATACAAAGCTTGGGAATGAACTTTTTGACCGTTATGGAAATGCCTATGCATATATGCTAGGTACCAAGTAAAATGGGCTGTCAATCTCATTGAAGGATCAAGAGATTGTGAATATTGTTGGAAAAAATGGAGATAATTTTGGTACATTTGACTAGCAGTTGTCGAGTCTCTTGGAATTAATGGCGAATTAATCTATGGTCCCGTGAGAAAATTAGTTGAGCTCCATCCTCGCCTTCTTGGAATCTACTAATCAAACCCTTCATACCCACTAACCAACTGAGGGGGTTGAGGAATAGAAGTGGTAGGAGATGGAAGAGGAATGAGTAAAAGAGGATGAAGAGATGGGTAGGAAAAATCATAAAATGAGGAATAAGCTAAAGTAGGATTAGCTAAAAATTTAGGTGAATCAATTAGGAAAGGTTTTAATTGATAAGCAGGAAAAGTAGAAGGTATATGGATAGATGGGGAAGGACAAGGTGGAGAAGGGGAAAAGACTCAATCTTCAATGAAAGAACAATAGGTAAAGATTGGAATTTCAGGAAAACCTTGAGGTTGGAAAAGGAGAGGTAAGATGGCTGCTGAGTTGGATTGATAAAGAGAAAAATAAGCATCATAGCGATGGGCCATTTGTTGATAATATAATAAGCTAGGAACAAAGGGACCTAAAACAGATTGTCGATGGTAGGTATCAAAGAAGGATGAATCAAATGGATAGTTCTTGGAAAGATAAGTTTAAAGATCCACCCTCAGTTGGTTAGTGTTCTGCACATGAGTAGAGGCTGTATTCTGTCATTGGTTCAAGACTACAGAATTAATCATTGAATGCCATAAAATGTCAGGGAAAGTAGCCATTTTAGAAGAATAGCACTGGAACATTTCATCTATCCTCAACTCCAAATGGTTGACATGTAAGGCAGCTTGTAAGACCACATCCCCTATATTCCAAGCCAGATCTACATCATCTGGAATTAACAGATCACCTCGTAGATACATATAAGATAGCAACATGGTATTCGTCATCATAGAATCTTCAAGGACTATACGAACAACTTCTATCAGCAAATCATAAGACCAAGCTCCACTCCAACCATCCTCTGGAAGAGGGAGATCCATTGTTGAGAGCTTAATATAGAACGCCAACTCCTATAGCTCATAGTGGACAAAAAATGAATGGTTGGAAGGAACATACTCCTGAAATTGCTCAAATCTAGACCATAATAAATCCATCCTAGTCTACAATCTTTCTACTTTACCTTGAAACAATGGACATAATGTGGCCTGTCTCTGGAGAACTGCCAAGTCCTGCTGAGATATAGAAGGAATCATAAGGACACTAGGACTTGGAGGGATGGACCGTGACTGCGCAAGTTGGTCCTTCAAATGTTTAATCTGGGAAGCTTGGGATTCCACTGTATTGTGAGTAGTCTGCAAAGCTTACAGTTTCGTATCCAAAAGAGTCTTTAACTCTTGAGCTTCTTTGGACATTTTCTCTTTCTCTTCCGAAACTCTAGTGACATCTCACTGAGCTTCTGCTAACCGAGTTTTCAAAGAAGATATTTCTTCTCTCTAGGTCTCAATAATTTGTGTATGCTGCTCCATCTACTTAAACAGATCAAAAAGAGTGTCTTTAGCAGAGGCTTACTCTATGGTTGCCTTATGCATCTGGTCTTTGGATTGCATCAATTCTTCATAGAAAGAAGCATATAACTGTTGAACACAAGCTGTCACTCAGAGTTCAATAGAACTCTGGATGTCGTTACAAAGGAAAGGAATGGCATCCCCTATCACTAAGTTGTTCAGTGAAGGAATTGATATATCCAAAAAACCCTCTCGATGTGCCTTGAATAAGTTGTTGCATGTGAGGTAGGCAGGGAGGTCACTTCCAGAGGTAGTAGGACTTGACACTGAAGGAATGACTGGTGGAATTGTCACTGCTACATGCTTCAATCGCTTCCATTGAATGACCAATGGAAGAGGGGAGTCAGTATCCTCTATGTCAATGGGTTCTGAATTTTCTAAAGGTGGAGGGGGAGGGACTGGATCAGATAGAGGAGAAGGTAAAACACCCTTCTTAAGGCATGAATATGTCAAGAAAGCATATAAATATGAACCATAGGTTACATTGGTAACATTTCCTTTAGTCACCTTGACAAAATGCTGGTCCATCTTTGTAAGAAGGAAAGTACTCCAGTCAATGGCAACCCCTTTTAAAACCATCCTAGAGGCTGTGAAGAGCTCCTTGGACAAATAGTGAAATGGTGTCTTGGCAGGCATGAACCTCTCCTAGAGAAATTGGTAGACTAGCTTCCAAAGAGGATCAATGATCATTGAGAAAGACATTCGTGAAGTATTAATCACCTTCTTGACATCGAGGACCTCTTTAGTCTGCTTCTATAACAGCTTGAGGATCTCTTCATTTGAAAATAAGTGTCTGACTGTGACAAAGGGTTCTCCTTTGTAGGGAAGAGACAAAGCCTTCCCTAACCCTCTAGATGTCATGACCATGGAAGTACCACAAACCAAGCCCGATTTCTTACTGTATGAGGTGAGAAACTCATCACATAGGGTTGGATCATCTAGAATCAGAGGGAGTGGAGAAGCCACAAAATATGCAAGGCCAGATTTCGTAATAGGCTCAAAAGTTAGTAGGGAAGAATAATCCCTACTAATTAGCGGGATATACTGAACAGGAGGAGAAGCTTGAGACGCCATCCAGATGGAATATACACACGCACTACACACGTAGACAATTTCAGTGAATACCTGCAAAATAACATAATATCTATAAAAAATAAATCGACCAGAATAAGCACACACAAGCGTGACTAACCGACCAACCACCCCAAACAATCCACATCCTAGAAAAAATTTGGCATGACCTCTACACATATGCGATCGAAAGCTTCATGCTATGTAACAAACATGCACCCGAGACCCCATATCAGGCAAGCAGAAAAGAAAACTACAGACCGCATCTATAATTGTATCATACAATCAAACCATAATACCTCAATAACCCTCTCAAGACATAACCAGAACTTCGATAAGCAATGACAACTTGAAAGACTGCACGTGCCCATCCCACGAAACATATTTATTGAAAATGAAAAAAAGTGCAGTGAGTGAAATGATTTTAGTGAAATATTCATTTTAATAAATTATTAACAGTGGTTGAAATTTTATTAGGTTGTAAACCTTAATAAGAAAATGACATTTCATTTTTAAATTATTAGTTACAATTTATTAATGTGAAACGGTGCTTTTAATGAATCCCGGACTTTGATACCTAGACTCAGGTCTCTAAATGCATATTCATTAATTAAAAATTTGATGTGTCTAAAGCGCTCTTCTTTTTTCAGCGCATGCATTTTTGTGACAGCTGGTTCATTTTTATTTAAAAATTAAGGTGCCTCTGAAGCACACGTAGTGCGTGCAAAGTGAACGGCGAGTTGATTTTAATTTATTAGAAAAAAGCTGTGTTTGGCGCGAGCACACATGCCATGGTGGTGTTTAAGATTCATTTTAAGGATTAACCGTGAATTTTGGGGTAGCGAAAAAATAAAAAATAGAAAGGGAAAAAGAAAAGTACATGGAAGTGGGTATGTGTGTATGCAATGAAATGGAATATGCACGTGTCAATCCCAAGATGCAAGTCAACAGTCCAAAAAGGAAAAAAACCATGAACTGAAAATGATGTGACATGGCAAGGCAAGGTTAGTGGAGGTATATTTGTTTGATGTGTGCAATTTATTTTGTTTTTGTTCTTGTTGATTGCGTTGTTAGGTTATTTATTTTTTTAAAAAAAAATTAAAGGTGGTATTCAATGTTTGTTTGTTTGTTTGTTTGTTTAAATATGATTAAAATGGAATAAATGAGACACATGAATATATTATAATTTTTATGGTGAGGTTTCACCAATCCATCATGACTGAAAATTATACCATCAAGTTTCAACAATGTTTCTGGATTTATCCAGTATTTGTTAGCTTATTTTCGGAATTGAAAATGTTTTTTCTATGAATTTAGGTATTGAATTTAGCATTTTTAACTTAAAATAATAGTTGGACCATTTGAAAAAGCATTTTTAGTGTATGGAACATTCTAGAAATATTTAGATGAGTAGTGGAAAAAAAAAATGGATTTTTTTTATTTTATTGATTTTTCAATGAATTTTGTTCAATTTTCAATGGATTTTGAGGGATTTTTAATATTTGTAATTTATCTTCAATTGATTTTTTGCATTTCAACTAGAAAAATAAACAAAAAATTTCTTAATTTGGTAAATTATTTTTCAGCTATTTTTTGGTTTTTTAATTGATTTTTTAAGAACTTTTTAGGATTTTAGGTGTTTCTCGGGTTTTTAATCAAGTTTTGAAATTAAAAATAGGTACCCGGGCTACGTGTGAATAGTTGCATGGAAACGGCTGAGCATGCACCATCACACGGACAAGTCAAGATGCGCATCCTTGCACATGAACACCCACAAAGCAGCACATGAACACGCGATCACACATCGGCACCCGCACGTGACTATCCCACGGGTCGCGTGTAGATCCTGAAAATGGAGCGGGGTGGGAATGGGGGCAATGGAGCCACGGCGGGAGAAGGGGAGTTGGGGGGGGGGGGGGGGGCGCTTAGGAAGGGCATGGGAATAGGAGTTGAGAAGGAGGGTTAGGAGGGCGGCTTAGAAAGGGCATGGGAACATGAGTTAAAGGAGGAGGGGGGGGTCTGATTTGGTGGGGGGGCAGATTTGGTGGGTGGGGGGCCAAAATGGGGGGTGGGGGGCCAATTTGAGGGGGGGAGTCAGATTGAGTGGGGGGGCTAGAGTTGGTAGGGTGGGAGAGGGGGGTTGCAGAGGAGAAGAGAGGTGGAGAAGAAGGGTGGAGGAGGAGGAGGTGGCAAGAAGGAAAGGTGGTGAAGAGGAGGAATGGCGCAGGGCAGCGAGGTGAGGCACAAGGCGCGGGCGGCGGTGGCAGCAAGGACACGACGGCAGTGGCAAGGATGCGGCGGCAGTGGCGGCAGAGAAGGGAGGAAGAAGAAGGGGAGAAGGAGGAGGAGGGGAGGAAAGAAGGGAAGGAGAAGGGAGGAGGAGGAGAGGGAGGAAGAAGAAGGGGAGGGAGGAGAAGGAGGGAAGGAAAGGAGAAAGGAGGAGGAGGAGAGAAGGGAGGAGGAGGAGAGGGAGGAAGAAGAAGAGCAGGAAGAAAAAGAAGAAGAAGAAGGAGAAGAAGGTGGGGATAGAGAAGAAGAGAGAGAGAGAAAGAAGAGGGAAGAGAAGAGGGAGAAGGAGAGAGGGAAGGAGAGAACCGTCGGGGAGAGGGGGAATTTCATGTTTTTTTTAAAATTGTTTTTTTGTTTTAAAAAATGGTGTTTTTCTTTGTTAAATAAAAAATTTGCGTCAGTAGGAGCAGATGGGCCAGGATGGCGACGGGCCAGGATGGAGACGTCGCAAGGCATGTTAAAACAAAAACGCGCACGTTCATGCGCAAGATGAGGCGCACACATGGACACGGCAAAACAAAGAAAAATTAATAACTCGCAAACAGTTTGTCGAAACACAATGCAATAAAAAGGAAGACTAGGCTGGAAGGTGACGGGGAGACTGTAGAAAAGTACAATGGGATGTCCAAGTTTAATGTCCGGGATCAAATCAAGGCGTTTGCATGGAAAAAAAGGCAAACAATAAGCGTGAAAACCCATACAACAATTAATATCAAAGAATCCATTCTCCAAAATGAAACACAAGCAAAAGAAAAATTGTGAGAAAAGTTATATCCGACAGGTCTATCATGTCAAAACACAGTTCCGACGGAGATAAGACCCAGTCACATGGAAAAAACCCAAAAATCGACCTCGATACATGATACAAAAATTAATAGCAAAAGATTTGGTCACCGAAACGAAGGGTAGTAAAAAGAAAAAATGTCCCCGGGAAGAGGATTCACAAGGCTGGCACATCAACTTGCAGTTCCGGGGGAATTAGGAGGTGTTTGCATGCAAAAAAGGCAAAAATCAACCTCTAAATGCATATGGGAATTAATATCAAAAAATCCATTAGTCAGAACGAAGTGAGGAAAGAAGGAAAAATGTGTAGAAAAGTGTGCCCGACAAGCCTATCACATCAAAACGTAGTGCCGAGCAAAAGAAACCCCATTCACATGGAAGAAACCCAAAAAGCATATCCGAAACAGGATTCAGAAATTAATAGCGAATGATCCGTGCACCGGAAGGGAGGGAGAGAAAAATAAAAAATGTCAAGACATATAGAATCTTCAGGGTTGTCACATCAAATTGCAGTTCAAATGGGGTTAGGAGGCATTCACATGGAAAAAACGAGAAAATTAAGCTTAAAAACACCAATAAAAAATAATAATAATAAATTGAGAGATCGAAACGATGGCCGAGGAAAAAGGAGAATTGGGAAGGAAGGGTGGCCGGACAAGGCTATCCAAGAAGAATTGAATTCTGAGGAGAATAGGGTAGATTCACATGGAAAAAGGCCAAAAACATATGCGAAAAAGCACGAAAACACACAAAATTTGATTACGACAAACCGTGCGTCAAAATGATAGGTGATTAAAAGAAAAAATATCCAAGGGAAAGCATAGGACAGGGCTAGTATGTTAGATCACTATTTCAAAGCGATAACGGTGCGTTTGCATGGAAAGACATCCATTTGTGTGGGAAAAACTTCAAAAATGAATAATGCAAAAAGGGTAAACCGGAACTGGGGATGTAAAAATGAAAAGTGTGTCATTCGAAGGGACGAACCAGGCTATAAGGTTGGATCAGGAGTTTGGTGAATGCAGGGGATGTTCACATAGAAAAGGAAAAAATTGCACAATAAAAGCAACCACAAGGGAAACGGCCTCGACGACAGGGGGTACGAGGGTCGGTGGGGGAGGAAGGGACCCCATAAGAATAGAACTAGTATGGGGTAGACATGCATGATTGGGTAATGACATATGCAGGGGGTATGCACATCAGACGAGTAGGGACGTGTCCCCACACTTAAGACCTTACTGGTTAGAGTAGATTGATCGCCACGGCCACGAACTTGTCAACCAATTAGACACTGGCGTCCCCGCATTTAAGACATAACATACACTTGCAAACAGAAAAGTAGGGTTAGGAACACTTAGTCCATTTTGTAGATTGTTGAAGGGAACCGCCGTTGTTGATGCAGAAAGATTGAAGCCATTCGTCGGGCGGCAAGAGGGATCAAGGCACTCCACAGAACACGTCCAGCACGGTAGGGACCATGTAACAGCACCCAAGAAGGTAGTTTTGTTGATAAAATCCATCCAATCAAGTGTCGATGTCAAAGAATAGAAGTCTCAGCTCATGGGCACTCAAGAGGATGATAGAATAGTCACTCACCCCATGATGCACATCGCTCAATGAATAAGTGTGAAATCCCATAACTCACGGCCGGTGTAGAACTGAATAAGGAAAAAGTGATTGAGAGGGACTATGCCAATGTGCACAATTGATGGTGCATTCATGCATTCCATCTATCTAGTATAGGTGCAAAGAGGAAGGCCAGGGAGCCTGGTAGTGCAGTGCACAAAGCAGGGTGATGTGTCATGTGTTGATGGCAGAGACCCATCCCATGTGTGCATAGGGAAACGAAAACGTACCTGAATCCGATTGTCGTAATGTCCCTCAATCTCACCTCTCAGAATTGATTGAGGAGAAACACCAATCACACTCAACCCACCCTCAGTCTCACACTCTATTGAAAGATACAGAATGCAGCCCATTCTTGAAACCCATTGATGTAATCCTCACATTCACTTGTGCAGAATGGTTGTATGCATTTGATGATGCAACAGTGCATTCTGCTCTGTGTCGGCATACAGTGCAAGAAGGAAGGCCAGGGAGCCTTATGGTGTAGTGCACAGGAATAGATCGTGCATTGTGCATTGAGAGGCCCAACCCGTGCGTACAACACTCCATTCACACATCTCACCTCTCATTTGATTGGAAGGGAAAGACCGGTCACTCACCCCACCCTCTGTTTCACACTCTTTTGATAGATACAGGGGGCAGCCCATACTCATGCTCCCATCCTGTTAGGATGAAAGCTCGCATCGCTCAAGGGGTTGGTGATGAAGATTGCGTCGATTGTTGTTGTCACCAAAGTATTGAAGATGATGCGTACCCAGGAGGTAGCTGACACATTTGGTACGTTAATGATTTGTATGAAAGATCGTCTGTTAAGAAGGGCAAACAGACTGATATTACAGAGACAGTGCACCAAGGGAGGTGGCTTCTAATTGCTTGTGGAAAGGTTATGCTAATGAATTAGCTATCCTGAACTACGCGGTGTTACCATCTTTTCCACAGTCAGCTTCCCGCCCAAGGCTGTTTCCACCTTTTCTTGGAACAAGGCCTACTATGACAATGAATTTTTTCATTTTCTCCCATAACAGTTTGTTTTTTTTATTTTGTTTTGTTTTTTTCTTTCGTTCTTTCTTTTCTTTTAATAAAGAGAATGGTAAAAATACCATGTAGCAGAACCATCCACATTACCACTACTAGATTAGACGAGAGAAGAACAGAGTAAGGATGTGAGGTGTCTGGGAGGGGTTAGCAGAACAAGACCACCTCATAAGGAAGATCATAAGGGCTATCAGAAGCACAAGGAGAAGGACAGTGCGCCGCCCACAAGGAAAAGGGTGCATCCACTATGATTGTTAGGATCCCCAAGGAGGGAAGTACTTCTTCAGACGATAGCCATTAATGAGAAAGGGATCATTAGAGGCATCAACGGTCAGCACCTGAACAGAGTCATTAGGGTTGACATCAAGTACCTTGTATGGGCCCATCCACCATTGTTGAAGCTTGCCAGGAAACTTGCTAAATCCTGAATTATAGGCCAGAACTAGATTACCTTCGTTGAACTCCTTGTTCTTGATGAAGCTGTCATGATAGGCCTTGTGTCATGCTTAAGTGGTTTCCATGCACTATAGGGCCATCCGCTAAATCTCATCCAAAAATTCCAAGTATAGGAGGCGGTGTTGTAGTGACTCATCATCTCCCAAGTGTTCTTTAACTGCCACTCGCAAAGAGGGCAATTCCAGTTCAACAAGGAAGACGGCTTCAATACCATACACTAGCTGGTAAGGGCTATGTCCTGTAGCAGCCTTATGGGAGATTCTATACGCCCAGAGGGCCTCTGTAAGTCGATCATCCCAATCACGATGATGTGCGGCAATTGTCCTGGTCAGGATCAGGTAGACGATGCGATTGGTGACTTCAACTTGACCATTGGCTCTGGGGGTAGTAAGGAGTGGACTTGCGATGGCGGATCTTATACAGTTTTGTCAACTCTTCTATGATCTTGTTAAGGAAATGAGTACCTTTGTCACTTACAAGCTCGAGGGGATTGCCAAAACAGGTGATAATATTCTCATACATGAATAGGGCTACGTTGTTACCATCGTTCCGCTTCAAAGCTTTAGCTTCACACCACTTTGTGACATAATCCGTACATACCAAGATGTATCTGTTCTGCTTCCATCTCATAGGTGGATCAATGGGACCCAAGAAATCAATCCCCCACTTCTCAAACGGCTTTAGGGGAAGAATAGGTTGCAGTGGCATGGCACTTGTTTTGGTGGGTTTCTCCATTCGATGACAAGCATCGCATCTCTTGTAGTAGTCATATGCATTCTTGTGGAGGGTCCGCCGCCAATATCTCGCTAACAAAGCCTTCCTAGCTGTTTCTTCTCCTGCAAAGTGTCCACCACATGGTTCGTCATGGCATGCTTTCAATACTATGCCGATTTCGTCTCTTGCAACACATCTGCGCAATACTTCATCTTTGTCTCTCTTATACAGTGCACCGCCTAGCAAGGTGTAGGGGGCTGATTCTAACAGAAGCTTCTTCTTCTCACAGATTGAGATGCCAAGAGGATACTATTGAGTTGCCAGGAGGTTGGCTATGTTTGCATACCAAGGAGTAACTGTTTCGACTAGAAACAAGGAAGCATCAGGAAGGTCTGGATCATCATGTTCCTCTTCTGCAGTTTGAGGGATCCATGACAAATAATCGGCTAGGACATGGGAATGACCAGGCTTAGTGACCACTTCATCAGGAAGGATAGGGCTTCATGATCCATGTAGAACTTGAAATGCATTGACAATAGATAGTGTCAAAACTTCTCGAGTGCAAACACCATTGCTAAGCACTCAAGCTCTGTCTCACTGTGTAGTTCCACTCTCGGTTAGTTATTTTCTGACTTGCATAATAGATTGGTTGATCTAATTTAGAGGGGGCCTTTTGACATAGGACAACACCTAGCCCTTCAATTGATGCATCTACGTGCACATTGAACTCCTTCATCCAATCAGGAAGCTGCAAGATAGGTGCTTGGATAAGGCACTATTTTAGGCTATTAAAGGCTTCTTCAGAGTCATCAGTCCAAAGCAAATCCGCATCTTTCCTTAGGAGCTTGTGCAGAGGGGTTGCCTTGATTGCAAAATGTGCAATAAATATTCTGTAGTAGCCCATATGGCCAAGTAATCCTCTCAGTTGCTTGAGGTTTGTTGGTGCTGTCAAGGCGACAATCTTCTCATTCTTCACCGGGTCTATTGCAATCCCTTGTGTAGAGACAATATGGCCCAAAAGAACTCCTGATGAGATGCCAAAGACACATTTGTCGGGGTTGAGAGAAATCCCATACTCTCGACATCTGTCAAAACATTGCTCTAGGTGTCCCTAATGCTCACGAATTAAGCTATAGACACAGAAGTCATCAAGATACACCTCAATGAAATCATGCAGATGATTGTGGAAGGCAGTCATCATTACTCATTGGAAGGTGGCAAGAGCATTACAGAGCCCAAACAACATCACTCTATAGACATATGTTCCCCATTCTGCTGTGAAGGTTGTTTTGGATTGGTCCTCTTCTACAAATTGGACTTGGTTATATCCGTTGAATCCATCTAAGAGGGAATAGAGCTCATGGCCTGCTATTGTGTCCAATAGTTGGTCTATGAAAGGGATAGATAAATGATCCTTCTTTGTCTTTAAGTTCAGCTTTCAAAAGTTCACACATATTTGAAGTTTCCCATTCTTCTTGGGTACTACCACAATGGGAAAAACCCATTCACAGTTAGCCACGGGATGAATGAACTCCGCTTCAAGAAGCTTCAATAATTCAGCCTTCACCAAAGCAGAATAATTAGGATTCATACGCCTTTGTCTTTGCCTCACAGGTTTGGTATCAGGCTCTAGGTCAATGTGATGTTGGCATATTGTGGGATCAACCCCCTTTAGATCTTTATACGACCAAGCAAACACATCTAAGTTCTCCTTCATGAGGTCTCAAAGGACCACTAGTTCTTTTTCTGGAAGATTGAGACCACTTTCAGGTGACGTTCAGTATCATCGGTATCCAAGAACGTCACTTGCCTTTCACCTTCCACTTTTCGGATAAATGTCCAACGGATTGCTTCTGGATAGAGGTCTGACTCCTTCAAGGGAGTAGTGTCATCGTCTGATGTTCCACTAGAACCAATGTCCTCCTTCTGAACAGATGAATTATTTGTCTATTGAGATTGCTGGAAGGGTATCAAAGCTTTGTTTGCTTCTATGTGAGTGGTGATTTCTTTTGGACTTAGGGATTCATCTTCAGAGGATGTGTATAAGAATTTCACATAGCATGGAACTTCTATAAGGCGTGGCTTTGATGGCTCTAACTTCTATTGACAAGGGGCATCATTATCATCTTTTCTCCAGAGATTGAATGGTCATGGCGACAAGAGCCACTGGTGAACTTAATTCTTATGCCTTTGATCCATTGCTTATGCAAATTCTACATACTTTGTGGTCCATTGGTCAACCCAAATGGAACCATGGTCATTCCATCCAACACCTCAAGATCTTCGGCCTCTAAGGTCTCTGTAGGGACATCAACAAGATCGTTCGCTATCAGAGGAACTTCTTCTTCTGCACTTTCATAACCTACATCGTTTTCTTCCTCATCATTTTCATCCTCTTCCTTTGGAGGCTCTGTCTTTGCTTTTGTAGAGGCTCTATATGAGAAGAACAAATCTTCCACCTATGTGTTTGCTTTTGTCTCTGACTCTATCTCTGTGATTGCCATGTAATAGGGAGAGCATGCTTCTATTTCACTATTAGAGGTGATTTCAGAAGTCAATTCGGGTTGAGACAGGAGGTATTCTCCCATGGATGAAGACTTTTCTTCCTTCAGTAGTTGGCTTACAATGCCCACTGTTAGGGACTGTGCCTCTGTTTTCTTGGGAAAGATCTGTTTAACAGCCTCTTCGTCTCTTGATGTACCCTCTGTTACTTCGTTGGAGGAGTCTATTATGACTTTGATGGATGTGGATCCATTTCCTTTTTGCGATCCATATAATTTCAACACCACTTTATGGGGTTCTCTGCCTAGGGTTAGGGTTCCTTTGAACCATTCCGTCCTGGCTCTTACTTCAAAAAGCCAAGGTCTTCCCAACATCAGAGGATATGAGGTCCCAGAAGAATTTGGTTTGACCACCAAATATGTAAGCCAATAGTCTCTTCCTACAAGGGTTGTTTTTACATATGGGAGGATGCCCAACGGTTTGATTCTGCTTTAGTCTGCCAATCTAATAAGCCACTGGGTAGGTTGAATTCCTTGCAAACCTAAGTCCTTCATTGTCACATCCGTCATTATGTTTACTGATGAGCCTCCATCAATCAATGCATCTGAAATAAAGCATCCTTCTATCCATACACTAGTTTCTGGGGTTCCAGGATCTAGGAAGGCATTAGCCACATCTACTTCCTTTATAGGATTTCCTTTACAGGCTATGGGGCCTTATTGGTCTTGGTCGTTGTTGAAGGAGCAATCCTTAATCCACGTCTTTGAGTTAAGATGCTTTTGAATTTCTTTCGACAGTTGGGAGACAGCATCAATAACTGTCGGAACGTTAAGTTTAGTTTAAAAGTGTCTAGGTCTTTTACCAAGTCATATTCATTGATAGGATCCACGGGCTTCTCCAGCCTACTGGGGAATGGGGCTACACCCATTTTCATCTTTACTTTTTCTTCTAGCAATGGTAGCATCGACACTTCTTCCGTTTCTGGAGGTGCTTCTGTATCATCTATCTCCTGGACCTCTGGTCCTGTTTTTGGGACTATCTTTGTGACTCTCTGTGGCACTTCAGTGCTCTGTACTTCACTGTTCTGTCGTGTACTACTCTATCCCTCTTTTGGCAGGTTGAACTTCACAATATTGGCAGGGGAGTTGTTCTCTTTGTGGATAACTGGTTGCTTCTTCTTGGCGCACGTGATAGCGGCAACTTCCAACTCTACCAAATTGGAGGCAGGCTCTTGTGCCTTCCGTTGGCTATCAGTGGCATTGGCCTTGACAGGGGTTGGACTTGGACAGTCCTTTGTAGTGTGGCCTTCTCCTTTGCATCGGTTGCATAAGGGCTTGTAATCCACAGATCTTCTAGGATTTGGACAATTCGGGGAGATATGACCCTTTTCTCCACATCTGTAACATTCCACCTCGAATCACTGACCACTGCGAAATTGTTGTCCTCTGTAACTTTGAGAGGGAAACCTCCTTGCACCAAAATTAGGACCAAACTCCCTAGGATTTGGTCCAATGTCTTGCATTGTCATTTTAGATTCTAGCAAGTTGAATCTTGGTTCTTCCACAAACAATAGGAATAGAAGGCTCCAAGAATGGTTGGTTTTTGGGTACATTCAGTGGCTAAATGTCCCACTTGATGGCACTTTCCACACCATGTATTAGAATGCATCGCATCTCTCCCAGCTTCCGTAAGAGTAGATAGATTAGTGGTATTCACCTTCAGTGTCTGTAGTTGCTCTGTAATCACATCCATAAGCTCTTTCTTGATACTTGCGACGACTGAGTTGGATAAGTATTCCTTCAGATTTTCACCTCTCGAAGTACTTGTATTGGGGTTTTGGAAAGCTTCTATAATTACTGCATATACAGGTTGGGTTGATCCAAAGGGTCCTCTGTTGTGGTTCTGATTCAAAGCTCCTATTGAGACTTGGGGTTGTTGATTCCAATTGGTATGTTCCACTGTTGTTGAGTCGCCATTGGAGGAACTGTTTGAGGCCACTATTGTTGTGGTTGAACCATCATTTGAGGCATTGTCGTCTACAGTGGCCACTGTGGATTAGGCGTATTGTATTGTGGCAGTGTTTGCATCTAGGAATAGGGGTATGGAACTATCCCTGGGATTGCATTTGGTGGGTATACTATTCTTGGTATGGCAGGAGGTAAAACTCCTCTTCCTGGAGTCATTGATAACCTTGCTTCAACTTTATCATACAATCTTGCACCTTCCACTACAGCTTGCATATTAACTAGTCTTATTAATTCCAAGAACTTGCGAACTTCTGGTTATAGGCCTCTGAGGAACACTCCTTTCTGGATGCCTTCATCCAAATGATGGTTGGTCCATCTCTTTAGGATGGATTCCATTTGCGAGACATAAGCTTCTACTCTTTCTCCAGAGGACTGACTTAGATTCATGAACTCCTCTCGCATCAGCTCTTCAAAACCTTCACGCCTGAATTTAGTGAGGAAGGCCAACTTTAGGTCGTCCCATGTGCCAAAAGTTTGTGTTGCTTATCTCTCATACCATTGAAACACCGCACCCTTAAAAGTGGCGGGGAATATCGCTAACCAATGCTCAGGGGTTCTGGAATTGTTAGCCACACATGCTCAAGGGTACTTTCCCTTAAAAATTGGCAATGGAACTACATTTGCTGGCCTGTCAATATTTTTAGGACGAATTTGACTAGGAAGGGGACCTTGAGTTGCCATGGGGACTTCTGTAAAGAGTGCTTTTAGGGTGTCAAAAGAGGCTTCTGCTACAAACTCGTTCTCAACCTTGATTCTTACCTTCTCTCTTCTCACATACCTCTGGACTCATTCTAACACTTGCCTCTTGATTGCATCACTCATCAGGGGGTTGGCTCCAACCAGTTGGTATGTACTCAACAGAATAGAATCAGAGAGGGGCTTCAGTCTCTCTGAAGGATTCTCTGGCCAATATCTCTTTTACTTCCTTCTTCTCAACATCTCTAAATTTAGCTTTCAAACCATTACAGAGGGGGAGATATTCCGTTCTGAAAGTATCAAAACTCATTCTTCTTAAGATTGTTGTTATGCCATCATTGTAATAATGCCATCTTTTGAGGGTTTCAATAGTATATGTTGTGAAAACACTCTGCCTACCAACTTCCAGTGGGTTGCTAATTGGACAAACAGAAGGTTGTCAGAACACCAAGCATCCCACGTATCTTGCTGTTAAGCATCCACGAACAAATTCCAACTCTTTTCCTTCTTATGTTTGTGAACCTCCACTGACCACGACTCCTAAAGCTTCTTCACGATCTCCCACTTGATAATGTCTAGAAACTTCTCAATGAATGCCAAATCTTCCATGGATGGTCATTCTCTCTGTTTTTACCCTTCACTTTGTTCCCAAACAATTTGCCACCAAGATGCAAGTTTGTTCCCAAACAATTTTCCACCAAGATGCAAGCATCCATTGAATTCTCCTCTTCTTGGTGATGTCATTTCCTTCATTTTCAGCCTCTTTAAATGCTCGTTGATGGAAAGTTTCCCCCTGACTGCGCACCAAAAACCAGGAACACAAAGTAAAAGAGGTTTCTACTGCAAAAAAATCTATCTTGTAACATCAACAAGCTTTTATTTCATTCTTTTGATGACCAAAAAACAAGGAAAACAACAAATCTTCATGTAGCATCATAGTAGATATCTCCCAGGGATTTGATAGAATCAACCATAATCTTCAACATCTTCACAGAAACCATCAATAAAACAAAAAAAACACAAAGAATACACCATTTTTGAATGGAAATAAATAACATAGTATTCATCTTCAATGTCTTCATAGTTTTCTCTCTCAATCTCTCATAGATAGACACATTGTTTTGATAGAATTGGCTATCTCGCACCTCCCAAGAGGTATGGGAGGTATGAAAGGGCACCAGAGCTACTACAGTGTCTCTTCATAGCTCACTACTGTCACTGTCACTCCAACCTTCTCTTCAGTCTTTAGCAACTGCTTCTTCCATTTGTTTTAGCTCTTTTGAACTTAGATTCATCCTTTCCAAAAGTTAAAAAAACTTTCCCAAAGTCACACATACATTCTACATAACACTTATAGAATATCTACATAACAGAATAGAACAAGAACATAACAAAGACAGAGCAGAGATAGAGGCTCTACAGAAGGTCTACAAAAGGTTACAGAAGGTCATCAGAGAAAAACAAATCCTCATAACTCATACTAAAACCATTCCAAACTATAAAAAACTATTCAATAAGTTTTCAAAAGACCTCAAACTTCATCAATTAGCAATCCATGCTTCATATAGAAGAACCTCAACAGAACCTATCAGAACATCACAGAGCTTCATATTTCCACTAAGAATCATTATGAGCTTCCAAAACATAATCAATATCATCCAAAACACTCTCAAAACTTCCAAAAACAACCATACATCACTCAAAATCCATAAAAAATCAACCATTCAAACCTAAAAAACAACAAAAATCAATCAAAAATTCAATCTTTTTCCACTCTCAACATGTGTTTGATCTATTTACATATAATTAACATCGCCTAGATCCATGGAGGTGTTGTGGAAGATGTAGTCTATGTACTCAAGTAATAGTAGATAATGGTCTAGACATTCTAGTGAAAGGTCTATATCTAGTGCCTTAGTCTTTTAATTTGTTTCTCCATTTTCCAACTTGTTTGATTCTCCCATTTAAACTTCTCTTTCCTTAATTTCTCTATTATTTGGATTAGCTAGTTCAATTGGGCTTCCTAGTTAGTTTTTAAAAAAAGATAGTAGCATATTGCTGTTCCAATTGGATTCTATTTTCCTTCTTACAATTATAGTCCTCTTGAATCTCTTCATACTTTTTATTAATTTTCTCCATATTTTTGTTCCAATTGGATTCTACTTTCCTTCTTAAGGTTGAAGTCCTCTTGAATCTCCTCATACTTCTTATTATTTTTCTCTTGTTTTTTTGAAGCATCAATTTCTCTTCTAAGGGCATATATTTTCCTAATGTTTTCATTTTGCATGTGTAATGAAAGAAGCTAAGAGGGGAGAGAACGAGAGCTGAGGAGAGAGAAAGAGGACAAGAAGAAGAAGGAAGAAGACTAGAAGAAGAGAGAGAAAGAGAGAAAAGAGGAGAGAAGGAAGGAGGAAGCTATGAAAGCTGGAGATGAAGGTGAAGAGTATGATCTTGATAATAATTGGTTGCCCTAATCTGGGGCTCTTACACCTTAAATACCTCGGTTAGTGTGACGGGGTGTCTAAACCCTAGTCGATGTGTATCCCACTTGTTACAATCCATCCCCATTTGAAAGGTTTTTGCCCTCAAAAATAAGGAGAAATAGAGGGGAGTGATGGGTGGGCTAAGGGAGGGTTGCAGAGTCCTACTCACAGCCCTTTGACAATGAAGATTAGGTGTGGAGAGACTAGGGACATCATACATTTCGGAACCAGTCTGCTGAATTCCATAAACTGAGTGGCCACCTGAGAGGCAGTATATTGGACCTTAGTGGGGATAAAGTGGGCAGCTTTGGTGAGGCGATCAACTACCACATAGATACTGCTCCACCCTTTCTTAGTCATAGGAAGGCCACTGATAAAGTCCATTGTGATGTGAGTCCATTTCCCTTCAGGGATAGGGAGAGGCTGCAAGAGGCCAACGGGCCTGAGTGTACTATCCTTATTCTGTTGGCATGGAACACATTTGGTTGCAAAGTCCTTGACGTCCCTCCATAAGCCTTTCCAATGAAAGCTCTTGCAATCCTGTCATACGTTTTGAAAACATGCAAGTGACCGGCAGTAGGGCAAGAATGCATTTCTTCCATGATCCTCTGCATGAAGGGGGAAGTGTGCGGGATGAAAATCTTGCCATGGGACCAAAAAAAGCCATGCTTGAGCTGATATTAGGAGTTTTCAGTTTGAAATGTGTGGTTGAAATGATCATCTAACAAGTAAGCCTCTTGGAGCTCTTCAACCCAATCACTGTGCAATTCTGAGATAGAAGAGACTTTGCATGCCCACATTCGAGAGGGAGAGAATCAGCCACAATATTATCCTTGCCCCGTGTGTGTGAAATGTCAAAGTCATAGTTCTATAAGGTTGCCACCCATCACCTTTGCTTAGGAGTCAAAGTAGACTGAGTCAAGAAGTATTGGAGGACTCGGTGATCGCTTTTCACTTGGAAGCGGCTGCCATACAAATAGTGGTGCCATTTCTTGATGGCATGGAGGATGGCCAACATCTCTTGGTCATATACACTCATTTGCATCCCCTTCTCATCAAATGTAGTCACACCATGCTCTTGCAACAATACTGCACCAATACCCCAACCACTAGCATCACAATGAATGGTAAATAGCTTAGAGAAGTAACAGGGAAAACAAGGATGGGGGCTGAAGTAAGCACATCCTTTAACTGTTTGAAGCTATGATCTGTAGTGGCATCCCAAAAGAATGACTCTTTTTTCAAGTGATCAGTCAAAGGCGTTGCAATGGTGGCATAGTGCTTAATGAAGCATCTACAGAATGAAGAGAGACCAAAGAAGCCACGCAAGGAAGTGGTGATGGAAGGAGTGGGCCAATCCTTAACACATTGCACCTTTTTCGGGTCAACCTGTATACCTTTTTTTTCTCACAACGTGTCCCAAGTACTCCACAGATGTCTACATGAATATGCATTTTCTCTCCTTAGCAAAGATTTGATGCTCTCTCAATATGTCAAACACCCTCTAAATGTGTGTCAAGTTCTCCCTTAGCAAAGATTTGATGCTCTCTCAATATGTCAGACACCCTCTGAACGTGTGTCAAGTGCTCTCCTTAGCAAAGAGTTGATGCTCTCTCAATATGTTAAACACCCTCTAAACGTGTGTCAAGTGCTCCCTAGATGACTTGCTGTAAATGAGGATGTCATCAAAGAAGACAAGCATGAACTTGAACAGAAAGGACTGCAGGATTTTGTTCATGAGGCTTTGAAAGGTGGCAGGGGCGTTAGTCAACCCAAAAGGCATCACAAGAAAATGGTAAAGTCCACGATTAGTCCTGAAGGCCGTTTTGACCTCATCTCCTGTCCGCATACAAATCTGATGGTAGCCAAAGCGCAAGTCAATCTTAGTGAAAAAGCATGCCCCTTTTAACTCATCCATCAAATCATCAATCCATGGTATGGGATAGTGGTTCTTCACTGTAATTTTGTTCAAATCCCTGTAGTCAATGCACATGTGAAAGGAGCCATCTTTCTTTTTTACTAAGAGGACAGGGGATGCATAGGGGGAAGAACTCGGTTCAATAAAACCCATCCCCAACAACTCCTTGATTTTCTTTGAAACCTCTTCACGCTCATACTTGGAGAGTCTATAGGGGGGATTGTTCATCACTGACTTAGAATGGGGCTCTAGGTCAAGTGGGCGGTCCACTTGTCTCTTGGGAGGGAGGGATGTAGGCATATGAAATAAGTCATTGTATTCCTCAAGTAAGGCCTGCAAGGTAGAGTCATGTGATACTGTGGAGGGCTGATCAGAAGTGTCCTTATTTAATTGCAAAACAAAGATTTGTGAGCATTTCTTAAACTCTTGTTTGAGTTGCTTTCCTGTAATGAGCTGAAAATCAGCATGATCTCGAAATCCCTCTAGGTGGATAAGCTGTCCATGCATCATAAACTCCATGTAAAGCTGAGAGAAGTCCATAACAATTTTTCCCAATTGTTTTAGTCAATCATAGCCCAAGACAACATCAATGGGGCCTATATCTAGGGCAATCAGATCAACTAGTGCCACATAATATTCAGCCAAACATAAGGGAACTGCGGGACATACATGTATGCTAATTTCTTCTTCTCCATTTGCTACTTGGACCTTCAAGGGGTGGTGTAATTCCATAGGGGTGCATCTCAACCAATCAATGGCTGATTTATTGACAAAACTGTGAGTGCTTCCACTATCCACAAGGATAAAAACATGCTTCCCATTGATACTGCCTTGAATGCAAAGGGTACTGAGGCTATGGGAACCCATCCAAGCATCCAAGGAGATCGAGCAAAGGGAAGTGGGAGGTGGGTGGGATGTTAAATTAAGTATCTGTGAGGGAGCACCGCCCGGGTCAAAGGGAAACCCATCCCTCAGGTCATAGAACTGCTCATGATCAACATCCTCCGTGGGCTCAGTCTGGTCAATGGCCAAGTCATCCTCCTCATTGTGCCAATCTTCCATGACATACATGCTATGAAATTTGACCTTAGCTATCTTGTAGGGGCATTTGGAGGCATGATCAACAGTGTACTTATCTCCATATTTAAAGCATAGGCTCTTTTCTTTCCGTTCCTTCACAACATCTGGGGAGATGAACCGTTGACTATTGGATCCATGGGAAGGTGACGCAGTGGACTATTTATTTTCAGCATACGTATTTTTAGTAGTAGATCTCGATGATGTCCCAAAAGTGCCCATTTTTCTTTCAACATGGAATGCGGGGTAAGTGGGTACTTTGGGGTTATGATTAGGCATAGAAGTGCCTCAAAAACCACCTCCATATGGGGCTGATCGTGAAGGGATGCAGGGAGGTCCAACACCTTGCTGAAAATGCTCATTCTTACAATACTTTCTTGCATATCTCTCGGCCAGTTCGATTGCATCAAAGAGTGTAGTGGGTTTTTGGGCCATGACATCATCCGATAGACTTGGTTCCAACCCATAGATGTACGTGTGCAATTTAGCATCATCACTAATGCTTTCCACATACATGGTCAAGTTCATGAACTGATTGGTGTAGTCACATACAGTGAGGTTACGTTGGTCAAAAGTGTACCATCATCTTGCCAACCGTTCTTTTTCCGCAGGGGACACAAAAACTTGGGCTATATGCATTTTGAAATCTTCCCAATCAATGAACTGTTGATTCTCCTGATTAATATAGCGCCACCAAGTGTGGGCAAAACCTTCCAAATGGAAAGAAGCAAAAAGTATTTTCTAATCGTTAGTGCGGGGGTAGATGTTTAAGTAGGACGCCAACTTGGACGTCCATTCTTCCAGGTTAGATGGTGAGGGGGATTGCCCATTGTACTTTGTTAGGATATCCTTGTCACGCACATCATAGGGGCCATGCTGCCCATGAAATCCTTGCTGTCCATGCATCCCATGGTGGCCATACATGCCCTGTTGTCCATACATCCCTTGTGATGCATTCAGCCCATGTTGTCCATTATAACCATGTTGTCCATGATTGTCAGGATGGTCATTTGTACCATATTGTCCTTGATGGGGCTGATTCATATGTGGTGCATTGGGGCTCCTAGGTAGAGGGGTGAAATTTGACCCAAGGTGGGAGAAGGCCTCAAGTGAATGTTGCCGGCATGGTGGACAAGAGAATTCAATAGGGGCTCATCATGCATATGAGAGGGTTCCCTGATCTCATAGGTAGAAGGGGAAATTCCCTTAGCGCCAAGTATACCGTGTGGGCGATGCGGCGGTTCCTGATGTGGAGGGCGTCTAGACTCATGTCTAGAGTCATTGGTCTTCTCTTGGGATGAAGCAGTCGCTAACTAAGCAAAAAGAGCAGTGAGCTGTTCCAAGGTCTATTGGGCCTTTGAGTTTGAGATAGCCATGTGCTCGATCGCTTCATCAAACTTAGACATCATTTGGCGGTGGTTGGTGACCATATCATCATGGTGTTCCATATGATGGAGCTCATGTTGACAGAGGGTGTGATTGAGAAGGGTATACGAGTCCGTTTCAGGAATTTCCTCTTGTATCTCACCATTGTAATCTTGCATTGAGCTTGGTTCCTCATTCATGGAGGTCCGGGAGTCTCTAATCTCCCTCTAGAGTTCCTCTTGTGCCTTGCTTTTTCCTTTCTGGCCAGCCATCTGGGTGCAGTCCACAGGACCTGCTGTCAGTAAAAGGGGCGTAACTCTTTGTAGGAAACTCTGATTGGTGAGGTTTTGGGCTCCAGTCGAAGAGGACATGGCCTCTTCGATATGAGCTATTAACCTTTATGACAGAAAAAATGATCAAAATTTTCTGTAAGGGGTTGACAATGCCTATCCTGGAGAGCGGTCTACATCATGTCCACAGTGACCCTAGTGCACAAAAATGGTCATAACTTTCATACCGTAACTAAAGAGTTTTATTAAAGGTGTCGATAGTTTGCTAGCAGTCTTTAAAGTTAGGGCTACCAACAACGCATTAATGAGCTGATGGGTGCAAGAACAATGAAGACTACCTAGCATGACACATGGGCAAAGAAAATGTCGTGCTACATAGTTGGCTATATAAAAAAGGGAGAGAGGGGATCAAGGGATTGCAAGGGATCAAGTATCTAAGGGAAATTAGGATTTGAAGGTTTAAGGACTCCCATGCTCGGCTGCTAGATCTTTCATGTGTCCCCCTGACTAGTCGTTTGACTAGCATCCTGAGCACTACCTAGTGGCAAAGCTATCTCTTGTATTTATCCTCAGTCACAACATCTAGTAGTAGTACTACCATTGTCATTATATTCCTTTATTTTCGAGTTTATCAAGGTTCTATGATCCCTCAGTTGATTTTGTCCCCAAGTATTGTGTTACTGTTACTTTCGTCTCTATTGAGATTGTTATATTGTTTTCATATAGCAATATGCATTGAAGATTTTCTATTGTTGAGTATATTTGGTATTTGTTTTCATTGTTGTGACTATGTTGAGCTCTATACACTAACAAATGCTAACTATAAGAAATCCCTTGGATTAGAGCAAATTTTGTCCAAAGAAAGGCAAAAAAGAAAGGAAATCCAATAATCTGACCTAGAAGAAACAAAATGATAAGAATAATGCTTCCAATTCTAATTTTGATTTGGAATTGACTCTAAAGAGGAGGAGAAAAAGCTCACCAAGAGTAAGAAGAAAGACAAGGGCAAGAAAACCTCCATAAAAACTAAGTTAAATGAAGTAAAAAGTCTCTAGTGCACATAGTACAACAACCCTAGACATGTTTAGGTTGAATGCATTAGCTTAAACTAGAGACAGTGTAGTATTTGTAACATGGTCCCTTATAACATTGAGTACTTTTGGTACAATAGTTAGTACCGAATGGCCCATTTAGGAGGATGGCAAGGCACCAAAGCATTCTCCTTTGGCCAATGGAACACCATTCCATCCAATCAAGCTTCTATACTGATTGTGGCTTTTACACAAATTAGGAGTACCAATAACATGGTGGTGTGGTGGTCATGGTATACATGATAGAGGAGGAATAAGATGAGGTAATTTTCGGCCATTCTCTAAAGATTGTTTATTATGTATGTAAGAAGTACACTAGAGATCAAAGTATCTAGAAGCTTAAGCATATGATGCCTAGAAAAGGCAAGGACAAGGCCCAACACAAAATCTTGGAGTCAACATAGTTGAAATCAAGGAGCTAATAGAACTAGATATTCATCTGATAACCCGAAAAAATCTACAAGGAAGCTTCATTGCAACCCAATGGAGCTTTGTGGGCAAGGCAAAAGAAATTTTGATATTAGGTGATAGGATGGTCAACAAGAGAATTGACCGTGATGAAATATTTGCCTAGTCCTAATCTAAAAGTTAAAGGCAAAAAAATTTTTGGTACCTCATGTGAAAGGAAAAATCCTTCACATTAAAAGGATAATTGGGAAGGTACAACCCTAATAGCAATGAAAGGAAGCTGCACTATGATGAATTATCCATAGTCTAATGCCTATACCCTGATAGCTCATAAAATACGATAAGGTATGAAGATAAACCTATACTTAGGATGGAGTCACTCAAATCCCAAATTGACCATAGGCCTATAGTCTATGAAGTCAAAATTGTAGAAGGAATCTACATACAAAGCAACAACTCCCAAAAAGGAGAAAAATAAGCAAGTTGTGACAGAGGATCTAAAACCCAATGGAGTTAAGAATCCAAATGGTCACCTTGGAATTCACAGAGAGGAGCAGCTAGAAGTTTATCCTAGCAAGCAAAAGTATAAATTATCGGATGATAATCTTGGCAAGTTCACAAAAATAATCTAGAATATCAACTCAAATAGAGACAATGTAAATTCCCCAACACTAATCTCGGAGAAAGTAGAAGCCAACATACTGATATTAGCAATGGAAGGGACCATGCCAAGCATTTTGGCTATTCTAGAATCATCAGAAGTATTAACCAAATGGAGACTAGTAAATATTAATGTTTTAATAGTGACCTCTTGAATCTTGTACTAGCTTTCAAGGATCACCTGTTGAAGATGATTCATCTAGAGTGACCAATATTACTATAACTTAAAATAGTGGCTGTGAGTATTAACACTTTGAAGGCAAAAATTCAAAAAATCCAAGAAGAGAGAGTGCTAGTAGAACCCCTATTTGATTAGATCATTTTTGTTATTCTTGTTTAGGGTAAGGACCAAATCATCTAGAATGTCTTGCTTGATAGTACATCCAGTGTCAATATCATCACATTGGAAACTTGCCAAGAATTGGGATTGATGGATTGGAACCAATCCCAATCCTGATAAGAATGGCCAATTAGCAATGAATAAGACCTCTTGGTATCATCTACTCTATACTTCTAGAAATTTGTACGATTCAATTCTTGGTTTCTTTTGTTGTGTTAAGTGTAGAGCATGTGGAAGATAATTGCCTATTGTTGGAAAGACCTTGGCTACGCCATGCAAGATTAAGCTAGAATCAGGATAAAGATAAACTTACAATCTACAAGAATGAACGTAAGGTGATTGTATTCTTGACCAATGTTATCTCACTTGTACTAAAATGCAACAATCAATATGGTAGAAGTCTTAATGATGAAGAAGAATGACATATAATTTTTTATGTCAAGAAGTGCTTAAAAATAGCCAAAAATTACGAATATCAAGGAAAAAATAGACTTCCTCGAAGGAAACGATGGCAATCAGTACGATTTTAAGTGGCAAGTCCCTAAAGCGCTAGTGCTTATTTTCATGGAAATCAAATGGTGGCAGATGGCTGAGCTGGAGCTTTCCTAGATGTAAAACGACGTCAGGAATCCAACGCAAGTGTCAGATCTCCATTCCGAGGTCATTTGATCCCCCATTTAATCCCTGCAAGGTTTGGGGTTGTGAAGCAGCTACTAGATCTAGAAGCCTAAAAGAGCGTGACATGGCCCAACTTTGTAGATTTCAATGCCACGGAGCCACCCATCTAGATGGATCTCGGTTTCGATGATGTTTTCCCCCTCAAAATTGAAAATTCCAGTTGTTGCCGAAAGTGTGAATGCAAAAGTCATGAACTAGTTAAGTTGATTTAGAGTTTGGAAGCTCTTAACAAAGAGCTTAAGGCAAGAAATGCCCACAAAATGAAACGATGGGGGGGGGGGGGGGGGGGTGCGTCAGTTTTTTGCACCCCCTCTTTTCTCCCCTCATGATGCATTTTCTAATCCGTAGAGTGGAGAGGAATGCTCCTGGGCCTGGAATTCTTCTATCCTTTGCCCTCCATCACCACAAACAGATTGAGGAATAATGCATTGAGCGAAGAGATAAAAAATCAGTATTTCTCTCTGCTCCCTCTCTCTCTTGCATAGAGGCTATTCATGTGAAAGAAATCAAGAAGAAGAGGGGCTAAAGAATGCTCGGATTGCTTCAAGATGAAGAGGAGGCTGAGAAAAGAGGTTCAGCACACTAAAGAATGGTTATTTCTTGGTCTGTGGGCTGCTCAGAATAATCATTAAAAAACCCGCAACACGCAAGACACATGGTATGCTTCAATTTTACAAAGAATTTTGATTGTTTTTGTTGTTTCATGGTCCAAATGTTGTTCTTATGCGATGAAATTTTGTTTGAACCTTGTTTGCATCATGATTGAGGGATGGAATTACAGAAATATAGAACCCGTAATGATTTAGAGTCATTATTAATTCTTTAAAACCCGTAAAATGGCATTTTTAATGGAATTTAGTGGTTTTTTTGGATTTTGAGTTGGAGAACAAGGATGGAAATGGGATAAAATTAGAGAAAATGTTAAGTTTCAGTCAAAATGATAAGGCAATACAAATAGATCAGAAAATACCTATTTTCCATGAATAATAAATAGGAAAAAATAGTGAAAATGGAGAAAATTGGGATTTTCGCGCTCAAAGTGTTTGGCAAGGTTAAAGCATGAGGTCAAGCCTCAGTTTGGCCTTGTCTTTTGTGTTATAGTCCGTGTTTATCGCTTACAAAAATGATACAAAACAACTATTTACACCTATGCAATGCAACAACAACTAAACGGTGAGGGGGGGATGAAGTTTGTGCAACGATCTAATTGCTGAAAAGATACAAATTTTGATTTCCCTCTTTGTGCATATCATTTAGAGATCATTTCATAATTAAATAGAGGTGACTAGTAGCACGAAAGTTCCGGTGCTAGTCCCTAAAGCAGCGCAGCACGTAACGCTTAGTTAAGATTCATGAAAGCGTTGATTTCTGCACCTCACATGGCTGTTTTTAATCATAAAATGGTTGTGCACAATTGTCATACACCTTGCATCAAGCATGCCATGTGGTATCTCCTAGAATGCATTGCACTTGTTCGATAAACTCTGACCAATGCTAAGAGGACAGGAAACCCAAGCTATAGGGTTAGACGGGTGTTTCCGTTAGGGAAAATTGTGTGAGGCAAATTAAAATCTCCTGGAATGCTGAATTATGAAAGAGTGGAGTTTGTGAGAATGTTATATGTGTTAGCGATGCATCTTGGGGCTAATCCCTGAGGTGTAGGAGAGTCACAGTCGAACCGTGGCAATCAGCCGAGGGGTGCTTCCGTATGTGTGTATTACGAGACATTATGCCTATATGTTATGGGATCTCCCTTTGAGGAGAAGGGAAGGTGAACGTTGGACTACATATTGGATACAAACACAAAATCGTCATAAGCATTTAGTGCAAAGTGAGTTTTAGACGCTCTTGGCCCACGAGGCCGTGTGGTGGGGTTGTCTGTCATATGCATGAGGTCCGGCTAGTGCCATAGCCAGTGCCGGCCCATTTTAGGTCCCATCAAAGAAGATGAATTTTTGAAGGCTAATGCAAATTTATCGCCTTAGTGTCTCATTAATGTGTTACAAATTAGTGAGTAATACATGCAACCATAAAGTTTGTAGCACAAAACCCCAAAGAAGCATGACAATACTCTAGATAGTTTCAAAACCCATAATGATAAGATTACTCCAACCTAAATAAAGGAAATACTAAGATAAGAGCATAGGTTTGAGGAGAAAATATAGATCTTGACTGAGTTTAAAGATGTTTTCACTTGGGAATACTCAAAGATGAGAGGAGTGGATCCTAGATTCTATTAGCACCGAATTCCTTTGAAACTAGATGTTGTTTTAGTCCAAATTCAACGATACCGATGATTGAACCCTCACATGGAAAAACAAGTCAAAATAGAGTTAGATCAACTATTGCGAGTTGGGTTTATCACTCTAGTAGATTGAGCGGATTGGATTTCCCCAATGTCATAGTCTCTAAAAAGAACAAGAAACTACAAGTATGTGTGGAATATAGAAAGCTCAAAGCAGCCACAATCCTAGATCCGTTCTCCATTCTCTATTTGGATACTATTCTAGTGGATAAAGTGGTTGGCCATGAGATGTACTATTTTCTTGATGGTTTTAGTGGCAACAACCAAGTTTGACCAAAACATCATTCTAAAACAACTTTCATCACAACATGGGGTGTGTATGTTTGTATGGTGATGTGATTTTGCCTCAAGAACAATTTGACTCTTTTTAGATAGACATGTAAGAGATCTATGGGCCTTAGCTAACTATTTTTATTAGAGTATTTCTAGATGCATTGGAAAAGCAATGCTCCATTTGATGCACCTCCAACCCTGTCTCACATGCTACTATGATGTAAACTTAATTTTAAATCCTCTAAAAAATGTGTTTACTATTAGAGGATACATTTTATTGGGTTGCATTATTTCTCATTACAATATTGATGTCAACCCCACCAAGGTAGTAACAATCATGCAAGCCGCGAATTCACAATCCATGCTACTTAAATTCTTGGACCAAATTTGGTGGCATGGCTACCACCTACTACTGAATTTTGGTACACTTGGCCATTCCCTTGAATAAATTGATGCATGTGGCCAAATGTGTCTTTCAATGGAATGAAGAGGTTAGTTTAGCATTTTGTCACCTTAGGATATTACTTTTTAGAGCCCCAATTGTGATTCTACTGGATTGGGCAAAAACCTTTCATGTATTTGTTGAGATTCTTAGGATAAATTCAGTACTCAAATCTCTATGCTTCTGGTAGCACAAATGGCAGAGAAAGAGAGTAGAGATAAACTGTCCTTTTAGCCATCAAATAGTATTCCCTAGCCATGTATTATTGGGAAGAAGGGGATACCACATAGCATTTATGATATTGGGAGAATTATTTTAGAGCCAATGAGCCTATTTGAGCATTCATGGGTAAAATTATCCTCAAACCACTAGAAGCCAACCACCTATTCCTCTAAATAGGTTTCAAACCACATAACCAACTAGTTGGAGGAGTGGGCTTCAAAATTAGAGTCCTAATTTCCAAAAGAAAACTTGTAGTCACTACTACTATGCCCTTAAGAAGTATCACAAGACCACAACTGTTAGTTGGAATGAAGCCTGAGATAACACCCC
This sequence comes from Lygodium microphyllum, assembly GCF_053477565.2. Taxonomy (NCBI): domain Eukaryota; kingdom Viridiplantae; phylum Streptophyta; class Polypodiopsida; order Schizaeales; family Lygodiaceae; genus Lygodium; species Lygodium microphyllum. The sequence goes on along the minus strand of NC_141135.1, from coordinate 47,080,252 downwards.
CCAATCAATATATCAAATGGCTATGACACTAGTCGAGAAAATTAACATTTCAACCATCGATTGTTTTGCCACATTTGACACCACATTCAAAATTCCTACTTGATGTACCAAATAATCAATCTAGAAATGATCAATGAACAAAGATTGAAATTCTCTCAAATCAATTGAACACTACTTGGGAAGATAGTGAACACATCTTTTACAAGCACGAAGCTATTCAAAGAGATATCTTGATGGTACTTTTAGAGAAGAGCATTAAAGCAATTTGCATCATTATCAAGTAAGCCCTAGTCACAAAAGCCAATGAACCTACTGAAATGACAAAGATTTAGCAAAATGTGATCCATTCCTCAATGTCTCTACAATCATCACTTGATAGTGCTTGTAATGGCAATCAATTAATGATCAATGTAGAATATTGACATGTTATCAAGGCTTTACATCATGATCCAATATCACTATAGTGGCATCTTGCTTCATGCATCTCTCATTGCTTGTAACTCTTCATATTGTCAAAAATAGAGTAACATTCTTTATTGGATAGAATTCTTCTAGAAGAAGAACTTTATGTAGGAAGCTCTCTCAAAGGCCCATCTTTACCCATCCTTGGTAATTGATATCATGGCCTATCTTTCTAAACTTTCTCGTCAACCCTTTGACTTAGGTACAATTATCTAGCTTGAGTATATAACTTCAACCTTTTTGAGTGGTAGCTTGCCCAAGATGTCATGATAAAGTCCACTAAAGGATACATCTTTTATATATATAGTAAAACTCTTCCTTTTACATGCGCACATGCATAGACACACTTAAAACCCAAATGCAATTGTACAACTAAGAAATTGTCTATTGTAGCTAGGGGATAACCAAAACAAACAATTCAAAATGGGCACTAAAAATTTGAACTATATTAATTCACCTTAGCATCATATTAATCTTATCCTCATGAGTTCATTACTTTTTGTTTGATATATTTCTCATAGCAGTTCATCATTGTAAATGTCAATATGAAAAGAACTCCAGCTCCAAGGATGAGCATCATTGACATCCTATTACCTATCCTTGTTAATGACACCTATAAATAAGGAAAACATGAACTTCACTATTGAATAATGTAAGGATTATGGCTTTCAACCCACCATCTAGTTATTTGTGACCTCAAGTCTCAATTGTTGAAAATAGTTGATGAAAAAAGTGATATGACCAAAAACTCTATTGAACAAAGCATGTAATGGACCCACTCATTTGACTATCCTTTTTAGCTTCATTTGGGACTATAAAACCAACTTGAAAAATTACATATTGGTTATTGAGTTGAGGGGGGGGGGGGGGGGCTAACGATCAAGTATAAGGAAACAAAATATTAAAAATATGTAAAAACATCCTCAATTTCACAAATTTGAAAAAAGCATGGGGCCAATTAGAGAATGGACTCCTATTTAGTGGATTTTGCCCCATGGATCAAATATAAGGAAGGAAAATATGAGAAAATGAACTCCTGTTTAGTGTCATTGCTAAGAAAGAAGTAGACATAACAACACAAATCTTCTAGGTCCACATGTGCACTTACAATAAACTAATCTCTTCCACAATGAGGATCCCTAAGAGTCTCATGGAAGACATACAATAGGAGGAGATTGTGACTAAGGATTTAAATGACATTTGAATGGAGGGATTTCATGAGTCCATCCTTTAGCCAACTAATGACTTTTGTTCAAAACTGTGAGGTGATCATCAACTAAGTTGAAGGGGCTAGCAATCAATTTTGAGTGTACACTTACTAGGGTAATCAATATAGGATTGGGACACTCCAAGAAAATGCCACCTTCCCATGGGATAGTCACATTACTAGGAAAATTTGGGCCACCCTATGATAAAAGAGACTAGAATAATCACACTCAAAGAATTCTAGGGAACAAATGAGGGAAAGGAACAAGGAATAAAGGAAACTAGAAAAAAAAAAGACAAACTTCCAATAAAGAGAAAAGAAGTCGGGAGGGAGAAAAGAGGAGTAGGGAAGAGAGTAAGGAAAGTCCATCTACCTCAAAATTTAGTGAAGAAGATACCTCTGAAAACACATGGAAGACTTTGAAAGGACTTTCTTGCAATTGTATGAGGAAGCTAGACATCAAATGGATCAAACACTTCTACAATGGGTAGAGAAATGATGGAAAAGAGAGGTGAAAGCGGGTCTTGAAAAGGGAAAGAAAAGGTATTTGAGAGCTTTGAAAGTGTTGACCAAGGAGTTGTCCAACAAATAGTAACAAAAATACAAAATTTTAAAATTAAAATAATCAAGCTAGAGAAGGTAAAAGCTACACAGGAAGTCAAAGTACTTCACAATGATATAAAACTCCCTCTCAAGTCTCTACCTTGGGCCCACAAGAGCATATATTGATACTAGGTGTAGTACAAAACCTAAACATGTATGAAGGACTCCATCAAGATAAGGTAAAAAGTAATTCAAGAAAACTAAACACTCGAAGTGTGGTTAGATGATGCCCAAACAATGAGGCTTACAAGAAATTCATAGTTGAAACTAATCAGTAAATATAAGGTCTCTAAGTGCAATTGAAGGAGCCAAACATAACTTTTAAATCTTAGAACCAAGATATGAGGAAGCAGATGAAGTTCAAGTCAATGTGATAGATCTCACTATCAAGTTAGAGTAGGAGAAAGCCAAGAAAGCTCTACATGCAAGAGAAATCCAACAAAATTTGCAAGCCTAGGGAACATATGAAGGTAGCCTGCATAGGGTTGGAGAAAAATATTGAGATAATTTAGATTGAATCTTTGAGAAAAATAGAAAATGAAGTTAAAGGGACCTATGAAGAGGCACTAATAAAGTTGAACTTGAACTAGAAACGTCACTATACAGATACAAGTCATCTTAAGGCACATATAGACATCTATAATGTTAGAGAGAGTTAGCTTAATGAACATGTAGGCATCTACAAGTATGTGATCACGCAATAAAACAAGCTCTATAGGAATGCCATTTAGATAGAGGGGGTAATGTTAATCTCATTTTAGAGCAAGGCTAAGGAAGAATAGAAGCATAAGAGTGTGAAGGACAATTTTTTTAGATACAGAAGAAAGATCTAACAAATAGATATACTTGTAATACTTTATAAAAGATGTTACATTTCAATTTTAAGACCAAGAACCAATCTCACTCTCGTGAAAATTGTAACAATCTTAATTAAGATAGTTTAAGGTCAAATCTCTAAATGCATACATGCACTATAAGGACCGGTCAAGAGCCCAAGAAGAGATAGGGAGCCCCTTTTGGGGGGGAAAGCCTAAAATTTGGGTCCATGTATAAATAATTGAAATTTGGATAGAGAGGTCATTCTTGTATGTGCCAACTTTGTGAGCTCTTCCTCTTACCTTTACCTTATCCATTGGAGCATCTTGAGAGAGAGAGAGAGAGAGAGAGAGAGAGAGAGAGAGAGAGAGAGGAAGTTTATAAATGAGAGTGAGGGACTATTGGAGAATCTCTTCTTCATCATCCATGATATTATTTTTTTATTCTCTTCATTCACAATTTCTTGGAGTATACATGGACCAATTTGGAGTTATGGAGTAGTGGATCAAAAGGCATAGCACTTGAATTGTGGATCCACTAACAATCCATGGAACGATGTCGTACTACTGCGCATCCGAGGTGTGGAATCCACCAAAAAGTTGTGTGTGTGACATTTGTTACTTTGTACATACTTAGTCATTGTGTTTACATTTGTTTTGCGTGGGCAATATGGTGGAGAAGGGATTGGAGCAAGAGGAACTTATATGTAATGCTTTAGTTGACATGCATGTGAAATGGGGGTTGGTTTCAGATGCGCAAGAAGTGTTCATTAAGATGTCAACTCAAGATGTTGTATCCTGGACGACAGTGATTGCACGATAAGCAGAACATTGACCTTTCCATGACGCATTAGAATGTTTCAGATGGATGAAACTCGATGGTATTTCTCCGAATGCTTTCACGTTTGCCTTTGTGCTGAAGGCATGTGGTAACATGGGAGCCATTGACAAAGGTGAAAATTTACTTTTGGACATGGCAAAGAGTGGATTGGAAATAGATATATCTATAGGAAGTAGCATAATTGAGATGTATGCCAAGTCTGAGATGAAGCCAAAGGCTCCAGTGAACAGCTAAAAGATTTGGTTTTGGCCTCTGAGAATGCAGTTGGAGTTCTTGGTGCTCTTCTGTCATACACTGAACTACTAGCAGATGACTCAAATCATGGCAAGTTCCCCTTAGAAGCGTACAGTCTAGACACTTTTATGCGGCTTGATGTTGTAGCCCTGCGGTGGGCATTAAATGTTTTGGAGAGTAAGACAGATAGTAACAAGAGTTTTAGTTTGTTTGGATTGATGAATAGGACATGTACTGCGGGTATGGGAAAGAGATTTCTGAACCGGTGGCTGAAACAGCCCCTGCTAGATGTTAATGAAATAAACAACAAGCTTGATTTGGTTCAGGCTTTTGTTGAAGATACAGCTTTATGACAAGACATAAGGCAACATCTAAAGCGGATCCCAGATGTTGAAAGGCTTTCAAGGAAAGTAGACAAGAGAAGAGCGGTTTTACAAGACATTCTAAAGTTGTATCAAGCTAGTGTCCACCTTCCTTTCATTAGAGATGTGCTGGAGCAATATGAAGGAGAATGTGCCCCATTGGTAGCAGAACTCTATGTTAGTCTATTAAAGAGTTGGGCCGCTTTTCTAGAAAAAGGGGAGGAGCTTAAAGAAAAAAAGAGAGGATCGAATGTTTCTAGGGGGAGAAAAAAGCAAAGGCTGAAGACGCAAGCTTGGGGAAGAAAAGCGAAGGAGGAAAAAAAGCATGATGGTGGATGGAGGTGTTCTAGGGGAGGCAGACTTTAGAAGAGATCGCTCCTTTCGATCCTAGTGGGAAGAAGAAGAGAAAGGTGACCCAGCAGACATGGCCGCAACGACAATGAAGGACAGATCCCAGCGATGTTTGACTGATCTACATACGGAAGGAAGGCTGCAACGAGGATGAGGTGAAGAAGGACGAGGCCATCAATAAAGAAAGCTAGCAGAAGAAGAAGTACAATGAAGAAGATGCATCGAAACGGTAAAGAACACAGTAAAAGAGAAGAATGGGATGGGGTGGAATAACGATGCAATGAGGTGACAAAGAGGATGAAAAAGAAGACTCTGAAGATGTCAAAGGCCGAAGGTGGCGGATGATGGTGTTGAAGAAAGACGAAATGACGATGATTGAGCTGAGGTACGAGGGAGGCGACGAAGATGAAAGAGCTATTATTAGCTTTAAAGCTAGTGATGGAACGTGAGGACGAAGCAGTTGCTGATCGCAAGACGAAGGTGAAGGATTTCTGGAGCTGCTGAATGCTGACAAAGTGGAAAAAGCTATTTGAAGACAAGAATCGAAGCGCAAGAACAAAGAAGAAGATGAGGAGGATGACAAAGATTGACAAAAGCTCGAAGATCGTGATTGCGACATCAGAGGACATCTGGAGCTATTGAACGACGGACGATGATTGTAACCATAGCACGGCACAAAGTGACAAGGAAACTACAATGACAAAGATAAAATGAAGATGAAGCAACCCAGGCCACCAAACCTGCAGCGCTAGTTCTAGTTTTGAGGAGTGGAGTAGATTGTATTGTGCTTGTTGGTGATCCAGCACAGCTTCCATCTATTGTCATTTTCTCAGCAGCAAACAACCTGCTTTGCTACGGTTTTCTCTCAGCAGACAACTTTGATAAATCTGATCCGTATGCAGTGATTGTTTGTCACAACCAAACGCAAAAGAGTCGCACTATGGAAAATGCAGGGGAGCGATCCAATATGGAACCAAACTTTTGTGTTCAATATTGATAGTGAGGTCACTGAAATTTATGTTTAATTGTTTGACAGAGATACCTTTACAGCAGATGATCCTCTAGGGGTTGCTGTGATCCCATTGAACAAGGTGTTTGTGGAAGGTTTTGTACCGCCAATCTCTTACAAAGTACCCGGGAAACACGAACAACCGTAGGGAGAGGTCCAAGCAGGCTTTAAATTTTATGCCCAAGGTTGGGCTTCAAGACAAATTCAGTGCCTTTGACTGCAAAGATTGGTCTCATAGTTAAAGATGTGCTTTCTCTTCTTGCTATCAGTGCTGCTTAACAACAGCAGATCGAAGCCCTAGCAATGCGGATAGGAGATGTTCAATTTTATGCAGTTTTTTTTGTTCCTTTGGGAGAGACAGGCTGTTTATTGTTCCAATGGATATGTTAAATCAGTGGTTTAAAGAGTTCCAAGAGAAGCTTCATAGGGATTCACACTACATGAAAATTTTGTTGATATGAGTTTTTGTCAAGACGTTTATTGGAGATGCTTCCAATTAGATGTAGTTGATTGTATGTCTCATATTATCTGAAATTGAGCTTTCAAATTGAATCTGATCTCGCTAGATTGATCTTCTATCTTGAAATTTGTCAAGGTCTTTTGTAGATGCGACTTTGCTTTCAAAAACCCTTCGACATCTTTGGTGAACCTGACGTGAAAGCATCGCATTTAAATTTCAGAATGGGAGATACTTCAACATCCATTTCAGCCTCTTCTACAATTCCTGCTTTGTCCTCTACTTCAGCTTCATCATCAACTGCTGCTTCAAGTACTTCAATGGATGATTTAAAGTAGATTTTGCAGAATATGTCTATGTATATGAAGCTTCAAAATCAGCAGATACAATTGTATATGCAGCAACAGCAGGAGTTGCATCAACAACAGTTGTCTCAGCAAAGGCAACTATATTCGGAGCAAGAGAATGCAATCAGTGTGACTAAGGCGATTGAAGCAGTTGCGAATGAAAAGAAGCTATTTGATGGCCATAATGTATTGGCTTATTTGAAGACGTATAAAATCAAGATGGGATTTTTTGGAGTACCGATGGGACTTATGAGTAAATATTTACTTTGCCTTCTCACACCTGCCTTGAGGGTAAAAGTGACTGATCTTTTTCTTCAAAATTTGCATTGGCAAGATTTTAAGAAGGCCCTAAAAGAAGAGTATTTTCTTGAGGACTTTGGGATGGCTACACGGGGGTCATTCCGAGAGTGGGTCTACATGCCAAACAAAGGTCTAGCTGCTTCAGAATTGATACGAGAATTTGAAGAGAGATATAGTCAACTTGATGCCATTGAACAAAGAGCATTGGATGTTGAGAAAGTTGAGCTTTTCTTGCAAGCTGCAGATCTTGCTCTTCAGGAAGAATTAGGAGAGCTTCTTGAGGATCGCACGAAGCCTATGGGTCTTAAAACGGATTGGCAAGATGCCCAGGATGTGGTCTCGACTTTGACCAAGAGGCGGATATGGAAGACCCGCTTACAAAATGGATCTATGACACCGATGCAGTCTTCTGCTCCTATGTCTGCTTCTACCCCTGTTATTTCCTCTCTTCCTCAACCAGTTTCTTGGCCTATGCCAGTGCCTACTGTTTCTAATCCTCTTGTTCCTCCTATTCCAAGACCGATGCCCACTCCTTCTGCTCCAACACCATCCACTCCGTCGGTTTCTTCCTCTCTTGATGACATAATCAAAGGCATAACGGATTTGACACTGGATCAGTTAAAGCAGAATTGGTGGGGAAATTGAAAGAGCAGTTTGCTTTGACCGTGCCTACTATTTCTTCTAGTGCTCCTAGTGCACCTAGAAGTGCTCCTAATGCACCTAGGAGAGATCAAAGATGTATTTGGTGTGATCGTACGGACCATCAGCATTGCATGGATTGTGAATCTTCTTAAGATGCAAGGAGGAAGAATTTGGTATTTTGGGACAAGATGGCAAGATCTGGTTGACTGAAACAGGAGCTCCGCTTGCTACAAATTTGGGGAAAGGCGGAATGAAGAAATTAGTAGATGATATGGCTGCATGTACTTCTTATGTGGCAGCTAGAGGAGATGCTTCTGCATATGGAGTCCAGATTGAGAAAGGTTTAGAGAGTCCGTCAGCATTATGGACCTATGCTATGGAGGCGGCCAACAAGGAAAAAATTCGGCACAGACTATTTTGACTAATGCAGGTATTTTAGAGGATGATGAGCATATAGATGGGATGTATGATAGTATGGTTTGTGCAAATACGATGACAGAGATGGAAAATATGCTGAAAACTGATATGCAGAGTTGTCACAGTAATGTATCAGTGCAGTCCCTAGACATGTTTTATGAAATTTTAGATTTTGTGTCACAGATAGAGTCAAAGGCTAAGGTGACTCAGCAAAAAGTGTTGAGAGCTAAAGAAATTCAGCAAACAGAGTTTTCGGGTGATTATGATCAGCCTACAGAGACACAGAGGGCTGAAAACTTTCAGTCTCAACAGAGTTCACTGTTGAAATATTTCAGCATCTAGAGTTTAAGGCTGTTCCTATGCAGTCCATAGAGCAGAGGGCTAAGGATATTCAGCCCCACCAGAGTGCAGAATTGCTGATTTACAGCAAGATTTGAGTAATGCAAAGGATCATAATGAAGCCAGGGTTGACACGAAATACAAGACTGTGGATAAGAAGGTGAAGCCGGTGGCTGTACCGCTTCCACCTAACAGTGGTCAGCAAATAGAGAGGGCTGCCAAACAGCCAATTTTGAGGAATCTAAAGCATATAGGCCATAAATTTTCAGCAGAGACTCTTGCTGAATTAAAAATTGGAAATGGTGTTTTCTTGCTACCCTTAGAGAAGAAATGCTTTCAGGATATGCTTGAGTGACATGGGAGGGGGTTTGCTTTTTTCTCGCATGAGATTGGATGTGTGATTCCAGATATTGTAGCCCCTATGGTGATCTTTACTAGGAAACCTTCACTTGAGAAGGTGGATGCTATAGGTAAGATTACGGAGTATTGTTCTACCACTTCAGAGGTACGGAGATTCATTGGAGCTTGTGTGTTTTACATGATTTGGACACCCCATTTTGAACACATAGCAGATTGTTTTTATCAGCTGTTTCGAAAGGGGCAAATTTTTTTTTGGGATGAGAGCCACACTAGAGCCATGCGGAAATTGAAGAAGTTATTGCAGAAACTTTGGAAGATGGTCAAAAGATGGTTTGGGCCATACATAGTTAGATATGTCTTTGATAATGTAACATATGAGCTGACAGAATCGGATGGGACAGTGCTTAGAGTGCCTATTGCAAGAAAAAGAATCAAGATTTTCAAGAAAAGAGATGATAAGGATTATAAATTGGAAGAATTTGCAAGAGAAGAGCAACGAGAAGAAACTCCAGTAGAAGAGATAGATGATATGACAGATAATCTTGTTGATATACTGGAAATACACAATGAAGAGATTGTCTGATCTTGGATCTTGACGACAATGATCATGGGTAGTTGGCCCATCCGGAGTATGCACAGGATCAGAGGGGGTGGATGTCGTACTATTGCACATCCGAGGTGTGGAATCCACCAAAAAGTTGTGTGTGTGACATTTGTTACTTTGTACATACTGAGTCATTGTGTTTGCATTTGTTCTACGTGGGCAATATAGTGGAGAAGGGATTGGAGCAAGAGGAACTTATCTGTAATGCTTTAGAATGGGGGTTGGTTTCAGATGCACAAGAAGTGTTCATTAAGATGTCAACTCAAGATGTTGTATCCTGGATGACACTGATTCCACGATAAGCAGAACATTGACCTTTCCATCAGGCATTAGAATGTTTCAGATGGATGAAACTCGATGGTATTTCTCCGAATGCTTTCACGTTTGCCTCTGTGCTGAAGGCATGTGGTAACATGGGAGCCATTGACAAAGGTGAAAAATTACTTTTGGACATGGCAAAGAGTGGATTGGAAATACATACATCTATGGGAAGCAGCATAATTGAGATGTATGCCAAGTCTGAGATGAAGCCAAAGGCTCCAGTGAATAGCTAAAAGATTTGGTTTTGGCCTCTGAGAATGCAGTTGGAGTTCTTGGTGCTCTTCTGTCATACACTGAACTACTAGCAGATGACTCAAATCATGGCAAGTTCCCCTTAGAAGCGTACAGTCTAGACACTTTTATGCGGCTTGATGTTGTAGCCCTGCGGTGGGCATTAAATGTTTTGGAGAGTAAGACAGATAGTAACAAGAGTTTTAGTTTGTTTGGATTGATGAATAGGACATGTACTGCGGGTATGGGAAAGAGATTGCTGAACCGGTGGCTGAAACAGCCCCTGCTAGATGTTAATGAAATAAACAGCAAGCTTGATTTGGTTCAGGCTTTTGTTGAGGATACAGCTTTACGACAAGACACAAGGCAACATCTAAAGTGGATCCCAGATATTGAAAGGCTTTCAAGGAAAGTAGACAAGAGAAGAGTGGTTTTACAAGACATTCTAAAGTTGTATCAAGCTAGTGTCCACCTTCCTTTCATTAGAGACGTGCTGGAGCAATATGAAGGAGAATGTGCCCCATTGGTAGCAGAACACTATGTTAGCCTATTAAAGACTTGGGCCGCTTTTCTGGAAAAAGGGGAGGAGCCTGAAGAAAAAAACAGAGGATCGAATGTTTCTATGGGGAGAAAAAAGCAAAGGCTGAAGATGTAAGCTTGGGGAAGAAAAGCGAAGGAGGAAAAAAAGCACGATGGTGGATGGAGGTGTTCTAGGGGAGGAAGACTTTAGAAGAGATCGCTCCTTTCGATCCTAATGGGAAGAAGAAGAGAAAGGTGACGCAGCAAACATGGCCGCAACAACAATGAAGGACAGACCCCAGCGATGTTTGACTGATCTATAGACAGCAGGAAGGCTGCAACAAGGATGAGGTGAAGAAGGACGAGGCCATCGATAAAGAAAGCCGGTAGAAGAAGAAGTACGATGAAGAAGATGCATCGAAACGGTGCTTGGGCCGTCAATAAAGAACACAGTAAAAGAGAAGAATGGGATGGGGTGGAATAACGATGCAATGAGGTGACAAAGAGGATGAAAAAGAAGACTCTGAAGACGTCAAAGGCCGAAGGTGGCGGACGATGGTGTTGAAGAAAGACGAAATGACGATGATTGAGCTAAGGGACGAGGGAGGCGATGAAGATGAAAGAGCTATTATTAGCTTTAAAGCTAGTGATGGAACGTGAGGACGAAGCGGTTGTTGCTGATCGCAGGATGAAGGTGAAGGATGTCTGGAGCTGCTGAATGCTGACAAAGTGGAAAAAGCTATTTGAAGACAAGAATGGGAGCGCAAGAACGAAGAAGAAGACGAGGAGGATGACAAAGATTGACAAACCGGCAGAGGATAGAGCTCGAAGATCGTGATTGTGACATCAGAGGACGTCTGGAGCTATTGAACGGCGGACGATGATCGTAACCACAGCACGGCACAAGGTGACAAGGAAACGACAGTGACAAAGTTACAAATGAAGATGAAGCAACCCAGGCCACCGAACCTGCAGCGCTAGTTCCAGTTTTGAGGAGTGGAGCAGATTGTATTGTGCTTGTTGGTGATCCAGCAAAGCTTCCACCTATTGTCGTTTCCTCAGCAGCAAACAACCTGCTTTGCTGCGCTTTTCTCTCAGCAGACGTCTTTGATAAATATGATCCGTATGCAGTGATTGTTTGTCACAACCAAACACAAAAGAGTCGCACTATGGAAAATGCAGGGGAGCGATCCAGTATGGAACTAGACTTTTGTGTTCAATATTGATAGTGAGGTCACTGAAATTTTTGTTTAATTGTTGTATGAAATCTCTCTCATACTGGACAAATAATTCCTAAGCATAGATAACATGATGAACAAGAATTACAAAAGTTTCCAACATGAGAAATAATTGTACCTTTATACTATATTTTTCATCAAGGAACACTAGGCTTTCCACTCATGGTCTACAAACTAAGAGTTAAAGCATTGCTAACTTTCACAACTCCATAGCACATAGGCAAGTAGAAATCCAAGGATCACCGTTGGCGAGACCTTTCCTCCTCAAATATTTAACCCATGAGGAACAAGTAGCCTCCACATCTCTATAAGAATACTTAGTATTTCTCAAGCATTGGGCAGAAAATATAAGCTTCAATATCTTCTAGCTTTTCAATGAAGGGTCAACTCCTAACTTGTATCTATGCATAAATTACCAACAACCACATCTATCCATACACTAGTAACACCAACCTCATCACTTTTGTATCATGGTGCCATCCATGTTTCTCTTAAAAAAAACTACATAAACATAAAATCATAAACTTTTATCAAGAAATATTTTATTGATAAGAAAATTATTATTAAATCTTTAGTCATTATCTCCTTGTCATGTGCATACCAATCATTGATGCCAATATGCTACACATGCAAGTCTTCGTATGCTAGAAACTCATAACTTGTCCTTGTGTTCATTCAAACCTTGGGAAGGTCACTTGTAAATGCATGTCCATATCACATAGACTCAACATAAGAGATTTTTCAAATACCATTTTTACACATTTTTTACATATAGAAAAGTACCACATATAGTAGTTGTTTATAGATTGAATAAAAAAGGATTTTGTTTTATTTTAACAAAATTCACAAGTAAAGATATTTATAAATAGACCTTGAATGCATGAGATATAGAGTATATATACATATAGTGAACCCCCTCAAGATCCAAACTCACCCCATATGCACATGCATTATTGTTGTCCTCGTCCATCATGATGGATTCTCATAGTCTCATACCTTATATGGACTTAAGAAATTATATGCTTGTAAATCATTCTTATGGTATCCCATTCACATTCATGAATGATATACATATCTTACAACTCAATATATTGAAGCTAAAAGTCCTACATTGGCCATAGTACCATCTCAAGTCAACAACCCAAGCTATCTATTTGTGATTCTAAGGAAAAAGCTACTAACCCTTGGGAAAACCTTGAAACATGCTCCTAAACATTCAAAGAGAGGTTGCTTCTAGAATCTCACTAGAACCATCAAATCTTGTTTACCAAAAGACATAAAACCATCTCTTTCTTCTCTCATTGTAACAAATGCATGAGTTGGTCTCATATCCTTAGTCCCATTTAGGGCCTCTAGAGAAAGCCTCACTATTTTTTGTTATTCGATTTCAACCTCTCTTAAGGAAAGACATTAAGAAGTGAATACAATCCACATCATGAACTCAGTCATTAAAATAGCTTTCCATATCAGACTAGAAATCATGTCTTAGTATGCAATCGAAAGATACTTAGAAGATGAAACTAAGATGGTTTTATGTTCTCCTATAGGTGGATAAGCAAGCCTAATTTGGAATTTTACCACAATCAAGGCTTGATATGAATCACTACCCTTATCCAACCTAACATGGTTCAAATCAAACCTTGAAGATCATGGAAGCTACAATTTCTCAAAGATCCAAAATTTCCTCACCAAGAATCCTAAGGTGTTCTATGTGTTTAACTTGGATATTTGAAGAAATCTATTGATATCGTCAATGTTAGAAAATTCAACAATACCTTGACTTTTTGTCATCAACACTTGTAATTAATTGCAACTGCTCATATGTTTGCTAAAGTAAAAATAGTCAACATATGAAGGTGGACTCCTAGAAATCTTTTTTGATGTCAAGACAGATCATGCTTCCATAGCACGGTTCAATCTATGTATTCTTCCTTCTTACATCACACAATTGCTTGAAGACACGATGGGTAGCTAGTTTGGTAGTTGTTTCCATCCTTTCTTCTCAAAATTCTCCATAACCTTGTAGGAGTCACTCAATGAATGCATCTTAAGTGAGAGCTATCTACATTGTGTCCTTTTTTCAAGAACTAACTTATTTTTATTTAAAATATGAAAATAGAAGAAAAAAGAAGAAATAGCAAAGAGAGGAAAGGATCCAACCATAATAGTAGGTGCAATACAACACTACATGTAGAGGTCCTCAAATTAGACATACTTGGTAGCTTAACTCCACTTTTAATCCTCTTGTCACATCACAGGTTAGGGCATATCAAAGATACGATATCTTTGGCTTATTTAGTAGACCATCACCCTAAATTCTAGCACATCCATCTAACTCTTATTCCAACCCTTCTATACACTAAATCCTTAAGTATGGGATTAACATTGCATAAACCTCACATAAACATTATCACACTACATTGATAGGTAGACATGCCCTTAACTAGATATGCTCAATGCCCCACCCTCATAAGGTGCTGTCAATGATCCATAGTGCTCTAAGATGTAAGACTCCCATTATGAGGAGAAGCCGTGTGTGAGCACAAACATTGGTTGGATTGTAATGTGTATGCTAGATGAGGTCTATGTGACTGAATGGAAAAAAGGTGACCTTTGTGGATCTAGCATTTGGGTTAGATAGAGTACTTATGTTGGTAGAAACTTAAGGCACAATGCATCAAGTTGTGGGGTGTGAGAGTTATCAAGGACTCATATTTTGGCATTTTTGGGCTGCAAAAGTGGCCCTTGGCCATTGGCCCCCCAAATAAGGATAGAGAGGTACTGTGTCTAGCCTAATAGCAAAGAGAATATTCACTAAAATACTCCTTGGATGACTAGAGAAGGCTCATAATATGGTTGGATATTTTGACTAGACTACCTTCTTAGGCTATAAAAGAAAGACCCCTTGAAAGCCATCATGAATTTATATTTCACCTAGTCAGAGCTCTTCCAACTACCCTTAAGATCTTTGCCTCTATCATCTATCTAGATTTCCTTCATAGTGAAATCACACAGGTGGATAGAGCCATCTTGATATCAAATCATTTGAAATTAAAGTAGCTTATGTTATTCTCATATTTGTTGTGTGTTCTCTACTCACTTACATTCTGTCTGCTATGCCATATAGTTTCTAATGTATCAAAGCCTAGGGGGCTCTGAGGAGTGAAGAGTATGCGAAAGAAAAGGGATTCAATCACAAAGAAGTAAAATGACATCTATTGCATCAAGTAGCGATATTGGTGCACTAGGTGCTGCTGTTGCTATATTGACAATTTAAACATTGAGAAATCGTTCAACAACCTTTAGCAAAGGCAAATTAGATGGTACAAACTACACTTTTTGAAAGTTCAAATATCCTTGATTCTTATGAGCTTCTAAAGACGACGATGGGGGCTGACTCAAAGCCACATCCCATCTCAATCCATCAAATTTGAGTGTTATGATTTCTCCAAATGTAGATCTCCTACAAGCTTGCAAAAAAAGGTGCACAAATGCATTGTGTGCCTTAGTTACATGCCATTTTGATAGTTTTTTAACCTTGATTCAACATACAACCAAGGCATTAGAGGCTTGGAACATGCTGGGGAGTCGATACAAAATGTGAAATCAAATAAGGATTCAAAACTTGGAGAGTCAACTAGCAGTAGAGAAGTTTGTTGAAGGAGAGATAGCTAAAGTATTCACATCACTCAGATCAAGAATCTACATGACCAGATGGATAGCACTAGGATACAAAAGAATAGTGAGGAGCTATCTTGGAGGTATCTTTGGATTCTTTCCACCAAAGTTTGATGGATTGGTAACTACCCTAAACACTCATGTGAGACCCCAAGCTTTGATGTTTGAGTAGAATTGAAGAAGGAGGAGCTATGACTTAAAGCTTGAGAAGGTAGCACTAGTGGAGATGTTGCATTCTTTGCCAATGTAAAAGGAAAAGTTGGTTTCTCTACCAACAGTGAAAAAAAGAAGAAGGGTAGTAAGAAAAAGTTTCAGGAGAGTGCTTCCACTGTAAGAAGAAAGGACATGCAATTACAAATTGATATGTTAAGAAGGAAAATGAATAGAATGGCATCATGAAGACTAAAGGGAAGGAGACAGCAAATACAATTGAAGCAGAGTTGGAGTTATTCCCTGGGGATTCCACCTTATAGAACATGTAAGATACCACGTGAGTTCAAAAGAAAGGATATTATATTTAGTAAAATTTACAATATTATATTTACAAAATGGATTTTTAAATATAATTTGAAAAAAAATATACGTTTAGTAAAGTAAAAGGGGTCATTTCAAGGCCTTATATTATGTAAAGAAAGGGTATTTCTTAATATCCTTTGAATGCAGGATGATTTCTTATAGGTGGACTCCTCAGGAGTTATTCATGGCGACCACCAATGAGAAAGTGTGTTTTCAGTGCAAGAAATATATACCACTGACTCATGGATATTGGATAATGGTGCCTCCTATCACATGACCAACAACAAATGCCTATATAGTTCTATGAAGCCTCTACAAGAATCTATCACTTTGATAGTCGAAAATGATGCAAAATGCTCTACCAAAGACACAAGCACTATTTTCTTTGTTGTTGCAAATGATAAACTCAAAAATATTTGATTAAGAGAAATCAGCCTATCAGTTGCTTCTATAATTGATATTGGCCGTGAGGTAAGGTTCACTAAGATAGGGACAAAAATAATCAATAGTGTTGGAAAAGTTGTTGGCAAAGGAGAAAGAAGAAACAACTTGTATGAGCTAAGTGCTCTTATAGCCACTGCTAGTGTGGGCACGAGTAAACTTTGGCATCAAAGATTTGGTCACATTGGTTTTGCAATATTAAAGGAGATGCATAAGCAAGGTGTGGTTATTTACCTAACTACAATAAAATTGAAATGAAAGAACCATGTGAAGCTTGTATAAATGGGCAAGCAACAGAGAAATACATTTTCACAAGAAAGTAAGAATATAGTGAATGCTCCTCTAGTGTTGGCGCATGCTGACTTGTGTGGTAAAATGCCTACACAAACCTTGGGAGGATCTTCTTATTTTATGTTGATCATTGATGACTATAGGAGGAAGATGTGGATGTACTTCCTTCATGGACAAGGCTCAAGATTTTGATAAGTTTAAAGAATGACTAAAACTTGTGAAGAATGAAATAGGACAGAATGTGAAGAATTTTAGAACAAATGCTAGTGGTGAGTCCAACTTGAAGGAGTTTGAATAATTTTGCAAGAGTGAAGGGATTAAGCATCAATTGATGATGCCTCATACACCTCAGTAGAATGACATTTTTGAATGCCGAAATCATACTATTGTGGGAATGGCAAGGTGTATGCTTAAGGACAAAGGATTGCCTAACCAATTTTGGGAAGATGCTATTAATACTATAGTTTGCATTCTTAATCAGAGTTACATAAAGGCTCTTAAGGGAAAAACTCCTCACAAGGCCCATTTTGGTAAGAAACTATCTATCTCACATTTTAGAACTTTTGTAAATAAATATCATACACATATTTCAAAGGATAAGAGAAACAAGTTAAATCCAAAAGGTATAAAACATATATTATTGGCTTATAGTTATGAGCAAAAGGCTTACAAATTGTATGACCAAGAGGCAAAGAATATCATAGAGAGCCATGACGTGGTGTGTAAGAAATAGCCACATACAATGGAGGAGGAGAATATAAGTTCTTCCACTTTATCATCTAACAAAGAAGTAGTCCACTATGAACCTATCCTAAGAACTGTCCCTACTCTCTGAGGAGGAGAAAGCATAATCTTCGGATGATGAGAAAAAAGTTCACCAACTTGCAATCATACTAATAGAAAAGTCATTGCTACGATGACTGAAGTAGCTCTGTGATCACATTAATCCTATGCCTACCACAATTGACAAAAAGGCATATGGAAAAAGCATATCTCTAAGAGTAGAGAAGTAAAAAATGGCTTCTACTCACATAGTCAATATGGTCTTGATGGCTAAGATTATGATAGAAGTAATGGAGCCAATAGACTTGGAAGAAGCACTTGTTGATCTAGCATGGAGAGCAACTATGCAAGCTGAGTATGATAGCATGATGAAGAATAATATTTGGAAACTAGTGGAACAACTAGAGAAGAGAAAGATTATTGACGCCAAGTGGGTCTAGAAGGTAAAGTAAAAGGTTGATGCTCGGGTGATAGCAACTTAGAAAAATACAAAGCGAGATTAGTTGCATAGGGATTTTGATAGGTTGAAGGATTTGATTTTTAAAAATGATTTTCTCCAATTGCTAGAATGACTACTATTCTCATAGTACTTGCAGTGGCCACTCATAAGAAGTGGCATGTTTACCAAATGGATGTCGAATTAGTATTCTTGAATAGTGATCTCAAGGAGGATATATACGTGGTGCAACCACTAGGGTTTGAGGCCCCCCATTTTGAGAACAATTTTTGTAAGATGAAGAAGACATTGTATGGGTTGAAACAAACCCCTACAACACGACACTAGCTGATAGATAAAAATTTTTAAATCTTGAATTTCAAAAGATGTGCCTTAAATGCTAACCTCTATGTTTATAGAGATGGTGAAAAGTCTGTAGTAATTGTCCTATATGTGGATGACCTTCTTATTATAGGTGACTATGAAGATATGATTCATCAGAATCGAAAGGCTTTGAGCTCTAAGTATGAAATGAGAGACTTGGGCTTGTTGCATTATTATTTAGGGATTGAAGTCTAGCAACTTGGGGAAGTTACTATATGTATATCCTCTACATCACTTACGTTCAAGGCCTATTTATAAATATCCTTATCTGTGAATTTTTCCTAAATAAAATATAACACTTTTCTATTCAATCTGTAAATAGTCCCTTTAGATTACACCCTTTTGTATGTGAAAAATATATAAAAATGGTATTTTAAAAATATCTTATTTTGAACCCACGTGATGCATACATATATTCATGAGTAATTTCATACTACCTCCACATCCATTGAGTTTTCACCTCTATAAATATACTACCCACTCCATGGGAATACCTTAAATGGATGGATGCCATTAGATTGGCACTTAGCCCCCAGTTAGCTAATAGCAAGGGGATAAATGTTAACCACAAATCAAAATAGCTACACATTAAAGGAAAAGTCAAAGAGGAACAAGCCAAAGAAAAAGCAATTTTGGAAATACTAAAGAAAATGGTATAATATTTTGAAACTTCATTGTATTTGATTTATGCACTTCAAATTCTATGAGATTGAATAATTAATTTAATCTCATCTAGTATCTATGGATATCAATTCTATGTAAACTTGTAAAGAAGGAGAGCTAGAATCACTTCCATGTAATTTGTAGTAACTCTTGGATTAAGACTAGATGAAATGCAACCATTGTAGAGGTTGCAAGTAGAGGCATTTCATTTATCAAGACTATTTTTGCAAGGCCACCATGGATAGACTACAAGCCACAGTGCACTATAAAAAGAGACGAAGATTCACACAATAAGAGAGACATGATTGAGGGTACCCAACCAAAAGCAAACTCTATGTTTATGATTTGTAAGATGAATATTTTACTATCTCATATTTTTGTGTGCAAGATTTTGAGAGGCTCCTCTATTTGTATCTTCTTACTTGCTTCATCATAGCTTGAGAGTGAGCAAGGAAGAGAGAGTGTGTTAGGGACTTAAAGAGATGAAGCTACTCGTCATTCATCCTCTTCTTCAGAGTGATCAAGGGAGAGTGAGAGAGAGTGAGGGATGCAAAAAGTTAAAGCTTCTCGTCATTCTAGCTATTTTTATTCTTCTTCTCCTTCTTGTCTTGGTGAGAGCATGAGAGTGAGGTATTGAGTTGGAGAGAGAGAGAGAGAGAGAGAGAGAGAGAGAGAGAGAGAGAGAGAGAGAGAGTAGGATGAGGAACTGATGTGGAGAGGGTCTATATTTCTCTAGTCTCTTTTTCTTCTTCTTTCTCTCTACTAATATCTTGGTGATGGAGCAATGGTGATAGATGGATCAAGGGACTAGTGATAGTGGATTAAGAGAAGCCTCAATTGAATATGAAACCTTATTGAAAAACCATATGGTAGATTGTTATAGAAAGTATGGAAGACTATGGTAATGCTCACTATAACTATTCTTGAATCTTTTTTCCTTCTTTCTTTAATGGGATTAAGAAGAGAGAGAGAGCTCAAGGGGGTAACTCATGAATATGTGTGTGTATCACATGAATTCAAAATAAGGGATTTTTAAAATATCTTCTTTATGCATTTTTTACATATAGAAGGGTGTCATATAACGGATTTATTTATAGATTAAATAGGCTTTGAACACATGTGATATAGAGGATATACATATAGTGAAACCCAAAGAGAGAGAGAGAGAGAGAGAGAGAGAGAGAGAGAGAGAGAGAGAGAGAGAGCATAAATAATTAGGTCCAATTTTGAGGCCAAAAGGGCATCGTGAGGATTTGAACTAGATCCCAACCACATTCTAACTAGCTAAAAATAGAAAAAGAAGGACACATTACTAATTACTCATTTTTCTCTATGTTTAGAGCCAAATTAGCATTAGATAGTGATGGTAGCTTTCTCTTTTCTCTCTCTTCCTTTTATTTTTGTGTTTAATAACCTCATTCCCAAATATTTTGGCTAAGACCTTGATAGTAGCACCATATCTCCCAAGACATTTGATTATGATCTCTAGATACCTATTTTTTAAGTTTTAATTATATATTTTTAAACTAAAGTTTTTTAAATTCTTTCACTTTTTAAGGGTCTCTCCAAGCTCTCTATATATTCTTTTGTTGTTTCATTTAGTGTTTCTTTTCTTTCTCCTCTTATCAACATTCTCTTCTTTGTGTTTGTCCATGCCATTAAAAGAAGCTTGAGATATCATTTCCAATGCTCTATTAGAAGAAGAAACAAGGTTAACAAAGGTAATTGAAATGTTGAGACTTTAATGGTTTTAGAAGTCATTTTCATGGTTATAGGCCTTTATTCTTACCTTCATTCTTACTTACTATTAGTCTTGCTTTTTTTTTTCTATATTTGCATACTCTATTGGAATAGACTTGTTGTGTCAATTTGAATAAAAAGAAGTAAGAAAATTATGGAGGTAATTAACATGGTAAGAGATATATGAGTCTTTTTCATTATGATAGTGATTTGTCTTCTTTCTTATTATTACTCTTTTGTGTTTTATGTATTCTTATGCTCTATTGGAAAAGACTTAGCATGCCAACTAGATTAGATGAAGTAAGAAATTGATTGAGGTAATTGGAATACTAAAGCAATTTCTATTTGTTTTTGCACTTTCATTGGTTTAAGTAGTCACTTGTAACAATACCTTCCAATGTTGCATGTCTTCACTCTCTTTTTCTTTCAAGAAACATGGATGAAGCTCCAAGGAAAAAGAGGATTCATATGCATAATACTCTGAAAAAAGAATATTTTGCATGGAGAGAAAAGAACCATAAACTTCTTTGTGAGAGATGAAGCCTCAAGGTTGAGATATGAATGCAAGAGGTACATTGATATGTGGATAAATGGAGTCTTATATCCAATATATCTATTGGTATAACAACCATATGTATTTCAGACTCATTATGATATTATCAAGTATATTAGAGATGAAAAGGATATCTTTTTGGGATATTACAATCATTTGGAGTCTTAACATGTAAGTAAGGTTTACAATTTGAAACAATTACTTTATCACACAACCATTCTTCTTGGGAGGCAAAGTATAGAGAAGTAGCGAATAGATTGTTCAAGGTAGACATAGAGTTAAAAACAATGAAGAAGGAAATGGTTAAGATCAAGAAGAACAATAAATCACAAAAGGATTGAGTGGAAATTTTGAAAGCCTCACTAATATCAAGTGATTTTAGGTCCAAGAAAATGCATTTTAAAAGCCTTGATAATTTAGCTCTTAAAGGCAAGGGATTCAATAAAATAATAAAAAATAATATGATAATTATTGACTTCAAGAATTTTTATTTCATAAGGCGACCAAAACCAAAAACAAAGAGAAATTTATCAATTTACTACAAAACTTCAATCTCTCCATGAAAAGATATGTGAAAGGAGATAAGTAAGGATCTTCAAAACATAGTTGAACTTGGGAAAGTTTTGGAAGCATGTAATAATGCTTCAATAACAAGATAAGTGGACAAGGATACATATCAACGAACACGGTAATGTTATTTTTCTAGACTATATATGATTGCAGAAGATCAAAGGAAAATGAAAAACCCTATGATCACAAAAGCTCCTTGGTGCCTATAAGCATATTAAAGATTCAATGCATTTTACAAAGGGAAAGAAAAAAGGTATATTGGTTTTTAGTGAATTCAAAAATGCGTGGGTAGATCTAAAGAGCATTCATGTTGTAATGGTGCATGAATATGCTATGACTTTGGAGAATATAGAGGGAAAACTCATATTTGTATTGAAACTAGATGAATCAAAAATATTAAAACACCAAAAGATGAAACATATAAGTATTGCACTCATGAATAGGGCTCTGCAACATGCAAGGTATTTATCATCATAGAAAAAGGTTAATAGCATTCAATTTGAGAATCATCTATGGTGGATAAGTACAACTCAAGTGAACCATGAGACCTCAAATGGATTTTCAACCACACAAACATCCCAAGCATCATTGCATCACAAGACAAAGGTGAGCTACTTGTGGTAGAAGACATTAGGTCACTTGAACTAGAGGCTTACTTGAAAGCCTTAAAATGTATGTTTGGAAATTTTGGTGGAGTGAAAATACACATCATCCATAATTGTATTGTATGAATGGAATGACCTCCTTAGATTGGTCTAAGACAAGAAGAATAGAAGTTCCCCCATCAAGGGATAAGATGAATAGTTGAGCTATGACTTTGAATAGTGTAGGCAAGCATTTACAAGGTAGTGCACTCCAAGAATCACAAGATAGAAATCGAGAGGCTATCCTTCAAAATTCCATAAGAACGAGTGTATATTTGTACATTGCATGCAAAGATCCATGGTTGTGGGCTAAGAAAGAAAAATCATTGTGTGAAATGTTCAATTCATTTGATCAAAAATAGCTCTAATGTGTAAAATCAATCAATACTACACAAGAAAGCGAGAAAACCATAGAGGATTGATATGAAACTCAGAAATAAGATTCTCATTAGCTCGATGAGATTTTGTACATAGTGTGATTTTTTTCACATTTTTTGGAGAGAATTTACTCTTTATAAAATTATATATATACATTTAAGGATATTATATACACATGATGAAGAACCGTCTTCTTTTGTGACTTTCTACTTTCCCATGTTCTTCTTTATCTTTTTCATCTTCTAGCAAAAATGCACTACTTTTGCAAGAGGTGTCTTCACCTCCTATAACCTTGCAAAGAGGGGTTCCTTAAGGGATTGGTAGAGCTAGGGCATAAGCACTATAGCATAAGAAGTATCTGCTTGAGTATTTGCTCCTTGAGCCTTTGCATCCAAGAGCATAGCCAACAAATCTTATTACATCATACTTCTCAATAACTATGACTTTATGTTTATTTGCAAGTACATGGGAATAGCCTAAATATTTGGACAAAGTCTTCAGAAAGTAGTCATTGGAATAGATGGCTCATCACTATACTTTGAATGATAGATAATCACAATGTTTGGATCAAGTTTGGAAAAATAGTATGCAAGGGTAAAATCTTATCCAAACTTAACCCTTGTACCACGAAAATGAGCCATTAGACCATTGTTTGTGAGATGATACATGAAGAAAATATGAGAATATTTTTTTAAACTATGAAATATTCAATCAATTAAAAATGGGAAAGAATAATTAAAAAAAGGCCCTACATTTTTAGGATTTTCTTCATATTATGTAACCCTTTCATCTATCCACCAAAAATTGATAGAACCAAGCTAAGGATCCTCTCCACGATGACCTTCTTCTTTGTCTCCCTACCTATATTGTCAATACCAACTCATCATTCTAAAAAAATTCCCTCTTCAGTTGAAAGTGTCTCTCAGTGCTTAAGAGACTTTTATAGGTAGAATTTAAGAGCATTATTTTCCATCAATCAGATCCTAATCATCCTCATAAGCCTCTACAACAATCACTCCAATGCAAAATTCCTTCATGAGCCTTGTAAATTTTTGGATATCATTAAGCAACAAGAACTCCACGAGTATGGCAATGGCAAGGAGATTGGAAAGAGTGAGGGATTAAATGGATATTTGAATGTCTCTTTGCTTATCTTCCCTTCATTCACCTCCATTGGCCTAGAAGTAGAGTAAAAGAAACAAAAGTTAGAAAATCTTACATTATAGCATAAGAAACCAACCCGGATCCCATGGTGCATAGGAATACATCCTAACTAAACAAAAGGCATCCATGCACATCATAGGGTCTAGGTGAAAGACAAGAGGATACAACAGAATTAGCATTATTTGAGGACATCTTGATGTGCAATTTCTTGAGATGCACTTTCTTGGTTATGTGGTGTACATAACAATGCTAGTTTGGTACATAATATTATTAAGGCTACAATGTAGTACATAACAATGCTAATTTTGTACATAATAGTATTAAGGCTACAATGTAGTACATAATAATGCTAATGTGCTACGTAACAATATTGAGGCTACAATGTAGTACATAACAATGCTAATGTAGTACACAATAGTATTGAGCCTAGAATGTGTTATTTCCCAAAAACATCTTAAATATACACATCACAAGAGAAATCACCCAAGGAGAAATGAATATGAGGACATCCCACTTTGAACGTGTCATTGCTTGGCAAAGAAAATGTAGAAACTTGAGAATAAATGTCTTTATTTTGTAATGGATTGCTTGGCCTTAATACAAGATATTTAACCATGAATAGCAATAGTGATGCTATCAAAAAAGTATAGATAGATTATGGGTGATCTATAGTTTCTAGCATTGCACTTTCTTACTAATGTAGTAGATAACAATGCTAATGTGATACATAACAGTTTGTGGGCTAGCAATGTGTTATTTCCCATAAACATTCTAAAGATAAACATCATAAGAGGATACCCCCAAGTTGATGTAACGTGCCTGCCAAGCTCTAGGACAAGGCGTGCCTTTTGTAGTCCATTAGTAGGTTTTCCAAATAACACCTCCTAGCGCTCCCTTGGAGTATCACACGGTTTGTCACTTAGACCCTACTGAGTCTACATAGCAACACAAGAGTTTTAGGTGAATCCACTAGGATCGACCTAAATTCTACATTCTTAAAATCAGTTAGGTTTCGTAATAGACAACTAGCGTCAATAATTCGAGTTTCCACTTCTCATAGGATCACTCGAACTAAAGCAGACTTGCCATTGCACTTAGTTCAAAGAGAATGGGAGATGAACAGAAGCACGGCACGTCAACCCTCTTGCCCATAAGGAAAAATCCCATTTCGGCCCCCTAAAACAATGCAAGTCGGTTCTACATAGCAATTAGGTGGTCATTTTCGTTTTCCTGTTTCTATCCAAATTTAGAAAGCTTCTAGCTAACTGAGACTACCCTACTGTTGGACACACCCATCCAAGGGTCACAATCACCCACTTTCCTTCGGTGAAAGTATCATCTTTAGATTTTTAATTACCTTTAGCACATTTATTGAAACATATACAACCAACTTCCTTAATTAATATGTAAGATCATAGGTTCCTTCACATAATTTATCTCATAGACATGCATACAATTCAAAAAATCCTTGAATAAAGTAATTTCCTTTATTATATTAGAAGTTCATTACAAATATTTTCAACTATGTGGAAGATATACAAAATTCCATGCTACGTAGCGGAAAGGCCTATCCGTAAGGATAGTATCCAGTAGTACGGAAATGTGAATGCCAAAGGGGGCTTTAGTTGTAAATTCCACATTACTCCTAGAATCTGACGAGAGTCCCTTTCTGACCTAGGATGGGATCTTGGAACCCTAATACTAGTTACAAGGGTGGAATCTTGGTGGGCAGAATACAAGATAGACCTTAACCTAAGGTAACCTTACAATCTAATGAGGATTCTCCTCCCCATAAAGAAGTATTGAGCACATATCTTTCAAAATTTTTTATGTAAGGCATGAGTTTCTTGCTTCTTAGGGCTAACTAACCCAACATAAGCAATACCTTTGCATAAACTATTTTTCAAGAATATACAATATTCCTCCATTTCAATTTTGGGGGTTTGTAGGTAATTCCATCCAATATTTCCTTAATGTTGATCTATCCTAGGAAATAGCGATTTTACTTCAGTTGGTACCTAGAAAAATACAACGATGATAACCTATCGAGATGATTTAGAAGGCTTTTAAATAGACCTTTACGTTATATAACAAGTGTTATTCACAATACATGACATTTTCGCATTTGACAATAGGTATATCGAGCTATTTTACTTTAACTGATCTCAAGTGCACATATAGTCATTTACTCATTTTATGCAATGCAATTAGAAATTCCTTTTGTGTGTTAGCTAATGCATAGATTGCACTTCTATTCACAATATCCTATTGCATAGATCATTCCATAATACTAAGTTCTTTGTTATGCAACCATCTACACAACTACCTAAGAGTTTAGTATGTAGTGTAGGTTTCTATTTCATAACTTATGCAATATCCATCTACAACTTTTTCTATCATGATTCTACGGATTATAACCTTGACTAATCTTAACTACAAACCATAGGTAGTAGTTATCAATTTATGCATACATTAACGCACATTCTAGATCAAAGCTATCTTCTCATGTAAGTGCAAGTATGGAAACCAATATTTTATGTACTTAAGTGTTATATGGATATTGTCCATGCAATCTAACAAGTAGTTTGTGCACTATTTAATACAAAAATGAACATTTTATATAAAATTTAAAAACCTTATTATTTTATGTACTGATATGAAAACAATAGTCAATTTCTGAGATGTGAGTAACTTGGTTCGACATGACGACATTATGAATTTCATATTTCTTACAATTGCGTTCGCCACATCCAATGTTCCATTGGTACTGGAAACTCCAACAACCTCGAGCACTCATACATTTCTTGCAATACCCGTTCCTTGGCTGGTTGCAGTGGTTCTCATGGTCTTTGCACCTCATTGCTTTGGTGCCATTGTCGAGAGTGGGATTGAGAGATAAGGAAGGAGGGTTGAACTTGGGAGGGGAGAGCATGAGAGAAGATTTCCTAGTCGATGATTGAGAGAGGGAATAAGTTATCTCTCTCTCTCTCTATTCTCACTAACTCCCTATTCTCTCTCTCTCTCTCTCTCTCTCTCTCTCTCTCTCTCTCTCTCTCTCTCTCTCTCTCTCTCTCTCTCTCTCTCTCTCAACCTCTCGAAATCTTCCTTTTCCGTTTCGAGTAAAGGGCATGGATTTATATAGGCAGAAGGGAATACGTGCTACCTCTCCCTTCCCATCTCTTTCTCCTTCCTTCTTGCCATAATAACTCCTTCACTCTCAGTTTTAGAGTGGGAGCTCTTTACGTTTGGAAAAAATGGTGGTGTTAACATCAGTGATGATGGCGTTGATGATGATGATCACGACCTATTCATCGAGGAGATTCAGGAGAGGTGGTGCCCTTTATGGTAGCAATAACTAGTTAGTTTGCAACACTTTTTAAACAAATATTAATTATAATGTTTAAAATTTTATAATAAGTATCTATTATATAGCTTATATAACATATAAGTTATATTACTAACCTTCCTAACTTACTAATTAACGTATAAATTAACTTACTAATTAACGTATAAAGTAACTTACTAACTTATAACAAACTAATATTTTTGTCTTAACTAACCTTTTTTTTTTCAAGATGTGGGAATGTTACATCCCCCTCCCCTTAGAGGAATCGAGATGTCCTCATCTCAAGAGAAACTGTGGGTATTGTTGATATAGAACATTCTCATCTATCCATGTAGCATCTTCTTCAGGGTAGTCTTTCCATTGGATAAGGTATTCTCCAACGATTCCACTTCTCAATTTTCTCTCTCTTACATCAATTACTCTATTAGGTTGTAGCTCAAGGATGCCTTAGCTAGGTATTATGACTTGTTGATTATCAATGATATGGTTAGGGTTAGCTACGTATGCTTTCAATAAGCTAACATGAAATACATTATGGATTTTCAAATCTCAAGGAGTTGTATCTTATAGGTGCTTAGTTCTAAGCACTTGAGAACCTTATAGGGTCCACAATATCTTGGACTTAGCTTCTTAAATTCTCCCAAAGACGAGGAGCTCTTCTTCAGATGGACATGGACAAAGACCATGTCTCCTTCTTTGAAGATTCATTCTTGCCTTTCCAAATATGCATTTTGTCAGTCCTTGGCAGATTGAATATCATGTCTGATAATCTTGATTTGATCATCCATTTCTTCTAACATTTTTCTTGAAGCTTCTACCCTTATGATAGGATTGAAAAAATTAAGTGGCATAAGACAAACTTGACCATATAGTGCTTGAAATGGAGTCATCTGAATACTTCGATGATAGGAGACATTATAAGCAAATTCCACTAAGGGTAGATATTAAATCTACCTTTTAGGTTCCTTGCTGCAATAATATGCTTGTAGAATATCCTCAATCACCTAGTTAACTTGTTTTGTATGCTCATCAGTTTATGGATGATAAGTAGTACTGAGGGGTTCCAATGGCTTCAAATAAACTTTTCCAAAAGTGTGATGTGAAAAGAGAATCACGATCATTGATGATCCTTTTAGGTAACTCATGTAACCTAAAAATATCTTTTACAAAAATTCTTGCAAAATATGAAGCTTTGTAATTGGTTTTGGTTGGAATAAGATGAGCGACCTTTGTTAGCATGTCTACTATCACAATCATTAAGTTATATCCTCCTTGCACAGAAGGTAACCCAACTACAAAGTCCATGCTCCATTTCATCTTAGGAATGTCAAGTGGCTGGAGTTTTCTTGGTAACTTGACACGTTTAGATTTCTCTTTGGCAGCTTAGACATTCAGTAACATACTTAAGTACATCACCCTTGAGTCTTTTCTAGTTATAGCTTTTCCTGATAGAATTAAGAGTTTTTGTGCATAACCTGGGTGTCCTAAAAAAGGAGAATCATGTGCTTCCCAAAGTATCCTTCTCTTGAGAGTTTGACTTGAAGGAATGCATAGTCTCATTCGAAAATAAACAAGTCCTTTGTCCTCATCAGTTGAGAATTCTTGATAGTTAGTCTTGAATTTGGGATCTTGTTCCTTATTTTGAACTTCCCAAAACAATTGATGATAGTCTAGGTCCTTATTTGCTTCATCCTTAGTCAACTCAATGATATGATTGGTTGGCATTGATACCATTGTAGCTAGAGTTTCTACCCTAGATGGTTCTTCAGTGATGATAAGAGCATTAAGGAAGGCTTTACGACTAAGGACATTTGCTACTACATTTTTTTACCGCGTTTGAACTTAATTTAAAAGTCATACTCCTATAAAATTTTGATCCATCATCATTGTCTCATATTAAGATCAGGCTGTGTAAAAATCCACTTAAGACCTTTATGATCTGTTACTATGGAAAACTTATTTCCATGCAAGTAATATCTCCATAATTTGAGAGCATGAATCACAGCTAAGAACTCTAGGTCATGAGTATCATAACTCTTTTTTTGGACTTTTAATTTTCTCGAAGAGTA
Source organism: Lygodium microphyllum (assembly GCF_053477565.2). NCBI lineage: Eukaryota > Viridiplantae > Streptophyta > Polypodiopsida > Schizaeales > Lygodiaceae > Lygodium > Lygodium microphyllum. The sequence goes on along the minus strand of NC_141135.1, from coordinate 47,050,937 downwards.
AGCTACATTATGACTTGCATGCATCAGTACACATCCCGATGCAAGAGAGCTGGCATCTAGGACAACCACAAATTCCTTGAGTAAGTTAGGTAGCCTTAAGATACAAGCAATTATCAAACTATGCTTTAGTTGCTCAAAGCTAGATTGTTCAATTAGCATCCAAGTAATAGCAACTTGCTTTTTGAGTAGGTCTGTAAGAGGTGTTGCAATTTGGGCATAGTTTTTTATGAATATCCTATACCATCTTATTAGACCTAGAAAACTTCTCACTTTCTTGATAGTGGTTGGGGGTGGAAAATCTTGAACATCATTGATCTTTGCATGATCTACTAATATATCTTTGGCAAACACTATGAATCCCAAGTATTCAATCTTCCTTTTGAAGAAGTCACACTTCTTCTTCTTGACATACAACTTATGTGTTCTCATTGTCTCTAGGAAAATGCAAAGATGTGGTTCATGATCTTCTTCCTCCTTAGAAAAAGTTAGGATGTCATCAAAGTATACAAGAACAAAATCATCGAGATGAGGTCTAAAATGTCATGCATTAACCTATTGGCGGTGGTGGTGACTGAAGCATTTGTCAACCCAAATGACATCACAATGAATTCAAAATGATTGTATCTTGTGTTGAAGGCAATTTTAGGAGTATCTTCATTCTTGATTCTAATCAGATAATATCTTGATCGAAGATCATCTTAGAAAATATCCTTGCTCCTTGTAGACAATCAAGAAGCTCATCTATCCCCAGAATCAAGTACTTATTCTTTACTATTACCTAGTTTAGCCCTCGGTGTTGAGATATCGAGCTCCACTCATGATACGCCAGGGTGACCGTTGTGTATTTATGTCACCGACTTGTCAGTTGCAGATGCGGTTGGTACACCGCCCATGAATAATAGCTACATGATAGCTATCCTTATCTACTCTAGTTCGTGGCTCAGTTAGTATGCCACCTTAGTTAGTTGAGTTTGGTTTGAGACCCATATATAGGGTTCTTCTATTTCTTTGTACTTGAGTTCTTTTGGCTTACACAACTAAGAAGAGGAAAACTGTTTTCAGCCTCCACCCTTGTGTGTATTCCCCCATTGTGCAAGCAAGAAAGCTACAAGTGAGACTCCTTCCTTCTCTCCCACAATCTTGACATGGTATCAGAGCCTTGTTCGTGGTAAGGAGCTCAAGAAAGCAAGCCAAGCTCGCGGTGTTCTGGTAAGAGGAGCAATGTTGCTTTCATTTTCTGTTTTGGGAGCAGATCTCTGCAGGTAGCATAGCCGAAAAGTGCAGGAGTGCATTGTCTCAGGTTGAGACGCCCTTCGCGGTGAAGCAAGAGGGCAGTATATGCTGCGAGATAGGGCATTAGCCCTAGGCGACCTTGTTTTTTTTATTTGAGGCCATTTCGGGGCCTGTTTTGGAGGCGGAAGTTTTTTGCACGCACTCAGGAAAAGGCCCAGTTTTATGCTGTGCGACCACTGTTCTACAGGTCGGTGAAAAGTTACTGTAGAAATTGCATTGTATGCCTGTGTGCAGAGACATTGGGAGTTACAGAATCATCCCTGTTGCCAGTTGATGCAAAATCGTCACTAGGAAGTGACTGTGTGGTCAAATACCACTTTCGTCAGTTTTGCAGATTTGCCCTTGTGAGGCTGAAGCTATGTTCTTTGCAGTGACAGAATTTTTTGCAGTGTTCTGTAATGGCATCTGATTCTCTTTCACAGATTGTCACTGAAAAGCTTGACAAGAACAACTTCCAAGCATGGAAGTTTAGAATGAAAAATTTCCTTATGGGAAAAGGATATTGGGAATTTGTTGCAGGAAATGAAGAAGAACCAGTTCTTCCTGATGTTCCCAATCAATAGCAAATGCAGGCATTCAAAACATGGCATGAGAGAGCCAGGAAAGTTATGTATTGGCTGTCTATCAGTATTTCAAACTCTATGATTGTGCATATTCAGGATGCAAGTACGCCAAAGGAGGCATGGGATACTTTGTCAAAAATGTATAGCACAAATACGCAAGCCAGGAAAATGCAGCTCAAGCAAGAGTTGCATAATGTGCAAAGAGAAAGTATGAGCATCAACGACTACCACATGAAGGTGAAGAAGATTGCAGATGCACTTGCTTCCATTGGGTCGCCAGTGGAAGATGATGATTTAGTTTCCGTGACCTTGAATGGTCTAGGAAATGATTATGCACAGTTTCGAACATCCATTTCCATCCATGAAAGATTTCCTGATTTTGAGGAGTTGATTGCTCTTCTAATTTCTGAGGAGCAGAGAAATGGTGGTGCATCTTCTTCAGGAGGAACTTCAAAAGAAGCTGTCTTCTACTCAAATGCTGGAAGAGGTAGAGGCAGAGGTAGAGGAGGCCGATTTGGAGGCCGTGGCAGAAATCTGAATATGCAGCAAACTCAAGAAAACCAGTCCTATGGAGGAGGACGTGGTAACTCTAGAGGCAGGGGGAGCCAAAGAGGTCGTGGTGGATGGCAAAGAGGCTAAAATGCAAACAGTAATGTTGAATGCTACTACTGTGGTAAAATGGGTCATATGGCTAAAGACTGCTATAAAAAGCAGAATGACATCATGAATGGAAAACTGCAACAAGGGAATTATGCATCTTCTAGTAGACAGGGTGATGACAGAAATGAGCACTTGTTTATGGTGCAGCACATGAACAATTCTGTGACAAGTGCAGAAGAAAGCAATGATGTATGGTATGTTGACTCAGGTGCATCAAACCACATGACAGGTCATGCAGAATGGATGGAGGATGCAAGAAAAATGGAAAAACCAGGATTTGTGGAGACTGGTGATGATACTGCACATCCTATTGTGCAGATTGGAAAAATTCCCTTGTCTATGCAGGATGGGAAAAAGAAATACCTGTCCGATGTATTTCATGTCCCGAATATCACCAAGAATCTGGTTTCTATTGGTCAAATGGTTGAGCAGGGCTTGCAGGTCAGATTTAATCCTCATGGATGCTTTGTTGAGGATATGAAAAATAAAGGTCGCTTGATAGCAAAAGGAAAGAAGAAGGGCAGAATGTTTACATTGGATGCAGACATGTCTGAATTGAGTGTAGCAATGTTTGCACATGGGACTGGTGTAGTTGCAGATATTGATATCTGGCATAAACGCATTGGTCATGTTAATGTACAGCGACTTAAATCAATCCAGGCCCAAAATATTGTTGCAGGTTTGCCAAAATTCAAGGTTGCAGAAATGCATAAGGTATGTGAAGCCTGTCAGTTTGGAAAACAGGCAAGGAAACCATTTCCTAGACATGTTCAAGAGAGTAAGAAGCCATTGGAATTAATCCACTCTGATGTGTGGACAACTAAAGCTGCATCTCTTGGAGGCTGTCATTATTTTGTCACTTTTATTGATGACTATAGCAGAAAAGTTTGGGTGTATTTTATGAAAAAGAAAAGTGAAGTTTTTGGGCATTTCAAAACTCTTAAAGCGATGGTTAAAAAAGAAACAGGCATGCAGATAAAATGCCTAAGGTCAGATGGAGGGGGAGAGTACCTCTCAAATGAGTTTGCAAGGTTCCTACAGGAGCATGGCATAAAGCAGCAATATTCATGCAGTCATACAACACAACAAAATGGAATTGCAGAAAGGAAAAACAGGCATATTGGAGAGGTATCTCGTGCCATGCTCAATGAAAAAGACTTGCCAGATTTTTATTGGGCTGAAGCAGTTGCTACAGCAGTCTACATAATGAACAGGACTCCCACTGCAGCAATACATGGAATGACTCCAGAGTAGAGGTATAGTGGTAGGACACCAGATATTTCTCATTTGAAAATTTTTGGTTGCATTGCCTATGTACATGTGCCAGATGAGTTGAGATCCAAGTTGGATCCAAAAGCTGAGAAGTGCATCTTTATTGGTTACTCTCTGCAGCAAAAAGGGTATAGATGCTATAACCCTTCTACTTGTAAGTTTACAGTGAGCAGAGATGTTGTTTTTAATGAGATGAGTAGCTGGTATAAACCAGTAAATGTGATTGATGATGTAGATGCACAAAATGGTAATGCTGCACAGAATTCACAGCAGCAGTCACAAAATATTAGTGGACCTGGAGCGTCCTCTAGCAGTGGTTCACATTCTTCGCCATGGACAGGCAGATTGAGATTAGGAGAATCTTCTCAAAGCAATGCAGATAGTGGTATGCAGGTATCACGAAAAGGAAAAGAGAAGGTTGATTAGCCCATGTTTGATGTGAATGCAGGTCACTCTTATGTGGATGGTGAATCCAGTGGCTCTGAACAGAGCATTGATGATGAGTTGGGTATTCCTTCTATTGTTACACCTGGAGTAAGGAAGACCAGGGATGTTTTGAGAGCACCTGGGAGTGAACCTACTTTGCGCAGGTCTACGAGAGCTAGGTATCCTGTGGATAGGCTGAAATATGATGGATTTACAGCCATTCACTATGCATATATCGTCAACATGATACAGGAACCAGAACCTACTTCTTTTGAGCAAGCCATGGGAAAAGAAAAATGGAAGAAAGCCATGGATGAAGAAATGGATGCCTTGGAAGCAAATGCTACATGGGAATTGGTATCTTTGCCTAAAGGTAAAAATGCAATTGGCTGTAAGTGGGTTTATAAGGTGAAGCACAATGCAGATGGTTCTGTGAACAGATACAAGGCAAGATTAGTAGTCAAGGGGTATGCACAAACATATGGCATTGACTATGAAGAAACATTTAGTCCGGTTGCAAGGATGGCAACCGTAAGAGCAGTCATTGCTATGGCTGCATCAAAGGGATGGTCTTTACATCAGATGGATGTAAAGAATGCCTTCTTGCATGGTGATTTGCAAGAAGAGGTCTATATGGAGCAGCCACCAGGTTATGTGCATGTTGTTCATCCTAAGTTTGTTTGCAGGTTGAAGAAAGCCTTGTATGGCTTGAAGCAAGCACCTAGAGCATGGTCTGACAAGATAGGACAGTATCTTGTCACTATTGGCTTTCAGATTTCCAAGGCAGATTTCTCACTTTATGTGAGAAAAACAGAGAAAGGTATTATGCTACTTGTCATTTATGTTGATGATTTGATTGTGACAGGAGATAGTGATGAAGATATCCTTCATGTGAAAATGCTATTGAAGCAGAAGTTTGAGATGAAGGATTTGGGAGAGCTGCATTATTTCTTGGGCATTGAGGTGATTAGATCACCAAGTGGGATACAGCTCTTGCAGAGGCAGTATGGATTGGACATGCTGTCCAAATATGGGATGACAGGCTGTAAGCCTATTTCAGTTCCTTTGGAGCAGAATGTGGAGTTGAGCACAGATGCAGGTGAGCTTCTAGAAGACCTTACTATGTACAGACGCATAGTAGGAAGTTTGATTTATATGACTATTATCAGGCCAGATTTGAGCTATGCTGTTGGATTGGTAAGTCAGTTTATGCAGGCTCCAAGGAAACCGCATTTGGATGCGGCTAGACGCATACTCAGGTATGTGAAGTCCACATTGCAGTATGGACTATTTTATGAGACTCGGGTTCAGATACAGTTGCATGGATACACTGATGCTGATTGGGCTGGTAGTATTTCCGATAGACGATCTACCAGTGGATATGTGTTCTCTTTTGGGAGTGCTGCAGTCACTTGGAGCAGCAAGAAACAGCCTACAGTTGCCTTGTCAAGCACAGAGGCTGAGTACAGGGGTGCAGCAATGGCTGCATGTGAGGTAGCTTGGTTGCATAAGCTACTTTATGATATGCATCAGTCTACAGATGGGCCAGTTGTCATTTATTGTGACAACATGAGTAGTATACACTTGGCAAATAACCCAGTCTATCATGCTAGAACAAAGCACATTGAGGTGCATTATCACTATGTGCGAGAGAGGGTTTTACTAAGTCTTATTGATCTAGTTTATGTCACCACAGAGGATCAGGTAGCTGACATATTCACAAAGGCATTGGGCGCAGAGAAGCTGCGCAAGTTCAGAGACCTACTAGGTGTGCAGGAATTGGGATTGAGCTCAAGGGGGAGTGTTGAGATATCGAGCTCCACTCGTGATACGCCAGGGTGACCGTTGTGTATTTATGTCACCGACTTGTCAGTTGCAGATGCGGTTGGTACACCGCCCATGAATAATAGCTACATGATAGCTATCCTTATCTACTCTAGTTCGTGGCTCAGTTAGTATGCCACCTTAGTTAGTTGAGTTTGGTTTGAGACCCATATATAGGGTTCTTCTATTTCTTTGTACTTGAGTTCTTTTGGCTTACACAACTAAGAAGAGGAAAACTGTTTTCAGCCTCCACCCTTGTGTGTATTCCCCCATTGTGCAAGCAAGAAAGCTACAAGTGAGACTCCTTCCTTCTCTCCCACAATCTTGACACTCGGTAGTCAATACACTAATAGAGAGTTTCATCTTTCTTCTTCTGGAATAATATTGGGGCTCCCTATGGTGAACTACTTGGCCAAATATACCCGTGATCTAGTAGTTGTTTGAATTGCTCTTTTAGTTTGATGGCTTCAAAAATAGACATTTTGTAAGGTCTTTTTGCAACTGGAGCAGCTCTTAGAACAAGTTTGATTTCATGATCAACTTCTCTTTCTAGAGGTAACTCAGTTAGCTCTTCGAGAATTAGGTTGGTGTATTCTTTTAACCAAGATGGTTCTTCTTCTGTCTGACCATCTTAATTTACCTTGTTAAGCTTAATCAAGTAAACATGTAATCCTTTCTTTAGGCCTTTTCACAATTCAAGAATCTTTTGCTAGTTGAACCTTAGGTTTCTCTATTTCACCTTGTGTAGTCACTACGTCACCGTTCAAATTCTAAAATGTGACTTGACCTTTTCCACAATGGATATGAGCATCATTGGGAATTAGCCAATCCATTCCTAGTAAACACTCATAAGCTCCTAAGTTCATTACATTGAACCTCATACTTGAAAGATTTTCTCCTAGACTAAATTCTACCTTGGCAGTTTGTTATGTAGAAAGTACTTTCTTTCCATTTGCTAACTCCACAAGTAGTTTTGATGCATTTACTATATCTATCCCTAACTTCTTATCACACTTGGGCGAAATAAACGAGTGTGTACTTCCACAATCAATCAAAAATTTAAATGACTTACCTCAGTGACTAGTTGGTGTCTGTATTACTGAATATTAACAATTTGGACCCTTTTTGTGGAATGCAACATGAACAATCGCTTTTTCAATATCTTCTTCCATAGAAGGGTCTTTCTCCTTATTAATCTCTTTAAGGATAATATTTGACATTCTTTCTCTTGCCATAGCTACTTGACCTTGGCCTTGGTCAGCTTTGCCTTGACCTCGCAATTGGCCTTGGCAATGGTTTCCACCAAGCTTTGGACAATCTTTCCTGAACTGTCCGTGGCATGTCAACCCTCTTTCCTATAAGGTAAAATCCCATTGTGACCCCATAAAACAATGCAAGTCAGTTCTACCTAGCAATTAGATGGTCATTCTATCATTTTTCTATTTCTATTGCAAATTTAGAAAGCTCCCAGCTAATCAGGACCACCCTACCATTGGATAGATCTATCAAGGGGTCACGCCCACTCGCTTTCCTTTGGTGTTGGTATCATCTTTAATTTTTTAATTACCTACAACATATTTATTGAAACATATATAATCAACTTTCTTAATTAATCCATTAGATCACATGTTCCTTTACGTAATTTATCTCACAAACACACATACAATTCAAAAAATCCTTGAATAAACAATTTCATTTATTATATTAGAAGATCATAACAGTTTTCATCTTTTCGACTTTGTGGAAGATATACAAAAATTCCACGAGGGTATTCTACCCACCAAGATTTCACCCTTGTAACTAGTATTAGGGTTCTAGGATCCCATCCTCGATCACAAAGTGGCTCGTCAGATTCTAGGAGCAATGCGGAATTTACAATCAAAGCGCCCCCCCCCCCCCCCCCCCCCCTCGGCATCCACATTTCGTATTTCTTGAGACTATCCCTATGGACATACTTTTCCACTACAAAGCCGATCTAAGCCTCTTGAAGCGATAACGATGAGACCCCCTTGGAGTAGGGTCTCGCAGCTAGCTTGGGGGTAGCCTAGCACAATCTTTCCTTTTAACATATTTGTCAATGTTTTTAATCAAAGATCTAGATTCTAGAAAACACAAACAATCCTTTCAAACATATATCATTGATGCAATGACAATCACACCATCATGCAGCTTACAGCTTCACATAGCCAAGGTAGATCTCAACCTAAGGTAACCTTATAATCTAATGAGGATTCTCCTCCCCATAAAGATGTGTTGAATACATCTCTTTCAACTTTGTTATGAAAATCATGAGTTTCCCATTTCAGGGCTAACTTACCCAACATAAGTCATACCTTCGCATAAACTATTTTTGAAGAATATGCAATATTCCTCCATTTCAATTTTGGGGGTTTGTAGGTAATCCCATCCAATATTTCCAACATTGAACTATCCTAGGAAATAGCAATTTTTCTTCAGTTGGTACCTATAAAAATACAACAATGATAACGTGATGATATAATTTACAACAATTTTAAATAGACCTTTACTTTATATAACAAGTGTTATTCACAATACTTGACCTTGTCGCATTCGACAATACGTATATCGAGCTATTTTACTTTAACTAATCTCGAGTGCGCATATAGTTCTTTACTCATTTTATGCAACTAGAAAATCCTTTTGTGTGTTAACTAATGCATAGCTTGTAGTTCTATTCACAATATCCTATTGCATGGATTATTCCGTAATACTAAGTTCTTTGTTTTATGCAACCATATACAAAACTACCTAATAGTTTAGTATCTAGTGTACTTTTCTACTTCATAACTTATGTAATATCCACCTACAACTATTTCTATCATGATTCTACGGATTATAACCATGATTAATCTTAACTACAAATCATAGGTAGTAGTTATCAATTTATGCATGCACTAATGCACGTTCTAAATGAAAGCTTTCTTTTCATGTAAGTGCAAGTATGGAAGTCAATATTATATGTACTTAATTTTTATATGGATGTTGTCCATACAATCTAACAAGTAGTTTGTGCATTACTTAATGCAAAAACTAACATTGTAGATAAAATTTTGGAAAAAACCTTATTATTTTCAGCGCTAATATGATAATAATAGCCTATTTCTGATGAGACCTAAAATGGACCAGTACTAGCTATGGCACTAGCCAGACCTCATGCATACGACAGACAACCCCACCACACGGCCTCACAGGCCAGGAGAGTCTAAAACTCACTTTGCACTAAATGCTTATGACGATTTTGCGTTCGTATCCAATATGTTGTCCAACGTTTATCTTCCCTTCTCCTCGGAGGGAGATCCCATAACATATAGGCATAATGCCTCGTAATACACACATGGGAAAGCACCTCTCAGCTGATTGCCATGGCTCCATTGCGACTCTCCTACATCTCGGGTATTGGCCCCAAGATGTGTCACTAACACATATAACATTCGCACAAACTCCACTCTTTCATAATTCAACGTTCCAAGAGATTTTGATTTGCCTCACAAAACTTTCCCCAATGGAAGCACCCATCTAACCCTACAACTTCGGTTTCCTGTCCTCTCAGCGTTGGTCAAAGTTTATCAATCAATTGCAATGCATTCCAGGAGATACCACGTGGCATGCTTGATGCAAGGTGTATGACGATTGTGCATAACCATTTTATGTTTAAAAAAACAAGCTATGTGAGGTGCGAAAAACAGCCCTTTCATGAATTTTAACTAAGTGTTACGTGTTGCGCTGCTTTAGGGACTAGCACTGGAACTTCCGTGCTACTAGTCACCTATATTTAATTATGGAACGATCCCTAAATGCTATGCACAAAGAGGGAAATCAGAATTTGTATCTTTTCAGCAATTAGATCGTCGCACAAACTTTATCCCCCCCTCACCGTTTAGGTGTTGTTGCAGTGCATAGGTGTAAATGGTTGTTTTGTATCATTTTTGTATGTAAAAAATAATAAACACACACTATAACACAAAGAACAAGGCCAAACTGAGTCTTGACCTCATGCTTTAACCTCACCATACATTCACGCACATAATTCTTATTTTTTCACTTTTTTTAGTGCGAAAACCTCAATTTTCTCTATTTTTTGCTATTTTTTCTTATTTATTATTCATGGAAAATAGGTATTTTATGATTTATTTGTGTTCACTTATTATTTTGACTAAAACTTAACATTTTCACTCCATTTTCCCAACTCAAAATAGAAAAAACCACTAATTTCCATTGAAAAATGATATTTTGCAGGTTTTGAAGATTTAGTAACGGCTCTAAATCATTACGGGTTCTGTATTTTTGTAATTACAGCCCTCAAACATGATGCAAACAAGATTCAAACAAAAATTCATCACATATGAACAACATTTAGACCATGAAACAACAAAAACAAGCAAAGTTCTTCATAAAATTGGAGCATACCGCGTGTCTTGCGTGTTGCGGTGTAATATATCAAATACTGAAATTCACACATGAACCTCATTTTTAGGTAATGGGATAATGATGTAGCATTTTGAAAATTTAATAAGGTTAATCGGAATTTTTTTTTCTTATCTTCCCATCGGCGAGACGGTCGTGCTGGAGGGGGAGAGGGGAATAGAAGGTCCAGCAAGCTCCTCGCTGGAGCTTTCTCAGCCTTAATGCCATGCCAATTGACACAAAAGAGAGGGAGGATCCCCCTCCCCTCCCCTATTTAAACCCTGGGCTGCCGCCGCTTGGAGGGGGGGACGAATGAGGAAGTGAGGACCGCCACAATACCCTACGGTGCAGTCGATGAGAGAGTGAAGAAGGACAAGAGAGAGTGCTGCCGCCTGCTAGCCGCGAGAGGAGTGACGAAACATCGCCACAACCAGGCCATCTGCCGCCTTCATTCGCCGTTGAAGTCGCCGTTGAAGCTTCCCCCTCCCACGTGGCGGAAGCTTTAGAAGCTTCCTGGGGGGGAAGCTTCTAAAGGGCTAGATAAGCCCCCTTTCACCCCCCCTTCTTGTGCCTTTTGAAATCCCTTTCTCCCCTCCCCGTGTTTTAACCTCCTATAAGCCCCCCTTCCCTTGGGGCTTAAAAACCTTTCACCCCCCCCCCCCCCCCCCCCCCCCGGGCGTGTTTAGAGCATTATATGCCCTTCCCATAGTTGGAACCCACCCCCCCATATTTGTAACTTTCCTTTAGCCCTTTCTCATTGGCCTCGGAATCATCCCCCCCCCCCCCCCGGTGCTTTTAATCTCTCTTAAGCCCCTTTCCTTGGGCTTTGAAGGTACCCCCCTAAAACCCCCCCTTAGGTTTCACGAACTCCCTTTTCTCCCCTTCAAACCCCCTATCAAAAAACCCCCTTAAGCCCTTCCCTTGTGCTCTTGAAACCCCATGCAAAAAAAAAAACCCTTGGAGCTTTGTTCTTTTTCCCCACTCGAAAAAGGAAAGAGAGTGTTGGGGGTCTTTTAACACCTCCCTTTCCCACTCAAAAACCCTCGTAAGGGATTCCATACTTTACTTATTCCCCGTTTGTGCGAGTGACTATAAGGCCATTAAGCCCTCCCATGGATTTAATAGGTCTTATCTGCAAAGGACTTTGAAACACCCCTTCTTTCGAAATCCCTACTTCAAGGAGGGAGCCTTCTAGAACTACTTTCGACGGACAGTGTAAGGGAGCGATGGTGGAATTCCAAAGAGGAGTTGTAAAGCTACTTCCACGTTCGAAAGACTACAATTGTGATGCCTCCTAAGAAAGTCCAAGGCGCAGCCACGGGAGGGTCGTCTCCCAGCATCCACATGGACATCTCACCCCAAGCCCAGGTTTTCCTTCCTAATTTTTATTCGATATTGTTGTAATTCAATCATGCAAGGTTAATTGTTAGAAATAGGATATATTTTTGTCCTAGTTGTTCACGACAAAGGAACTTAGTCATTAATACTTTTAATGAAACATGCAAAATAAAGAAAGCATAAATGCATTTCTAGCAAATAGCTTTATGCATTGAAATGAATTATAAACTAGATTATTGTCCATTAAAATAGTATACTTCGTTTAAGCCTGGATGTATAAACTACATATCGCACTATTAACCCATATCCTTTTCTCAATAAATCATCATGGAAAATGCAAAGCACGAAATGATTCTTACGATGCATAAACTCTAGGAAATTATTGTTTGTCAACTGCATAGATTATCAAGAAAAAGGTTGCTTGTTTAGCATAAATTTTATTCGAAGATTAGTTGAAATTAACCTTATCTATGCCAACCTTAAATAGACAAGTTAGGGTTGAAAGAGCAATTTACGCGTAGACAACGAGTCATGTGTTTATGAAATGATAATGTAGCTATCTTCTAGAGTTAAACAAATTGGCATAAACCTAAAAACCGTGGAGTACTCATTTAGAATGGGTTAAATTCCAATAAATTCACTAGGAATTAATACGTAACCTAATCACTACGTATTGCTAAATTTGAAACTCCTGTACCTTAAACACTTGGCCGCTTTCGCCGAAATGAGGAAATAGTGCAACATATTTGGAAGGTGAACTAGGGTTTGTCCCTAAGATTCTTACAAGATGGAACTTGGAAACCCTAGGACTAATGACATCAGTCTAATATAATCACGAACAGATTGTTTCATGACTCCATTCAATGAGTAGAATAAGTCTCATAGTTCGATGCGACACTTGCGCAGTAAGTGCCGAGTCATATGATCTTGTGATTGGATAATAAGATCATATCTTGTGATCTTGCCATTATCTTATTATAAGTGCCGAGTCCTAATTTGGTACCCTTCTTGAGTAAGGAAGATTGATTGGAACTAAAGACCAACCGATAAACTGAAATAACCAATAAACCTAAGGTTTGACCAAATCAGCTTAATAGGGTACGCCCTAACCCAGGATATAGGGGATCTTGCCTAGTTGCAAGTCATCCCAGATCGTGTGCTGGACGCATTCGAAAGGAAGGATTCATTCCTTAGCAGTTTGCCAACAAAAACGATCAATGGAAATGCTTTGTGCTTGCTACAGATTTTAGAGCACTGTTTGGCTTTGTTTGATCAATAAATTAAAAGGTAAATGGATATCTATACTTTAGGTTGAAGGCCTGAAGGGAGAGGCAGCTTCAGTTACCCCCGACTGCCTGCCTAACCCTAACCAAGGGGGTTGTTGACCGTGCCGGGAAAGTGGATCGAACCCGCCACGAGAGGTCTCTCCGTTGAGCGCTACTTGGAGCAGGAGGATGCTTGGGTGCCAGGGGGGCTCTGGCCATAAATCCCTCACCTTCCGGGCCCTGCACAAGAGGCTAACATGACTCGGGATTGGATCTCGAGGCCCGCATACTAGTCTACGGGCAAAAACTTGGATTAGTGATCCCTGTGGATTGCTGGATAGCCTTTGGGCTGATTGTGGATAAGCATACGCACTGGAGTCTTTGTATTTCAAAGATAAATATAATAACCTATTCATAAGGAACTTGTCTGATATTGTTTTTCTATGTCAAGTGATAAGATTACATGAAGGAACCAGTGCCTAACGGGTTAATTAAAGAAGCGGATTGTTACATGTCCAACTAATGTGTTAGGTAATTAAATAACTAAAACAACCCGAGGAAAGTGCGAAGGATGGGCCATAGGTCCATCCTACGGATGGGTGGTCCCGGTTGGCCGAGAACTTTTCTCAAATCATGATGGACAGCACGAAGATCGTCAAAGAACAAGAACAACAAAAGCGTTGACCTAGAGTTATGATTAAACTCGATTTACGTTGTTTTAGGGGAACGGAATGGGACTATGCCTTATGGCAGAGAGGTTGAGCTTTGCATCCCTCTCGTTTCCCATTCTCCTTGAACCAAGTGCAGTGTGAATCCACTTCGGACTTGGCGTTTCTGTGTAAAGTAGTTCGCTTGGGTCCGACGCTAGTTGCTGTTAGGAAATGACCAATAAGAAAAACCCTAATTCAGGTCGATCCTAAGTGGGAATGGTCGGAATACTTCCACTACGTGGCAGACATGGAAAGCCCTAGATCGCAAACCCCGTAACATTCCATGGGAGTGTCAGGCAAAGCTTTATAGGCATCCTTTCCGATGGTCTGCTAAGACGTTGTCGTGCTACTGCGCATCCGAGCCGTAAACACCTCCATTTTTGTTGAGCATCTGTGTAATCTTTTCACGTGTGTTTCATTGTGTTTGATTGCTGCATTATCTTTCCGTCCTTTTCAGTACCCGCATCCAATGTACATACTCCACTTGTGTGTTTGTGTTTGTGTGTGTTTCTGTTTGTGTGCATGTTGTATGTGTGTCAGAAAAATATGAAAAACTGATGCCAAAGAATATTATAAAGCTATTAATTTCAATGATGAACTCCAAGAAAAGTGTAGGATACTGTGGAATAAAAGGAAGCTTACATTTAAGCTATGAAGATAAAGGTTGCACGTGAACAAGGCCAACGTAACATGCGGGATAAAGCATTTTTGAAGAAGATACATTGGCACTACATGCAATGGAGATTAAGATGGAGAGGGGTCCTTGAGACCTACTTGAGGGTCAAAGACGATACAACTCTTTACTTCATCCATTGAGGAAAAGGTTGCCAAGCAGCTGTAGATACATAAGGAGGAGGGCATGCTGTTGGCATTCTGGAGGATAAGCAGATCGACAAAATTCAAGAAAGAAAAGGTTCTAACCATCATTTGGCCTCAGAGAACCTTAGATCATTCAGCCGATTATCTATGTTCAATAGTTCCCATGAAATAGAGTTGAAGGAAGTCTCTCAAAAGCTGTGTGAGCGAGCGAAGGTACATATTAGTGATATCATTCTGAAAGGGTGCGGAAACTCAAGCTCAGCGGCTTCTTCAATCAATAATAAAACCTGGTCTAAGCCAAAGGATAGGCCCTTGCTAATAGGAGCAACTAAATTTGTTGGGCCTTTTTGGGGGCTAGCCTATTATGGTCAAAGAGGAGCTTTTTCGCTCTCTACCGGGGAGAAAAAGGAGGGAGCTTAGTGGCAATGGCGGATGCTGAGTGTGATCAGGCACATATCGACAGAAATCTTGCATGAAAACTGACTCCAGCTGAGCAATGAAAGAAGAAGGAAAGAAAGCTTTTTAGTGATCCAAACACCCTACAAACTATTGTCTCTGTATACAGAGTAAACGATTTGACCCACTCAAGACCCAACAAAGCTGGAGATGGAGATTCGTACGGCTACTGCTATGAAGGACGTTTTTTATGACCTTGCCTACCAAGGCATTATGTCCTTGGAAGCTTGAGGATTATGGAAAAGTAATGACGGAGAGAAGAGGCCAACAGGAGTATTGCAGATTCATGAATGTATGAAACAAAGTGAATGCTGTTGATTAGCGGCAAACAGTGCCTGTGGGTACAGATATTCAACTTTGTGCTTATTATGTCGGACATGTTCTTGGCAAGCAAGGAAATCAAGTAGAGTAGATTTGATGCAAACAGGGGACTCTGTTGGTGCAGAAGTCCTGTGCCCAGATCCACAACTTCAAGAGCTGTTGACAATAGAAAACATGCCAGACACTCTTTACCAGAAGGGTCAAAAGTTTTTTCAGCAGAAGCACCTAAAGATTATGAGCAAGTTTTGCATTACTTGTCTAACCGCCGACTGTCCAGTCCACTATCAGCGGCCATATGTGATGGCAAAAAAGATTGATTTTGTACCAGATGTTGAAATGTCTCAGAGAGGTACTCTTCTACTCTCAGGTTATGTTCATGGGAGGAGTCTTTCCGTGAATCAAGTGGTACATTTGGACTGGGGTCACCACCATATTGCCTATCCTGGGAGCCTTCTTAGCTAATGCATATTAGGGACGATATCGAGCAATCGCTTATTTTTCAACACTATGTACTACAAGATTCATCCTGTAGACTCTTTCAACGTCTATTAGGTCTCTCAGACTATCCTCTTGCAGCACGGATGCAGTCTGTCCAGAAGCAAACTCAGTCCACTTAGCTTTTTGTTTCCTCTCTTTATATCTAATTGCCACTGGTACAGGAGGTGTAAAGCCCTGTCTGGAAGCTTTTGGTGCAGATCAATTTGATGACAAAGATAGTAATGAAAGAAAGCAAAAAAGCCTTTTTTTTAACTGGTGGTACTTTGGACTCTGCACAGGGACTCCCTTGTATCGGAACAAGGTTTCAAATGGAAGCCCTCTAACTCATATACTTCAAGTGCTTGTTGCAACTGTTTGGAGGTGGAACAAAGCAGCACCTGTTGATGACACACTCCTGCATGAAGTACATGACACAGAATCACTGTGAATAGGGAGACGGAAACTTGTGCATACTGCAGGATTACGGTGTCTTGATAAGGTTTCTCGAGTACCATGATTACAGGGGTGATATCCTTGCCCAACTGGATAGACAACTGACTGTGAATGACTTCTAGTGGCATTGTGAAAGATCATTTTCTGTGAACCGCATCAGCTACTTTGCTTATTCAGTGTGTCTGGAGAGGCCATCATGTTGCTTGCAAAGCTGCAAACAACTTTCGTGATGAGTGGGATGCATATTTGACAAAAGACTGGAAAGTGCTTGAAGAAAGGGAGCCTATGCAAGCACTTATCAGATGTTTTATCCATTAGACCTGGAGATTGATCAAGCTGTCTATAACTAAGTCCTGAATCTGGATGAATTACTTGGTGCCCTGAAAAGCAAGCTCTTACACTTTATTGTAAAGCAGTGGACAGATTGTAATGCTTTGTCATTTATTTTGACTCTATACCCATAAGTCATCAATACTGATCTATGAAAAGAGCTTTATCAAAACATTGCAGCAGTGCAAAGCCAAGAGACGCTTAGCCTATGCAAATTCCTACACAAGCTCGATGTTCAGAATGAGCACTCATGGATCTCTTGTAATTTACTTGACAAGCAATATAGTGATCTTTGGCATCAAAAATTGAGATCTTCTTGTTAGCCTCTTTCCTTGCTGTATCTTGAACCCTGTGTTCTACAGCTCTTGCATGAACTCTACGACATTTCTGGTGAACCCGACGTGAAAGCGCTACATCAATTTTCAACAAGATGGGAGACTCGCAAGAAGAGATGACGGATGAGAATGTCATGAAGCATCTGTTTCAATCGTTTACATCCTATATGCAACAACAAGCACACGCGAAATGCGATAGTGATGCCATGGATGCCTTGAAGGCTGTCCAACAGGAGATGAAGCAGTTCAACGGCCAACAAGTTTCAACTTACCTGCATTTGTATGAAGAAAAGATGAATTTTTTGGAGTTTCTCAAGACGTTTGGAGCCGCTACTTCTTGCGGATCGTGGTTTGCGCGCTTGAAGTCCGAATTTCAGAAATTCAAGGAACACATGCTGGTTGGACAGAGTTTAAGAAGACATTAAAAGATGAATATTTTCTGGAGGATACAGGACTTATGAATCGCAGGAATTTCTTAGCATGGGTTTCTATGCCTAATAAGGGACTTTCAGTTACCGCCCTTTTGCGAGAGTTTGAGAGCTGCTATGATCAGTTGGATGGAGCTAAGCAGCAAGCTTTGGAAATACAGAAAGTGGAATTATTTTTACAAGTTGCTGATGCTGATTTACAGGAAAAGTTGGATGATCTTTTGGAAGATCAAGCTACCGATTCAGGTTTAAAGACCGAGTGGAGACATGTCATTGATGTTGTAGATGCGCTTGTTAAGAAGCAGCGGAGGAGGGTACGATTGCATCATAATACAGGATCTGCTTCTGAAAAATCCTTGGAGACCTCTACTTCTACCCCTGCTGCAAGTTCTATGCCTAAGCCTACTCCTCCTGTTGTAAATCCACCAGTTCCTGCTGCTCCAGTGCCCTTATCAGTAGATGATGTTATTAAAGGCTTGGCAGATTTGACGATAGAGGCAGTCAAAGCTGAAGTTGGGAAGTTAAAAGAGCAACTTATGTCAGTACCTGCTGTAGCACCTGTTCCAGTGACTGCTTTTCCAGCTGGCCAAAGAAAAGGGAGACGATATATTTGGTGCGATAGTACAGAGCACCAACACTGCAGAGATTATGATGCTTTTCAGGAAGCGCATAAGAAGAACGTAGTGTTTTGGGGACAAGATGGGAAGTTATGGCTGACAGAGACTGGTGCTCCTCTCGACACAAACTTTGGTAAGGGAGGCATGAAGAAGCTCGTTGATGATATGGTTGCGCGATTAGCTTATGTGAGTGTTAGAGGAGATGCTTCAGCTTATGGAATCCAGCTTGAGCAGAAATTAGAAGGAGACTCTGCTTTATGGTCCTCTGCCTTGGAGATAGCGAGAAGAGGGAAAGTTCAGGCATCCACTATGACTTATGTGGGCTCCAGGATCCGAGGAGAAACGGGATGGGATTCTCCTGTTGATAGGTATTCTATTTTTGCTTATATGGCAAAAACACAGGGTTTAGATGCCATGGTTGAGGAAAAGAGAAGAAGAGATGAGGAGGGTCTCAGCACCTCCAAAAAGACTAGAGGGGGTGACTTTGTTTCACCACCTATTACAACTCCACCTATGACGAGTTCTCCAGCACAATTAGGTCCTGAGCAACCTATGGGAGACAAACAGATGAAAGAAAAGAGACAACCAAGAAAGGAGCCAGGATTCAAGCTCTTGTCAGACCTTGATATGCAGATGGATATGAGTAAGATTTTTCATGAAAGAATTTTAAATAGTGAAGTCTCTTTTATTGTTGGTGAAGCTCTTGGAATTGCTAGAAGAGAAATACAAGATCAGATGCAGGATCTTTTGCGAAGGAAACAACATGCAATGGAAGGACCTGCTTTACAGGGGTTATGGCATGGAGCTCTTGGGGAAGAGCATGATGATGCAGTGATGGTTGAGAATGCTTCTATCAATCCGCAGTTGGAGAAAATAGTTCAGCCTATGCAGTATGAAGATGATGATACCCCTATCCTCATTCCTCGTAGCCATTTTTCACGCAGTCATTGGGCTAGAGCAACCACTGAGACGGTGGTAAGGATTGGAGAGAAACAGATTCCTTTGGTCGCTTTAGTCGATCATGGTTCTGAGAGTAATCTTATTGCTCGAGGTGTTTATGAGAGTGGCAAGTGGCCTATGGATGCAGAACATGGCTGGCGCATGAGAGCAGCCAATAATACTTCTGGTGATATGTATGCTACTTGTCCGAGCATCAGAATTTCTATTGGAAATGTTGAAGAGGATTATCATTGCTTTGTTCAGGATTCTTACTCTTATCTGATTATTCTTGGACAGCCTTTCATTACAGAAGCAAGAATGGAGACGAAAGTGATGGATGATGGTTTAGCCTATGCACAGATATGCAGTAAAGATGGTATGTGAGCTGTTCAGTTTATGACTGTTGGAGTAAATCATTCGAGAAACAGGGACTCCTTGCGTGAGGCACCACTACCTACGAAGGAGTTGGATTTTCATTAAGTACCGCTATCTTGCGAGACGCCAGTGGTACCGAGTGGAGAAAAGAGGAGATCTCGCCTCCTGGCAGCCAATCTTTCTCCACTGAGTTTTTTGGTTTTTCTTCAGATAGTTCAGTGAGTTATCAGAAAATTTCAGATTTGTCTAGAGCTGCCAGGCAGTACATTGGTCGTAAGGAGAAAGAGTTGAAGACTGCAGGTATTTTGCAAGCAGAAGAGCATGTGGATGGGCTGTATGAAGGAATGTCTTATGCAGATACATTGTCTGAGATGGGAAATATGCTGAAAATTGATGTATGTAAGGGTTCAAGGATCATACCTGTGCAAACCTTGGATATGTATCAGGAAATTTCTGATTTTATGCTGAAAACAGAGTTAGAGGCTGAGAAAACTCAGCAAATCGAATCTATGGCTGATCTTGATCAGCTTTCAGAGTTGCAGAAGGCTGAAACCTTTCAGCCAGCAGAGTTAAATGCTGGAAAAATTCAGCATATAGAGTATGAGGTTGCATCATGGCAGTCCACAGAGCAGAGGGCTGAAACCTTTCAGCCAACAGAGTTTAATGCTGAAAAATTTCACCATACAAAGTTGCAGGCTGCACCCATGCAGTCCATAGAGCAAAGGGCTGAATCTTTGAGCCAACAGAGTTGAGAGTTGCTAAAAATTTGTAGAAATTGCAGCAAAGAAAAGAGTGTCTGGCTGATGCCAAGGTTGACACGAAGTATAAAACAGTTGATAAGAAGGTTAAACCGGTTGCAGGGCCGCTTCCTCCTGATAGTGATGAGCAGATAGAAAAAGCTATGAAGCAGCCTATGTTGAGAGATCCTGCAAATATTGGCCATGAATTTACAGCTGAAACTCTTGCAGAATTGAAGATTGGAAATGATGATTTCTTGCTTCCAGTGGAAAAAGAATGTTTTAGAGAGATGCTTGGACGACATGGTAAGGCATTTGCTTTCTTTCCTCATGAAATTGGCTGCATTAGTCCTGAATTGGTTGCGCCTATGGTCATCTTCACTGTTCCTCATGTGCCATGGACTATACCTCTTATATCTGTGCCTAGAGCACACTTGCCAAAGCTAATAGAGTTGTTGAATGAGAAGATTAAGATGGGGATTTTGGAACCCTCTTTTATGCCCTATTCTAACAGGTGGTTTACTGTACCAAAGAAGAATGGAACCTTGAGATTTATTCAGGATATGCAGCCCGTGAATAACGTGACCATTAGGAATGTGGGATCAGGTCCAGTTATGGATGAATTTGCCGAGGCTTTTGCAGGACGAGCCATCTATTCCGTAGGTGACTTGTATTCTGGTTATGACTAGTTTCAGCTTGCCTTGGAAAGCAGGGATATTACCACTATGCGGACACCTATTGGTCTTGTGAGGATGTGTACCTTGCCTCAAGGTGCCACTAACTCAGTTGCTCATATGATGAATGCTATGCATAAAGTTCTGCGAGACTATATTCCACAGTATACCATGCCTTTCCTAGATGATGTGCCTATTAAGGGTTGTGCAGAAGAAGAAAAGAATGAGAGTCTTGATTTTCAAGGATGTAGACAGTTTGTGGCTGAACACTTGGTTGCTTGTAAGCAAATATTGACACGATTAGAGGAGGTGAATTTGACTCTTTCAGGGCTGAAATCTGTCTTTGGTGTTAATGAAGTCATCATAGTTGGGCATATGGTTGGTTATTATGGCAGAAAGCCTTCACCTGCAAAGGTGGATGCCATAAGCAGGATTGCAGAGTATTGCTCGACTACTTCAGAGGTGCGGAGATTTATGGGAGCTTGTGTATTTTACATGATTTGGATTCCTCATTTTGCTCACATAGCAGATGTTCTCTATCAGCTGCTTCGAAAGGGGCAAAAATTTCATTGGGATGAGAAGCATTCAAAATCCATGCGTAAACTCAAGAAGCTGTTGCCGTCAGCTCCTACTCTTCGCAAGGCGGATTATCAGTGTGGACGGCCAATCATGTTGACAGTTGATACCAGCCCTATTGGCATAGGATGGGCAGTGGGACAGGATGATGCTGATGGAAACAGATATACAATCCGCTTTGGAATTAAAGTTCTTAATGAGCGGCAAAGGAGATATCCGCAGATTAAAAGAGAGTTGTGGGGAGTAGTCACTGCACTGAGGTGTGATAAAGGGTATTTTATTGGTTCTTCAATTGTTGTGGAAACAAATTGCTTGCCTTTGCTTGGCATGATTACTAGATGTTCGACTCCAGATATAGCGATGCTTCGGTGGATTGCCTACATCAAATCATTGAATCCAGAATTTCGACACATAGCAGGAAAAGATAATCCACTTTTGCTGACATGCTATCTAGAGCGAGATATAAAGAGAGCGGAATTTAGGTGACGGGAAGTGCTTAAAAATAGCTAAAAATTATGAATATCAAGGGGAAAATATTCAATGTCAAAGGCGGCGGCTCGATCTAGGACGATTTTAAGCGTCAAAGTGCTTTAAAGGCGCCCGAGTGACACTTGTTGATTTTTCATAATTTTTTAGACATTCGTGCGGGTTGACAAGAGCTAGTGGCCAATGCGGGATGCTAAGCCGGACACCTAGGATTTTTCAGAGCTCGATTCCGAGTCCAGACGGGGAAAAGGCCACAAAGTGGTCAAGATTTGAAAAGGTGGACCAAAGTTTGGCCAAATGGGCAAGTGACCTTTGGGAGCCCAAACTTAAAATGCCACATGAAAGATTAGAGCAAATCGTGGAGAGAGAAAGGAGGAGAACATCACGCCATACTGCGCCCGAAAAATGCGGCCCATGCATGATGATGCCATCTCCAGCCTCAACACAACCCCTGTCAATCATCATTGCCCTTCATTCCCTCCTGTCTGTGGATCCTATCGCCGCCCTTCGCCCGTCAAATGATGCCCTCTTTGAAGATCTCTGATTTCATTCTTTCTCTCTCCTCCCTCTCTCTCTTCTAAAGGCAAGTTCATGTGGGAAGAAGAAGGAAGAAGAAAGAATGATGGAGGCTTGTCCGGCATGGATCGGATTGCTCCACGGGCTGGAAATGGTGATTTGTGATTGTGCTGGACATGAAGTGCTGCTGATTTCCAAATTTGCAGCCATGGACATGAAACCCGAAACACGCAAATAAGCGGTAATTTAAAATTTTCAAAGGAAATTTGAGCTTTTATGGCTTTTGATGGATGAAATGTTGTTCATGTCGGATAAAAATTGTTCATGTTACTGTTTTCTATGAGTTATTGCTGGTCATAATCAAAAAATCAGAAAAATATGCATTTTGTGGTTCAAAATAATATGCTAAAACACGTAAAACATGAAAAATCAAGGGGAAATGATGGTTTTTGGCATAAAAATGGGAAAGTAAATAGGAACACCAACTAAACTTTCATTTTTCTGCAAGAAGGAACTAAGGGCCACAGCCCATAACCTGTTTTGAATTTTTAGTAATTAAATAATGCATAAAAATAAGGGAAAATACAAGAAAATAGTGAAAAAACCCTTAAAAATAGGGGAAAAATACATTTTGGGTTCCGAAAAATAAGGATAAATAAGAGCAATGTTTTTGGGGACTGAAGCATGAGGATTTTCCTCAGTTCAACCCCACTTTCTTGTGCTAGTGTGGTTTTTCCCGCTTTTTATACATAAAATGGTGTCAAAATACCCTATAAATCCATCCAACGATGCACTATTTAAACGGGGAAGGGTAGAGGAGTTGAAATATGTCTAAATGCCGTGTGAGATGATGGGAAAGTTGCTGACTTTTATGCATAGCATTTAGGACGGATGATAATTAAAATTAAGAGCTTAGTAGCACGAGGATCACCTTGGTGCTAAGCCCATGCAACGAAGTACGAACGATAGTTGGAAACCATTAAAAGAATGTTTTTGCACTTGTGCATGATACTGTTTTGCTAAATGTTTGAGCACTAGGCATCCACCAAATGCATGGAGCATGAAAAGAATTTAAAAGTATCAGTGATTAGCTCCTGGACATGCATTGCAATTGGTTTATGAGGACATGACCTATGTTGAGAGGCAGTGAGGTACCTATGCTGTAGGAAGACGCAGGTCCTAAAGGGGAAAGAGAAGTAAGGACAATGGTACATTCCTGGACACGCTTATTTGGTACCTTGAGCGACTGTTGTGCGAAATGTTTATATGTTGAGCGATGCATCGAGGGGCCAATCCCCAAGGTGTAGGAGAGTCGCAGAGGGTTGACGGCATTTAGCCGTAGGAGGAACCCCATGTGTATGTGATTCGAGCCTTTTGGCTATGTGAAAGGGACTCCCTCTGAGGAGTAATATTGGGTTAGGATCAGTTGGACTACAACGTATTACAAACGCAATGTTTAGGAAGGCAGAGATTTTGATAGACGCTCCTGGCCGCGAGGCCGAGGGGTTGTCTTGTGCGTAGTGACGAGGCCCGGCTAGTGCATGAGCCAGTACCGGCCCGCTTTTAGGTCCATCATATGAGGATGAGGAGTCAATGCTTGCAGAAGATGATGAGACAGAGTTTGCAGCTTCTGTCCTTGTTCATGATTGTCATGTATCTACTGTTGAAGCCTTTACTGAAGAACTCTATGTTGGCGAGTGGCTACAAATTGGTCAGTATCTGAGTTCATTGACTCGAAGAGCTGATTGGACAGATGATGTATTCAAGAAAATCAGAAGAAAGGCTTATGGGTATTTCTTGAAAGATGGTTTTCTTTGGAAGCACCCAAAAAAGAGAGGTGGCCTACCCTTGAGAGTAGTTTGTGAGGCAGCGATGCAAATACAGATTATGCGAGAGTTTCATGAGAGTTCTTGGGCTGGGCATAGAGGTATGTGGGCTATCTATGAGAAAATCAAAGAAAGATACTGGTGGAAAGGGTTGTATAAGAATGTTTCCCACTTTGTGGAGACTTGCAGGGACTGTCAGCTCTACTCTTTAGTGCGGCATCGCGAAGAGTTGCATCTGACCTATCCGCTATATATGCATTATAAATGGGTGGTTGACTTGGTTACTTTGCCAGTGGGACTTTGGCAGATGAGATATATTGTCTTGGCCAGGGAGGATCTTACAAACTATGTTGAAGGTAGATCTTTGCGGACGAAGACCACCACTACAGTATGTAAATTCTTGTTGGAAGAAATATTTTGCAAGTATGGATGTATAGGCAAGATTACAGCTGATCGTGGAGAGCTAGATGCAGATGAAGCTAGAGAATTTTTCTCACAGCTTGGGATTAAGTTGGCTCTTACTACTGCCTATAATCCAGAGGGAAATGGCAAGAGCAAAAGAGGACATCCGCCGATAGTTAAGGCATTGGCAAAAGCTTGTAGAGGTCGGATTGGAGATTGGCCGAGATTACTACCTTTTGCATTGTGGGCAGACCGCTCTACACATAGTGTGACTACTGGATATATGCCTGCAGAGTTGATGTATGGGCAAAAACCTGTCATGCCTTACTGAAATTTGTGCTCTCACGTGTTGTGCTCTTCCATGGCATGAGAATTTATCAAGAGAGGAGCTTCTAGCTCTTCGGATTCGTCAACTAGAGAGAAGGACAGAAGATGTGCAGCTAGTAGTTGATCGTTTGAAGGCAGCTCGACTCAGAAACAAGGACAGGTTTGATTTGAGGCATCGCTTGTGGCCTAAAGCCATAAAAAAGGGAGATTGGGTTCTAGTCTACGATAGTAGCCTAGAGAATCAGCATAGTAGCATGAGAAAAATGGTTCAAAGATGGTTTGGACCATATGAGGTGAAACAAGTTTTTGACAATGCTACCTATGAGTTGGCTGAATTGGATGGGACAGTATTGAGGGTGCCCATTGCTGGAAAACGAGTCAAGATTTTCAAGAGAAGAGAAGATGAAGAGTATGCACTTGAAGCATTGGCAGAAGAAGAGCAGTCAGAAGAAATTCTAGCAAAAGAAGCAAAAAATATGGATGATGAAGCTGATGGAGAAACAGGTCTACCAGAAACTGATGAAGGACTGGACCTGTTTGTGGACTTAAACGATCATGGATAGTTGGCTCATCCGGAGGATGCGCAGGTTTAAAGGGGATGGATGTCGTGCTGCTACGCATCCGAGCCGTAAACACCTCCATTTTTGTTGAGCATCTGTGTTATCTTTTCGCGTGTGTTTCATTGTGTTTGATTGCTGCATTATCATTGCGTCCTTTTCAGTACCCGCATCCAATGTACATACTCCACTTGTGCGTTTTTGTTTGTGTGTGTTTCTATTTGTGTGATGTTGTACGTGTGTCAGAAAAATACGAAAAACTGATGCCAAAGAATGTTATCAAGCTGTTAATTTCAATGATGAACTCCAAGAAAAGTGCAGGATACCGTGGAATCAAAGGAAGCTTACATTTAAGCTATGAAGATAAAGGTTGCATGTGAACAAGGCTAACGTAACATGCGGGATAAAGCATTTTTGAAGAAGATACATTGGCACTACATGCAATGGAGATTAAGATGGAGAGGGGTCCTTGAGACCTACTTGAGGATCAAAGACAATACAACTCTTTAGTTCATCCATTGAGGAAAAGGTTACCAAGCAGATGTAGATACATAAGGAGGAGGGCATGCTGTTGGCATTCTGGAGGATAAACAGATCGACAAAATTCAAGAAAGAAAAGGTTCTAACCATCATTTGGCCTCAGAGAACCTTAGATCATTCAGCCGATTATCTAAGTTCAATAGTTCCCATGAAATAGAGTTGAAGGAAGTCTCTCAAAAGCTGCGTGAGCAAGTGAAGGTACATATTAGTGATATCATTCTGAAAGGGTGCGGAAACTCAAGCTTAGCGGCTTCTTCAATCATTAATAAAACCTGGTCTAAGCCAAAGGATAGGCCCTTGCTAATAGGAGCAACTAAATTTGTTGGGCCTTTTTGGGGGCTAGCCTATTATGGTCAAAGAGGAGCTTTTTCGCTCTCTACCGAGGAGAAAAAGGAGGGAGCTTAGTGGCAATGGTGGCTGCTGAGCGTGATCAGGCACATACTGACAAAAATCTTGCATGAAAACTGACTCCAGCTGAGCAATGAAAGAAGAAGGAAAGAAAGCTTTTTAGTGATCCAAACACCCTACAAACTATTGTCTCTGTATACAGAGTAAACGATTTGACCCACTCAAGACCCAACAAAGCTGGAGATGGAGATTCGTACTACTGCTGCTATGAAGGACGTTTTTTATGACCTTGCCTACCAAGGCATTATGTCCTTGGAAGCTTGAGGATTATGGAAAAGTAATGACGGAGAGAAGAGGCCACCAGGAGTATTGCAGATTCATGAATGTATGAAACAAAGTGAATGTTGTTGATTAGTGGCAAACAATGTCTGTGGGTACAGATATTCAACTTCGTGCTTATTATGTCGGACATGTTCTTGGCAAGCAAGGAAATCAAGTAGAGTAGATTTGATGCAAACAGGGGACTCTGTTGGTGCAGAAGTCCTGTGCCCAGATCCACAACTTCAAGAGCTGTTGACAATAGAAAACATGCCAGACACTTTTTACCATAAGGGTCAAAAGTTTTTTCAGCAGAAGCACTTGAAGATTATGAGCAGGTTTTGCATTACTTGTCTAACCGTCGACTGTCCAGTCCACTATGGAGAAATCAGCGGCCATATGTGATGGCAAAAAAGATTGATTTTGTACCAGATGTTGAAATGTCTCAGAGAGGTACTCTTCTACTCTCAGGTTATGTTCGTGGGAGGAGTTTTTCCGTGAATCAAGTGGTACATTTGGACTGGGGTCACCACCATATTGCCTATCCTGGGAGCCTTCTTAGCTTATGCATATTAGGGACGATATCGAGCAATCGCTTATTTTTCAACACTATATATTGCAAGATTCATCCTGTAGACTCTTTCAGCATCTATTAGGTCTCTCAGACCATCCTCTTGCAGCACGGATGCAGTCTGTCCAGAAGCAAACTCAGTCCAGTTAGCTTTTTGTTTCCTCTCTTTATATCTAATTGCCACTGGTACAGGAGGTGTAAAGCCCTGTTTGGAAGCTTTTGGTGCATATCAATTTGATGACAAAGATAGTAATGAAAGAAAGCAAAAAAGCTTTTTTTTAAACTGGTGGTACTTTGGACTTTGCACAAGGACTCCCTTGTATCGAAACAAGGTTTCAGGTGGAAGCCCTCTAACTCATATACTTCAAGTGTTTGTTGCAGGTGTTTGGATGTGGAACAAAGCAGCACCTGTTGATGACACACTCCTGCATGAAGTACACGACACAGAATCACTGTGAATAGGGAGATGGAAACTTGTGCATACTGCAGGATTACGGTGTCTTGACAAGGCTTCTCGAGTAGCATGATTAAATGGGTGATGTCCTTGCCCAACTGGATAGACAACTGACTGTGAATGACTTCTAGTGGCATTGTGAAAGATCATTTTCTGTGAACCGCATCAGCTACTTTGCTTATTCAGTGTGTCTGGAGAGGCCGTCATGCTGCTTGCAAAGCTGCAGACAACTTTCGTGATGAGTGGGATGCATATTTGACAAAAGACTGGAAAGTGCTTGAAGAAAGGGAGCCTATGCAAGCACTTATCAGATGTTTTATCCATTGGACCTGGAGATTGATCAAGCTGTCTATAACTAAGTCTTGAATCTGGACGAATTACTTGGTTTCCTAAAAAGCAAGCTCTTACGCTTTATTGTAAAGCAGTGGATAGATTGTAATGCTTTGTCATTTATTTTGACTCTATACCCATAAGTCATCAATACTGGTCTATGAAAAGAGCTTTATCAAAACATTGCAGCAGTGCAAAGCCGAGAGATGCTTAGCCTATGCAAATTCCTACACAAGCTGGATGTTCAGAATGAGCACTCATGGATCTCTTGTAATTTACTTAACAAGCAATATAGTGATCTTTGGCATCAAAAATTGAGATCTTCTTGTTATCCTCTTTCCTTGTTGTATCTTGAACCCCGTGTTCTGCAGCTCTTGCATGAACTCTACGACAACATGTCCTGGAAGATACAAGTGGACACATTACATGCGGTTTTTTTAATAATTATTCTCGGCAACCCACAGACTTACTAGCAACCATTCTTCAGTGTTGAACCTCTTTCCTCAACCTCCTCTTCATCTTGAAGCAACGGATCACATTCGGACAAGCATCCTTCAGCCCCTCTTCTTCTTGATTTCTTGCATATGAATTGCCTCTATGCAAGAGAGAGAGGGAGGAGAGAGAAATACTAGTTTTTTATCTCTTTGCTCAATGTATCATTCCTCGATCTGTTTATGGCGATAGAGGGCAAAGGATAGAAGCATCTCAGGCCCAAGAGGATTCCTCCTGCCTCCACCGATCAGAAAATCCATAAAGAATGGGGAAAAATGGGGTGCAAAAAACTGACCCCCTCCAACAACGTTTCATTTTGTGGCTTCTTTGTTGTTAAGCTCTTTGTTAAGAGCTTTTAAGCTCTTAATCAAATTATCTAGTTCATGCATTTTGCTTTCACACTTCCGGCAAGTGGTTTTTTCACTTTTAGAGGGGCAAACGACATCGGATTCGGGATTCCTCTAGATGGGTGGTTCCGTGGCATCGAAAACTACAAAGCTAGGCCTTGCAACGTTCTTCTTGACTTCTAGATCCAGTAGCCACTTCACAACCCCGAACCTTGCGGGGATTAAATGGGGGGATCAAACAACCTTAGAATTGAGATCCGAGACTTGCGTTGGATTCCTAACGTCATTTTGCATCTAGGTAAACTCCAGCTCGGCCATCCGCCACCGTTTGATTTTCCATGAAAATTAGCATTAGCACTTTAGAGACTTGCCACTTAAAATCATACTAATTGCCACCGTCGCCTTCGATGACATCTATTTTTCCCTTGATATTCGTAATTTTTGCCTATTTTTAAGCACTTCTTGGCATCAAAAATCATCTGTCAATTTCTGAAACGTAAGTAACCACAACGACATAATGAATTTCTTCTTTGCTCGCAATTGCATTCACCACACCCATTGTTCAATTGGTAGTGGCAACTCCAACAACCGTGGCACTCCTGCATTTCTGGCAATACATGTTCATTGGCTGGTTTGCAGTGGTTCTCATGGTCTTTGCACCTCATTGCTTTGGTGCCATCGTCGAGAGTGGGGTTGAGAGATAAGGAAGGAGGGTTGAAATTGGGATGGGAGAGCGTGAAAGAAAATTTCCTAGTCGATGATCAAGAGAGGGGGTAAGTTATCTCTCTCTCTCTCTCTCTCTCTCTCTCTCTCTCTCTCTCTCTCTCTCTCTCTCTCTCTCTCTCTCTCTCTCTCTCTCTCTCTCTCTCTCTCTCTCTCTCTCTCTCTCTCTCTCTCCCTCGTAGCCTCTCCGAGGATCTTTCTTCTCTGTTTTCGAGTAGAGGGCATGCCTTTATATAGGCAGAAGGGAATATGTGCTACCTCTCCCTTCCCTTCTCTTTCTCCTTCCTTTTTTCCATAATAACTCCTTCACAGTTTTGGAGTGGGAGCTCTTTACATGTCAAAAAAAATGGTGGTTTTGATGTCAATGATGATGGCATTGATGATGATGATTGTGGCCTATTTGTTGAGTAGATTCGGGAGGTGGCACCCTTTATGGCGGCGAGACGACCAGCCAGTTTGCAACGATTTTTTTAACATTAATTATAACATTTAACATCTCATAATAATTATCTATTATATAACTTATAAGTTATATTATTAACCTTACTAACTTATAAACTAACTTTCTAACTTATAACCAACTAACTTTTTTATCTTAACTAACCAAAATTTTATTTTTAAAAAAGATGTAGGGATGTTATAGTTGCAATGTAAGGACATCATGAGAATTTCATGGGAAAATGCTTCTTGTCAGACACTAATCAAATTAAGTAGTTAGAAAGCATTATAGTAAAACCCACTCAATGTGTCTCATTGCATGTTAGAAAACATATTAATAGTTGATAATTACTATGTTTATTTTATGTCTAATTAAAGTGGCTATGAGAACACTTGTCTATTTGAACATCGTGAAGCTTTGAATGAGATATACTTTTGGTAAAAAACTATTATGCATTCAAATAGTTAGAAAGCCCATGTACTATGCAACATCCTACATTGGACTAATTGGTCATGGAGTAAATTCATGCCACTCATTAAACTTCCCAAAAATCCAAGGTAGAGCTTTACTCAAGGACATGAACCTAAATTTTTGAGTTGTGCTTGAGTATAGAGCACACACATTCAATATATCTAATATACATGCTACAATTATTCAATTTACCACATGCAAGTTTTATGGCCAGCATTGACTTGAACCTTTTGGTGAGAGGGGAGACTTTATAGACTATTCATATTGAATATTTGTGTGCAATGGGGTCTAGATGCCACATGCACCATTCACAATGTTTGGATTCCACCACAACTCACAAAGTACTTAGTCAACTAAAGGGTGTAGAAAGCAACCATTGCAATTGGACAACCAACTAGTCATTGCAACTGGAAAGGAAGCCACCAAACCAAAACACCATATATTGAATTCAAGTCATGCAAGGTACATTCAGATCTCGAGAGTTAATAGGAGAATTATACTAAGTCAATTGCACTATTCCAAGCATATATTTAGGAGTATGACATATGTGGGGAAAGGGAGAGAACCAACAATTTATGCCAACAAGGTCCTCCAAGGTAGAAGTGACATTGATGAGTTGGACCCCATGGTGTGCAAGGATCAATTCAGACAAAACATGAATGAATCCACATGCATTCCTTGGGTTTGAATGCCATCTTGGCAAGCTACTGGCACATAATATTCCATTCCAAGCATTAGGGCATGTGGAGAGACAAAGAGAGCATATGAATGATATTTTGAGGTTTGATATAAGATGAGGACATGAATTTTGTGAACCACAATTGCCACCTTGTATGAAGTTTCTAAACACTTATCCAACTACCTGTTGCTAAATGCTTATCCAACTACCTATTATAGTTGGAGAGGAAACTAGCAAATCAAATCACCATGTACTAAAATCAAGTCATACAAGGCCTATTGAGGAGATCTTGAGAGCTAGGAGCATTATATTAAGTTAATTGCATCATTCTAAGAACACATTCAAGAGTATGACATATATGGGAAATGGGAGAGAGCCAACACTTTAGGCCAATGTGGGCCTCCAGGTAGGGACATCAACGAGTCACCATGGTACACAAGGAGTGGTTCATGTACTACATGAATGAATTCATGCACATGATTGGATCATCTTAGTGCCATCTCAATAATGTCAAGATTGTGGGAGAGAAGGAAGGAGTCTCGCTTGAAGCTTTCTTGCTTGCACAATGGGGGAAGACACACAAGGGTGGAGGCTGAAAACAGTTTTCCTCTTCTTAGTTGTGTAAGCCAAAAGAACTCTAGTACAAAGAAATAGAAGAACCCTCTATATGGGTCTCAAACCAAACTCAACTAACTAAGGTGGCATACTAACTGAGCCACGAACTAGAATAGATAAGGATAGCTATCATGTAGCTATTATTCATGGGCGGTGTACCAACCGCGTCTGCAACTGACAAGTCGGTGACATAAATATACAACGGTCACCCTGGTGTATCACGAGTGGAGCTCGATATCTCAACACTCCCCCTCGAGCTCAATCCCAATTCCTGCACACCAAGCAGGTCTCTGAACTTGCGCAACTTCTCTGCGCCCAATGCCTTCGTGAATATGTCAGCTACCTGATCCTCTGTGCTGACATAAACTAGATCAATAAGACCTAGTAAAACCCTCTCTCGCACATAGTGATAATGCACCTCAATGTGCTTTGTTCTAGCATGATAGACTGGGTTATTTGCCAAGTGTATACTACTCATGTTGTCACAATAAATGACAACTGGCCCATCTGAAGGCTGATGCATATCATAAAGTAGCTTATGCAACCAAGCTACCTCACATGCAGCCATTGCTGCACCCCTGTACTCAGCCTCTGTGCTCGACAAGGCAACTGTAGGCTGTTTCTTGCTGCTCCAAGTGACTGCAGCACTCCCAAAAGAGAACACATATCCACTGGTAGATCGTCTATCAGAAATGCTACCAGCCCAATCAGCATCAGTGTATCCATGCAACTGTATCTGAACCCCAGTCTCATAAAATAGTCCATACTGCAATGTGGACTTCACATACCTGAGTATGCGTCTAGCCGCATCCAAATGTGATTTCCTTGGAGCCTGCATAAACTGACTTACCAATCCAACAGCATAGCTCAAATCTGGCCTGGTAATAGTCATATAAATCAAGCTTCCTACTATGCGTCTGTACATAGTAGGGTCTTCCAGAAGCTCACCTGCATCTGCGCTCAGCTTCACATTCTGCTCCAAAGGAACTGAAATAGGCTTACAGCCTGTCATCCCATATTTGGACAGCATGTCCAATCCATACTGCCTCTGCAAGAGCTGTATCCCACTTGGTGATCTAATCACCTCAATGCCCAAGAAATAACGCAGCTCTCCCAAATCCTTCATCTCAAACTTCTGCTTCAATAGCATTTTCACATGAAGGATATCTTCATCACTGTCACCTGTCATAATCAAATCATCAACATAAATGACAAGCAGCATAATACCTTTCTCTGTTTTTCTCACATAAAGTGAGAAATCTGCCTTGGAAATCTGAAAGCCAATAGTGACAAGATACTGTCCTATCTTGTCAGACCATGCTCTAGGTGCTTGCTTCAAGCCATACAAGGCTTTCTTCAACCTGCAAACAAACTCAGGATGAACAGCATGCACATAACCTGGTGGCTGCTCCATATAGACCTCTTCTTGCAAATCACCATGCAAGAAGGCATTCTTTACATCCATCTGATGTAAAGACCATCCCTTTGATGCAGCCATAGCAATGACTGCTCTTACGGTTGCCATCCTTGCAACCGGACTAAATGTTTCTTCATAGTCAATGCCATATGTTTGTGCATACCCCTTGACTACTAATCTCGCCTTGTATCTGTTCACAGAACCATCAGCATTGTGCTTCACCTTATAAACCCACTTACAGCCAATTGCATTCTTACCTTTAGGCAAAGGTACTAACTCCCATGTAGAATTTGCTTCCAAGGCATCCATTTCTTCATCCATGGCTTTCTCCCATTTTTCTTTTCCCATGGCTTGCTCAAAAGATGTGGGTTCTGGTTCCTGTATCACTTTGACCATATATGCATAGTGAATGGCTGTAAATCCATCATATTTCAGCCTATCCACAGGATACCTAGCTCTTGTAGACCTGCGCAAAGTAGGTTCACTCCCAGGTGCTCTCAAAACATCCCTGGTCTTCCTTACTCCAGGTGTAACAATAGAAGGAATACCCAACTCATCATCAATGCTCTGTTCTGAGCCACTGGATTCACCATCCACATAAGAGTGACCTACATTCACATCAAACATGGGATGATCAACCTTCTCTTTTCCTTTTCGTGATACCTGCATACCACTATCTGCATTGCTTTGAGAAGATTCTCCTGATCTCAATCTGCCTGTCCATGGCGAAGAATGTGAACCACTGCTAGAGGACGCTCCAGGTCCACTAATATTTTGTGACTGCTGCTGTGAATTCTGTGTAGCATTACCATTTTGTGCATCTTCATCATCAATCACATTTACTGGTTTATACCAGCTACTCATCTCATCAAAAACAACATCTCTGCTCACTGTAAACTTACGAGTAGAAGGGTTATAGCATCTATACCCTTTTTGCTGCAGAGAGTAACCAATAAAGATGCACTTCTCAGCTTTTGGATCCAACTTGGATCTCAGCTCATCTGGCACATGTACATAGGCAATGCAACCAAAAATTTTCAAATGGGAAATATCTGGTTTCCTACCAGTATACCTCTCCTCTGGAGTCATTCCATGTATTGCTGCAGTGGGAGTCCTGTTCATTATGTAGACTGCTGTAGCAACTGCTTCAGCCCAATAAAAATCTGGCAAGTCTTTTTCATTGAGCATGGCACGAGATACCTCTCCAATATGCCTGTTTTTCCTTTCTGCAATTCCATTTTGTTGTGGGGTATAACTGCATGAATATTGCTGCTTTATGCCATGCTCCTGCAAGAACTTTGCAAACTCATTTGAGAGGTACTCTCCCCCTCCATCTGACCTTAGGCATTTTATCTGCAAGCCTGTTTCTTTTTCAACCATAGCTTTAAGAGTTTTGAAATGCCCAAAAACTTCACTTTTCTTTTTCATAAAATACACCCAAACTTTTCTGCTATAGTCATCAATAAAACTGACAAAATAATGACAGCCTCCAAGAGATGCAGCTTTAGTTGTCCACACATCAGAGTGAATTAATTCCAATGGCTTCTCACTCTCTTGAACATGTCTAGGAAATGGTTTCCTTGCCTGTTTTCCAAACTGACAGGCTTCACATACCTTATGCATTTCTGCAACCTTGAATTTGGGCAATCCTGCAACAATATTTTGGACCTGCATTGATTTAAGTCGTTGTACATTAACATGACCAATGCGTTTATGCCAGATATCAATATCTGCAACTACACCGGTCCCATGTGCAAACATTGCTGCACTCAATTCAGACATGTCTGCATCCAATGTAAACATTCTGCCCTTCTTCTTTCCTTTTGCTATCAAGCGACCTTTATTTTTCATATCCTCAACAAAGCATCCATGAGGATTAAATCTGACCTGCAAGCCCTGTTCAACCATTTGACCAACTGAAACCAGATTCTTGGTAATATTCGGGACATGAAATACATCGGACAGGTATTTCTTTTTCCCTCCCTGCATAGACAAGGGAATTTTTCCAATCTGCACAATAGGATGTGCAGTATCATCACCAGTCTCCACAAATCTTGGTTTTTCCATTTTCCTTGCATCCTCCATCCATTCTGCATGACCTGTCATGTGGTTTGATGCACCTGAGTCAACATACCATACATCATTGCTTTCTTCTGCACTTGTCATAGAATTGTTCATGTGCTGCACCATGAACAAATGCTCATTTCTGTCATCACCCTGTCTACTAGAAGATGCATAATTCCCTTGTTGCAGTTTTCCATTCATGATGTCATTCTGCTTTTTATAGCAGTCTTTAGCCATATGACCCATTTTACCACAGTAGTAGCATTCAACATTACTGTTTGCATTTTGGCCTCTTTGCCATCCACCACGACCTCTTTGGCTCCCCCTGCCTCTAGAGTTACCACGTCCTCCTCCATAGGACTGGTTTTCTTGAGTTTGCTGCATATTCTGATTTCTGCCACGGCCTCCAAATCGGCCTCCTCTACCTCTGCCTCTACCTCTTCCAGCATTTGAGTAGAAGACAGCTTCTTTTGAAGTTCCTCCTGAAGAAGATGCACCACCATTTCTCTGTTCCTCAGAAATTAGAAGAGCAATCAACTCCTCAAAATCAGGAAATCTTTCACGAACTGAAATGGATGTCCGAAACTGTGCATAATCCTTTCCTAGACCATTCAAGGTCACGGAAACTAAATCATCATCTTCCACTGGCGACCCAATGGAAGCAAGTGCATCTGCAATCTTCTTCACCTTCATGTGGTAGTCGTTGATGCTCATACTTTCTCTTTGCACATTATGCAACTCTTGCTTGAGCTGCATTTTCCTGGCTTGCGTATTTGTGCTATACATTTTTGACAAAGTATCCCATGCCTCCTTTGGCGTACTTGCATCCTGAATATGCACAATCATAGAGTCTGAAATACTGATAGACAGCCAATACATAACTTTCCTGGCTCTCTCATGCCATGTTTTAAATGCCTGCATTTGTTGTTGATTGGGAACATCAGGAAGAACTGGTTCTTCTTCATTTCCTGCAACAAATTCCCAATATCCTTTTCCCATAAGGAAATTCGTCATTCTAAACTTCCATGCCTGGAAGTTGTTCTTGTCAAGTTTTTCAGTGACAATCTGTGAAAGAGAATCAGACGCCATTACAGAATACTGCAAGAAATTCTGTCACTGCAAAAAACACAGCTTCACCCTCACAAGGGCAAATCTGCAAAACTGGCGAAAGTGGTATTTGACCACACAGTCACTTCCTAGTGACGATTTTGCATAAACAGGAACCAAGGATGATTCTGAAACTCCCAATGTCTCTGCGCACAAGCATACGATGCAATTTCTACAGTAACTTTTCACCGACCTGTAGAACAGTGGTCGCACAGCATGAAACTGAGCCTTTTCTTGAGTGCGTGCAGAAAACTTCCGTCTGCAAAACAGGCCCCGAAATGGCCTCAAATCAAAAAAACAAGGTCGCCGAGGGCTAAAGCCCTCACCCGCAGCATATACTGCCCTCTTGCTTCACCAAGAAGGGCGTCTCAACCTGAGACAATGCACTCCTGCAATTTCCGGCTGTGCTACCTGCAGAGATCTGCTCCCAAAACAGGAAATGAAAGCAACACTGCTCCTCTTACCAGACCACCGCGAGCTTGGCTTGCTTTCTTGAGCTCCTTACCACGAACAAGGCTCTGATACCATGTCAAGATTGTGGGAGAGAAGGAAGGAGTCTCGCTTGAAGCTTTCTTGCTTGCACAATGGGGGAAGACACACAAGGGTGGAGGCTAAAAACAGTTTTCCTCTTCTTAGTTGTGTAAGCCAAAAGAACTCTAGTACAAAGAAATAGAAGAACCCTCTATATGGGTCTCAAACCAAACTCAACTAACTAAGGTGGCATACTAACTGAGCCACGAACTAGAATAGATAAGGATAGCTATCATGTAGCTATTATTCATGGGCGGTGTACCAACCGCGTCTGCAACTGACAAGTCGGTGACATAAATATACAACGGTCACCCTGGTGTATCACGAGTGGAGCTCGATATCTCAACAAATAAGCTATTGGCATACTCATGATTCACTCCAAGGATTGGAGCATGTGGGGAGATAGATAGAGTATATGAATGATATTGTGAGGTTGGATACAATATGAGAATAGTAGTTGTAAAATCTGCAATTTCTACCTTATAGAAAGTGACAAACACTTATCATATGATGTAGATACAATGAAAGAGACCAAGAATAGACCTTAGCATGCAATGGAAGATAATTTGACAATCCCAAACTTGATTCGTGTGTATCATGTGGTATGCATGCATGCTATGCCTTGCCAAATTAGGTTAAAAAAGTGAGGCACCTTTGAGTGGGACTAATATTCACAAGCTCACCAAAAAAATCAATCATGTGACCGAATATGTACATATTTGTAGTATGTTAAATTCATGATGATGTCATTCGTCAAACAGCTACCCAAGAAACGCTATATGGTAGCCATGTGGTAAATGGTCAGTCGCAATTTACAATATGATTGCCACATGGTAAATAGGTACATGACATATTGGCATTATTGGATACATGGCACGAAGTGAGTTGTGAGGAAAAACGTATAAATATTGCATACCTCAATTTTCCACAATACACTTGTAACAAATTTTTTGAATCTTCCAAACCTCCAATTCGCTAGTACTTCCAAGTTTTTGTGTGGTGCATTCATCCCACATAACCCTTCTTATGAGTACTAGGGATTTTGAGCTCATGATCTATGCCATGCAGAATGGTGTTCCACTATCCTTGACTCGTGGGGGGGGGGGGGGGGAGTCTCTCATGAATATATGTATGTATAATGTGAGTTCAAAATAACGGGTTTTTAAAATACCATTTTTATACAATTTTTACATATAAAAGTGTGTCACATAAAGGGATTACTTACAGATTGAATAAAAAAGGGTTGTGTTTTATTCAATAAAAATTCATAGATTAGGATATTTATTAATAGGCCATGGACGCACGCATGATATAGAGGATATATATATATAGTAAACCCCCTTGAGATCCTTGAAATCCCATTTGTGCATAGAATAGCATTTTGCTACCCCTAAAACCCCATTCTGTGCATGGTGTAGTTTGGACATTCCTGAATATTTTCCTAAATTTTTTGTTGTTATTTTTGTTTTTCTCATTGCCCTTTATTGGTTTCCCTAGTTTTGACAGCTCTATTGGTCATTATTTTTCTATCCTTAAATTTTTTAGTTATTGTACTTCCCATACTTGTTTGTTCTAATCTTGCAAGGTGAATCCTTTTGTCTAAGAGTTCAACCATTGCAATCAAAATTTATCTAGTGAGGTCAAGTATATGTGTTGCAGTCTGTACCTTGTTGTCATTGCTTGATTGCCTCCTTAAGCATATGCCCTACAACATGGTGATTAATTCTAGAACTTACTCCAACCAAAAGTCATTAAGATTATGCTTTATGATGGTCCTACTCACACGTAAATCCTCCATGATGCTCACAAGTAAATCCTCCATAATGGCCCTCCATGATTCAATAACTTACTCCAACTAGAGGTCATCATTAAGGTTCTACTTTATGATGGCCCTACTCATAAGTAAATCCTCCATGATGGCCCACCATGATTCTAGATCTTACTCTAGCTGGAGGCCATTAAGGTCCTGCTTTATGATGGCTCTATCCACAAATAATCCTCCATGATGCTCTTAGCAATCCTATTGGCCAAGTCATTAGCAAAAATGTACCTATCAATTCTATTTGTTTATGTAGATCTCCATTAAAAAAAACAAAATAAATTTACCTTGAACCTAGATTCATTAGTTTTCTCTATCCAATACTTTGTATCTTACTACAAGTCCATACGTTGCATACAAATTTTCCCATCTCCTCTTGTAGCTTTTGTGAACACATTTTTTGCAAATTTGTGGTTTGTGTGGACTCATTGCACTACCTCCAGGTTCTAAACTTGATATGTACATGAACATGTATCAAAACCCTATGGCATGAATGGAGGAAATCACAAAGGGTCATTCATCCTGATAGGTCATTGTTGTCAAATGCAAGTTTATCATTTTGGTGCATTCATGATATATAAGCTCTATCAGTGCAACTATTCACTTACTAGATTTTATCAATTTTTTTCTATAATGAAAGAAGCTGAGAGGAGAGAGAAGAAGAGCTGAGGAGAGAGAAAGAGAGCAAGAAGAAGAAGGAAGAAGACTAGAAGAAGAGAGAGAAATAGAGAAAAGAGGAGAGAAGAAAGGAGGAAGCCATGGAAGCTGGAGATGAAGGGGAAGAGTATGATCCTGATAATAGTTGGTTGACCTAATCTAAGGCTCTTACACCTTATATACCTCAATCAGTGTGACGAGGTGCCTAAACCCTAGTCGGTATGTATCCCGTTTGTTACAATCCATCCCCACTCTGAAGGTTTTTGCCCTCAAAAACAAGGATAAATAGAGGGGAGTGTTGGATGGGCTAAGGGAGGGTTGTAGGGTACTACTCAGAGCCCTTTGACAATGAAAATTGGGTGGGTAGAGACTAGGGACAGCATGTAGTCTGAGACCGGTCTGCTGAAGTAAACAGGGCATAACTTTTGATGAGCTGCTCCAAATAGGGTATACCATGTCAAAACAGAGCTTATGACGACTACTTCCAGCCTAGGTAGAATGCACATGCCTGAGATTTGAGTAAGTACAAAACTGTTCTAAAACAATGTGCAGTCTATGGGCAGAGGGTAGTCAATTGGAGCATGACCGGCTAGTCTTCCAATCGTTGGGCCTCACGGAGGTAGGGAAATTCATTGATGATGGTTGCTAGGCGCCAAGAGGATTCTTACAAGGGTAGACCTTGCCATTTGATGAGGTATTCTTTAATGGATCAAGACCATAAGTGCTTATCTCACTGCCCAATGATTGCTTCAAGGATATATTGAGTGATGCCTTCTTCATCTATGGGGGGCAGTTCTTCCACATAGTCCACTAAGGATCCTACAAAGGGTTTCAGCTAGCTGACATGAAACACATTGTGGATTTTGGTGGTAAGGGGAAGTTCTAAGTGGTAGGCCAAGTCACCAACTTTCTTCAAGATCTAGTATGGGCCATAGAAGCGGTGGGCCAGCTTGTTATTGCTGCCCTCTTTAAGAGTTGAGTAGCAAGACTTAGGCACTTTCAAAAGGACCAGTTTTCCTTCTTGGAATTCCAAATGCCTTCATTTCTCATCAGCATAGAGTTTCATGTGTGTTTGGACCTTTTGAAGGTTCATTTTGCATTGCTGAAGTAAAGCTTGCATGCGATCCAACTCAGCCTGACTCTGAGGATTGATCTTATCATTAAATAAGACTGTGGGGAGGGGAACCTTATACCCATATAAGGCCTTAAAAGGGGAAACTCCAATGCTAGAGTGCATGGAGTTATTATATGCAAACTCAGCCAAGTGAAGCCACATATCCCAACTGTTCTGTACATCATGGAAAAAGTGCCTCAAATATGTCTCAAGCCATTTGTTCACTCTTTCAGTCTGGCCATCAGCCTGAGGGTGGTAGGCAGTGGACGGAGCAAGCTTGGTCCCCATGGAGGTAAAAACTGTCTACAAGAAGTTACTCATAAACTTTGCATCCTGATCATGTACTATGACCTATGGCAAGCCATGCAACTTGAAGACATTTTCCATAAATTAAGTGGTCACCAGGGAGGTAGTGTATTGGATCTTAGTGGGGATAAAGTGGGCAGCTTTGATGAGGCGATCAATGACCACATAGATACTGTTCCACCCTTTCTTAGTTGCAAGAAGGCCACTGATAAAGTCCATTGTGATGTGAGTCCATTTCCCTTCAGGGATAGGGAGAGGCTGCAAGAGGCTAGCGGGCATGAGTGTACTATCCTTGTTTTGTTGGCATGGAACATATTTGGTCAAAAGTCCTTGACATCCCTCCATAAGACTTTCCAATGAAAGATTTTGGCAATCCTCTCATATGTTTTGAAAACACCCAAGTGACCAGCCATGGGGAAAGAATGCATCTCTTCCATAATCTTCTGTGTGAAGGGGGAAGTGTGGGGGATGACAATCTTGCCATGTGACCAAATAAGGCCATGCTTAAGCTGATATTGGAAGTTTCTAGCCATGAACCCATGCTGTAATTTTTGAAATGTGTGGCCAAAGTGATCATCTAACAAGTAAGCCTCTTGAAGCTCTTCAACCCAATCATTGTGCAATTCTGAGATAGAGGACACTATGCATGCCCACATTCGAGAGAGTGAATCATCCACAATATTATCCTTGCCCCGAGTGTGTGAAATATCAAAGGCATAGTTTTGTAAGGTTTCCACCCATCGCCTTTGCTTAGGACTCAAAGTAGACTGAGTCAAGAAATACTGGAGGACTTGGTGGTCGCTTTTTTACTTGGATGCGGCTGCCATACAAATAGTGGTGCCATTTCTTGATGGCATGGAGAATGGCCAACATCTCCTGGTCATATACATTCATTTGCATCTCCTTCTCATCAAGCTTGCGGCTCTCAAATGCAATCACACCGTGATCTTGCAATAATGCTACACCAATACCCCGGCCATTGGCATCACAATCAATGGTAAATAGCTTAGAGAAGTCAAGGCAAACAAGGATGGGACTGAAGTGAGTGCATCATTTAATTGTTTGAAGATATAATCCGTAGTGGCATCCCAAAATAATGACTCCTTTTTCAAGAGATCAGTCAAAGGTGCTGCAATGGTGGCATAGTGCTTAATGAAGCATCTATAGAATGAAGAGAGACCAAGGAATCCACACAAAGAAGTGGTGGTGGAGGGAGTGGGCCAGTCTCTAACACATTGCACCTTCTTCGGATCAGCCTGTATACCATTTTTGCTCAGAATGTGTCCCAAGTACTCCACAGACGTCTGCATAAATATGCATTTGCTCTCCTTAGCAAAGATTCGATGCTCTCTCAATATGTCAAACACCCTCTAAACGTGTATCAAGTGCTCCGTGGATGACTTGCTATAAATGAGGATGTCATCAAAGAAAATAAGCACAAACTTGAACATAAAGGACTGTAGGATTTTCTTCATGAGGCTTTGGAAGGTGGCGAGGGCAT
Organism: Lygodium microphyllum; assembly: GCF_053477565.2. Classification (NCBI taxonomy): domain Eukaryota; kingdom Viridiplantae; phylum Streptophyta; class Polypodiopsida; order Schizaeales; family Lygodiaceae; genus Lygodium; species Lygodium microphyllum. The sequence goes on along the minus strand of NC_141135.1, from coordinate 47,008,667 downwards.
TAGTCAACCCAAAAGGCATCACTAGAAAATGATAGTGTCCATGATCAATCTGGAAGCCCGTTTTGACCTCATCTCCTACCCGCATATGAATCTGATTGTAACCAGAGTGCAAGTCAATCTTAGTGAAAAAGCATGCCCCTTTCAACTCATCCTGCAAATCATCAATCCATGGTATGGGGTAGTAGTTCTTCACTGTAATTTTGTTCAAATCTCTATAGTCAATGCACATGCAAAAGAAGCCATCTTTCTTTTTGACTAAGAGAATGAGGGATGCATAGGGAAAAGAACTCTGTTCAATGAAACCCATGTTTAACAACTCTTTGATTTTCTTTGCAACCTCTTCACGCTCACACTTGGAGAATCTATAGGGGGGTTTATTCACTGGCTTGGAATGGGGCTCTAGATCAAGTGGGTGGTCCACTTGTCTCTTAGGAGGGAGGGATATAGGCATCTGAAATAGGTTATTGTATTTCTCAAGTAAGGTCTACAAGGCTGAACCATGAGATACTACAGAGGACTGATCATAATTGTCCTTATTTAATTGCAAAACAAAGATTTGTGAGCATTTCTTAAACTCTCGGTTGAGTTGCTTTGTTGTAATGAGCTGAAAAGCAACATGATCTTGAACTCTTTCAAGGTGGATAGGCTGTCCATGCATCATAAACTCCATGTAAAGCTGAGAGAAGCCCTTAGCAATCTTCCCCAATTGATTCAGTCAGTCATAGCCCAAGACAATGTCAATGGGGCCCATATCTAGGGCAATCAAGTCAACCACTGCCACATAATTTTCAGCCAAGCATAAGGGAACTATAGGATATGCATGTGTGCTGATTTCTTCTTCTCCATTTGCTACTTGGACCTCCAAGGGGTGGTGTAATGCCATAGGGGTGCATTTCAACCAATCAATGGCTGTGAGTGCTTCCACTATCCACAAGGATAAAAACATGCTTTCCATTGATACTGCCTTGAATGCGAAGGGTACTGGGGCTGCGAGAACCCCTACAAGCGTCGAAGGAGTGGTGCACAGATCGGATGCCGTAAGTGCACATAGTGAGCATCAGAAGGTCCCTAAGAACAAAAGAACTCTACTTTTTGCACACAAATCAATGTAGAAGACTTGCACGACATGAACAAGAGACCAATTGGGTGTAATATCCCCCCATGCCTTGTGTGAGTGCTCCACAAAGCATGTATTTTATGTATTAATAATCTTCAAGCTCAAATAATAGCCCAAATTACAAAATAGCATGCTTTTGGCTTTTGAGTTTGCTTTAGTGATAAATAGAAATAAAGCTAATGGGCGAACGCCCAAGAAGTCAGGCATACCCAATACAATGTCAAAATACAAATATCTAAATCGTGCATCCATGCGCATACAAAAACAATAAATAAATATCCAATGCCTTGATAAATAGGCGCGACAAAATATAGGCGCCATGCCTAAGATATGCACCCATCAAAATATAGATGATAACTCGAATACGCGCTATCCTCCAATGCTTTCCACCGCCACTACTGCTATCTCTACACATCAATTGAAGCATTCACAATAGTTAGTAAAATAATACAATTAAACCGACAAAAGTGAATACCTAGAAATCTTCTATTGAGATATCGAGCTCCACTCGTGATATGCCAGGGTGACCGTTGTGCATTTATGTCACCGACTTGCCAGTTGCAGATGCGGTTGGTACACCGCCCATGAATAATAGCTAGATGACAGCTATCCTTATCTACTCTAGTTCGTGGCTTAGTTAGTATGTCACCTTAGTTAGTTGAGTTTGGTTTGAGATCCATATATAGGGTTCTTCTATTTCTATGTACTAGAGTTCTTTTGGCTTACACAACTAAGAAGAGGAAAACTGTTTTCAGCCTCCACCTTTGTGTGTATTCCCCCATTGTGCAAGCAAGAAAGCTACAAGTGAGACTCCTTCCTTCTCTCCCACAATCTTGACATGGTATCAGAGCCTTGTTCGTGGTAAGGAGCTCAAGAAACCAAACCAAGTTCGCGGTGTTCTGGTAAGAGGACCAGTGTTGCTTCCATTTTTCTGTTTTGGGAGCAAGTCTCTGCAGGTAGCACAGCCGAAAAGTGCAAGAGTGCATTGTCTCAGATTGAGACGCCCTTCGCAGTGTAGCAAGAGGGTAGTATATTGGGAGTTCGTTGCAGGAAATGAAGAAGAACCAGTTCTTCCTGATGTTCCCAATCAATAGCAAATGCAGGCATTTAAAGCATGGCATGAGAAAGCCAGGAAAGTTATGTACTGGTTGTCTATCAGCATTTCAGACTCTATGATTGTGCATATTCAAGATGCAAGTATGCCAAAGGAGGCATGGGATACTTTGTCAAAAATGTATAGCACAAATACGCAAGCTAGGAAAATGCAGCTCAAGCAAGAGTTGCACAATGTGCAAAGAGAAAATATGAGCATCGATGACTACCACATGAAGGTGAAGAAGATTGCAGATGCACTTGCTTCCATTGGGTCGCCAGTGGAAGATGATGATTTAGTTTCTGTGACCTTGAATGGTCTAGGAAAGGATTATGCACAGTTCCGAATATCCATTTCCGTCGGTGAAAGATTTCCTGATTTTGAGGAGTTGATTGCTCTTCTAATTTCTGAGGAGCAAAGAAATGGTGGTGCATCTTCTTCAAGAGGAACTTCAAAAGAAGCTGTCTTCTACTCAAATGCTGGAAGAGGCAGAGGTAGAGGAGGCCGATCTGGAGGCCATGGTAGAAATCAAAATATGCAGCAAACTCAAGAAAACCAGTCCTATGGAGGAGGACGTGGTAACTCTAGAGGCAAGGGGAGCCAAAGAGGTCATGGTGGATGGCAAAGAGGCCAAAATGCAAACAACAATGTTGAATACTACTAGTGTGGTAAAATGGGTCATATGGCTAAACACTGCTATAAAAAGAAGAATGACATCATGAATAGAAAATTGCAACAAGGGAATTATGCATCTTCTAGTAGACAGGGTGATGACAGAAATGAGCATTTGTTTATGGTGCAGCACATGACCAATTCTGTGACAAGTGCAGAAGAAAGCAATAATGTGTGGTATGTTGACTCAGGTGCATCAAACCACATGACAGGTCATGCAGAATGGATGCAGGATGCAAGGAAAATGGAAAAACCAGGATTTGTGGAGACTGGTGATGATACTGCACATCCTATTGTGCAGATTGGAAAATTTCCTTTGTCTATGCAGGATGGGAAAAAGAAATACATGTCCGATGTATTTCATGTCCCGAATATCACCAAGAATATGGTTTCTGTTGGTCAAATGGTTGAGCAGGGCTTGCAGGTCAAATTTAATCCTCATGGATGCTTTGTTGAGGATATGAAAAATAAAGGTTGCTTGATAGCAGAAGGAAAGAAGAAGGGCAGAATGTTTACATTAGATGCAGACATGCCTAAATTGAGTGCAGCAATGTTTGCACATGGGACCGATGTAGTTGCAGATATTGATATCTGGCATAAACGCATTGGTCATGTTAATGTACAATGACTTAAATCAATGCAAGCCCAAAATATTGTTGCAGGATTGCCTAAATTCAAGGTTGCAGAAATGCACAAGGTATGTGAAGCCTGTCAGTTTGGAAAACAGGCAAGGAAACCATTTCCTAGACATGTTCAAGAGAGTAAGAAGCCATTGGAATTAATCCACTCTGATGTGTGGACTACTAAAGCTGCATCTCTTGGAGGCTGTCATTATTTTGTCACTTTTATTGATGACTATAGCAGAAAAGTTTGGGTGTATTTTATGAAAAAGAAAAGTGAAGTTTTTGGGCATTTCAAAACTCTTAAAGCTATGGTTGAAAAAGAAACAGGCCTATAAATAAAATGCCTAAGGTCAGATGGAGGGGGAGAGTACATCTCAAATGAGTTTGCAAGGTTCCTGCAGGAGCATGGCATAAAGCAGCAATATTCATGCAGTCATATCCCACAACAAAATGGAATTGCAGAAAGGAAAAACTGGCATATTGGAGAGGTATCTCGTGCCATGCTCAATGAAAAAGACTTGCCAGATTTTTATTGGGCTGAGGCAGTTGCTACAGCAGTCTACATAATGAACAGGACTCCCACTGCAGCAATACATGGGATGACTCCAAAGGAGAGGTATACTGGTAGGAAACCAGATATTTCTCATTTGAAAATTTTTTGTTGCATTGCCTATGTTCATGTACCAGATGAGTTGAGTTCCAAGTTGGATCCAAAAGCTGAGAAGTGCATCTCTATTGGTTACTCTTTGCAGTAGAAAGGGTATAGATGCTATAACCCTTCTACTCGTAAGTTTACAGTGAGCAGAGATGTTGTTTTTTATGAGATGAGTAGCTGGTATAAACCAGTAAATGTGATTGATAATGTAGATGCACAAATGGTAATGTTGCACAGAATTCATAGCAGCAGTCACAAGATATTAGTGGACCTGGAGCGTCCTCTAGCAGTGGTTCACATTCTTCACCATGGACAGGCAGATTGAGATCATGAGAATCTTCTCAAAGCAATGCAGATAGTGGTATGCAAGTATCACGAAAAGGAAAAGAGAAGGTAGATCAGCCCATGTTTGATGTGAATGCAGGTCACTCTTATGTGGATGGTGAATCGAGTGGCTCAGAACAGAGCATTGATGATGAGTTGGGTATTCCTTCTATTGTTACACCTGGAGTAAGGAAGACCAGGGATGTTTTGAGAGCATCTGGGAGTGAACCTACTTTGCACAGGTCTACCAGAGCTAGGTATCCTGTGGATAGGTTGAAATACGATGGATTTACAGCCATTCACTATGCATATATGGTCAAAGTGATACAGGAACTAGAACCCACTTCTTTTGAGCAAGCCATGGGAAAAGAAAAATGGGAGAAAGCCATGGATGAAGAAATGGATGCCTTGGAAGCAAATGCTACATGGGAATTGGTACCTTTGCCTAAAGATAAGAATGCAATTGGTTGTAAGTGGCTTTATAAGGTGAAACACAATGCAGATGGTTCTGTGAATAGATACAAGGCAAGATTAGTAGTCAAGGGGTATGCACAAATATATGGCATTGATTATGAAGAAACATTCAGTCGGGTTGCAAGGATGGCAACCGTAAGAGTAGTCATTGCTATGGCTGCATCAAAGGGATGGTCTTTACATCAGATGGATGTAAAGAATGCCTTCTTGCATGGTGATTTGCAAGAAGAGGTCTATATGGAGCAGCCACCAGGTTATATGCATGCTGTTCATACTGAGTTTGTTTGCAGGTTGAAGAAAGCCTTGTATGGCTTGAAGCAAGCATCTAAAGCATGGTCTGACAAGATAGAACAGTATCTTGTCACTATTGGCTTTCAGATTTCCAAGGTAGATTTCTCACTTTATGTGAGAATAACAGAGAAAGGTATTATGCTACTTGTCATTTATGTTGATGATTTGATTATGACAGGTGACAGTGATGAAGATATCCTTCATGTGAAAATGCTATTGAAGCAGAAGTTTGAAATGAAGGATTTGGGAGAGCTGCGTTATTTCTTGGGCATTGAGGTGATTAGATCACCAACTTGATATTCATATTTTTAGCTATTTTTAAGCAATTGCCGGCACCAAAATTCCGCTCTCATTGGCGACCACGGGATAGGGCGACTCAACCCGTCGAATCCACGAACATATCTGCACATAAACAACCAAAGAAGCATCAAGCTAATACAAAACAAATATATAATAAAACTCAGCACAATGCTCCCCCTACCCCTGGACAGAACCAAGGCATGACATCCACAAGGAGTAGGCCTAGCATCATCTAATAGAAGATCCGAAGCGAGTCACTGACCAAGTGCTCCAACATAGCCAAACTAAAAAACCTATCAAAGAGGTTGCCCTAAGTGATAGTCTGAACTACCTACCAACTAAAGACAACACAACTAGGGGCTCCTACAAGGCGAGGACTCCTATAGCCTGATCAAGGAGTATTTTCTTTCAGTACATTTCTTCTTTTAGGGTTTTTATTTTATTAACATACTGGGGCATGTAAAAAGGAGGGAGCTGAGCATAGTGACCCAAGGAGAACAGGGCATCGGTCTCAGGACCTGTCTCGGCACCCAAGAACCTACCAAGCCCTCGCAAGGCGACACTTAATCCTTTTCTAACGCTCACTTTTATTTTCGCTCCAACCTTCCTTGTTTTATCAGTTTTTTTCAGCAAGAAGCCACCCCTAGGAAGACAAGGCATCGGCCCCGGGTCTCACTCGTCCCCAAGAACCTATCAGGCCTTCGCAAGGCAATGATCAATTGCTTATATATTTTCATTCCTTTTCTTTTCTTTGATAGGGGTTAGAACCCCTTTTTACACACCTTTGTATTTATATTCATCTTTTAGGATGTTCAGGGTTTCTTGGCATCATCATTATTATCTTCTGGCAGGCTTCTCTAACTGCCTCACTACTAACAAACTCCTAGAACGGCTGCCTAGCAGGCTAACAGAACAGGGCCACTAGGACTTCCTTCTAAAACAGGTCTTTCGATGCCTGACAATGCCTTTACAGGAGGCAATGACTGCTCCGACCTCCCTCAAACATACTTAGCCTAAACCTGGGACTTCATGTCTTGGTTGCCGGTCCCCAACAAAAATGTATCCCCTCGACAAGTACAAAGACACATATAACAGGAAAGAAAGGTACTCGTAAATGAGAAGTATCACCTGGATTGGCCACAAGAAGCTTCCATCGCAACAAAGGCTCCTCCAGGCTCCACCAAATTCCACGAATCACGAAACCTGTCCAGCACAACACTTAAAACAAAAACCCGATTAAACGCACCCGCACTAGACAGGGAAATGGCCCTCTTGGCCTAATGAAATGAAAACACTTCACTACAAAACTGAATCGGCCCTCTTGGCCTAATAAAATCAAACATGACTTTGCATAACATCCTCCTGGAAACAACTATGATAGACATCAAAGCATACCATTCCTAGGGGAACAAAGGCTCGTAGCCCTAAACTAGGTGCATTAAATTATGACCCATCCCTCCTGCGTATATCGCAAGAGGTGTTTGCATCACATGTCGTCTAATCAGTCTGTGGGTCCAAGATAATAAAGGCAGATGAGTCTCGCCTACCCTCTGCATCACCCAGATCAACCATCGTCTGCCAAAGAGGGCATGTTCAGAAAGAATACCCCACAAACGACCAGGTCCTGTCTCACCATCAATAGATATATCGGGACAAGGGCCACAATTAAAGAAGAGGTCTTCTTCATACGCAAAATTAGCCAATGAATCGGCAAACTGATTCCAATTTCATGGAATCAGCTGAAAAGAAACTCTATCAAATTCGTCTAGCAGGGCTATGGCAGTATGATGGTACATGCAAAGGATGGGGTTTCGTACCATATACGTCCCATTGAGTTGATTTAAAACCAACTGAGAGTCCCCTTTCACCAATAACTGGCAGATACCACCCTTCTTTGCAATATTCAAACCCATAATCAGGGCTTTGTATTCGGCCATGTTATTGGTTAAATTCACCCCGAGATAAACAGCTAACTTCATGACAATGCGTCGTCGGGGGTCTCGGATGACAACTCCTACACTTCCTTTTTTGCATGCATCCCTGGACGCCCCATCAAAGTACAAGGTGTACGTCCATAAAGGGTTTATGAGAGCGGAATTTAGGTGACGGGAAGTGCTTAAAAATAGCAAAAATTTATGAATATCAAGGGAAAAATATTCACTGTCAAAGGCGGCGGCTCGATCTAGGACGATTTTAAGCGTCAAAGTGCTTTAAAGGCGCCCGAGCGACACTTGTTGATTTTTCATAATTTTTCAGATAGTCGTGCGGGTTGACACGAGCAATTGGCCAATGCGGGATGCCAAGCCGGATGCCCAGGATTTTTCAGAGCTCAATTCGGAGTCCGGACGGGGAAATGGCCAAGGAAACGGTCAAGATATGAAAAGGTGGACACTTGGGAGGCCAAATTTGAGCATGCCTTTTGAGTTTGGAAACCCCCCCCAAAAATTTTATGCACCTTATGAAGCAAAAAACGTGGAGAGAGAATGAAGAGGAATGAAAAAACGTGATCAACAGAGAGGGCGCCGTTTTTTTCGCCATGGATGGAGAGAGGGCATCATGGATGTTACAAACACCCTGCCTAATGGATTATGGGGCTTCATTCCCTCCTGTCTGTGGATCTTATCGCCGTCCTTCGCTCCTCAATTGATGGCCTAAATGCTGAGATAGAAATCTAGTCTTTCTCTCTCCTCCCTCTCTCTCTTCTAAAGGCAAGTTCATGTGGGAAGAAGAAGGAAAAAGAAAGAATGATGGAGGCTTGTCCGGCATGGATCGGATTGCTCCACGGGCTGGAAATGGTGATTGGTGATTGTGCTGGACATGAAGTGCTGCTGATTTTCAGATTTGCAGCCATGGACATGAAACCCGAAACACGCAAATAAGCGGTAATTTAAAATTTTCAAAGGAAATTTGAGGTTTTATGGCTTTGGATTGATGAAATGTTGTTCATGTGGGCTAAAAATTGTTCATGTTGCTGTTTTCCATGAGTTCTTGCAGGTCATAATCAAAGAATCAGAAAAATATGCATCTTGTGGTTCAAAATAATATGCTAAAACACGCAAAACATGAAAAATCAAGGGAAAATGATGGTTTTTTGGCATAAAAATGGGGAAGTAAATAGGAACACCAACTAAACTTTCATTTTTCTGCAAGAAGAAACTAAGGGCCACAGCCCATAACCTGTTTTGAATTTTTAGTAATTAAATAATGCATAAAAATCAGGAAAAATACAAGAAAATGATGGAAAAATCACTAAAAAATATGGGAAAAATATATTTTGGGTTTCGAAAAATAAGGATAAATAAGAACAATGTTTGTGAATGTTTGTGGGGACTGAAGCATGAGGATTTGCCTCAGTTCAACCCCACCTTCTTGTTCTAGTGTGTTTTTTTCCGCTTTCTACACATAAAATGATGTCAAAATACCCTATAAACCTATCCAACGATGCAATATTTAAACGGGGAAGGGTAGAGGAGTTGAAATATGTCTAAATGCCGTGTGAAATGATGGGAAAGTTGCTGATTTCTATGCATAGCATTTAGGACGGATGATAATTAAAATTAAGAGCTTAGTAGCACGAGGATCATCTCGGTGCTAAGCCCATGCAACGAAGCACAAACGGTAGTTGGAAACCATTAAAAGAATGTTTTGCACTTGTGCACGATACTGTTTGCTAAATGTTTGAGCACTAGGCATCCAACAAACGCATAGAGCATGAAAAGAATTTAAAAGTATCATTGATCAGCTCCTGGACATGCATTGCAATTGGTTTATTAGAACATGACCTACGATGAGAGACAGTGAGGTATCCATGCTGTAGGCTAGTTGTGGGGTCTAGGGGAAAGTAAGTGAGGGAAAAATGGTACATTCCTGGACACGCTTATTTGGTACCTTGAGCGACTTTTGTGCGAAATGTTTAGATGTTGAGCGACACATCGAGGAGCCAATCCCCAAGGTGTAGGAGAGTCACAGAGGGTTGACGGCATTCAGCCGTAGGAGGAACCCCATGTGTATGTGATTCGAGCCTTTTGGCTATGTGAAAGGGACTCCCTCTGAGGAGTAATATTGGGTTAGGATCAGTTGGACTACAACGTATTACAAACGCAATGTTTAGGAAGGCAGAGATTTTGATAGACGCTCCTGGCCGCGAGGCCGAGGGGTTGTCTTGTGCATAGTGACGAGGCCCGGCTAGTGCATGAGCCAGTGCCGGCCCGTGTTTAGGTCTATCAGTTTACATATCCCGCCATCCTAAATTCTACTCGTAATTATGGTAATCAAAATTCAGCATATTCAACGGGTGGACTGTAGGCTCCATCCCTCCATCATCATTGAATTCAACAGGGATGCTCGTCAAAACTTGTAGGCAGTGATGGCAGAAGACCTTGGTCTCCCAAATAAATGTCCCGCCTTCTTGCTCAGTCACCTTATATCCTTTGCTCCACCAAATGTGCTTTTCCTGATGATATCTCTATTCTAAATACGGGTGTTCTAAATAAGGGATCAGACGACCCATCAAAATCTATCACGATTTCCTTGCAGATATTTGATCGATCTCGCCTAGACCTGCAAGGCAGCCATAGTATTAGTGCAATCAGAAATAATAAGGTTTAATCTTATTAAGATTAACCTTATTTTTAAATTCTACCCCCTCAAGGTCAGCTAACAAGACTGTAGATCTATTGTTTCCTATTCTCACGATCCTATAGGGCCCGTCCCATTTGGGCTCTAGCTTGCCTGGAAATAATTCACGTCGTGCGTCATAATACAGAACAAGCTGTCCTTTCTTGAAGGTGTATTTCTTGGCTTTGAGGTCGTGTAGCTGCTTCATTCGGCACTTCGCCACTTCTTGGTGCAATAAGCTCTATAGCTTAAGCTCATCTAAATGTGCCAGTGTAGTCAAGCACTCAAAAAGTGCGTCTTCATCACTCAAAGAATGATTGATGGCAAACCGAATAGTCGGCAGCTCAATCTCTAAAGGCAAGACACACTCCTCCCCATATACTAACTTGAACGGGGTATGGCTAGTGGCTCATTTGAAGGTCGTATTATAGGCCCACACTACCACGTATAACTTTTTATCCCAATCCCGTTTCTTTTCCGACACAATTTTGGACAGGATGCCCACAAGCTGCTTGTTGGTGCTTTCAACTTGCCCATTGGCTTGCGGGTTATATGGGGTTATCTTGTTATGCTTGATTTGCCAAGTCTCTGTCAAACCTTTGATCACCTTATTCAGGAAATGGGTTCCGCAGTCCAACACTAATTCTTTCGGCGGACCAAAACGGCATATTATCTGCTCTAAAAGGAAACTAGCAGTTTCTTTAGCATCATCTTTCCTTGTTGCACGTGCTTCTGACCACTTTGTGAAGTAGTCAGTTGCTACAATGATATACCTCTTTTGCGCAGTCGACGACGGAGTAATAGGACCCACAAAGTCTATTCCCCACTTCTCAAATGGAAGTATCGCCATAATAGGGGTAAGTAGTCATTTCCTATTCTCTCGACTATCATGTCGTTGACAAATATCGCATCTCTTAACATACGCAAACGCATCCTGGAAGATGGCAAGCCACCAATAACCTGCTCTTAAAGCCTTTTGTGTTGTAAGCCGTCCAGCAAAATGGCCGCCGCAAGCAGAATCATGGCACTCTTCCAAAATGAATGGCACCTCGTCAGGCATCACACATTGGCGATAGATGTCATCAACCCCTTGCCGATATAATATACTTGCGATCAAGGAAAACTTTAACGCTTGGTGCTTAATTTTCCTTCTCTCAGCTTTAGATAATTCGGATCCCGCCTCTCCCGTTGATAAATAATGCGTTATTGCAGCATACCAGGAGGGAATAGATGCCGTATCTATTTTAAATAACAACTCCATGTCACTACCTTCAACCACAGATTCTTTTGGCTTCCCAAAGTCCACTAGACATTCCACGATGCCTTGCAACCTTGGTGGCTTACTACGGATTTCATAATCAAACTCCTGCAAAGTGATTAACCACTTCGCTAGACAATCAGGCAGTTGTAGCTTATTCATCAATAGTCGAACCCCCTCCGCCTTTGTATAAAGCACGACTTTCTCATAGAGAATATAATGCCTGAATTTCTTGGTCCCAAAGACCATCGCTAGACACAACTTCTCCATGTAGGTATAATTGATTTCGGATACCCCCAGCTTCCGGCTAGCAAAAGCAATCGGGTGGTACCACTTCTCTTCCCAAATTTAGGCTAAACAGCAGCTGATACTATACATGGTGGCTGCTAAGAATATATAGAACACCTCACCTCTTTTAGGTGCTTTTAGAATGGGAGCTCTTGCTAGCTCTTATTTCACATCATCGAATGCTACCTTACATGGGTCACCCCATTCAAACAAACAGCTAAAGGACAATAAATTTGTAAGCAGCAACATTCTTTCTGCCAAGGCGTTTATAAATCTACGGTAATAACCAACCGAAGACAGAAAGCTATGAACTTCCTTCGGAGTGCGTGGTGGACCCATGGCAACTATAACTTTGACCTTCTCGGGGTCTGTCACAATTCCTACCGAACTGACCACATGACCCAGCAATAGCCCATAAGGTACTCCAAAAACACACTTCCGTGGGTTTAGGGCGATGCAAAATTGTTTAGAGCGCTCAAAGCATTTTCTTAAAATGATCACCTGCCTTTCTCTTACGGTGGCGGCCCCTAAGTCATCAATAAACACCTTCAACTCTTCAGGGGATATGTCACCGAATGTCTTATCTGTTGTTCGTTGCCACGAACCAGGCGCATTGCATAAACTAAAGGCCATCACATGGTACGCAAAAGTACCAAATACAGTAATACAGGCAAGTGTTGCCCGGGCGTCCTTAGAGCACTTTGACGCTTAAAATCGTCCTGGGTCGAGCCGTCGCCTTGGACATTGGATATTTTTCCCTTGATATTCATATTTTTTAGCTATTTTTAAGCAATTGCCGGCACCAGAATTTCGCTCTCAACATTGCAGTATGGACTACTTTATGAGATTGGGGTTCAGATACAGTTGCATGGATACACTAATGCTGATTGGGCTGGTAGTATTTCTGATAGACGATCTACCACTGGATATGTGTTCTCTTTTGGGAGTACTACAGTCACTTGGAGCAGCAAGAAACAACCTACAGTTGCCTTGTTGAGCACAGAGGCTAAGTACAGGGTGCAGCAATGGCTGCATGTGAGGTAGCTTGGTTGCATAAGCTACTTTATGATATGCATCAGTCTACTGATGGGCCTATTGTCATTTATTGTGACAACATGAGCAGTATACACTTGGCAAATAACCCAGTATATCATGCTAAAACAAAGCACATTGAGGTGCATTATCACTATGTGCGGAGAGGGTTTTACTAGGTCTTATTGATCTAGTTTATGTCAGCACAGAGGATCAGGTAGCTGACATATTTATTACGAAGGCATTGGGCGCAGAGAAGCTGCGCAAGTTCAGAGACCTGCTTGGTGTGTAGGAATTGGGATTGAGCTCAAGGGGGAGTGTTGAGATATCGAGCTCCACTCGTGATATGCTAGGGTGACCATTGTGCATTTATGTCACCGACTTGTCAGTTGCAGATGCGGTTGGTACACCGCCCATGAATAATAGCTAGATGACAGCTATCCTTGTCTACTCTAGTTCGTGGCCCAGTTAGTATGCCACCTTAGTTAGTTGAGTTTGGTTTGAGACCCATATATAGGGTTCTTCTATTTCTATGTACTAGAGTTCTTTTGGCTTACACAACTAAGAAGAGGAAAACTGTTTTCAGCCTCCACCTTTGTGTGTATTCCCCCATTGTGCAAGCAAGAAAGTTACAAGTGAGACTCCTTCCTTCTCTCCCACAATCTTGACATCTTCAGCTACATAAATAAATCAATTGGTTAGAAATCAATCCTAACCTTAATTTATCACGAGTGTGTACTCTAAACTTATAAACGTTTATTAATTTAAATATGTATTTTGCAGAATCACCCGCTATGGAATCACCCATGTACACACTAAATTAACAAAACGCCCAAAAAGAATAGGCGTCCCCATCGACTTCTCGCACAAAGAATCCACTTTGTGTATGAGCCCCAGTAATAAAAGTTTACGGAATCCACCGTAAAACCTCACGGAATCCACCATGTAATATGCCTCCTGGCATCAAGGAGATCGAGCAAAGAGAACTGGGAGGTGGGTGGGATGTCAAATCAAGTATCTGTGCTGGAGCACCGCTCGGGTCAAAGTAAAACCCATCCTTAGGGTCATAGAACTGCTCGTGATCAACATCCTTTGTAGGCTTAGCTTGGTCAATGGACAGGTCATCCTCCTCAGTGTGCCAATCTTCCATGGCATATATGCTATGAACTTTGACCTTAGCTGTCTTATACAGATATTTGGAGGCATGATCAATAGTGTACTTATCTCCACACTTAAAGCATAGGCCCTTTTCCTTTCATTCCTTCACAACATCTGGGAGATGAACCGTTAGTTACTAGATCCATGGTATGGTGATGCATTGGACTATTTATTTTCAGCATACTTATTCTCAGCATTAGATCCTGATGCTATCCCAAAAGTGCCCATTTTTCTTTTAGCATGGAAGGTGGGGTAAGTGGGTACTTTGGGGCTGTTATTAGGCATAGAAGTGCCCCCAAAACCACCTCCGTATAGGGCTGATCGTGAAGGAATGTGGGGTTGTCCAACACCTTGCTGAAAATGCTCATTCTTATGGTACTTTCTTGCATATCTTTCAGCCAATGTCATTGCATCAAGCAATGTGGTAGGTTTTTGGGCCATGACATTTGCTGATAGGCTCGGTTCCAACCCATAGATGTACTTGTGCAATTTAGCATCGTTTGCTCATTCTACTTTGTTACGATGACCTTGTCACGCAGATCATTGGGGCTATGCTACCCATGAAATCCTTGTTGTCCATACATCCCATGGTGGCCATACATGCCTTGCTATCCATACATCCCTTGTGGTGCATTAAGCCCATGTTGTCCATAATAACCATGCTGTCCATGATTGCTAGGCTAGCCATTTGTACCATATTGTCCTTGATGGGGCTAATTCATATGGGGTGCAAAGGGGCTCCTAGGGAGAGCGGGGGAAATCTGACCCAGAGTGGGAGAAGGCCTGAAATGGATGTTGGCTGCATGGTGGACGGGGGAATTCAATAGGGGCTCATCATGCGTATGAGAGCGTTCCCCGTTCTCATAGGTAGAAGGGAAAATTCCCTTAGTGCCAAGTATACCCTGTGGACCATGCAACAGTTCCTAATGTGGAGGATGTCTAGACTCATGCCTAGAGTCATTGGTCTTCTCTTGGGATGAAGCGGTCGCTAATTGAGCAACAAGAGTAGTGAGCTGCTCCAAGGTCTGTTGAGTCTTCGAGTTTGAGAGGTCCATGTGCTCGATCACTTCATCAAACTTGGACATCATTTGGCGGTGGTTTGTGACCATATCATTATGTCGCTCCATATTATGGAGCTCATGTTGGTAGAGGGTGTGATTGAGAAGGGTGTACGGGTCCCTTTTAGGAATTTTCTCATGTATGTCACCATGGTAATATTGTGAGCTTGATTCCTCATTCATGGAGGTCCGAGAGTCTCTAATCTCCCTCTGGAGGTCCTCTTGGGCCTTGCTTTTTCCTTTCTGGCCAGCCATATGGATGCAGTCCACAGGATCTACTGTTAGTAAACCGGTGCAACTCTTTGTAGGAAACTTTGATTAATGAGGTATTGGGCTCAAGTCAGAGGGGACAAAGTCCTCTTGAGATGAGCTATTAACCTTTGTGACAGAAAATGATCAGAATTTTCGGTAATGGGTTTACTGTGCGTGTCCTAGAGCGGACTGCACCCTGTCCATAGTGACCCTAGTGGACAAAAATGGGCATAACTTTCAAACCATAGCTCTGATTGGAAAGATTTTTGAAAACAAGAGGGGAAAAATCTCTCTTTAAGGTGAGCTATAGGGTTCATTCCCATATTCAAAAAAAATAATAATCTGCAATAGGATCTTCTTGACTGTCTTGCAGGACTATGACCAAAAACCCTACCTGTCCCTTAATACCAAGGCCTTACATGGATATAGCATAGTTCAAGGGGCCTGATCAGCCACATCAATAGCACACTGAGCATAATTAGTATAACCCCAAGCATCATTGCATATCCATCGGCTCTGCCATTAATGCATAAGTATATTCACTGCCATACATCTCCTTTGACTGCATGCACTTCAAGTGTCATACATGGGTGCCATTAGCATTGTGGGGTATCCAAGAGGGATCATTGGGTCAGGGGAGTGGAGCTCATGGAAATACCTACACCTGCATACAAGTATCAGCCTCCTGATCATCGGGAGGTGGGAAAAGTTCCCCCCGGGCCGGGTTGTGCACCCCTTTAGGGTCTTAAGTGGTAAGGGAGGGTCACCTCTCTTTTCATCAATCGGAGTATACATGGCAGACATTTTTATTAAGAAATCAGCATGAAATGTATTGGAAAGAAGACAATTTTCCTTTTCATGAGATGCAAGGAATGACAAAGGTTGGGATAGGGGTTACCTTGGCAGTCTAGTGACTCACTGGCTACTACTCATCCAATTTACAAAGGCTATTATTCATTTTGGGCTCATCCAAGATCACAATACCAAATGGGGGTTAATGTCAGCCATTACAATAAGTTTCAGGAGGAGGTATGATGCATACACATGAAGATGATTGAAGTATTAACCTATGCAATATTGAATCTCTCCAACAATGGATTAAGCTCAGCAAGTGGCTAAATTGAGAGATTAAGATCAGATTGGCATACCTCTTTAATACTTGGGAGTACCGTTGAAGCATGAATCATCGATCAAGTCCGGTTGGTTGGGGCATACGTGGAAGAATACTTTAGCATTCAAATGCTTCTACTGATAAAGAAGGCTCCCGTGGTTGTCCGCAAGCTTGAGCTTCAAAGATGGGAAGCTTCAAGTGAAGCTTTCATGGCTGCCCACAAAGCTCCCATGCATGCTAAACTCAATATCTTCATCCAGAGTAGGAGAGGTCAAGAGGGGTTGAGATATCTCTTGATGACTGAGCTCCAGGGGTATGGGCTGAATCAAGAGCTTGGACTGATCAGTAATGGCTACCCACAGGATGTTCAACTGGTTTAAGCAGAGTATCAATGTTGGAGAAAGGGAGGAGGTAAAATCTTGCTGAGGGGATTCAACCCTTACCCCAGGAGTCCAAGAGTGCCAAGGGGAAGGCGAGGAGTAGGAGCAGGAGGCAAGAGGAAGCTAGGAACATTAGCACAATTTGCACTGCAAATTGCAGGCTGCTGCCTACTACTTGTGGTAGGGTTTCCCTGGTCACCTAGGTACTCCAAATGAAACTGGAGATGGTGGGGATCAAGTGTAACTGGTGATGGCTAGATCCCTAGAGGTGTTTGGAGCAAGTTTGTGGAGGTTATGTGGGCTGGCAGCCATGGTAGCTTGTAGGAGGAGAGAGAGAGAGAGAGAGAGAGAGAGGACTGGTGCAAAAGGTAACTGAGGTTTTGCCCTCTTCCAACTCCTGGGACTCTAAACTTGGCCTCGAACCCTTAAAAATTGCATGAAAAGAAGTGGCAACCTGCTATTTTAACCGTTTTAACTCTAGATATGTCTAAGTCTCTAGCCATAGCTCATGCTTGCTCCAAAAAGCTGAAGTTAACTGTACTCCTTCTTGTTGTATCTGTACCTATAAGCTGAGTAACTAAGGTTTTTGGGATTTGAAAATGAAGAAAGGGGAAAGGAGAAAATGACCAAAGCCTAAAGCTCTGATACCACTTGTAATGAAGGAAGCTGATGAGAGGAGAGAAAAGAAGATCTGAGGAGAGATAAAGAGAGCAAGAAGAAGAAGGAAGAAGACTAGAAGAGAGAGAAAGAGAGAAAGAGAGAAAGAGAGAAAAGCGGAGAGAAGGAAGGAGGAAGCCATGGAAGCTAGAGATGAAGTGAAAAGTATGATCTTGATAATAACTAGTTGCCCTAATCTAGGGATCTTACACCTTATATACCCCGGTCAGTGTGATGGGGTGTCTAAACCCTAATCGATGTGTATCCCACTTATTACATTTGCATTGTTGAAAGTGAGGAAGTTTGAGGGAGAGTGAGAGGCGTGCTAAGTGAGGAGTTGAGAGAAAGTGAAGCTCCACAATTTCTTCTTCTTCTTTCCATGCATACAAGAGGTTTGAGTTTGAAGCTATGTGTGAGGTTATGAGATTTCAAGAGAGTGAGGAATCTAGTGTGGTAAAGCTCTTCTCCATCTTCTTTATCTTCTCCTTCTCTCACCATTGATATACTTAGTGATGGATATGAGGAATTGATGGCATTGGGTCATGTTATGCATGTCATGGAACCAACTTCGAGCCTTTAAGCTTTTGGACTAAATGCAAAAAGACAAGTTAGTGAGTTAATTACACTTCAAAGCTAGTTCTATGTGGTTACTTGGGTTAGAGAGAAGGATGTATGGTTAGCTAGACCAAAGTGCTAAGAAGAAAAGGTGAGATATTGTACAAAAGCAAGTTGCAACTTTTGAAAGGATAGAATTCCAACCAACGTCCCTTTGTTGTGCATTTAGTCTAACATTTTGGTTTCATTATCATAATAAAGGATGGTGCAACTACTAAGGTTCTCATACTCTTACCATGTGGTGGAATAGGGGTCTTGTTCACTTGACTATGGATGGGATCAATGATATATCAATTGTCCATGCTCATGATTTTAACAAGGTATTTTAAAGCTCGTACCTCCACATAGAAAAGGGTTGATCATAATTAGTAATCATCGCTATGTTCACATGTAGAGAAACTCATTCCATTGGCTATCCTATCCCCTGTGTATATTTTTTCTTCTCCATCCAGATTTAACCACCACAAAGAGTTCTTTGGTAAGGAATTTAGTAGCAAGTTGTTAGCAAGTTTATGTTCCCCTACAATATTTTCCTAAAGGATATTCTAAAGAATTTTTATGTCCTCGAAGCATGTTCCTATGCAAAATTCTTTTAGAGGATTCTAGAAAAACTAATAACTCAAATACAAAACCAAGTGTATTACATTGAGAACCTCATGACGGTTTTTTATTAAGTTATGATATTCTGACAGGTTCTATGATATGTTATGTTTGGTTCTGATAGGTTTGTTTTGCTTCTGTTTTGGTCTCTTTTCTTTCTAATTGAGAGGTTGTGATTGTTAATGAGTGTTTTGAGGATTGATTGAGTTCCCAAAGAGAACTAAAGCACTGTCCCTAACAATGGCCATTGAAAGTCAACTCCCAAATATGAAAAGTCATTGTTGATGGGTGAATACCTCCTACCAGAACTAAGAATGACTTTTGAAATTACCTCTCATAGTGAGATTGAGGCATGGATGTACTGCTTTTTCCTTGTTACATGGCCATAGTAGAGCCAAAGATAGAAGCAAAAGTAGAAACAGAGAGCATGTTCTTCTCTTATAAAGTCTCTACTATAGAGGCAAAGAAAAAGTCCAAAGAGGACGATGATGAAATTGAAGATGCAGATAATGAAAGTGATGTGGAAGAAGCTATCTAACTAGAAGAGGATACTAATGAGGAGGATGTCCTAAAGGCACATAAGCTAAAGATTCTATGATGTTGTGGACATAATGACTATGGTACCCTTTCGACTAGTAAACAATTCTCATCATAAGCAAAACATTTATAAGAATTAGATTAACAAAAATAAGCCTTCCTTTAGCACTAGCTCTTGTCTCCCTAAATTACCCTTCTTGAGAAAGGATGATGATGATGTGCCTTGCCAATAAGCACCAGTGCTGCAAGCTGAATATAATTTAGGTGGTCCTTATTATGTAACATTCTTGGACGCATCCTCAAAATATAAGTTCTTGATTCAATAAGTAATTAACTCTCAAACAAATTTTGGAATAGCCTTGATACCATTTTAGCATTTTGAGGAGCCAAAGACAACATCATGTTGATTTTATTTACAATTTATTTGTGTCCGAGGGTGCATGTGGAGAGGAAAAAAGAAGTAACCTAGTAGTATGTGGAACAACCATAAGGTCTGAAAATAAAACAGTGATAAAGACATGACTCCTCAACTCCCACAATGGTTGGAAATCCATGAAAGAAATAAACGGATAGGTGACTTAGAAGCTAGTCTACCTTCTATAAAATAAAAACTTTTTTAAAAAAACACAATAGCCAAAATAAAAAGTGGCATAGATATACATGTACAAATTTGTATATGTGAGTTTTTATTTAGTTTTTATTGATTTTATTGAATTGAGTTTGGATTTTTCTAGATTTATAATAAAAATGTTGATGGATTTTTATTTGTTTTTATTTGTTTTTCCTTTATTCCATTTCCCTCCTATCCCTACTTGCTTCCCTCTCCCCACCATTTATATTTTTTTATTTTTTAAGAAAACCCCTTAGCTCCCCTTCCTAACCCCACCTATTAGCCCCCCTTCTTGTGACATTCCCCTCACCCCCACAAGAAACCCTACCTACATATTTGTATCTCCCCTGCACCCACATAGTAGCCTACACCTCAAATCGGCCTCGCCACTACCCATTGTTCACATATGGGATGGTCATCCTATTCCTATGCATCCCTTGCAAGCTATTTTTAAAAAATCATTTAAAAATCCAATTTCTTTTGTGGATTTTTGGCCATCATGAGAGGTGAGGAGTCGTGTCCTTATCATCATTTTCTTGTCAAACCTTGCATGTGTGCAATACACCACCGAATTATTATTTTTTTCCCTTCTCCACATCCACCCTCAAGCTCAATTAAATCATAAATAAAATCAACCTAACATTGCATCACAAAATGAATAGAATGCATCCCATAAATTGTAATAAAATCAACCATACTACTAAATATTAAAGAAACCCCCATTGTTGCACAAGCACATTGCACTATAACCTCACTTAATTTTAACCTGACTACTAATTATAAAAGAAACCCTTGACACTATTACACAAGTACATTACACTATAACATCACTTAATTTCAAATTAAAATGAAATCCTATTGCTATTACATATGCACATATGCACTATACACAATTAATATGTAAATTAAAATCAACCCTTGTTGTTAAGCATGCATATGCTTTGCGCCAAACATAATCTAATTGTAAAAATGAATTGCATTTTTTGAGACCCCGTTGAGTCTCAGTCTCTTGGTTATGAAACTTGATTCACCTTGCATTAACACGCTTAACTAAAATTAATTGCGATAAAATTTGTAACTCATAAAAGGAATCTAAATAACAATTATCCACTCACTTCACTACTCTCTAGATAGACAAAATGTGTTTAGGAAAATAGGGTCATTGGTCAAGGTTGGTTTTATTAGTCCTTGTCTTTTCTACTTGCCCTGATTATGAGTCTACTATCATTTGTATTTCGTCTTTAGTCAGTGTTAAGATTCACGTGTGCCTAACTATGAGGTTTCAAGGTATTTGTGTGTTGCATATCACAAATATTTTGGTTGCATGTGTGCATAAGTCATGTTGAATTTTTTACGTTAGTTATGATTTGTTTGGGCATTGGTCTAGTATAGTCCTATTGGTCTATGCTCTTCCCTAATTTCCTCTTAGTGGTGGTTTATATGTTGGATTTGCAAGAATTTCTTTTTTTCTTTCTTGGTTTTTGTGTGTGTGGTACATCCTGTGTAGTCTAAATGATGCCCCCATTGATAGTGGTTTAGCATGTCTCACTACTAGTTTACAACGACTCCTTATTATTGGATGTAGATTGTATTTGTTGAGCTAGTCTCCATTCTTTTGTTGCCCTCACATTCCCACGCATGGATTCTAAACTTTGTTATTCCTTTTTGGAATCCTATAAAAAGAATTCAAGCTTGGTATATAGTCATAGCTTTTGTTTATCTTGTGTCAACATTAACAAGGCCCTATTTTTCCCTCTTTTTGCTTCTTCTATTCCTAGTGGCAACCATTTGTTATCAAAAGATGAGATTGTTGCTCTTCTTCAAAAGGAGACTTTTACCCCATTCGTGCCCAACAAAGTCATTACCAATCTAGTTGTATGAGTGGTAGCTAGTATCTCTTCTCCTATCTAGAAGTAGTTATCCTAATTCTTACAAGATCAATTTGGCAAGCTTGCACCAGAGTGCCTATCTAAAAAGTTTTTTATTTGTTCGATCAAGATCCTTGAGGCTGTGAAGTTTAATTGAGCACAGTTCCTTCTGACAAAGATGGATCAATATTTCCAACGAGTTCAGAAATCTTACCTTAGTAATGTTTCTAATGGGGATTTTCTTTAGAAGGTGATTGCCCTTAAGCCTCCCCATGGTAGCACTCATGTTCTTGACTTTGATGATACTCCTACGCAACCTTCACCTTCAATTCCTTCCCCTCATCTAATGCAAGAAAATTGTAATGAGGAAGATGAACCTCCTACTAGGGTGATCCATAGAAAACATTCTCACCTACAAACTTCTTTATATTTTCTTTGTGTTCCTATTCCTTCTCATGTATCGGCTCATCTTAACCTTGAAATCCCCACCATTGTTAAAAATAGTATTGTATAGGCCCATGTTCTCATAGATGGTCTTCAATATCTAAGCAACACTTGAAACAACCATGACTTCTTCTCTCTAAAATGTGTATATATGAGTCTATACTCCTTGCAAGAAAAGATAGATTCATTGATTAGTCGGTTGAGTATGCCTTTGGAGAATTTAGCATCTAAAAGAGCTGATCTAGGTGATATTCACAAAGAGATGACCAAAGCTATGATTCTATTGGATGATTAGAAAGAAACCATTTCTTTGATGACAAATAAATTAGTTACTGCTAAAGATGTTTAAGCCTCCTTGACACATGAGCATGATTCTACCCTATTTAATATGGTTATTTTAGTTTCTAAGCTTGGAAATTGTAAGTGTGAGTTGCAGCATTCCAAAGACACTATTGTAGCATAACACATGATAATTGAGGAGTTGAAATATAAAGTCACTAAACTTTTTGCTCATTTCCCTGCTCTTGTAGTCTCTTATGTTCAATATTCTATAGTGGAGCTTGAAAGCCTAAAGCAGCAAGCCAAATTAAGTGATGTTCTTTTTGCTAAGTTGGACCGTATTCAACAACATATTGATTATTTGTATCAAGACTTTCTTTGCTTTGTTGATCTTGTATCGCCTTCCCTACCTTGTGGATTAAATATCAACAACAAAAGCTTTCCCTATATATGACTCTTAGCACTATTGATTTGGAAGCACCAGAAGAGCGGGTGGCATAACCTTTAGTCTATTTATTTACTAAAATTAGTGTTTGATCGTGCTATTGATTATTTAGTTTGCCATGAGACATAGTTGTTTTCATTCATGTATATCAGCACAGGAGACTTGTAGATTCTTGATGAGGAGGATATGTGGGGGATGTTATTCTACAAGGCTCAACCATTTAGATTCATTTGGTGGAGCTTAGCCTTTTAGATGGATTGCAAATATATATTCAAAAGACTTCATGGTATAAAGGTTATGCTTGGCATCCACCTTTAGAGGAGAATGTGTTGGTTCATTGTTGACGATAGAGTACATTTTTTAAATTTGATATCCAACTCTTGCACTTACAATTCCTCCCTTACCTTGCATAAAATCCTTTATTCATAGATGTTTTCTTTCAAGCCTTTAATTATTAATCTTCTACTTTTCTAATTGATCTTGTCGATCTCCTTTCTTATCAGAAGATGTCTCAATGCCTTCTTGTTTATATCTCCCTTCATAACACTAATACTGATTCCATCCCTATGATTATCTTTACCCTTGCATTATCTCCTCACATCCCTGTATTTACCCCTTGTCCATTTATCACCAAACCTATGGTGATGCCTATTCCTTCTAATCCTCCTATTGTTTAGCATGTTCCATCCACTTTTTCTCTAGAATCTCTTTAGATTTTCTTCTTTTATTTCCCTCCTTGTTCAGCATTCCTATCACTTAACATTTCCTCTTTTTTATGATTTATCTTATCCTCCTCTCCATTTTTCGACTATGATTCCCTTACCTCAGTTTTTTTATTATATAAACCTACCTCCACCATCAGTCATGGATACGAGTGGATTTAACAATGATATACTCCGTCATCGATAATAGACTTTATAGGTTTCCTTGGCACGACTAGTTTTTAATTGGTCTATTATTTTAGGATCATGGGAGACTTTGTTTGTATGTTCACATTCCTATCTTCATATAAATACAATGAAATTATCTTTGTTTGAATTGCATAATTGCATAAATAAAAGGTTTATACAAGGTTTTGGGGAGTTATGCAATTCAAACTACATTATCTTGTGAATGTGAGTTTAATGTTTTATGGATGCTTTGTTTGTGTGAGATATATAATGTATATGTGAGTCATCCTTATCACGAGGAGATGAAGTTGGAGTTGAAGCAGATCAAAGCTAGATGATGGTTGAAGATAAAGCTATGGATTTGGTGTAGATGAGAAAGAAAAGCTATTATATCCTTTAATAGTTTATTTGCTTATCTTTTGTTAAGGATTGGTTAATATTGGTTTATAATTTTCCTTTCATATATTTATTCAAATTCATGTTATTTTGTGACATGGATGAAGTTAGAGCTGATGGATTGAAGCTGAAGATTAGAATGATTAGTTATTGCTGCAGCTGAACCACTACCCGCCGTGTCCGGGGCAGCTGGCGGCGGCGGGCGATAGCAATGACGCAGCTTCTACCTCGATTAAGTGTGGGGATATGTTGAGGCTGAAATGACTATAATTTAAGTTATTTTTTGTTAGCTTTTAAGTGATTTTTGATTTATTTGAGGTTTGTTTGGTTTTGATGGGTCTATTTTGCCTCTATTTTGGTTTTTTTTCTTTATGTTTAATTCCTATTAACCTTCTGTTGAGCTTCCATGGATCTTCTGTTATATTCTATTTACTTCTGTGATTGTTCTGTTGGATAAATGTTTAGCTTGGGGATGTTTTCCAATCTTGGAAAGAGAAGAATGGAAGCTTTTAATAGCTTGAAGAAATGAAGATGTAGTTAATGAAGACTTGACTAAAGACTAAAGTGATAGTGATAGTAGTGAGCCTTGAAAGGTCACTATAGTGGTTGTGGTACCTCTTCATATCACACATACCTCTTGAGAGGTGTATTCACAACCAAGGGATGATTATTGTATATTATTATATGGTATTGATTGAGAAATATGATGTATGAGTGATTAAGAGCATGTGTGAGTGTGAGATTGAGTGAAAGATAGCCATTTCAGAGCATAAAAACAATGTATACATATGAGAGATTGAGAGAAACAAGCTTTGAAACATGAATAATGAGATCTATGTGGTGAATTCCATTCAAAATTGAGTGTTCCCTTATTCAAGTCCTTTTTTATTTGCTGCTATGAAGAATGTGTAATGATCTATGATAATAAATACATGAGAGTAATACATATGATGATGCTTACAAGATTCATTTGTTCATGTTGTTCTTTTTCCTTCCTGTAGTTTCCTAAAGCATGAAGAACAAGCTTGTTGATGAAACAAGATAGATTTTATTGCCCCCAAGTCATGGATGTGAATGTTGGGTAGGGTAAAAGAAATTTACATTGAAGGAACCAAAAGGGCATGCAAGAATATAGAGATGTAGATGCAAAACATCGCAAACACGATGGCACATGGTAGGAAGCAAAAATAAGTATTCATGCAAGTACATAGGGAGCTCAAAATACGCAAAAGTATGAAAAATTTTGATTCTGGAAAATCTACCTACTAGATTAAGACACAAAAAGAAAACTAGACAAGGCAATAGCGAGAATAATATTGATAACCTAAACAAGGTGTCCAATGTCAAAAAGAGATTGTTCACATCGAAAAATATGAAAATTTATATTCAAAAACACATTAAAAATTTAATAATGACAAATCTATCTAACAAAATAGAAGATGGTAAAAGGAAAGAAGTTTTGGTTAGATAAGCTTAATAGGATGGTCAAGTAAAAACACAATTTTGAGGAAAATAGATTGCATTTACATGGAAAAATGATAAAAATACAATTGAAAAATACCCACAAATACACAAAATTTAATAATGGCTTACACATTGTAAAAAGAAAATATGTCTTAGGGAAGGGGAAGATCATGTGTGATATCAAATCTACATTCTAAGGTGAAAAAGTTATGCTTGCATGAAATCATTTTTGAATCACATAAAATCCTTCAAAAATCAACAAATTATGAATTATTACTTGAAACAAAGGATTGTAAAAGATAAAAGTATCTAGATTGAAGGGACAAACAAGAATGTGATATCAAAATCTAGTTTTTGTGAACTTAGTATATGTTCACATAATGAAAAACACAAAAAATAAAAAAATTAGAAAAAGAAAAGGAAAAAATACCCAAGAGAGGGATGATGTGACATTATGGATGGGTGGGAGAGAGACCCCAGCAGGGTTTAGAAAAGAAACATTTTCAATCAATAAAATGTAAAGGACATTCACATGGATTTATGCAAAATGGATACGCACGGACACATCTCCACATTTATGACTTTACCAAATCTAGTGATGACAATCTACAAGGCCTATACATAGAAAAATGTCCGGACCTTGATGTTTCTATACTTATGACGTAACTTACAATCATATACACAAGAGTAGGTTTAGAAACACTTGTCCTATCTAGCAAGTTATCAAAGTAGACAATCATTATGGTACAAGGTGTCATAGTCGACTATAGAAGCTGCCATAACTTGTGACACAGCACGTACACATGGAAAGGGCTAGTAGTAGCATGTAGGGAGGTAATGTTATTGATAAAGGTCAAAAAGTTATCATTATCAAAGCACATTTCCCTCAATCTTACTAGGCACTCATGTTGAAAGGAGAGATGAGTCACTCGCTCCAATTAGTCACATCGCTCCAACAAATTTTGAAGGAACCATATCTTACACCCAGTTTAGAATTTGACAAGATGGGGAGGCTTAGATGGAGTAGCCAGTGTGCGCAATTGATGGTGCATTTGTGTGTCCAAACCCAGTTGGCATAGGTGTAAGAAGGAAGGCCAAAGAGCCTCATAGTACAATGCACAAAACAGAGTGATATATCTTGGGATGGTAGTAGGGACCTATCCCATGTGTGTAGGGAAAAATGATAATGTACCTACTTGCCAGTTATTATAAGGTCCCTCAATCCTCACCTCTTGATTGATTGAAGGAAAATTAATGCACACTTAGCCCCCCTTTGTCTCATGCTCTATTCTGATTCCTAAAACCCATTGGTGTAGTCCTCATTATGAGTTGTGCAAAGGTTCTATACCTTGTACGAAATTGATGGTGCAATAGTGCATCTGACCATATGCACATAACTAATCATGCTTTATGTATTAAGAGTCCCAAACCCATGTATGCAACTCTTCATTCACTCAACTTACCTCTTATTTATTGAAGGAAAAAATATAGTCATCCACCCCACCCTCTATCTCACACTCATTTGATAGATATAAATGGACATGCACGATAACCTGAGGTAACTAGACCTATCCCAATACCTCTATCTAGTGAATACAAGAAATGATGAGATTTTTAAGCTTGGTGAAGTTTGGCTATGGCTATCCTGTCAAAAAAAAGACGAGCGATGGGTAAATGAGCTCCCACGAGCTCCATAGTTGAATTTGCTCAAACCCTTTAAGATGGAGGACCTTCACTAATTGGTCTATTTTACCTATGTTGAGAGATCTAAGCCTTCAAATTGGTTGCTATCAAAACTACGCCAATATTTTGGAAAATGCAAATTCCGGGCATGGTGTGCATCAATCTGCTTGATTTTTGTGCCAACAAGTTGCACCTTGACCTGAAGAACAACTCTCGAGAAGAAAGCTCGAAGAGATATGACCTGGTTGATGAGATATGGCTACTCCAACAGAGGTAGGTAGGTATTGTCCACAAACACAGTTATGGCAACGACTTTGAAAAGAGGCAATGCTGAAGCTATAGTTTCCCAATCTCAATGATTGAGGTGCTAGGGAGGAGCTATGGAAGTAGAGAAACACTTCTCTAGAAGGAAGTTTACAGAGACTTGGCCTATGGAGAGAGATATGAAAGCTTCAAGCTGACAGGGTGCTGCTGGCTATGGCTACCATGGAAGCTTCATTGAAGGTAGGAATGCAAATGAAGTTGGAGATAGGGTCCAGTACTCAAACTGAGCTGAGCAGAGATGGAAAGGAGCTGAGAGGAGTGAAAGGAGAATTGGACCATGCTTAGCTGAGCTCTGATACCATGTGAAGTACCTGGGATCTAGAGCATGGCAGATGCGAAAGCTATGGAGGTTGAAAGAGGAAAAAGAAACTCATGAGACATTGACCCTGACTAGGACAAATTGTTACACAAGTGAATTAGGTTCCAAGATTGAGACTTGGACTCATAAACACAATCTTGTGTATTGACAGTGACATGACACTTTACTGGAAAGAAAAGAGTACTATCATTGCATTAGAAAAAGAGTGCAAGTACAATGCTTTACAGGATTTGAGTGGTGGTACTTTCTCCTACTGTGCATATGGGATTCTAGTCCTGAGCCCTCAATGCTCCTCACAAAGGGACTGAATTAGGTGTGATTGCAAATATCTCAATAGAGAGTACCTCTCTAATGAGTTTAGTGACTTTTTGAGGTCTCATGGGATAAAGAAACAATTTACTTACAGGTATACCCCACAATAAAGTGGATTGTAGAAAGAAAAAATAGGTATATTATAGAAGTTGCATGAGTGTTGATGGTTGAAAAGAATTTTCCAAAACATTTTTTATCTAAAGCTATTCATACTACTTTCTGCCTTATAAACAAAACTCCACTTCTACAGTTCATGGAATGACCCTCAAAGAATGATTTTCAGGTAAGAAGCCCGATGTGTCACACTTGAAAGTGTTTGGTTGTATTGCATATATTCATGTGCCAAATGAGCTATGAAAGAAGCTTGATCCAAAGGCTAAAAAGTATTTCTTCATTGGATATTATTTAGAGCAAAAAGGATATCATTGTTATAACCCTGCCATAAGTAAGTTTAGAGTGAGCAAAGATGTTATTTTTCATGAGATGAGCAGTTGATATGCATCTAGTGGTGATGCATTACATGATGATGATCACAATCATGATAGTTATATGTAGAAAGAAAAGCAAGAATCACATGGCCTTATTAGACTATAAACATCATTTGGTATCATATCTATAGTTAGCCCTGAGTGTGGGAGACTAAGGAGTATCCCCACATCTTCAAGTGCATCTACAAGTATTGCATGTAAAGACAAAGGAAAGACAAAACTGTTAGATAGTAATGATGCATCTGCTGGTCATTTGGGGTTTGATGGAAATTCCAGTGGTTCTTCAGAGAGTTTGGATGATGAGCTTAGTATTCCTTCAGTCAGGACACCAAGTGTACAGAGAGCACATGGTAATGTAAAGGATCTACTAAGAGACTCGTATAAAGGCTTCACTAAGTGATCTAGTGCTACACAGGTTTAGCAAGATCACATACCTTGTTAAAAGATTCGATTTTGAAGGTTATGAAGCTCACCATTATGGATATATGGTAAAGTGATTGAGGATGTTGAGTCCATTTTTTTAAAGGATGCTATTGGTCATGCTCATTGGGATGCAATAATGGATGACGAGATGACTGTATTAGAGGCCAATAAGACTTGGGATCTAGTACCATTGCCTATGGGCAAGAAAGCTATTGGTGGTAAGTGGATCTAAAAATTTAGGCATCATACAGATGGTTTTATTAGCATGTATAAGACTAGGTTGCTTGCAAAAGGCTATGCTCAAACATATAATATAGATTATGAAGAAACATTCAGTCCAATTCCCAAGATGGAAACCGTTAGATGTGTGATTACTTTGGCAACAACCAAAGGTTGGAGTTTGTAGAAAATGGATGTAAAGAATGCCTTCTTGTATGGTGAATTGCAAGAAGAGTCGTATATAGAGGAACCTATAAGTTATGAGGATTTAAAGCATCCCACATACATGTGTAGGTTAAAGAAGGTGCTCTATGGGCTAAAGCAAGCACCTAATTTCATAGTCATCCAAATCCACATAGATGACTATGATGACCAAACCTACATAGGTGATTTGGATGTGCAAGGAGGTGGTCCAATTGTCATTCACTATGACAACATGAGTAGCATACATTTAGCTAGGAACCCAGCGTTCCATGCTAGGACAAAATACATTGAGCTACATTACCACTTTGGAGAGAGAAGGTACTTGCAAGAGAGATTAGCTTGGTATATGCCAGTACACATGATCAAATAGCTAACATTTTCACAAAGGCATTGGGTATAGAGAAGCTTCAAAAATTTCAAAGCATACTTAGAGTTGTAGAGATATAGTTGAGCTTGAGGGAGAGTGTTGAGATGGCAAGCTCAACACGTGTAGACATTGATGGACCATCTAATTAGATGGGTTTGCACGTCTACACTTAGTATGTTAGTGGTCGTTATGATCCTCACATAGCTATTAACTTATCACTTATTATATTTGGTTTGTTGCACCTACCTACAATTGGCATAGTTATAGCACCAATTGATTAGTATAGTCAGTTATGCACTATTTGACTTAATAGGCCACTTTCCTTTATATTGTATCTTATCTATCCTTTGTGCATATTGTATTGTGTGTGAAAGAAAAAGAAAAAACCTGTAAGGAAGTTTTTTGGCCTTCATCTCTCTTCTTGTATTCTTAAGTGAGCTTCCTCTTGTGGGTATGGTGTGTATTTGGTATAGTAGCTCAAGCAAGTCCTTCCACCATGTAATGCATGACACTCATTAGTTACCTGTCAAAATAACCTAATCATTAAGTACAATAACATCTTGCAAGTTTTTATAAACGTAGTAAGGGTTTCCTTTATTATGTGGCAAATAATGTATCACCCAAGTACTAAGGGTGTGGAAAATAAAATACCACTAGAACACCCAAGGGCATGACAAATAGCATCCTCATAAATCAATGACTACTCTCAAGCGTAACAAAAAATATATCACTTTTGAACATGAGGGTAATCCTATCATCTAGTTGCAACCATAGGCTTATGTAGTAGTATGTCCACTCTTCCCTATGGTAGCATTTGCATCACTTGCCATAGACTGACAATGTTTTAGGCACTAGCTCATTGCCAATTTTAAGTAACTATTTCTCATATGAAGCATACAACAAGTATATACCAATTATCCCATTAGGATCTCATTTTTGATACTAGAGTGGAAAGCTCTTACTTGTATAAATTTCCATGTGCAATTAGCTACTTGGCAAAAATTTTATTATATATCACCCACCTCAGGAAAATTGTAGAACATCTAGATAGATAAATATCTCGTCCATAATATCAAACAAAACTTTGTGATACAAATAGTTATCCAAGCCATGGACCCCACCTAATACATCAATGGAAAGATTTCCCTCAATTGGACAGTCTCCTTATCTCCTATTTCCTATTGGTGTGTACACTAAGAAGTTATTGCAAGTTAATCTCAAGGGTTCAGTTCAAAAAGGCGCAATTGTCTTAATTGTCCAATTCTCACCTAAGAAGGGTCACTTCACAACTAATCAAAGATGAGAATGGGCCAACATTGCACTTGGTTTAAAGACAATGGGGCCATCTTTTAACCTTTCATGGCCATTAGGGACCATTACACTATGCTTCCATAAAATGATGTTAAGTGAATTCTATAATATCGAATTGGATGTTCATGTTCTAAAAGCTTTGTCTAGTATTTGTTGAGATGACAAGCTCAACACATGCGGACATTGATGATGGACCGCCTGGTTAGATGGGTCCACACATCTACACTTAGCACGTCGGTGGTCATTATGACTCTCACATGGTCATTGACTCAACACTTACTATATTCAGGTTGTTACACCTATTTACAGCTAGCATAGTTATAGTGCCAGTCGACTAGTGTAGTTGATTATGCATTGTTTGACGTAGTAGGCCACTTTCCTTTTATGTTGTATCTTATCTATACTTTGTGTACATTGTAAAGTGTGAGTAAGAAGAAGAAGAAACCAGCAAGAAAAAGTTTTGGCCTCCATCTCTCTTCTTGTCTCTTGAGTGAGCTTCTCCTTGTGCATTCTATGTGTGTTCGGCGCAGCATCTTGAGCAAATCTCCCCACCACATGATTCTTGACATGGTATCAAAGCCGCGCCACTGAGAGAGGCTGATTTCCAAGGCTGAAGTGAAGGAGAAGAAGCAAGGTTCAAGCAAGCAAGCAACGGGTAAGAAGCTCTCGCATTCTTCTACTCTCTCTCTTGGATAATGCCTGTGGAGGCACCGGAAGCAAGGCAAAGCAGAAATCTCAAATTGCAGTGAGATTTGGTGTGCGCGAAGAGTGCTATATATTCTGCAGAGCAACCCTTCAGGGCTATCCCGCTGCTATTTTGGCCATCCAAGGTCATTTCAGGTCCCGTTTTAGACTCGCAAGGTTGCGGATAGCAATTCCAAGTATCCTGCAATTTCAGCTGTGTCTGCCGTATACAAGTGCACAGGTTACAGATTTTAGATCTATAAGTTCAAAGGTGTTTACCAGTGAATAAACACAAGTTTTATTTGCAAATTGGTTGCAGATTGCATGTATTGTTGAGCAGACAGTGAAAAAGATTGTCTGGTGTATTGTTGTGCACTACAGGTCGAGGATTGCAGAAGATTTGCTTGTTGTTTGGTATTAGTTTTGTGATAATGGCATAGAATAGTGGAAATCCCATTATTGAGAAGCTCGACAAGAACAACTACCCTTCATGGAAGTTCCGTGTGATGAACTTCCTTATTGGAAAGAGCCTTTATGAATTTTTTTCAGATGAAGAAAATGAGCCAGAGCTGGGTATCCCTCCGACTGCAAATGAGTTAAAAGCATGGAAAGAGTGGAATGCGAAAGACAAAAAGGTAATGTACTGGCTATCTGTAGTAATTGATAATACTATGCTGGGACATATCAGGAATGCAGAAACTTCACATGCAGCTTGGACAATTTTTGAGAACATGTTTTCAGTAAATACAAAGACACGAAAGATTCAACTCAAGCAAGAGTTGAATGCCTTGAAGAAAGGAAAAATGTATGTCAATGAGTATGTTTTGAAGGTGAGGAGCATTGCAGATGCCTTAACAGCGATTGATGCAATGCCAGATGATGATGATTTGGTTTCATCCACTCTGAGTGGCCTTAACAATGAGAAGGCATGAAAATCATTTGTTACTTCAGTATTGTACGAAAGTCATTTCCAGATTTTGATGAGTTGATCTCTCTCATGATTACTGAAGAGATCAATATGCAGGGTGATTCGTCTAAAAGAAATGGTGAACAGGTCCAAGCATTGTACTCGAGTTCAGGAAGGGGACATGGAAGATCCTCTTCGAGAGGCCGTGGTATGGGACATGCTGGCAATAACCAACAAAACAAGTTCAATCAACAGTTTGGTGAAATACAGGTTTCTGGAGGCAGAGGAAACTTTAGAGGCAGGGGGAGCTCAAGAGGAAGAGGTGGATGGCAGAACAGAGGTTCTAACAAGTCTGGTATTATGTGTCACTACTGTCGCAAAATAGGTCATATTGCAGCCCAATGTTATGCTAAGAAAGATGATATTCCCAATGGTAAGTTGCAGCAAGGAAACTATGCACCGTCTTCACGATAGAATGAAGACAAAAATGAATGTATGTTTGTTATGCAGCATATGCTGAATGCTGTTACAGGAAAGGGAACACATGATGATGTTTGGTATGTTGATTCAGGTGCATCCAATCATATGACCAGCCATGCAGAATGGTTTGGAGAGATGCAGGATTTGCAAAATGCAGGTTATGTGCAGACGAGTGATGATTCATGCCACCCAATTTCACACATTGGAAAAGTTCCCTTGTCCTTGTATGATGGTAAGACAAAGAGTCTTTCAAATGTATTACATGTGCCATCTATTACAAAGAACTTGGTGTCAGTCGGTCAGATGGTAGAGCAAGGGCTGCAAGTCAGATTTAATGCAAAGGGCTGCTTTGTACAAGACTTCAGTGACAAGTGCAGGTTGGTTGCAAAGGGAAGTAGAGTTGGACGTATGTTTACTCTAGATGTTGGAATTCCTACTACGAATGTTGCTATGTATGCTAAAGGAAAAGGTGTTATTGCAGATATTGAAATTTGGCACAAACGCATTGGACATGCAAATGTACAAAGGTTGAAATTAATGCAGTCCAAAGGGTTGGTTATAGGTTTGCCTACATTTAGAATTGCAGAATTTCATAAGATATGCGAAGCATGTCAGTTTGGTAAGCAGGCAAGACAACCCTTTTCACATGACAGAGATGTAAGCAGAAATATCATTGATATTGTACATACAGATATTTGGGGGCCTACACAAAATGTATCTCTTGGAGGCAGTTCATACTTTGTCACATTCATTGATGATTATTCTAGAAAGCTGTGGGTATATTTTATGAAGGAAAAGAGTGAAGCGTTTGAGCACTTTAGAACTTTCAAGGCTGCAGTTGAAAGAGAAACAGGCATGAAAGTAAAGTGCTTGAGGTCAGATGGAGGGGGAGAGTATCTCTCGAATGAGTTCAGTGATTTTCTGAGGTCTCATGGGATAAAGAGATAGTTCACATGCAGGTATATCCCACAGCAAAATGGGGTTGCAGAAAGGAAAAATAGGCATATTGCAAAAGTTGCACGCACCTTGATGGCTGAAAAGAATATCCCCAAGCATTTTTTGTATGAGGCTATTCATAGTACTGTTTATATTATGAACAGAACTCCTAGAGCTGTAGTTCATGTATGACCCCCAAAGAATGTTTTACAGGTAAGAAGCCTAATGTCTCACACTTGAAAGTGTTTGGTTGTATTGCATATGTTCATGTGCCAGATGAGTTGCAGAAGAAACTGGATCCAAAGGTTGAAAAGTGTGTCTTTATTGGATATTCTTTAGAGCAAAAAGGGTATCGTTGTTATAACCCTGTCACGTGTAAGTTCAGAGTGAGCAGGGATGTCATCTTTGATGAAATGAGCAGTTGGTATGCATCTAGTGGATTGGATGATGATGATGATGATCATGACACTCATGTGCAGGCTGAAAAGCAAGAATCACAGACTCTTAGTGGACCAGAGACATCATCTGGTAGTCCTTGGTCTGGGAGACTAAGGAGTAGCTCTACATCTTCAGGTGCATCTAGTAGCACTACAAGTAAAGACAAAGAAAAGAATAAAGTGTCAGATGGCATTGATGCACTTCTTGATGTAGACTCCAGAGGCTCAGAGACTTGGATGATGAGCTTGGCATTCCTTCAGTGAGGACTCCAAGTATGCAGAGAGCATGTGTCAATGCAAAGACTCCATTGAGTGATCCAGTGGTACGCAGGTCTAGCAGGGTGAGATACCCTATTAACATATTTGGTTTTGAAGGTTATGCAGCTCACCATTATGCTTATATGGTGAAAGTGATTGAGGATGTTGAGCCCACATGTTTTGAGGAGGTTGTTGGTCATGCTCATTGGGATGTAGCAATGGATGAGGAGATGGCTGCATTAGAGACCAATAAGACTCGGGATCTAGTATCATTGCCAAAGGGCAAGAAAGCTATTGGATGTAAGTGGGTTTATAAGATTAAGCACAATGTAGATGGTTCTGTTAGTAGGTACAAAGCTAGGCTAGTTGCAAAAGACTATGCCCAGACATATGGCATAGATTATGAAGAAACCTTCAGTCCAGTTGCTAGAATGGCAACTGTTAGATGTATGATTTCTTTGGCAGTAGACAAAGGTTGGAGGTTGTAGCAAATGGATGTGAAGAATGCCTTCTTACATGGTGATTTGTAGGAAGAAGTGTATATGGATCAACCAGCAGGTTATGAAGATTTAGAGTATCCCACGTATGTGTGCATGTTGAAGAAGGCACTCTATGGGCTCAAGCAAGCACCTAGAGCATGGTCTAACAAGATCAAAGAGTATCTTGTCAATATTGGCTTTTATGGTTCTGATGCTGATCATTCACTTTATGTGAGAAAGGGAGATGCAGGTTTGGTCATCATAGTCATCTATGTGGATGACTTGATTATTACAGGTAATAGTGATAGTGGGATTGCTGAAGTCAAGGACTTTTTGAAGAAGAAGTTTGAGATGAAGGATTTAGGTGAGCTAAGGTACTTCCTTGGCATTGAGGTGATCAGATGTGGTGATGGTATATGGCTGTCCCAAAGACAGTATGGCTTGGATATGTTGTCCAAGTATGGTATGAAAACATGCAAACCACTTTCAGTCTTGTTGGAGCAGAATGTAAAGTTGAGTGCTGATGTTGGGAATGAGATAGAAGACCCTACTATGTTCAGGAGGATAGTGGGGAGTTTGATCTACATGACCATTACAAGGCCAGACTTGAGCTACGTTGTTGGTCTTGTGAGTCAGTTTATGCAAGTACCTAGAAAGCCCCATTTGGATGTAGTATTGAGATATGTGAAGTCCACATTACATTATGGACTTTTCTATGAGGCAAGTAGAGATGTACAGATGTTTGGATACACAGATGCAGATTGGGCTGGTAGTATGTCTGATAGAAGATCTACCAACGGATACATGTTCTCTCTTGGTAGTGCAGCAGTTACTTGGAGGCAGCAAAAAGCAATCTACAATTGCTTTGTGGAGTACAGAGGCTAAGTATAGAGGTGCTGCTATTGCAGCATGTGAGGTAGTATGGCTGCAAAAGTTATTGGCCGATTTATATGTACAGGTGGAAGGTCCAGTTGTCATTTATTGTGACAACATGAGCAGTATACAGTTGGCTAGGAACCCTATGTTCCATGCCAGGACAAAACATATTGAGGTACACTACCACTTTGTGAGAGAGAAGGTACTAGTAGGTGAGATTGACTTGGTGTATGTCAGCACACAGGATCAGATAGCTGACATCTTCACAAAGGCATTGGGTACAGAGAAGCTTCAAAAGTTTCGAAGCTTACTTGGAGTTGCAGAGATGTAGTTGAGCTTGAGGGGGAGTGTTGAGATGACAAGCTCAACACATGCGGACATTGATGATGGACCGCCTGGTTAGATGGGTCCACACCTCTACACTTAGCACGTCGGTGGTCATTATGACTCTCACATGGCCACTAACTCATTACTTACTATATTCAGGTTGTTACACCTATTTAAAGCTGGCATAGTTATAGTACCAGTCGACTAGTGTAGTCGGTTATGCATTGTTTGACATAGTAGGCCACTTTCCTTTTATGTTGTATCTTATCTATACTTTGTGTACATTGTAAAGTGTGAGGAAGAAGAAGAAGAAACCAGCAAGAAAACGTTTTGGCCTCCATCTCTCTTCTTGTCTCTTGAGTGAGCTTCTCCTTGTGCATTCTGTGTGTGTTCGGCGCAACATCTTGAGCAAATCCCCCCACCACACGATTCTTGATAGTATTTAGGAAAGTTACTCAACTTGTCAGTCCATATAGCCATAGGTGCTTGTTGGTGGTTGTGGTCAAGGCATCCTACCTTCCTTGAGGAATTTTCTTTAGTTATCAAATTAGTCAATGCATGCTAGCACACTATGTGAATGTATTAAAAATTTTCATTTTATTAATTTGATCCACAAATTTTGTCAAGATATAAACATACTCAACAATGAAACATGAGTGGATTTCATATTTTCAAGAATTCGGTCTACTTTCACACATTACTCAATGAAACATGAGTGGGTTGTTGTAGACACGGCTCTATTCTAATTCTAATTAAAAGTCGCTAGTTGGATTGGTTTTTCTACTAAGTCCAGTTGGTAGGATTCCATTGTGGTTGTTATGAGACTGTCCAATGCAATTGCTACCATGGTTGGAGGTACTATCTATGGCCATTGTTGGATTGGAGCACCATACTCAAGCATTGTACATACATGTGGCTAAGAGTAGGGTACAATCCTAAGAACCAAATGAAGCTGATACATCACTTTTGGCATTGAGGGGAATGTGGCTCTCTTCCTTGATTCATGGACAATCTAGTCTCTACTTCATTCTATAGTTTGGCACGTTCCACTATAGCTTGTAGATTTGTTGGTATTCTCAACTCCATGAAAATTTGCACCTTTGGTTGTAGGTCTCTAAGGAATACCCCCTTCTACATTCCTTCATGAGACATAAGATTTAACATGTCCTCTAGTTAACTAACTTAAATTCATAATTTTTTCTTTCATTCGCTCTTGGAAGCCTTCACATTGAGTGTGGAGAAAACCCACTTAGCATCATCCCATGTACAAAAAGTGCCTACTATTTTTCTTTTATATGACTAAAGTTCCACACCCTTAAGAGTTGTGGGAAAATATTACCAAGCAATGTTTTGGGATTCTAGCATTGTTGGCCAAATATACTATCACAAATTTTGTTATATGAATATTAGGGTCTTCATTGTACTCTCATTTAAAAATTGGCAATGGAACTATATTGGCAAGTTCGTCGTTAATATTTTGAGGGTGTATATGGCTAGGAAGGGAACTTTGATCTGGTTGTGCCATTGAAACCTCTATAAAGATTATTACAAGGGCTTCAAAGGATTCTTCTCTTTCTTGTTCATTCTCTACTCTTGACTTAGGTTTCTATCTTCTCAAGTACCTCTAGAGATACTCCAATATTTCTCTCTTTATTGATTCATTCATTAAAGAGTTGGCTCCACCCAAATTTTCAGTGTTTCAATATAAGGGAACAAAGGGTTTCTTACTTACTTTAGTCTTTTGAAGGATGTCTGTATAATATTTCTTCCACTTCTACTTTCTCACAATATTTGAATTTATCCTTCATGCCACTAAAAAGGAGGAGAATTTTGATTCCAATGTTGTCAAAACTCATCTGGCTTAGAATAGTCATTGTGCCATCATTCTGATAATATCTGCTTTTGAGGGTTTTGATAGTATATATCATGAAAAAAACACAATCCATCAACTTCCACTATGTTACTTGTTGAATATTATTAGTACATCAAGCATCCCACATATCTTGGTATCATGCATCTACGAAAGAATTGCAACTCTCTTCCATGTTATTGTTTTGAACCTCCATTGACCAAGACTACTAGAGCTTCTATACAATATCCCACTTAATGTTTTCTAGAAAATCCTCAATGAAGCCCAACTCCCCCATTGCTAACAATTCTTCTTGTTTCTATTCTTTCAATTTTGCTCTTGATAAATGTTACTACTATGGTGCACATTTCTATAGCTTCAAAAGACAGTGGAAACTATTCGTCATATAGGGCTTACATCAGAATAGCATTGTGATTTCTCCATTAAGAGATGAATCTCTAGTAGAAAATGACCTTGGTAATGAAAATTTTCAATTCTTTTGACATCAATAAGAAAATTTTTCATATTCATATAGAACCAAACAAGGAAAACAAGAACAAAAATTATCATAGAATATATCTCCCATAGTAATAGATCCAACAAAACACATAGTATTCATTATTCCTACAATGCACAAAAAAATGAACTCGTCCATGATATTATATGAATGGAAAATGACCAACAGTATTCAAATCATACATTCCAAAATGAATCCATAGTTTTCGACTCTCACAATTTCAGAATCTCTCATAGATATATAAGTGTTTTGGCATAAAAATGGCTCTCTCTCTCTCTCTCTCTCTCTCTCTCTCTCTCTCTCTCTCTCTCTCTCTCTCTCTCTCTCTCTCTCTCTCTCTCTCTCTCTCTCTCTCTCTCTCTCTCTCTCTCTCTCTCTCTCTCTCTCTCTCTCTCTCTCTCTCTCTCATACAAGATATGATGCAATATATAGAATAATGATTCAAAACCCTCTCTTGGCTATGAAGCCACACTCAAAAGAGCATGTTTAATATGAAGAGGTACTAGCTAGAACCACTACAGTGACTCTTTATAGTGAGCTACTATACTATCAAGTCCAAACAAAACCTATATCAACTATTCAAAGTGAATCCAAAGATCTTCAATCATAACCTAAAATATCCATTCACAACCATAAATCTCAAGCAAAAGGAAAGCAAAGCTCAATGAAGACAAATAGGATGCATTAGAACCAAAACAATCACATCTAAAAAAACACATTAGAACATAGAAAACCAAAGCAAAACATCCACAAGATATTAACAAATTTAAACCAAACCAAAGTCATCCAAAGCACTCAAAAAATATATAAAACCCATAAAATCATGTATCTAAGAAACAATTCATCTCTAAATTTTAAAAAAATTAGCCAAAACTCCAATCAATTTGTTGAGATATTTGCAATCACACCTACTTTAGTCCCTTTGTGAGGAGCAGTGAGGGCTCAGGACTAGAATCCCAGATGCACAGTAGGAGAAAGTACCACCACTCAAATCCTATAAAGCATTGTACTTGCACTCTTTTTCTAATGCAATGATAGTACTCTTTTCTTTCCAGTAAAGTGTCATGTCATTGCCAATACACAAGATTGTGTTTATGATTCCAAGTATCAATCTTGGAACCTAATTCACTTGTGTAACAATTTGTCCTAGTCAGGGTCAATGTCTTCATGAGTTTCTTTTTCCTCTTTCAACCTCCATAGCTTTCACATCTTCCATGCTCTAGATCCCGCGTATTTCACATGGTATCAGAGCTCAGTTGAGCATGGCCCAACTCTCCTTTCACTCCTCTCAGCTCCTTTCCATCTTTGCTCAGCTCACCTGAGTACTGGACCCTATCTCCAACTTCATTTGCATTACTACCTTCAATGAAGCTTCCATGGCAGCCATAGCCATCAGCACCCTGTCAGCTTGAAGCTTTCATATCTCTCTCCACAGGCCAAATCTCTTTGAACTTCCTTCTGGAGAACTGTTTTTCTACTTCTAGAGCTCCTCCTTGGCACCTTAATCATTGAGATTAGGCAACTGTAGCTTCAGCATTGCCTCTTTTCAGAGTTGTTGCCATAACTGTATCTGTGGACAGCACCTACCTACCTCTAGAGCAGCCATATCTCATCAACCAGGTCATATCTCTTAGAGATTTCTTCTTGAGAGTTGTTCTTTAGGTCAAGGCACAACTTCTTGGCACAAAAATCAAGGAGAATAATGCACACCATGCCCGACATTTGCATTTTCCCAAATCTGGGTGGAGTTTTAACAACGATCACTTTGAAGGCTTAGATCTCTCAACTCACGCAAAATGAGTACAAACACTATTACGGGGAGTTGGACCCATTAGTGAGGGTCCTCCATCTCAAAGGGTTTGAGCAGATTCGACCTGTGGAGCTCGTGGGAGCTCATTTACCAGTTGTCGCTGGTCCTTGTTTTAACAGGACAACCATAGCCAAACTTCACCAAGCTTTAAAAATCTCATCATTTTCTCTCTTGTGCCACTGGAACAACCCACTACCACTCAAACCTGAAGGTCCCAGCATCAAATCAAAAAGGGGAAGATCTGGATTTGAAAGAACTTGAAGGATTTTTGCAGGTTTGAAAGACTTAGGGAAGAAACATAATGTCTATTGACACTCATTTTTAGTGATCTAAACACTTGTGTCTCTTGACACATCTCAACCAACTCCTTTGCTGCTTAAATTTGATTATTCTGAAGCTGATTTGTTGCTAGTCTCTCAAGTCGAACATGGGCAAAGATTCTCCAACAGCCCATTTCAAAGGAGTCGGGTTTCATACCTGGCAGACCCGCATCAAACTAATCGTAATGAAGAAGGGCCTCTGGGCCATTATCACTGGAAAAGAAAAGAAGCCTCGTGATGCGGATCTTGCTATCACTTGGCAAAAGAATGATGATAAGGCTCAGGCCATTATCAAACTGGAGCTAGACGACAGTTATATCCACCATGTGGATAACTGTGAGACTTCACATGATACATGGAAGAGACTTGACACTTTGTTCGGTGCACAGTCTAAATCATCAAAAAGGATCGGACACACTGAGAAGTTTTGCCACGCCAGAAAGAGGTTCCAAAAGGCCTATCTAGTTGCAGTCAAAGAAGAAGAAGAAAATGGAGAAAAGGAAGAAGAAGAAGAAGACCACCAGGAGAAGGACAAACCTCATCAGTCCTTCTATTCAGACAGACTTTTTCAGCTGTGTATTTCCTAGCCCTAATGCCTCAGACATAAACTTGTAAACTCCTCAGTTATCCTTGTACTATAGCCTCTGTACACTTTTTGTGAGGCCCCTGCTACAGCCTCTGGATGTCCATTATGTTTGCGGTACCCACACTTAGCCTTTTCTGCGACAGCCTCTGGTGTTTTTCCATGTTTCTAGTGTGCCCACACTTTCCAGGTGTTGCTTTCACTAAAGCCTCTATACACTTTGTACTTTTGGTTGTGATTGAGGAGGGGTGTTGAGATATTTGCAACACACCTACTTCAGTCCCTTTATGAGGAGCAGTGAGGGCTCAGGACCAGAATCCCATATGCACAGTAGGAGAAAGTACCACCACTCAAATCCTATAAAGCATTGTACTTGCACTCTTTTTGTAATGCAATGATAGTACTCTTTTCTTTCTAGTAAAGTGTCATGTCACTGTCAATACACAAGATTGTGTTTATGAGTCCAAGTATCAATCTTGGAACCTAATTCACTTGTGTAACAATTTGTCCTAGTCAAGGTCAATGTCTTCATGAGTTTCTTTTTCCTCTGTCAACCTCCATAGCTTTCGCATCTTCCATGCTCTAGATCCCGCGTATTTCACACAATTGAGTAGTCAACAAAAGGATAAGCTCAAAGGAGTATAGAGTTTGATTGAGCAAGAAGAAAATCTTAGCATATGAGAAGTGAGCTTGGTAGTGAGATAAAGAGGAGGTATGATGACTCATTAGAGCTTTTTGATGTATTTTTGGATAGATTTAGGATAGAAAGTAGGAGATATGACAATAGATAATGGTGGTAAATAGATAAAATAGTGATAGGAAATGGACGGGGATTGTTATTTATAGTTGGGATTGATTTGGAAGTAGGCAGATGAAGTGGGAAGAGTGATTTGTAGGGCAAGGTAATTCACAAGGAGGAGGACAAGATGAAATGGATTGATACTCTGAGTGTTGGACATGACCCTCTTCTGCTTCTCTCTCTCTCTCTCTCTCTCTCTCTCTCTCTCTCTCTCTCTCTCTCTCTCTCTCTCTCTCTCTCTCTCTCTCATGGAATCAAAATATTGTGTATAGCCTTAAGCCTTAGTGGCTAAGGCTTATATAACCTTCATACATGGCTCATGTCATGGCACTTTATGCAACGACAACTCTACCTTATTAAGTTAGGTTGATTCAATCTCATCTTCCTTCCTTTCTAATGAGGACGATTAGGAGCAAATGGATCTTTTTGGTTGATGATGATGGTATATAGATGATACTAGCGATGATTATGTCGATGATGAGGATGACATACGGTTGATGATGGGGCTAATGGATGTCAAAATGAAGGCTTTTAATGTTTCTTTTTTAATTTTAGTTAAGGTTATTGGGTTATTGTAAGTGTTTCACTCTCAAATGAAACTAATATTCTCTTCTTCTTTTTTGTCTTTCAACTTGAGCTCATTAGTTTTGTAGTTTCTCTTGTACCTTCTATTTCTTGTATAGCACCATGTTATCAAGGCATGGAATATCCTTTGTTGATAATTAGAGAGCATAGTCAATATGGGATATCTAAGTCATGGAGAAATCCACTATTAAGAAATAATATTTTCATTTATAGCCAAAGGATGTAGCAACATGCTAATAAAATCTTGCAATGAACTAAAGAAACATAGAAGAAGATCCAAATGTTTCTCGATATGAACTTTCGCATTGATATGATGAGAGTGTGTATAGTACATGTGATTTTTATAATAGTATTTTGCAAAGAATTAAATCAAACAGGATTGTTTTTGTGCTATTTTCATGTCATCTTTCTTTTTTCTTTTTTGTAAGACAATATTTTATTTCTTATTTATGAGATGCTTTCATGTCTTTTAGCCTTACAGTGGGATTCTTCAAAGGAATACTAGGCAACATATAAGACTATTGTCAAGATCTTATGAACCTTGAGCTAATTGTGACATACTTTTAATATATATAACATTGGCTCTAGTTGTGGATATGTGGAAAATATTAAAAATTTAAACTAGCACAAATAGTGGCATGATGGGATCAGTTAAGTATTCACAAGCTATGATATTGGTCTACAAGAATGTGAATCCTTCATAGAGCCTTCCAAAAATTCCTCTTTTGATATTTGTTATGTCAAGTTTCCTCAACATTGCCATGTCCTTCTGAATGGCCAATAACTCCTCAATAACCATATCTATCTACTCAACATGTTCAATCCTCTTATATCGGGCTTCCAATATATGAAGTTTGGTTGAGTTAGTTGGCTCCTCTTGGTAGGCCAAGAAGCACACAAACCTATGATAGAAATCAAACAACTTACACTTCATGTTTGATCTACAATCTTGAGAAATCTTCTATGGCTTTTTCTTTATAATCCTCCTTTGACTATTGAACCTTCCCCAAAATGTATAGTGGATAAAATTCTTAGTTCCTTTGACCACGTTTTCAATCTACACCATTTCATTAAAGATTTGAAACTCCTCATGAAAGTATAACATGTTTGAAAAGATTATGATATGCTATGTGTTTGATGGCACATTAGAGATTTAGCATTCTCAAAGCAACAAGTTTTGCAACTTTGTAAAGGAAGCAAAAACACTTCTAATCTAGGGATTTCTCTTCAATATCAATTTCTTATGCAATATGATTGACCTCTAGGATAGGGTGCATTGAGGCTTCTACATCAACACCTATCTCCTCTCCAATTTTTGGACCTTTTTGGGACTTTATATGACCAAAAAGATTTTACTATTATCTTCTTCTCCTCCTCTAGGATCTCCCTTTTTATTAGACTAGAAAACTGACCAAGTTCTTGCATTGGGAGGTAATCTAATGGATTGCATCCTAGCACATTGCATGGTTTGGGTACAAATTACCACAATTAACTTCAAATCTGGTATATTTAGAGACTTACCATAACATATAACCTCTATATAGTGTAATATGAATGTTGAAATAATATAATCTTAAGTAGCAAACATGAGCAACTTATATATTTCATTGTGCCCCATAGGCTTGGGGGCCTTTTCATCGATTTGGGATCTCCTAACCAAATTTTTAAATAATAGATAAAATAGATATTTTCCAACTATGTGCTTTTGATAGGAAGCTTTGATAGTATACAAGAAATAAGAGACAACAAAGGGCCATGTATGCAAAAAGGCGTGGCTTAAGTTAATAAAATGATCCACAAATTGTTACATTAAAATAGAGCATTGCATGTATAACCAAAATTGGCCACATAATGTTATTTAGAATATCCATGAATCCCACATGATATTTGGTGCACAGATCGGATGTTGTATGCGCACGTAGTGAGCACCGGAAGGTCTCCGAGAACAAAAGAACTCTACTTTTGCACAAAAAACAAGAGA
This sequence comes from Lygodium microphyllum, assembly GCF_053477565.2. Lineage (NCBI taxonomy): Eukaryota > Viridiplantae > Streptophyta > Polypodiopsida > Schizaeales > Lygodiaceae > Lygodium > Lygodium microphyllum. The sequence continues at coordinate 46,963,681 of NC_141135.1, read as the reverse complement.
GAAATCTTACACGACATGAAGCAAAAGACCAATTGGGTACAATCTCCCCCATGCCCTGTGTGAGTGTTCCACAAAGCATGTATTTGATATATTATTCATCTCCAAACTCAAAAAAATAGCCCAATTTACAATTAGCACGCTTTAGCTTTTATGTTTGCTTTTGTCCCATTAAAGAATTAAAGCTATTGGGTGCCCAAAGAGTCGAGCGGTGCCCAAATACAATGTCCAATACAAATATTTATATCGTGCGCCCATGCGCATACAAAATAATAAATAAATGTCAGGTGCTTCAATAAATAAGCGCGTCAAAATAAATATTGGCGCCACGCCTAAGATGCGCGCCCATCAAAAATGATAATTTCTTCTAAATAACTTGAATACATGCTATCGCCTAGTGCTTCCTAATGCCACTGCTGACTGCTCTACACATCAACTGAAGCGTTCACAATTGTTAGAAAATAATAAAATTAAATCAATAAAAGTGAATACCTAGTAGTCTTCAGCTACAAAATAAATAAATTGGTTAAAACTCAATCCTAACCTTAATTTATTACGAGTGCGCACTCTAAACTCGTAAACGTCTATTAATTTAAATATGTATTTTGTGGAATCACCTGCTATGGAATCACCCACTTGACATTAAATTAACAAGACGCTCAAAAAGGACAGGCGTCCCCATCGACTTTTTGCACAAGGAATCCACCTTGTGTATGAGCCCGGCAATAAATATAATTTTACGGAATCCACCACAAAACCTCATGGAATCCGCCATGGAATATGCCTCTTGGCATCATACTCCCGGGGTGGAATAGCAATTTTTCTCAATTGCTATTAGCTCAATGTGGAGCCAGCAGTGAGAGATAAGCACTTAGGTCTTGAGTGTACATCCATTGGGCCTCTTCAACAGGATGATTTTTAAACTTAACCAGATATCTAGAATATCTACGACCAGTTTTAGTGGTCATAAAGTCAGTATCTAGAATAGTTTTAGGCTCAAGGATTTCAGTTTCTTCTTCTAGCAAAGAAGGGTTTTCATGAACAGGATGTACAGGTAATTGGCCTCTAAAAGGTAAACTGATATAAAAAGTGTTGTGGATTTTCCAGTGTTATGGTAATTCTAGTTTAAATGCATTGTTATTGATTTTGTGAATGATCTTGAAAGGTCCATAAAATCTAGGAGCTAACTTTACAACAGGGTGTTTGTCAACACTTTGTAATCTTTGCTTTTCAATTTGTAACCAAACATAATCATCAACTTTGAAACTCATAGCTTTTCTTTTCTTGTTGGCTTGTTTTGTATATGATTGCTGGGCTTTGGCAATCATATCTTTAACTTCATAAAAAATAGTAGCATGCATGTTAGCAATATCATCAGCAGCTTGAACTTTGTTTGATAACGATGTAACAGGTGTAGGTAATCTATATCCATAAATAATTTCAAATGGTGCTTTCTGTGTAGTTGTATGTGGTGTGCTATTGTATGCAAAATGAAGTAAATGTAAATGTGTATCCCATATTTGTGGTTTTGAAATTGTGTATGCACGTATAAGATCTAAAATGGTACTGTTAGTAGCTTTTATTTGCCCATTTGTTTCAGGATGAAATGCATATGAAAAATCAATCTTTGTTCCTAAATTAGCAAACAAAGTAATCCAAAAATTATTGCAGAATCTAGAATCACGATCAGAAATAATAACTTTTAGCAAACCATGATTAGTGAAAATAGTTTTTAAGAACAATTGAGCAGCTTGAGATGCAGTTAACGTTTTCTTACATGGAATGAAATATGCTTGTTTGCTAAACTTATCAACAATAGTCCAAATCATGTCATGATTAGCTTTAGTGTTAGGCAAACCAGTGATAAAGTCCATTGAGATTTGTTCCCATGGTCGTTCTAGAATTGGTAAAGGCATTAATAAACCATATTGTTTACCATGCTGTCCTTTAACTCTTTGACAAATTAAGCATTCAAATACAAAGTTAGATACATCAGATTCCATGTGTGGCCAATAAAAATCTTCAATCAGTGTACCCAAAGTAGAAATAATTCCTCTATGGCCTTAGTATGGGGGACAATGAATTTCATGCAAAACAAATGATCGAAATGGAACAGTTACACATAATCTTTTTTCATAAAATATAAATCCATCAGTGTAAGACAATGAATCAATGGAAATCTAATTATTTGCAACTAATTTATTCCAATCAGCTTGAAAAGTAGGGTCTTGGTCATAAGTATCTTTCATTGGGAGAAGAGAGTCAAAAGATATCACAGAAATATTATGAATAGTTGGTCTTCTACTTAAAGCATCAACAAAAAAATTCTCTTTTTCGGGTTGATATTATATGAGTGGATGAAAACTTTGAATATTAGAATGAATCTTCATTGAATGCATGGAATAATCTATATCAAGATTGTATTGATGATGCCAAGGCATTCCTAAGATAATGTCACTAGATTGCAAAGGCACAACTAAGAAATTTCTTCGTTCAACATAATCACCAATTTTAATTTCTAAGTCATGCACTTCTTGTGTTCCATTATATCTAGTGTCTAGGAATGCAGCCTTAATGCGATAATGTGTAGAAACAGTATGTAAATTCAATTCTTTGACCAATCTTGTAGAAATAAAGTCTTGTGTGCTCCCATCGTCATGTAAAACAATCTTTTCTTTACCATACACAAGACATTTCATCATTAATAAAGAATGGGGATTTGGCATACCTGGTAAAGTATCTGAAGTAGTACCGATATCGTCATCCTCTTCTGTGAAATCTGGCATTTCTTCATGGTCTTCATCTTTTGTCACTCCCAAATAATTGATGTGTACAGCTGGCTTTTTGGTTTGACAATTCACCACTAGATGTCTAGGTTGATGACATTTGTAACAAACTATGGGTTTGGCTTTGGATACATTATTGGTAATAGCAAGAAGTTTAGGAATGTTGGGATTTGGCTGGAGAGATGTGTTTGATGGTAAAGCTGGTGATCGTCCAAGATTTACAAAATGAAGATGGAAGGAAATGATTTTGATTGAATCTTCAAAAATTTGAATTGAATTGTTTTGAACCAAAGTTACCATTAGTTTGAAATTGTTGTGGTCGCTTCTCTCGTCCTCGAATTTTGTCTTCAGTGTCATGGACCAAGGAAATTGCATCTTCGAGAGTCATTGGCTTGAACATGTTAACCTCTGCATAAAAATGTCCAAGTAAGTAAGACATAAACTTGCGTTTATGGGTTGCCTCAGGTACATCTTCAAGCATTCATAGTTACAATAAAGCATTCCAGAAATGCTTGGTATATTGTGAAATAGACTCACGATCCCTTTGTTGCAGAAGATCCCATTGTTTGATTACTTTTTGGTAGAATTGGGGTGGAAGGAAATTTTGCAAAAATTTCTTTTGGAAAGTCTCCCAAGTAGTAGGACAATCAATGCTCTTGTGGACAACAGTCCACCATAGGGATGCTCGGTTCACTAGATGATTAGAGACACACTTCATTTTGCCTTTCTCAGTGTACTGTTCTTCATGGAAATAATCATCAAATTGACTTATAAAAGAAAGTACAGTCTTTCCATCGCGTGACCCATTGAAAGTACAAAATTTGAAATTTCTTTTATTTTTCTTTGTTTCTTTCCGAATAGATTTTGCTTCAAGTGTTGTATCAATCATACGTCGTATAAGATCTTCAGATTGCGGTCCATCTTGGTCGATGGTAGATCATTGCAGATTGGCCAATTGAGCTTGCAAGGTTTGACATGCTCTTCATTCCTCTTGAAGTTGCATCATAATCAAATCCAGTTTTTGCTCCATCGTTGGTTCAGGTAGGTCACCTTCAGTCATAAAATCTTCCATGGTTTGATCAGACATCTTGCAAAATTCCAAAGGACCTCACACACTCGAAATCTTATTAGCGGGATGAGCGTAGCTCAAAGTCGGGTTTACAAGGCTTATTTCTCTCTTTTTTAAATGGATTTTTGTAGTATTTCTCCTTTACGGATGCGGAATTTGATATCACGGACGTCTTCCAAGAAGATAATTCGTGCATGTAGACTGCATGTTGCAAACTGTTTGCTGAAATCTAGCTCTGTCAGTCCACAAGTGTGAACAGGGACTTGTAGAGGGTTGAAGACAAGTTCGTGTTTAAGCCGATGGGGGAGAGAGTTGAAATTGACCTTTGTGACTTAGTAAGGTTGGAACTTAAGAAGCTTAAAGCTTAAAGCTTTAAACTTAATCGTTTTTTTTATAATTAGGATGTTGATATGTCCTGAACGACGTCGAGCGGCAGGCAGTACATCTTGCCGCCACGAACGTCGAACTTGTGAAAAGCTAAGCTTTTCTTTTAGAAAGCTTATTAAGCTCTCTAATGAAACTTTAGAAAATCAACTTATATGCTTCTTTGTTCTTTGGAAAAAAAAAAACATGTTGATGAAGAAGCTTCCTGCGTGGTCCTTCGCGATCTGAGTGCGTAGCAGGGGGTTCTTGACTGCTAGGAACATGCTAGTATTGACAGATTGCCACGAGACTCACTGTAGAGCTCGATCGTTCCAAGAGCTCCGCCTTCGCACGAGATGGTAAGCGATTGGAAGCTCTCAATCTCAGCTTCGCTTTGATACCACTGCTGCACAAATCAGATGCCGTATACGCGCATAGTGAGCGTCGGAAGGTTCCCAAGAACAAAAGAACTCTACTTTTGCACAAAAAACAAGAGAGAAATCTTACATGACATGAAGCAAAAGACCAATTGGGTACAATCTTCCCCCATGCCTTGTGTGAGCGCTCCACAAAGCATGTATTTGATATATTATTCATCTCCAAGCTCAAAAAAATAGCCCAATTTACAATTAGCACGCTTTAGCTTTTGTGTTTGCTTTTGTCCCACTAAAGAATTAAAGCTATTGGGTGTCCAAAGAGTCGAGCGGTGCCCAAATACAATGTCCAATACAAATATTTAAATTGTGCGCCCATGCACATATAAAATAATAAATAAATGTCATGCGCTTCAATAAATAAGCGCGTCAAAATAAATATTGGCGACACACCTAAGATGCGCACCCATAAAAAATGATAATTCTTCTAAATAACTTGAATGCACGCTATCGCCCAGTGCTTCCCAACGCCACCGCTACTTGCTCTACACATAAACTGAAGCATTCACAATTGTTAAAAAATAATAAAATTAAATCGACAAAAGTGAATACCTAGCAGTCTTCAGCTACAAAATAAATAAATTGATTAGAACTCAATTCTAATCTTAATTTATTACGAGTGTGCACTCTAAACTCATAAACTTCTATTAATTTAAATATGTATTAATTTGCGAAATCACCCGCTATGGAATCACCCACTTGCACATTAAATTAACAAGACGCCCGAAAAGGACAGGCGTTCCCATCGACTTTTCGCACAAGGAATCCACCTTGTGTATGAGCCCTGGTAATAAATATAATTTTACAGAATCCACCGCAAAACCTCACGGAATCCACCGTGGAATATGCCTCCTGGCATCAATATTTAGAGTAATGGCCCTTTGGGCTAAGGGGTCCCATCTGTGTGTGTGTGTGTGTGTGTTAGGGACCCATGTCTCAAGGATCCACATGAATGTTGGAAAATAGGTCAAATGATGTATGCTGTAAGAAGAGGAGACTTGTATCCCATAAGCACAATGGTGAGGAGAGTGGACAACAAGCTCGAAAAGCTATAAAATGATGTACTTGGTTCACCCTTCAATGCAATGCAATTGTAGTTTTGTTCTTCAGTCAAGAGTCAATGTCAATATCTATACACACAAGACTGTGGTTATGATTCCAAGCACTTAATCTTGGAACTTCATTCACTTGTGTGCTTGTCATTACTCTAGTCTATGTCTCCATGAGGTTGTTCTTTGTGTTTCAGCCTCCATAGCCATATCCAAGATCCATGTTTTCTCACCCCCAAGAACTCTTGTGTTTCAGTCTCCATGGCCATATCCAAGATCCATGTTTTCTCGGAGAGGGACCTTTGCCCCACTACAACCCTCCCCCAAGAATTCGGGTGGAAAAAGTTGTGATGTAATAGGGCCTTCAAATAAGAATCGAGTGTAGTGATGACTCTACACATGCATGTAACCAAGTTGGCAATATGCTAGCTGCCTCTAGGGTTTGTCTCAAGCTATCTACCCCCATTTAATTTTGACTACCAAGACCTACTAGGTAAATGTGTTGCACATTAATGCCTTTCCTCATATGGGGGACTCACAAAAATATAGTTCGTTATAACTTACATGGTTATCTAAGGGTTTGAGCATTAATTTCAAACATAGGTCCTATCTCAATGTGCAACATGACTTTTAAGTAGTATAGCAACAAGAATTCCAAAGTAATGTGTCAAAAACATATTGAAAAGAATTTGCATCGTGAATATTCAAACCCTAAAGTTTTCTATACTAAAGAACCGTTGTGATTTCTTATGACATTTCACTGCATGTATAAAGTTCAAATTGAACCATAGCCATGCTTCTAAGTTACACCAACCAATGATCAAAAGTATAAAAACACCAATATATATTTTTACTTTTTAAATGTGAAGAATGGCAATGTATTATATTAGAAATGAAAATGCAGAAATAATGAATATATTATATTGAAGAAATTTACATAATTTCTCTTCCATAACATTTCTCACATGAGAAGAACGCGTCTCTATCTGCGCAGTTGACCAAAGAATCATTCATCAAAATAAGGTATAAGTGTGTGGGGGGGGGGGGCAATTATATTGGGTGGTAGGTTTAGGATTTTATAACTAACTAACGAATAAGGAACTCGGAAAGGGGCCCATTTGGAAAGAAATGCGCGAGGAGCGCACAAATACGAAAGGCTTACCTTGGGAAAGCCCTGAAATCAGTGCTGGGAGCACGCACGCACGACTCTTGCCAACAAGAAGCACCATGCGCAGGAAGATGTCTCTGTTGCGGGACAGATCATGCCTACTCACTTGACAAGCCCATTAGTTGCTTGCTTGCATGCCCGCTTCGTCAGGTGGGGACTTGCTTCGCAAGGAAAGAGAGAGAGAGAGAGAGAGAGAGAGGAAAAGAAAATGTGGTGTTAGACAAGCGCGTCAAAGGAAGCAACCATATACAAGGAAAAGGGACGCGCATCGTGGAAGGAAGACTGTTCTGGTTGGTTGCCTGGGGTGGTGGTCTGTTGAAACAGATTATCTTAAGCGGATAAGCGAGTGTACTGTCTTGGTTTGACTCATCTGCATTGAGAGAGATGCCTACACGCCATCCCTCAAACGAATTCTACACGAGAAGGAGAGAAGAGACGTGCGTGGCCTCCACCGGTAAGCCCAAACCCAGAGCCACGCACGACCTGGTCGCCAACAGACTGGCCAGCCAGTCTTTCCACGCTGCCCAGCTGTTCGAGTGAGCATCTTTGTTCCCCTTACCGACACGCGGCATCCCCCCCCATGTGAAGCCCCTATCCAACATAAACATGGTGGAGCGCCTATGCTTGTCGAGGACACTCCCTTCTCCCATACGCTATCGACTTGGTCATGTGCTTCTTTTGCTTCTTGCCTTGGTATATCGCCCCCCCAACATCCTCCCACTTTCATGGAAGTTATTAACCCAACTTGCATAGAAAGAGTTCTGGCACACCCATGTGGATCAAACCTTTGCATACTTCAAGTTTGCATACCCTTCAATTGGAAGAGTTTACCCTCCACCAAAAGGGTCGAAATAATTTTGCCCTTCAAAATGAGAGCACGTTAAGGATAAGAAGTGTAGTGTACCCTTCCAATCTAATTGAGGTATTAGGATAGCCTCGGGAATCATATTATTTGGGATACTCCTCTAATTCTAGCATTGTGTTCACATATAACCAAATCTTTAAGAAGATGGATAAGAAACATCGATCGAGACTTCGGAAAAGGTGCAACTCATGTAAACTTATCAACTGCCCTAGAAGAACAATGCTAGTTTCACTCCCCAAACTTCACACACATGGCAAAATTTTAATTTTATTTAACTTTTGTCACTGTGGTGGAGCAAGAACATTTGCATGCTCGTTTTGGTTCATATTCTTCTCCCTTGCTTCAGGATCACAATAGATGGCAAAGTAGATAGGAAGATCGCACGCCCCAAGCAAGTGGATTCCACAAGTGAGTCTTCCATATGGATGAGATTACCTACAGTTAAGACCATCTGCCATCATGCACATCCATTGACCTACACATGGTGAGGCTTAAAGATGTTAAGATGAGTATATTCATTACCTTCATGACTCAAATAAACGATGAATTATGATTGCAATGTGGCTTATTGCAACTTTTGTAGTTTTGAGTTTGTGGTGTTTGTCCACTCTATTCCTCAATGTATGTTACCATTCGACATAACAAGACTATTACAAGGCCTCACATAAGATGGAACTCACTGACATTTACTGATTTCTTATGCAAGGTAATTCTTTTATTCTCATTGTGAGAGGTTATGTACACATTACAATACTTGCAACATGAATCTAGGATATGTCCTACATGATAGTGAAATCACTTGAAAACGATCAACTAGAAGGGTGTATGTGCCTTCTAGGTGGTGTGATAACAACATGACTTGTATGTTATGCAATATTAACCATCCTAACTCCTTGCATCAATTTTAGGTATGCTACCAGTGCAACATTTCTAATTGAGATTGATTAATAAGGCAAAGAAACCTTCGCAAAGTGAGAAAGGAAAGTTGAATTTTGAAACCTCAAAAACTCTCTCCAATGTGCTTATTTGACCCTAAATTGCAATGTCTTGATATTCTTATCATGAACTAGTTTATGGTGTCTAATGTAAATATCATCATTTTGAACTAGCCAAATGTAGAATCATAGATCCAAGATATTGTCCCCACATTGCGTGAGGTCATGCCCATTATCTATTACTTCATGTGGGGAGTCTTCCAAAGCAAGAATAAGATCCACTTATGCAATGTTGGTCACCCAATGGGCTATCCATGGGTGCTCATTATCCCTTAGTATTGGCTTCCTAGATACACCCATTATCAATTACCAATGATTAGGAAAGTTAATATATGTAGCACATTTAGGGGTAGAGTTTATTGGGACACTTGGTACATGTGGTCATAGGATTTCAAATTAGAGACATTTTGTGCATTCCAACATATGATTATGATCATTGATTGATTCCTTATACTTTGCTTCATTTGTAATTGAAGCAGATTGGTCCCAAAATGATATCAAAATTGGCCTCATTATATCCTTTTTTCTCCACCTTTTGTCCTCAAGGGACTCACTATATGTGTGTCACCCTATATCATGTTTGTTCAAGGCCTATTTATAAATACCCTTATCTATGAATTTTCCCTAAATAAAATACACTGGCTCTATTCAATCTATAAATTATCCCTTTAGATGGCACCTTCTATATGTAAAAATTTTGGGGGTGGGCGAAACACTCATACATATTTAAGTGTCACATGGGTTCAAAAGAAAAGCTTTTAAAAATACATTTTTAATATATAGAAAGAGGAGAAGAGAAGGTGCAAGTGCTGCGGAAGCTCTGCTAAAATCAAGCGCCAAGAGGAGAGCCCTACATATATTGTGTAGGAGAGAAGGAGACTCAAGAAGGATCAAAAGGTGCCAACTTCCAAGTTGTGCAAGTGTTAGACGGTTGTATACTGTGTAAGGAAACGTGATCTTGTTTCCAAGATCTATAAGTAAGAATTGGCTTATGTGTAACGGAGGAGCTTGCTCCTTGTCAATAATATAACTCCATAAGGAGGGGGACTGGCCCATCTTCCAGTCCCTAGTGTGTTGCCAATTTCTCTAGCTCTCTCTCTACATCTTTCTTTTCTCTCATCTATTCTCCCTCTGTGCCAACATAATATTCGCCATATATATTTTTATGTATGTAAGAAAGTCGAGTGTGTATCTCGGATTTTATAACACACTCAATGTAGGGGTGGGGATTTCTTTTTGAATTTAACATCTCAGTCAGCCTGATATGCGTGAAGCATGGGTTTTATTCTTAGAAAAAACTTTGACCCCCCCCCCCCTGCCGCCAAGGCCACTCACTTGACACACTATGCAAGAATGTAACTTTAAAAAAAAAAAGACCCTCCCACCCTCGTAATAATCCACCAAGCACAATCGCTCACACATGAAGCAGCATGAACTAATAATTTTTAAAAAACATATTAAACCCTCTCTACCTTGCACCTCTACCGATGCACTTGGTCCATGTATCTTGCTTTTGAAAAATTCTAAAAACAAATAACACCAACCCCATGGCTCCCCCCTAGCCTCAACACACTTTACGTACGAGTTTTTCTTTTAAAAAATATGTTTAAAAACAAATAACACCACCCCCCTACATTGTGCATTTAAAATGTGTGTATTCTTTAAAAAGATGTGCATGTTTTCTCTTTTTCAAATATTTTTTAAAACATATCTCCCTAAATCTAATTTTTTAAAAAAATTAACCCCCTCCCTAAAGATTTAAACTTTTTGGAAAAATATTAACTTCATGCTCCCCTCTCACCTTCATTGTTGGATTTGATTTTTTTAAAACATTAAACCCCCTCAAACATGGACTTTAAAATTTTTTAATATATATATCCTTGATATGTACCTTCGGCTTCTGCACATGTGTGTGTGTGTGTGTGTGTGTGAAAAATAAAATTTTCATTCTAACACTATATTAGGGATTTTGGGAATTTCTATCCAATTTAGGGACCCCCAATGCCTTTATTATTTGACCACACGGTCAAATCTTGTTGTCTTACTTAAAGGTGGAGTCTACCCTAAATACTATATAGGCTACCTTCCCAAATCCCACTTTCAAATATGGATCAAGATTTAGCCACGTGGTCAATATATTTATCACTTATTTAAAATTGGGACTTGAAAATTTCAAAATTCTCTAATATGGTGTTTTCTTGCATTCAAAGACCAATATAATCCAACGTAGGCTCTTTTTTTTAAAAAAAATCAATGTGATTTCACCATCGGTGCTTTTAGCTCAACATAGATTGATGGATTGATTTTTCAATTGGAAAAATGAATCTCTCTCTACTCTGATTCAGTTAATCTAATATTGTGTATTATCATATGTATATCTAATATTAATTATTGTATAATATTACACATATATGTGTGTGATATATTATAAAATATATTATGTGTGTGTGTGTGTGTGTGTGTGATATTATCTCGATATTATGGCTACTCAATGAAAGGCCTCTTTAAACATATGTTAACACCATTGTCACCTAAATCTTAAATAGATCAATGTCCACCTCTTCCTCTTCTTTCCAAATTTCTAAAGCTCAAGAAAATCAAAGTTGCCAATCCAACAAGAAATGAGTACTTAAAAGTAATAGTAATAAGCAATGATCTTCAACTAAAGGTCACCCAACATTATGTAACTCTCTTCTAAAAATGAGGCAAACTACATCTTTCACCTATGTCAGCTTCACAAAGTTGCATCTCACATCGAAAAGAACTTGCTTTGATTATCCCTTAATTAAGAGCATGGGGGAAGTGAGTCCCCAAAGCTTAACTCACAAGGCGCTTGCTATATGTGTGTGTATGGCTAAAATATGAAGGGCTTGATAAGCAATTCAAAGGGTTATTTTGCTTGCATCTGTAGTAGTTGAAGGCTTTGCACATTGAACCGTCTACTTTCAAAGGTTCCCCTTTGTCCTCTACTGCCCATAGATTCCTCCCAACCTCTACCATGAGTCTCAATGTGGCAACCTTGGTATGCACATTAATCCACACATGGATCTAGCTATCAACTTCTCAATCTGATGACACCACAGCCTTCTACCTCGAACTTCCTCACATGAATGAGGTGCATGAATTCTAATAAAAGGCTCAATAACATCGAAGTTCTCAAATAAGCATATTGAAGAAGAGATCATGATTTATACAAAGTGTTGATGACCATCAAGCCACTCAATCATCCTATGTTATCAAAACCTTTAGCCACGATCTTTGGTATAATACAAGTGCACATTAATCCACATATGGAAGTGCAATACATTAACTATTAATAATACAAGTGATTCACAATGGTTTTTGGATCTCTAATGGTTTGTTTTTTAGGGACTCAACTAGCCATGAATCATATTGCTACATAAGACATGCATCAAGACATGAAATGTGTTAACCAATAGTAATAGTGGCACTTCAAAGTTTGATGTGAAAAGCGCTAAATGTAAGCTAGCATGTAGCACTAGCCTTGACACGAAGCACTGGGAGGAGACTAGGTGCGAAGTGCCTCTAGGTGCGGAGCACCTAGTCTTTATTAATGGGTTGCTAAATATTCATCTATTTATGCTACACTATATCCCCACGGAATTCACTATATGTATACTCTCTATATTACATGCGTTTAAGGCCTATTTATAAATATCATTTTTGGTGAATTTTTCCTTAATAAAGCATAACCCTTTTCTATTCAATTTGTAAGTAGTCCATTTATATGGGATCCTTATGTACGTAAAAAATGTGTAAATTTGGTATTTTAATAATCCCTTATGTTGAACCCATGTGATACACACATGTACTTATGATTGACCTCCCCGGGACTATGTTAGACGTTTAGTATGTAGCATCGTAGTTGTGCAAGTTTATGCTCAAATCTTTTCTCCATTAGAGGTAGGTTCTCAAGTACATTGTGATACATGTCTTTAGATATCTTAAATGTCACCTAAGATGTAGGTATTCTCTATAAAACTAATAATTTATTCATTATGCATAGGTCTACGAATAGTGAGTAAAGTCACCTAAGGTTTAGGCATGTTCTATAAGACTAATGCTTTACTCACTATGCATGAGTTTACAGTTATAGCGATTGGTTGGTTGCTAAAACACTTATGTCTTTCATAGTGGAAATTGTTTCATGTTGGGTGTCATAAAAACTTCAAAATTATTTAGTAAGAAGAAGACCATGAGTGCTACATCTAGTTTTGAAGTTGACCAAAGAGTAGTTTTTATGACTTTAGTGGAGCAAGTTTGGCTCCACAAGCTACTTGCATATCTTCATATTCACTAGATAGCTCTAGCAATTAGTTACATTAGCAATCACAACACTTTGGCCATTTCACAAGATAATGTTTCATACCAACACAAAGCATAATAAAGTGCATTAGCATAATGTTTGTGAGCACATGTCAGGGGGAGATATTGAATAGTCTTATATACCCATTGAAGATAATTTGTTTATGGAGGCTCTTCCTAAGCCAAAGTCCCAAGAGTTTAATATCTTTTGTGATTGATTTTTCACTCTCGATTCCTTGTATATATTTCTTAGTTTTCATATACCTTCCTAGATATATTAGCTCATACCATGTATGGTTGTTTGTTGCCATCTCATTTGCTACCCATGGATGCCCTTTGTCCCTTGGTACAGGAAATTTCCTAGACACACTAGTTATCACTTAAGAATAACAAGACACTTAGTGCACGGTTTGGGGGTTCAACTATAAGAGACTATCCATATCGCATGTAGTCAAATTGTATTAGAGAACTCACTTTACTAACATATTGTAAGAAAACTAAATGATCTATTTTCCTTAAGAAAATTAGAGTTTTCTTAACAATAATTTTTTCTTTTTGTAAATGTACTCATGTGAATTTATTCATATTATATTAAATAAAATGACCCTTATGTTGATCACACATGGTACATGTACAATTTTTGAGTCGCACTTGGCAAGACTACACCTAGTCCAAACCAAGGTTTCTTCTCGGGGAGGTCAGTCATACATATATGTATGTATCATGTCGGTTCAACATAAGGGATTTTTTAAATACCAAATTTACACATTTTTTACATACAGAAGGGTCCCATATAAATGGATTACTTTACAGATTGAATAGAAAAGGGCTATGTTTTATTAAGGAAAAAATCATAGATAAGGATATTTAGAAAGCGCACGTGATATAGAGGATATACATATAGTGAATTCCCTATGGGTTTCTTACAACACTTAGTATAGTTAGTTCTAGCTTTCTCTACTTGAAGGTTGTGCATTCAAGCACATGATTGTGATCATTATTGATTCATTTTCGATGAGTGCATTGATTTATCATCATTGTGAATGACTATATTAAGTATTCTTTGTGCTCCATTTCTCTTTCTCTCTCTCACCCAACTATACTCCACACTTGGACCAATATTCAAGCATCCATTTGGATTGGTAAATAAAGCCTTAACATGGTTTAATATGTTAAAGACTCATTTGACAATTATATATCACAAATGATGTCTTCATAGGTGAAAGCATTAATAAATATTGTCTTGATCATTGACCATTTGTGTAAGTAGCCCACCCACAATGACATCATTGATGATTGTTAACCTGTTGTAATATAGGTGGACAATGTGCAAAACATCAAAGCTTTGACATGTGAGCAATCAAAAAGAGTTGTCCAAGTGATCCTTGTATTTCATTTGTCCAAACATATAGTAATATTTTGTATAAACTTTCATGTAATAGTTGCTTACCATTTTTCGTTTCATAATTTATGTTTTTGGAGTTAAGATTCTAATTTGCACAAGGTTTAGATGTAATAATCAAGATTGAATTGATTGTTTAGTGAACATTGATAAGCTTATCAGAAATCATTGTCTCTTTACTCTACAAAATTCACATTATGAAATCAATGTTCCCAAAGTGAGATCTCATGAAGCTCATAATCTCACATTTAACACATGAAGTAATTGTTATTAGATTTATTGGTGTGATGTAATCCTTCTTAATGTAAGTATTCATGTTTCAGCTCCAAAACAATGCTCCTAGGGCCAATTGCAATGTTGTAAAGGGTAGAATTGTTTATTCAATATATTAACCCGCACTAAGTTGAGGCTATGCCTCATTAAATATCACCTCATAGAGGGAGTCTACCAAAGAACCAGATCCACCTACAAAGCACCAATTTGGATTGTTCCAAAAGAGGCTTTTACATAGTTTAATTTGTTGGGGACTCACCATACAATTGTGTCTCCCAAACAGCCCCTCCATAGGTGAAGAAGGTATGACATCGACTCGGGGCTTAATTATTGATCATTAGAGTAAGTATCCCACCAATAATAAGAGCATTGAAAGTTAGAACCAAAAATATAGATTATCAACCTTTATCAACATAGATGACACCTTGCAAAGCATCAAACTCTTGATATGCAAAACCTTAAAATAGTTTTTTGAGTGACGCATGCCCTTGAGAAAATTTCTATCTTAATAAGGAATTGGCACATATTTGTGTTCTTATGGGAAATTGTGCTAGTTGGTCCTTACCTTTTGAATTCACTTCATAAAAATCGATGCATTTAATTTTAAGATTTAATTATGTGTGACTTGTAAAAGCAACAATCGAGGTTAAATGGTTGCTTAATGCACTTTGATTCTTCTAAATTATTGTATCCTCATAGTTCCAAGTTTGAATTTTGTAATTAAAAATATTGAGGTGAGATTCAATTTAGACTTAGTGTATAGAAACTCATCAAATTATATTGCACACATTTGTCAATTAGTGTTTAGCAAGTCAAAAGATATGTTTGTCAATGGGACATCAAAGGTTTGTCATAATCCATGCTTGTACTAATCAAGCATACATGTCACATTTGAGTGTTTGCACTATTGTTGTTGGGAGTTTGAAAACAGAACATACTATTTTCAACCTTGGTGAAAGTACTAACACTAGATGTTAGAGTAAAACACATTATTTGAAGATGTGAAGGCAACACTAGAGTATGTTGGAATGACCTTGGTATATGTTTCCTTATGGACTTATATTGTCAAGCCCATATTTCAAGTTTTGGACAAGGATCTAACTATAAGCTTACTTGAGAGTCCACACTAAGCATCTATTGATGCCCACAAAGATTTTGCCTAAGTACAACACACACTTAGGTCTCCTTCACACAAGATGGTAAAGTTGAAAATGTGTGAGCAAATAAGGGCTAGTAATAATAGCTAGGTCATGTCTAGACACATCTAGTTCATTTTGAGTTGATGAAAGCTTGTTCGATGACATTATCGTTACGATTTAGAAGAAAGTTGGTGGAAACTATTAAAAAAGTTGGATAGTTAGGACAACAAGGATCTAGAACTTGTGCAAATTTTCCATGTCTTTATACAAAGTTTATTGATTACTATAAATAAACACTAAGCTGGTTGAATTGATCTAGTTCAGCATGTACATTTAGACCTTTCATTTGGTATAGTTGTCTTTTGTTTGTATTGGGAGCTTTTCGTATAGGAATTTGAAAGTTGATTGATGAAAGAAGGACGTTTTTCACTTGTGATCCTACTAGCCCTGGCATGTCACCTTATTTAAAGTTGATTGATTAAAGAAGCTTTTTCATTTGTGCTCCTATCTGCCCTAACATGTCACTCTATTATAGTGAGCTCTCTTACTAGGAGAAAAATTTTGTGAGCACATTCCATATTAAGCTATGGTTGATTGTAGATCCTTAGAATTATACTACAACATGTCCAGCTTAATTGCTCTCCTCGAGAAAATATTGTTGAGGCTTTCCTCTTGTGCAGTACGAATGATGCCTGTGTAAGAGAGGTGGCTCCCTTACCCTAGTTGTGGATTCGCGATTAGTGTCACAACTTCAAGGTTGAAGCCATTTAGGATTTTGCTGAGAGAGGACTAACCCTTGATTTTGATATGGTCTGATCAAGAAATGGGACAATTTTTTCAAAATGTGAAACAAATATATGTTGGATAAAATACTTACAATCATAGAAAAGAATGTGGCATGTGTGGGAGCAGCCAAAACTTTTTCAAGTAAATGAAATTCAAAAAATAGAAAATAAAAGGGGTCAACAGAAGTCATGTGATGGGCGGAACTGGGACAATGGGCCTACCCAACAGCTCTTTTCACAGATAAAGCCATTGGTCTAATTATTGTCCTTCGCTTTTATTATGGTAATGCTTATTATTTATATGTAATCTAGATATGATTATTATCATAATCAGAATCATTGCTATAATTTATTATGTTTATTTACGCATTGATGATTACTTTATGGATGAGGGAGCAATCCTCTTGAGTCTTGTCTTCCTTCCGCTTGCCAACTCTTGCGCCGTACGCTGTGCTTTTGACGCGCTCCTGTCCGGCTTTATAATCAGATCACCCTTCTCGCCTTGCCCCCTCAAACAGATCACACACACCATTAATACACAGAATAGATCTATCAGCCCTCCTCTCTCTCCCTCTGGTCCAATCTGTACATATATACATATATACCTCCAGGCTCCTGCACAGGATCGTCACAGCTGTAGGTATCGGCCCCCATTCTACCCCTACCTGTTGCTTCTCTCCCACGCTTCTTCCTACCAGGCGCCCGTCGACGTCGTACCAGATCAGCCATCATCAGAGATAGATTCAAGCTTCCAATTGCTCTATCTTGTCTATCAGTACTGTTCGCCGCTGAAAGCTAGCTCGAGCCCAAACTTATCTATCACTGTTCTCATCAAAAAGAGCTTGGAGCTCTCACCCACTTCCCGTGATCATCAGAGAAAGAAGCTTTAATCTATTTCCAGTTGATCATCAGAGAAAAGCTTCCTTCTCTGATGGTCTGATTCTCTCTCTCTCTCTCTCTCTCTCTCTCTGATGCTGTAATCTGCTTCTAGTTGATCATCGGACAAAAGCTGGACCAAGCATCATCAGAGAACGAAGCTTCCGTCTATTGATTTCTAGTTTAATCATCAAAGAAAAGCTTCAAGCTTGACTCATTTGTCTTATCGGTCGACACAGAAGCTGCCTCTTCCGATTGCATCTGCATCACCTGGACGTCCAATTCGGCCCTGAAGAGATGGATTATCCCCTCGCTGATCTTCCCGAAGACGAGGAGTACAACCAGTACGGCGATCAGCCGTCTCCTTCTTCATCGACTCAAGGCGATTACTATGCCTCTGATGCAGATAACTATAACAATCCCAGGAGGCGGAAGCAGATGGTGCTTGCAGGCCTGTCTCTCATCCTGGTAGTAATGCTGGTCCTCCCTCTAGCCGTGGTCCTCTGGGCTCCCCTCCTCAGACCCGTTGGCATCTCTCTGCTGCAGAGGCTGGCGGGCGTCCTCCGATTCCTCGTCATGACCTCCGCGATATCTGCAGGTATCTTCTCCACCTCTAATAATGGCTCTCACAAATCTGATGATCATGATCGTAAAGAAGGTGCAAAGACAGACGCAGTGCAAGGCAAGTGGGGGAGAAATTCGATCAGATCGCGAAAAATATTGGATATGCCTGCG
Source organism: Lygodium microphyllum (assembly GCF_053477565.2). NCBI lineage: Eukaryota > Viridiplantae > Streptophyta > Polypodiopsida > Schizaeales > Lygodiaceae > Lygodium > Lygodium microphyllum. Next base: position 46,945,419 of record NC_141135.1, on the reverse strand, counting down.
AATGGGGATCCGGTCGTTCGGAGCAATATCGAGAAAGGCAAAGGGATATTAGCAAGTAATGATGATGATGCTATTCATGATGACAAGGGTAGAGCGTGGAGGGAATTGAAGATGAAGGCCACAGAGGCAGAGATTGTTGATTCATCATCGGGAGGGGGTCATCAAGATGCAGGCTATGGAGGGGAGATTGAGGCCAGTATGGAGATCAAGGAAGCTGATTCGCCTCAGTCCTCTGCATCATCTGCTGCATCTTCTTCCTTGAGAAGGTTCCAGAAGTTTGAGGCCATGGAGATCAGGGAACCTTATGTTCAACCAGAGGTCTCTGCTCCTTCAATGGATGAATTATGGAGGAAGAACATGAGAGCAGGTACTAGTGCAGACAGGATTAATGCTCTGAAGAGAGAGGATGCCCCTAGAAGAACCATCCAGAAGCAGAGGAGCTTGGAGGGCTCTTTTGTTTCCCCATTGAAGCCACAACACAGCAATATCTTGTACAGCAATGCAGCAGGCTCCCTGCACCATCGATCTTCAGCCTTCGCCAATCAGGCAGCTGCTGCCTCCACGGTCACCATTAATCAACCGGTCCGAGCTCATTCTGGCAGCAAGACCAATGTGGCCTCGGGAGGTGGTAATTCAGTCCAAGCTCAGAAGTTAGGCCCTAATCCAGTCACTAACCACCATGAGAAGGTAGCATCATCACATCATAATTCAGTCAAAGATCAGAGGTTAGGCCCTAATCCGCCAGTCACTAATTATGACAAGGCAGCTTCATCACACTACAATGTAGTCAAAGATCAGAAGCTAGGCCCTAATCCAGTCACCAAGGTAGCTTCGTCCCATCATAATACCAATGCCAATATATCTGTAAACAAGCATCATCAGCATGTGCTGCTATCTAGTAAGAAGCACAGCAGAAGTGATGACAATTTACATAAAGTGGCATCATCATCATCATCATCATCATCGCCATCTTCTTCTAGGCCTCAAAGCTCTAATCCTTCTTCATCAACGATACGGAGTCGGAGACAACGTGGGACAAGCGTATCATATGATTTTGGTGCTGACTATGGGCCTGAGTGGCTGTATGATCTGGATCCCCTACCCTCCCCAGATAGCATATTTGTGGCAGGATTTAATCGTCCTCATCAACATGACCTGCACCCATCATCATCATTATCAGCCGCATCGTCATCTGCTTCATCAGTACACAACATTAGACCAACTGCATCGCAGCCTCTCATCGAGGCCACGGAGGCTCAAAGCTTGGTGCCATGGCGTGTGGCGGGCTCCCAACCGATCGACATTGTCAGACCAAGAAATGCTTCCCAGCACAACGTCACCGCTTCTGCACCATCAGAAGATGCAAGCAATGATGGTGACGATCAGGCTAGCCCTATCAATACCCATAGCTTGAAGAAGAGGGCAGATGATTTTATTGCCAAGTTCAATGAGCAACTGCTGAAACAAAAAAGGGAGTCTTTGGAGAGACGCAGGGAATGGTCAATGATGCATGGTGGTCAACCACCTCCTTGATCAGATCAGTCTCACCATATCCATCAGTGGAGCTCCATTGCAACAACATCATTCATTTCTTTGATCTTTTTCTTGTCTTTTGGTGTGGGTTTTGCCTGTAGTCACACAACCTTTTGGTGGGGGTCTTTGGAGAGACGCAGGGAATGGTCAATGATGCATGGTGGCCAACCACCTCCTTGATCAGATCAGTCTCACCATATCCATCAGTGGAGCTCCATTGCAACAACACCATTCATTCTTTGATCTTTTTCTTGTCTTTTGGTGTGGGTTTTGCCTGTAGTCACACAACCTTTTTGATTCTTGGTTAGGTCCTTAATGTGTTAAATCTCTTATGAAAAGGATAATTCTTTCCTTCCCACACAAGTAAAAAACCCCAAGAAGGAATCACCACATAGATCTTCTCAACGTTGGTGCTGAAGATGTGAAGATGGATCGAGAGCAGATTCCTTCACTGTTGTATCATACTGTTAAAATCATATCCAGCACCAGGTTGGATCAGAGGCTAATGTATAGCTTTGGAGCTCTAGTGCTTCACAAGTCGCATCCATCACCACTTAGTCTATATATTTGTTGTACTTCAGATGCTACACACAAGTTCACACCCAACGTTAGCAAGTTGCTTTTTTGACCTTACATCCATTTGTGTCGTTGTACTACACAAAAGTTAACTTTGAAGTTCTAGGCTCACTTTCTTCATTGTTTCTTGCTTTAGAATGGACATGGGATTGAGAGTACTTCAAGGTAAAGGTCATGAGGAAGTAAGATGGTTTGTCATGCTTGTTCAAATGAAAAGGGGATTGACAACCTTGGAAGTATTTATTCTCTTTCTTCATTGTTTCTTGTTTTGCAATGCACATAGGATGGAGACTTTAGGTAAAGGTCATGGGGAAGGAAGATGGTTTATCATGCTTTCTCAACCCAAAAGGGGATCGAGACCCTTAGAAGTATCTCTTTATATTGTTGTATGAAAAAGATGGGAAATTAAGTACATGTCACGAGGATGTCAAGGGGGTTGGTGCAAGTGATTATTCGATGTGCTAAGGCCATGCCAAATCTATCATTATCATGTTTGCTTCTTTCCCAAACTTTACCCTTGTTTAAAATATCATAATGTTCATGTAAGTTAAACTCTCAACAGCTGGAAGCCACAACTTACAAAAATAACAAGTTGAGAACTTCTTGGAGCTAAGATTGTTGTAAAATGCCTTTGCAATCATTCTCGTGGTCATCCAAATCTATAAACAACTTAAAGTCATAAAATGTGACATCTTTTGATAGAATGGCTACAAGATAGATGTAGGTAGTGGGTTCTAATTGGTATATGTAAGGATTTCATCATGAATGCAATAGAAAACCACTTCTTTTACCTAAGTCCTTATAGAAAGAATTGAAAAGGCAATATATGGTTTCTTATAGATTAATACAAATTTTGGTTTCTTTCAAAAGAAACTAGATGCTATGTTTAGTATCAAGCTTTATACTAATGTTATAAACACTTAGCCATGTTTCACACAACAAGAGTTGGCAAAAGTCTCGTTAGATATGCGTGTTCTCAAAATGCAAGCTTCTTATCATATTTTTAATGGTGCATACAAGATGTGCTTCACATATTATCCTTTTGGATGCCTAGGTGCTTTGCGCCTACACACGTGTGCACATGTGCCCATGTATACAGACATGGGTGCATGTGCATGCATGTGTGTGTTTGTCTCACCTCCTTGCTCACTCTATCTCTTATCATATGTAAAGGTGAAATATCTTTCTTAGCTCGAGGAAGTTACTATATGTATATCCCCTACATCACATGCGTTCAAGGTCTATTTATAAATATTTTTATTTGTGATTTTTTTTTGAATAAAACATAACTTTTTTCTATTCAATTTGTAAATAATTCCATTATATTACACCCTTTTGTTTGTAAAAAAATATATAAAAATGATATTTTAGAAATATTTTATTTTGAATCTACGTGATGTACACATATATTCATGAGTAATTTACTTGAGTTTCTTAGTATGTAACAGATTTTGGAATTATTGTAGACTTGATATTACACTCTAATTTCCCAAAGTAAACTACTGATAGATAGTTGTAATGGCTACATGATTATTCATTCTCGTATTCCATATATGCATTTTCTAGTCATTTTCTTGAATCATTTCTATGATATATAAACCAAAAAATGGCTAGCAGAAATGTGTGAATTTTGTGAGTTGATTTCTATGATTTGATATCTAAGCAAAAAGTGGTGAACACAAATGTATGAATTTAAGTAACTTGAGGTCTCTCTCTCTCTCTCTCTCTCTCTCTCTCTCTCTCTCTCTCTCTCTCCAATCTAGCTATGCCACATGTAAATTAAAGCCTTATAATAATATAGGGAAAGTTTAGAAGCAATATTCATATAAATGGTTATAATATAAAATCCATGTCTATCTAAAATTCCATACATTGATGCAAATATAATAGCTTGTGAAGTGTATGCTATTTAAAATAATAGTCTAAATTTTTTTCTTAGTTATGTTATGAAAATTAGTGGATGTATTTTGACTTTAAATGACGAAATTCTCACAGTCTAGAAAATTTAATGTCTCCACAATGTGTGTGGACACTTATATTTGCCATAAAAAGTTGAGAAAGTAATGTGCATAGAAAGGGGTTCAACTCCAAACATATGGTTATAAGCATAGAAATATGTGCATTTGAACATCGATGACATAAATTACCAAATTTACACATGATGTTTGCCTTTCCTATGGTTATTTAGTATACCATGTCTACTTTCAGTATCCAAAGATGATAGCTAATGAAGTGGGTCAAGTTGCATGTGATGGTGGGATGAACCACTCTTGTGTGAAGGATGTGATGATAGCAACTCTCCACGGAACCAAAAAATTTGGAAAGGAGATGAGGGCTATTCTTCGAAGGCATCTTGCCAAGCGGGGGTCTTAGTACTCTTCCTTCTTCCCGTTTGCATGGTTTGGGGATATCTTGTTGTTGGAGGGCTCTTAATGTTGTGCTCCTATCCTAATAATCAAAGAATATATTAAAATCGTTAATTTGTTTATGTTAGATATGCTCAATGTCCCACCCTCATAAGGTGCCACTAATGACCCATGGTGCTCAAAGTTGTAAGGTTCCCATTATGAGGAGAAGCCATATGTGAGCCCAGATATTGGTTGAGTCCTGACTTGTATGTTAGATGAGGTCTATATGATCGGATGGCAAAAATGGGACCACTATGGGTCAAATTTTTGGGTTAGATGGAGTAGTTAAAAGCTGGTAGCAACTTGAGGCACATTGCATCGAGTTGCGGGGAAAGGGAGTTATTAGGGGCCCCTATTTTAGGGTCTAGGGGCCACAGAAGCGGCCCTTGGCTGGGGGGTCCTAGGGGGGCCAAGGATAGCGCCCCTGGCCAGACGGTAAAGGCAATATTCCTTGGAATATTCCTTGGTCGACTAGTGGAGGATCATATGGTAGGTTGGTCAGGCCGACCTAACCATCTTCACGGGCTATAAAAGCTAAACCCTTTCACAGCCATCCATCATCTATCTTTTACCCAATCATAGTTGTTCCAGCTAGCCTTGCTCTTCAGCTATCTTTTGTCTAGATTGCCATCTAAGCTTCATAGTGGAAGCACACAGGTAGATAGAGTCATCTTTGTATTAGTTGTTTGGAGCTAAATATTTTTTAAAAAATTCTCATCTTATCTTTTGTGTACTCTCTATCTCTTTCTCAGATTCTGTTCACTTTGCCGTGTAATTTTTATAGTTTACAACTAGGAAAAGTTCAAAACATCTCACCTTGCTTCCCATCAAGATAGAATGGCTATGATGTGAGTCTAAGAAGATGCATCTACATCAAATTTCTCTTCTAGTTACATAGTAGACGATCAAAGTTTTCACCTTGTATGAGCTTATGGATTGTGCTAAGCAAGAACTCAAATTAACCAAACGACACACTCAAAAAAATACTAGCAATGTTGAAATGGAAATCCACATCACCAATTGGACATGTAGGTTGTCAAATGCCTCAATTGTGTCATGGTTTGTAATCAATGCTTGCTAGATGCTATGCTAGCCATGATATTATACTTTAAGTAGATATGTTGACCAATATGCAAGACTTGACATTAGCAATGTTGCAAAGTTTCTCCTAGCTATCTAAGAGAATGACAACTATGCACTCATCCAGCTCCAAATTGAAGACAAATTTGGAGCCATGCTATAGATGTACTAGAACAACTACCAAGTATTGTAGTTTTTTCATTGTTCTCTTTATGATAACTCATTGAGGCATGGGTTTCAAATTAATTTACATTCTATTGAGTAAGGATTTATATCTACTAACGTTTTCATGGTGGTGCAGCTATAATAGATTCTCAAGCACCAAGTTACTCTCTTGGTACCTTGATGCTGAGGGAATATTATGCCGTACACCTCCACATGCAATCATTGTGAGTTCTAAAAAGATGTTAGATAGTCATTCACATGGTTAAACACCTAATTTTGTGGAATATTTATGACTATATTGAGTGAGCTCTTTCTCTATTTTGGCTTTCCAAAGTATTTCAATAAAAACATGACATTCTCAAATGATCGTGTGAATTTAGTGCATGTGTGTGTGCGCGCGCGCGCGCGCACACACACACACACACACACACACACACACACACACACACACACACATGAATAGATAAGGAATAGCACAAACAATAGTAATTACAAAATGAGCATGAAGTTTTACATTCGATTCCTTATTCATTGCCTAGAGTGGGAAAAATTCTCAAAAAAGAAGAGACTTGTGAGTTAGGAGAGAAATTTGTACAAACAATATTGAGAGAGAAAAGATGAAAGAGATTTGAGGGATTTATAAGTAAGAAATGACAAGTGGCATGATTTTGATATACTAACCACAAGGGCTTACCAAGTTAATAGTGTAAGTAGAGTGACTTAATGATCTAACCATGTCGAAAGAATAACATAGCAATTTTAGCTTTAACATTGCTAGAATATTTCTAGTATTTCCTCTAGATGTCACTAGTATATACACAACTTGGCCTATTTTGAGTAGAACATTTACATTGAACAACAAATAATAACTTAGGTATATTTTTTGAATGGATTAACCAAATTAAGCACATGCATATTTGCTAGCTAAAACTAAAGTTTGAGAAACAATATACATTAGGGCCCTTCAAAAGTTCTATTTCACGTTATATCTAGTTAGTTTGGCCAAGCAAATAGTCATGCATTGTGTAAGTTAGATGTATATGTGTTTGCACATGCAAATGGTGCATATATCTTTGCATGTCAAATATTCTAATGAGATGAGAAAAGGTGAAGAGTTTGATCTTACTCTAGTGTGAACATAATGTGAACAAATAACGGTTGAATAAATAAGTGACATAGGCATATATGTGTATGTATGCATGTAAAAAAGGAAAATAAAATTGGTAAGTGCTTGTACTATATACAATTTTGGGATTTGTATTTGTTTGTATGTGTGCATCACATAATATTGAAAGAACCCTATGTAGCTATTTTCATATTCAAAATGTGTACTTATGCTTATAAGAGTAGATGTGCTTTTAAGAAGGAACCCATTGACATTTGTGAGGTCTTCACATTAACTTGGTCATATTAGTTTAAACCTCAATTGCCAAGAGGTAGTTGCCTATTGCATGGTTAGGGAGCCACTTGGGACCTCTCTTATTGTATGCATGCATCCCTCCTTTGCTAAGCAACCCTCTCAGTAGAGTGATAGCTATGTGAAGTTGGTCCATGCTAGTGATTGGTTGGATATTGACTTCTTGCATGTAGCTCTTGGTGGTGATATTGACATAAAGGTTCAAGGTTGCTCTAATTTTTCTACTAGAGGAGAGGTGAAGAGACAACAAAGCACCTATGTTGGGAGTGTATTGAAGTTAGAACACTTGGAAGAGAGAGAAAGGATGGTAACAAGTGCAAATTAATGATAGATTAATTTACTTTTTGTGGAGCTAATGCTAGCAAGGATGAAGAAACAAATAGAATATGAAATGTTATTAAGATAGCGGTGAATCACCACATTTGGCTATTTCAAAGTTCTAGCTCCTCAAAAATATCCCTAGTTCCTTAGGTTTCAATGACACCTCTCACTCATGTGAAGCCTAAGTTCTACATGTGCTTTGAGAGGAGCAAAAAAAACAAGCTCTTGTGTATGATGTGTTCTTGAAAACCTTGGGTAAAATGTAATTGCAAATTCTATATCGTATACATCCTTTCGATGTTGCATCCACTCTATTTAATGTATGTTTGTGCATTATAAAAGAATAAACCTACCATTTAAGATAATGTAAATTGGCATATATTCATGTACATAAGTTTCATAGAAAGCTCAAATCCAAAATCTACCAATTCAAGGTTTCTTTTACATCAAAATAATGTATACCTTTATTTTTTAAAGCCCAAATAATGCCAATTGAATATCAATATTGGTTTCAAGATTCATGTCTAGCAAACTTTGTAATTTTTTGACATTTTACATGTGTATAATGCACCCAAGAAATAGACTTCTCCCCTAAGCTTAGTAAATTTGAAGGAAAATCAAGGTTTAAGTCTATGTATATGGGTACTTCTAGTGTATGGAGGAAGAATGGCCCATTAGTGTATATGTTTTGCATGTGCACTTTTTTGTGTTGTGAATATTAACACAAAACCACATTTTTATATTAAACAAAAGAAAAGTTTCATTATTGATTAATTGATTGAGAGAGAGAGAGAGAGAGAGAGAGAGAGAGAGAGAGAGAGAGAGAGAGAGAGAGAGAGAGAGAGAGAGAGAGAGAGAGAGAGAGAGAGAGAGAGAGAGAGAGAGAGCCTTTTTTTGTAGTTAATACAATTACCTTTTACGAGAGAGAGAGAGAGAGAGAGAGAGAGAGAGAGAGAGAGAGAGAGAGAGAGAGAGAGAGACTTTTTTTCGTAGTTAATACAATTACCTTTTACGAGAGAGAGAGAGAGAGAGAGAGAGAGAGAGAGAGAGAGAGAGAGAGAGAGAGAGAGAGAGAGAGAGAGAGAGAGAGAGAGAGAGAGAGAGAGAGAGAGAGAGAGAGAGAGAGAGAGAGAGAGTGTGTGTGTGTGTGTGTGTGTGTGTGTGTGTGAAAGAAAGAAAGAAATATTAATGTCTACAAAAAGCCAACATAGCCTATGTGACCTAATCACATAGCCCAAGTACAATAGAATGACAAAAGTCCAAGAACAATGGTAAAAAGCCAAGATGGCCCATAAGACCTAATACAATGTATAACTTAAGTGGCTTGTCATAAAGTACCATTAGATTATGATTAGAAGTGAAAAAAAAAAAAAAAAACCTATGATGAAAAAGAAGTCTCAAATAACTAAAAGATATAAGAAGTTCTACCCCAAGATCTCCCTCATAGGATGTTACAACATATGCTCATAGGGAGGGAAAATTGTCTCAGTGATGGGGGTCTCTTGTGGTGGGACACACCGGATCAAATCTCTAAGTAATTGGGGCAATGGGGTACATATCCCAAGGCTTGAGGGGGCCTCATCTAGCATAGCACCATGGCTCACTCCAGAATGACTCCTCAAGAAGATGACCTACCTAGATGTGGATAGTCTATCATGAGAGGGTGCCACTCTAGTGCTAGTTATGATGAGGAAGTTTACAAGCACCCTCTATTTTAGTAGGTCTAGATGTGCTACTCTGAGAGAGAGAGAGAGAGAGAGAGAGAGAGAGAGAGAGAGAGAGAGAGAGAGAGAGAGAGAGAGAGAGAGAGAGAGAGAGAGAGAGAGAGGTTTTGATAAGAAAGAGACCATAGGGATGGTCATTTGTTTATGAAAGCGAAGATAAAGTTTCACATTTAAAAGAAAAAGAGAAAAAAAGGCATTATAAACTTGTAAAAGCATTATTTGATTTTGATTTTTTTAAATTCTCTTTACCCTTGACATAAGGAAGATACATTGTTCACTATACAATGACAAAGGCCTAAAACCCTTACTTTTCTTGAGAACAAGGGTGCTAGAAGTGTAGTATTCTTGTAATAAAAACATATTTTGGAAGCATATACCAAAATTTCAATATCCATGGTTTACATATTTCTTCTAGACTTTCTATGTTTTTGGTTATGTTATAGTAAAAATGGCTCATTAGAGAGTTCATTATGTACTCAAGGAGTTGGGGGGTTCATTATATGTATACCCTCTACATCATATGCATTCAAGGCTTGTTTATAAATAGTCTTATCTATGAATTTTCCTTAGATTAAATATGCCACTTTTCTATTCAATCTATAAATGAACTTTGCATAAATAAAATACACCCCATTTCTATTCAATTTGTAAAAAAACCCTTCATATGGCACCTTTCTACATGTAAAATATGTGTAAAAATGGTATTTGGAAAATTCCTTATGTTGAACCCATGTGATATCGCATATATCTATGAGTGATTCCCCCCCCCCCCCCCCCCCCCCCCCCCCCCCAAAACACTTTCTTCTTGATGATGATCACTCCATGTCCCTCTTGATTTGCTCTACTTATGATGCTCATCTCATGCCCATGCTCATTATTGAGCATAACCCCCAACTACCTAGAAAGTAGCATGTGCATGTCAATAGTTCGTGTCATTTTGTGAACAAGAAAACAAAACTATGTTAGTTATGTGCTTGAAATTTTGGAAAATTTATGGCCACTCGTCCAATAGAATTTTGTGATGTGCATTCCATCCAATATGACTCATATGTTGAAACAAACCCTTGAATTTTTAAAAGGGATATTGCAATATTCAAATGTTAAAAGCAACATAATTTTAGAATCAATATATGATTTTGCATTGATGAGGCATACATTTCATTTCATTCTATCACTTGTGATTTTTAGTGCCCAAGATAAAACTATCCCTTGAAGTATCAAGTCTCTAAGTGGACCCTGTTTTTCATTCTTGCAAAACAAATAATAATCTCTTATCATGAAACCTATCACCTTCTGGACACTATAGAATGGATATTTCCACATGTTTTGAATCAAGGATTATGCCATTTTGAAAACCCTGAAAAGGACTTGATTGTTCAATTAAGGTATATTTCAATCACTAAGCTAGTATTAAGAAATTAATTATTTTCATTACAACTTATAAAAGCACTATTTCAGTATAATATCTATGTTTCTATTTCCTTTCCCTTTGACATAAGGAAGATACACTCTCCATTACACAATCACAAAGTCTTAAACACCTTGCCTATTCTAAGAACAAGGGGTATCAAAAGTGCAGTGTAGTGGTCTTTTGAATTGAAACACATTTTGCAGCAAATAACAAAAGTTCAACCTTTATGATTTATATACATGTAGATTTTGTTTGCTTTTTGTTATATAGCTAAGCTATGTTTGTCATTTAATAAATGAAAAAATCACGATTTTATAACATATTGATGTTGAAAAAGAAATACAAATACTGAGTTAAGTGAATCAAAATATAATTTATTAATTTATTATAAATAGCAATCAAGACTAATTGCATAGCAATCAAGGGATACATAGACCCTAAAAAACTAATTCACATTATCGACATCATAAACATCATGATGTTGATTGTGCGGACAATGTTAGTATTTTCTTATTGGAGTTGATCACTTCATGTGCTTCTTGATTAGCTCTTCTTATGTTGCTTCTACTCATATTGATCATCATCCCCACCTACCTAAGACGTATTATGTGCATGTCAGGAAAGTAATTGTTTGTAAATACCAATTAAGAACTTATGGTATAGCAATCAAGGGATACATAGACCCTAAAAAACTAATTCACATTATCGACATCATAAACATCATGATGTTGATTGTGCGGACAATGTTAGTATTTTCTTATTGGAGTTGACCACTTTGTGTCCCTCTTGATTGGCTCTTCCTATGGTGTTTCTATTCATAATCATACCCCCACCACCTAGGAAGTAGTATGTGCATGTCAATAAATTCATGTTCTTGAATTTAGAAAGAAAACAAAAGTATGCTAGTTTGTACTTAAAAGTTGGGAAATTAATGTGTCATTATACCATGAAACTGCCTTGAAAATTGATGGCCAAGTGTCTAAAAGTATTTTATGATATGTGTATCATCCAATATGACTCATATGTTGAAACAAGCTCATTATTTTTTAGAAGGAAAATTGCACATTCAAATGTTGTTGAAAGTAATATAAGCTTGAAATTGAACCTATCAATTTGGCATTTTGCATTCACGAGATCTAAAAGATATTGGGTTTCTATAACTTAGCATTGCATTTTAATGTCCAACATAAGACCATTGCCTAATGCATTGAGTGTCTAAATAGAGCTTTTATTTTGAAAAATAAGAATACTTTATTACCACTAAACTTATCAACTTCTTGAATCTAATGTAGAATGGATATTCTCCTATGTTTTGAATAAAGTGTGTTTATTTTTTTAAATCCTAAAAATGACCTAATTGATCATCAAAGCCTAAAAAGAACTTAGTTAATCACTAAATATATTTTGTGATGTTATGAACTAGTATAAATATTCTTGAAATTTCACATTAATACTAGAAATGACAATATATATACCAAAGCTAGAGGATGCACCCCTTGAGATATGTTGAATTAGTCTAGGTTAGTTATAGTGGGGTTGCATAGGAGATTTTGTAATGTTGATATACCTTGAAGAAGATTATTATGTAAAGTGTTAAGAAACACAAGCTCAATAGTAAGGTTGTTTTATGAGTCTACAATATAGGGCAAAGAATGCCAAAGAAAAGAGTGAAATTGTTAGCACTTAGTGTATGCTAATTAATTTCATTGTCTTTCAATCCTATAACTATTGAAAATATCCATTGTAAAGTTGAGTGTATGCTAATTAATTTCATTGTCTTTGAATCCTATAACTATTCAGAATATCCATTGTAAAGTTGAGTGTTTGACTTGCTTATGCAACTTGCACAGTCCCACAAGAAAATGTTTCAAAGGTTAATGCTCAGAGTTAGGTAATATGATTAATTAGAGGAGACAAAAATGCACCATGAAAGGAAGATATCCTACTCAACCTTGTATATAGGATTAAAAAGGGGATAATCAAGGTTGTCTTATGTGTTCAAATTGATGGATGGCTTTATTTCTCTATATTATTCTCTCTTTATATTTTCCACCATTGCTTGAGCTTAAGTGAGGATGACATAGTCAGCTTGTAAGAACCTCTTGAGATTGAGGGTGTTAGTAGTTTTTCCCTCTTTCTATCTTGAGTGTTCCCTTCTCTAATCTTCTTCATCTCTTGCTTGCTCACATGTTTGAAAGAAAAAGAAGAAGTAATCTAATCAAAGGATCTACAATACATGTACTACTAATAGCAGATAATCAAAGTTGCCTTCCATGCAGAAATTACATAGTGTAATGTGGACAGATTCTCAGCAAGGATAGAGAATACACAACAAATATGAGAAGAACATAATTTTTTTTTCATTTCAAACGAATTAATATAAAGATGGCTCTATCCACCCATGTACTTCCACTATGAAGCTTAGATGGCGATCTAGACAAATGATAAGCGAAGAGCTTAAGGATAGCTAGAAGAACTTTGATTGGTTGAAAGATAAATTGATGATGGCTTTGGAGGGGTCTTCCTTTTATAGCCTAGGAAGGTAGTCTAGTTGGCTTGTTTGACCATATTATGAGCCTTCCCTAGTCAGTTAGGGAATATTCCCTTTACCATCGAGCCAGGGGAGTTGCCCCTTGGCCCTTGTCAAGGGTGCAATTGACCCCCTTGAGATATCTTAGGCCAAGGACCACTTTTGTGGTCCCCAAACCCCAAAATAGGGGTCCATGATAACTCCCATATCCCACAATTTGATGCATTGTACCTTGAGTTACTACCAGCGTAACTACTCTCTCTAACCTAAAGGCTAGATCTACAAAGGTTACTTTTTTCCATTGGTCACATAGACCTCATCTAACATACACGTCAAGACCCAATCAATGTCTAGGTTCATACATAACTTCTCCCCGTAATTAGGGCCTTACAACTTAGAGAAAAATGGGTCATTGGTGGCACCTTACGAGGGTGGGGCATTGAACATATCTAACATTCCATACCATGTGGAAACCAATAGTGAGAGTTGAGGCATCAATGTGAGTACTGATGCTACTTTTGATCTTTTTTGTAAGGCATGTGCAACAAACTAAATATAATAAGTGATAAGTTAGTGGCCATGTGTGGATCATAATGATCACCGATGTGTTAAGTGTAGATGTGCAAACCCATCTAGCAAGGTGGTCCATCATCAATGTTTGCACGTGTTGAGCTTGCCATCTTAACATGAAGCTTCACAACAATTATCTAAGAATTTCAACCATCACTCAAACTTCCAACTCTTCATTGACAACGGGTTCTTCATAGCCTCAAATTGAGGCTTAAAGATCAAGCAAATCTACCTTCTCAACAAGAGATCATTTATCAATCTATCAAATCTTAAAAAATCTGCTATTTCTTAGAAAGACTGAAAGTCCCAGGGTCACTTGCAAATTTCCTTCCTCATACAACATCAATGCTCTAACAAAGTAAGGTGGAAAAGCACTAGAAGAAGAGACCATTCTCTTCAACCTCTCTCCAAGAAGCTTCAACTACTATATTGAAGAGCCTTATTTTTAGGCCATCCAGCTCTATAACACATCTTATATCTAGCTAATAATGATTTCTTTAGAATCTTCTTCAAAATTTTTTTAGCCAGCCATAATTCTTTTTCCATTGGATCATCAAAGACATAGCTATGAGGAACTAGAACAACTATCTTCTAGCTAAGTAATATGTAAGTATTCATGTGCACTCACATAATAGTTGCACCATAACCTATGCATTGATTGGGTCCTCAAGTATCGGACAACACTTTAGGTTCACTTGGAGTTCAACTCATCTCCCAAACCAACACACTATGTCCTGTGCACAAAAAGAATAATAGCATTATCCCCTACGGAGAGGTTATAAAAAAGGTTTTCCAATTATAGGTATCGAAGACTCCAATGATTAAATTGCCATTAGATTATCTTCAAATTTCTTCCATTATTCTGGCCTATGACTCGCCATAAGAACTTTCCACGAGAATAATCAGCATCGGAACCCACTGGCAAGAGAATCCAAAATCAATCCCACCAACTTCAACAACTAGGACACCTACCACCACTCCAATGACTTGCCTTACAACCGGAAGTTTCTATGTCATCAATAGTCTAAAGAACTCTAGCCAACACATGATAGTCCCTAACAGCCATATCTTCAATGCAAGCTGAAGCATGCTACCTATGATGGAGAGTACCATGGGAGTGGCACTCATCTAAGAGGGGAATAATGTTAACCACAAGAAGTACATGACATGCAAAAAGGAGCAAGCAAGCATGAGAAGGAGCCTAAATTTTTGGGAATAGTCTTCGGATAATTAACCATAATATGATGTGCATAAAGCATATGCACATTCAAATTTCCAAAATTTTGCAATAATTTTATTGATTAATCATGTAAATTTGCAAGCCGAGTACAATTCGATGCAAGTTGTAATGATAGCATAGGATTGAAAATAGACAAAAGGGGAGGGAAGTGAAGCACCCAAGAGCGCACTCACACACAAAAGCAATGGAGTCTTGAGAACACAAAGAGATAGGGCTGAAATCTTATTATTATTCATCCTTCTTATTTTTCTTCCAGAAAGAACTACAATATGATAAGAGATTAGTATCAAAGTACCACAAGATATGCACACGCGTTTACTATGTGAACACGTGTGCACTGTGTAAACCCACTAAGAAGAAAGATGTGGCACAATAATGTGCCATAACCAAGGATGGACTGCATGGGTGTAGTGCAACTATATAATCAGTGGCGTATCCTCATGTCAATCACCTAACATGCCAATGAATAATATCATGCCACATCATCAAGGCACATAGTGGATGCCATCTCATGTAAAGCTCAACATCTCAACACTTCCCCTTGAGCTCAACGTGAGCTTGTGAACTCCAAGTATAGTCTTGAAGCATTAAAGCTTCTCAGCTCTCAATGCCTTTGTGAAATTTCCAATAACTTGATCCTCTATATTGACATAAACCAAGTAAATACCCACTCTTGAATGAAATGGTAATGGACCTCTATGTGTTTGGTCCATGCATGATACACTGGTTTCCCAGCCAATTGAATGCTACTAAGGTTATCACATAGATGATAACCTTCTTATCCACCTGCATTCCCAAATCACCAAGTAGCTTTAATAACCAAGTTACCTCACATGCTGCAATTGCAATACCTCTATACTCTACCTCTGTAGTACTAGACAAGGAAACTATTGACTATTTTTTATTGTCCTAAGTAATAGCACCACTACCAGAGAAAAACATAAAACCACTACTAGATCTCCTATCTAAATATTACAAGCCCAATCTTCATTTCTATAACCATGCAACCCTAATGGTACACCTACACCATAGAATAAGGCATAGTCCTTGACATAGCAATGTAATATATATCGCACTACATCCAAATTTGGCTTTGGGTGGAATGCATAAACTAAATTTCCAAACCAACCATATAGTTTAGGTTCAGCCTAGTGATTGTCAAATAGATAAGGCTGCGCACAATCTTTCGATACATAATGACATCTTCAATCGAGTCACCCTTATATATACTAAGCTTAGCATTAACATCCAAAGGTATAGAAATAGCCTTGCAATCAGCCATACTATACTCCTTCAACATATCCAATGCATATTGTCTCTATGACAACCATATACCCTCTACTAGAGTCTTGATAATATCTATGTTGAGAAAATAGTGCAACTCTTCCAAATCGTTCATCTCAAATAAAATCTTGAGAAGACCCTTTACATTATCAATCTCTATCTCACTATTACCCATAGTGTAACTAGGTTGCTGTTGCACATAAACTTTCTCTTGTAACTCCCCCTACAAGAAGGCATTCTTAACATCCATTTAATGCATGATCCAATCTTTTGATACAGCCATTGCTATGATAGCCCTTATAGTGCCCATTTTAGACAGTGGCACATATCCTTTGGCAAACAATCATGCCTTATAGCATTCAATAAATCCATCTTTGACCTTGTAAACCCATTTGCTACCAATATTTTTCTTGCCTTCATGTAAGGGTACTAACTCCCATTTGTTATTATCCATAGATGCAACTATTTATTTATCCATAGCATGATCCCAAAACTCATTATCCACTGCATCCTCAAAATAAGTGGATTCCGCATCCTGCACAACCTTAGCCATGCATGCATAGTGATGAGCTACATAGCTATCATATATCAATCGTGCTGTGTTAGCTTTCTCACTCTACTTGACCTACATGGACTTGGATTACTACCAAGTGCTTTAGCATCCTCTTATGCCTACGACATACTAGGTGTTTTAATAGATGAGATCCCAAACTCCTCATTCAAACTTTGCTTAGAGCCATCTGAATCAACATCAATATGAGAGAAATTTGATGATACATCTATCATAATAGGTGAGTCCCCAACTTTCTCTTTACATTTTCTTGACATCTGTGATGTACTTGGTGGTGCAACTTGTGACCTCAATCTACCATCTAATAGCCAAATCTTTTCCTTTTGTAGGTACGACTATTATCTCCATGTACAGTTTTAAATCAGAGACAATAACACCCCATAAAGGAAAGGCTATATGAATATGATTCCAAGGATCAACTATTCTAAAAACCTTGTTCTAAGGTTAGTACATCCACACTCTCAAGCTCATCAATCCCAACTACATTCTACACATCACTATATCAACTACTCATTTGCTTAAAAACAATATCATTGCTAACTGTCAAATCACATATAATAGGGTTATAACATCTATATCCCTTTTTTCTCAAGAAAACATCTAATAAATATACATTTTTCTACTATGCAACTTGGATAGCAAATAAGTAATACATCCAAATACTTTTAGATGGGATAGATTTGGCTTTCTACCCATAAAATTCTATTTAGGTGTCATACCATGTATAAGAAGCAATTGGTATCTTGTTCATAATGTATATAATCGTAGCAACTACTTTAGCCCAATAGTAATGAGGCAAGTTTCTATTTGACATCAGTGCATAGCCACCTCTACAATATACATGTTTTTTCACTCACCAACTCCATTTTGTTGTGGACTATATTTACATATATACTACCTCTGTATACCATTTTTCTATTTAAAAAAAATATCATTAGAGAGATATTCTTCCCCTCCACCCAACCTTAGTCATTTAATATGCAGCCGTGTCTCCTTCATAACCAAAGCCTTAAAGTTTATAAAGTGAGTGAACACCTCACTTTTCTCATGCATAAAGTAAATCCATACTTTGCAAGTATGATCATCAATGAAGGAAACATAATACCTACAGTCACTCAAAGTTGTAGTCTTTGTAGGGCCCCACACATCACAATGTATCAATTCAAGTGGCTTCTTGCATGTAACATGCCTTTCATGTGGAAATGCATGCCTTGCTTGCTTTCCAAGTTGATATGCTTTACATACTTTGTGCATCCCATCAATTCTAAACTTAGGCAAACCATCCATGATTTCTTTTGACTGCATGTCTTTGAGCCATTGCACATTCATGACTAATTCTCTTATGCTAAATTTTAATATCAACCATAATACTTGAATCTTGTGAAAACATGGTAGAATCCATTTCAGGAAAACTTATATCAAGAGTAAACAATATGCCATCACTTTTCCCTTCTGCAATCAACTTGCAATCATTTTTTAGATCTTCTACATAACAACCATCAGATTTGAATTGAACCTGCAATCTATGTTCCACCATCTATTTTGTATATGCAACACATCAACCAACTACTTAATTTTTCCATCCTACATACTCAAAGGAACATTTCCCACATGAGTAATGGGGTGAGCTATATCATCCCTTGTCTCCACATAGTCCAGAGACTTTAAACTACGTATCTCTTGAAACCACTCTCCAGGAGAAATCGTATGGTTAGAAGCACATGAGTCTATATACTATACATCATTCTTTAACAAACCATCAATAGTCATAGTATCCATAAAGTGCTACATAACAAATAACTGCTCACTTCTGTCATCATTGTTTCTACAGATGGATGCATAATTATCTTGATTTTTTCCATTTCTAATTTCAGCCTTCCTTTTGAAGCAATTTTTAGAAATGTGACCTTTCTAATAACAATGAATGCCAACACTCTCTACTATCACCAAAATATTGCTACTTCCTAGAATATGCAACTTGCTCTCTTTGACTCCTCCTTCATTGAGATTTTCCTCCTCTATTTTGCTATTTATCATAGCCTTGACCACAACTACCACCTTGGCCTCTGCCATGACCTATACCTTTGCTAGTAGAGTAAAATATATATTCAAACTTGTTCTCGCTTTGAGAAGAAGAGAAATCCAAGGTTCTTCTCATCAAGTATCAGCACAGAACTCAAGTTTGCAAAACCAAGCCTGATACCATCCCTCATATTCATTAATGACTTGAAGCTCTTGTATTCATATCTAAATCCATCTTAGTATGCACACACAACATCATCATCATCATCAACTATCACACTGATAGATCCACGAGCTTCCACAATACTCTTGAACTTCAAGGCATAAGCATTAATCACTAGGTTTCCTCTTTTCACTTGATTCACCTCTAACTTGAGCTGAAGCTTTCTGGCCTTTGTATTTACTTCAAACAACCTTGCTAAATTCTTCCATGCAATAGTGAGGATTTTAAATTCCTATCAATAGCCCATCATGCTATTTGTGATACTAATAGATAGGCAATACATGACTTTACTCTGTGTTTGCTTCCAATATTTCTTAGCCTTTAACTACTCTAGAGTAGCATTCCGTAAAGAAACTTTCGATGCTATTGCCATGTCTCCTTCAATGTAATTCCAAACACCTTTACTCTTCAAGAAATTTATCATCCTCAACTTCCATATAAGATAACTATTCTTATCAAGCTTCTCACTAATAATTTGGTTGAAGTTATCAGACATTTTGACAAAACTAAAAATCTTGCAAAACTTGCAATCTGCAAAGCAAGTTGATACTAGGTATACCACGATTAAACATATAGCCATTTTCACTAATTGCATAACAATAACTACACTCTACAATTTGTATGCAAGTGCATTTTGTGTCTGTAACATTGCAAACACTTGAAGCCTTATGGATTCGAAATCTATAACTAACAATAGACACAACTGGAACTGTAGTATACCAATTTTTTTTTATTGAGACCACTTGTAGGTCCAAAATGACCTCAAATGACAAAAATCATAGCGAAAAAGCCTTAAAGATCTTCTATAGTATATACGCCGATCTTTTTGCTTGCCAAGTTTCACTACAATCGGAGACTGTAGTTGTGCTAGCCTTAGGAGCCTCTTGCCGCTATAAACTAAGGTAAATCAAACAAAATGGAAGAGGTTCTTACATGTTGATTGCTTGCTTACTTCCATGCTCCAATGCTTTCACCTCAGCATCAATCAAACTCTGCACAACCATGGGGTGACTTTGATACCATGAAAATAGACGAGGGAAGAGATGTGAAGCACCTAAGAGCACACACACAAAAAAAAAAAGCAATGGAGACTTGAGAACATAGAGAGATAGAGCTGAAATCTATTGCTTCTTCTTCTTCCTTCTTCTTTTTCTTCTTCTTCCACAAAGAACTAATTCTACAACATGATAAAATACTAATATGAAAGTATCATAATGTATGTACACATGGTCACTAAGTGTGAACCCCCTAGAGAGGAAGAGGTAGCACAATAAATGTGTCATAACCAAGGATGGACTACATGGATGTAGTCCATCCAGCTATAGAATCACTAATGTATCCTCATACTAATCACCTAATATGCTAGTGAATAATATCATGCCATATCACCAAGGCACGTAGTGGATACCAGCTCCTCATATGTAAAGCTTAACATCTCAAAAATGCTCATGTGAAAAAACCACAAAGGTTCTAGTTCATTCTCACCATGGGAAAAGCATGCAATAAGAGATGACTGATCTTGAGGCCCTAAAGTGGATTGGATGTCCAAGAGGAATGGGAAAACCCTAACCCTAGAAATCATGTATAAAAAGGATGAGAATGAATTGAACAAGATATTCATATGTGTGCAAACTTTGTGCACTTTCCTTCTTGCTTTCATTGTGAAAGAGTGAATGAGGGTGAGAGTGAGAGATTGAGGGCAAGATAGTGAGAGAGTGAGGACGAGGGACCGAGAGAGTGAAGCTCTGCTCATCTTCTCTCCAAGTACTCTCTCTTACCATTCCCATGCTTCTCTTTGTCATGTAGAGGTCGTAGAGGATTGAGAGTCGAAGGAGCACTCACTTGGATCATGAGTATGCAAAGTGCATCCTTCATGGGTTTGAAGGAAAGCATACCACTCACTACAAATTATTTCTTGCATTCATGTGTGTGAGACTACATGAGAGGTATTCATTCGACTCTCATGCATCAAAGCTCTTGAAGGAATAAGAGTGTGTCCAAAGTCCTACTACATTTAGCTTGTGTGGCACAACAACTCAACTTCGATTATCATAGTTATGAATAGAGGCATTGACAATGACCGACTATGTAAACAATTTATGGACATATACATTGTATTTTGATGAAGTGTGTAGGGGTCCCAATAAGAAAGGGAAATTTGGGGTAGTCATTAGAGATTCTCTACGTAGGGTCATGATGAAACCAGTTACCTATCTTAGGGTAGGATTTACGAACAATATGCCAAAATATAAAGCCTGGATAATGGGATTGAACATTGCTAAGAGAGGTGATACTCACCAATTATTAGTAAAGCGAGATTTCCATTTGATATTGAATCAACTACATGGGATATAGAGAGTGTGAATTCCTATCGTTTGTATGTATTATCGTGCTACTATAGACCTAATTTTTGAGTTTAAAAGTGTATCTCTTCAGCTGGTTTCATGTCATGACCGGTTTTTTGATTTGTTAGAAAATTCTACTTATGAAGAAGACCTCTTTTTCAATTATGAACCTGACTCAAATATACCTCTTGATGATGAGATAGGACCTTGTTGATTATGGGGACTCTTATTTGAACATGCTTTATATAGCAAGTGGTGGCTTAGATAATGCAAAAAGTAGCCAAGACCCCTCTCTCATTATTATCCTAGACTTATATGCTCATTTTATAAACAACATATTATGCATATAGCTCTTGCTACATATCTAAGAGGTATGGATCATAATTTGATGCATCTAGTTTAGGACTATGAGCCCTATTTTCTCCTTGAATTTGAGCATCTTGTTGCATATCCAGTACCACTTTAAGGGAAGATATGGTATACAATGTATTGATTTATTACTTTAGGCCAAGAAGGCCACTTCTTTTTAGTGAAATGATTTACTTCCTTAGGCGAAGAGGGCCATGTGTTTGGTTTTGATGTAGGTGTGTTTGATGGTTTTTTTTTTAGTGCTGCACTAGACAAGTTTGAAGAAGCACCTAGAGGGAGCCAATTGCTACATGGAGGATTCTTATGGCCAGAGTTCATGTGGTGTCTTTCCTTTTCAAGTTCTTTTCCCTTAAGCAGAATGTGTATGTGTATTTGGAGATGTTTCTTTCTTTGTTGGTGATCCCAACAATCAAGGCATGAAGTATTAGGATTAGGTCAGGTATGTCTGGGGAGGTTTGAGTAGTTGTTTGCCTCCTGCAAAGACATTGTCAGGCATATGAAGATCTATCTAGAGGTAGCCCTAATGACCCTATCATCTTGCTAGCATACTAGGAAGCTAATTCTAGGAATTCTTATTAGTTGTAAGGTAGCTAGGGAAGCTTGATAAATAAAAGGAAAAAATGATAAGTATATCTGAAATACATATAATACAGAGATATGTAAAAAGGGGTTTTGATTCCTGAAATAAGAACATAAAGAGAAATTTTAGAAGAGCTGATGTTCAGTGCCTTGCCAAGGCCCAGTAAGTTCTTGTTGACGAATCAAACCCAAGGTCAATGCCTTGCCTTCTTAGGGTAGCATCTAGCCAAAAGAAAATAAGGAGACCTAAGGGTGATGTCCTATTCTCTTTGGGTCATAATATGCTCAGCTCCCTTCTTTTTACACATTCGAGTACCAAATAATGAAGAATAGAACATGAGAAAATTTATGAAAACATATGAATTCAAGTGGGCTAGGCTATAGAAGTACTCGCCTAGTAGAAGTTTTTGGTACAGCTGTCCTAGGTCTAGTAGGCAAATCAAACCACCACTTAAGATATCCTATTTGATAAATCTTTTAGTCTGTCTATGTTGAAGCCGTTGGTTAGGAACTAGCTCTTGATCTCTTTGTGAGAGTATACTTGGCCTATCCCCCTTGTAGAACTCAGGCTGCCTTGATATTTGTCAAAGGGTAGGATGAGAGCTATATTCTATGTTATGTTGTCTATTTTATTTGAAGCTGTAAAAGAGTGGGGATAGATGGGTAGGACATGAGTTAGAATGAGAATACACAGTTATACTGACGGGGTATATAAGGTGTTGAGAGACCCAATTAGGGCATCATTTTATGAATAATCAAGTCTCTTATACCCTTCCTTCCAGCTTTCATGGCTTCCCTTATCTTTCCCTCTCCTTTCTTATCTTTCTCGCTCTTCTGCTAGTCTTTCTCTCTCTTCTTCTCTCATCTTCTTCCCCTTTCTCTCTCCTCTATGTAGTCTCTTCCTTCTCTCCTTCTCTCTCCTAGGTCTCCTTCATTACAGTTGGTATCACAGCTTAGGTATTTGGTCCCTTCTTCTTTCTCTTTTCTCACATCCAGTTCTATTAAAAAAAAAAACTAGTCAAACAGGTAGTACAGCATGGACAATAGGAGCTGTAAGGAGCAGTGATGGAGTACCACACGGGATGGCTAATTTCTTGAAGACCACACAAGCTATGGTAGGAGGCTTGGACAAATTGGAGGCAAGGGGATAAAAGTGGCAATTCGTTTTCAACCCCTAATCAAAATTTAGAGATAAAGTTACCAAGGACTCTGTTACTTCTTTAAAGGAGGTCTTCTCTCACTGTTCTTGCCAAGATTTTTCTCAAATAGCCATGGAGGATAGCCTTTCAACTTCTCTCTTCCTCTTTATGCTCAATATCTACCTACACAACCTTGGGGCAATCATCCCACAGGCCTTGTTTACATAGACTACCATATGTGCCATTCTCAAACAGATATTTGGGCCATGAGATTTGTGGATGGAATGCCTAATGTCTGATTTGGGTCCATTGAGGATGTGGTTGGTGATGAGGCGGTTAGTCTTCTCAGTTGGATGGAATGGATCCCAGAAGACATACTTGGTGCATCCACGCAAAGGATTGAGAAGTGGTTACAAATGAGGAAGCCATTTCTAAACTGAGTCGAAGGCATACTATATCATCCCTGCTTTCTTCTTCCTACTCAATAGAACTGCGGGATACAGTATCAGCAGAGTCATCTTCGCCACGAGAAGGGGGGGCAGTGGCAACCTCCAAAATCCACTCCAGGTCTATCATGCGGCTATATGACACGAGGAGATGCTAGAATTCCTCTTCGAGCCGCGATATGACCAGTTGGAGGAGGCTCTGTGCACGGTCGAATCATGGCGCGAGAGGGAGAGGGAACCCATGAGGTCTTGGAGCTCATCGACTGCAAGGAGGTAAGTAGAGGCTGAATCCTTGCAGCGAAGGTCCCAAATACCGGTCTTTTTGCATAAACTGGAGGCGAGCATCTCCCCACTTGACAACAGCCATATTTGATACTTCGTACCCATAGGCAGTCGGATTATTGATGTAATCCATGACTATAGAGAAGCTCTGATATACACCTATCTGACATACACGTAAAACAGTTGCTGGCATCCCAGCTATGATCAGATGCAACTATTGTTGTGATTGCCATTCTGAATGTTGGGGGTCAGAGGTACTCCCAAGGTCAGAGGGCTCAATGGAGAATGAGGGCTTGATAGGGTTGATGTATTCCATGAGACATGGAGAGTCAGCATGCTCATTATGTGATTGCCATTCTGAATGTTGGGGGTCAGAGGTACTCCCAAGGTCAGAGGGCTCAATGGAGAATGAGGGCTTGATAGGGTTGATGTATTCCATGAGACATGGAGAGTCAGCATGCTCATTATGTTAATGCCTCAAGTTACAAAGGCATTATATCCTTGGAGTTTTTGTTTCACTACTCCTTGGGACAGCATGCGGATCAGCAATAGTAATAGCAATCATACTTGTGCTATGGTCATGCATTCGTGAGAGATGTGCTATGTCCGGACAGCATGCGGATCAGCAATAGTAATAGCAATCATACTTGTGCTATGGTCATGCATTCGTGAGAGATGTGCTATGTCCACACATGATGATGATGCACCACAAATCCTACTGTAGAGCTACTGCAAACTCTTCTTCATCTTCACCTGAATTATTCTCTTCTGTACTTCAGTATCGTGTTCTTTAGCTGGTACTACACCAGTATTGCCTGGGGCATACTTGAGTGTCCTTTGAGCTGCCCCATGCTCATCTGTACCAGCCACAACATGAGTTATGATGGAACACCATGTTTTGGAAATTGAAGCACTAGTGAGTCTTGTAAAAACAGCAAGTTGCTTCTTTGTTTTAGAGTTCAAGGCCGATCCATCCAAACCACATTTAGATGTAGGATTAGATAGCCATTTTCGAGAAGGTTTTCTTCGGTAGCATTGATGTATCCTTGTGAATGCTATTTGGATTAGGAATTCATTGATAAGGCTCTGAATCAACGACTATTGGTGCAAATTTTGCCATCCAATGAAATTGGTAGTTGGAATCTTGATGTCACAAATAGTCTTGAAGTTGGAAAGGAAAATTTTGTGACAACAACCACATGATGCAGAGAAGATTTCAGACAGAGCTGCTTTACTACTGTCAGTTCTAAAAGTGATTTCCTTTGCCTTTCAAAGCAGGGGGGTTGAGATGGAGTATTGAAGCATGCAAAGCAAGTACTAAAACAATCACCTGACCTCTTGAAGAGAATATTACTACAACATCCCGAGCAACGGCACTAGCACATAGTGCAACAACACTCATGATTGCTACTAGAGGAGCAAAAGGAGAGATCATATTGACCACCTTAGGAAAATAATGAGCCATAAGTGCTCCTTCTAGCATTGGCAAAAGTCCAACTTGAAGAGTAGATGTGAAAAGAGCATTTGCATCAACAACAACATATTGCATTGATTGCCAAAGTGAATGCTATTTATACACTAGCCGGTGATCAGTACCCTTTTGAGTATCAACATCCTTTCACAGATCTCTTAGTAGACCAGGGGCTTATCGACCTTTCGATTAGACAAATGTATGACTTGGAGTTGCTATTTATCACATTGAACAAGAAGAGCTGGTTTTCACACAGGTACAATAGGCTAACTTGCAAGCAGGACTGATTTGTATTTTTGCGCTGTTTGACCATACAACAATACTTTTGAGATTGATCTTTGATTATTAGAGTTTTAACTCCATCACACCAACAAAGGGGCAATAGTATCTGCAAAAACAAATTGGTCATGGCTCCTAGTTCCAGTTCCTTTTCTCACTCTTGGCATCCCCAAATGAATGCATTGAATGCTACTCTACAGTGATGACAAAGCTCTCCGAGCTGCAAGCCACAACCAACTAATTGAGCAACACAGTCAGCTCATGTCTAAGTTGGACCGAGTGATCTCAACCCTCTCAGTCACCAACATGCAAACCATGGCAATCAATGACAAACTTGCAGCCCTTATGACCCAAGTTGCTCAAATGGCTACAATTAAAAGGACATATTAGCATGATTATGAGTAGCAGCATGGCCATTCTCATGGACATTATGGGTGCCATGACCACTAGCATGGTTTGGATATGCGAAGGCAGCATCATATGCCTACTTATGGTCAGCATGTATATGGTGATTGTGCATATTTTGACCAGCAACATGCATCTAATGACTAAGTATATTCTTATGAGCTACATTCCAGTCACATACATGGACAACCATCTAGACAGCCTTATGTATATGGGCAACATCATGCAAATGTATATGCACATGTACATGGGGAGCAACAACATTATTAGCAACGGAGTGATCGATACCATCAGCCTGATCACTACTATGAGCAGCATGTCCATCCTTATGACCAACATAATGCTACTCACAAATAATGCCATGATGAGAGCATCCCATTGCAGCTTCATGAGCAGGTGCCCCATCAGCCGAAGGCCCTTAAATTTGAATGCCTAGTAGTAGCCACGCATGTGGGACTCATGGACCTAAAATGCCTAGGGTTTGATGCAGTGAATGCTGTAGTGATTA
Source organism: Lygodium microphyllum (assembly GCF_053477565.2). NCBI lineage: Eukaryota > Viridiplantae > Streptophyta > Polypodiopsida > Schizaeales > Lygodiaceae > Lygodium > Lygodium microphyllum. The sequence goes on along the minus strand of NC_141135.1, from coordinate 46,918,521 downwards.
CAACCCCATCTGCTGCAGTTCTACCTGGCATAGTGGTTCCCAATGAGTTTATGGACAAGTCAATGCATGCTACTATAGGGGTCAATGAGGATCTTGTGCCACCATTAGTGCTTGAAGATGACACCATGAATTACTTCTATGATACAATGGATGCATTGGATCACAATTATCCTTTTGAACTCGGTGGTAGTACGGTGACCCATGCTTGTAGTATGGATGACCCTTTGTGCTCTTCATGCTTATTATGTAGGTTATCCATTTGATCTCGGGGAATGGAATGGTCTTGGAAAAGCCCTACCCCTATCAGAATTTCACTAGTGCAGTTCTTTCCCTACATCAAAGGGTGCAATTTTGACTAAGGAGTAGCTAAATTTTCCCTAGTCTGCACTGTAGACAACTTGCAGACAACACACTATTTTAGAACATTTTTACCCTGCCTTAATGACAGTCAAGTGTCACTTATATGGGCTGAAAGTACATTCATGAGCTTCGTTTTGACATGTCACATGCCTCAATCGGAGCTGCCCATAGGAAGTTATGACCAATTTTCGCCAGCAGGCCTGTTCTGGGCAGCATGCTGTCCACTATTTGTTAGCCCCTAATTTCCAAGAATTGGTGGTCAAACTCATATGCTATCAACTTGCACATGTCGTATCCATCATATACACATTTGCATGCCCCAATTCCACATGAGATTTTACTTCCCCACACCTATATTCTCCTTTGTAATGCTAAATAGAGTAGTACTCTGCAACCCTTCCCTTCTTTTGAGCCACATTGATAAGTCCTCTTTTTTGTTTTTGAGGGCAAAAACCTTCGGGTTTGGGATGGAATGTAAAAGAGTGGGGATAGACGGGTAGGACATGAGTTAGCATGGGAATACACAGTTATACTGGCGGGGTATATAAGGTGTTGAGAGACCCAATTAAGGCATCAGTTTATGAATAATCAAGTCTCTTTTACCCTTCCTTCCAGCTTTCATGGCTTCCCTTCTCTTTCTCTCTCTTTTCCTGTCTTTCTCTCTCTTCTTCTCTCATCTTCTACTCCTTTCTCTCTCCTCTCTGTAGTCTCTTCCTTCTCTCCTTCTCTCTCCTAGGTCTCCTTCATTATAGAAGCAGCTTTATGCTTGCTATGTTTTATTTGTGTGCAAATCAATGTTTTCGATGGCCTGACTCACCTTATCCCATGGTTGAAGTAGAAAATAAAGCATTTGTTGTAAAAATGAAGAGGTGTTGGAGTTTTGTAAGCAAATGTGGGTGACCCGAAACACGTTGAAAGTGTCTATTTGTCAACTGGAGTTTGTTAGGAAACGCATTTAAAGAGGTACAACTTCAATATTACAAATCATTTACTTGATCCAAAGGCCGAAAATAGTGTCCAAGACGCCAAGTGAGTAGAAACAATGCCGAGAACATGGCTACACCTTTAGATCTTGAATCTGAGCTCTTTACCACTTTGATTTTAAAAAAACCACTTATCGATAATGTGAAAGTATATGAAGTGAACTAGTTATTTGCTAATTAGGTAATTAAGAAGGTAAAATCAAGAAAAAACATCACAATGGAAGGGGGATACATTTTTTTGGCACCCCCGCATTTCTTATGAAAATATTATTTTACAATTGTCAAATCTATAGGGAGCACTCCTAGTCATGATTTCCTGATTTTCTTCACTCTATCATTGTAAGAAGCACCTAAAAGGATGCATTCTATGAAATGATCAAATTTTAGTCTTTCTCTCTCCTCCTCTCTCCTCATAGTGGGTGTTCATACAAGCTGAAGGGAGAGGGAAAAGAGGTGACGGAACGTGATATGATGCAAGCAATGAAGTGAGGGAGTATGAAGATGGTTATTAGTGGATGTGTGAAGAGTTAGCGGACTGCCTATAAGCGATTCTAAAATAATAAAAATAAAGCCATTTTATGAAATGTTTTACAATAAGTATTGCTTTATTTGAAAATGAAAAAAATAAATTATATATATACATATAGAGCATTCTTGTTGAGAAAAAATTTAAAAATATTTTTTAAATACTTGATTAGCGTACTTTCTATAATAATAACTGGGTTTTAAAAGATGTTCATATGAGCAAAATTGGGTAAGATTGAAAAATTTGGATTTTGAAGGAGACTGAATGATTAGATGGATCCCAATATTGTAAAATAATAAATGTATGTTTGTGCAATGTTTGTATAGGTTCCATTGTATGGAGATTGCTTTAGTGTGGCCTCATATTGTGTGTTAAGGTGCATTGTTATAAGGGTTTTCTCATTTTACTATGTACCTAGGAATATGACAATGCTAGCAAAATTTTTCGATAGGGGGTGATGAGAAGGAAAAGAAAAGATTAACTGTGCTGAGTTTCTTATCTTTCTCATATGCATATAGGTCAGCTTTTTTAGTGTAAGAAAGATAATAACATAAGTTTTCCTAGTGATATCTTCTACATCGTTGCAATACGTATGGTGTAAAGTACGAAAATATATGATTATGCACATGGACCATGATGTTGTTTCTCTTGTGTTTGTGCACTCTCGAGCATTCTATCTTGCATGAAAAGAGAATATAAGCATCGTATTAGAATAATTTTCTTGGATGCATAACAATTGTTTAAAAACACCCATTGACCCACGTGGAGTGGAAGAGGATTCTTAGCCATAGATTAGCACATTTATTATTGGAAAATGATTATGTGAGGTTATAAAAAGTCTCCTAGAATGATAAATATTAAGAGAGAAGTAAGTTATGATATTTTATATGTTTCAAATGGCTCATCCTAGGGCCATTCTCTGTTGAGATATCGAGCTCTACTCGTGATATACCAGGGTGACTGTTGTGCATTTATGTCACCGACTTGTCAGTTGCAGATGCGGTTGGTACACCGCCCATGAATAATAGCTAGATGACAACTATCCTTATCTACTCTAGTTCATGGCTCAGTTAGTATGCCACCTTAGTTAGTTGAGTTTGGTTTGAGACCCATATATAGGGTTCTTCTATTTCTATGTACTTGAGTTCTTTTTGGCTTACACAACTAAGAAGAGGAAAACTGTTTTCAGCCTCCACCTTTGTGTGTATTCCCCCATTGTGCAAGCAAGAAAGCTACAAGTGAGACTCCTTCCTTCTCTCCCACAATCTTGATATGGTATCAAAGCCTTGTTTGTGGTAAGGAGCTCAAGAAAGCAAACCAAGTTCGCGTTGTTCTGGTAAGAGAACCAGTGTTGCTTTCATTTTTCTGTTTTGGGAGCAAGTCTCTGCAGGTAGCACAGCCGGAAAGTGCAAGAGTGCATTGTCTCAGATTGAGACGCCCTTCGCAGTGTCGCAAGAGGGAAGTATATGCTGTGGGAGAGGGCTTTAGCCATAGATTGCTCTTTTTTTTTATTTGAGGCCATTTCGGGGCCTGTTTTGGAGGCGAAAGTTTTCTGTGTGCACTCAGGAAAAGGTCTTGTTTTATACTGTGTGAACGGTGTTCTACAGGTCGGTGAAAAGTTACTATAGAAATTGCATCGTATGCCTGTGCACAGAGACATTGGGAGTTACAGAATCATCCTTGTTGCTTGTTGATGCAAAATCGTCACTAGGAAGTGACTGTGTGGTCAAATACCACTTTCGTCAGTTTTGCAGATTTGCCCTTGTGAGACTGAAGCTGTGTTATTTGCAGTGACAGAATTTTTTGCAGTGTTCTGTAATGGCGTCTGATTCTCTTTCACAGATTGTCACTGAAAAGCTTGACAAGAACAACTTTCAAGCATGGAAGTTTAGAATGACGAATTTCCTTATGGGAAAAGGATATTGGGAATTCGTTGCAAGAAATGAAGAAGAACCAATTCTTCCTGATGTTCCCAATCAACAGCAAATGCATGCATTTAAAGCATGGCATGAGAGAGCCAGGAAAGTTATGTACTGGCTATCTATCAGCATTTCAGACTCTATGATTGTGCATATTCAAGATGCAAGTACACCAAAGGAGGCATGGGATACTTTGTCAAAAATGTATAGCACAAATACGCAAGCCAGGAAAATGCAGCTCAAGCAAGAGTTGCACAATGTGCAAAGAGATAGTATGAGCATCAATGACTACCACATGAAGGTGAAGAAGATTGCAGATGCACTTGCTTCCATTGGGTCGCCAGTGGAAGATGATGATTTAGTCTCTGTGACCTTGAATGGTCTAGGAAAGGATTATGCACAGTTCCGAACATCCATTTCCGTCCGTGAAAGATTTCCTGATTTTGAGGAGTTGATTGCTCTTCTAATTTCTGAGGAGTAGAGAAATGGTGGTACATCTTCTTCAGGAGGAACTTCAAAAGAAGCTGTCTTATACTCAAATGCTGGAAGAGGTAGAGGCAGAGGTAGAGGAGGCCGATTTGGAGGCCGTGGTAAAAATCAGAATATGCAACAAACTCAAGAAAACCAGTCCTATGGAGGAGGACATGGTAACTCTAGAGATAGGGGGAGCCAAAGAGATCGTGGTGGATGGCAAAGAGGACAAAATGCAAACAGCAATGTTGAATGCTACTACTGTGGTAAAATGGGTCATATGACTAAAGACTGCTATAAAAAGCAGAATGACATCATGAATGGAAAATTGCAGTAAGGGAAGTATGCATCTTCTAGTAGACATGGTGATGACAGAAATGTGCATTTGTTTATGATGCAGCACATGACCAATTCTGTGACAAGTGTAGAAGAAAGAAACGATGTGTGGTATGTTGACTCAGGTGCATCAAACCACATGACAGGTCATGCAGAATGGATGCAGGATGCAAGGAAAACGGAAAAGCCAAGATTTGTGGAGACTGGTGATGATACTGCACATCCTATTGTGCAGATTGGAAAAATTCCTTTGTCTATGAAGGATGGGAAAAAGAAATACCTGTCGGATGTATTTCATGTCTCGAATATCACCAAGAACTTGGTTTCTGTTGGTCAAATGGTTGAGCACGGCTTGCAGGTTAGATTTAATTCTCATGGATGCTTTGTTGAGGATATGAAAAATAAAGGTCGCTTGATAGCAAAAGGAAAGAAGAAAGGCAGAATGTTTATGTTGGATGCAGACATGCCTGAATTGAGTGCAGCAATGTTTGCACATGGGACCGGTGTAGTTGCAAATATTGATATCTGGCATAAACGCATTGGTCATGTTAATGTACATCGACTTAAATCAATGCAAGCCCAAAATATTGTTGCAGGATTGCCTAAATTCAAGGTTGCAGAAATGCATAAGGTATGTGAAGCCTGTCAGTTTGGAAAACAAGCAAGGAAACCATTTCCTAGACATGTTCAAGAGAGTAAGAAGCCATTGGAATTAATCCACTCTGATGTGTGGACTACTAAAGCTGCATCTCTTGAAGGCTGTCATTATTTTGTCACTTTTATTGATGACTATAGCAGAAAATTTTGGGTGTATTTTATGAAAAAGAAAAGTGAAGTTTTTGGGCATTTCAAAACTCTTAAAGCTATGGTTGAAAAAGAAACAGGCCTGCAAATAAAATGCCTAAGGTCAGATGGAGGGGGAGAGTACCTCTCAAATGAGTTTGCAAGGTTCCTGTAGGAGCATGGCATAAAGTAACAATATTCATGTAGTCATATCCCACAACAAAATGGAATTGCAGAAAGGAAAAACAGGCATATTGGAGAGGTATCTCGTGCCATGCTCAATGAAAAAGACATGCCAGATTTTTATTGGGCTGAGGCAGTTGCTACAACAGTCTACATAATGAACAGGACTCCCACTGCAGCAATACATGGGATGACTCCAGAGGATAGGTATACTGGTAGGAAACCATATATTTCTCATTTGAAAATTTTTGGTTGCATTGCCTATGTTCATGTGTCAGATGAATTGAGATCCAAGTTGGATCCAAAAGCTGAGAAGTGCATCTTTATTGGTTACTCTTTGTAGCAGAAAGGGTATAGATGCTATAACCCTTCTACTCGTAAGTTTACAGTGAGCACAGATGTTGTTTTTGATGAGATGAGTAACTAGTATAAACCAGTAAATGTGATTGATAATGTAGATGCACAAAATGGTAATGCTGCACAGAATTCACAGCAGCAGTCACAAGATATTAGTGGACCTGGAGCGTCCTCTAGCAATGGTTCACATTCTTCGCCATGGACAGGCAGATTGAGATCATGAGAATCTTCTCAAAGCAATGCAGATAGTGGCATGTAGATATCATGAAAAGGAAAAGAGAAGGTAGATCAGTCCATGTTTGATGTGAATGCAAGTCACTCTTATGTGGATGGTGAATCCAGTGGCTCTGAACAGAGCATTGATGATGAGTTGGGTATTCCTTCTATTGTTACACCTGGAGTAAGGAAGACTAGGGATGTTTTGAGAGCTCCTGGGAGTGAACCTACTTTGCACAAGTCTACCAGAGCTAGGTATCCTGTGGATAGGCTGAAATATGATGGATTTACAGCCATTCACTATGCATATATGGTCAAAGTGATACAGGAACCAGAACCCACTTCTTTCGAGCAAGCCATGGGAAAAGAAAAATGGGAGAAATCCATGGATGAAAAAATGGATGCCTTGGAAGCAAATGCTACATGGGAATTGGTACCTTTGCCTAAAGATAAGAATGGAATTGGTTGTAAGTGGGGTTATAAGGTGAAACACAATGCAGATGGTTCTGTGAATAGATACAAGGCAAGATTAGTAGTCAAGGGGTATGCACAAACATATGGCATTGATTATGAAGAAACATTTAGTCCGGTTGCAAGGATGGCAACCGTAAGAGCAGTCATTACTATGGCTGCATCAAAGGAATGGTCTTTACATCAGATGGATGTAAAGAATGCCTTCTTGCATGGTGATTTGCAAGAAGAGGTCTATATGGAGTAGCCACCAAGTTATGTGCATGCTGTTCATCTTGAGTTTGTTTGCAGGTTGAAGAAAGCCTTGTATGGCTTGAAGTAAGCACCTAAAGCATGGTCTGACAAGATAGGGCAGTATCTTGTCACTATTGGCTTTCAGATTTCCAAGGCAGATTTCTCACTTTATGTGAGAAAAACAGAGAAAGGTATTATGCTACTTGTCATTTATGTTGATGATTTGATTATGACAGGTGACAGTGATGAAGATATCCTTCATGTGAAAATGCTATTGAAGTAGAAGTTTGAGATGAAGGATTTGGGAGAGCTGCGTTATTTCTTGGGCATTGAGATGATTAGATCACTAAGTGGGATATGGCTCTTGCAGAGGCAATATGGATAGGACATGCTATCCAAATATGGGATGACAGGCTGTAAGCTTATTTTAGTTCCTTTGGAGCAGAATGTGAAGCTGAGCGCAGATGCAAGTGAGCTTCTGGAAGACCCTACTATGTACAGACGCATAGTAGGAAGTTTGATTTATATGACTATTAACAGGCTAGATTTGAGCTATGTTGTTGGATTGGTAAGTCAGTTTATGCAGGCTCCAAGGAAACCGCATTTGGATGCAGCTAGATGCATACTCAGGTATGTGAAGTCCACATTACAGTATGGACTACTTTATGAGACTAGGGTTTAGATACAGTTGCATGGATACACTGATGCTGATTGGGCTGGTAGTATTTCTGATAGACGATCTACTAGTGGATATGTGTTCTCTTTTGGGAGTGCTGCAGTCACTTGGAGCAGCAAGAAACAACCTACAGTTGCCTTGTCAAGCGCAGAGGCTGAGTACAGGGGCACAGCAATGGCTGCATGTGAGGTAGCTTGGTTGCATAAGCAACTTTATGATATGCATCAGCCTACAGATGGGCCAGTTGTCATTTATTGTGACAACATGAGTAGTATACACTTGGCAAATAACCCAATCTATCATGCTAGAACAAAGCACATTGAGGTGCATTATCACTATGTGCGGGAGAGGGTTTTACTAGGTCTTATTGATCTAGTTTATGTTAGCACAGAGGATCAGGTAGCTGATATATTCACGAAGGCATTGGGCGCAGAGAAGCTGTGCAAGTTCATAGATCTGCTTGGTGTGCAGGAATTGGGATTGAGCTCGAGGGGGAGTGTTGAGATATCGAGCTCCACTCGTGATATGCCAGGGTGACCGTTGTGCATTTATGTCACCGACTTGTCAGTTGCAGATGTGGTTGGTACACCGCCCATGAATAATAGCTAGATGACAGCTATTCTTATCTACTCTAGTTCGTGGCTCAGTTAGTATGCCACCTTAGTTAGTTGAGTTTGGTTTGAGACCCATATATAGGGTTCTTCTATTTCTATGTACTTGAGTTCTTTTTGGCTTACACAACTAAGAAAAGGAAAACTGTTTTCAGCCTCCACCTTTGTGTGTATTCCCCCATTGTGCAAGCAAGAAAGCTACAAGTGAGACTCCTTCCTTCTCTTCCACAATCTTGACATTCTCTAGGGTGTAGAAGAGTCATAGAGGCCACAACAATCAGTAGATAGGAGGTCCCTTTATGTATGTGATTCGAGGTGAAATAGTCACCTACGTGTGGAGAACTCCCTTGCTTGGACTCAGGAGGGATAATTAGTTGGACTACAATACAAAATTAGATCTACAAATACAACAATTCAAGTAGTCATTTATAATACCCAAATGCTTTTGGCCGCAAGGCTATGTGGAATTGTTTGCTGTGTTTAGGAGCCCAAGACTAGAGTATTTGCTGTCAAAGCTTGTTTTAGATCCTGATAGCAAGTCCCTTAACAATATTGAGGATTATTTGTATTCTCTATTTTACAATCACTTTATACTATCACAAGATAGTAAACGAATAATACTATGCCCTTTGGATATCCTAAATAATACTATGAGTTGTGAATAGCTTGTAACATATTTCTCTATAAGTATATGCACCTTTAAATTCTTTATGTGTTTCTACACATCTTCATATTCTTTAAATTCTAAACCATTATAATCACTTTTGGGTGGATTTGCACCACTTTTGAGTGGTGTGATGGCACTTAAAAGTAGTTAATATTTTTTACTACTTTGATGTAATATTACACCATTTTTTAATTTTTGCAATGTTAATTTTAAATGCTATGCCACCACTCAAAAATTGTATCATTATACCACTTTTGAGAACCTTTCAATGGTTCAGGACCACTTTTTAGTGACTCAAAATCATTTTTTAGTGATAAAACCCACTTTTCAACGGTCTAGCAAAAATCTTAGATGGTCCAATACTATAAAGTATTAAACTAGATGTTGCAAAGTTAAAAAATAATTTAGGCTTTGAAATTATGTAAATTTTACAAATATGTCATCCATTGGATGACATATGATTACTTTTCAATTATTCAAAACCACTTTTCAGTGGTCTAGTACAAATCTTGGATAGTGTATAGCACCATTAATTGTTAAACTAAATGTTGCAAAGTCAAGAGAAAATGTAAGGATTTAAAGTTTAGAGCGCGTCTTACAAAAATCAGGTCCATTGAATGGTGTAGACCTACTTTTTTATTGTCCAATATAAATCTTAGATGGTGTGGTACTATTAGTTGTCACAATGAATATTGCAAAGTCTTTTGCAAGTTTTAGGATTTAAAGTTGAGAGTAAGTCCTATAAAGATATGCATCTCGATCTTGAATGTCATGTCCCTCATTGTTGTCCATTTTCTTTGTCATGGTGTGGAAAATACACTTTCTCTCTCAAATCACCACTCTGTCTTCCTCCGTCTCCCTTTCTCTCTCCTTCTCTTCCTCTGCACTTTTATTTCCCTTCCTTCCTCTCCCCTTCTCTTCCTCTGCACTTTTATTTCCCTCCCCCCCTCTCTACCTCTTTGTTTCTCTACCCCCTATCCCTTTCTCTTTGTTTCTCTCCCCCTCTCTCATTCTCTCTCTTCTCCCCTCCTTATTTGTTTCTCTCTCAGTCTTCCTCTCTTTCTTTATTTCTCTCCTTCTCTCTCCTCTCTCTTTTCTCTCCTTGCCTCTCTCTATTTTTCTTTCTCCCCCCTCTCTTTGTTTCTATTTCTTTCTCTTCCTCTCTCTCTCTCTCTCTCTCTCTCTCTCTCTCTCTCTCTCTCTCTCTCTCTCTCTCTCTCTCTCTCTCTCTCTCTCTCTCTCTCTCTCTCTCTCTCTCTCTCTCTCTCTCTCTTATTCCATTCTCCCTGTCTTTGTCTCTCCCTCCCTTTGTCTCTTTATCTATCTCCCTCCCTCCCTGTATCTCACTCTCTTTTGCTCTCTTTCTTTGATTCTGTGTGTGTGTATCTGTTTCTCCCCCCTCTCTCCATTTTTCTCTCCCCCTCTCTTTATCTCTCTTTTTCCCTCTCTTTTTTCACATATTTATTTCTCCCCCCTCTCTCTTTGCTTTTGTCCCACCTCCCTCTCTTTATCTCTCTCTTCTCCCATCTTTTTGTGTTTCTCTCCCTCTATTTCTTTATTTTTATTTGTCTATTTTTTATTTTTTGCTATTATTTTTTCATTTTTATGTATCTTTATTTTTTCCTTCCTCTACTTCTCTATTTTCTCTCTCCTCTATATGTCTATTTCTCTCCCCCTCTCTCTCTTTGTTTCAATTTCTTTCTCTCCCTTCCTCCATCTATATTTTTCTCTCTCCTCTCCTCTCTCTATCTCTTTGATTCTCTACCTCCCATTTCTTTCTTTTCATTTCTCTCCCCCTATCTCATTCTCTCTCTCTCTTCTCCCCTCTTTCTTTCTTTCTCTAGAATTACTTAGGCAAGAGTGAGAAAAAAGGCTGGAAAATTCTCATATCCAATGAGAAGAGCATGAAGAGTAATTAGGTAGTTGTGTAGAGATATTTCACAAGTACTCTCCTCATCACACTAGTCCCAATTCCTCATGGCCACATGCCCATGGGGATTGGTCGTGTGAGGTCTCATAGTGAGCTTAGAGTGAAAGAGCCACTATCATACCCATTTTTAGGTCCCAACATGTATTGTGTTTGTTGGGGGGTCCTTTAGGATCCCAAAAGGGTCTAAAACCCAAATCTTGAGTGCATGTCTCTTCGTTTAGAAGAACAGAGAGAATTACTTAGGCAAGAGCGAGAAAGAAGGTTGGAAATCTCTTTGTTTAGAAGCAGAGAGAGAATTACTTAGGCAAGAGCAAGAAAGAAGGTTGGGAATCTCTTGTATCCAACAAGAGGAGCATGAAGAGAAATCAAAGACATGTACATAGATCTTTTACATGTACTCTCATCATCATATTAGTCCCATATCTCTTAAGAGTCCTAAAGCTCTTAAAAGTCAAGGGTCTTACAATTCCTCATAGTCAAAATAGTCCCAATACACGTACAAGTGGAATTTTACTCCCCCTAAAACCATATATTTGAGTTCACCCCTCCAAGGACTAGTCATGGTGGCAGATTAACTCCATCTAGTGCTTTAGTAATTTCAAATCCTATTTCTATATCTACAGTGATGGTGTAGCAGCCACCTCTAATATCCACTCAAGTGGTTCAAATTCTTGTAAGTATAGCAGTCCTTCCCACTTTAGGGTACCCATTATCCATATTCAATGAAGATCCTAGTGAGGGTGCAAAGTTATATATAAAGGATTTCTAGAAATTAATGCTCAATTGCTAAGTGAATGAGCAAGCTCATCACATGTTCTTTAGTATGACCCTAAAGGGGAATGTAGCCCAATGGTACTACCACCTTGCAGCTAATTTAATCATGACTATGCAAGGGTTCCATAGTACATTTTGTGGGGAGTTCTCCCTTAAAAATGGGGATCCAATATTGGCTACATGTCCTAAATGAGACTTGGCAATAATTTAATGAGAGTGTGAAAGCATATGCCTAGAAGCTACACAAACTTTTTCATTGTTTAGATAACACTATTCAATTGTCCCCCACGGTTAAGTTGCAATTCTTCATAAGAGGGTTGGATTTTATGTTCCAATTACACTAATAGTAGCACAGAAGGGGTTGAGTCAAGATTTTGACATGTATACATAGCAAGAGGGCAAGCCCTCTCCACTGGGATGGTGCCATGATGCCAAATGCGGTATTAATAGGCTATAGTCCATTACTTGCATTGCCCAGTAACACAATGCTTGAAAGTCAAGGAGCCCTAAATCAAGGCCTTCCTTGATTATCTACTCTTATAATGCCAAATGTGGCCCAACCAAGGCCTACAATATCTATGAGTAGAGGGCATGTCCCTAAATCAAGGCCTTCCCTGATTATCTACTCTTATAATGCCAAATGTGGCCCAACCGAGGCCTACAATATCTATGAGTAGAGGGCATGTCCCTATCTCAAAAAAAGGTCTATATAAGTAGCACCTCCTTTGTAGATTATAAAACCTAGTGCGGGGGTGGATCTTGAGGCCTCTAGGAATGAATCCTCTACATCTACTATTGTAGAGCAAGTCAAGAATATGAGGAAGCTTGATAATACAAGTCCATCAATTTTTAGGTACAACTAGTGTGGTGGTTAGTACCTCTTGCAAAATTGTCATCATATGGGGTATGAGATGTGGAAAGTCAAGCCATATGGCCAATATTTGTTAGAGTAGGATCGATTCTCTTCGTCAAGGTAGTCATCAATAACTTGGGTCTATGAATCATCGTACAAATAATAAGAATACTCAAGGGAGGTCCTTAAGCAAATATTGGAAAGGGAAAATGCCACCTTAGAGGAAATTCCCAATGGGGTCAGCTTAGTAGGGATACTTCCAATTAATGAGAATATGGCTTCTAACAATGTTAGAGTGTTTACTAGATGTCCAAAAAGTGAAAGAAGATTGGAAGGACAATCGTAGTATAAGCTAACCCTAAGCCTAGTGTGGTTGACAAGAAGGTCATGGATGCCAATATCCAAGCGGGTCCTCTTAAACATGATGGTGCTTTAGAGGAGCCTGTGATTAAAAGCAAGTGCAAAATCGAAAGTGAAGGAGGCTGTTAAGGCCATTAGTAAAGAAAATAGAGGATGGTGTGAAAAGAGAAGAAAACAATAGTAAACTTTTAGGAGTTTGATTTAGTGAATGCTCTATGTGAAGTCAAGCCAAATATGAAATTTCTATAACTAATATGATTGTCACCTAATGTTCACAAGGAATTCAAGAAAACCCTACGAATGGGTTATGTGGTAGAGCATGTTGGTGTCAATTGAGTGGGTAGTGAATGGTGGGATCTTGTGGAGAAATATTGCCCTAAGGTGCAAGCTTTGTGGATTGTATAAGTTTACTGAAAGCACAATGGTATGGCTGGGCTCATTCATAAAAATTATGAGCATGGATTTATTGGAGAGGTTATGTCTATGCATCCAAAAGGGTATCACCACTATCCAAAAAATGGCTGATGATAATCTAAGATACCTAGAAGGAGTGGTGTCTAAAGTTCATGTGACTATAGCTCACATTGAGGTCATTATTGACTTCCGTGTGATTCGATTTGCTGGGAGGCCAAGCTATCAATTGTTGCTTGGATGGCCATGTATCTTACACTCTAATTGTTTGATGGACATCCTAGCTGGTCAAGGCATGGACTAAAAAGGAAGATATTGGATGCTTATCGGATACACCCATTGAAGGAAAGGGCATTACCTTCCATTACTGAATGGGAGGCACTTGAAGAAACCTCCACCATTGGAACCTCGAGCTCTAGTGATTTTGATGATGGTTCTACCATGAAATAGGTCTATCAAGTGTATTTGAATTAGCCAATAGGAGAAAAATATCATATTTGTGATGGTAAAGTGATAGAGTTGGATCTTGGGACTCGTACTAATCCTCACCTAATCAAACTTGGCACCATATTATTGGATGACAAGCACATAGGATATGTGGAATTCCTACAAGAGTTTAGAGATGTATTTTCATGGAGCTATGATGAAATGAAGGGGATTCACTATATTATTCACATGCTTTTGATCCCATTGAAAGAGGGTACCAAGCTTATAAGGTAAAAAGGTTAGGTGCATGCTCTATCTCACATGTGGTAGAGCCACTTTTTGAGGAATTGACACATTTGAGAAAGGTAGGTCTAACCTTTCTTGTTGAAGACACTGAATGGTGCTCATTGGTTGTGACAACAAAGAAAAAGAACAATCAAATCTACCTATGTGTGGATTTTAAGAAGCTAAATAAGAAAAAAATAAAGGACTACTATTCTCTACCCTTTATCAATCAGACCTTGGATCAATTGACAGGGCAAGAGCTATACTCCTTCATCAATTAAGAAGGATAAGTATTATTATAGTCTTTGAAACCTTCATGTATCATGTCATGGATTTTGATTTATGTAATGCTCCTAGGTCTTGGCAAAGGATGACTAACAAGACGTTTGTCAATATCTTCTTTGAAGATCTTAAGGTTTTTATAAAGGATTTGGGAGCTTCCATGATCTGTGATAGACAACTTATTGTTCTATGAAAGTGCTTTTAACATTGTTATTGAGTACTATATAGCATTAAAACCTTAGAAGTGTGTGCCTGAAGTGCCCTATGGTTTATTATTGGGTCATGTTGTGAGCGGGGGTAGCATTGCCATTGATCTTGAAAATGTAGTTGTTATTATGGCCTACCCACCAATCCTTATAAGGTATCATTGGTTCATTAACACATTGGTTGACAAATCCTTTGTTGCACATCCATGTTTTTGAATAGATGAAACCATGTATAGTGGCATTTCAGAATAGTAAGATGGAGTTATCTAAAGCACCAGTGTTAAAAGCTCCTAAGGGGGGTGAGGTTTTGTATGTCTTCATGGTTACCACAATGCATAGTAGTAGTTGTTACCTATCCCAGACTTGGGAGGTGCAACTTTATCATCTGATTGCTTTTGCAAGCCAAAAGTTGGATGTTTCAAAGCTTCATTATAGCTATTTAGAGAAGGTTTTCTTGGCTATGGTATTTTCTACCAAGAAGTTTAGACATCATATTCTTTAATATGAGAAGATGGTGTTTTACACCAAGGCGGAGTGGTTACGCCTACTATTGAACAAGCTTCAACCCCTTGACCATCTAGCCATGTGGTTAATCTCTTTACAATAGTTTGACTATGATATTCAAAGCAAGACACCACAATTGCAAACAATTGTCGAATGTTTAGTAGAATTTGGTGAGTTTAAGGAAAAGTGGCTAATATTAGTGACTAAAAGGATCTATGGAAGATTAATGTAGCATCAATCCCATTGTGATATGCATCTATTATGCATTACATATCCATAGGCAACATGGTAGAAAATCTTTTTAAGTTTGAAAAGAGAAAGGTTAAGTAATAAGCACTTTATTTTTCATTAAGTAATGGTGTCTTGTATAGGAAGGGTATGGATGAGGTTTATCACCATTGTGTGGTGCCTAATGAGGTTCGATTCATTTAAGAGGAATTCTACAATTCAATATATGGGGGCCATTTTGTTGAACAATTTACTACCTAGAAATCTTTACGTACTAGATATTGGTGGTGGCTGACGATTTCAAGATGCTTTTGACTATCTAAAGTATTATGATATATGTTAGAGGCATGATGCTAGGAAGAATTGTAAGTGACTATTGAATCCCATTCTAGTGAAATTTCCCTTTGAAAAACATGGCATTGATTTCATTGGACATGTGTACCCTTCGCCTACCATGCTATTTCATGTACCACTGACTATTTCATGAAGTGGTCTGAAGCTCATGCTACGATGAAGGATAATGCTAAAGAAAATGGCCAATTTCATTCTTGAATAGATTGTTTGCCATTTTGGTCCACCCAAAAAACTTATGTCTAACTGTGGAACACACTTCTTTGATAAGTTTATAGCAACATTGACAAAGGCTATAGAAATTAAGCACAATAAGACTATACCTTATAACCCCCAAGTGAATGGATAGGTAGAGAGCACCAATAAGCAACTTGTGGGGATTTTGTTTAAGACTATATCAAAGGGTAATCATGATTGGGATAAGAAACTTTATGTGGTTGTTTGGGCTTATAACTCGACATTCAAAAGAGTGACAAGCCACACCCCATTCAAGTTAGTATACAAGGAAGAGTGTCTTTTGCCCTTGAAAATTGAGTTACCTAATGTGAGATTTGCTTTAAATCATTCTTTAGGTAAGGTAGAAGAATTACAAGAATTGTTCACTTTGTTAGCACATCTTGATGAAATCAGATTGTGCAGCATCAAGTTGTAAGGAAGAAGTAGATGAAAGTACTTCATGATTTGCAAGCCAAGAAATATAAATTTGTTAAGGGTCAATTGGTCTTGTATTATGATGCACACCATGAGATATTCCTAGGGAAGTTAGAACCCAAGTGGGATAGTCCTTATGAAAATTTTCAATTAGAAAAAAATGTCTCTACAACTCTTTTAGCAAATTGCAAGGGATAGAGTTTAGGACTAAAGTGAAATTGAATATGCTAAAGCCTTACTATGTGTAGAGGGTTGACATAGGACTTGGAGCCTTTGCAAGTCTCCCACGATCGAGTGTAAACTTGCAAAGTGTACCAAGACTATTGGATCGGAAAAGTCATTCCTTATCTGTAGCATCCATACTTAGAGTAGTGTTCCACCAAGGCAAAGTCATTTGGTGGAGTAAAGGTTACCTCATTTGTAAGTGGCTAGATGGATCTTTCATGTGGGACATTAAGATCTATTGCCACCAATATTGTAGGGTTCTTTCTAGCATCCCTATTGAGTTTAGTGAGGAGGGAGGATTGTACCTATCACACACACACTCTCTTGGCTAGAATTTAATTACCATAAGTATAAGTAGGTTGATCAGTATGGCATCGCACATAAATCAAGCCTTGGTCTATACATTGTGTTTTGATGGAGCTTCTCGAGGGCCCACCAAGTGATAGAAAGAAAGTGAGTAAGAGGTGTGTTGAGTGAGGGATTGAGGGAAGATGAAGCTCTACATCACCTTCTTACTTTTCTTCTTCTTCTCTATTAGCTTCTTAATTCATTGGTGTGATTGATAGTGGATACAAAGGAGCAGAAATATCAAATTCTGTTATTTGGATCATGGAACCAAATTCAAGCCTTCAAGCTTTAAGACTACATGGGAAGGTAAGTTGGTGGGTTTACCACAACTTGAAGCTAGTATTGTATTCTTAATTTCTTGGGATTGAGAGAAGTTAGTTAGAGTAGAGTGTTGAGAGATAGGGCGAGAGATTGTCACCAAAGTGAGTTACAACCTTCATGCGAGTTTAGGAGTTGTCATTAAAGATCCTCATCATAGAGTGATTATGAAAATGAGAGTTTATCTAGGTACCACTTTCACTAATAATATGGCAGAATATAAGGCCTTACTTATTGGGCTAAATTAAACCCCATGAGACGTGGTGACATTCAACATTTATTGTGGTAAAATGTGGCTTGTATTTAGTGATCAACTAGTTGGACGGGGACTACACTATGAGGGACCCTATTCTACACATGTACTATTGTGTAGCCATGGACATGCTGGAGATCTTTGAGTCACTGACTTGTTAGTTGATTCCCTATTAGTGGAACTGCTTTGCGAATTCCGTGGCTAATTATGCCTTTGTTGAAGATATATTTCTTAACTATAGTCCTAAGAGTCTTCTCGAATTACCCAGTGATATTTGCTTTGTTGAAGATATCTAGGTACTTTAAACCTATGGAATCTTGTTTGAGTTTGGTTTTGTAGTTAGTCCATTCATAGTCTAGGATGGTGTTTTGTGCATCAACATGGATATTTTCAATACCATGTGTCTCTGTCACCTTGTCTCTTGTTGGTTTCTACTTTATGCTTTAAAATAAAGGGTTAGGGATCACTTGTATACCATCTTCCATGGATCTAGGCCAAGGCTTGGGCTAGGGTTTGAGTGTCCTTGTTGAGTGAAATGCCTTGATTGCTAGTTTCTTGCTTAATTGTGCTCATAGGACGATCTTAGGTATTCTCCTTGTCAGTTTGATGGTTAATAGATGGTCGCCTTTCTTCTTGAGATATCTTGCCTAGTTAAGAGGGTTCTATTTGATTCCTTGATAAAGTTCCCTAGTGTGTAGAGGGTTGGGTTTCGAGTTTAGTCTATGGGCTGAAATTTGTTGCAAGTCCCATCATAAAGAAGAAAAAGGGAAAAATAATTATGTTAGAAGATACTTGTCACCTTGTGAGGGCTTGGTAGATTCTTGGGTTTGAGTCAAGTGCAATGATAATACCCCATCCTCCTTGGGATGAGACCTAGTCATTGGGTTACAAGAGAAGAAAAAAAGAGAGTATGAAATCTATGTGTCACCTTGCAAGGTTGTAGTTCGTATGTTATTGAGTTTGAATTAGGACTAAGGCCGATGTCTTGATCTCCTTGGGGCACTATGGTCAAAGAAATGGCTGACAAGCCATTCCCACTGAAAAATTTAAGGAAAAAAAAAGAAAGTGATAATATATATGATGACGGATTAAAAGCCCCACTAGTTAAACCAAGTTTAGGGAGTTGAACCCTAGGATACTCTTGATGAGGTTATCTTGACTCACCTATACGTAATCTCTACTAAATTTGACCCTTTTATGGATCTTAAGCCTATCCTTGTATATCAATCTCTTAATAGTATGGTTATTAAGTTGGCCAAACAAGATAATTGCTTCAAACATATGAGTTACTCCAACATGGCTCTAGCTTTATGCATTTGCCAAACCATTTGCTATGATAGATATGGGTCTTGTTGATGTTGACATGATTCAACTTGCTTCAAAATGGCCTTACACTTGGGATGAGAATGAGTATCTCTTAGACAAAAGACCTTATCCAAAGTGAGTTTTCAAAAACCTTTTCAAAGAATTAGATATAAACATCAAGACTTATTCCCTATTATGCTTATATTACCAAGACAAGTGACTAGTATGAAACTAAAAAGCTTAACTAGAAAAGTAAATTATCTAGCTTATTATTATAGAACTTGTATATACATTGACTTACTCTTTCTTTTTTTGGTAGTCATTTATGATGGAGTGAACATGACATGTAAGCAACAATATACCATGACTCCGCCTCTTTACAACCCATCTTTCTTTCTCAAAACCTAGACCTACCATCCTAATTTGCAACATCATCCATTTATTAATAAGTTGATGAATTTAGAGGAGTTATATACAACCACTCACTTTGAAAGTTTGTAATTTGATGTAGATTGATCAACAAACCAAGTGCCTTGAATTGTATTTTTGAATTGGAAAACAAACCAAATTCCTACAATTAGAGGATTCTCAAAACTTCAAGATACATTGACTCTTGTGTATGACTAATCCTATAAAACTTGTACATTCTTTATTCTTTCACTCCATATATTGCACTAGTAGAGATGAAATCCCTTGAACCTTGAGCAATGCTACATTAGTGCTAAGTCTTATGCAAGGGTAGGATAAGGTGTATGAGCTCAAAGAAATGGTACATCTACAAGGATAAAAACCTTAGTTTCACATCAATACTTTCTATCTTTTCTAGTTCTTCTTCAACAATGACTTTAACAAAAACCATCAGGCATTGTGTGTCAAGAATCACATGGTGGGGAGACTTGTTTGAGCTGTTGCGCCAAACACATACCATACACAAAAGAGGAAGCTCACTCAGCAACACAAGAAGAGAGATGGAGGCCAGTCAGTGCGGGATGCCAAGCCGGACGTCCAGGATTTTTCAGAGCTCGAATCGGAGTCCAGACGCGGAAGAGGCCAAAAATTGGCAAGACTTGAAAAGGTGGACATTTGAGAGGACCAAAGGGGGGGTGCCCTTTGAAATTTTAACAGCCCTCCCCTCCCATCCCTCCACACCCCCCCACCCCCCTAAAACTTTATGATAAAAAACATGGAGGAGGCGTGGAGGAGCATGGCGTGATCAGAAAACAACGCATTTTTCGCTTCTCCCCATGGATCTTGAATATGCAGCCTGAAAGCAACCCATCTAATTGACAATGGCCCTCAACTTATCCCTCTTGGCTGATGATATCGTCGGTCTTTGCGTGAGGAATGGCTGCCCGGATGAAGAGAACAGAATCTATTCTTTCTCTCTCCTCCCTCTCTCTCTTCTCTATGGGCTGTTCATGTGTACTCTCTTGAAGAAGGGATCTGGGTGGAAGAATGAAGAAAATGGTAATGGAGATTGATGGAGATGCTGAAGATTGAAGTGCAGCATTGGATTGAAAGCAATGGAGGCTTTGTTTGCTGATTATGCATGCATTCAAGGCGTCTCATGTTACGTAAAAACACAGTATGACCATTTTTATGAAGAAAATGAAGGATTTTTGATAGTTTATGATGATAATTATGTTCTTATTGGATGAAAATTTGTTTGAGTGCTGATTGCATCATGATTAAGTGCTTTGTATCAGAATATGTTGGTTTTACAATGATTTACATGCTTCATTTAATTCTTGAAAACCCGAAATGCGGTTTTTAAGTGGCAAAATGGTAGTTTTTCCATTTCGGGTGGATGAAAGGTGCCCCCATGGGGGAAATATGGAAGATAAATTGAATATTAGTATGCTGAAGTGATTAGAATAAGAAAAACCAAAAAATAGTATATTTTATTGCCAAATAAATCAAGAAAATAAAAAAAGGAAAAAAAATAGAAAAACGACTCACAAAAATAGGGAAAAATATAATGATTGTTTGTGGATGTATGGTAGTGGCAAAGCATGAGATTTGGCCTCAATTTGCCCTATCTTCTTGTCAAAGTTTGTAATTTATTGCTTTTTATATATCAAAACATGGGAAAAAATGAACCTTTACACCTATGCAACGAAAGCAATACCTAAACGTAGGGGGTTGGGATGTTTGAATGGTGTGATTTGCGTGCTAATTGTTGCTGATTTTTTGATGCATTTCATATCATAGAGTTCATGGTATTTGAATTAAGAGGATAGTAGCACGAGTGTGGTCTCGGTGCTGTCCTTACATCGTCGCAACAGGTTAGTAAATGCATTATAAAGCCTGGTTGTGCACCACATGTGTCTGATTGAAAAAAATATGTTTGAGCACTTTAGAATCATTCACTTTTCCATGTGCATGATAACCATGGTATTGGAATAAAAAAGCATGGATGCATAGCACCTGTTTTCAATGGCAATGACCTACGCTTGAGTGTGGAAAGCCACCCTAAGCCGTAGGATAGGCGTTCATTTCTTGGGGAATTATCTAGTGAGGACACATGGTGTCTCTTGAAAACTTTTAAAATGAAAGAGTGGAGTTTGTTCGTTTGTTTTATATGTTGAGCAGCACATCAAGGGGCCAATCCCTGCAATGTAGGAGAGTTGCAGTGGGGCCGGGGCCGCAGTGATTCTACTAAGAGGTTACCTCCCATGTATGTGATTATCATGGTATTTATTGCCAATGTGTATGGGTTCTCCCTATGTGGAGTTTATAGAAAGGGAAACGTTAGACTACAAAACTATAAAACTATAAACGCATAGATTAGGCTTTAGGACAGTTCGTCCTTTAGTAGCAGATAGACGCTCCTGGTTTACGAGGCCGTGAGGGTGTGTTTGTCTGTTATGAGCATGAGGTCCGGCTAGTGCGATAGCCAGTGCCGGCCCATTTGAGGTCCCATTAGTGGTGAGTCTGCCGGGAGCTGCTGCCAACAAGTGGTGGTTCTCAAATCTAGGGTTTTTAGGGACCAAAAAGTTGGTTTATGTCCTCTGACAAGGACCGTCAAGCCGAAATACAAAAAGAAGAACGTGGTGAGAGGGCTAGACGGCGGTTGGAGATTGTAAGTCGCTATTCTCCTCAAAGGAGTAGCCCCATACGCATAAAAGGCAGTGGTCTTAGTAACCCAATTGCTACACATAGTCCTTTAGGTGTAGGAGGAAGTGCAAGTTCTTCCTTTCTTCCACCAAGTCAACCCACTTCAAGTGGGGGTGTGATCCCATCAGTCCAAACTCCTATTGTCAATTCGATTGTCGTCATGGCACAACCCATTGCAATTCCTGCAGGGACACCGGATCTGCTAGCTTTAGGAGTGCCTTTGCCCATTTTTAATGGGTTAGCCAAAGAAGACGCGAAGTTTCACATTTGTGAATTCCAAAGATTAATGTTTAATTACTGCATTCAAGATGAGGGACATCTTATGATGTTCTTTAACATGACATTAAAAGGAAGGGCTACAGTATGGTATCATAGCATAGAGACTGGAACCATAACTACAATCGACCAATTTTATGCAGCTTTACGAGGAGAATATGCCCCTAAAAGAGGTGGCCAATACTGGTTGTGTGTTTTGAATGTAACACGCCAAGACCCTCATGAGAATGTAAAAGCCTATGCCAAGAAGCTTAAGGAAGTGTTTCATAAGTTACAAACTTACATCCCTATTCCGCCGGCTGCCCAATTGCAATACTTCTTGCATGGATTGGATTTCAATATTCAGGTACAATTGAGCAGTGTGGCTTATAGACACCGCCATCGCGCGGGCAGAAGGAGTAGAGTCACGATTACAAACGACCGACTCCTCTCGAATAAATCTTAATGCGGGTCTAGTACCTGGAGGCAATTTACCATTGACAAATGGAAGTCAAGGGATGCCTATGAATAACCCTAATGGGAGAGGAAGCATGGTTCAAAATGTACCTTTGCTGCCAACTTTTTTCAGTGTGACTGTGCCTATGGCTAGTCAGTTGGCTCCACCAAATGTTGGAGGCCAAGTTTCGAACCCTAATGTTGTTTCTGTGAGTCAACAACCAATGCCCAATCAAATTGTTAGGCCAATGGAACGATGGTTAGACAATCAAGGTTATGAGTCGAGTGCCTCTAATGTCCTTGGCAAAGTTAAGGATATGATGAAGCACTACACTGACATGATTTCTGAACAATATCAGCAAATAGATGTTGACATCAGTTTCCTGAAGAAGCAGCAGAATCTAATAGGGAGTCGACGCCCTGAAGAGGGTGGTCCCTCAAGATTCAGTTGTAAGTGGTGTGGTGGACAACATTTCCCTATAAACTGTTCGAATGTTAAATGTGATATTTGTGAGAAGTCGGGCCACTTAGTCGCTACCTGTTGGAGTAAGATTAGTTCCCTACAACAAGGGAGTAAACAGCCAAGTCCAGTTAATCATAGAGCGCAAGGTAATAACCTGGAGCAAAATGATGGACCAAGACAAATACTGCAAAGAGAAAAGACCACTATAGAAGAGGTGCCACAAGGCAATGGAGTCAGCATTATCAAGGTTGTATGCGTCAATGGCGCTGAAACCTCTAACCTACGAGCCATGACAAGAGGCCAAAAGGCTAAAGAGGGTGATAAAGATAATGTAAAACCGATTGAGGGAAACCCTAAGCAAGGGGATAAGGGGACGCAAGTCCTGAACCCTGGCATGGAAGGTGGACCTCTAAGGCCTTGACAGAAAAGTCGATCCTAAGAAGGATGAGAAAGTGCCAAGAAAGAAGGCAAGAGCTAAAAAAGAAGCACCAAAGCCGGTCTCGAGACCAAAATAAATAATGGTTTGGCAAGAAAAGAGAGCTTTGGCTACCTATCATGATTTTGATTTAGCAAGTTCTCTTTGCGAAGTCAAACCAGATGTAAACCTCTTACAGTTGATTAAATTATCTCTAGGAGTACGCAAGGAATTCAAGAAGATTTTTTTTTATTTGGTATATTGTAGAACCTTTGGGCATAGCACGAGTAGGGGAAGATTGGTTTGATCATGCTGAAAAGATTTTCCCTAGGGTTCCAGCATACGTGGATGGAATATTAGTGGAGCATGCTATCGTAGACACTGGGTCCTCCGTCAATATCATGAGTTTAGAGTTTATGGAGAGGTTGGGTCTAGGCATCCAAAAAGATAGCTCCACCCTTCTTAGAATCGCTGATGATAGTCTAAGACAACCAAAACGTTGTGTTACTAAAGTCCATGTTACAGTTGCAAGTGTAGAATGCTTCTTGGAGTTTAGGGTGATAAGATTTGTAGGACGTCCTAGCTATCGAGTCTTGCTAGGTAGGCCTTGGATCATACAAACAGATTGTCAAGTCGATATACCCGTTGGTCGAGTGGTTCTAAGTAGAGGTGCTAATCGAGTAATATTCGATGCTTACCCTGAGTCTCCTCAGAGTGAGAGAGCTCCTTTATCCTCTACTGAATTAGAAACAGCAAATGATCCATTTAGTAGTGAGACATCATCCGGTGACGAATCTAAAGAGGGGTCCACTACAGAGGATATTTATCAGATAACTCTAAATGAGCCGATAGAGCCGCAAGATAGGATAAGAGACATGGATGTGATTGAGTTGGGACCTTGGCACACCGAATGATTCGCGGCCAATTAAATTAGGTTCCACGCTCAGTTCAGTAGAAAGGGAGGACTATGTGTCCTTGATTCAAGAGTTCCGTGATATCTTTGCTTGGAGTTATGACGAGCTGAGAGGCATTCCTCCCAGCCTGGCTGTTCATACTATTCTTGTAAAAGAAGGCAGTCATCTTGTGCGTCAAAAGGTAAGGTGTATGCCTTTTGAATTGAGGGACGAGCTGTTTGAGGAGTTACAGAAGTTATAGAAAGCTGGTTTAATATTCCCTGTGCAACACACAGAATAGTGTTCACCAATTGTCATCAGGAAGAAGAAAAACAACCAAATCCGACTATGTATAGATTTTAGAGAGCTGAATAAGCAGATGGTTAAGGATTACTACCCGTTGCCATTTATTGACCAGATTTTGGATCAATTAGCGGGTAGGGAAATATATTCGTTTATGGATTGCTTTGCGGGTTATAACCAGATGGCAATTGCAGGAGAGGACAAGTTGAAAATAACTTTTATTACTATCTTTGTACTTTTGTGTACCATGTGATGGCCTTTGGTTTGTGCAATGCACTTGGATCATCATGGCAACAAACAACAAACAAGACCTTTGGCGACATCTCCCCAGATGAGTTGAAAGTATTTATTGATGACCTGGGGATAGCCACTGTAAGGGAAAAGATGTTGATTATCTTAAGAAAGTGTTTTGAACGTTGCAGACAATTTTGTATCGCTCTTAACCCACGGAAGTGTGTCTTTGGAGTGCCTTATGGGCTATTGCTAGGCCATGTGGTTAGCTTAGTAGGGATCGCAACTGACCCTGAAAAGATCAAGGTTATAGTCACTATGAGTCCATCATGCACTCCGAAAGAGGTACATAGCTTTCTGTCATCGATAGGGTACCATCGGAGGTTTATAAATGCCTTGTTAGAAAGGACGCTGCCATTAACGAACTTATTATCTTTTAGTTGTCTATTTGTATGGAGCGACCCTTGTAAGGTAGCTTTTGAGGATGTGAAACAGGAGCTAGTAAAAGCACCAGTTTTAAAAGCACCTAAAAGAGGTGAGGTATTTTACATATTTTCAGTAGCCACCATGCATAGTATCAGCTACTCTTTAGCCCAAATCTGGGAGGAAAAGTGGCATCATCCGATAGCTTTTGCTAGTCAAAAATTGGGCATATAAAAAATTAACTACACCTACATAGAGAAGTTGTGCCTTGCGATGGTCTTTGTGACTAAAAAATTTAGGCACTACATCCTCTATGAGAAGGTAGTTTTCTATACGAAGGCGGAAGGGCTTAGATTGCTTCTAACCAAGCTGCAACCGCCTGATCGTCTGGCAAAGTGGTCAATCACTTTGCCAGAGTCTGATTATAACATTAAGAGTAAGCCACCGAGGTTGCAGGGTATTGTGGAATGCCTTGTGGATTTCGGGGAGTCGAAAGAGAATTTGGCTGAAGGAAGTGATATTGAAGAAATGCTTAAAATTGATACAACTTCTATCCCATCTTGGTATGCTGCTATCACATATTATCTATCAACACGGGAGAGACTGGAGCTGGTTTATCAAAATCAGATGTCATGTAGAATGAATGGAGGATGCAAGGAAAATGGAAAAGCTAAGATTTGTGGAGACTGGTGATGATACTACACATCCTATTGTGCAGATTGGAAAAATTCCTTTGTCTATGCAGGATGGGAAAAAGAAATACATGTCTGATGTATTTCATGTCCCGAATATCACCAAGAATCTGGTTTCTGTTGGTCAAATGGTTGAGTAGGGCTTGCAGGTCAGATTTACTCCTCATGGATGCTTTGTTGAGAATATGAAAAATAAAGGTCACTTGATAGTAAAAGGAAAGAAGAAGGGAAGAATGTTTAACGTTGGATGCAAACATGTCTAAATTGAGTGCAGCAATGTTTGCACATGGGACCGGTGTAGTTGCAGATATTGATATCTCGCATAAATGCATTGGTCATGTTAATGTACAACGACTTAAATCAATGCATGCCCAAAATATTGTTGCAGGATTGCCTAAATTCAAGGTTGCAGAAATGCATAAGGTATGTGAAGCCTGCCAATTTGGAAAACAGGCAAGGAAACCATTTCCTAGACATGTTCAAGAGAGTGAGAAGCCATTGGAATTAATCCACTCTAATGTGTGGACTACTAAAGCTGCATCTCTTGGAGGTTGTTATTATTTTGTGACTTTTATTGATGACTATAGCAGAAAAGTTTGGGTGTATTTTATGAAAAAGAAAAGTGAAGTTTTTGGGCATTTCAAAACTCTTAAAGCTATGGTTGAAAAAGAAACAGGCCTGCAAATAAAATGCCTAAGGTCAGATTGAGGGGGAGAGTACCTCCCAAATGAGTTTGCAAGGTTCTTGCAGGAGCATGGCATAAAGCAGCAATATTCATGTAGTCATATCCCACAACAAAATGGAATTGCAGAAAGGAAAAACATGCATATTGGAGAGGTATCTCGTGCCATGCTCAACGAAAAAGACTTGCCAGATTTTTACTGGGCTGAAGCAGTTGCTACAACAGTCTACATAATGAACAGGACTCCCATTGCAGCAATACAAGGGATGACTTCAGAGGAGAGGTATACTGGTAGGAAACCAGATATTTCTCATTTGAAGATTTTTGGTTGCATTGCCTATGTTCATGTGCCAGATGAGTTGAGATCCAAGTTGGATCCAAAAGTTGAGAAGTGCATCTTTATTGGTTACTCTCTTCAGCAGAAAGGGTATAGATGCTATAACCCTTCTACTCGTAAGTTTATAGTGAGCAGAGATGTTGTTTTTTATGAGATGAGTAGCTGGTATAAACCAGTAAATGTGATTGATGATGTAGATGCACAAAATGGTAATGCTGCACAGAATTCACAGCAGCAGTCACAAAATATTAGTGGACCTGGAGTGTCCTCTAGCAGTGGTTCATATTCTTCGCCATGGACAGGCAGATTGAGATCAGGAGAATCTCCTCAAAACAATGCAGATAGTGGTATGCAGGTTTCACGAAAAGGAAAAGAGAAGGTAGATCAGCCTATGTTTGATGTGAATGCAGGTCACTCTTATGTGGATGGTGAATCGAGTGGCTCAGAACAGAGCATTGATGATGAGTTGGGTATTCCTTCTATTGTTACATCTGGAGTAAGGAAGACCAGGGATGTTTTTAGAGCACTTGGGAGTGAACCTACTTTGCGTAGGTCTACCAGAGCTAGGTATCCTGTGGATAGGCTGAAATATGATGGATTTGCAGCCATTCACTATGCATATATGGTCAAAGCGATACAGGAACCAGAACCCACTTCTTTTGAGCAAGCCATGGAAAAAGAAAAATGGGAGAAAGCCATGGATGAAGAAATGGATGCCTTGGAAGCAAATGCTTCGTGGGATTTGGTATCTTTGCCTAAAGGTAAAAATGCAATTGGTTGTAAGTGGGTTTATAAGGTGAAGCACAATGCAGATGGTTCTATGAACAGATACAAGGCAAGATTAGTAGTCAAGGGGTATGCACAAACATATGGCATTGACTATGAAGAAACATTCAATCCGGTTGCAAGGATGGCAACCGTAAGAGCAATCATTGCTATGGTTGCATCAAAGGGATGGTCTTTACATCAGATGGATGTAAAGAATGGCTTCTTGCATGGTGATTTGCAAGAAGAGGTCTATACGGAGCAGCCACCAGGTTATGTGCATGCTGTTCATCCTGAGTTTGTTTGCAGGTTGAAGAAAGCCTTGTATGGCTTGAAGCAAGCACCTAGAGCATGGTCTGACAAGATAGGACAGTATCTTGTCACTATTGGCTTTCAGATTTTCAAGACAGATTTCTCACTTTATGTGAGAAAAACAGATAAATGTATTATGCTACTTGTCATTTATGTTGATGATTTGATTATGACAGGTGACAGTGATGAAGATATCCTTCATGTGAAAATGCTATTGAAGCAAAAGTTTGAGATGAAGGATTTGGGAGAGCTGCGTTATTTCTTGGGCATTGAGGTAATTAGATCACCAAGTGGGATACAACTCTTGCAGAGGCAGTATGGATTGGACATGCTGTCCAAATATGGGATGACTGGCTGTAAGCCTATTTCAGTTCCTTTGGAGCAGAATGTGAAGCTGAGCACAGATCCAGGCGAGCTTCTGGAAGATCCTACTATGTACAGACGCATAATAGGAAGCTTGATTTATATGACTATTACCAGGCCAGATTTGAGCTATGCTATTGGATTGGTAAGTCAGTTTATGCAGGCTCCATAGAAACCACATTTGGATGTGGCTATATGCATACTCAAGTATGTGAATTCCACATTGCAGTATGGACTATTTTATGTGACTAGGGTTCAGATATAGTTGCATGGATACACTGATGCTGATTGGGCTGGTAGCATTTTTGATAGACGATATACCAGTGGATATGTGTTCTCTTTTGGGAGTGCTGCTGTCACTTGGAGCAGCAAGAAACAGCCTACAGTTGCCTTGTCGAGCACAGAGGCTGAGTAGTACAGGGGTGCAGCAATGGCTGCATGTGAGATAGCTTGGTTGCATAAGCTACTTTATGATATGCATCAACCAACAGATGGGCCAGTTGTCATTTATTGTGACAACATGAGTAGTATACACTTGGTAAATAACCCAATCTATCATGCTAGAACAAAGCACATTGAGGTGCATTATCACTATGTGCGGGAGAGGGTTTTACTAGGTCTTATTGATCTAGTTTATGTTAGCACAGAGGATCAGGTAGCTGACATATTTACGAAGGCATTGGGCGCAGAGAAGCCGCGCAAGTTCAGAGACCTGCTTGGTGTGCATGAATTGGGATTGAGCTCGAGGGGGAGTGTTGAGATATCGAGCTCCACTCGTGATATGCCAGGGTGACCATTGTGCATTTATGTCACCGACGTGTCAGTTGGCAGATGCGGTTGGTACACCGCCCATGAATAATAGCTAGATGACAGCTATCCTTATCTACTCTAGTTCGTGGCTTAGTTAGTATGCCACCTTATTTAGTTGAGTTTGGTTTGAGACCCATATATAGGGTTCTTCTATTTCTTTGTATAAGAGTTCTTTTGGCTTATACAACTAAGAAGAGGAAAACTGTTTTCAGCCTCCACCCTTGTGTGTATTCCCCCATTGTGCAAGCAAGAAAGCTACAAGTGAGACTCCTTCCTTCTCTCCCACAATCTTGACACTCGATTCCTCTAAGGGGGAGAGAATGTAATATATCAAATATTGAAATTCACACATAAGGTTAATGGGAAATTTTTTTCTTATCCTCTCGTCGGTGACAGTCGTGCTGGAAGGGGAGAGGGAAATAGAAGGGCCAGCAAGCTCCTCGTTGGAGCTTTCTTAGCCTTAAGGCCATGCACGTTGACACATACGAGAGGGAGGATCCCTCCCCTCCCCTATTTAAACAGGAGGAGGTGCTACCATAGGGGGGTATTGGAGGAGAGATCGAGGAGTGAGGGCTGCCATTATGAAACACTGAGGGAGAGAGAATGGGGTTGCCATGACGACTGACGGAGGGCTAGAAAACATGAAGAAATGTGTTGTCGTTCTACTGCCACGTCGTCGGTGCCCAGGGTGGAGCCGTCAGCTTCATTTCGCCGTCGACCAAACAGCCTTATCACACCCCCCTTCCCACGTGAATGCTTTAGAAGCTTCCTGGGGGGAAGCTTCTAAAAGGGCCTTCTTAGCCCCCTTTCCCCTAGTGTTAAAACCTCCCTCACTCCCCCGTGTTTAACCCTTAAGCCCCCTTTCACCCCCCGTGCTTAAACCCCTTTCCCTTTCCCTTGGAACCATCCCCCCCTCGGTTTTAACCCCTATAAGCCCCTATTCCATGGCATTTTGGAACCCCCCCTAGTGTTTTTAATTCTCCTTTAGCCCCTTACTTTTGGCTTCGAAATCATCCCCTCCCCCCCCCCTTGTCCATGTTTTAACCCTTAACCCCTTCCCTTTGGGCTTGAAACCCCCTCGTATTTAAAGTTCATAAGCCCCCTTTCTTTTGGGTTTATCACCCTTCCTCTCCCCCCCCCCCCTTCCCCCCCTCATATTTAAACCCTTTCCTTGGCCTATGCAAAATACCCTTATGCTTTGTTTTTCCCCTACTCGCTAAAGGAAAGAGAGTGTTGAGGATCTTTTAACACCTCCCTTTCCCACACAAAAACCCTCGTAAGGGATTTCACCCCTTTTCATTCCTCGTTTGAACGAGTCATTACAAGGCCATTAAGCCTTCCCCATGGCTTAATGAGTCTTAGTCGTGAAAGATTCTGAAACACCCCTTTCAAATTCTCGACTCCAAGGAGGAAGCCTTTTAAAACAGTTTTCGATGGACGGTGCAAGTTATTGCGAAAGAGAGCCACGGTGGAATATCAAAAAGGAGTTGTAAAGGTGCTTCCACGGTGGAAATGCCTCCTAAGAAAGTCCAAAGCGCAACCGCGGGAGGGTCGTCTCCCGGCATCCACGTGGATATCTCACCCCAAACCTAAGTTTTCCTTCCTAAATTTTATTTGATATTGTTGTAATTCAATCATGAAAGGTTAATTGTTAGAAATAGGATATATTTTTGTCCTAGATGCTCATGACGAAGGAACTTAGTCATCGATACTTTAAAATAAAACATGCAAATTAAAGAAAGCATAAACACACTTCTAGAAAATAGCTTTATGCATTGAAATGAACTATAAACTAGATTATTGTCCATTAAAATAGTATACTTTGTTTAAGCCTAGATGTATAAACTGCATATGGCACTCTTAACCCATACCCTCTTCGCAATGAATCATCATGGAAAGTGCAAAGCATGAAATGATTCTTACAATGCATAAACTCTATGAAATTATCGTTGTCAACTGCATAAATTAGCAAGAAAGAGGTTGCTTTTTTAGCATGAATTTTATTCGCAAAGTAAAAGGGAAGATTAGTTGAAATTAACCTAACCTCTGCCTGACCTCAAATCGATAAGTTAGGGTTATGCATAGACAACGAATCATGTGGAAGTAATCTCGGAATTATCTTCTAGAGTTAACCAAATTGGCATAAACCTAAAACACCTAAGCCATGGAGTACTTGTTCGGAATAAGTTAAATTCCAAGAAACGCCTATACCTTAAATACTTGCCCACATTCACTGAATGTAGGGATAGTGAAATGTAATTGTAAAGTGAGCTAGGGTTTGTCGCTAAGAATCTTACAAGATGAAACTTGGAAACCCTAGGTCTAATGACGTCAGCCTAGTAACCTGAAACAGATTGTTTCATGACTCCATTGTCTCATAGTTCGATGCGACACTTGCGTAGCAAGTGTGGAGTCATATGATCTTGTGATTGGATCACAAGAGAATGGCCAAATTCTCGCAATAAGGTTGGCGGATCCTTACGCAAGTTATCTTGCAAGAAAATGAATACTTTAGTATCCTTCTTGAGTAAGGAAGATTAATTGGAAACTAAAGACCAACCGATCAATTGAAATAACTGATGAACTTAAGGTTTGACCAAGTCGGGTTAATAGGATATGCCCTAGCCTAGGATATAGGGAATCTTGCCAAGTTGCAAGTCATCCGGGATCGAGTGCTAGATGCATTCGAAAGGAAGGATTCATTCCTTAGCAGTTTGCCAACAACAAAAACGGTCAATGGAAATGTTTGTGCTTGCTACAGATTTTAGAGCACTGTTTGGCTTTTTTTTATCAATGAATTAAAAGATAAATGGATATCTATACTTCAGGTTGAAGGCCTGAAGGGAGAGGTGGCTTCAGTTACCCCCGACTGCATGCCTAACCCTAACCAAGGGGGTTGTTGACCGCGCTGGGAAAGTGGACCGAACCCGCCGCGAGAGGTCTCTTCCTTGAGCGCTACTTGGAGCAGGAGGACGCTTGGGTGCCAGGGGGCTCTGGCCGTAAATCCCTCGCCTTTCGGGTCGTGCGCAAGAGGCTAATGTGACTCGGGATTGGATCTCGAGGCCACATACTAGTCTACGGGCGGAAACTTGGATTAGTGATCCCTGTGGATTATTGGATAGCCTTCGGGCGGATTGTGGATAAGCCTACGGGCTGGACTCTTTGTATTTCAAAGATAAATATGATAACCTGTTAATAAGAAACTTGTCTGATATTGTTTTTCTATGTCAAGTGATAAGATTACGTGAAAGAACCAGTGCCTAATGGGTTAATTAAAGAAGCTGGTTGTTACATGTCCAACTAATGTGTTAGGTAATTAAATAACTAAAACAACCCAAGGAAAGTGCGGAGGATGGGCCATAGGTCCGTCCTACAGATGGGTGGTCTCGGTTGGCCAGGAACTTTTCTCAAAATACGATGGACAGCTCGTCAAAGAATACGAACAACAAGAGCGTTGACCTAGAGTTATATTTGAACCCGATTTACACTGTTTTAGGGGAACGGAATGGGACTATGCCTTATGGTAGAGAGGTTGAGCTTTGCATCCCTCTCGTTTTCCATTCTCCTTGAACCAACTGCAGCATGAATCAGCTTCGGACCTGGCATTTTTGCGTAAAGTAGTATGCTTGGGTGTGACGCTAGTTGCTGTTAGAAAATGACCAATCAGGAAAACCCTAATTCGGGTCGATCCTAAGTGGGAACGGCCAGAATACTTCTGCTACGTGGCAGACGCGAAAAGCCCTAGATCGCAAACCCCATAACATTCCATGGGAGTGCCGGGCGAAGCTTTCTAGACATCCTTTCCTATGGACTGCTAAGAGGTGTCCTGAAAATACAAGTGGACACGTTACAACAATGGTGGAAAGTGCTACCTACCCAAAAGACTATAAAGCATTGTACTTGCCTATCATTTGAATGAAATGTCATAGTATTTTTGTCCTTTCAACCAAGTGTCATTGTCCAATTACACAAGATTTTGTTTATGATTCCAATCTTCAATCTTGGAACCTAATTCACTTGTGTAACAACCAATTGTCATGTATATGTATTCATGAGTTTAATATTTATCTTCCATCCTCCATAGCCATGCTCTAGATCCATGCTTCTTAACAATGGGGTAACATGTGCAACTATCTAATGGATATGGTTGCTCCTAAAAAAGCTTAGGAAATCTTGCAGAACATATGAATCAAAAAGTACATCAAGACAAATATCCTTGAGAGTCAAGTTGACCAACACAAAGAGAAATTAATGAGAGATTGTTATAAAGTTCATCAAAAGAATCAGAGATCTACATCAACAATTGATTGCTATTGGAGATTAATTACAAATAATGAGGTGTCTACAATTATCATTCATGGTTCAAGGAAGGATATGAAGGTCTTGGCCAATGCCTTATCATTTTAAGGAACAAACTCTCACTTGACAAGATGGAGAAAATTCTTAGAGATGAAGATCAAAGGCAAGCAACTATGAAGAACATTCATAAGAATAGTTCTACAAGTACTTTAACTAGTATAATTGATAAAGTATTATTTTCAACAAGATGACAAGAAAGATTGATTACCCAAAGAGGATAGGAAGACATGTGATAAACTAGCTCAGTCACAATCATAATCATCTACATGAAAAAGATAATTAGTTTTCCTGAAGAAGAGGAGGCCACTCTTGTAGAGATAAAAATAGAGGCAGAGCTAGAGGTATCATAACTCAATTCAATGTCATTATTCTTACAAAACATGAACATTTTGAGAAGGATTATAGGAAGAAACAAGCTAATGGGAAGGGAAAATTGGCTAACTTTGTTGATGAAGAAGGAAGCTCTCAATGCTTCTCTTGTGACAACTCTCTACTCTCAATTGATGAGGCTACACAAGCCAAATAGTATATATTTTTGAATCAAAGAAGAATTATGGTAGATTGATAGTGGGGTAAGCTTCCACATGTCTTCTTATGCAGAATATTTCTCTAAATTAGATTGTACTCATAATGGTAACATGTATCATGTACATAGTACTCCTAATGCTAGTTGTAAGTGAAGGAGACAAACATATTTTTCTCAATAGAAGGTTGAAAAATACACTTGGAGATATCATCTTAGTACCCTCATTGACCAAGAACCTATCTCAATTGGATCCTTAGCTGAAAAATGCTTTAAACTAGAGTTTTAAGGCAAGAAATGCCTCATAAGACTCAAAGGATCACTACAAGTTAGTGGCCAAAGGAAGGAAACATGCAAAATTCTTCAAACTTGATGGATCACCTTCAATATTTGTAGCCATACAATATGAAAGAATAGCTCCTCTTTCTCTTTCTCAGTTATGGTTAAGGCTATGACAATAAGAAAAAACATTTAGATCACATAATTGAGGAGAATTATTATCCAAATAATCTAGTTAATACCTCATTAAACATGGGATAAAAGGAAACTTACTTGCAACTATGTATCTTAGTAGAATGGTATTGCATAGAGGAAGAATAGAACCTTGTTTAAGGTAGCTAGACATATGTTGAAAGACAATCAACTTGCAAGTTGCTATTGGGCTAAAGTAATCAATATTTCCTACTACTTGATGAATAGGTCACTGACTAAAATATTCAAAGGTATTACAATAAATGAATATTTCTACTAGAGTATTAAGGGTTATTACAATGTATGAATCTTTCTATGGATCCAAGCCTCAAGTGTCTCATTTCAAAGTTTAGATGATGAGCATTTGTTCATATTCCTAATGAGAAAAGGAAGAAAGTTGATGACAAGCCTAGAATTTATGTGTTTGTTGGATATATTGATATAAATAAAGCTTACAAGATCTATGATCCAATAAAAAAGGAAACTTTTATATTAAGTGATATAATATTTGATGAGAAATGTAAGCTAAAAATTAACTCAATCCTCATATTTGGACACATACTCTTCCACAATTGTCAAAATACAAGTATGAACAACCATGAAAAAAGATCCTATTGAAGAATTTGAGGAAGAAGATGAAGACCATCAAGCAACCTTAAGGAGATCTACAAGATAGAGAGGAAGATACCAAATAGTAACATATCAAAATGTCAAAATCCAAATTTTAAGCAATGTAATCTTGCTCTTCTCACCTCAATAATATAAAATGATAAACCTACAACATACAAGGATGCAAGTCATAGAAAGCAATGGAAGGATGCTATGGATAATGAAATGTCTACATTGCATAGGAATTCTAGTTGGGATTTGTGTCAACTCCCACCTAATACGAAAGCACAAGCTCTTCCACCTCTCAAAATACAAGTACCAACAACCTTGGAAGAGATCCTATTGAAGAATCAAAGGAAGAAGATGAAGAACATCAAGTAGCCTTAAGGAGGTCTATAAGATAGAGAAGAACACCCCAAGTACCAACATATCAAAGAGGTAAAATTTTAGAGTTTGTTCAATGCTATCTTTCTCTTCTCACCTCAATGTTACAGCATGATGAACCTATAACATACAAGGATGCAAGTGGTAAAACGGAATAGAAGGATACTATGGATAATGAAATGTATACATTGCATAGGAATGATACTTGGGATTCATATCAACTTGCTCCCAATAACAAAGCAACTGCACTTCCACACCTCTAAAAATATAGGTACCAATAGCCATGGAAGATGTCCCTATTGAAGAATTGGAGAAAGAAGATGAAGATCATCAAGTAGCCATAAGGAGCTCTACAAGACAAAGAAAAACACCCCAAGTATCAACATATCAAAGAGGTAAAAACTTAGATTTTGAGTAATGTAATATTCTTCTTTTCACCTCAACTTTACAACATCATGAACTTATGACATAAAAGGATGCATGTGGTAAAAAGGAATGGAAGGACACTATGGATAATGAAATTCCTAGATTTCATAGGAATGATACTTGGGGTTTACATTAGCTCCCATCCAATAAAAAATCCATAGGATGTAAATGGATTTAAAAGTTGAAGAAAAAGATATTGATAGGTATAAAGGCAAGCTAGTTGTATAAACAGATTGATAGCTATAAAGGCAGGCTAGTTGTAAAGGATTTTCTCAAGAACATAGCATTGATCATTATGAAGATGCCTATGCATCTATAGCTACAACGAGCCCCATCAAGTTGTTGCTATGTTTGGCTACTCTTCAAAAATATGATCTATGGCAAATGGATTTAAACAATGCCTTTCTCAATGGATATCTTGAGGAAGAAGTTCACATGAAGAAACTACAAGGCTATGTTGAAGTAGCTAAATAACATTTGGTAAGAAAGCTAAAAAAGAGTTTTTATGGATTGAACTAATCTTCAAAAGCTTGGTATGGAAGAATGGATGGTCATCTCAAATGTCAAGGATTTTAAAATAGTAATTTTGATCATACTCATTATTATAATATTAAGAAAAATGATATTCTACTTATTTTTCTTTATGTAGAGTTTTTGATTTTGAAAGGAAGCAATGAGGTGGAGGATTTAAAGGTCAAACTCTTCCACCATGAGTTTGAAGTAAAAGACCTTGGATACTTGCATCATATTCTTGGTATTGAAATTTGGGGATGAATTCAAAATATATTTTTTATTTTTTAGTTAAGTATCTTTGATCTATCCTTAAAATATTTGGTATGGCTAGCTCTAAATCTATTTCTACACCAATGTAATTAGCCATCAAGCCAACTAATGATGCAAACAATTCTTTTTGTGATACTACTATATATAGACAACTCATTGGCTCCCTCATATACTTGACTATTACAAGGCCTGATCTTCATTATATAGTCAATTCACTTGCTCAATTTTCATTTAGTGTCCAAACATGTCTCATTGGGTGGTAGCCAAATGAGTACTTAGATACTTGAAACGTAGTCAATATTTGGCTGATAGAAAAAGCATCCATGGCAATGCTTCCTTCCTTGGAAATAGACCACTTCCTTGGTGATCCAAGAAGAAAGATATGATCAATCTCTCATTTATAGGGCCTGAATACAAGGTTTTCTCTATAATATATTGTAAAGCTATATGGCTAAAGAGATGCTTAAATAAACTTGGATTCTATGGATCCTCTAATCCCACTCCTATCCTTTGTGATAGCATCTCAACTAAATATTTAACAAAGAATCTAGTCATGCATCAAAGGACCAAGTATATTGAAGTGAGAGAGAATTTTGTCAAGGAAATGTGCATAATGTTGATACAATATTGCACCATTGCAATACCCAAGAGAATGTGGTTGGCATCTTTACTAAAGCTCTAGGCAAAGAGCTCTTCTACAAACATAGAGGAGGACTTGGAGCTTCCCTTGAGGGAAGGAATTTGAGGAGCAAGGGAAGGATCATTATGGAAGTCTCCAAAGTCTTTCAATCATTACTTATCTTTTTAGATTTCTTTCATTTCTTTTACATTTATAGATTGTAGTTAAAGATGTTGATAAACTTGAACGAAGGTATCAAAGTATGAAAGCTCACACTATCTCTTCAATAATGTGTGAATAATACTTTTTGGATAGCAAAGTTCAAGGATGATGATACAATGGTAATATGATGTAAAAGCATGCACTTGTAGTTATACAATTGACCTATAAAAGAACTTTTTGCCATACCAATACCTGGGTATGAAGAACAATAAATTTTTTTACTTTAATCAAGGAGAAAAATTTGGTTAGCACCCATGTAAAAAATAGTTTTTTAGGGATGATATCTCTCAATCTAGCCACCAATAGATTTTAGAGATACAAGAAGAGAATATGTTTAAATTTTTGAGTACTACAAGATGACTAAATAAATCTTTCATATTTGATTTCTACATTATCTTATATAGCCATGAATATGGCTGGTCACCTAAGTACTAAAATTCAGGATTGCACCTACTTATCTATTTAGGGAGTTACATATCTAGAGCTATAGCCACAATATCATGCTAGAGTATAAAGAAGAGTTATTCTCCACTTTATGGTGCATCTATCTAACAAAAATAAGCTCAAGGTTCACTCATAGAATAAAGTTATATAAGCCATTTTGAGTAACCAGACGACAATCTCAAGAGCAAACAATGCAGTTATAAACAATCATAGCACTGTGTCTAGTTTTTTATAGACAATAGACACCACCGAGTATAATATTGAGTAGAGCTAATATAGCTATACTATATAAATTATTCCTTCCTCCTATGTACTAGTTTTGGGTTTTGGGATTAGCATATCACTTGTATTAAGCATCCATAGTTGCCCACATGTTATAAATAAAGAGTTCAATACTAATCTTGTGTTGTACATCCATTGTGGGTTTGATTAATACTTGGGTTAGTCTTTTTCTCTCATCTCAACACATTTTGGTATCATCTTTTGTCAAGAATCATGTGGTGGGGGGACTTGCTCAAGATGTTACACCGAACACACACAAAATGCACAAGGAGAAGCTCACTCAAGAGACAAGAAGAGAGATGGAGGCCAAAACGTTTTCTTGCTGGTTTCTTCTTCTTCTTCCATACTCTTTACAATGTATACAAAGTATAGATAAGATACAACATAAAGGAAAGTGGCCTACTAAGTCAAACAATGCATAACTGACTACACTAGTCGATTGGCGCTATAACTATGCCAGATGTAAATAGGTGTAACAACCTGAATATAATAAGTAATGAGTCAATGGCCATGTGAGAGTCATAATGACCACCGACGTGCTAAGTGTAGATGTGTGGACCCATCTAACCAGGCGGTCCATCATCAATGTCCGCATGTGTTGAGCTTGTCATCTCAACACTCCTCCTCAAGCTCAACTGCATCTTTGCAACTCCAACTAAGCTTCGAAACTTTTGAAGCTTCTCTGTACCCAATGCCTTCGTGAAGATGTCAGCTATCTAATCCTGTGTGCTGACATACACCAAGTCAATCTCACCTGCTAGTACCTTCTCTCTCACAAAGTGGTAGTGTACCTCAATATGTTTTGTCCTGGCATGGAACACAGGTTTCCTAGCCAACTGTATACTGCTCATGTTGTCACAATAAATGACAACTGGACCTTCCATCTACACATCCAAATCAGCCAATAACTTTTGTAGCCATACTACCTCACATGCTGCAATAGCAGCACCTCTATACTCAGCCTCTGTACTTGATAAAGCCATTGTAGATTGCTTTTTGTTGCTCCAAGTAACTGCTGCACTACCAAGAGAGAACATGTATCCGCTGGTAGATCTTCTATCAGACATACTACCAGCCCAATCTGCATCTGTGTATCCAAAAACATGTACATCTGTACCTGCCTCATAGAGAAGTCCATAATGTAATGTGGACTTAACCTATCTTAATATGCGTCTGATTGCATCCAAATGTGGCTTTCTAGGTACTTGCATAAACTGACTCACAAGACCAACAGCATAACTTAAGTCTGGCCTTGTAGTGGTCATGTGGATCAAACTCCCCACTATTCTCTTGAACATAGTAGGGTCTTCTATCTCATCCCCAGCATCAGTACTCAACTTTACATTCTGCTCCAACGGGATTGAAAGTGGTTTGCATGCTATCATACCATACTTGGACAACATATCCAAGCCAAACTGTCTTTGGGACAGTCATATACCATCATCACATGTGATCACCTCAATGCCAAGGAAGTATCTTAGCTCACCTAAATCCTTCATCTCAAACTTCTTCTTCAAAGAGTCCTTGACTTCAGCAATCCCACTATCACTATCACCTGTAATAATCAAATCATCCACATAGATGACTATGATGACCAAACCTGCATTTCCCTTTCTCACATAAAGTGAGTGATCAGCATCAGAAACATAAAAGCCAATATTAACAAGATACTCTCTGATCTTGTTAGACCATGCTCTAGGTGCTTGCTTGAGCCCATAGAGTGCCTTCTTCAACCTGCACACATACGTGGGATGCTCTAAATCTTCATAACCTGTTGGCTGATCCATATACTCTTCTTCCTGCAAATCACCATGCAAGAAGGCATTCTTCACATCCATTTGCTGCAATCTCCAACCTTTGGCTGCTGCCAAAGAAATCACACATCTTATAGTTGCCATCCTAGCAACTGGACTGAAGGTTTCTTCATAATCTATGCCATATGTCTGGGCATAGTCTTTTGCAACCAGCCTAGCTTTGTACCTACTAATAGAACCATCTGCATTGTGCTTAATCTTATAAAACCACTTACATCCAATAGCTTTCTTGCCCTTCAGCAATGATACTAGATCCCAAGTCTTATTGGCCTCTAATGCAGCCATCTCCTCATCCATTGCTGCATCCCAATGAGCATGACCAATAGCCTCCTCAAAACATGTGGGCTCAACATCCTCAACTAGTTTCACCAGATAAGCATAACGGTGAGCTACATAACCTTCAAAATCGAATCTTTTAATAGTGTATCTGACCCTGCTAGATCTGCATACCATCGGATCACTCAATGGAGCCTTTACATTACTATGAGCTCTCTGTACACCTGGTGTCTTGACAGAAGGAATACCAAGCTCATCATCCAAGCTCTCTGAGCCACTGGAGTCTCCATCAAGGATTGGATCAATGCCATTCAACACTTTATTCTTTCCTTTGTCTTTACCTGTAGTGCTACTAGATGCACTTGAAGATGTAGAGGTACTCCTTAGTCTCACAGACCAAGGACTACTAGATGACATCTCTGGTCCACTAAGAGTTCGTGATTCTTGCTTTTCAGCCTGCACATGAATGTCATGATCATCATCATCATCCAATGCATCACCACTAGATGCATACCAACTACTCATTTCATCAAAGATGGCATCCCTGCTCACTCTGAACTTACATGTGACAGGGTTATAACAGCGATACCCTTTCTGCTCTAAAGAGTATCCAATAAAGACACACTTTTCAGCCTTTGGATCTAGTTTCTTCTGCAACTCATCTGGCACATGAACATACGCGATGCAGCCAAACACTTTCAAGTGTAAGACATCAGGCTTCTTACCTATAAAACATTCTTCGGGGGTCATACCATGAACTGCAGCTGTGGGAGTTCTGTTTATAATATAAACAGTAGTATGAATAGCCTCAGACAAAAAATGCTTAGGCATATTCTTTTCAGCCATCAAGGCACGTGCAACTTCTACAATATGCATGTTTTTCCTTTCTGCAACCCCATTTTGCTGTGGGATATACCCGCATGTGAACTATCTCTTTATCCCATGAGATCTCAGAAAATCACTGAACTCATTCGAGAGGTACTCTCCCCCTCCATCTGACCTCAAGCACTTTACTTTCAAGCATGTTTCTCTTTCAACTACAGCCTTGAAAGTTCTAAAGTGCTCAAACGCTTCACTCTTTTCCTTCATAAAATATACCCATAGCTTTCTAGAATAATCATCAATGAATGTGACAAAGTATGAACTGCCTCCAAGAGATACATTTTGTGCAGGCCCCCAAATGTCTGTATGCACAACATCAAGGATATTTCTGCTTACATCTCTGTCATGTGAAAAGGGTTGTCTTGCTTGCTTACCAAACTGACATGCTTCGCATACCTTATGAAATTCTGCAACTCTAAATGTAGGCAAACCTGTAACCAACCCTTTGGAATGCATTAATTTCAGCCTTTGTACATTTGCATGTCCAATGTGTTTGTGCCAAATTTCAATATTTGTAGCAACATCTTTTCCTTTAGCATACATAGTAGCATTCATAGTAGGAATTCCAGCATCGAGAGTAAACATACGTCCAACTCTACTTCCCTTTGCTACCAACTTGCACTTGTCATTGAAGTCTTCTACAAAGCAGCCCTTTGCATTAAATCTGACTTACAACCCTTGCTCTACCATTTGACCGACTGACACCAAGTTCTTTGTAATAGATGGCACATGTAATACATATGAAAGACTCTTTGTCTTACCATCATGCAAGGACAAGGGAACTTTTCCAATGTGTGAAATTGGGTGGCATGAATCATCACCCGTCTGCACATAACCTGAATTTTGCAAATCATGCATCTCTCCAAACCATTCTGCATGGCTGGTCATATGATTGGATGCACCTGAATCAACATACCAAACATCATCATGTGTTCCCTTTCCTGTAACAGCATTCAGCATGTGCTGCATAACAAACAGACGTTCATTTTTATCTTCATTCTGTCGTGAAGATGATGCATAGTTTCCTTGCTGCAACTTACCACTGCAAATATCATCTTTCTTAGCATAACATTGGGCTGCAATATGACCTATTTTTCCATAGTAGTGACACACAATACTAGAGTTATTAGAGCCTCTATTCTGCCATCCACCTCTTCCTCTAAAGCCCCCCCTGCCTCTAAAGTTACCAGACCTCCTGAAACCTGCATATTGCCAAATTGCTGATTCAATCTGTTTTGCTGGTTGTCACTACCACGTCCTGTACCACGGCCTCTTGAAGAGAACCTACCACGTCCCCTTCCTGAACTGGAGTAGAAAGCTTGGACTTGTTCACCACTTCTTTCAGATGTCACACTCTGCATCTTGATCTCTTCAGTGATAATAAGGGAGACCAACTCATCGAAATTTGGAAATGACTTTCTGACATATACGGAAGTTACAAAAGACTTCCAAGCCTTTTCATTGTTAAGTCCACCCAAGGTAGACGATACCAAATCATCATCATCAGGCATTGCATCAATCACTGCCAATGCATCTGCAATGCTCCTTACCTTCAATGCATACTCATTGATAGACATCTTCCCTTTCTTCAATGTATTCAACTCTTGTTTGAGTTGAATCTTTCGTGCCTTTGTATTTACGGAAAACATACTTTCAAGTATGGTCCAAGCTGCATATGAATTCTCTGCATTTCTAATATGTCCCAGCATATTATTGTCAATTATTGCAGACAGCCAATACATGACCTTCTTGTCT
Source organism: Lygodium microphyllum (assembly GCF_053477565.2). NCBI lineage: Eukaryota > Viridiplantae > Streptophyta > Polypodiopsida > Schizaeales > Lygodiaceae > Lygodium > Lygodium microphyllum. Next base: position 46,875,652 of record NC_141135.1, on the reverse strand, counting down.
TTTGCATTCCATTCCTTCCGTGCCTTTGTCTCTTCTGTAGTTGGAGGATCACTCACCTCTGGCTCCTTTTCTTCACCTAAAACAAACTCGTAGAGGCATTTTTCAATAAGGAAGTTCGTGACATGGAACTTCCATGAAGGGTAGTTGTTCTTGTCGAGCTTCTCAATGATGGGGCTTCCACTGTTCTCTGCCATTATCACAAAACTAATACCAAATAGCAAGCAAATCTTCTGCAACCCTCGACCTGTAGTGCACAACAATACACCAGACAGCCTTTTTCACTATCTGCTCAACAATACATGCAATCTGCAACCTGTTTGCAGATAAACCTTATGTTTGCTTCTTGCAAACACCTCAAGAATTATAGATTCGCAATCTGTAACCTGTGCACCCACTTTCGGTCAAAACAGTCGAAATCACAGTGTACCCTGAAACTGCTATCCGCAACCTTGCGGCTCTAAAACGGGGCCTGAAACGGCCTCAGATGCCCAAAATAACTGTGGGTAAGCCTTAAAGGGCTTGTCTGCAGAATATGTAGCGATTTTCATGCACACCAAATCTCACTGCAATCTGAGATTTTTGCTCTGCCCTGCTTCCAGTGCCTCCACAGGCACTATCCAAGAGAAAGAGTGGAAGGATGGAAGAGCTTTTTACCCGTGGCTTGCTTGCTCGAACCTTGCTTCTTCTCCTTCACTTCAGCCTTCGAAATCAACCTCTCTCAGTGGCGCGGCTCTGATATCATGTCAAGAATCGCGTGATAGGGGGACTTGCTCAAGATGCTGCGCTGAACACACACAGAATGCACAAGGAGAAGCTCACTCAAGAGACAAGAAGAGAGATGGATGCCAAAACGTTTTCTTGCTGGTTTCTTCTTCTTCTTCCACACTCTGTACAATGTACACAAAGTATAGATAAGATACAACATAAAGGAAAGTGGCCTACTAAGTCAAACAATGCATAACCGACTACATTAGTCGACTGGCGCTATAATTATGCCAGTTGTAAATAAGTTTAACAACCTGAATATAATAAGTAATGAGTTAGTGGCCATGTGAGAGTCATACTGACCACCAACGTGCTAAGTGTAGACATGTGGACCTATCTAACCAGGCGGTCCATCATCAATGTCCGCACGTGTTGAGCTTGTCATCTCAACATCTTTACTAGATAGTTGATTATATCAAAAGTACTTAACATCTATAGGTACTTTGGTATCTAGAAAAGCACTTTTGTCTCTATGTAAACGTACATTGTCTTTATGAAAAAGTGATTTTGTCTATGTAAAAGTACATTTTCATAGTATTGTTATCATTGCTTTACTAATTCATCGAGGATCACCTCTTCTCATATTCCTCATCCCTTATTTACATTTAGATCCATCAAAATTTTCATTTCAACTCAATAAGGCTATAAGCTATGTTTATGACATGGTTATTCTTTTTAAAAAAGAGAAAGACAAAATAAAGAGAAGTATGCACTCACAAGCATTGTGTTGCACTTAGGGCTCCTCAAGTTTAGATGCATCTAGTGACCATGGTTGGATCTCTAACCCCCTGTTTGTTTTTCCATTTTATCTCACATTCAATCAAGGGTACATCAAGGTCAATACATACCTAGGGAGTTTTGGCTCTCCTTGGTTAGTAGATGTATCTCCATGTATCACTACACCTTTTTCCTCTTCATCTCAATTTCCAAATGGCAATAAATCACTAAAACATGGTGAAATTTGATATTTAGCATGAAGATAGAAATTCCATTAACTATCACATGTTGTTAATCCATTAAAAAGTCATGTGCTTCAAGTGTTATGCAAATTGAACTCCAGATTTTATCCATTTTACCTTTACGTGTTCTCCATCTTCTTTTTCAATAAGTCCCTTTTCCCTCAAAAGTGATAGTAATTTCCATCTATATTAGTTGAATATTTCTTATTTCATGAGCTACTATTATCAATAATAGAGTTGATAGAGTAGTTTTCTTGCTAAGTACTAGGCCATGTAAGCATGCAAACTCATAGGTATATTTGCACCATAATCTATACATAATTTTGGATCCTCAAGTGTGGGACAACACTTTACTCACAAACCAATAAAATCATATGTCTCATGCACAAGATAAAATATTGGCACTCTTCCTTAGGAAGATATTCCACATGAGGTTTTACTTTGTAGATGCAAAAGTTCATGAAGAATCATGTGCCATCATTTCTACATCCACACTAAATCTCCAATGTTTTGCAATCTCCTCTTCATTTTCCATGACTATTGAAGCTTTATCCAACATAAAGGATCATTAATCATGAGTATCAACAATCCCATCTTCTACCCACTATGTCACCATCTAACATTGTCATCCTTGCCAATTAATGTAGTACTAGCAACATCCTCCATTCCATGAATTGAAGCTTCATTATTTTCATCTTAAGAGTTTTTTTAAACTAAATTCATCACTCCTCCATTATGTTGTCTCCTAGCTCTTGAAAGAAATTTCAAAGCATATTGACTAGAAGAAGAGGCCTAAGAATTGTTCCTTCCATGGTGACCAAGTTCAACAGAGCCTCAATGTTGAGATGGCAAGCTCAACACGTGCGGACATTGATGATGGACCGCCTGGCTAGATGGGTCTGCACGTCTACACTTAGCATGTTGGTGGTCATTATGATACTCACATGGCCACTGACTTATCACTTATTATATTTAGTTTGTTACACCTACCTATAGCTGGCAAAGACATAGAGTTCTTCATCAATTGTCTTAGCATTCTATATCTATCTTTATTGTGAGTGTTATGGGACTAGTAATCATGTCGAAGGGGTTAAAATATTAACAATATTTTGTGAAGAAACAAAGTTAAAAGAAGTTCAAGCACAACTTTTTTTTTTGGTAGATTATACCTTTTGGAGCACTTTAGTGACTAATTTTTTCACTTGTATTACTTTTGCACTTTATGATATGCTATTATGTTATTATCATGCTTGTATTATTTTGTGAGAGACATGCTCACTCTCATACATATTGTATTATTACCCATAGTTATATTTTTCATGGACTTAACTATTGTTGTGTGGATTGCACATATGGATTTGTAATCAAAATATTGTAGTTTAGGTCTATTGTATGGATTGCACACATGAATTTGTAATGAGAATAGTATATATTAGGTCTAATTAGATCAAAGTACAAGCATGCTTCAAGAAATGACCATCCTAGATTTTACAAAGTAGTTAGGATGCCCAAAAGAGGACACAAACCCTAGCTCATAGTTGTAGAAATCCTAAAACTAAAAATGAGTGAAAACCATGGAATGCAAATAAGGCACCAACCTAGATAAAGGGGCTAATCCTAACCATAATTTTGGTCTATATAATGCTAGGAGATATTAGATGTACTTACCCTTTTGGTTTATCCAAGTTATGGAAGCTTTGTTAGTACAACTATTGAGCAATCATTTACTTCTATTTTTATCATATTCTCATTGTTGAGAGTGAGGGATTGAGTGTAAGAGGTGCGTTGACTAAGGGACTGAGGGAAAGTAAAGCTCTACATTTTCTTCTTGCTTTTATTCTTCTTCTTTCCATCCATGGTAGGAGGTTTGAGTTTAGAGTTATGTGTGAGGTTGCTAGATTGCAAGAGAGTGAGGAATCTAGTGTGATAAAGCTCTCCTCCATCTTCTTCCTCACCTTATTATTCTCTTTCTTTTTCTCTCATCATTGGCATACTTGGTGATGGGTGCAAATGAACAATGACATTGAAGCGGGTTACTTAGGTCATGGAATCAAGTTTGAGTCTTCAAGATTTTGGACTACAACAAGGAAAGGTAAGTTCATGTGTTCATTACAACTTGAAGCTAATCTTATATTCTTGCTTTCTTGGGTTAAAGAGAAGGATGCATGGTTAATTAGACAAGGTAAGAGATCATCACCAAAGAAAAGTACATCATCTAAAGGAATAGAAGTTTGTCATTCAAGATGTTATTTTAGATGCAATCCAATATTCCCATAAAGTTACCATCAACTTGTTATCCCTATCTAATTATGATCCTGATACTATCTTTTGTTAGGATATTGACTAGGATTTTATTCTTTAACTCTACTTGGTTGTTTACTTATAAATAATAAGATATTGACTTTTGATGAATGATCATGATTCTAAAGAGTAGGTGGTCTACCGCTTTATTTATAAAGTGTGTTTCTTGGTCACTCAAATCTCTATTGAACACCCAAATCTAGGTATTTCTCTATTGTACATAAATTTGATTGTCATTCTTACATCAATATTTTGTTATCTCTTGGTTGGGCATACTATTCTATAGGTTTGATGGGTCCCATAAAGATAATCTCTTATTTTTCAAAGGATTGACTAGCTAAAACTAGAAATAGCTTCATTTTATCCTTATTGATAGGCATATGCTCATATTATCACAAATTTTTACAAGTTGTTTTGTATCCTTGAATACAATTGGCCACCAAAGTTGTGATTGCAAAAGCTTTCATGCCATGCTAGTAGCATGGCATGTGATAATTCCCACATGTGCCTCTAATAGCACATCTTTGAACTCATGCTCACATATGAACATTTTCATTGATTCATCTTGTCCTAACTTATACAAATGTCTTGATTAAACCCTATTTTAATGAATAGGTGTGTAAGTCAAGCTTTCTTTATTGGCTGCTTGGACAATCAAGGTGGTATGTAAAAATAATTCTAGAAGAAGTTGCCCATCTCAACCTATTCCCCTTTTGTTGTCCCTAATTAAATCTCTTCATCCATGGACATGTGGATGATATTTAGAAAGAGTGATTTAGTCCTCCTACTTCACGAGTTTCCAATTTTGACATAGCAAATCTCCAGAACTACCATTTTTCATGATTGTTCAAGAACTCCTCATGTTGACCAATCTCATCTACTATAACAAGTTTTTCCTACTTCTACAAATGTTATACTTTTGTAATTCTTGATCTCTAATATCCTTTTGAACTTTCCAATCCAAACCCTTCTTCCTTTGAGCTCTTATAATTGCCATTGCCTCAACATCCTCCTAACACTCTTCCACAACCATGCAACTAGAATAATTCCATCAAGCATGAATCTTTGAAACACTATTCACATGTTAAGCTAGTGCCATTCTCAACTCTTGAACTTCTGGGAACTCTTCCACTAGATTCATACCAATATGTCCTTTAGGGCACATCTTTGTTGCTCCTTAGGAAAATCTATGATAACTGCAACAAGTGGGACTAATAGATGTAGATGAGATGCCCTTATGGACCATATTCCCTGATGTCACGACATTCCTCTCTCAAATCTATGTCTAACCCACAATTCATATTGTGGCCCCACAAAATACCCCTAGACTTTAGAATAGGGCTGTTGCCTATTGGCCTACAAACTATGCTAGTCTATTTGGAAATCTGCGAGATCCTCTAAACCCTCTCTACATGTGTTTATCCATAACAACCTAATGAACAACTGGTGGTTGTGGCACTCTTACAGGTGGTTGTGGATTCCTCACATTGGGGTTGTACTAACAAATATTCCCTTCATTTTCCATTTTTATTACAAATCTGACATACCTTTGTTGTCTCTCTAACACAAAAAATCCTAACACTTTTAGTTTTTCTAAGTCTACTTTTAAACCTAACTTACAACCAATTTCTTCTTAGAGGAGGATTTTGATTTAAAGGATTTGTGGTGAGATTTTTATGATTTTCCATCTCTTTCTGCTTCTTCTTCTTCTTCTTTCTCTTTATATACTCATCATCATAATCTTCAAAATCTTCATCAAATTTTGAATCGAAACTGTCACTTTCATATTGTGAATCTTCAGCTTCTTTATAATCATTCTAGCATTGCTCACAGAATCAGATCCTACATCTCCTTGTGTATGAGAATGATAAACCCAATCAGACAAGGTTTCCATTTATGAGACATGCATGGAATAACTCATGACCCTTGTAGTTGGTACATTCAGATGTATGGGGTCTGTCTCATAATGCTTCTTTTGGTGGTGCTTGTTACTATGTATCCTTCATTGATGATTTTAGCAGCAGGTATACTTGGCTTTACATACTGAAACATAAGGATGATGTGTTTGATGCATTCAAGGACTTCAAGAAGTATGCTGAAAATGAGTTGAGCTATAAAATTTCATGTCTTAGATCAGATGAAGGTGGAGAATATGTCTCTAATTACTTTGACAAGTACCTTGCTAAACATGGAATTAGAAGACAGTTAACTTAAGCTATACACCGCAGCAAAATGGTGTAGTAGAAAGGAAAAATAGGGCACTGATGGAATCGCCAAGAGCTATGTTGAATGAGAAGAGTTTGCCAAATGGTTATTGGGCTGAAGCAGTAGTGACTATTGTCTATGTGCTGAATAGAATCCCTACAACAGGGATTCATGATGTAACTCCATATGAGAAGTTGTATGGTCATAAGCCTGACATTTCACACTTGAAGGTATTTGGCAGCATTGCATATGTACATGTTCCTGATGAAAAGAGGAAGAAATTGGATCCTAAAGTTGTCAAGAGTGTGTTTCTTGGTTATGCACAAGACCAGAAAGCTTACAAGTGTTATGTACTGTCTACACATGAAACATTGATTAGCAGAGATGTTGTTTTTGATGAGTTGACATCGTGGCATGGTAATCTAGTTGCAGTGGCTACTGATAGATCAGTCAGCACTAGTAATGCAAAAAATACACCTATAGTGCATACATCTATGAGTGGTCCTATAGGTGATGGTGTCAAGATTGTGGGAGAGAAGGAAGGAGTCTCGCTTGAAGCTTTCTTGCTTGCACAATGGGGGAAGACACACAAGGGTGGAGGCTGAAAACAGTTTTCCTCTTCTTAGTTGTGTAAGCCAAAAGAACTCAAGTACAAAGAAATAGAAGAACCCTCTATATGGGTCTCAAACCAAACTCAACTAACTAAGGTGGCATACTAACTGAGCCACGAACTAGAGTAGATAAGGATAGCTGTCATGTAGCTATTATTCATCGGCGGTGTACCAACCGCGTCTGCAACTGACAAGTCGGTGACATAAGTACTCAACGGTCACCCTGGCGTATCACGAGTGGAGCTCGATATCTCAACACTCCCCCTCGAGCTCAATCCCAATTCCTGCACACCAAGTAGGTCTCTGAACTTGCGCAGCTTCTCTGCGCCCAATGCCTTCGTGAATATGTCAGCTACCTGATCCTCTGTGCTGACATAAACTAGATCAATAAGACCTAGTAAAACCCTCTCTCGCACATAGTGATAATGCACCTCAATGTGCTTTGTTCTAGCATGATAGACTGGGTTATTTGCCAAGTGTATACTACTCATGTTGTCACAATAAATGACAACTGGCCCATCTGTAGACTGATGCATATCATAAAGTAGCTTATGCAACCAAGCTACCTCACATGCAGCCATTGCTGCACCCCTGTACTCAGCCTCTGTGCTCGACAAGGCAACTGTAGGCTGTTTCTTGCTGCTCCAAGTGACTGCAGCACTCCCAAAAGAGAACACATATCCACTGGTAGATCGTCTATCAGAAATACTACTAGCCCAATCAGCATCAGTGTATCCATGCAACTGTATCTGAACCCCAGTCTCATAAAATAGTCCATACTGCAATGTGGACTTCACATACCTGAGTATGCGTCTAGCCGCATCCAAATGTGGTTTCCTTGGAGCTTGCATAAACTGACTTACCAATCCAATAGCATAGCTCAAATCTGGCCTGGTAATAGTCATATAAATCAAACTTCCTACTATGCGTCTGTACATAGTAGGGTCTTCTAGAAACTCACCTGCATCTGTACTCAGCTTCACATTCTGCTCCAAAGGAACTGAAATAGGCTTACAGCCTGTCATCCCATATTTGGACAGCATGTCCAATCCATACTGCCTCTGCAAGAGCTGTATCCCACTTGGTGATCTAATCACCTCAATGCCCAAGAAATAACGCAGCTCTCCCAAATCCTTCATCTCAAACTTCTGCTTCAATAGCATTTTCACATGAAGGATATCCTCATCATTGTCACCTGTCATAATCAAATCATCAACATAAATGACAAGTAGCATAATACCTTTCTCTGTTTTTCTCACATAAAGTGAGAAATCTGCCTTGGAAATCTGAAAGCCAATAGTGACAAGATACTGTCCTATCTTGTCAGACCATGCTCTAGGTGCTTGCTTCAAGCCATACAAGGCTTTCTTCAACCTGCAAACAAACTCAGGATGAATAGCATGCACATAACCTGGTGGCTGCTCCATATAGACCTCTTCTTGCAAATCACCATGCAAGAAGGCATTCTTTACATCCATTTGATGTAAAGACCATCCCTTTGATGCAGCCATAGCAATGACTGCTCTTACGGTTGCCATCCTTGCAACCGGACTGAATGTTTCTTCATAGTCAATGCCATATGTTTGTGCGTACCCCTTGACTACTAATCTTGCCTTGTATCTGTTCACAGAACCATTTGCATTGTGCTTCACCTTATAAACCCACTTACAGCCAATTGCATTTTTACCTTTAGGCAAAGGTACCAATTCCCATGTAGCATTTGCTTCCAAGGCATCCATTTCTTCATCCATGGCTTTCTCCCATTTTTCTTTTCCCATGGCTTCCTCAAAAGAAGTGGGTTCTGGTTCCTGTATCACTTTAACCATATATGCATAGTGAATGGCTATAAATCCATCATATTTCAGCCTATCCACAGGATACCTAGCTCTCGTAGACCTGCGCAAAGTAGGTTAACTCCCAGGTGCTCTCAAAACATCCCTGGTCTTCCTTACTCCAGGTGTAACAATAGAAGGAATACCCAACTCATCATCAATGCTCTGTTCTGAGCCACTGGATTCACCATCCACATAAGAGTGACCTACATTCACATCAAACATGGGCTGATCAACCTTCTCTTTTCCTTTTCGTGATACCTGCATACCACTATCTGCATTACTTTGAGAAGATTCTCCTGATCTCAATCTGCCTGTCCATGGCGAAGAATGTGAACCACTGCTAGAGGATGCTCCAGGTCCACTAATATTTTGTGACTGTTGCTGTGAATTTTGTGCAGCATTACCATTTTGTGCATCTACATCATCAATCACATTTACTGGTTTATACCAGCTACTCATCTCATCAAAAACAACATCTCTGCTCACTGTAAACTTACGAGTAGAAGGGTTATAGCATCTATACCCTTTTTGCTGCAGAGAGTAACCAATAAAGATGCACTTCTCAGCTTTTGGATTCAACTTGGATCTCAACTCATCTGGCACATGTACATAGGCAATGCAACCAAAAATTTTCAAATGAGAAATATCTGGTTTCCTACCAGTATACCTCTCCTCTGGAGTCATTCCATGTATTGCTGCAGTGGGAGTCCTATTCATTATGTAGACTGCTGTAGCAACTGCTTCAGCCCAATAAAAATCTGGCAAGTCTTTTTCATTGAGCATGGCACGAGATACCTCTCCAATATGCTTGTTTTTTCTTTCTGCAATTCCATTTTGTTGTGGGGTATGACTGCATGAATATTGCTGCTTTATGCCATGCTCCTGCAGGAACCTTGCAAACTCATTTGAGAGGTACTCTCCCCCTCCATCTGACCTTAGGCATTTTACTTGCTGGCCTGTTTCTTTTTCAACCATAGCTTTAAGAGTTTTGAAATGCCCAAAAACTTCACTTTTCTTTTTCATAAAATACACCCAAACTTTTCTGCTATAGTCATCAATAAAACTGACAAAATAATGACAGCCTCCAAGAGATGCAGCTTTAGTAGTCCACACATCAGAGTGGATTAATTCCAATGGCTTTTCACTCTCTTGAACATGTCTAGGAAATGGTTTCCTTGCCTGTTTTCCAAACTGACAGGCTTCACATACCTTATGCATTTCTGCAACCTTGAATTTCGGCAAACCTGCAACAATATTTTGGGCCTGCATTGATTTAAGTCGCTGTACATTAACATGACCAATGCGTTTATGCCAGATATCAATATCTGCAACTACACCGGTCCCATGTGCAAACATTGCTGCACTCAATTCAGACATGTCTGCATCCAATGTAAACATTCTGCCCTTCTTCTTTCCTTTTGCTATCAAGCGACCTTTATTTTTCATATCCTCAACAAAGCATCCATGAGGATTAAATCTGACCTGCAAGCCCTGTTCAACCATTTGACCAACAGAAACCAGATTCTTGGTGATATTCGGGACATGAAATACATCGGACAGGTATTTCTTTTTCCCATCCTGCATAGACAAGGGAATTTTTCCAATCTGCACAATAGGATGTGCAGTATCATCACCAGTCTCCACAAATCCTGGTTTTTCCATTTTCCTTGCATCCTCCATCCATTCTGCATGACCTGTCATGTGGTTTGATGCACCTGAGTCAACATACCATACATCATTGCTTTCTTCTGCATTTGTCACAGAATTGTTCATGTGCTGCACCATAAACAAGTGCTCATTTCTGTCATCACCCTGTCTACTAGAAGATGCATAATTTCCTTGTTGCAGTTTTCCATTCATGATGTCATTCTGCTTTTTATAGCAGTCTTTAGCCATATGACCCATTTTACCACAGTAGTAGCATTCAACATTACTGTTTGCATTTTGGCCTCTTTGCCATCCACCACGACCTCTTTGGCTCCCCCTGCCTCTAGAGTTACCACGTCCTCCTCCATAGGACTGGTTTTCTTGAGTCTGCTGCATATTCTGATTTCTGCCACGGCCTCCAAATCGGCCTCCTCTACCTCTGCCTCTACCTCTTCCAGCATTTGAGTAGAAGACAGCTTCTTTTGAAGTTCCTCCTGAAGAAGATGCACCACCATTTCTCTGTTCCTCAGAAATTAGAAGAGCAATCAACTCCTCAAAATCAGGAAATCTTTCACGAACTGAAATGGATGTCCGAAACTGTGCATAATCCTTTCCTAGACCATTCAAGGTCACAGAAACTAAATCATCATCTTCCACTGGCGACCCAATGGAAGCAAGTGCATCTGCAATCTTCTTCACCTTCATGTGGTAGTCATTGATGCTCATATTTTCTCTTTGCACATTGTGCAACTCTTGCTTGAGCTGCATTTTCCTGGCTTGCATATTTGTGCTATACATCTTTGACAGAGTATCCCATGCCTCCTTTGGCGTACTTGCATCCTGAATATGCACAATCATAGAGTCTGAAATGCTGATAGACAGCCAGTACATAACTTTCCTGGCTCTCTCATGCCATGCTTTGAATGCCTGCATTTGCTGTTGATTGGGAACATCAGGAAGAACTGGTTCTTCTTCATTTCCTGCAACAAATTTCCAATATCCTTTTCCCATAAGGAAATTCGTCATTCTAAACTTCCATGCCTGGAAGTTGTTCTTGTCAAGCTTTTCAGTGACAATCTGTGAAAGAGAATCAGACGCCATTACAGAATACTGCAAGAAATTCTGTCACTGCAAAAAAAAAAACACAGCTTCACCCTCACAAGGGCAAATCTGCAAAACTGGCGAAAGTAGTATTTGACCACACAGTCACTTCCTAGTGACGATTTTGCATAAACAAGAACCAAGGATGATTCTGAAACTCCCAATGTCTCTGCGCACAAGCATACGATGCAATTTCTACAGTAACTTTTCACCGACCTGTAGAACAGTGGCTGCACAGCATAAAACTGAGCCTTTTCCTGAGTGCGTGCAGAAAACTTCCGTCTGCGAAACAAGCCCCGAAATGGCCTCAAATAAAAAAAACAAGGTCGCCAAGGGCCAAAGCCCTTTCCCGCAGCATATACTGCCCTCTTGCTTCACCGCGAAGGGCGTCTCAACCTGAGACAATGCACTCCTGCACTTTCCGACTGTGCTACCTGCAGAGATCTACTCCCAAAACAGAAAATGAAAGCAACACTGCTCCTCTTACCAGAACACCGCGAGCTTGGCTTGCTTTCTTGAGCTCCTTACCACGAACAAGGCTCTGATACCATGTCAAGATTGTGGGAGAGAAGGAAGGAGTCTCGCTTGAAGCTTTCTTGCTTGCACAATGGGGGAAGACACACAAGGGTGGAGGCTGAAAACAGTTTTCCTCTTCTTAGTTGTGTAAGCCAAAAGAACTCAAGTACAAAGAAATAGAAGAACCCTCTATATGGGTCTCAAACCAAACTCAACTAACTAAGGTGGCATACTAACTGAGCCACGAACTAGAGTAGATAAGGATAGCTGTCATGTAGCTATTATTCATCGGCGGTGTACCAACCGCGTCTGCAACTGACAAGTCGGTGACATAAGTACTCAACGGTCACCCTGGCGTATCACGAGTGGAGCTCGATATCTCAACAGATGGGTCATGTTCAGTAAGTCCTTAGTCAGGATGCTTGCAGGGTTGTAATCCTATGTCCACTGACACAAATATGTCAGTGAGAGGGAGATTGGATAAGGGAAAAGAAAATATACTTGAGGATGCGATAGGTCCACTTATAGTAGGTTATGAGTCGTTCAGCAGTGATAGCTTGGATAGTGAGTTGGCAATTCCGTCTATTATGACACCTAGAGCAAGGCAGAGTCGTTATGTACCACCTCATGAGAGGCAAGCTCAGAGTGAGCCACAGTTACGGAGATCTGAGAGAGTCAGAAAACCAGTTGACAAGTTTACATACACTAGTTATTCAACCAGCCATTATGCATATATGGCTAGTGTGACAGGTTACAAAGAACCTACAAAGTTTGATGATGCAGTTACAAATAATAACTGGTGTGCTACCATGGATGAGGAGTATTCATCCCTAGCTGTAAATGAGACATGGGAATTGGTTGAGTTGCTTGAAGGCAAAGTCCCCATTGGCTACAAGTAGGTATACAAGGTTAAATGCAAGTCAGATGGTTCCTTAGAATGCTATAAGACCAAGCTGGTTGCAAAAGGGTATGTGTAGCAGTATGGCCTTGACTATGAGGAGACGTTCAGTTCAGTGACTAAAATAGCAACAGTCAGAACTATCATTGCTTTGGTAGGATGCAAAGGCTGGAAATTATGGAAAATGGATGTCAAGAATGCTTTCTTGGACGGTGATTTGATTGAGGAAGAATACATGGAGCAGCCTTAAGGCTATGTTCACTCGAACTTTCCTACACATGTATGTAAGCTGAAAAAGGTTTTATATGGACTGAAACAAGCACCTAGAGCATGGAATGCTCAAATCAGCAATTGTTTACAACAACATGGATTTAGATTGGGTGATGCAGATCACAATCTGTTCACGAAGAAGAGTGAAATGGATATGTGTTTCTAGTAGTTTATGTAGATGATCTTATCATCACTGGAGATGATGAAAAGGGCATTGATGAAATTAAATCATATTTACAGGCTCAATTCAGAGTCAAAGACCTTGGTGAGCTAAAGTATTTTCTTGGGATTGAGGGAGTCCCTTCACCTCAAGGTATATGGCTGCTACAGAAGCAGTATGCTCATGACATGTTATAGAAGTATGGTATGGATGAATGCAAGCCTATGGAGACACCTCTTGATCAGAATGTCAAGCTACAGATTGATGTTGGGAATGACATAGAGAATGTGACAATGTATCAATAGATGGTGGACAACTTGATATACTTGACTATTACCCATCTTGACTTATGTTATACAATGGGGCTGATTAGTCAATTCATGTAGAAGCCTCGCAAACCACATTTAGATGTAGTTAGGAGGATTGTGAGATATGTAAAGGGTACTACAGTTATGGGTTGTTTTATGCATATGGAAAATCCCTTGACTTGACAGGGTTTAGTGATGTTGATTGGGCTGGTTGTGCCTATGACAAGAGGTCAACCAGTGGTTATGCGTTCGGATTGGGCAGCAGTATGATTAGTTGGCAGAGTAAGAAACAACCTACTGCTACATTGTGTAGTACAAAAGCTGAGTATAGAAAAGCTACCTTAGCGTCTTGTGAAGCAATTTGGTTGATGAAATTGGTGAAAGACTTGGGAATACAATTGAAAAGCAGAGTGAGATTGCATTGTGATAACCTCAGCAGTGTTATGTTAGCTAGCAATCCTATTTACCATGCTAGGTCCAAACATATTGAGGTTCACTACCATTTCATCAAAGAAATGTTCTTATAGGTAGATTGACTTGATTCATGTGAAGACTGAAGACCAAGTAGGAGATATATTTACCAAGTCTCTTGGAAAAGAAAAGTTCATATACTTTAAATAACTACTTGGACTTTATTAGATGGTTTGAGCTTGAGGGGGAGTGCTAGAATATCAAGCTCTCGTTACTCTTTAGTCAATCTATCTTTATGTGTGTGACTGAAATTAGCTGGATACAATTGTACATGTGTGTGACATTCAATAAGTCGTTGTAGTCAATGACTTAACCACTGTTAGTCTTGGCTAGTCATACCTATGTGTGTAAGTCTCTTTCAATTAGTATGATGGAAGAATAATGGAAGAACAACAACAATGAGCTGAGGCTTATCTTCCACTCCAATCTGTCTCTCTCCCTCTCTTCCAACACTATGAGTACCTTCTCTCTCACAAAGTGGTAGTGCACCTCAATGTGTTTTGTCCTAGCATGGAATAGTGGATTCCTAGCTAGCTATATGCTACTCATATTGTCAGAATGAACCATCTCCCTGCACATCCAAATCACCTAATAACTTTTGCAACCATACCACCTCACATGTTGCCATAGTAACACCTCTATACTCAGGCTCTGTACTCAATAAAGCAACTATAGGTTGCTTTTTGCTGCTCCATGTAATTGCTGCACTACCAAGGGAAAACATGAATCCACTAGTAGATCTCCTATCTAACATGTTAACAACCCAATTTGCATCAGTGTATCCAAAGATTTCTACATCCTTACCTACGTCATAAAAAGTTCCATAATGTAAAGTGGACTTCATATACCTTGATATATGTCTAACTGCATCTAAATGAGGCTTTCTAGGCATCTGCATAAACTGACTAACAAGGCCAATAGCATAGCTCAAGTCTGGCCTTGTGATAGTCATGTAAATCAAACTCCATACTATCCTCCTGAACATATTAGGGCCTTCTATCTCATCCCCAATGTCGACACTCAACTTCACATTTTGCTCCAATGGTACTGAAAGAGGCTTACATGCTATTATACCATACTTGGATAACATATCCAAGCCATACTGCCTTTGTGATAGCCATATACCATCATCACATCTGATCACCTCAATACCAAGAAAGTATCTCAGCTCACCCAAATCTTTCATCTCAAAATTCTTCTTCAAGAATTCCTTAACTTCAACAATCCCATTGTCACTGTCACCTATAATAATCAAGTCATCCAGATAGATGACTATGATGACCAAACTTGTATCTCCCTATATCACATAAAGTGAGTGATCAGAATTAGAAATACAAAATCCAATATTGACGAGATACTCTCCAATCTTGTCAAACCATGCTCTAGGTGCTTGCTTCAGCCCATAGAGCGCCTTCTTTAACCTTCACATATATGTGGGATTCTCTAAATCTTCATAACTTACTAGCTACTCCATATACACTTCTTCTTGCAATTCACCGTGCAAGAAGGCATTCTTAACATTCATTTGTTGCAAACTCCAACCTTTGGTTGCTGCCAAGGCAATCACACACCTAACAATTGTCATCCTAGCAACTGGATTGAATGTCTCTTCATAATCTATGCCATATGTTTGAGCATAGCCTTTTACAACCAGCCTAGTCTTATACCTACTAGCTAATCCATCTACATTATTCTTGACTTTATAAACCTACTTACATCCAATAACTTTCTTACCCTTAGGCAAGGGTACCAAATCCCAAGTCTTATTGGTTTCTAATGCAACCATCTCCTCATCCATTATTGCATCCCAATGAGCATGGCCAACATCATCCTAAAAACAGGACTCAACATCCTCAACTAGTTTCACCATATAAGCATAATGGTGAGGTGCATAACCTTCAAAGCCAAATCTTTTAACAGGGTATCTGACCCTGCTAGACCTGCATACCACTGGATCACGCAATGGAGCCTTTACATTATTATGAGCTCTCTGTACACCTAGTGTCCTAGCTGAAGGAATACCAAGCTCATCATCCAAACTCTCTAAGCCACCAGAATATCCATCAAATCTCAAATGACTAATAGATGCATCATTACCATCCAGCACTTTCTTCTTTCCTTTGTCTTTGCCTGCAACACTTATAGATACACATGAAGATGTGGGGTCCTTAGTCTCCCAGACCAAGGGCTCACTATAGGTGTAGTACCAAATGTTGTTTTTGGTCCACTAAGACTTCGTGATTCTTGCTTTTCTTTCTCTGCATAGCTATCATGACCATTATCATCATCTAATACATCACCAGTAGGTACATACCAATTGCTCATCTCATAAAAAATAACATCCCTGCTCACTCTGAACTCACTTGTGACAAGGTTGTAACAACGATACCCTTTCTGCTCTAAAGAGTATCCAATAAAAATACATTTTTGAGTCTTTGAATCAAGCTTCTTTCGTAGTTCATCTAGCACATGAACATATGCAACACATCCAAATACCTTCAAGTGTGATACATTGGGTTCAGTGAAGCATTCTTCGGGAGTCATCCCATGAACTGCAACTGTGGGAGTTCTGTTCATAATATAGACAGCAATATGGATAGCTTCAGACCAAAAATATTTTGGCATATTCTTTTCAGGCATTAATGTCAGTACAACTCCTGCAATATGCCTATTTTTTCTTTCTGCAACCCCATTTTGTTGTGGGGTATACCTGTAAGTAAATTGCCTCTTTATCCCATGAGTCCTTAAGAAGCAACTAAACTCATTAGAGAGGTACTCTCCCCCTCCATCCGATCTCAGGCACTTCACTTTCAAGCCTGTTTCTATTTCAACATCTACCTTAAAATATTTGAAGTGCTCAAACACATCACTCTTTTCCTTCATGAAATATACCCATAGCTTCCTTGAACAATCATCAATAAATGTTACAAAGTATTTGCTACCACCAAGAAACATATTCTGTGTAGGCCCCCAAACATTTATATGCACTACATCAAGAATATTTATGTTTACTTCTCTGTCATGCGAGAAGGGTTGTCTTGCATGCTTACCAAACTGGCATGCTTCACAGACTTTATGCAATTCTGCAACTCTAAAAGAAGGCAACCCTATAACCAATCCTCTGGACTGCATTAATTTTAACCTTTGCACATTTGCATGTCTAATATGTTTATGCCATATTTTAATATCTACAACCACTCATTTTCCTTTAGCATACATAGCAGCATCCATTGTAGGAATTCCATCATCTAAAGTGAACATGCAGCCAACTCTACTTCCTTTTGCAACCAGCCTGCACTTATCATTAAAATCTTCTACAAAACAACCTTTTGCATTGAATCGAACTTACAATCCCTACTCTACCATTTGGCCAATAGACACTAGATTCTTTATGATTGATGTCACATGTAGTACATCTATCAGACTCTTTGTCTGGCCATCATGTAAGGACAAGGGAACCTTTCAAATGTGTGAAATCGGGTGGCCTGAATCATCACCCGTTTGCACATAACATGGATTTTGTAAGTCCTGCATCTCTCCAAACCATTCAACATGACTGGTCATATGATTAGATGTACCTGAATTGACATACCATACATCATCATGTGTCCCCTTTCCTATAACTGCATTCATCATATCCTGCATAACAAACAAATGTTCATTTTTGTCTTCATTTTGTTGTGAAGATGATGCATAGTTTCCTTGCTCCAACTTACCACTGCGAATATCATCCTTCTTAGCATAGCAATGGGTTGCAATATGACATGTTTTTCCACAATAATGGCAAACGATAGCAGAAATTCAAGAACCTCTATTCTACCATCCACCCCTTCGTCTAGAGCTCCCCCTGCCTCTAAAGTTTCCTCAGCCTCTTGAAACCTGAATTTCACCAAATTGTTGATTGAACCTGTTTTTCTGGTTATCACTAGTATGTTCCATACCATGGCCTCTCAAAGAGGATCTATCACGTCCCCTTCCTGAACTTGAGTAAAATGCTTGGACATGTTCAACATTTCTTTTAGATGAGTCGCCCCGCATATTGATCTCTTCGATAATCATGAGAGAGATCAGCTCATCAAAATCTGGAAATGGCTTTTGTACATATACTGAAGTAACAAATGATTTCCTTGCATTCTCATTATTAGGGCCACTTAAGGTGGATGAAACTAAATCATCATCAGGCATTGCATCAATTGCTGCTAAAGCATCTAAAATGCTTCTCACCTTCAAAATATACTCATTGACATACATTATCTCTTTCTTCAAGGTATTCAACTCTTGCTTGAGTTGAATCTTCAGTGCCTTTGTATTTACTAAAAAAATGTTCTCAAAAATTGTCCAAGGTGCATGTGAAGTTTCTACATTCCAAATATGTCCCAGCATCGTATTATCAATGACTGCAAATAGCCAGTATATCACCTTTTTATCTTTTGCATTTTATTATTTCCATGCTTTTAATTCATCAACAGCAGTCGGAGGGATACCTAGCTTTGGCTCATTTTCTTCACCAAAAACACTGCAGCCTTTCACAATAAGTGCACAGCAATACACTAAGCAACCTTTTTCACTGATTACTGGATAGTACATGTAATTTGCAACTTGTTTGCAGATAAACCTTATGTTTGCTTCCTGGAAAACACCTCCAAAATTACGGATTCAAAATCTCTAACCTTTCGGTCAATACAATTGAAATCACAGTGTACCCTAAAACTGTTGTCTGCAACCTTGCAGCTCTAACATGGGGCTTGAAACGGCCTTAGATGCCAAATCTCACAGCAAATCTAGATTTTTACTCTACCCTGCTTCTGGTGCCTCCACAGGCACTATCCAAGAGAAAGAGTGGAAGAATGGAAAAGCTTCTTACCTATTGCTTGCTTGCTCAAACCTTGGTTCTTTTCCTTCACTTCAGCCTTCAAAATCAGCCTCTCTCAGTGGCGCGGCTCTGATACCATGTCAAGAATCATGTGGTGGGGAGACTTCTTGAGCTGTTGTGCCAAACACACATTGTATACACAAGAGGAAGCTCACTCAAGAACACAAGAAGAGAGATAGAGGCCAAAATATTTTCTTGCTGATTTTTTCTTCTTCTTCCACACACTATACAAAGTACACAAAGTATAGATAAGATACAACATAAAGGAAAGTGGCCCACTAAGTCAAATAGTGCATAAAATACTACACTAATTGACTAGTGCTATATCTTTGCCAGCTGTAGGTAGGTATAACAAACTAAATATAATAAGTGATAAGTCAGTGGTCATGTGAGTATCATAATGATCACCAATGTGCTAAGTATAGACGTGTGGACCCATCTAGCCAGGCGGTCGTCATCAATGTCCGCACGTATTGAGCTTGCAATCTCAACATTCTCAACATGGTATTAGAGCCATGGTTGAGCTAGATAGCTAGTGGATGCATCTTACTTTCTCCCTACACACTTTAAATCCTTCCTATTTCAATTTTAGTAGAGTCCTTCTTTAGCCCTGTTGTGCTTATGAATGGATAGTAGGAGTTGAACCTACCTTAAGGCCCTCTGCCATATCCATACCTTAGGCTTATTGTTCATCTCATATCCTTCTCTTCATTTAAAATCAACCCAAAGGAATCACAACATTAGGGGCCCAAACCAAGCAGGTAGCAACAGAGGTCAAGAAGGGCTCCCCTACAAAATGTGTGGCGAGGGACTTGGTGGCCCAGGTTGTGGATTCCC
The DNA here is from genome assembly GCF_053477565.2 of Lygodium microphyllum. Lineage (NCBI taxonomy): Eukaryota > Viridiplantae > Streptophyta > Polypodiopsida > Schizaeales > Lygodiaceae > Lygodium > Lygodium microphyllum. The sequence continues at coordinate 46,855,895 of NC_141135.1, read as the reverse complement.
TGTTCGAATGGGAACACTCCAGGAAATTAAAGAGAGAGATACCCCTCTTGCTTGATAACGACTAGCTCCTCTACCTTGTGGTCTCTCTCAAGAAGATGCATGAGTTCTGTAGGACCAACCCTACCGCATCCCAATCCCATACCCAATCTTTGCACTTGAGAATATGCATGAGGTTTGCCTCTTCCTTGCTAACCATGGGGCCCCCATCGCAAGGCAGGCTGAAGCCAAATAGCAACTTGATGTCGAGAAGATTTCCATTGCCAAGATCATTAGCCTATTCCAGCTCCACGCATGGAGTACAAGCCCTTCGAGGCCTGGCCCAAGCTCTATGGATCATACAACATCTTCCTCGCTGACAAGAATGTGCTCCCATCGTCAAGATCGATGTTGTCACTATAAGCATTGGGGAGGAGAATGAAGATGCCTTGATTGACTTGAAAGCAAAACTCGGTCAAGGATTGCTCACTCATAGCATTCAGCATCGCAAAGACTCCATCATTGTAAGAGATCTGCAAGACCAAAATGACGGAAAGGAAGCTACTGAAGAGGCTGGTGCAGAAGCAAATGTCATACTCTCTCTCTCTCTCTCTCTCTCTCTCTCTCTCTCTCTCTCTCGCTATACTCACCTTTAAGCTAATACTAAGGTTAAGGATCTAGCCTTAAAGTCCATTCACACTTGAAGCTGTAAATCTTGTTTATATCACAATTTTTTGTATTTCATTCTTAACATCCAAGTGATTAACCAGTTTTCCATCAAGTGTCTTTACACACTAGCATTGATTGCCTTTCTCAATATCTGTCAAAGTACTTATAAAAATGGATTAAACACTACCAAGTATACTCTCGGTAAGACCTTCTTGCATTCAAAATGAGTTCTTTGCACCACGCTCAAACAATCAAAATGAATGTAATGATGAGCCATGAGCCCAAGCCAAATAAATCCCAAAATCTATGACATATATGTCAAAAGAGAGCTTGTCAAGCAAAGAAACCATAAAATCATGAAGTAGAAAGAATGTGTCAAGAAGACTAGAATAAAAAGTGCATACCGCACATCAACAAAAGGGATAAGGAGCACAACAAAAGCCAAGGAGCATGAACATAAAGAAGTCCAAGAATACAAAGAAGTTCAAAGATTGGAGAAAAAGACTAAGAAGAAGATCAAAGGTTGCTAAAGAAGAAACAAAATAAAAGCAATGAAGAAAATATTTTTCTCTGCTACAAACCAATAAAATGTTTTGCAAAAATATCCAATAGAAGATCTTGTATTCCCTAAGTGGATCTACTTCCCATAATGGATGTAAAAACCTTACCAAGATGTAAAGTTTCAAGCCTTAACTTGACTAGGCTACCAAAGAGCTAGTCTCTTGGTCCATGTTTGCATGCAGAGGGGGAGGGGGGGGGGGGGGGGGGGCAAAAAGCCAGCAAGGGTATAGACTCATCATTTGAGGGGGGTGTTGAGATGGCAAGCTCAACACGTGCGGACATTGATGATGGACCACATGACTAGATAGCATGTTGGTGGTCATCATGATACTCACATGGCCACTGACTTATCACTTATTATATTTAGATTGTTACACCTACCTACAGCTGGCAAAGATATAATGCCAATCGATTAGTGTAGTCAGCTATGCACTATTTGACTTAAAAGGCCACTTTCCTTTATGTTGTATCTTATCTATACTTTGTGTATATTGTATAGTGTGTGGAAGAAGAAGAAAAAAATAAGCAAGAAAACGTTTTGGCCTCCATCTCTCTTCTTGTGTTCTTGAGTGAGCTACCTCTTGTGTATACAGTGTGTGTTTGGCGCAATAGCTCAAGCAAATCTCTCCATCACGTGATTCTTGACAGGGGCTGTCAAGAATAGCAATGATGATTGCCATAAATGGATTTGTACTAGAAAATAGACAATGATGTATGCTCTAGGAAAAGATGTCTAAAATCCCATAAGCAAAGAGAGGAAAAGTGATACTACCCAAAAGCTATATAAGCATGTACTTGACACTCATTTCAATGCAATGGTACTATCAATTTGAGTCACTCAAAATTGTGTTTATGAGTCCAAGATAATCTATCTTGGAATCTAATTCACTTGAGTTGCAACTCCTCATTTTGAAAATGTATCGTGTGTTTGACTTGCATCCACCATAGTCAATCTAGTTCTAAGTCTATGTTTCTCAACAAGGCTTTCTAGGCATCTACATAAAGTGACTGAGAAGCCCAACAACATAACTCAAGGCTAGGCTTGTGATAGTCATGTAAACCAGACTCCCTACTATCCTTCTAAATATATTAGGGTCTCAACTTCACATTTTTCTTCAACGGCATTGAAAAAGGCTTACATCGCTCTCATATCATACTTGGATAACATATCCAAGCTATACTGCCTTGAGAACAGCCATATACTATCATCACATCTTATCACCTCAATAAAGTACCTCAACTCACCCAAATCCTTAATCTCAAACCTCTTTTTCAAAGGGTCCTTGACTTCAGCAATCCCATTGTCACTATTACTTGTAATTATCGGTCAATATCCACATAGATGACTATGATGACCAAACTTGCATCTTCCTTTCTCACATAAAGTGAGTGATCATTATTAGAAACATAAAATCCATAGAATCCAATGCTAACAAGATACTCTCCAATCTTGACAAACCATACTCTAGATGCTTGCTTTAGCCCATAGAGCACATTCTTTAACTTGCACACATACATAGGATGCTCTAAATCCTTATAACTTGTTGGCTACTCCATATATACCTCTTCTTCAAATTCACCATGCAAGAAGCATCCTTGACATCCATTTGCTATAGACTCCAACCTTTGGTTGGCTGCCAAAGCAATCACATATCTAATAGTTGCCATTCTAGCAACTAAAATGAATGTCTCTTTATAATCTATGCCATATGTTTAAGCATAGCCTTTTATGACTATACCCACTAACAAAACTATCTACATTATACTTGATTTTGTAAAGTCACTTATAACTGATATATTTCTTGCCCTTAGGCAATGGTACTAGATTCCAAGTCTTATTGGCTTCTAATGCAACCATCTCCTCATCCATTGTTGCATCCCAATCAGCATGACCAATAGCATTCTCAAAACAAATGTGCTTAACATCCTCAACCATCTTTACCATATAAACAAAATAGTGAGATACATAACCTAACCAAATCTTTTAACATGGTATCTAACCCTAATAGACTTGTGTATCACTGGATCACTCATTGGAGTCTTTACATTTTCATGCACTCTATGTACACCTAATGTTTTGACTAAAAGAATAATAAGCTCATCATCCAAACTCTCTAAACCACTAGAATCTCCATCAAATCATAAATGACTAGTAGATGCATCATTACTATCCAACACTTTCTTATTCCCTTTGTCTTTACCTACAACACTTGTAGATGCACTTGAAGATGTGGGGCTACTCCTTAGTCACTTAGACCAAGGGCTAATTGTAGATGTACTAGATGATGCTTTTGATCCACTAAGGCTTTATGACTCTTGCTTTTCTTTTGGCACATAACTATCATGGTTGTCATCATCATCCAATGCGTCACCATAAGATGCATACCAATTTCTCATCCCATTGAAAATAATATCCCTGATCACTCTAAACTCACCTATGACACGGTTATAGAAATGATAGCCTTTGTACTCTAAAGGATATCTAATAAAAATATATTTTTCAATCTTTGGATCAAGCTTCTTTCATAACTTATCTAGCATATGAACATGTGCAATAAAACCAAATACTTTCAAGTGTGACACATTGGGCTTCTTGACAAGTAAAGCATTCCTTAAGGGCCATTCTATGAACTGCAACTATGGGAGTTCTATTTATAATATAGAAACTAGTATGAACAACTTTACACCAAAAATATTTTGGCATATTTTTTTCAGCCACCCATCAATCCCATGTGTTGAGACCTAATATAGGCACTAATCGGGCCTCTCTAACACTCACAAGACAACCCCACACGGCCTTGCAGACCAAGAGCATCCAAGGGAAACATTACCCTAATTGCTAATGTAGATATTGCATTTGTAGTGAAACATAGTCCAATGATTGCCCTTCCTTACTCCTCAAAGGGAGATCCCACACATCTTGGTGTAGTACATCAATGTGATACAAACATAAATGAGACAGCCCTCTAGCTGAATGCCATGGCCCACTGTTGCAACTCTGCTACACCTCGGGGATTGGCCCCAAGATGCACTACTCTAACATAAAGCATATATGAACACACTCTACTCTTTTATATTTCAAACGTTCCAGGATATAAATTATTCTCACTTGAAAATTTTCCAAATATTCGATCATCTAGCGTACAGCTTGGGTTTTCTCACAAATCCACGTAGGTGATGTGTTTGGCAGTACTTGCTATGCATTTTTTAATGCTAAAAGAACAACGACATTGTCAAGATTGTGGGAGAGAAGGAAGGAGTCTCACTTGAAGCTTTCTTGCTTGCACAATGGGGGAAGACACACAAGGGTGGAGGCTGAAAATAGTTTTCCTCTTCTTAGTTGTGTAAGCCAAAAGAACTCAAGTACAAAGAAATAGAAGAACCCTCTATATGGGTCTCAAAACCAAACTCAACTAACTAAGGTGGCATACTAACTGAGCCACGAACTAGAGTAGATAAGGATAGCTATCATGTAGCTATTATTCATGGGTGGTGTACCAACCGCGTCTGCAACTGACAAGTCGGTGACATAAATACACAACGATCACCCTGGCGTATCACGAGTGGAGCTCGATATCTCAACACTCCCCCTCGAGCTCAATCCCAATTCCTCCACACCAAGCAGGTCTCTGAACTTGCGCAGCTTCTCTGCGCCCAATGCCTTCGTGAATATGTCAGCTACCTGATCCTCTATGCTGACATAAACTAGATCAATAAGACCTAGTAAAACCCTCTCTCGCACATAGTGATAATGCACCTCAATGTGCTTTGTTCTAGCATGATAGACTGGGTTATTTGCCAAGTGTATACTACTCATGCTGTCACAATAAATGACAACTGGTCCATCTGTAGACTGATGCATATCATAAAGTAGCTTATGCAACCAAGCTACCTCACATGCAGCCATTGCTACACCCCTGTACTCAGCCTCTGTGCTCGACAAGGCAACTGTAGGCTATTTCTTGTTGCTCCAAGTGACTGTAGCACTCCCAAACGAGAACACATATCCACTGGTAGATCGTCTATCAGAAATACTACCAGCCCAATCAGCATCAGTGTATCCATGCAACTGTATCTGAACCCCAGTCTCATAAAATAGTCCATATTGCAATGTGGACTTCACATACCTGAGTATGCGTCTAGCCGCATCCAAATGTGGTTTCCTCGGAGCATAAACTGACTTACCAATCCAACAGCATAGCTCAAATCTGGCCTGGTAATAGTCATATAAATCAAACTTCCTACTATGCGTCTGTACATAGTAGGGTCTTCTAGAAGCTCACCTGCATCTGTGCTCAGCTTCACATTTTGCTCCAAAGGAACTGAAATAGGCTTACAGCCTGTCATCCCATATTTGGACAGCATGTCCAATCCATACTGCCTCTGCAAGAGCTGTATCCCACTTGGTGATCTAATCACCTCAATGCCCAAGAAATAATGCAGCTCTCCCAAATCCTTCATCTCAAACTTCTGCTTCAATAGCATTTTCACATGAAGGATATCTTCATCACTGTCACCTGTCATAATCAAATCATCAACATAAATGACAAGTAGCATAATACCTTTCTCTGTTTTTCTCACATAAAGTGAGAAATCTGCCTTGGAAATCTGAAAGCCAATAGTGACAAGATACTGTCCTATCTTGTCAGACCATGCTCTAGGTGCTTACTTCAAGCCATACAAGGCTTTCTTCAACCTGCAAACAAACTCAGGATGAACAGCATGCACATAACCTGGTGGCTGCTCCATATAGACCTCTTCTTGCAAATCACCATGCAAGAAGGCATTCTTTACATCCATCTGATGTAAAGACCATCCCTTTGATGATGCCATAGCAATGACTGCTCTTACAGTTGCCATCCTTGCAACTGGACTGAATGTTTCTTCATAGTCAATGCCATATGTTTGTGCATACCCCTTGACTACTAATCTTGCCTTGTATCTGTTCACAGAACCATCTGCATTGTGCTTCACCTTATAAACCCACTTACAGCCAATTGCATTCTTACCTTTAGGCAAAGGTACTAACTCCCATGTAGCATTTGCTTCCAAGGCATCCATTTCTTCATCCATGGCTTTCTCCCATTTTTCTTTTCCCATGGCTTGCTCAAAAGATGTGGGTTCTGGTTCCTGTATCACTTTGACCATATATGCATAGTGAATGGCTGTAAATCCATCATATTTCAGCCTATCCACGGGATACCTAGCTCTCGTAGACCTGCGCAAAGTAGGTTCACTCCCAGGTGCTCTCAAAACATCCCTGGTCTTCCTTACTCCAGGTGTAACAATAGAAGGAATACCCAACTCATCATCAATGCCCTATTTTGAGCCACTGGATTCACCATCCATATAAGAGTGACCTGCATTCACATCAAACATGGGCTGATCAACCTTCTCTTTTCCTTTTCGTGATACCTGCATACCACTATCTGCATTGCTTTGAGAAGATTCTCCTGATCTCAATCTACCTGTCCACGGCGAAGAATGTGAACCACTGCTAGAGGACGCTCCAGGTCCACTAATATTTTGTGACTGCTCCTGTGAATTCTGTGCAGCATTACCATTTTGTGCATCTACATCATCAATCACATTTACTGGTTTATACCAGCTACTCATCTCATCAAAAACAACATCTCTGCTCACTGTAAACTTACGAGTACAAGGGTAATAGCATCTATACCCTTTTTGCTACAGAGAGTAACCAATAAAGATGCACTTCTCAGCTTTTGGATCCAACTTGGATCTCAACTCATCTGGCACATGTACATAGGCAATGCAACCAAAAATTTTCAAATGAGAAATATCTCGTTTCCTACCAGTATACCTCTCCTCTGGAGTCATCCCATGTATTGCTGCAGTGGGAGTCCTGTTCATTATATAGACTGCTGTAGCAACTGCTTCAGCCCAATAAAAATCTGGCAAGTCTTTTTCATTGAGCATGGCACGAGATACCTCTCCAATATGCCTGTTTTTCCATTCTGCAATTCCATTTTGTTGTGGGGTATAACTGCATGAATATTGCTGCTTTATGCCATGCTCCTGTAAGAACTTTGCAAACTCATTTGAGAGGTACTCTCCCCCTCCATCTGACCTTAGGCATTTTATTTGTAGACCTGTTTCTTTTTCAGCCATAGCTTTAAGAGTTTTGAAATGCCCAAAAACTTCACTTTTCTTTTTCATAAAATACACCCAAACTTTTCTGCTGTAGTCATCAATAAAAGTGACAAAATAATGACAGCCTCCAAGAGATGCAGCTTTAGTAGTCCACACATCAGAGTGGATTAATTCCAATGGCTTCTTACTCTCTTGAACATGTCTAGGAAATGGTTTCCTTGCCTGTTTTCCAAACTGACAGGCTTCACATACCTTATGCATTTCTGCAACCTTGAATTTTGGCAATCCTGCAACAATATTTTGGGCCTGCATTGATTTAAGTCGCTGTACATTAACATGACCAATGCGTTTATGCCAGATATCAATATCTGCAACTACACCGGTCCCATGTGCAAACATTGCTGCACTCAATTCAGACATGTCTGCATCCAATGTAAACATTCTGCCCTTCTTCTTTCCTTTTGCTATCAAGCGACCTTTATTTTTCATATCCTCAACAAAGCATCCATGAGGATTAAATCTGACCTGCAAGCCCTGCTCAACCATTTGATTGACAGAAACCAGATTCTTGGTGATATTCGGGATATGAAATACATCGGACATGTATTTCTTTTTCCCATCCTGCATAGACAAATGAATTTTTCCAATCTACACAATAGGATGTGCAGTATCATCACCAGTCTCCACAAATCCTGGTTTTTCCATTTTCCTTGCATCCTCCATCCATTCTGCATGACCTATCATATGGTTTGATGCACCTGAGTCAACATACCATACATCGTTGCTTTCTTCTGCACTTGTCACAGAATTGTTCATGTGCTGCACCATAAACAGATGCTCATTTCTGTCATCACCCTGTCTACTAGAGGATGCATAATTTCCTTGTTGCAGTTTTCCATTCATGATGTCATTCTGCTTTTTATAGCAGTCTTTAGCCATATGACCCATTTTACCACAATAGTAGCATTCAACATTACTGTTTGCATTTTGACCTCTTTGCCATCCACCACGACCTCTTTGGCTCCCCCTGCCTCTAGAGTTACCACGTCCTCCTCCATAGGACTGATTTTCTTGAGTTTGCTGCATATTCTGATTTCTGCCACGGCCTCCAAATCGGCCTCCTCTACCTCTGCCTCTACCTCTTCCAGCATTTGAGTAGAAGACAACTTCTTTTGAAGTTCCTCCTGAAGAAGATGCACCACCATTTCTTTGCTCCTCAGAAATTAGAAGAGCAATCAGCTCCTCAAAATCAGGAAATCTTTCACAAACTGAAATGGATGTCCGAAACTGTGCATAATTCTTTCCTAGACCATTCAAGGTCACAGAAACTAAATCATCATCTTCCACTGGCGACCCGATGGAAGCAAGTGCATCTGCAATCTTCTTCACTTTCATGTGGTAGTCATTGATGCTCATATTTTCTCTTTGCACATTATGCAACTCTTGCTTGAGCTGCATTTTCCTGGCTTGCGTATTTGTGCTATACATTTTTGACAAAGTATCCCATGCCTCCTTTGGTGTACTTGCATCCTGAATATGCACAATCATAGAGTCTGAAATGCTGATAGACAGCCAGTACATAACTTTCCTGGCTCTCTCATGCCATGTTTTAAATGCCTGCATTTGCTGTTAATTGGGAACATCAGGAAGAACTGGTTCTTCTTCATTTCCTGCAACAAATTTCCAATATCCTTTTCCCATAAGGAAATTTGTCATTCTAAACTTCCATGCTTGGAAGTTGTTCTTGTCAAGCTTTTCAGTGACAATCTGTGAAAGAGAATCAGATGCCATTACAGAACATTGCAAAAAATTCTGTCACTGCAAAAAACACAGCTTCACCCTCACAAGGGAAAATCTACAAAACTGGCGAAAGTGGTATTTGACCACACAGTCACTTCCTAGTGACGATTTTGCATCAACAAGCAACAAGGATGATTCTATAACTCCCAATGTCTCTGCGCACAAGCATACGATGCAATTTCTACAGTAACTTTTCAACGACCTGTAGAACAGTGGTTGCACAGCATAAAACTGGGCCTTTTCCTGAGTGCGTGCAGAAAACTTCCGCCTCCAAAACAGGCCCCGAAATGGCCTCAAATCAAAAAAACAAGGTCGCCGAGGGCTAAAGCCTTCGCCCGCAACATATACTGCCCTCTTGCTTCACCGCGAAGGGCGTCTCAACCTGAGACAATGCACTCCTGCACTTTCCGACTGTGCTACCTGCAAAGATCTGCTCCCAAAACAGAAAATGAAAGCAACACTGCTCCTCTTACCAGAACACCACGAGCTTGGCTTGCTTTCTTGAGCTCCTTACCACGAACAAGGCTCTGATACCATGTCAAGATTGTGGGAGAGAAGGAAGGAGTCTCGCTTGAAGCTTTCTTGCTTGCACAATGGGGGAAGACACACAAGGGTGGAGGCTGAAAACAGTTTTCCTCTTCTTAGTTGTGTAAGCCAAAAGAACTCAAGTACAAAGAAATAGAAGAACCCTCTATATGGGTCTCAAAACCAAATTCAACTAACTAAGGTGGCATACTAACTGAGCCACGAACTAGAGTAGATAAGGATAGCTATCATGTAGCTATTATTCATGGGCGGTGTACCAACCGCGTCTGCAACTGACAAGTCGGTGACATAAATACACAACGGTCACCCTGGCGTATCACGAGTGGAGCTCGATATCTCAACAGACATGAGGTGCAAAATCAATCCTTTAATGTTTTGCAAGCTGCTCGTAATTGCGGGCATTGCTACAAATTAGCATTGAGTTTCCTCGTGCTACTAGTCTCTCTTAAATTTAAATAGTGATTGGCTTGTATGCTATGCATAATCAAATGAATCATAATTTAAAACATTTTTAGCAACCAGTCACTTTTACAACCCCCTCTTTTCTCCTACCATTTAGGTTTTGCATTCATTACATAGATGTAACGTTCATTTTTGTGTAGTTTTTCATGTAAAAATCAAGAAACCATACTCTAACATAGAAATAAGGCTTGAATTAGGCTTAACCCTCATGTTCCAGCCTTTTTATATGTTCACAAATATAAAATATATTTTTCTCTAATTTTTTAGGTGCAAAAACCAAATATTATCTTATTTTTTCTATTTTTCCTTGTTTATGTGTTTATAAAAATGTAGTATTTTTTAATTTATGTAACTTGACTCATCATATTGACTAAATAGCAGTTTCTATTGGTTTTTTATCCTATATGAACTTCATTCCCCAACCCGAAACGTAAGAAATCCTCATTTTCCCTCTTAAAAGACGCATTTCTCGGATTTTAAATTATGAATGGTGACTATGTATGACTACAGGTTCTACATTTTATCATGTGCAACCCTCAAACATACTTTAAAAATCATTCATACAAATTTTATTTCCATGCGCACATCATTAAATCCATTAAACATCAAAACAATGAAATTTTCTTTGTAAATATTGAGCATACCGCTTATTTACGTGTTGCATGGTTTTTTTAAATGATTTTGGGCAACCCACGGACTCATCCTCAATTTCCTAACAGCACTAAACATTGCCTCTCAACATCCTTTTGATCTTGGAGCAATGGACAAGCATCCTTCATCCCCCTTCCTTCTTGATTTTCTGCATGTGATCAGCCTCTTAGAGGAGAGAGGAGGAGAGAGAAATATTGATTTCTACTCTCTATAACCGGGCACCCATTACATGAATGAAGACTAGCAATCAAAGGCAAAAATTTGAAGGAATCCATGATTGAGATCGTTTTAGGGCTTGCTTATAGGCCCAGAATGGCCTTCTCCGTGAATTCGGCATGGATTTTGGGCGACCGGGGGGGAGGGGGGGAGAGCACGTCATCATGCCATTTGAAAAAGTACCCCCCCACAAAATGAAAAAATTTAGGGGCCCAAGGTCTCCCCCAAAGGGCCATGCCCAAAGATTCATTAGTGTGGCCTATTTTGGCCTTCCTCATGTTTGCCTTTCGAATCTCCACTATCCGGCCTCCATTTCGAGTGTCGAAAATTTTTGCCAGTTCATCTTGAGGTCTCAAACTATTGATCACTTTCTCTAGCTCAATTTGGCATCTAGAAAAATTATGAAAAAATTGCAACTGCTCTTTGAAACCGCTTTCAAATCCCGTCTTCCGTGGCTTGTAAAAATTTCCAAATTCATCTCTACTGCTTCTAACAAGGTTCAATTCCTGCCTTGAATTTGCACTTCTTCGCTTCTTTCCCACACTTTAACGGGCTTTAAAATACACTCTCATTAGCGACCATGGGATAGGGTGACTCAGCCCATTGAATCCCAAGAACTGATCTACACAAACATAACCATAAAGAGCATCAAGCTTATACAAAAAATACACAACAAAACACTCCACAACTCTCACCCTACCTCCTAACGAAATCAAGGCATGAAAATCCAAAAGGGATAGGCCCAACATAATCTAACAGAAATCCAGAGCCAGTCTCTAACCAATTGCTCTAACATGGGCTAGCTAAAAATCCTATCAAAGAGGTCATCCTAATGGGGTCTGAACTACCTACCTAACTTAGGGTAACTCGACCAGGACCTCCTACTAGGCAAGGACTCCTATAGCTTGGTCATCATATTTTTTCTTGTAACACATTTTCTTCCAAGAAAGGTTTCTACATGGGCGTGTAAAAAGGAGGGAGTTGAGCGTAGAGTGACCCAAGGAGAACAGGGCATCGGCCTCAGATCCTGTCTCGGTACCCAAGAACCTACCAAGCTCTTGTGAGGCGTCACTTAATCTTTTTTTTTAAACACTCACTTTTATTTTTTCTCCAACCTTCCTTTTCTTTTCTTTTTGGCTAGCTACTACCCCTACGAAGACAAGGCATGGACTGACTCATCCCCAAGAACCTACCAAGCCTCTACAAGGTGATAATCAAATGCTTGTAGGAATTTTATTCCTCTTTTTATTAAAAAATAGTTAGAACCCCTTTTTACACACCTCTATAAATTTTCCCTAGAGATATATTCAAAAATTAATTTTTATTTAATATATTGGCAGGCTTCTCTAACTACCGCACTACTAATAGGGACTCCTAGAAGAGCTGCCTAGAAATTAGGAAGGATAGGGTCACAAGGGCTACCCTCTATCACAGGTCTTTGTCGCTTGAAAATGTCCTAATAAGAGGTAGAAAACTACTTAAATTTCCCCCATATATACCTAACCAAACCCTAGGACTTCATGCCTTAATTTCGGTCCCCAACAACTGGAAAGAAAATAACGCCCACATTCACATAGAATATTCTTAACGTAAGGGAAAAACTTGGAAAGGCGATGATACCACCTAGAATGGCCACAAGAAGCTTCCACGCAAGAAAGGATCCCTCCAAGCACTTCATCCAACTTGTATGATGCAACCACTAAAACAGAAAAACATTAAATGTACTTACACTAAACACACATATGGCCCTCTTGGCCTAAAGAAATATAACATTTCACAACCAACAAAACCGGCTCTCTTGACCTAAGGAAATATAACATTTCAACTCATATATAACCCTCCTTGGAGGGACACTGATATACAACCAAACGCTCCATTACAATGAGAAATTAGGGCTCCAACCCCTAATATAAGTGCATTAAATTGTGACCCATACCTCTTGCATATATAGCAAGAGGTGTGCGCATAACGTGTCATCTAACCAGCCTATGGGTCAAAGATAACAAAGGAAAATGGGTCTCGCCTACTTTTTGTATTACCCATACTAACCATCGCTTGCCATATAAGGCATGTTCTAATAAAAATCCCCCACAATCGACCAAGTCCTATCTCGTCATTAATAGTAATATCCAAACAACACAATATTAGTGAGTTTGGGAATCTCCCAATTCCCAATTTTTGAATACTAAAAAGGTGGCACTCGGATAACATGCCCATAAGTTTCTCAAAACCATATGATGTGACCTATCATTGGAAAGAGCTTGGAAAATAGAATCTATTGAGCTATAGACTGCTCGAGTTGGAGTTATAGTGTTCAAGTTATGACAAATCCAAAGATTTGACCACGTGTTCCAAACTTGTGGGAAATTCCCATATTCCTCAATATGGTGTTAAAATGGGACCACAATTGAAGAAAATGTCTTCTTCATAAGCAAAGTTTGCTAATGAGTCCACAAACTGATTCCAAGAATGTGGAACTAGCTAAAGAGACTCTCTCTCAAACTTGTCAAGCAAGGTCATAGCAGTGTGATAATACATAGAAAGAATGGAATTTTGTACTAGTATGTCCCATTTAGTTGGTTCAATACCAACTGGGAATCCCCTTTTACTAATAACCGATGGATGCTTCCTCTCTTAGCGATGTTTAGTCCCATGATCGAGGCTTCATACTCCCCCTTGTTATTGGTAAATCCTGCCCCAAGATAAATAGCTAATTTCATCACGACGCGACGTCGGGAATCTCTAATAACTACCCCTATACTCCCTTTCTTGGTGGGACCCCTTGACACTCCGTCGAAGTACAATGTGTACGTCCACCACAATGGCTTCACACAGCTAGCCATCGTCAAATTCTCTACTCGTAGTTATGATAATCAAAATTCAACATGTGTAGAGGATGAAATGTAGGCTCCATCCCACCATCGTCATTAAATGCTACAAGGATGCTCCTCAATATCCGTAAGCAGTGATGGTAGAAAACTTTGATCTCCCAAACAAACGATCCGTCCTCTTGCTCAATCACTTTATATCCTTTGCTCCACCAGATAAGCTTCCCCTGATGGTACCTTTGATCTAGGTATATGTGTTCTAGATAAGGAATTAGCCGCCCCATCAACCACTTTCATCTCTTGCAGGTTTCTAATCAAGCCAACATTGACCTGAAAGACATTTATTTCTTTTAGTACATTTAGAGGTAATAAGGTTTAATCTTATTAAGATTAACCTTATTTTTAAACTCCACTCCTTCAAGATCTACCAATAATGTTGTGGACTATTTTTCCCTATGTTGATGATCTTGTAGGGACCATCCCATTTGGGCTCAAGTTTTCTTGGAAACAACTCCCTAGACGCATCATAATATACAACTAACTGCCCTTTCTTGAAGGTATATTTCTTCACTTTTAAATCATGCAACTGCTTCATCCAACACTTTGACACTTTCTGATGTAACACACTTTGCAATTTGAGCTCATCCAGGTGTGCCAAAGTCGTAAAGCGCTAAAAGAGTGCATCTCCATCCCCCAAAGAATGGTTGATTGTGAACCTTATGGTTGGCAACTCAATCTCAAGGGGTAAAACATACTCCTCCCCATAAACTAACTTGAATGGGGTGTGGCCTGTAGCTCACTTAAAGGTCGTATTATACACCCATATAGCCACATATAGCTTCTTATCCCAGTCTCATTTCTTGTCTGATATTATCTTTGACAAGTTACCCACAAGCTTTTTATTAGTGCTTTCAACCTACCCATTTGTTTGTGAGTTATAAGGAGTTGTGTTGTTGTGCTTAATTTGGCATCTTCAAGCTCTTAATCACCTTGTTTAGAAAATGTGTTCCTCGGTCCGATACTAATTCCTTTGGCAAGCTAAATCAGTTGATAATTTGCTCAAGTAGGAAGCTAGCAGTCTCCTTTGCATCATCCTTCTTCGCCGCTCGTGCTTTTGAACCACTTTGCAAAATAGTCAGCTGAAACTATGATATATCTCTTATATGTAAAAGATGACGGGGTGATAGAACCCACAAAATCAATGCCCCACTTCTCAAATGGTAATATAGCCATAATAGGAGTCAGTGGTGGCCGCTTCCTATTCTCCCTACTGTGATGTCTTTGACATATATCACATCTCTTAAGATACTCAAATGAATCTTGTAAAATGGGTGGCCACAATCAATATCTAGCTCTTAAATCCTTTTGTGCAATCAACTACCCAGCAAAGTGCCCTCCACAAGTGGAGTCATGGCACTCTTCCAAGATAAATAGAACCTCATCAGGGCATAACACATTGGCGATAAACATCATCAAACCCTATTGATTTAATGTTCATGCAATTAAGGTAAATTTTAAAGCCTAATGTCTAATTTTCCTCTTTTCGGACTTTGATAAAGTGGCTCTAGCCTCTCTTATAGATAAATAGTGCATTATGGCAGCATAGTAGGGTGGAATGGAGCAATTTTAGATAATGTCTCCATATTGCTTCCTTCAGCCAAAGTCTTCTTTGGTTCCCCGAAATCCACAAGACATTTAACTATGCCCTACAACTTTGGTGGCTTCCTTCTAATCTCATAATCAAACTCCTACAAAGTGACTAACCACTTTGCTAAATGATCAAGCGGTTGTAGCTTGTTCACCAACAATCTAAGCCCTTCCACCTTTGTATAAAATACCTTGTTTTCATGGGGAGGATGTAGTGCCTCAATTTTTAGTCGCAAATACCATTGCAAGCCACAACTTCTCCATATAGGTATAGTTGATTTCCGATATCGGATGATACGATTTTTCCTCCTAGATTTGGGCTAAACAACAATTAATACTATGCATTGTGGATGCTACTGAAAATATATAAAAGGTCTTGCTCCTTTTTGGGCTTTTTGAAATTGTGCTTTTATTAGCTCATGTTTTACATCATCAAAAGCTACGTTACAAGGGTCACTCCATACAAATAGGTAGCTAAAGGATAATAGATTTGTTAGTGGCAACATTCTTTCTGCCAAGGCATTTATGAACATCTGATAATATCTTTCGATGACAAAAAGTTGTGTACTTCTTTCGAAGTGCGTGGTGGACTCATGGCGATTATGGCCTTGATCTTTTCAAGGTAAATTGCAATCCCTATTGAACTGGCCACATGGCCTAACATTAGTCCATAAGGCACCCCAAAGATGCACTTCCACGGGTTAAGAGCTATGCAAAATTGTCTGCAATGCTCAAAACACTTTCTTAGAATAATCAACTGCCTTTCTCTTATGGTGGTTGCCCCCAGGTCATCAATAAATACTCTCAACTCCTCTCAAAAAATATCACCAAAGGTCTTATCAGATGTTCGTTGCGATAAACCAAGTACATTGCGTAAACCAAAGGCCATCACATGGTATGCAAAGGTACCAAGACAGTAATGAATGTCGTTTCCAATTTGTCCTCCTCCACAATAGCCATCTGGTTATATCTCGCAAAGCAATCCATAAACAAATAGATTTCCCTACCAGCTAACTAATCCAATATTTGATCAATGAAAGGCAATAAGTAGTGGTCCTTAACTATCTGTTTATTAAGCTCTCTAAAGTCTACGCAAAGCCAGATTTGATTATTTTTCTTCTTCTTGATAACAATAGGTGAACATCATTCAGTGTGCTGAACATGGAAGATTAAACTAGCCTTTCTCAATTTTTGTAACTCCTTGAACATCCCATCCCTCAATTCAAAAGATATACATCTTACTTTTTTTGACGCACAGGACGGCTACCTTCCTTTAGAGGAATGGTATGGACAACCACCAAGTTGGGAGGAATACCTCTCAGCTCATCATAACTCTAGGCAAAGATATCACAAAATTCTTAGATTAGGGACACATAGTCCTTCCTCTCTTCTAGACTAAGCATAGCCCCTAATTTAATAGGTCGTGGATCATTCAACGTACCAAGATCTAGCTCAATCACATGTACATCTCTTATTCTATCTTGAGCTTCAATTGGCTCATTGAGAGTCACCTAGTATATATCCTCTGTAGTGGACCCCTCTTTTGATTCATCACTTGTCAAAGTCTCACTGCCAGGTGGTTCCTCTAATGCAGCTAATTTTGATGAGGATAAAGGATTTCTCACTTTGAGGAGACTCAGGATATGCATCTACTACCACATGAATGGTACCTCTACCAAAAATCAAACAACCAACAGGTATATCCACTTGACAATCAAATCATAAGATCCATGGCCTTCCTAACAATATAGCTTGGCTGCCCTGCAAACCTAATGACCCTAAAGTCCACAATGCATTCCACACTAACAACGGTCACATGGACATTGGTAATACAACCTTCAGGTTGTCTTAGACTGTCATTAGCCATTCACAGAATTGTGGAGGCATCCTTTCATATTTCCAGTTCCAGCCTTTCCATCAATTCTAAATGCATGATGTTGATGAAGGATCCCATGTCTACAATAGCATGATCCACTAATATTATATCAACATATGCTGCGACCCTTGGACAATGCTTTTCAACATGCTAAAACTAGTATTCTCCTACGTGAGCTATTGCCAAGGGCTCAACAATATGACCAGTGCTTAGAATCTTCTTAAATTCCTTGCACACTCTTGGAGATAGCTTAATCAACTACAAAAGGTTCACATTAGGCTTTACGTCATGAAGAGAACTTGCTAAATCAAATTCATGATAGGTAGCAATAGTTCTCTTCTCCCCCATTCTCTCCTTTGGCCTTTGAACTAACTTCGACATCTCCTTCTTGGCTTTTACCTTCTTTTTTGGCAACTCGTTTTGAGGATCTTCTTTACCATCTCAGCCACTTTTAGAGAACCAGCTTCTACATTAGGATTAAGGACTTGCATTCTTTTTTCATCCTATTTAAGGTTTACCTCAACAGGTTTTACATTATCCCTATTTTCCTCTTTAGCCTTTTTCAATGTTATTGTTGGCACACATAACTTCGACCACTACCACTAGGTAGCTCCTCTACCACAGCTTTCCCTCTTTGTAATATTTGCTTCGGTCCCTCATTTTGATGGAGATTATTCCCTTGCGCTCAATGATTAACTAGACCTAGCTGTTTATTTCCTTGCTAGAGAGAGCTAATCTTACTCCAACATGTACTAGCTAAATGTCTGGACTTCCACATATGTCACATTTATTTATCACCACACCACTTACAATTGAATCTTGAGGGAACACCCTCTTCAGGGCATTGACTCCCTGTCAAGTTCTGCTATTTCTTAAGGAAATTAATATCAATAGCTATTTGTCTATATTGTTCTCTAATCATATCAATATCCTCAGGAGATCAGTCAATAAATATATGTATGTATCACGTGAGTTCAACATAAGGGATTTTTAAAATACAATTTTTACATATTTTTCACATATAAAATGGTCCCATATAAAGGGGTTACTTACATATTGAATAGAAAAGGGTTTTGTTTTATTAAGAAAAAATTCACATATAAGAATATTTATAAATAGGCCTTGAACGCACATGATATAGAGGATATACTTATAGTGAACTACCGGGGATCAGTATAGTGCTTCATCATATCCTTAATTTCACCAAGGACATTTGAGGCACTTGACTCATAGCCACACTCATCTATCCCTCGTTCCATTGGCCTAACCACTTGATTAGGGATTAGCTGTTGATTCCCTGGAATGGCAGTAGGATCTATCGTTGGGCTTCCAACACTCGATGGAGCCATTTGACTTGTTGTAGGCATGGTCAGACTAGGAGGATCTGGAAACATGGGTACATTTGAAATTATGCTTTCTCTCCCATTAGGAGTACTCGTGGGCATCCCTTGATCTCCATTTGTCAATGCTAAGGTATTTCCAAACCCTAAACTCAAATTCCAATTTGATCTAGAGGCATAAGCCGCTTGTAATCGCGATTCTACCTCTTCTACTCATGTAATGGCCGTATCACTGTCGACAAGAGCGACATTGCTCAATTGCACTTGAATATTAAATTCTAATCCATTTAAAAAATATTGCAGCTAAGCAGGGGTAGCTAGAATAGGAATATAGGTTTGTAATTTCTGAAATACCCCCTTCAATTTCTTGGCATACCCACGAACATTCTCGTGGGATTCTTGACGTGTAACATTAAGGACGCATAGCCAATACTGACCTCCCCTTTCAGGGGAAAACTCCCTTTGAAAGGCTACAAAGAATAAATCAATTGTAGTGATGGTTCCAACCTCTAGTTTGTGATACCGCACTGCAACTCATTCTGCAACTCAACTTCTAGAATTTGTTAATGTGCATTTCCATGTCTTCTTCCACTAATCCATTAAAGATGGATAGAGAAAATCCCAAAGCTGGCAAATCCACCATTCCAGCGGGTATATCAATAGGTTGTGCTACCATGGCAACAATCGGATTTGCTACAAGGGTTTAAACAATTGGAACTATAGCTCCACTCGAAGTGGAGGGACTGATTGGAGGGGAGGAAGTACTAGAGCTTCCTCCCCCTAACAATGAACTATGCGCCAAGATAGGGTTATTAAGACCCCACCCTTGCAAAGATATTGGGCCACTCATTTGCAGAGAGTTTCTTCTATTTATTTCAGCCTGTCGTCTAGCTTGCTCAGCTCTTTCTTCCTTTTAAAGCTCAGCTTGACGATCTTGTGAATCTAGCTAATTGAATTTTGGCATGCACTAATAAATAGGTCCCAATTGACCAAGATACAAAAACTGCCACTTATTAGCAGCACCCGTAAAATGTGCTACCTATGTCATGACCTAAAATGGGCCCAGCACTGGCTATAGGCACTAGCCGGGCCTCTCTAACACTCACAAGACAACCGCACATGGCCTCGTAGCCAGGAGTGTCCAAGGGACACACTACTCTAGTTGTTAAAGTTGATATTGCGTTTGTAGTGAAACGTGGTCCAATGATTGCCCTTTCTTACTCCTTCGAGAAAGATCCCACACATCTTGGTATAGTACACCAACGTACAAACATAAAGGAGGCACCCCTCCAACTGAATGCTATGGCCCTGTAGTGCAGCTCTCCTACACCTGGAGGATTGGCCCCAAGATGCGCTGCTCTAACATAAAACACATATGAACACACTCTACTCTTGTATATTTCAAACGTTCCAGGATATAAAATTTCCTCACTTGACAATTTTCCAAAGATTCGATCATCTAGCCTACAATTTGGGTTTCCTCACAACTCCATGTAGGTGATGTGTTTGGCAATCAATTGCTATGCATCCAAGAGTTACCATGTGATATGCATAATGCAATTGTGGATGACACACCTCATGCTCAAACATTTTATGCTAAAAGAACAACAATGTGAGGTGCAAAACCAATACTTTAATTATTTCCAAGTTACTCGTAATTGCGACGTTGCTACAAACTAGCATCGAGTTTCCTCATGCTATTAGTATTTTTTAAATTTAAATAGTAACTGGCATGTATGCCATGCATAATCAAATAAATATTGATTTGAAACATTTTTAGCAACCACACACTTTTATAACCCCCCCCTTTTCTCCTACTGTTTAGGTTTTGCATTCGTTGGATAGATGTAACGTTCATTTTTGTGTCGTTTTTCATGTAAAAATAAAAAAACCCATACTCTAACATAGAAACAAGGCTTTTAACCCTCATGCTCCATCCTTTTTATATGTTCACGAACATAAAATATATTTGTTCCTAAATTTTTAGGCACAAAAATCAAAATTTCTCTTATTTTTTCTATTTTTTCTCATTTATTTGTTTATAAAAATGTGATTATTTTTTAGTTATGTATCTTGACTCATCATATTGACTGAAAAGTGGTTTCTATCAAATTTTTATCCTATATGAACTTCATTCCCTAACCCGAAACGTAAGAAATCCTCATTTTTCATCTTAAAAGATGCATTTCGAGTTTTAAATTATGAATGACAACTATGTATGACTACGGGTTCTACATTTTATCATGTGCAACCCTCAAACATACTTTAAAAATAATTCATACAAATTTTATTTCCATGCGCACATCATTAAAGCCATCAAACATCAAAACAATGAAATTTTCTTTGTTAAAAATTTAGCATACCGCTTATTTGCATGTTGCATGGTTTTTCTAAAATGTTTTTGGCAATCCACAGACCCAGACTCAATTCCCCAACAACGTTAGACATTGCCTCTTAACATAGTTTTGATCTTGAAGCAATCTGGTCCATGTCAGACAAGCATCCTTCATCCCCCTTCCTTCTTCCTGGTTTTCTACTTGTGATCAGTCTCTTAGAGGAGAGAGAAGGAGAGAGAAATATTGATTTTTGTTCTCTACAATCAAGAAGCCATTACACAAACAAAGAATGGTGATCGAAGCCAGAAAATCAAAGAAATCCATGGTTGAGATCATTTTGGGGGTCGCTTATGAGCCTAGAATGGCCTTTTCCATGAATTCAACGTGGATTTGGGGGGGCAGTAGCCTGTCGTCATGCCGTCTGAAAAAATGCCCCCTCCCCCCTACAAAATAAAAAATTTTAGGGTGCCCAAGGCCATGCCCAAAGTTTCATTAGTGTGGCCTATTTTGGCCTTCCTCATGTCTGCCTTTCGAATCTTCACTATTCGATCTCCATTTCAAGTGCTGAAAATTTTGAACATAGCCTTCAACCTGCTCCATATATACTTCCTCAACCAAATCACCGTTCAAGAAAGCATTCTTGATGTCCATTTTCCATAATTTCCATCCTTTGCATGCTACCAAAGCAATGACAGTTCTTGTTAACCCTCAAACAAATAAGGTGGAAAAGCCAAAAAATCTAAAGCAGAAGACAAGGCTAAGGCAAAAGTGAAACAGAAGACGAAGGTGCACCAAGAAGAATCTGGAAACACAAGAAGTGCAGAAAAGTTCTAAATCAAGGAAAAAGGCGCACAAGAAAAAGTGCAAGTCAATACTTTTGTAAAAGAGCGCAAGTGCATCATGATTTAATTTAAAGAGTGCTGGACTCTCACCCGCGCAATTTGTAAAGGTAGATGGGTGGTAGGAAGGAAGCTAGGAAGATAGGAGGACAATGGGAAAAAGGGCCTAGGCCACGGCCAACCATGTAAAAAAGGGGATAAGGGGATGGCCGCCAAAAAGGGATTTAGGGTTTTGTATATAAAGTTGAAAAGTGAATGAGAAGCTCATTCTTGTGTGTGGCCAAAAGTGGCTCTCCTCTTCTTCTTCTTCTTCTTCTTCTTCTTCTTCTTCTTCTTCTTCTTCTTCTTGCTAGCTTGATCTTGTGCTTGAGAGAGGGAGTGTGAGAGTGTGAGGGAGTGAGTGTGTGAGGGTGAGGGACCAGGGAGGAGAAGCTCTCCATCTTCTCCTCTCTTCTTCTCTTCTCTTCTCTTACTCGCGGAAATGGAGCTTGGATCGTGGAGCTTGAGGATGGAGCTCGCTTGAAGCTTGCACTTGGATCATGGAGCTACTGGAGTGCGCGAGAGAGGAGGTAACTCGATCGACATGGAGGTAAGCTCACTACACCCTTAGATATGGATTGTGCGTCGGCTATGTGAGAGGTAGCCATTAGTGCTCGGCTTGGAACACTTGAAGCAATAAGCAGTCTGTGGGTCTTGGCAGTTGAGCAAGAGCTCCCTTCATTTTGTTTCATTACCGGGACTGAGGGAATCAAGCCTTGAGAGCTTGTGCACTTTGAATCGAGCATTGAAGTAGGGCTTTCCCCAAATTGGTGCTTGAGGTAGGTAGATAGGAAGCGAGGGAGTTTTAAGAGGTATTTGATCTCCTTAGCAAGTAGGTTTTTGGTTTTCTGGATTTGGAAAAGTAGGTTAGAGTAGTGTAGGTGTTTTATTTTTTATTTTTGTTGCATAAGGATAGGATTAGGACCAAGAAAACAGGGAAAACAAAAGGGTTTCTGCTGCCTGCTGAAAACAGGCTGAAAATAGGGAGAAAGGGGTATAAAATCTAAATCTTGAGTAGATGGGCGCAAGAGAGAGGCAACCATAAGGTTGAAGGAGACTTGAGCAGGGCAATAAGAGGCTCAAAAGGTCAGGTAAAGCCTCATTTTGCAGTCAAACATTGAGAGAGAGGGCTTGAGAGAGAGACTTTGATCCAATTATTTTGTTGTCGCCCAGTCATTTAATGGTATTCCTTGACCTTCTCTGTATTGTACTTGTTTGATCTAGAAAGTTGGAGCTTGTACCAGGACCTACAAGTGTGGAATTTTCCATTCGTGCCCTCACGACTGCGTCGCGGAAAACGTAGACGGACCAGGCTGTAGGTGTCCTAGTCTTAGAATCAGACACTTGGACCATCTGACACCACCACTCGGACCACTAGACCAGTCGGACCACTCGACCAATCGAACCACTCGTCTAATCGAACCACCTGATTCGATCAAACCAACTATGAGATCAGACCATTTGACCTTGCCAATCCGATCTTGCCACGTGGTAGTAGATCCATTTTGAGTAGGACCCATTTTGAGGCCCGGACCACTCGGTCCAGTCAGATAGGCCGACTCCACTAGTCAAACCAAGACTAGGATCAGACCACCCAGTCTGATCAGACAGTCCGACTTGGATAGTCAAACCAATCAAATGGTCCAATTCTAGTAATTGGACCTACTGGGAGGAATTTGGATTTTTCCAAATATTTGACCTATAGATTCCAAAACCGACATAGAGGCCATATAGAGCCAAAAGCACATCATAGATCTATCACTAGACTGAAATCTTGAGCAAGTAGTTCAAAACTTGGATATGAACAGTCCTTCAAATCTCTCATGGTGTTTACCGTAATGGCCCTACGGGGCGGGGGGGACTACCACCCCCTCCGCACCTCCCCCAAGTAGGTTGGAGAGAAAACATGCACCGTGACAGGTCCTCCAAATTAGATCCTAGTGTAGTAATGACCCTTCACAAGCATGGATTTGCACTTGCAAAAGAGCAAGCAAAGCCCATACCTGAATGAGGACAAATAGAGACCCCAGAACCTCAATGGGCCAATCTAGCCTACAAGGGAAAAAGAGCCATACCACAAAAATATGTCTAGATGGCGTCCAGAGATTGCGTCCAGACTGCATCCAGTCAAAGCGGAAAGCAACAACCTCAGGCTACAACTGCAAGGATGACTAGACATGGCACTCCTGACAATAGATGCTCCTTGAACGGCACTACATAGACAACCTAACACATCAATGGAGAATCCACATCTAGTCGTGTAGTTGGGGACTCAAAGGCATGTATCAGAAGGCTTAAATTTACACGTCAAGACCCGAAAGACAAAGACATAGTGCCACCTACTTATCTTAGGGTCAAACTCACTGCGAAAAGAGAGCACACTATCGATGCTCTGATTGATGAAGGAGCATATTTTAATATCTTGACCTACGAAGCATGGACCCTACTAGGCCAATCAGAGCTCACACCAACTAATGCAACTCTCAGTCCTTATGGGGGACACCCACAAGCACTTATAGGAAAGTGCAAGATCCTCGCTACAATTGAAACTGAAAGCTTGTCTATCCTATTTCATGTTCCTCCAAATAGTGCTAATTGTGAAAATGAAACCCTCCTAGGAAGACCCTTCAAAAGGGCGACCAAGTGTGAGGCTGATTATGTAGCACAGAGGATACACTTGACACTACCAAGAGTGAGGATAATCACGACCTTTAGTAAGGGTGACCTCATCAAACCTCGGGGGAGGGAAATTCTGACATGCTAGGCAAGCCTAGTAACGATGTCGAAGGATTTATGAAAGCAAAGTTGCGTCTTCAGAAGACCTTGATAAATTTCAGGATAAAAGATCAAACAAATGAATAAGCAAGATGTAAGGATTTGTGTCCACCAAGCTTTCAACGAGACCTCGTCTTTACAGCAATGATAAGACTAAAAGCAAGTTTTCAACTGAGCATAGAATTCATCCTTCAATATTGAAACATTTAATACAAATCTGTTTATCAGCTTCAGATAGAAGTATTAGCATTATCCTTTCAGAGGTAGCTCCTTTCCAAGATCAAGAGGGTTGGACACGGAATGATCAAGAACCATATATTATTTTACATTCTCCATAAGTCGACAAACATCAGCAGTTGCAATCTGATTTTTGAGTTATGTAACTTGTCTTGGTCATATTGTTAACCAGACATATTGCTGCATTATACGATTCTACATACACAATCAAGCTTTTCCGCCATCTGCCACGGAAGATCATCCAGTCCTGCAAACTCTGTTGCATTAAAGAAGGCGTCATCAAGGAAAAAGCCACCACACGGCTGTCAAAGGAGCAGCAAGTTCATAACAGCTACATAGAATGTGATGTTAGAGAAATTTCAAGAGGCTGATGGCATCGGCAAGCTCAGAGAGAGGCACTCAGAAAGTGAATTGCAATCAAAGTAATAGCATACGAATTTCTTGATGCTAAATTGCTGAGGTAGAGGATATCAATCGTTGACTGTTTTGAAGGCCATAAGGACACAATAACTCTATGACCTGTCGACAGTTTCAATTTCCCATAGCACATTTCCCCCCCTTTGTATCCGTATGAAAATCCTGTTAATTGCAGCTCTCCACTTCTTCTCAGTCAACGTTTTTGCCCATCTATTTAGGATGAAACCTTGAGGTCATGACATCGGTGTTGTATGCACGAACCTTGTAATAAAGATCTGGATCATCCAAATCGGGCGTTTTGCTCAACTTGCTTTGTGTAGTTTAGGCTCTCTCTGCTGCTTGGAAAACGTGTTGTGAGCGTACACTAAGATACTCCTGTGCTTTGAGGTGTCCATCTGCGACGAACATCCATATCCAAGGAAGAAGCTAGAGTCTGCAACTACTCATCTTGCTGTCCCCTCTTCGTTGTAATGGATGCCTCGGCTTGTTGGAACATTGGGTCGGCAGCGTACGCGCGGACCAGGATGGCTTTGGCTTGCCACATGACACAAAGCTGACTAGCATTCCTGCCTAAAGGACGTTAGGTCTCCTCGTCACGGCCTCTTCCTGTGGATTCGATTACAGATAGGGAAAGGCTTCATAAGGCGTCTCAATCAGTCCTCCCTTTCTCCCCAGATTTGCATAATCATTCCCTGTTCTCCAATCAGCCACAGAGTACCGTCTCGTCCTGTTCCGAATGCTAGTTTCTCCCTCAAAAGCTTCCCCTCCAATCCTCTCTCTGCACTCCTCGTAGCTCCCCCTCCAATCTTCTTCTTCGTCTTTACACTCAAGATCTTTTTTTAGAATTTTAGATCTCCCCCCCGTCTGCATCTGCACTTGAGGAACTTCACTCCCCCTTTGCATCCGAGCTTTTTTTTCCCTTTTTGTCAGCTCACTACTCCGAAAAAAAAACCTTCCCCCAAAGCGCGGCTCCCCTGTCCCAGAAAAAGCCCCTATCCACATATCTTTAGAAGGTGAGAAAGACATCGTTTCCAGAATTCTCTCTGCCTCACCAAGATATCCTGATCGTGCTAGAAGTTCAACCAAACAAGTAAAGTGATCTACTGTGGGTGTAATGCCGTAATTATTTGTCATCAACTTGAAAATATATCGGCCCTCGCATGCCAAATTCGCATGACTGCATGCACCCAACAAGCATGTGAACGTGACAACATCAAGTTCCACCCCCTTTTCTTGCATACGCTTGAAGAGATCTATGGCCAGGTTACCATCTAAATTTGTGCCACATCCTTTTATCATTGCATTAAAAGATGCAACATCTTGGACTGGCAAACTGTCAAAAATGTTTAACGCCTCGGAAAGGGAACCACATTTGGCATACGTGTCAACCAAAGTGTTGCCAATAAAAATGTCATTTTCAAGATGTTTCATTACAATTTCCATATGGACTTCGTGGCCTTTATCAACAGCCACCATGTTGCCACAAGCTTTTAAAGCACAGACAAGTGTGATACTATCCAGAGAGATATCCTCCTCGTGCATTTGTTTGAATAGTTGTAATGTCTTCTCTCCTTGACCCTGTTCAACATAGACTGAAAGCAACCCTTCATGCTCGCTACTATACTCATACGCAGAGAATAAATGTAATCACAACAACTAAGTATGCACAAAGAATCAAATCGCACACACAACTTTCGGGTGGTTTTCACACCTCGAATGCACAGCAATACGACATCCACCCCCTCTAATCCTGCGCATCCTCCGGATGGGCCAACTACCCATGATCATTATCATCAAGATCCACAAACAGATCAATCTCTTCGTTATGCATTTCCGGTAGATCAACAAGATTATCTGTCATATCATCTGTCTCTTCCATTGGAGTTTCTTGTCGTTGCTCTTCTCTTGAAAATTCTTCCAAAGCATAATCCTCATCATCTCTTTTCTTGAAAATATTGATTCTTTTTCCAGCAATAGGCACTCTAAGCACTGTTCCATCCAATTCTGTCAGCTCATATGTTGCATTATCAAAGACATGTCTGACTATGTATGGCCCAAACCATCTTTTCACCATCTTCCAAAGTGCAGTATGCTGATTTTCAAGGCTGCTATCAAAGACCAATACCCAATCTCCCTCTTCTATTGCTCTTGGCCGCAAGCGATGCCTACTATCAAACCTGTCCTTATTCCTTAGTCTAGCAACCTTCAACCTGTCAATAGCTAGCTGAATATCCTCAGGTCTCCTCTCCAACTGTCGAATCCGAAGAGCTAAGAGCTCTTCTCTCGTCAAATCCTCCTGCCAAGGTAAAACTGACCAAGTCAAAGCACAAGTCTCAATCGGCATAACAAGTTTCTGACCATACATCAACTCTGCAGACATATATCCTGTGGTAACACTATGAGTCGTACGATCAGCCCATAAAGCAAATGGTAGAAGTCTCGACCATTCTCCAATCCGTCCTCTGCATGCTTTGGCTAATGCTTTCACTATCGGCGGATGCCCTCTTTCACTTTTCCCATTTCCCTCTGGATTATATGCTGTGGTTAGAGCCAACTTGATTCCTAGCTGAGAGAAAAACTCCCTAGCTTCATCTGCATCCAATTCACCACGATCCGCAGTGATCTTACCCACACAACCATACCTGCAAAAAATTTCCTCCAATAAGAACTTACACACTGCACTAGTGGTCTTCGTTCTCAAAGATCTGCCCTCAACATGATTAGTAAGATCCTCTCTAGCCAAAACAATGTATCTCATCTGCCATAGACCCATAGGCATGGTAACCAAATCAACTACCCACTTATAATGAATGCATAGCGGATAGGTCGGATGAAGCTCATCCCTATGACGCACTACTGAATACATCTAGCAGTCTCTGCAAGTCTCAACAAAGTGAGAAACATCTCTGTACATGTCTTTCCACCAATATTTCTCCTTGATTTTCTCATAAGTAGCCCATACTCCTCTATGACCAGCCCAAGGACTCTCATGAAACTCCCTCATCACCTGTAACTGTGTCTCTCTATCGCAGACAACCCGCAAAGGTAATCCGCCTCTTTTCTTCGGATGCTTCCAAAGAAATCCGTCCTTGAGAAAATAACCATAGGCTTTCCTTCTGATCTTCTTGAACTCTTCATCTGTCCATTCATCTCTTTTGCTTAGTATACTAAGGTACCTACCAATCTGCAACCAATCTCCAACATAGAGTTCTTCTGTGAAAGCCACAATATCATAGACATGACAAACATGATCAACCATAGTGGCTGAAATTTCTGCATCATCCTCTTCTGCAAGTAGAGTCTCCTCATCATCATATCTGGCTCTAGACAACATATCTGCCACTGGATTATCCTTCCCTGCTATGTGTTTAAATTCCGGATTTAATGACTTGATGTATGCAATCCATCTCAACATAGCTATATCCGGAGTAGAGCAACTCGTGATCATACCAATCAATGGCAAGCAATCTGTCTCTACCACAACTGAAGCTCCTATAAAGTACTCCTTGTCACATTTGAGAGCCGTGACAATCCCCAATAACTCCCTCTTGATTTGCGGATATCTCCTCTGTCTCTCGTTTAGGATTTTCGCCCCAAACCGAATAGCATACCTATTTCCATCTGCATCTTCTTGACCCACAGCCCAACCTATGCCAATTGGACTAGTGTCAACTGTCAATACAATAGGCCTATCACAATTATAATCCGCTTTCCTAAGAGTAGGAGCATTCTGCAATAACTTCTTCAATTTTCGCATGGCTTTAGTGTGGCTCTCATCCCAATAGAATTTCTGCCCCTTTCGAAGCAGCTGATACAAACAATCTGCTATGTGTGCAAAATGAGGTATCCAAATCATATAAAACACACAAGCACCAATGAATCTCCGTACCTCTGAAGTGGTAGAACAATACTCTGTAATCTTGCCTATAGCATTCACCTTATCAGGTGAGGGTTTCCTGCCATAATATCCACACATATGCCCAACAATAACAACCTCATTCACTCCAAAAACAGATTTTTGCCCTGAAAGTGTCAAGTTCACTTCTTCTAACCTGGCCAAAATCTTCTCACATGCTGAAATATGATCAGCCACAAAGTATCTGCATCCCTGCTCATTTAGGCTCTCATTCTTCTCTTCTTCTGCACACCCCTTAATGGGCACATCATCCAAGAAAGGCATAGTAAGCTGAGGTATGTAATCACAAAGGACCTTATGCATGGCATTCATCATATGCGCAACAAAATTAATGGCACCTTGAGGCAAGGTACACATCCTGACAAGCCCAATAGGAGTTCTCATGGTGGTTATGTCCCTGCTTTCCAAAGCCAGCTGAAACTGATCATATCCTGAATACAAATCACCCAAAGAATAGATGGCACGTCCAGCAAATGCCTCTGCAAACTCATCCACAATTGGACCTATACCAACATTCCTGATAGTAACTATGTTCACTGGCTGCATGTCCTGAATAAATCGAAGAGTACCATTCTTCTTTGGAACTGTAAACCACCTGTTTGAGTATGGTGCAGATGAAGGCTCAAGGATTCCCATCCTGATTTTCTCATTCAATAAATCAATCAGCTTTGGCAAGTGTGCTTTAGGCACTAGAATAGGTCGGAGATTCCATGGAATATGAGGAATAGTAAAAATGACCATAGGAGCAACAATATCAGGATTCACACATCCAATCTCATGTGGCAAAAAAGCAAATCCCCTTCCATGACGCTCAAGCATCTCCTGAAAGCATTGCTTCTCCATGGGTAACAAGAAATCACCATTTCCAATTTTCAATTCAGCAAGTGTCTCTGCTGAAAATTTATGACCAATATGCTCCGGATTCCTCAAAATTTGCTATTTAGTAGCCCTCTCTATTTGCTGATTACTGTCAGGTGGAAGCGGTACAGCAACCGGCTTCACCTTCTTATCCACAGTTTTGTATTTCGTGTCAACCCTGGCTTCATTATGCTCTTCTGCATTACATAAACCTTGCTGTAAATCAGCAATTCTGCACTCCAATGGCTGAATATTCTCAGCCCTCTGCTCTATGGACTGCATAGAAACAGCCCCAAACTCTGAATGCTGAAATATTTCAGCAGTAAACTCTGTTGGCTGAAAATTTTCAGCCCTCTATCTCTCTAAAAGCTGATCATAACCAGCTGGAAACTCTGTTTGCTGAATTTCTTCAGCACTCAACACTTTTTGCTGAGTTACCTTAGCCTCTCACTCAATCTGTGACATAAAATCTGCAATTTCATGAAACATGTCCAGGGATTGCACTAATACATTACCATGACAATTCAGCATATCCGTTTTCAGCATATCTCCCATCTCTATCATCGTATCTACACAAATCACACTATCATACATACCATCTATGTGCTCATCATCCTCCAAAATTCCTGCATTTTTCAAAATTTTCTCCTTCTTGCATATATACTGCCTGGCAGCTCTAGGCAACCTAGAAGTCTTCTGATAGCTCATCGAACTATTTGCTGAAATCCCAACATAACCAGAGGAGAAAACATTGCTGCTGCCAGGAGGCGAGAACTCCAATCTCCTCTCCTCTGTACCACCGTCGTCTCGCGAAACGGCAGTACCTAATGAAAACCCGAATCCCTCACAGTGGATAAGGGTGCATCTCTGAGAGTATCCCTGTTTCTAACATGGTTCACACATACAGTCATAAACTGAACTGCTCTCATACCATCTTTACTGCGAATCTGTGCATAAGCAGATCCATCATCCATGACCTTTGTCTCCATGCGCATCTCTGTAATGAATGGCTGACCAAGAATTATGGGATAAGAGCATGAATCCTGCACAAAGAAATGAAAATCCTCCTCTACATCACCAATAGAAACCCTGACACTAGGGCAAGCAGCATATAAATCACCTGCAGTGTTATTGGCGGCTCTCATACGCCACCCATGCTCTACATCCATAGGCCATCTGTTACTCTCATAAACTCCACGAACTATGAGATTAATCTCTGAACCATGATCAACCAATGCAACATAAGGCACCTGTTTCTCTCCAATCTTTACCATCGTCTCTGTAGTTGCCCTAGCCCAATGGCTCCGCGAAAAGTGACCACGCGGTATCAAAACAGGCTCATCAATTTCAGCATAATGCATAGGCTGAACCCTCTTCTCTACCTGCGGAAAAATAGAAGCATTATCAACCATAACCTCATCCTCATCCTCATCCAACTCCCCAATCAAAACTCCCTGTGTATCAGTGGTAGACAATGCATGTCTTTTCCTCTTCAAGACCTCCTGAAACTGATCCTGAAACTCTCTTTTTGAGATGCCCAAAATCTCAGAAATAGTGAAAGTCACCTCACTGCCAAGTATCTTATCATTAAAGATTTTCTTCATGTCTGTAGATGTCTCAATATCGGACATCAATCTGAATCCTAACTGCTTTCTCTCTCTAGGCTCTTGCCTCTTTTCTCTCTTTTGAGCATCCTCCATCTGTCGATCTGGCCCTGGTCTTGAAGACGGTCCTGCAGTAGGTGGAGAAACAAACTCACCCCCTCTAGTCTTCTTAGCTGCACTTGGATTTTCTTCATCCCTCTTACGTTTCTCCTCAACAAGTACATCTGCACCATGAGATTTAGCCAAATAAGCATAAATAGAGTACTTGTCAACAGGCGAGTCCCAACCTGTCTCTGATCTGATGCTAGAGCCTGCACTAGTCAAAACAATTTGCTGAATTTTCCCCTTGTTTACAGTCTTCATAGCATAAGTCCATAGTGTGGACTGAGTCTCTGATCCCTTTTCAATCTGTACTCCATATGCAGAAGCATCACTTCTAGTTGTCACATAAGAAGTACGCGCAGCCATGTCCTCCACTAACTTCTTCATTCCACCTTTACCAAAGTTGGTAGCAAGTGGAGCTCCTGTCTCAGTCAACCAAATCTTACCATCTTGCCCCCAATATACCAAATTCTGCCTCCTTGCATCCTGGAAAGAGTCACAATCCCTGCAATGCTGATGCTCCCTACTATCACACCAAATACATCTCCGATCTCTCCTAGGTGCACTAGGAGCACTCCTAGGTGCAGTAGGAGCACTAGAAGAAGTAGTAGGCACAGTTGAAGCAAACTGCTCCTTCAACTTTCCCACTAACTCCGCTTTGACTGACTCAAGTGTCAAATCTGTGATGCCTTTGATTATGTCATCAATAGAGGTAGGCACCGATGGAGCGGATGGTTTTGGAGCAGAAGGTGTAGGCATCGGTCGTGGAACAGGAGGAATAGGTGGAGTAGAAACAATAGGCACTGGCATAGGCCAAGAAACTGGCTGAGGAGGAGAAGAAATAACAGGGATAGAAGTAGGCATAGGAGTAGATGATGGTGTAGGTGTCATGGAACCATTCTCTAGGCGAGTCTTCCATATCCTCCTCTTGGTCAAAGTTGAGACTGCATCCTGAGCATCCTGCCAATCCGTTTTAAGACCCATAGGCTTCGTACGATCTTCAAGAAGCTCACCCAATTCTTCTTGAAGAGCAGGATCTGCAGCTTGCAAGAAAAGCTCAACTTTTTCAACATCCAATGCTCTTTTTTCAATGGCATCAAGCTGACTATACCTCTCTTCGAATTCTCGAATCAACTCCGAAGCAGCAAGACCTTTGTTTGGCATGTAGACCCACTCTCGGAATGACCGCCGAGTAGCCATACCAAAGTCCTCAAGGAAGTATTCTTCTTTCAAGGCCTTCTTAAAATCTTGCCAATGTGTATTTTGAATAAAAAGATCAGTCACTTTTGTCCTCAAAGCAGGTGTGACAAGACGAAGGAAGTACTTACTCATAAGTCTAGCAGG
The DNA here is from genome assembly GCF_053477565.2 of Lygodium microphyllum. Taxonomy (NCBI): domain Eukaryota; kingdom Viridiplantae; phylum Streptophyta; class Polypodiopsida; order Schizaeales; family Lygodiaceae; genus Lygodium; species Lygodium microphyllum. The sequence goes on along the minus strand of NC_141135.1, from coordinate 46,822,742 downwards.
AACTCCAAAAAACCCCATCTTGATCTCATATGTCTTCAAATATGCTGAAACATTACACCCGTCAAATAGCTTCTTCTCACTCTCAACTGCTTCAATAGCCTTAGTCGCGCTGTTTGCATTCTCCTGCTCCGAATAGAGTTGCCTTTGCTGAGACAACTTCTGTTAATGCAATTGTTGTTGCTGCTGCATATACATTTGTGTTTGCTGATTTTGGAGCTACATATACATGGACATATTCTGCAAAATCTGTTTTAGATCCTCCGTTGAAGTACTTGACGCAGCAGTCATTGATGGAGCTGAAGTAGACGCAGCTGGAGTTGTAGAGGAAGCTCAAATAGAGGCTGAAGTATCTCCCATCCTGAAATTTCTGCGACGCTTTCACGTCGGGTTCACCAAAGATGTCGAAGGATTTATGAAAGCAAAGTCGCGTCTTCAGAAGACCTTGATAAATTTCAAGATAAAAGATCAAACAAATGAATAAGCAAGATGTAAGGATTTGTGTCCACCAAGCTTTCAATGAGACCTCGTCTTTATAGCAATGATAAGACTAAAAGCAAGTTTTCAGCTGAGCATAGAATTCATCCTTCAATATTGAAACATTTAATACAAATTTGTTTATCAGCTTCAGACAGAAGTATTAGCATTATCCTTTCAGAGGTAGCTCCTTTCCAAGATCAAGAGGGTTGGACACGGAATGATCAAGAACCATATATTATTTTACATTCTCCATAAGTCGACAAACATCAGCAGTTGCAATCTGATTTTTGAGTTATGTAACTTGTCTTGGTCATATTGTTAACCAGACATATTGCTGCATTATACGATTCTACATACACAATCAAGCTTTTCCGCCATCTACCACGGAAGATCATCCAGTCCTGCAAACTCTGTTGCATTAAAGAAGGTGTCATCAAGGAAAAAGCCACCACACGGCTGTCAAAGGAGCAGCAAGTTCATAACAGCTACTCAGAAGGTGACGTTAGAGAAATTTCAAGAGGTTGATGGCATCGGCAAGCTCAGAGAGAGGCACTCAGAAAGTGAATTGCAATCAAAGTAATAGCATACGAATTTCTTGATGCTAAATTGCTGAGGTAGAGGATATCAATTGTTGACTGTTTTGAAGGCCATAAGGACACAATAACTCTGTGACCTGTCGACAGTTTCAATTTCACATAGCACATTTCCCCCCCTTTATATCCGTATGAAAATCCTGTTAATTGCAGCTCTCCACTTCTTCTCAGTCAGCGTTTTTGCCCATCTATTTAGGATGAAACCTTGAGGTCATGACATCGGTGTTGTATGCACTAACCTTGTAATAAAGATCTGGATCATCCAAATCGGGCGTTTTGCTCAACTTGCTTTGTGTAGTTTAGGCTCTCTCTGCTGCTTGGAAAACGTGTTGTGAGCATACACTAAGATACTCCTGTGCTCTGAGGTGTCCATCTGCGACGAACATCCATATCCAAGGAAGAAGCTAGAGTCTGCAACTACTCGTCTTGTTGTCCCCTCTTCGTTGTAATGGATGCCTCGGCTTGTTGGAACATTGGGTCCGCAGCGTACGCGCGGACCAGGATGGCTTTGGCTTGCCACACGACACAAAGGTGACTAGCATTCCTGCCTAAAGGACGTTAGGTCTCCTCTTCACGGCCTCTTCCTGTGGATTCGATTACAGATAGGGAAAGGCTTCATAAGGCGTCTCAGTCCGTCCTCCCTTTCTCCCCAGATTCGCGTAATCATTCCCTGTTCTCCAATCAGCCACAGAGTACCGTCTCGTCCTGTTCTGAATGCCAGTTTCTCCCTCAAAAGCTTCCCCTCCAATCCTCTCTCTGCACTCCTCGTAGCTCCCCCTCCAATCTTCTTCTTTGTCTTTACAATCAAGATCTTTTTTAAGAATTTTAGATCTCCCCCCCCCGTCTGCATCTGCACTTGAGGAACTTCACTCACCCTTTGCATCCGAGCTTTTTTTTCCCTTTTCGTCAGCTCACTACTCCGAAAAAAAAACCTTCCCCCAAAGCGCGGCTCCCCTATCCCAGAAAAAGCCCCTATCCACATATCTTTAGAAGGTGAGGAAGACATCGTTTCCAGAATTCTCTCTGCCTCACCAAGATATCCTGATCGTGCTAGAAGTTCAACCAAACAAGTAAAGTGATCTACTGTGGGTGTAATGCCGTAATTATTTGTCATCAACTTGAAAATATATCGGCCCTCGCATGCCAAATTCGCATGACTGCATGCACCCAACAAGCATGTGAATGTGACAACATCAAGTTCCACCCCCTTTTCTTGCATACGCTTGAAGAGATCTATGGCCAGGTTACCATCTAAATTTGTGCCACATCCTTTTATCATTGCATTAAAAGATGCAACATCTTGGACTGGCAGACTGTCAAAAATGTTTAACGCTTCGGAAAGGGAACCACATTTGGCATACGTGTCAACCAAAGTGTTGCCAATAAAAATGTCATTTTCAAGATGTTTCATTACAATTTCCATATGGACTTCGTGGCCTTTATCAACAGCCACCATGTTGCCACAAGCTTTTAAAGCACAGACAAGTGTGATACTATCCAGAGAGATATCCTCCTCGTGCATTTGTTTGAATAGTTGTAATGTCTTCTCTCCTTGACCCTGTTCAACATAGACTGAAAGCAACCCTTCATGCTCGCTACTATACTCATACACAGAGAATAAATGTAATCACAACAACTAAGTATGCACAAAGTATCAAATCGCACACACAACTTTCGGGTGGTTTTCACACCTCGAATGCGCAGCAATACGACAACGAGAGGAAGGACTTGTTGAAAGAGTTGATACAAGTGCATGTCGAATAGAGAGAACCAGTGAGCGAGGCCATGCTTGAAACAAGAAGGTAAGGAGACAATGCTAGGGACAGACTTTGGACTTACAAATATTGTAGAAGACCACAAAAGAATCCCAAGCCTTATAGACGAAGGCACCAATGGAGAACTAGCACAACACCGCAATGGATATCCAAAGCGTCGCTACGTGCTCAAGGGTATTACATAGGTAACCGATGGATTTGGGTACCAAAACCCCCTACTAAACCACCTCTATCAGCTGAAGGCCAAATCATATCAAGAGCAAAGAAGTGTAGGAGAAAATCTAAACAAAAAACCAAGTTTTGAGTCAAAAACATTGGAATGACCGAGCCCCTCACGATCAAGATCAAGAAACCAAACGGGACTATGAGAAGGGTAGATCATTAGCCTAGCATGCTTGAGAGCAAATATTAGATGTAATCATTGAGGGTAAGAAAAAGCCACTAGTGCCAAAGAAGCCTTTGATTTCCCAAGAGGATAATAGGCAACATAGGCACAACATTGCTCATGGCAAGGTTAAATGCTCAACAAAGCAATCTAACAGCCATGAGCAAATCCCCCAGTCAGTGTCAAAGCCACTTAGGAGTCCCAAGTCTCCTACACCCTCTTTTCCTAAACGGACACAGAAAGCACAACAACAGTCTTCAAGTGCAGCTGCTCAATCTCAATCTCAATCTCTATATACATCTAAGCTTCCAAATGTCCAAGAGGCAAGAAATGACACCACCCTTAGCTCTCAACCTAAGGATAGGCCTATGCAATCCATCGTGAGACTAGCTCAACGATCTGCACAAGTGAATGTGCAAAGGGCAACAAAATACATGGCCACTTCTGATTTGTTTAAGGACTTGACACCACAATCCACCAACAATAGCCAGTCCACTGAGCTAGCGGCTACCGATTCCAATCAAGAATCAGAGGAGGAGCTAAACAAATGAGAATTAGCTGAAGAGCTAGACTCTCCAAAAAGAGAGGCGATTGTACCCTCACAACCTAGCAAGACTATTTAGTAGGCCACAACCATGTCCCATAAGGGTACACTAGAGAAAGAGAATTCTGAGGCCCAACCAATCACATCAATGATTGACCTAGCTCAAGGCCCTGAGTCCTTAAAGGAGACACTGCAATTGCCCAAGAAAAAGAGGACAAAACAACGAAAACAATTGCAGTTGCAAGTGGTGGTAGATGCCAAGACAATTGAGACCAAGAGCATGAAAGAACTTGGGAACAAAGCATTGAGTCCACCCACTAAGGAACCCAGTGCCATCTCCCCTAACAGTGTTGAAACCTCAGACACTTTTGTGTGTTCTGATAAGTCAAAGCAACCATCATCATCAGTGGTTTCTTGCAACACTCAATCCACCGACAACAGAACTCACATTGGCCAATCAAGAGTGGATACAACACTATCACAACAGGGTGACAAATCTATACCAATCGCATCCAAGGAGAACCATGACTCAATAACAACAAAGCCTCAGGAGGAACATGGAAGCCCCGAGGACATAAGCAATCCTAGAGTTGACCAATCTTGCTCATCTAGGCCTGAGCCGCCAGCTACGCTAAAGCCTAGGGAAACTCCTAGAACCTTGCATGAGATAGCAACCAAGCAAGCCCTCATTGAACATATAAGTGTCACAGAATGCTTAACTAAGTTGGATGCTATGCTCAAAGTGTTCACACATGTCTATGTCCTTGCAGGCATGGGCGCATTTCCTAAGGAGCAGCTTGAAGAATACTTTCCATTTTCCCTATCTTGGGAAGAGCAAAAATATCATGACGAGCATTATGGCAGGCTCCTGCATGAACGCATGTGACTCATTTCTAATGAGGAAGCCAACAAACTATGTTTAACTGTGACATTCAATTATGTGCTTTGCCAACCAAATCTCTTAGAGATACAGCAACTAAAATGACAACCAGAGGGTCAAAGTCAATTTGAAAAACATTGGTTTGAAAACTGCATTACAATGGCCGAACTGGGAGCCCAAATTATGACGGCGGTCTTAGAGGAGCGATTGGCCAAATGGTGGTCTCAAAGAGACCCAACCTATGTGGCGGCGACTTCCTTCCGAGTAGTGACTACCATTCGGGGTATGGATTCAGCTGGAACTAGCCAAGAGAACTCTCTAGCTGATAAATTTCTCACTAAGGAGGAGTTACCTATTGCCAGTAGACTCGGACAAGGTACCATGCTACTCGATGTTGCAAAATATCTATTGTTATTGAGCAAGCTGCCACGAGTATTGGATGTGTGTGCTACACTTTAGTACAATCCTGAGTTCTATAATTAGTTTTTATTCTCACAAAGTGACTTGGACTCATAAATATGCACATAAATAAATAATGAGTTTTGTGACCTTGTACAGATAATATCAACACACACAAGCAATGGTAGTCAAGCGTAGGGAGAAGAGTTGGGTTTGACAGGCTGAGCTCCTCGGGTCCTCCTCTCACCACACATCTAGAAGTCATGCGACCATTGTCGCCTCTAGTGGAGGGCATGCAACCCTCATTACCACCATAGGAAGATCACTATAGGAAGCCCTGACCAACATCTCTTTTTGGTTTCTAATGGACCATTAGAAACCAGAAAGACGAACTCATATCACTTTAGAATCCGCTAATATTAATTAGTCGCTAGTAATAGATTTGATAAGAAAAACTCAGGTCAATCCTCGTGGGAGAGGCTACAACTTCCATTGTGGGGTAGACTCAAGTGAGCCTAGTTAGCAAACTTCGAGGGTTTTATCAAGATCCCAAACGACGCTTTCTAGAACATCTCTTGATGGGCTACTAAGAACGTACCACCAAGGAATAGCTCGGGTGGCACATTATAGTTGGTATCAGAGTACATGTTGATGTAGGCCATGATGCAAGTAAATAAAACTAATTATATTTATTTTTTAAAAAAATCATTTTATCAAATAGTGAAATATTCATCTTGTTGATATATGTTCTTGATTTCTAGCAAAAAGATGAACCTTGAAAACAATTCTTGATTTTCTAAGTTACGTTTATGTCGATAATGCACTCCTTTAGCATTAGCTAGAGAAACAAGATGATGCTAATATTAGATCAAATATGCAATCCTTCACCCCTATATTATGAAAGGCGATGGATGTTAAGCAGAGGGTATTGTTGCATTGACACAAACCGTCTTACTTATCTCCGAAAAAATTTAAAGAGATTAAGGTAGATGAAGGTCCTTAAGGTTGCCAAGATTTATCGATTCTATGAGGCCAGAGTAAACTCAAACATGTTCACTAGAGGGCAACAGGTCATGGTGTAGATGAGGCATAGTCCCCTTCTATACACCTTTTCCCTTTTTCGGTCTATCCTTCCAGGGATGAGCCCTGCTCCACTCCATGACAACCAGTCCACACACCTTAGCATGAGCCAAGATCTGCTAATTGTTGGAATATGCCCCGCAGTCCAGACAAGACAAATATTATCATGGGGGCCATCCCTCTACAACAAACACTACATGCCTCACCTTGGCCCTCCTCCTCATATGCACTTGATAATCCACTGTTTAATTCCTTTCATGCAAATAATTTTATCTTGCCTCAAGGCCTAACCTTGATTCACATTTTGTAGATTTTCCCACAGTAGCTGGCATGGAGTACACAATGGAGCTGAAGTGCAAGGAAGCTCTCCTCCGTAGAAGGGAACATAAGGCACAAGCACCTCCACCAGTGCGATATGTGCCTACCCTTAAGAGATACGCACCAAAAAGAGGCCCCAAGAGACACTACTGAGGACGCATGCCGAAAAATCCCCTAGCCAAGAGGACGAAGGCTCAAGGGAGCACATAGGTTGTAGCAACACCAGCCATGAAGACCCCCACTAGATGCGCGGGCACTAGGTGCGCAAAAGAGGAGAAGGCAACTAGAGACAATTGGGAATTTGATGAATTATTTAAAAGCATTCTTGAAACAGCTGGGCCACGAACTACACCATTCGAGTCCCGGTCAATATCTTCCATGCCTAGCTTAATAGGAGCCCACCACTGGCACAGCCCTAGTCGTCTAATCACCCAGATTCACCATGCCTCATACAAATAGAATAGGCCCTATGTGTATAAGCCGCTTGCCAAATGCCATTTTGTCATGACTTTTTGTCCCCTTCAGTGGTTAAAGGGGTAGGCTCCCCAACTGTATAAACCTCCCTTACCTACTACTAATATATGTCATGACTTTAACAAGCGCCAATGATATGCATCGCAATCAACACCATAGGATTTTGATAAAGTAATATCTCCTTGTGTTGCATCTGTTCATTATAATTGATGCATGTGACTTGCATATACTCTCACGAAGTGTCAAGTGGATGCAAGATGACACAAGTATTTGTACAAAAGTGTTCGATACCCAAGTCACCACAAGACCACCAATCTCACAAAGAGCCATGATGAAGCCACACCGCCGAGAGAAAAAATCACCTTTGTTGATCGCCCACATCGCATAACCCAAAGCATGATCAGTGGTGGCCACTTTCTCCTTTTTGGGTCAAACTCTACACCTGGAACTCATGGCAGTTGTTACCTCAATTGTACCAATATCGCACGTTACAAAGAGGTTTTGCAAAATCTCTAGTGTATCTCCCCATCTCAACAATTGTTCCTCTAGCAACGAGGCTAGGACACAATCATCGTTGTAATATCTAGTTTCGCAACCTTTGAATCTCAACATTTCCCAATCAAATTGGAAGGTTGATAGCCTCAACGTATTGTAATGGTTGTATTGATGTTATTCCAAAAAAAAAGGAAAAAAATAGCACTCACAATCACAGCCCGACACCTAGGAGTTGTCAACTTAGGTACGCTTAGTGACCTTGGTCGGCTGACTCTGTCCCTAGTCCCCTAGCCCTCTACACATCCCCTACAATTGTTCAGGGCACATCAAGGGTAGGACATACCTAGGGAGCTTGTCTCACCGATGGTTAGACCTATCACCCTAAATCATTTCCCCGATTCCTTTTTGCACTCCGCCTTAGTATCATTGCAATCGATCATGGTAAGCACCGCATGAATGCCCATGAAAAGTACACCGTACTCGTCAAGCAAACCCAATAGCTACTAGCTACTACTGAAAGTTCGGTGTCAATGTGTTCGATTATGCTATATTGCATTGTCACAACGCAAAGGATGTCTCATATACCTTCATGTGTACTTCTCCTCAACATGGACAACTTTGCTTCATCCACACGTTGTTATGAGGAACCAGCCCGCGGTCTTCTAACTACGTAATATCTAAGTATACACGAGCACTTACATAATATCTACACTGAAACATATACACAGTTTGGATCCTCAAGTGCAGGACAATATTCTCAGCTTTCTTAGAGGTTGACCTGTCTCCCAAACTAATTGAACTATGTCTTGTGCACGATAAGGAAGACTGGCACTACCCTGAGGGAGAGACCACATATGAGAGGTTTTCAATTGCAGGTATTGAAGACTCCCATGAAAGTGTCATTCGCTCTTCATTGACACTCAACTCTGAATTCTTATCCTCTATCATCCTGGAAGCCCGCCAAAATTGTCATGTGCAGAATCCTGAAAAACCAATACCTATGCTAGCCCAGCGCAATTCCCAACAACAAATAGCCCTACCCCCAACTCCAACCACCCTACCACCAACCACCCATGCCAACAATGTGGCCCCACCAACCTTCATCTTCCCACCACCAAAAATCCTCCAAGGAAACCATAGATGTCCTTGCCAACCACGTCTTTGGTGCATGCTAAAGCCTGCTACCTATGACGATGAGTGCCATGGGACTGGCACTCATCTAGGAGGGGGGTAATGTTAACCCTCAAATGAATAAGATAAAAAAGACGAAAAATCTAAAGCAGAAGACAATGACAAGGAAAAAGTGAAACAGAAGACGAAGGCATGCCAAGAAGAATTTGGAAACACAAGAAGTGCAAAAAAGTCCTAAATCAAGGAAAAAGATCCACAAGAAAAAGTACAAGTCAATACTTTTATAAAAGAGCGCAAGTGCATCATGATTTAATTTAAAGAGCGCCGGACTCTCACCCGCGCAATTTGTAAAGGTAGATGGGTGGTAGGAAGGAAGCTAGGAAGATAGGAGGACAATGGGAAAAAGGGCCTAGGCCACAACCAGCCATGTAAAAAAGGGGATAAGGGGATGGCCGCCAAAAAGGGTTTTGTATATAAAGTTGAAAAGTGAATGAGAAGCTCATTCTTGTGTGTGGCCAAAAGTGGCTCTCCTCTTCTTCTTCTTCTTCTTGCTAGCTTGAGCTTGTGCTTGATAGAGGGAGTGTGAGAGTGTGAGGGAGTGAGTATGTGGGGGTGAGGGACTAGGGAGGAGAAGCTCTCCATCTTCTCCTCTTCTCTTCTCTTCTCTTCTCTTCTCTTCTCTTCTCTTCTCTTCTCTTCTCTTCTCTTCTCTTCTCTTCTCTTCTCTTGCTTACGACAATGGAGCTTGGAATGTGAAGCTTGAGGATGGAGCTCTCTTGAATCTTGCACTTGGATCGTGGAGCTACGGAAGTGTCCGGGAGAGGAGGTAACTCAATCGGCATGGAGGTAAGCTCACTACACCCTCAGATATGGATGGCGCATCGGGTATGTGAGAGGTAGCCATTAGTGCTCGGCTTGGAACACTTGAAGCAATAAATGGTCCGTGGGTCTTGGTGGTTGAGCGAGAGCTCCCTTTAGTTCTAATTGTTGCCATTTTAGCCACCGAAACAAAAGTCTCCTCATAGTCAAGGCCATATTGATGTGCATACCCTTTTGCAACCAGCCTAGCCTTATAGCATTCTAACGAACCATCTGACTTGCACCTAACCTTGTACACCCATTTGCAGCCAATGGGGAATTTGCCTTCAGAAAACTCGACCAATCTCCATGTGTCATTTTCAGCCAGGGCCACATACTCCTCATCCATGGCAGCACACCAGTTATCATCTATAATTGCATCATCAAACTTTGTAGGTTCGTTGTAACTTGTCACACTAGCCATATATGCATAATGGCGGGCTGAATAACTAGTGTATATAAACATGTCAACTAGTTTTTTGACTCTCTCAGATCTTTGTAAGTTGTGGCTCACTCTGAGCTTGCCTCTCATGAGGCAGTACTACATAATGACTCTGCCTTGCTCCAGGCGTCATAATAGATGGAATGCCCAACTCACTATCCAAATTGTCACTGTTAGATGACTCATAACCTGCTGTAAGTGGACCTCACATCCTTAAGCATCTTTTCTTTTCCATTATCCAATATCCCCCTCACTGACATATCCATGTCAGTGGAAGTAGGAGTACGTCTCCGCAAGTGTCGTGACCAAGGACTTAGTGTAGGTGACCCATCACCCGTAGGACCACTCATAGATGTACTCAATGTAGGTGTATTTTCAACATTACTAGTGCTAGCTGATCCATCAGTAGCTAGTGCAACAAGATTACCATACCACGATGACAACTCATCAAAAACAACATCTCTGCTAATCAATGTGTCATGTGTAGATGGTACATAACACTTGTAAGCTTTCCAATCTTGTGCATAACCAAGAAACACACTCTTGATAGTTTTAGGATCCAATTTCTTCCCCTTTTTATCAAGAACATGCACATATGCAATGCTGCCAAATACCTTCAAGTGCAAAATGTCAAGCTTATGACCATACAACCTCTCATATGGAGTTACCTCATGAATCCTTACTGTAGGGGTTCTATTCAACACATAGACAATAGTCACTACCGCTTCAGGCCAATAACTATTTGGCAAACTCTTTTCATTCAACATAGCTCTTGGCGATTCCATCAGTACCCTATTTTTCCTTTCTACTATACCATTTTGCCGTGGTGTATAGCTGCAAGTTAGATGTCTTCTGATTCCATGTTTAGCAAGGTACTTGTCAAAATAATTAGAGACATATTCTCCACCTCCATCTGATCTAAGACATGAAATTTTACAACTCAACTCATTTTGAGCATGCTTCTTGAAATCCTTGAATGCATCAAACACATCATCCTTATGTTTCAGTATGTAAAGCCAAGTATACATGTTGAAATCATCAATGAAGGATACATAGTAACGAGCACCACCAAATGAAGCATTATGAGACGGACCCCATACATCTGAATGTACCAACTGCAAGGGTCATGAGCTATTCCATACATGTCTCATAAACGGAAACCTTGCTTGCTTTCCAAACTGACATGCACCACATATATGTCCAAAGTCATAATACTTGAACTTAGGTAGTCCAAGCACAATCTCCTTCTGTTGCATAGATTTCAACTTTTGTACATTCACATGGCCAATTAGCTTATGCCATATCTCAAAATCCCATATAGCACCATCATCATGTGCAAACATGGTTGCTTTTAATTCTGGAATTGATGCATCAAGAGTAAACATTATGCCATCTCTTTGGCCTCTAGAAATCAATTTGCAGCCATTACCATATTCTTCAACAAAGCATCCATCTCTATTAAATCTCATTTGTAGATTCTGTTCTACTTCTATCCAACTAACAAAATATTATTGGTTATTGTAGGTAAATTTAATACATCATGCAGGCTCTTTTTCTTGCCAAAACAATTCTTGTGTGCTGAATGTCACGTTGGGTGTCATCCCTAGTACACACATAACCATGTGAACCTGCAACCATCTCATCAAACCATTATCCATGGGGTGTCATATGATTTGAAGCCCTTGAATCAATGTATCATCTCTCATCTCTGTTCTGCCTAGATGCATTCTTAGACACATGCTACATGGCAAACAATCTGTCAACTTGCTCATCATGAGCACCACTAGAATCAATATACCATCTCTCATCTCTGTCATATGATTTGAAGCCCTTGAATCAATATACCATCTCTCATCTCTATTCTGCCTAGATGCATTCTTAGACACATGCTGCATGGCAAAAAATCTGTCAACTTGCTCATCATGAGCATCGCTAGAAGATGCATATTGCCCATGCTGTTTGCTTTTTGCCTTCATATCTCCCTACTTCTTGAAACAATCCTTTGCAATGTGTCCATATCTGTCATAGTAATGACAGTGCTTATCTCTGTTTGACTGATCATTTGACTACCATGAACCAGATCCACCATCTCTACCATGGGGTGATCTCCCCTGCCTCTAAAGCTGCCTGGCCTTGTGTATTTGTGCCATGCTAGGCATTCTACTGATACTGTCCATAAGCATTTCGAGTGTCTCCTTAACCTCAAAAAGAGCCATGGCCTGTGCCACCTCTACCACGCTTGCTAGAGTAAGGAACAATGTCTCTACTTTGAGATGTATTAGAACATGTATTCAGCCCAAGCTTAACTTTCTCATACAGTAGTAAAGCAATTAGCTCATCCCAATCAGGGGATTTAGATCTCATAGAAATAGACGTATCAAATGCTTTATACTCTTTGCCAAGTCCATTCAATGTCACTGCAATCATATCATCCTCATACACTAAAGATCCATTGGTGGCAAGCTAATCCGCTATGTTCTTGATCTCTGCAGTGTAGGCTTGAATGCTTATGCCATTCGTAGACATGTTATTGGATTGTTGCTTTAGCTAAATCTTTCTTGCATGTGTTACATTTCCATAATTCTTCATGAGTATGTCCCATGCATCCTTTGGAGAACTGCATTCAGTACTCTGTATAACCATAGCATTTGATATACATAAGGAAAACTAATGTAACACATTGCATGCTCTCTCAGTCCATAGCTTATGAGCCCTTTTCTGATTATTTGTTGGATTCCTTTCTGTTGAGATATCGAGCTCCACTCGTGATACGCCAGGGTGACCGTTGTGTATTTATGTCATCGACTTATCAGTTGCAGACGCGGTTGGTACACCGCCCATGAATAATAGCTACATGATAGCTATCCTTATCTACTCTAGTTCGTGGCTCAGTTAGTATGCCACCTTAGTTAGTTGAGTTTGGTTTGAGACCCATATATAGGGTTCTTCTATTTCTTTGTACTGAGTTCTTTTGGCTTGCACAACTAAGAAGAGGAAAACTGTTTTCAGCCTCCACCCTTGTGTGTATTCCCCCATTGTGCAAGCAAGAAAGCTTCAAGCGAGACTCCTTCCTTCTCTCCCACAATCTTGACACTTTCATGCACTTCAGGTTCAACCTCATCACCTGTACATAAGTCCCAATAACCTCTGCGAACCAAGAAATTCTTCATATAGAACTTCCATAAAGTAAAATTTTTGTTGTCTAGCTTTGCTCCCATAATTTGAGTGATTTTGTCAGTGCCTTGAGCATTTGCCATAGTTGCAACTTAGGTATTCATTGATGTATGCAACTTGTAAGTATTTGACTCCTTTTTCTACAGTTCAGGACCAGTTTCCTGCTATTCACGACAGCTTCTTGCAATTCAGGAGAGTTTTCCTGACAACTTGCTTGCTGTAAATTGTATTCCAACAATGAAAAAACACAGTCAACTAAGCATTACCAAGCTCCAATTAGTTCAAAACATTCTATGGTAGTGGAAAAACATCCCAACAACAAACTATGTCCATACAAGTATCAATGTTTGTACTGTATGCAAGTAGTAGTACCAAATACAACCAACCCACTACTATAACCAATAGTATTTTCTTTGTTAAAACAAGAGTATTTAGACCTGAAAATAGCCCCAAAACATATTATTCAGTTGCCACTCTATGTAGGAGTTGATACATGTCCAACCGGTCAAAATATATTGCATGTATGTCAAGTGAAGATGATAGGTATCATTCCTGCAGACAATAACCAGTCAATACCTTGGTATAACCAGTAACAAATCAGTCCAAAATTTGGACTTTTAGCACTCACAATATCCCAAAAATCATCTACCACTCAAGTGGTATGATCCAAGCATTTGTCACTAGCAAATAAGCATCACAGATACTTCAACCCTGTAGGTATATTGTTTCCAAATCCAGGACAACAACCAATTCACTATTTCCAGCCTGCAAATAACCTCCAAAACTAGGCATTTAGCACTCCAATATCATGCTCAAATGCATGATAATAAGGGCAAATCCACTTGTGCCCTGGAATCACCTGTTGTTTACTGCAGTAAACAGCCAGTCTGCATAGGTCTGTGCTGAATATCTCAAAATCTGTGAGGAATTTGAAAAAACTTTCTTAGGAAAAGTTGTAGACCACGTCGAAACGGTTAGGTTATGAGGGCCATTTCTCCAAAAAACCATTTATGTAGCAAGATATAGCTTTTGCAAAAAAACGGGCTGCAGGCGCAATCTCCTTTGATGACGTTTTCTTCAGATTTGATGTCTTGATGTCAAATGGAAACTGCCAAACCTTCAGGCTTCAAGCATTCAAGCTCTGATACCATGTTGGAAGAGAGGGAGAGAGATAGAGTAGAGTGGAAGATGAGCCTCAACTCATTGTTTTTCTTCTTCCATTGTTCTTCCACCATACTAACTAAAAGAGACTTACAGACATAGGTATGACTAACCAAGACTAACTATGGTTATGTGACTACACTGACTTATTGAATGTCACACATGTGTACAACTATATCGAGCTAATGTCAGTCACACACATAAAGATAGACTAACTGAAGAGTAACGGGAGCTTGATATTCTTACAATTATTGGTTATTCGCAGGAAAAGAAGGCATATAAATGCTATGGTCTCTCTACTTGGGAGACACTAGTTAGTAGAGATGTTATCTTTGATGAGATGGCCTCCAGATATGCATCACTAGCTGCAGTGCTATCGGATATGCGTTCTACACATGTTTCTATAGTTGATTCGCAGTAGAGTACTGTAGTGACAGGCCCTAGTGGTACGATGGTATCTCCATGGATGAGGAGCTCTAGGTCACCATCCACTCTACTGACACGACTATGTCAATGAGGGGGAGATATGATGTGGTGGACAACAAAGGAAACGAAAAAGCCATTGATGATACATCTGGTGTAATGACACTGGGCAAGATGACTTCAGATTGTGACTCAGCTGATAGTCTAGACAGTGAGCTTTGTATTCCGACTATGTATACATCGGGACAGGTACATTCTACCTCATGAGAGAAGGAAATCGAGTAGTGCACCACAACTTAGACACTCACAAAGAGTCAAGTACCATGTGGATAGGCTGACTTACAGTGGTTACTTTGTAAAGTATTTTGCTTATATGACAAAGGTGACAGAGGTCAAAGAGCCTGCTACATTTGTTGAAGCAGTGATGGATAAAAATTGGTGAACCACTATGGATGAGGAGATAGATGCTTTGGCTGAAAATAGTACTTGGGATCTTGTGCCATTGATAGAAGGAAAGAAGACCATTGGCTGCAAATGGGTCCACAAAATTAAATGCTAGATGATGTTAGACAGATTATGCGGTATGTAAAGTCCACTGTAGATCATGGGTTATTCTATGGAAGGATAAGGTCTTGAAACTCATTGGTTACATAGATGTTGATTGGGTAGGATGCTCATATGATCATAGATCTACAAGTGTTATGCCCTTGGATTTGGAAGTGGAATGATCAGCTAAAGTAGCAAGGAGTAGCCAACAGTTGCATTGTCTAGTAATGAGGCAAAGTACAAGGGTGCTATATTGGCAACATGTGAGATTGTATGGATGCTCAAGCTTATGGTTGATTTGGATATATATGTGGATGCTCTAGTGAACTTGTTATGCAACAATATTAGTAGTGTACTCCTGGCAACAAATCCAATTTATCATGCCAAGACTAAACACATTGAAGTACACTACCACTTTATCAAAGAGATGGTTCTTGTAGGGAAAGTAAATCTTATGCATGTGAAGACTGATGAACTGGTTGCAAATATCTTTACCAAGTCTTTGGGTAAAGCTAAGTTCATTGTTTTTTTATAGTTACTTGGTGTCTAGAGGTTATCTTGAGCTTGAGGGGGAATATTGAGACTTCAAGCTCATGTGTGTGACTGACAGAGTCTTAGCTGTGTCTAGTTGTATCAGCAAGTGTGGGACATTGAATAAGTTGGTGGATTAAGGCTACGTGTGAATGATCTTATAGTCCTTAGAATGTTGTATTCACTTTTAGATATATGGATTATGGAATATGAAAATAATGGAGAGCGAGAGCATACATATCTTTTTAGTTTCTCAAACCCTTCTCTCTGTCTCTCTCTCTTCTAACAAGGGAATCAATACATTAGGCAATTCCTATAGTAGGCATTGGTGCTTACTACAGCATGCACATAGGGATAGCCCACACAAGAGTATAATTGATATACATATGCAATGATACTCACATGCACACACAACTAGGAATGCTAGTAAGTCTATGCAATTAAGTTGAAAAGGTAGTTGCCTTAGAGCACACCCACTTCCACTAGGAATAGGCCATATCTCCCCATGATGATAACTTGCATCAACATATGGACATTTACATCAATTCGAGAGAGTACATAGCTATTGTGATTGCTTCATAGGTCTTGGCCTTGACACTAATCTAGTCCCCATGAATTTATGAATACAAATCCCCATGTCAAGGGCAGCTCATGACACACACTCACCACCCTCCTTAATTCCCTACACTCACATGCCTTAGGTAGCAAAAAGTTTTTGAGGCCACACCTTTTAGGTCCTTAAGTGTTTACACAAAGGCACAATAGTTGTTTCCACCCATATATGCACACCTTAGCCTCAAGATAGGTTTGCGCTTGCTTGCATAAGACTTAGATCCAACACATACAATAAAGTCTAGTACATATATTAACTATTATATATAACCAATCTATTGCACCAATCAACAATTAGCACAATCAAAATAAATTAGGCCTCCTCTATCATAGCACATCAATTATTTAGGATTGAGATTAGTTGATCATATCACTAAGGTCATCACAATGTTCATTTTTCATTAAATAAAAATTTTCCCCACCAATAACATTTCGGTCACCACTAGTGGTGGTTGAGATGGTCATTATGGTAGAGGGACTAGATGATGATGAGGAAGCTACTTTCATGGTGGCTAATGTTGACTGGAATCTTTCTTCTTGGTGGATGCTCTACATATCAATCAACAATATCTTAGTTTATCACTATTGGCTACTTTGCTTTTGTAGAGATGGCATTAGGGTAGGAAACTAATGGAATCAACTATCCTAGATTATGGAGAGAAAGAAGAAAATTTTGTAGAAATTGCAAATTCTGATGTGGTAGAAATGCTCAAGAAAGAGTAGGAGTTAGAGACCCAGCCTGTTAAAAGGTGATAAGAGTCAGTGAAGATAAACTAGCTAACATCTATCTAGGGTCAAATGACACTAAGCTCATTAAAATAAGTGCCCCACTTGGCTCTAGAGTTCCGCAAGTAGTTGATATCCTCATTAAAGGAATTAAAAGATGTATTTTGTTGGGATTATTTTGAAATGAATGGCTTAGGCTCTTTTTTACCAAGTTGGATTCTAGTTAAAACTTGATGCAGCCTCAGTTTATATGTGAAGATATAAGATGAATTTGCATATAATAAAGTTGATGAAAGAGAAATTGAACATATTGCTTTGGGCCAAGTTTATTAATCTAGTGAATTTAATGGAATGGATTTCTTCTATAGTTATTATTTCCAAAAAGAATAAGAATCTTTGAATTTGTGTGGATTATTGAAAGTTGAACAAAGCAACCATTCTAGATCCCTTTTCCTTAACCTATCTAGATAGTATTTTGAATGAGGTAGATGGTCATGATATATATTTTTTCCTAGATGATTTCACTAGTTATAAACATGTTTCACTTGCCCCAAAATATCAATCCAAGACATCTTTATTGTAGCCTTGAGAGTGTTTATGCATAGTCATGTGGTTTGGTCTTAAAAACACTCCAGCTTCCTTTTAGTGAGACATGCAGGAAATTTTTGGGCCCTACCTAATGGATTTCATACAAGTATTCTTGGATGATTTCACTTTGTTTGGGATGGTGCTTCTTCATCTTTCCCATCATCATCTCTATCTTAGTTGATATCGAGAAGTCAACCTCAATCTTAACCCCATGAGAATTATCTTCACTCTATGAAGGAGGCATGTTGTTGGGACATGTCATCTTAGGAGACAAAATTGTTGTTGATAGACAAAAGGTAACAAGGATAATTGTCACAAATCACGTGGTGGGGGGACTTGCTCAAGATGCTGCGCCGAACACACACAGAATGCACAAGGAGAAGCTCACTCAAGAGACAAGAAGAGAGATGGAGGCCAAAACGTTTTCTTGCTAGTTTCTTCTTCTTCTTCCACACACTTTTACAATGTACACAAAGTATAGATAAGATACAACATAAAGGAAAGTGGCCTACTAAGTCAAACAATGCATAACCGACTACACTAATCGACTGGCACTATAACTATGCCAGCTGTAAATAGGTGTAACAACCTAAATATAATAAGTAATGAGTTAGTGGCCATGTGAGAGTCCTAATGACCACTGATGTGCTAAGTGTAGATGTGTGGACCCATATAACCAGGCAGTCCATCATTAATGTCTTCATGTGTTGAGCTTGTCATCTCAACACTCCCCCTCAAGCTCTACTGCATCTCTACAACTCCAAGTAAGCTTCGAAACTTTTGAAGCTTCTGTATACCCAATGCCTTCGTGAAGATGTCAGCTATCTGCTCCTGTGTGTTGACATACACCAAGTCAATCTCACCTGCTAGTACCTTCTCTCTCACAAAGTGGTAGTGTACCTCAATATGTTTTGTCCTGGCATGGAACACAGGGTTCCTAGCCAACTGTATACTGCTCATGTTGTCACAATAAATGACAATTGGACCTTCCACCTGCACATCTAAATCAGCCAATAACTTTTGCAGCCATACTATCTCACATGCTGCAACGACAGCACCTCTATACTCAGCCTCTGTACTCGACAAAGCAACTGTAGATTGCTTTTTGCTGCTCCAAGTAACTGCTGCACTACCAAGAGAGAACATGTATCCACTGGTAGATCTTCTATCAAACATACTACCAGCCCAATCTGCATCTGTGTATCCAAACACATGTACATCTGTACCTGCCTCATAGAAAAGTCCATAATGTAACGTGGACTTCACATATCTCAATATGCGTCAGACTGCATCCAAATGTGGCTTTCTAGGTACTTGCATAAACTGACTCACAAGACCAACAGCATAGCTCAAGTCTGGCCTTGTAATGGTCATGTAGATCAAACTCCCCACTATCCTCCTGAACCTAGTAGGGTCTTCTATCTCATCCCCAACATCAGCACTCAACTTTACATTCTGCTCCAACGAGACTGAAAGTGGTTTGCATGTTGTCATACCATACTTGGACAACATATCCAAGCCATACTATCTTTGAGACAGCCATATACCATCATCACATCTGATCACCTCAATGCCAAGGAAGTACCTTAGTTCACCTAAATCCTTCATCTCAAACTTCTTCTTCAAAAGGTCCTTGACTTCAGCAATCCCACTATCACTATCACCTGTAATAATCAAGTCATCCACATAGATGACTATGATGACCAACCTGCATCTCCCTTTCTCACATAAAGTGAGTGATCAACATCAAAAACATAAAAGCCAATATTGACAATATACTCTTTAATCTTGTCAAACCATGCTCTAGGTGCTTGATTGAGCCCATAGAGCGCCTTCTTCAACCTGCACACATACGTGGGATGCTCTAAATCTTGATAACCTGATGGCTGATCCATATACACTTCTTCCTGCAAATCACCATGCAAGAAGGCATTCTTCACATCCATTTGCTGCAACCTCCAACCTTTGGCTACTGCCAAAAAAATCACACATCTGACAGTTGCCATCCTAGCAACTAGACTGAGGGTTTCTTCATAATCTATGCCATATGTCTGGGCATAGCCTTTTGCAACCAGCCTAGCTTTGTACCTACTAATAGAACCATCTGCATTGTGCTTAATCTTATAAACCCACTTGTATCCAATAGCTTTCTTGCCCTTCGTCAATGATACGTGATCCCAAGTCTTCTTGGCCTCTAATGCAACCATCTCCTCATCCATTGCTGCATCCCAATGAGTATGACCAACAGCATCCTCAAAACAAGTAGGCTCAACATCCTCAACTAGTTTCACCATATAAGCATAATGGTGAGCTGCATAACCTTCAAAACCAAATCTTTTAAGAGGGTATCTGACCCTACTAGATCTGCGTACCACCGGATCACTCAATGGAGCCTTTACATTATTATGAGCTCTCTGTACACTTGGTGTCGTGACAAAAGGAATACCAAGCTCATCATCCAAGCTCTCTGAGCCACTGGAGTCTCCATCAAGAACTGCATCAATGCCATCTGAAACTTTATTCTTTCCTTTTTCTTTACCTGTAGTGCTACTAGATGCACGTGAAGATGTAGAGCTACTCCTTAGTCTCCCAGACCAAGGACTACCAGATGATGTCTCTAGTCCACTAAGAGTCCTTGATTCTTGCTTTTTAGCCTGCACATGAGTGTCACGATCATCATCATCATCCAATGCATCACCATTAGATGCATACCAACTGCTCATTTCATCAAAGATGACATCGCTGCTCACTTTGAACTTACATGCGATAAGGTTACAATAGCGATACCCTTTCTGCTCTAAAGAGTATCCAATAAAGACACATTTTTCTGCCTTTGGATCAAGCTTCTTCCGTAGCTCATTTGGCACATGAACATATGCAACATAGCCAAATACCTTCAAGTGCGATACATCAGGCTTCTTGCCAGTAAAGCATTCTTCAGGAGTCATCCCATGAACTGCAGCTGTGGGAGTTCTGTTCATAATATAAACAGCAGTATGAACAGCCTCAGACCAAAAATGCTTAGGCATATTCTTTTCAGCCATCAAGGCACGTGTAACTTCTGCAATATGCCTATTTTTCCTTTCTGCAACCCCATTTTGCTGTGGGGTATACCTGCATGTGAACTATCTCTTTATCCCATGAGACCTCTGAAAAACAATGAACTCATTCGAGAGGTACTCTCCCCCTCCATCTGACCTCAAGCACTACTTTCAAGCATGTTTCTCTTTCAAGTGCAGCCTTGAAAGTTCTAAAGTGCTCAAACACTTCACTTTTTTCCTTCATAAAATATAGCCACAACTTTCCTAGAACAATCATCAATGAATGTGACAAAGTATGAACTGCCTCCAAGAGATACATTTTGTGTAGGCCCCCAAATATCTATATGCACAACATCAAGGATATTTCTGCTTACATCTTTGTCATGTGAAAAGGGTTGTCTTGCCTGCTTACCAAACTGACATGCTTCGCATACCTTATGAAATTCTACAACTCTAAATGTAGGCAAACCTGTAACCAATCCTTTGGATTGCATTAATTTCAGCCTTTGTACATTTGCATGTTCAATGCGTTTGTGCCAAATTTCAATATCTGCAACAACACCTTTTCCTTTAGCATATATAGCAGCATTCATAGTAGGAATTACAGCATCCAGAGTAAACATACGTCCAACTCTACTTCCCTTTGCAACCAACCTGCACTTGTCATTGAAGTCTTCTACAAAGCAGCCCTTTGCATTAAATCTGACTTGCAGCCCTTGCTCTTCTGACCGACTGACACCAAGTTCTTTGTAATAGATGGCACATGTAATACATCTGAAAGACTCTTTGTCTTACCATCATGCAAGGATAAGGAATATTTTCCAATATGTGAAATTGGGTGGCATGAATCATCACCCTTTGCACATAACCTGTATTTTGCAAATCCTGCATCTCTCCAAACCATTTTGCATGGCTAGTCATATGATTGGATGCACCTGAATCAACATACCAAACATCATCATGTGTTCCCTTTCCTGTAACAGCATTCAGCATATGCTGCATAACAAACAGACGTTCATTTTTTTCTTCATTCTGTTGTGAAGGCGATGCATAGTTTCCTTGCTGCAACTTACCATTGTAAATATCATCTTTCTTAGCATAACATTGGGCTGCAATATGATGTGTTTTGCCATAGTAGTGACACACAATACCAGAGTTGTTAGAACCTCTATTCTGCCATCCACCTCTTCCTCTAAAGCTCCCCCTGCCTCTAAAGTTACCACGACCTCTCCTGAAACCTGCATATCGCCAAATTGCTGATTCAATCTGTTTTGCTTGTTGTCACTACCATATCCTATACCACAGCCTCTTGAAGAGAACCTGCCACGTCCCCTTTTTGAACTGGAGTAGAAAGCTTGGACTTGTTCACCACTTTTTTTAGATGTCTCACTCTGCATGTTGATCTGTTCAGTGATAATAAGGGAGACCAACTCATCGAAATCTGGAAATGGCTTTCTGACATATACAGAAGTTACAAAATACTTCCAAGCCTTTTCATTGTTAAGTCCACCCAAGGTAGAGGACACCAAATCATCATCATTGGGCATTGCATCAATCAATGTGCCAAGGCATCTGCAATACTCCTTACCTTCAGTGCATACTCATTGATAGACATCTTCCCTTTCTTCAATGTATGCAACTCTTGCTTGAGTTAAATCTTTTGTGCCTTTGTATTTATGGAAAACATACTTTCAAGTATGGTTCAAGCTGCATATGTATTCTCTGCATTTCTAATATGTCCTAGCATATTATTGTCAATTATTGCAAACAATCAATACATGAAGTTTTTGTCTTTTGCATTCCATTCCTTCCGTGCCTTTGTCTCTTCTGTAGTTGAAGGATCACTCACCTCCGGCTCCTTTTCTTCACCTAAAACAAACTCGTAGAGGCCTTTTCCAATAAGAAAGTTGGTGACACGGAACTTCATGAAGGGTAGTTGTTCTTGTCGAGCTTCTCAATGATGGGGTTTCCACTGTTCTCTACCATTATCACAAAACTAACACCAAACAGCAAGCAAATCTTCTGCAACCCTCAACCAGTAGTGCATAGCAATACACCAGACAGCCTTTTTTACTATCTACTCAACAATACATGCAATCTGCAACCAGTTTGCAAATAAACCTTGTGTTTATTTACTGGTAAACACCTTTGAAGTTACAGATCTAAAATCTGTAACATGTGCACCTGCATACGACAGACACAGCTGAAATTGCAGGATACCTCGAACTGTTGTCTGCAACCTTGCGAGTCTAAAACGGGGCCTAAAATGACCTCGGATGGCCAAAATACCAGCGGGAAAACCCTAAAGGGCTTATCTGCAAAATACACAGCGCTCTTTATGCACACTAAATCTCACTGCAATTTGAGATTTTTGCTCTACCCTGCTTTCGGTGCCTCCACAAGCATTGTCCAAGAGTAGAGAATGGAAGAGGTTCTTACCTGTTGCTTGCTTGCTTGAATCCTTGGCTCCTCTCCTTTGCTTTAGCCTTCAAAACCAGCCTCAATCAGTGGTGCAGCTTTGATACCATGTCATGAATTGCGTGGTGGGGGGACTTGCTCAAGATGCTGCACCGAACACACACAGAATGCACAAGGAGAAGCTCACTCAAGAGACAAGAAGATAGATGGAGGCCAAAACATTTTCTTGCTGGTTTCTTCTTCTTCTTCCACACACTTTTACAATGTACACAAAGTATAGATAAGATACAACATAAAGGAAAGTGGTGTACTAAGTCAAATAATGTATAACCGACTACACTAGTCGACTAGTGCTATAACTATGCCAGTTGTAAATAGGTGTAACAACCTGAATATAATAAGTAATGAGTCAGTGGCCATGTGAGAGCCAAAATGACTAGCGACGTGCTAAGTTTAGATGTGTGGACCCATCTAACCAAGCCGTCCATCATTATTGTCCGCATGTGTTGAGCTTGTCATCTCAACAATAATGTAGGTAGAAATTCCAAGCTCTCCATTGGTTGTTTTGCAATTTCTTGTGTTGGTACGCTAGCATGGATAGTATTTATGGCTTCGACACATGCCACAATTTCCTTGAACACAATTAGTCCATGTTCCAAAACCAGCATTCTAGTGGGATGAAGCCATGAATTTGGTATTTTGATAGCTTAGGATGATGCTATCAAAAGTTCCAATCTTAATCCCCTTAATTGGAATAAGGAACTTCATGTTTCTATGGATGGTTTGAATAATTGCCATAGGAAGTGTCTTGATGTAAAAGGATTCCAAAGGCTAGTTTTGACCAATTTACTATGCTAATGAAGGGAGTGAGCCTTGAGGTAGAAGCATGGAGCGAAAGCAAGAGCTATGGTGGAAGAAGCAACAACAAGAGCGAGAGAGAGAAATACACAATGTGGGAACTCCAACAATCACAATGTATGACTAGCCTTTTCTTTATTCAAATGTTATTGAAAAAATAAAGAATGAAGTGACAATGATGGGCATCAACCACTTGTAGTGTATAGATGTACGGGTATGTCGGTATTGTTAGTGCAACTAATGCATATGTGACTAGGCATAGGCATCTTTAACCCCAACAACCTCCAACTTAAATGTGAGTGTGTCCCTAGTGAGGAGAGAACAATAAAAAGGTAACAAAGTACAAATGTACATAAGTACAACATTATGAAAAAAGATGTCATCTCATCCAACACCCATCAATTTCCTAAGAAAGGAAAAATGCTCTGCTGAGAGACTTTTAGGCATATTCGTAGTATCTTAGTTAGTTGAGATCTTAACAAGCTCAATGGAGTTGTCCCCAACAACCTCTCCTATAAAGTGGTATTGCATCTCAATGTGCTTTTTCTTCACATGGAAGAGTAGATTCTTGGCCAACTGAATAACACTCATAGAATTCGAATGCAATGTAGAGACCACATCAGTAATGCCAAGGTCTACCATTAGATGGCCTCTAACTAGAGGGCCTCCTTGCAAGCCTTTGTGTGGCTACATTATATTCTGGCTCTATAGTAGATAGGGCTAGGCATTTTTTTATCCTAGAAATCCAAGAAAAAGCATCTCTAGCAAATATGAAGACATAGCCAGAGAGGTGGGCTTTCTACTATTTGCATATCCAACATAATTAGCGTAAGTGTATTCCATAACTCCTCTATCCTAGCCACTATAATAGATGCACATAGCTAGTGTGCCCTTTAGGTACCTCATGATACTCTTGATGGCATCCCAATGTGTTCTACCAAGTGTAGCCATATAGCATTCCATAACTCCCATTGCAACAACTATGTCAAGTTGAGTGGCTATCATGGCATACATCAAACTATGCATTATGGATATATAAGGGATCTTGGCCATCTACTCATCAAACTATAGACAATGGGCCTGACTAACCTTCTGTGTGAGAAGGTAAAGGACAACCAATAGGCTTAGCATCCTATAGATGAGACTTCTCAAGGACCTTTTGGATGTACTTTTTTCGTGATAAGTAGAGGAGTCCCTTAGAGCAATCATGCATAATGTGCATCCCAAGAATATGTGAGGCTTGTCCCATATCATTCATCTCAAATCTCTTCTTGAGCTAACCTTTCAAGATATCCAACTCATCATGAGCACTCCATCA
Source organism: Lygodium microphyllum (assembly GCF_053477565.2). Lineage (NCBI taxonomy): Eukaryota > Viridiplantae > Streptophyta > Polypodiopsida > Schizaeales > Lygodiaceae > Lygodium > Lygodium microphyllum. The sequence goes on along the minus strand of NC_141135.1, from coordinate 46,797,495 downwards.
TCCACATAAAGGATCAAAATCATAAGGTTGCCATCACAAGCATTCTTTGTGTATAAACATGGATCCATATCACTATGAAAACTATCTATGTGAATGCATAAAGGCATCAAACTTATGGTACCATTCCCTAGGTGCTTGCTTAAGGCCATAAAGGCTCTTCCTTAATTTGTACACTAGGTGGTCCCTGCCAAGGTCTACAAAACCCTTAGGTTAGTCCATGTAAATCTCATCATGCAAGTCCCCATGAAGAAAATCCGTCTTGATATCTATTTGATAAAGATCCAAATCAAGCTGAGAAACCAAAGCCAATACTAAGTGTAGGATAGTCATCTTTACACAACAAGAGAAAATACTTTATCAAAGTCCATACCATGTTCCTACTTGAAGCCCTTAGCAATAAATTTGGCCTTATATCTTGGCTTGGGGCATTGAGAGGTACTTTTCAACTTGTACACCCACTTGCATGGCAAAGCATGCTTGCCACTATAGGAAACCAATTTGGCCTTATATCTTGGCTTGGGGCATTGAGAGGTACTTTTCAACTTGTACACCCACTTGCATGGCAAAGCATGCTTGCCACTATAGGAAAAGGAACCAAATCCCACATATGATTTTTCTACAATGAGTCATACTCTAATTGCATGGCCCTCTCCTTAAGAGTGACTAATACCTTTGCGCGCATGGCCTCATAATAAGTAGGAGACTTACCAACATCTATCACCATAATACAATCCATAGAGGGCTCAAACTGTGCAAGTTGTCGTCTATCTCTAGCAAACCACGCCTCAAAACTGGATGTGGGCCCCTGTACATTCTGTGGGGTATCAAGAACCTAGGCCACTTGGGTTTTGGGCATCAATCACTGTGTGACAGGCTATCTAGGTAGATATATAGTAGCAAGAGGTTCCTCCTGAAATATCAACATGCACACCTCAATGATATGCTCAAGTTGCTTATGCATTTTCTCCTCATGGATAACAACATCATGGCAATGGATAACCTTTCGAGCCTGCAGATCCCATAGGTGATTGCCCATCTCATCTAAATCTTGATAACTAAGAAAGATGCATTTTTTAGAATTAGGATCTAGCTTATTGCCCTTGTCCTTGAGTACATGGAAGAGAACTTCACAACCAAATACATGCAAATGAGCTTATGAGGGGATTTTTCAAACTGTACCTTCTTTGCAACAACCCGATAGTCAAAACTGCCTCAATCCAAAAATGCTATAATAAGACTGTTTGGCTAAGCATACTACAAAATCACTCTTGAATTATTCTATTTATGTGCTCAATCATACCATTCTAGGGTGGGGTGTATGGGGCAAGTCAACTAACACATAATATCCCTCTCATCACAAAATATCTCAAAGGATTTAGAGACATATTCATCCCCATTATCTAACCTTAGGTATTTCAACCTATACCTAGATTGGTTCTCAACCAAAGCAAGATAATGCTAAAATGTACCCAATACTTTTGATTTTTGCTTAATAGAATATGTCTAGACCTTATGTGTATAGTCATCAATGAAGATAATGAAATATTTTGTGCCACCCAACGACTTGCAAGGCATGGGACCACATACATCCAAATGAATAAGAGCTAATGGCTCACCCATGTGTGTTATACCAGACTTTTTATGCATATTACATGTCTGTCTACTATATAAACGATGATCACAAGACTCAAAATACTTAGTCAAGGGACGAAAGATATTGGAAATGGATAAATATTTTTACTCCTTTCAAGGACATGTGTCCAAGGAAAAGATGCCAAAGAGATACATGTGGAACTATATCCACTACCAAAATATGGTCAATCGATCTAGATACAAGCAAGGAGTAGAGAGTATTGGGCTTAATGCCACATGTAATGACAAGATTCTCCCATGGATAATATTCCATGAGGAACCACCAAAAGAAACTACATAACTCGTGTCATCCAAAGTGCCAATAGAGATAAGACTCTTGTGGGAGCTGGTACATGAGCCAAACTATAGCTGCACATCACCAATACCAACTACTTGTAGTGCCAAGTCATTACCCAAATGGACTGATCTAGTCATATTGCGATAGGAGTGAAACCACTCTTTGTGAGGGGTCACATGAAAGAAATCTCTTGAATATATAAGCCAACATTGAGTATACCTTGACAAAGCATCAACCATATGTGAAGTACCAAGAGAAGAAGTTACAAGTATAAAGTCATTATCAGAATCAGTCTCTACACAATATTAATCTCTTCAATGTTAATGCCAAAATTGCTAGGACAATGTTGCGATTATCATTGTTGTCCTATACTTACCCTTTCTCTTTTCCTTGTGCTTGTATTTGTGTATTTTATGGCACTGCAGTAGAATATGTTCTGCTTTCCCACAGTAATGGTAAATCAATGAGGACTAATGGCCACGGGACTTACTGCGAGACTGTCTGTGTGACTGAGAGTGAGATTGTTGAGAGTCTCTCCCATGGTGGTTGTTACCACTTCTACCATTGTTGCCTCTAAGTGTCAAAGCATGAGAGATACATGTAGCATCGATGTTCTATTTGTTAACCTCTTTAGTCTCATCAAGAGTACACCCTCTACATCCACATTGGACCCAATCAATAGGCATGTTGGCACACATAATAGTACAAAATGTATCCCGTGATTTAAGTAGTATAACTAAGAGGAAAAGGGGGAGTAGAGTACCTTTGAATTCAATCACTTGCGAAGAAAAATGACTAATAATGGAATGAAAGTCATTTAAATGAGGTAACATAGAAGTGCCCTCCTTCATGCAAAGGTCCATGAGTTGCTTCAACCAATACATCTGAGAAGTGAAACTTTGCTAGTCATAGACATTGCGAATCTCTTTCCATAAGTCCCATATGGATTTCCCATTAGAGGCAACATTATAGAACATTTTCTTAGAGAGGGACAACATGATAGTGGACTTATATAGCTCATCTAATTCATCCCAATCCTCGAGCTTGACACCGTTATGTTTCAAAGGCCCACTAACTTGAATTTTCTATACTAGTTATTCATGATTCTTAATGTCATCTTCTTTTAGCAATTATGCTATTTAGAACCCTTGACTATGCTTTAACCTAGCACTTGTATGCACAATCTTTTAATGTCATTCTTTTAATGACTATATCCTTCATAACCCTTGACTAATTCTTCCTTGTAATTGCTCTATCAATGAATAAGCCATATGCAACTAGGTGCAGTTACCTTTTCTTATACATGCACTTTGCAAGCTCGATCTTTTGAATATGCGAGATAAAAATTTTCCCTTCCGATAACCTATACTCGTGCATCATAGTATGGGACCTAACATATCTCATATGAGAATCAAAACAAGCATCTATCAATTTGGAAATACATTACTTACAATCGGAACCACAATTGAATTGATGGTGATGCCTTCGTCTGAAGCTTCGTTGTTGGTTATGGGTTGCCATCATCTGCATGTAACATTCTTTGCTTGGGGGCTATCATCTACAAGTAGACTCAAGAGATTAAGAAGGTGTAATAGATTCAAGATGGGAGAGTATAAGAGAAGATTGCTAAGTTGAGGATCGAGATAGAGGGAATTGTGCAGCCTCTCGAGGTAACTCTTTTCTCTCTCTCTCTCTTTCTAACTCTCTCTCTCAAGCTCTCTCTCACAATCTCTTGGATGGTATCCTTCTCTCTACCTCTCTCTCGCAGCCTCTCGGGATCTCCTTATGCTCTCTTGTGCCTCCCCATGCCTCATATTTATAGTGAATTAGAAGAGAGGGCTTGTGGCTAAGAAGTGGAGATCTTTGTGGAGGGGGATCTTGGAAAGATCGGTGATTTGATGCTCAGATCATAAATCTAATGGCTCCATTGGCTCCAGAAGGGGGGTAAAACTCCAAGACACTTGTTTAGAAAGCTCTCACTTCACTCCTTTTTCTTTTCTCTATTCAAAGTGATGTTTTTGTCTGTAGACTACGATCGTAGCGCACGCGATTTTGCAAATCCCTCTCTTTATTTTTTCTTTTATAAAATCCCCAAAACTAACTAAAACATCACTTGTCTTTTCTTTTAAATGACATCCAATTCTAGAAATCTCCATATCTTTTTTTGGATAATATCTAAAATATCTAAAATATACTAGTTTTGCCCAAAATCTAATATTTTTGGACCATCCAAACTATACACATTAATACTAGTGATTAATATAGCTTATAAGTCTCGTTCACGTTGTAACTTTCGTGAAAGGTGGCTACAGTCCTTGTCAATCCAAGAAAACTATCGGATTCACAACTCTCAATTTTTTTAATATATATTTTTAATTAAAAATCCTTAATTATTAATTTTAGTTAGTTTTTACCTTGTTATTCTTCAATTAGTAACCTTACTAACTTATTAATTGACTAACTAACTTTCAAACTAACCAACTAACTTCTATTATGTGGAAATATTACACTATATGACAACAATTTCTCTCAAAGTATAAATCAATGGTTGATCTCAAAAGCTTCAAATGATGTGTAAGATGATAAGATCAATATTATGGAAGATTCCAAAGGTTGCTAAGTGCTAAGAGTTAGGGCCATGGACTAGAGGATGGGAGTGAGACTATCAAAGAGTGGGTGGCCCAAACGGGCATAATCACATGGCCTGCTCTGAAGGAATTGCCTCAAGTATTCGGCCCAATAATCCTTGTGACAATGCTCAATGGCCTCTAACAAGGCCCTAGATCAAGCCTCAAGATGGGGGAAGAAGCTGGGAAGAAGATGGAGTTCAATGCATACCTTGGGGTGAAGGATCCATGGTTGCCATTAAAAATGTGAGTTGAAGCTTTCTTCCACAAGTTGAAGAAATACCAAGTTAGGCTCAAGCTCTTGAGGAAGATGTCTTTGATACCAATTGAAGGGAGTGAGCCTTGAAGTGGAACCATGGAGCAGAAGCAAGAGCTATGGTGGAAGGAGCAAGAGCAAGAGATAGAAAGATACACAATGTGGGAACTCCAATAGTTAAAATATGTGTGACCAACTTTCCTTTATTCAAATGCCATTGAAAGAATAAATAATGAAGTGATAGTGATGGGTGCCCACCACTTGTTATATGCATGTGTGCGAGTATGCGTGTACTATCATTGTAATAACTAATAAAGGAGCCCAAGCACAAATGCCTTTACCCCCCAACAACAATTTTTTGCTACCAAAAAGACCTATTTTGTCATAAAACATGTGGACCATTGAGCGTTGGTCTATTTGGTTGAGAAATAGAATGTTACTGGCCACTTGTGTTGACCACTAGTTTTATAATGACGGACTCATGTTTTACATGTTTGCATTTTCACTATCAAGTATCCTTTGGTCTTCATGTGAAAGTAGGCTTCTTTCTATATTTGCATGGATAGTAACTCTCTTCATTATATCTTAGTTTGATGTGATATTGAAAGAAAGGGAGAGAGAGAGATGACTCTATTTTGTGCAACATTATATCCTATCTTATTTTTGTGTTATAATTTTGATATGTTATCTATATATTCTCCACTATTTGCAATGTTCAAGTGTTATTTGTTTTGTTGACATTTGCAAGTATTTGTATTTTTTAAGGTAGTAGGACCATAAATACTTGGTAATCCTAGCTTATTCTATTCTCACTAAATACACACACGTTGGGCATGGGATGTAGTGCTATAATCATGAAACAATGATATAGTGGCATGTTGTTGATATGGCAAGCTCAACATGTGCAAACATTGATGATGAACCACCTAGCTAGATGGGTCTGCACGTCTATGCCTAGCACATTGGCCATCATTATAATCCTCACATGGCCACTGACTTATCACATACATCTACCTATAGCTAGCATAGTTGTATTGCACTGAGAGAGGCTAGTTTGAAAGGATGAAGTGAAGAAGAAGAATCAAGGATTCAAGTAAGCAAGAAAAGGGTAAGAAGCTCTCCTATTCTTCCACTCTTTCTCTTGGATAGTGTTCCCTTTGACAAACTTTCTTATTGGAAAAGGCATTTGTGAGTCCATTTTAGGTGAAGAAAAGGAGTTAGAGCTAAGTAACCCTAGGACTACAAATGAATCAAAGGTGTGGAAAGAATGGAATGCACATGATAAAAATGTGATATATTGGCTATCTATAGTCATTGATAATACTATATTGGGGTATATAAAAAATGCAAAAAATTCACATGTAGTATGGGCCACATTTGAAAATATATTTTTTGTGAATATAAAGGCATGAGAGATTCGACTTCTTAGGAAAGAGTTGAATACTTTAAAGAAAAGAAAAAAAAAATTTAATGAGTATATTTTGAAGGTAGGAAGCATTGTAAATGCTTTGGCAATGATTGATGTAATGCTTGATGATGGTATTTTGGTATCATCTACTTTGGGTAGTCTTAGTAAAATGAAAAGGCTTGGAAACCTTTTGTTACTTTTGTATGTGTATGGAAGCCATTTCTAGATTTTTATGAGTTGGTCTCTCTCATGATCACTAAAGAGATCAATATATAGGGTGAATCCACTAAAAGAAGTGGTGAAAGGGTCCAAACATTTTACTCAAGTTTAGGAAGGAGACGTGGCAAATCCTCTTCAAGAGGGCATGGTGTGGGACATGTTGGTGATAACCATCAAAAGAGGTTAAATTAGCAGTTTGGTGAAATGCAAGATTCAGGAGGCTGCGAAAAATTTAGAGGCAAGGGGAGCTCTAGAGAAAGAGATGGATTGTAGAATAAAGGTTTTGGAAATTTTGGTATTATTTATCATTATTGTGACAAAATAGGTCATATTGTAGCCCATTCTTATTCTAAGAATGATGATATCCATAGTGCTAAATTGTAGCAACAAAAGTATGCATTGTTTTCACAATAGAATGAAGACAAAAATGAGCATCTATTTGTTATATATAGCATATGATGAATGTTGTTATAGGAAAGTGGACAAATGATAATGTATGCTCGGCACATCTAAGGATATGACCAGCCATGCTGAATGATTTAGAGAGATACAAGACTTACAAAATGTAGGTTGTGTACAAATGGATGATAATTCATGCCAGTCAATTTCACACATTGAAAAATTTTCCTTGTCATTCCATAATGGTAGACAAAGAGTCTGTTAATTGTATTGCATGTGCCATCAATAACAAAGAATTTAGTGTCAATCGGTCAAATGGTAGATCAAGGGTTGCACGTTTGATTTAATGCAAGAAGATGCTTTGTGGAAGATTTTAATGATAAGTGCAGGTTGCTCACAAAAGGAAGTAGAGTTGGTTGCAAATTTACTTTAGATACCATAATTCTTACTATGAATATTGCTATGTATACTAAAGAAAAAGGAGTGCTGTAGACATTGAAATATGGCACAAACATATTGGACATCCAAATGTAAAATGGTTGAAATTAATGCAATCCAAAGGGTTGGTTGGTGTGTCTACTTTAGAGTTATAGTATTTTATGTGTGTGAATAATGTCAATTTCACAAGCAAAGAAGACAACCTTTTTCACATGATAGAAATGTGAGGAGAAATATACTTGATGTTGTGCATACAAATATTTGAGGGCCTACACATGACATATCTCTTGCTAGCAGCAAATACTTTGTCACATTTATTGATGATTTTTCAAGGAAGTTTTGGGTATATTTCATGAAGGAAAAGAGTGATGTATTTGAGCACTTCAAAACTTTCAAGGCTGCTACTATTGAAACATAAATATGCTTGAAAGTTAAATGCTTGAGATTAGATGGAGGGGGAGAGTACTTCTCTAATGAGTTTAGTAACTTCTTAAGGTCTCATGGGATAAAGAGAGAGTTTACTTGTAGTATATCCCATAGCAAAATGGGGTTGCAAAAAGGAAGAACAGGAATATTACAAAAGTTACATGGTGAGAGCAGATTTTAAATCCCGTTAAAGTGTGGAAAAGAAGTGGAGGAGCACAAATTCAAGGCGGGAATTGAACCTCATTAGAAGTAGCATAGACGGCTTTGGCAATTTTTACAAGCCACTAAAGAGGGGATTTGAAAGCGGTTTTGAAGAGCAGTTGTAGATTTTTCATAATTTTTCCAGACATCGGATCGAGCTAGAGCAAGTGATCCGGAGTTTGGGACCTCAACAAACTAGAAAATCCGAACTTTCCTACACATGTATGTAAGCTGAAAAATGCTTTATATGGACTGAAACAAGCACCTAGAGCATGGAATTCTTGAATCAACAGTTATTTACAGCAACATGGATTTAGATTGGGTGATGCAAATCACAGTCTGTTCACGAAGAAGACAGATCATGGATATGTGTTTCTAGTGGTTTATGTAGATGATCTTATCATCACTAGAGATGATGAAGAGGGAATTGCTGAAATTAAATCATGTTTACAAGCTAAATTCAAAGTCAAAGACTTTGGTGAACTAAAGTATTTTCTTGGGATTGAGGTAGTCTCTATGCCTCAAGGTATATGGCTGCTACAGAAGCAGTATGCTCATGACATGTTACAGAAGTATGGTATGGCTGAATGCAAGCCTATGGAGATACCTCTTGATCAGAACGTCAAGCTACACATTGATGTTGGGAATGACATAGAGAATGTGACCATGTATCGATAGATGGTGGGCAGCTTGATATACTTGACTATTACCCATCTTGACTTATGTTATGCAGTGGGGCTGATTAGTCAGTTCATGTAGAAGCCTTGCAAACCACATTTAGATAGAGTCAAGAGGATCATGAGATATGTAAAGGGTACTACAAATTATGGGTTGTTTTACGCTTATGGAAAATCCCTTGACTTGATAGGGTTTACTGATGTTGATTCGGCTAGTTATGCCTATGATAGGAGGTCAACCAATGGTAATGCATTTGGATTGGTAGCAATATGATCGGTTGGCAGAGTAAGAAACAGCCTATTGTTGCATTGTCTAGTACAAAAGCTGAGTATAGAGGAGCTGCCTTAGCGGCTTGTGAAGCAATTTGGTTGATGAAATTGGTGAAAGACTTGGGAATACAATTGGAAAGCAGAGTGAGATTGCATTGTGATAACCTCAGCAGTGTTATGTTGGCTAGCAATCCTATTTACCATGCTAGGTCCAAACATATTGAGGTTCACTACCATTTCATCAAAGAAATGGTTCTTATAGGGCAGATTGACTTGATTCATGTGAAGACTGAAGACCAAGTAGCATACATATTTACCAAGTCTCTTGATAAAGAAAAGTTCATATACTTCAGACAGCTACTTGGAGTTTATCAGATGGTTTGAGCTTGAGGGGGAGTGTTAGAATATCAAGCTCCCGTTACTCTTCAGTCAGTCTATCTTTATGTGTGTGACCGACATTAGTTAGATACAGCTGTACATGTGTGTGACATTCAATAAGTCGGTGTAGTCAGTGACTTAACCATAGTTAGTATTGGTTAGTTATATCTATGTGTGTAAGTCTCTTTCAGTTTGTATAATGGAAGAATAATGCAAGAAGAACAACAATGAGCTAAGGCTCATCTTCTACTCCACTCTATCTCTCTCCCTCTCTTCCAACAATAAAGACACACTTATGTGCTTTCAAATCCATCTTCTTCCTCTTCTCATGAGGAATGTGCACATAAGCAAGATAGCTAAATACTTTCATGTGATTGATATTAGGCTTGTAGCCATATAGCTTCTCAAATGGTGTCATATCATGAATACCTATAGTGGGAGTCATGTTCAAGATATACACGGATGTCATAACAGTCTCAACCCTATCAAAGATGTAGGATCTAGAGTATGGAAAATGCGGAAGCTATGGAGGATGGAAGATAAAGACACAACTCATGTTGACATGACAATATAGACAACTATTACACAAGTGAATTAGGTTTCAAGATTGAGACTTGAACTCATAAACACAATCTTCTGTATGGACAACAATGACACAGATACTTGACAGAAAGAGACAAGTACTATTGCATTATCATATATGAAAGTGATAGTTCAAGTACATCATTATATAGAGTTCTTTGGTAGCACTTAACATCCACTGTGCATATGGGATTTGTCTCTCTTCCTAGAATGGATTACATCTTCCTAGCCTAGCTGTTCCATACAAAGGGACTAAAGTAGGTGTGATTGCAAATATCTCAACACCCCTCCTCAATCACAACCAAAAGTATAAAGTGTGTAGAGGCTTTAGTGAAAGCAACACTTGCAAAGTGTGGGCACACCATAAACATGGCAAAACACCTGAGGCTGTCTCGCAGAAAAGGCTAAGTGTGGGCACCACAAACATGATGGACATCCAAAGGCTGTATCAGGGGCCTTACAAAGTTTACAGAGGCTGTAGTACAAGGATAACTTAGGAGTTTTACAAGGTTATGTTTGAGACATTAGGGCTAGGAAATACAAAACTAAAAAAGTCTATCTGAATAGAAGGACTGATGAGGTTTGTCCTTCTCCTAGTGGTCTTCTTCTTCTTCTTCTTCTTCTTCTTCTTCTTCTTCTTCTTACTTTGCTCCATTTTCTTCTTCTTCTTTGACTACAACTAGATAGGCCTTTTGGGACCTCTTTCTTGCACGACAGAACTTCTCGATGTGTTCGGTCCTTTTGTAAAAGTCACACAAGAGTTGATCATTCTTGCCTTTGTACCTGTTGCCAACATATAATGCATGCTCATCTCTAGAGGTACTTGTTTCTTCCTTAGTTTTTAGCTTCTTTTCCTCTTTTAACAGTGATGACTGGATATCAACAAGTTCAATATTTGACATGTTGATTAAAGTTTTTGATACATTATTATATTCAGGAGGCAAACTCTTAAGTAGAATACCAATGCAAACATCTTCTTACATTTTAATGTTGATTCCTGCAAGTTGGGTTAGAAGTCCTTCCATGTAATTTAGATGTGTGGCAAGTGATGTGTTGGACTTCATTTCAAGCTTGAAAAACTCAATCAAGAGACCATACTTTGATGATTTAGATTGTGCAGCGAACAAGGTGTCAAGTCTCTTCCATGTATCCTGTGAGGTCTCACAGTTATCCACATGGTGGATATAACTGTCGTCTAGCTCCAATTTGATAATGGCCTGGGCCTTATCATCATTCTTTTGCCAAGTTACAGCAAGATCTGCATCACGAGGCTTCTTTTTCTTTTCCAGTGATAATGGCCCAAAGGCCCTTCTTCATCAGGATGAGTTTGATGCGGGTCTGCCAGGTGTGAAACCCAACTCCTTTGAAACGAGCAGTTGGAGAGTTTTTGCCCATGTTAAACGTACGGGAATAGTAGCAAATCAACTTCAAAATTTTGAGATTTATCAGTGGACGAGCAGATTACAATGTGTTAAGATACACAAGTAATGACAGTGTGAAAACACACTATGCGAAGACTATGTCTGTGTTGATGTTGAGCTTGAATCTTCTTTGTTTAGGGTTGTCGATCCTTCTTCAATCTTTCCAAGTTCCTCCCCTCCTTGATTTGATGCTGTGACAATAGATCAGAGTGGCAATGTGTTTCTCCAGGTGGCAGGAGAGAGAAAATAATGAGATTTTTTAGCTTGAGTGAAAAATTGGCTATGATGGATTTTAGGGTTTCATGACAGGGGCCTGGTTTTTTGCTGATTGCAAGAGCTATGGTGGATCATTTTCAAAACTTTTTTTATGGAAATGTAGCTCTCTTCAAGGCCTATCAAAGCCCTATGATCCTCGTCTAGATCGCGGCCCGTAGCAATGGTGCTAGAGCATGGCAAAGGCAAAAGCTATGGAGAATGGAAGATAAAGGCACAACTCATGTTGACATGACAATGTAGACAACTCTTACACAAGTGAATTAGGTTTCAAGATTGAGACTTGAACTCATAAACACAATCTTTTGTATGGACAACAATGACACAAACACTTGACAGAAAGAGATAAGTACTATTGCATTATCATATATGAAAGTGATAGTTCAAGTACATCATTTTATAGAGTTCTTTGGTAGCACTTAACATCCACTGTGCATATGGAATTTGTCTCTCTTCCTAGAATGGATTGCATCTTCCTAGCCTCGCTGTTCCATACAAAGGGACTAAAGTAGATGTGATTGAAAATATCTCAACAAGCCTAATAATAGAGTGGCATACTCTTCTTATTCATCATTGCACGATTAGCTTCCATCAATGCCATGTTCTTCCGTTCATCTATCCCATTCTGTTGTGGTGTAACTACATGTAAGCTGCCTACTTATGCCATTTTCAACTAAAAATTTATCAAACTCATTTGGCGCATACTCCCCACTGCTATCAAATCTCAAGCAAGAGATGTAACAATCAAATTCCTTTTCAACCTACTTTTTAAACTGCTAAAAAATAGCAAACACCTCATGCTTTGTTTTCAATCTATAAACCCAAGTATAGCGACTAAAAGTCATCAATGAATGTCACATAGTACCTAGATCCTCCCATAGATGCATTATGTGCTGGTCCCCCACACATCAGAGTGAACTAACTGCAATGGTAGCATACTATTTCTTACATGCTTGACAAATGGCAACCTCGATTATTTACCAAACTAACAAGCATCACAGACATGACCAATATCTATATACTGAAACTTGGGTAAACCTGTCACAAGCTATTTCTTCTACATCATTTGCAGTCGCTAAAGATTAACATGTCCCACTCTCTTATGCCATATTTGCATGTCTTTAACTATGCCAGAGCCATGGGCAAACATTGTTGATTTTAGTTGTGGCAGAGTGGCATCAAGAGTGAATATCCTGCCATTCCTATGACCGCGAGCAATCAATTTACAATCATTATGAAACTCCTCAATAAAGCATCCATGCTGCTTGTTAAATCAGACTTGCAAATTATGCTCAATCATCTAACCCACAGACAATAGATTTTTAGTAATTGATGGGACATGCAATACATCATGTAAATTATTCTTCCTGCCATCATGGATTACCAAAGGTACTTTGCCTTTATGTTCTATGCTATGATGCATGTCATCCCCTGTGCATACATAGCCATTCTTCTCACGCACCATATCTATAAACTAGTCACCATGAGGTATCATATTATTCGATGCCCCCGAATCAATATACCAAACTGCATCCTCACAATACTTTTCAGCAGCCTTGTCTTTCACATATGTCATGGCAAACAATCTATCCCCAGATGCATGTTCTGCCTGACTGGACATTGCATAATGACAAATGATTTTTTATCCTGATAAGTGCTTAAAAATAGCCAAAAATTACAAATATCAGGGGGAAAATAGACTTCGTCAAAGGTGGCAGTGGCAATCAATACAATTTTAAGCAGCAAGTTCCTAAAACGCTAGTGCTTATTTTCATGGAAATCAAACGGTGGTGGATGGCCGAGCTAGATTTTTCCTAGATGTAAAATGACGTCAGGAATCCAATGCAAGTCTCGAATCTCCGTTTCCGAGGTCGTTTGATCCCCCATTTAATCCCCGCAAGGTTTGGGGTTGTGAAGCAGCAACTAGATCCAAAAGCCGAGAAGAGCGTGATGGGGCCCAACTTTCTAGATTTCGACACCATGAAGCCACCCGTCCAGATGGATCTTGATTCCGATGTCATTTGCCCCCTCAAATTTGAAAAACCCACTTGCCGGAAGTGTGAATGCAAGAGGCTTGAACTAGTTAAGTGGTTTAGAGTTTTAACTTTCGAATTAAAAGAGCTTATGGGGCAAATCCCCATGAAATAAAATGATGGGGGGGTTCAATTTTTTTGCGCCCCCTCTTTTCTCCCCAAATGATGATTTTCTAACCGGGTGAATCAAGAGGGATGCTCCTAGGCTTGGAATGCTTCTATCCTTCACCCTCCATCGCCACAAACCGATCAAAGAATGATGCACTAAGTCAAGAGAACAAAAACTACTCTTTCTCTCTCCTGCATACAAGTATTCATGTGCAAGAATTCAAGAAGAGGAGGGGCTGAAGAATGCTTGTCCGGCTGTGATCGGATTGCTTCAAGATGAAGAGGATACTGAAGAAAGAAGTTCAACATTGAAGAATGGTTGTTGGTCGGTCTATGGGCTGCTCAAAATAATGATTAAAAAACCCACAACACGCAAGACACGCGGAATGCTTCAATTTTACAAAGAAATTTGATTGTTTTTGTTGTTTCATGGTCCAAATGTTGTTCATATGCAATGAAAATTTTTTTGAACCTTGTTTAAATCATGATTGAGGATTGGAATTATAGAAATACAAAACCCGTGATGATTTGGAGTTGTTATTAATTCTTTAAAACCCACAAAATATCATTTTTAATGAAAATTAGTGGTTTTTTTCGATTTTGAGTTGGAGAAAATTATCATAAGCATTTAGTGCAAAGTGAGTTTTAGACACTTCTAGCTTGTGAGGCTGTGTGGTGGGGTTGTTTATCATATTTATGAGGCCCATCTAGTGCCATAGCCAGTGCTAGCCCATTTTAGGTCAGTGGTGCGTTTTCGGGGAGCAGCCAACAAGTGGTGGTTCTCGAATCTAGGGTTTTTGAGGGACCAAATAGTTGGTTTATGTCCTCTGACAAGGACCGTCAAGCCGAAATACAAAAAGCAAAACGTGTTAAGAGGGCTAGATGGCGGTTGGAGATTGTAAGATGCTATTCTCCTCAAAGGAGCAGACCGTTACGCGTAAGTGGCAGTGGTTCTAGTAACCTAGGTGTTACGAGTACCTCTTTGAGTGCAAGTGGAAGTCTTGGTACTTCCCTATTTCCAGTTAATCAACCCACAACAAGTGGGGGTGTAGTGTTGCTTACACAAACTCCTGTTGTCAATCCGGTTGTAGCCATGGCACAACCTATCGCAATTCCAGCAGGTATACCAGATTTGCTGGCATTAGGAGCACCGTTACCCATTTTCCATGGGTTAGCAGAAGAATATGGAGAACTCCACATTAAGGAGTTTCAAACGCTCATGTTCAATTATTGAATCCAAGATGAAGGACACCTAATGATGTTCTTCAACATGACATTAAAAGAAAGAGCAGCAATGTGCTATCACAATCTAGAAGCCAGAACCATAGCTAGAAGTGCCCAATTCTTTATGGCTTTCCGTAGGGAGTTTGCCCCTGAGAAGGGTGGGCAATATTGGTTTGTGTGTTCTGAATGTAACACGCCAAGAGCCAAATGAGAATGTCCAGGCATATGCCAAGAAACTAAAACAAGTTCTTCGCATGCTTAACACTTATATTCCCATTCCAGCAACAATTGCACAATTGCAATATTTCCTACATGGATTGGATTTTAATATCCAAGTGCAATTGAGTAGTGTTTCTTTGGCCGATATTGACACTGCCATTACCCAAGCAGAAGGAGTGGAGTTGCACTTGCAAGTGGCTTATGCAGCAAGGATAAATTGGAATGGTAACGATTTGGCCTTGACCAATGGGAGTCAAGGGGACCCCATGTTAAATACGGGTGGCAGAGGGAATATTATGTCAAATCTGCCTATGTTACCAGCTCCTCCTAGCATGACTATGCCTATGGCTAGTCAGGCGGCTTCGCTAAACAGTGGTGGAAACCAAACAATGAATCCTAATGTTGTCCCAGTTGGTCAATGGATAATTCCTAATCAAGTGGTTAGGCCCATGGGGCGACAGACAGACGATCGTGGCTATGAGTCGAGTGCTTCTAATGTCCTTGGTGAAGTTAAGGATATGATGAAGCACTACACTGATATGATTTCTGAACAGTATCGACAAATAGCTGTGGATGTCAACTTTCTTAAGAAGCAACAGAATTTAATAGGGAGCCGATGCCCTGAAGAGGGTGGCCCCTCAAGATTCAGCTGTGAGTGGTGTGAGGGCCAACATTTCCCTAGGAATTGTCTGAATATCAAATGTGATATTTGCGGGAAGTCTGGCCACTTAGCCGCTACCTATTGGAGTAAGATTAGTTCTCTCCAACAAGGGAGTAAACAACTAGGTCCAGTTAACCATCGTGCACAAGGGAACAATCTCCAACAAGACAATGGACTGAGGAAAATACTGCAAAGAGGAAAGGCTATTGTAGAGGAGTTACCTCATGGCAGGGGAGTTAGCCTTATTGAGGCTGTACATGTCAATGATGCTGAAAATTCTAATCTACGAGCCATAACAAGAGGCCAAAAGACTAAAGAGGGTGAAAAAGTTAATGCAAAATGTGTCAAGGGAAGCCTTAAACAAGATGTTAGGGAAAAGCGAGTCCTAAATCTTGATAAGGAAGGTGGACCGTTAAGACCTGTTGGTAGTAAAGTCGATCTCGAGGAGGATAAAGGATTTCCAAGAAAAAAGGTAAAGGATAAAAAAGAGGCACCAAAGCTGATGGAAAGACAAAAGGAGAGAATAGTTTGGCACGAGAAGATAACTTTGGCTAATTATCACAATTTTGATCTAGCAAGTTCCCTTTGCGAAGTCAAACCAGACGTGAATCTCCTGCAATTGATTAAACTTTCTCCAGGAGTACGCAAGGAATTCAAGAAAATTTTGTGTATAGGATATATAGTAGAACCTTTGGGTATAGCTAGAGTGGGGGAAGATTGATTTGATCATGCTAAAAAGCATTGTCCTAGGGTTCCAGCATATGTGAATGGAATATTAGTGGAGCACGCTATTGTGGACACTAGATCCTCCGTCAATATCATAAGTTCAAATTTGATGGAGAGGTTAGGTCTAGAGATCCAAAAAGACAGCTCAACACTTCTTAGGATGGCTGATGATAGTCTAAGACAACCAAAAGGTTGCATTACTAAGGTCCACATTATAGTTGCGAGCGTGGAATGCTATCTGGACTTTAGGGTGATAAGGTTTGTAGGACGTCCTAGCGATTGAGTTTTGCTAAGCAGGCCATGGATTCTACAGACAGACTATCAAGTCGACTGGTCGAGTGATTCTAGGTCAAGGTGCCCATCATGTAATAGTGGATACTTACCCTGAGTATCCTTAGAGTGAGAGAGCTCCACTATCCTCCACTGAACTAGAAACAGTAGATGATCCATCTGGTAGTGAGGCATCATCGAGCAATGGATCTAAGGAAGAGTCCACTGTAGAGGATATTTATCAAATAACCTTGAATGAGCCGGTAGAGCCTCATGATTGAATAAGAGATGTGGATGTTATTGAGCTGGATCTTGGTATGCTGAATGATTCGCGACCAAGTAAATTAGGGTCCATGCTCAGTTCGGAATAAAGAGAGGATTATGTGTCCTTAATTCGAGAGTTCCGCGATATCTTTGCTTGGAGCTATGACAAACTTCGGGGTATTCCTCCTCGTCTAGCTGTGCATACTATTCCTGTAAAGGAAGGTACCCATCTTCCCTATTCAGCATACTGAATGGTGCTCATTAGTTGTGATCAGGAAGAAGAATAATAATCAAATCCTTCTTTATGTAGATTTTAGAGAG
Organism: Lygodium microphyllum; assembly: GCF_053477565.2. Classification (NCBI taxonomy): domain Eukaryota; kingdom Viridiplantae; phylum Streptophyta; class Polypodiopsida; order Schizaeales; family Lygodiaceae; genus Lygodium; species Lygodium microphyllum. Next base: position 46,780,164 of record NC_141135.1, on the reverse strand, counting down.
CTGAATAAGTAGACTATTAAATATTACTACCCGTTGTCATTTATTGACCAGATTTTGGATCAACTAGCGGATAGGGAAATCTATTCGTTTATGGACTGCTTTGCAGGGTATAACCAAATGGCAATTGCTGAGCAAGACAAGCTAAAAATGACATTTATTATATTCTTGGGTACCTTTGCGTACCATGTGATGACATTTGGGTTGTGTAATGCACCTGGTTCGTGGCAAAGAACAGCCGACAAGACCTTTGGTGACATCTCCCCAAAGGAGCTGAAAGTATTCATTGACGATCTCAGGGCAACCACCATAAGGGATAGACAATTGATCATTTTGCGGAAGTGTTTTGAGCGTTGCAAAAAATTTTGCATAGCTCTTAACCCACGGAAGTGCGTCTTTGGAGTCCCTTATGGGCTTTTGTTAGGCCATGTGGTTAGCTCCGTAGGGATTGCGACTAATCCCGCAAAGATCAAGGTCATAGTCGCCATGAGTCCACCATGTACTCCAAAGGAAGTGCATAGATTTTTGTCCTCAATAGGGTATTATCAGAGGTTTATCAATGCCTTGGCAGAAAGAACGTTGCCGTCGCTAACAAACCTATTGTCCTTTAACTGTCAGTTTACATGGAGTGATGCTTCCAAAGTATCTTTTGATGATGTGAAGCAGGAGCTTGCCAAAGCACCTGTTTTAAAAGCACCAAAAAGAGGCAAAATGTTCTATATATTTTCAGCAGCAACCATGTATAATATCAGTTGCTGTTTAGCTCGAATTTGGGAGGCAAAGTGGTACCATCCAATAGCTTTTGCTAGGAGTCAGAAGTTGGGCATATTGAAAAATAACTACACCTACATGGAGAAGTTGTGCCTTGTGATGGTATTTGCAACCAAAAAGTTTAGGCACTACATTCTTTATGAGAGGGTGGTTTTTTATAAAAAGGCGGAAGGGATTTGATTGTTGTTGAATAAGTTACAACTGCCTAACCATTTAGCAAAGTTGTTAATCACTTTGCAAGAATTTGATTATGAGATTAAGAGCAATCCGCCGAAGCTTCAGGGCATTATAGAGTCTTGTGGATTTCGAAGAGCCAAAAGAGGTCTTGGCTGAAGAAAGTGACATGGAGACTTTGTTCAAGATTGATACGGCATACATTCCCTCTTGGTATGCTGCTATAATGCACTATCTTTCTACGGGAGAGACTGGAGCTACTTTATCAAAATCAGAGAAGAGGAAAATTAAACTGCATGCATTAAAATTTTCCTTGATCACAGGCACATTATATCGGCAGTGTTGATGATATCTATCGCTGATGTGTGATGCCTAACGAGGCTCCCTTTATTTTGGAAGAGTGCCATGACTCCGCTTGTGGAGGGCACTTTGCTGGGCGGTTAACGGTACAGAAGGCTTTAAGAGCTAGATATTGGTGGCCGTCCATATTCCAAGATTCCTTTGACTATGTTAAGAGATGTGATACATGTCAAAGACATGATAGTCGAGAGAATAGGAAGCGTCCACTTATGCCTATTATGGCTATCCTTCCATTTGAGAAGTGGGGCATTGACTTTGTGGGTCCTATCACCCCGTCTTCTACTACTCAGAAGAGGTACATTATAGGAGCAAGTGATTACTTTACAAAGTGGTCAGAAGCACGGGCGACGAGGCAGGACAATGAAAAAGAGACCGCCAGTTTCCTACTTGAGCAAATCATCTACCATTTTGGTCCGCCAAAGGAAATAGTACCAGACCGTGGAACTCACTTTTTAAATAAAGTGATTAAAATTCTGACTAAAGCTTGGAAAATCAAGCATAACAAGATGACCCCCTATAATCTGCAAGCGAATGGACAAGTCGAAAGTACCAATAAGCAGCTTGTGGGTATCCTATCCAAGATAGTCTCCGAAAAAAAGTGGGACTGGGATACAAAATTATATGTGGTGGTTTGGGCATATAATACGATGTTTAAACGAGCCACTGGCCACACCCCATTCAAATTAGTTTATGGGGAGGAGTATGTTTTACCCTTAGAAATTGAGTTGCTGACCATTAGATTTGCAAACATTATTTGGGTGATGAAGATGCCCTATTTGAGTGATTTATGACTATAGCCTACTTAGACGAGCTCAAATTGTAGAGTTTGTTGCACAGAAGGTAGCTCAACATCGGATGAAATGGTTGCATGATCTGAAAGCAAAGAAATATACCTTTAAGAAGGGGCAATTAGCAATTAGTTCTATATTATGATACGCGTAGGGAGCTATTTCTAGGAAAGTTGGAACCTAGATGGGATAGCCCTTACAAGATAGTCCGGATAGGTAAAAATAAGTCCACAGTTCTATTAGCTGATCTACAAGGGGTGGAATTTAAGAATAAGGTTAATCTTAATAAGATTAAACCTTATTATTTCTAAGTATGCTAACGCAAAAAATGCATTGCAGGTCCATGCTGGGGCTGATTTGAGACCTGCAGTAGATCTTAAACTGGTTGATGGAGCGGTTAATTCCTTATTTGGAGCACCCATATCTCGAGCAAAGATATCATTAGGGAAGGATTATATGGTGGAGCAAGGGATATAAAGTGATCGAGTAAGAAGACAGTACCTTTGTGTGGGAAATTAAACTTTTCTGCCATCACTGTTTACAAATCTTGATAAGCATCCCTGTTGAGTTTAATGAAGAAGGTGGGATGGAGCTGTTAGTTCATCCTCTAAATATGTTGAACTTTGACTATCATAATTACGAATAGGGGAGTTCTTAATGGTTGGTTGTGTAAACCCATTATGGACATATACACTATACTTTGATGGAGCGTCCAGGGGCCCTAATAGAAAAGAAAGTATTGGAGTAGTTATTCGAGATCCCCAACATAGAGTTACAATGAAATTAGTTGCTTATCTCGGGGTAGGATTTACTAACAACATGGCAAAGTATAAAGCCCTAATTATGGGATTGAATATTGCCAAGAAAGGTGGCATTAGGCGGTTGTTAATAAAAGGGGATTCCCAGTTGATCTTGAATTAGCTCAATGGGACATACACAGTCCGGAACCCTCTCCTTCATATGTATCATCAAATTGCTATAACCCTACTTGATAAATTTGAGAGCATATCTCTTCAACTAATTCCACGTTATTGGAATTAGTTTGCGGATTCCTTAGCTAATTTTGCTTATGAAGAGGACCTCTTTTTCAATTGTAGTCCTAGTCCGGAGGTCGTTATTGATAATGAGACAGGACCTGGTCGCTTATGGGGAATGTTATCAGACCACGCGTTATATGTTGCGATGGTTGATATGGGTAATGCAAGGAGTAGCCGAGGCCCATCTACCGTTGTTATCTTGGACCCATAGGTTGATCAAAAGACATGTTCTGCATATGCCTCTTGCTATATATGCAGGAGATATGGGCCATAATTTGATGCATTTAGTTTAGGGCTGAGAGCCTTATTTCTCCCCTTGGAAGGGAGCGTATTTGCATATATCTGCCTTCTTCCAAGGAGGGATCTCTATGAGCTATTTGTTTGATTCCTTTAGGCCAAGAGGGCCAGTGGTTTTAAGTAGTTAATGTCTGATTTCTTTAGGCCAAGAGGACCTGTTAGTTTGCAATGAAATGTGCTATTTCTTTAGGCCAATGTGGGAGCTTTTGCTCAACCACCAAGACCCACGGACCACTTATTGTTTCAAGCGTTCCAAGCCGGCGAGCACTAATGGCTACCTCTCACATAGCCGACACACCATCCATATCTAATGGTGTATTGAGCTTACCTCCATGACGATCGATTTATCTCCTCTCCTGCATACTTCGGTAGCTCCACGATCCAAGTGCAAGCTTCAAGCAAGCTCCATCCTCAAGATCCACACTCCAAGCTCCATAGCCGCGAGCAAGACAAGACGAGAAGAGAAGAGAAAAAGAGAGGAGAAGATGGAGAGCTTCTCCTCCCCGGTCCCTCGCCCTCACACACTCACTCCCTCACACTCTCGCACTCCCTCTCTCAAGCACAAGATCAAGCAAGCAAGAACAAGAAGAAGAAGAAGAAGAAGAGAGCCACTTTTGGCCACACACAAGAATGAGCTTCTCATTCACTTTTCAACTTTATATACAAAACCCTAAATCCCTTTTGGGCGGTCATCCCCTTATCCCCTTTTTTGCATGGCCAGCTAGGCCCTTTTTTCCATTGTCCTCCTATCTTCCTAGATTCCTTCCTACCGCCTGTCTACATTTACAAATTGCACGGTTGAGAGTCCGGCACTCCTTAAATTAAATCATTATGCGCTTGCACTCTTTTACAAAAGTATTGACTTGCGCTTTTCCTTGTGCGCCTTTTTCCTTATTTAGGACTTTTCTGCACTTCTTGTGTTTCCAAATTTTTCTTAGCGTGCCTTCATCTTCTGTTCCACTTTGCCTTGGCCTTTGTCTTCTACTTTAGCTTTTCCAGATTTTTCACATTGTTCATCTGATGGTTAATAGTTAACATTACCCCCCTCTTAGACAAGTGCCAGTGCCATGGTGCCAACTAATCGTCATAGGTAGCAAGCTTTGGCATGCATTGAAGACGTGGGTGGAAGGTGTTGAGATATTGAGCTCCACTCGTGATATGCCAGGGTGACCGTTGTGCATTTATGTTACCGACTTGACAGTTGTAGATGCGGTTGGTACACCGCCCATGAATAATAGCTAGATGACAGCTATCCTTATCTACTCTAGTTCGTGGCTCAATTAGTATGCCACCTTAGTTAGTTGAGTTTGGTTTGAGACCCATATATAGGGTTCTTCCATTTCTATGTACTTGAGTTTTTTTTGGCTTACACAACTAAGAAGAGGAAAACTATTTTCAGCCTCCATCTTTGTGTGTATTCCCCCATTGTGCAAGCAAGAAAGCTACAAGTGAGACTCCTTCCTTCTCTCCCACAATCTTGACATGGTATCAGATCCTTGTTCGTGGTAAGGAGCTCAAGAAAGCAAACCAAGTTCGCGGTGTTCTGGTAAGAGGACCAGTGTTGCTTTCATTTTTCTATTTTGGGAGCAAGTCTCCGCAAGGTAGCACAACCGGAAAGTGCAAGAGTGCATTGTCTCACATTGAGATGCCCTTTGCGGTGTAGCAAGAGGGCAGTATATGCTAGGGTAAGGGCTTTAGCCCTTGGTTGCTCTGTTTTTTTTATTTGAGGCCATTTCGGGGCCTGTTTTAGAGGCGCAAGTTTTCTGCACGCACTCAGGAAAAGGCCCTGTTTTATGCTGTGCGACCACTGTTCTACAGGTCGGTGAAAAGTTACTGTAGAAATTGCATCGTATGCCTGTGCGCAGAGACATTGGGAGTTACAGAATCATCCTTGTTGCCTGTTGATGCAAAATCGTCACTAGGAAGTGACTGTGTGGTCAAATACCACTTTCGTCAGTTTTGCAAATTTGCCCTTGTGAGGCTGAAGCTGTGTTCTTTGCAGTGATAGAATTTTTTGTAGTGTTCTGTAATGGCGTCTGATTCTCTTTCATAGATTGTCACTGAAAAGCTTGAAAATAACAACTTCCAAGCATGGAAGTTCAGAATGGCGAATTTCCTTATGGAAAAAGGATATTGGGAATTCGTTGTAGGAAATGAAGAAGAACCAGTTCTTCCTGATGTTCCCAGTCAACACCAAATGCAGGCATTTAAAGCATGGCATGAGAGAGCCATGAAAGTTATGTACTGGCTGTCTATCAACATTTCAAACTCTATGATTGTGCATATTCAAGATGCAAGTACGCCAAAGGAGGCATGGGATACCTTGTCAAAAATGTATAGCACAAATACGTAAGCCAGGAAAATGCAGCTCAAGCAAGAGTTGCACAATGTGCAAAGAGAAAGTATGAGCATCAATGACTACCACATGAAGGTGAAGAAGATTGCAGATGCACTTGCTTCCATTGGGTCGCTAGTGGAAGATGATGATTTAGTTTCTATGACCTTGAATGGTCTAGGAAAGGATTATGCACAGTTCCGAACATCCATTTCCGTCCGTGAAAGGTTTCCTGATTTTGAGGAGTTGATTGCTCTTCTAATTTCTGAGGAGCAGAGAAATGGTGGTGCATCTTCTTCAGGAGGAACTTCAAAAGAAGCTGTCTTCTACTCAAATGCTGGAAGAGATAGAGGCAAAGGTAGAGGAGGCCGATCTAGAGGCCGTGGTAGAAATTAGAATATGCAGCAAACTCAAGAAAACCAGTCCTATGGAGGAGGACATGGTAACTCTAGAGGCAGGGGGAGCCAAAGAGGTCATGGTGGATGGCAAAGAGGCCAAAATGCAAACAGCAATGTTGAATGCTACTACTGTGGTAAAATGGGTCGTATGGCTAAAGACTGCTATAAAAAGCAGAATGACATCATGAATGGAAAATTGCAACAAGGAAATTATGCATCTTCTAGTAGACAGGGTGATGACAGAAATGAGCATTTGTTCATGGTGCAGCACATGACCAATTCTATGATAAGTGTAGAAGAAATCAATGATGTGTGGTATGTTGACTCAGGTGCATCAAACCACATGGCACGTCATGCAGAATGGATGCAGGATGCAAGGAAAATGGAAAAACCAGGATTTGTGGAGACTGGTGATGATACTACATATCCTATTGTGCAGATTGAAAAATTTCCTTTGTCTATGCAGGATGGGAGAAAGAAATACCTATCGGATGTATTTCATGTCCTGAATATCACCAAGAACCTAGTTTCTGTTGGTCAAATGGTTGACCAGGGCTTGCAGGTTAGATTTAATTCTCATGGATACTTTGTTGAGGATATGAAAAATAAAGGTCGCTTGATAGCAAAAGGAAAGAAGAAGGGCAGAATGTTTACGTTGGATGCAGACATGCCTGAATTGAGTACAACAATGTTTGCACATGGAACCGGTGTAGTTGCAAATATTGATATCTGGCATAAATGCATTGGTCATGTTAATGTACAGCGACTTAAATCAATGAAAGCCCAAAATATTGTTGCAGGATTGCCTAAATTCAAGGTTGCAAAAATGCATAAGGTATGTGAAACCTATCAATTTGGAAAACATGCAAGGGAACCATTTCCTAGACATGTTCAAGAGAGTAAGAAGCCATTGGAATTAATCCACTCTGATGTGTGGACTACTAAAGCTGCATCTCTTGAGGCTATCATTATTTTGTCACTTTTATTGATGACTATAGCAAAAAAGTTTGGGTGTATTTTATGAAAAAGAAAAGTAAAGTTTTTGGGCATCTCAAAACTCTTAAAGCTATGGTTGAAAAAGAAACAGGCCTACAAATAAAATGCCTAAGGTTAGATGGAGGGGGAGAGTATTGTCAAGATTGTGGGAGAGAAGGAAGGAGTCTCACTTGTAGCTTTCTTGCTTGCACAATGGGGGAATACACACAAAGGTGGAGGCTGGAAACAGTTTTTCTCTTCTTAGTTGTGTAAGCCAAAAAGAACTCTAGTACATAGAAATAGAAGAACCCTATATATGGGTCTCAAACCGAACTCAACTAACTAAGGTGGCATACTAGCTGAGCCACGAACTAGAGTAGATAAGGATAGCTGTCATCTAGCTATTATTCATGGGCGGTGTACCAACCGCATCTGCAGCTAACAAGTCGGTGACATAAATGCACAACGGTCACCCTGGCATATCACGAGTGGAGCTCGATATCTCAACACTCCCCCTCGAGCTCAATCCCAATTCCTGCACACCAAGCAGGTCTCTGAACTTGCGCAGCTTCTCTGCGCCTAATGCCTTTGTAAATATGTCATTTATCTGATCCTCTGTGCTGACATAAACTAGATCAATAAGACCTAATAAAACCCTCTCCTGCACATAGTGATAATGCACCTCAATGTGCTTTGTTCTAGCATGATAGACTGGGTTATTTGCCAAGTGTATACTACTCATGTTGTCACAATAAATGACAACTGGCCCATCTGTAGACTGATGCATATCATAAAGTAGCTTATGCAACCAAGCTACCTCACATGCAGCCATTCCTGCGCCCCTGTACTCAGCCTCTGTGCTCAACAACGCAACTGTAGGCTATTCCTTGCTGCTCCAAGTGACTGCAGCACTCCCAAAAGAGAGCACATATCCACTAGTAGATTGTCTATCAGAAATACTACCAGCCTAGTCAACATCAATGTATCCATGCAACTGTATCTGAACCCCAGTCTCATAAAATAGTCCATACTGCAATGTGGACTTCACATACCTGAGTATGCGTCTAGCCGCATCCAAATGTGGTTTCCTTGGAGCCTGCATAAATTGACTTACCAATCAACAGCATAGCTCAAATCTGGACTGGTAATAGTCATATAAATCAAACTTCATACTATGCGTCTGTACATAGTAGGGTCTTCCAGAAGCTCACCTGCATCTGTGTTCAGCTTCACATTCTGCTCCAAAGGAACTGAAATAGGCTTATAGCCTGTCATCCCATATTTGGACAGCATGTCCAATCCATACTGCCTCTGCAAGAGCCGTATCCCACTTGGTGATCTAATCACTTCAATGCCCAAGAAATAACGCAGCTCTCCCAAATTCTTCATCTCAAACTTCTGCTTCAATAGCATTTTCACATGAAGGATATCTTCATCACTATCACCTGTGATAATCAAATCATCAACATAAATAACAAGTAGCATAATACCTTTCTCTGTTTTTCTCACATGAAGTGAGAAATCTGCCTTGGAAATCTGAAAGCCAATAGTGACAAGATACTATCCTATCTTGTCAGACCATGCTCTAGGTGCTTGCTTCAAGCCATACAAGGCTTTCTTCAACCTGCAAACAAACTCAGGATGAACAACATGCACATAACCTGTTGGCTGCTCCATATAGACCTCTTCTTGCAAATCACCATGCAAGAAGGCATTCTTTACATCCATCTGATGTAAATACCATTCCTTTGATGCAGCCATAGCAATGACTGGTCTTACAGTTGCCATCCTTGTAACCGAACTGAATGTTTCTTCATAATCAATGCCATATGTTTGTGCATACCCCTTGACTACTAATCTTACCTTGTATCTGTTCACAGAACCATCTGCATTGTGCTTCACCTTATAAACCCACTTACAACCAATTGCATTCTTATCTTTAGGCAAAGATACCAATTCCCATGTAGCATTTGCTTCCAAGGCATCCATTTCTTCATCCATGGCTTTCTCCCATTTTTCTTTTCCCATGGCTTGCTCAAAAGAAGTGGGTTCTGGTTCACGTATCACTTTGACCATATAGGCATAGTGAATAGCTGTAAATCCATCATATTTCAGCCTATCCACAGGATACCTAGCTCTAGTAGACCTATGCAAAGTAGGTTCACTCCTAGGTGCTCTCAAAACATCCCTAGTCTTCCTTACTCCAGGTGTGACAATAGAAGGAATACCCAACTTATCATCAATGCTCTCTTCTGAGCGACTGGATTCACCATCCACATAAGAGTGACATGTATTCACATCAACCATGGGATGATCTACCTTATCTTTTCCTTTTCGTGATACCTGCATACCACTATCTGCATTGCTTTGAGAAGATTCTCGTGATCTCAATCTGCCTATCCATGGCGAAGAATGTGAACCATTGCTAGAGGACGCTCCAGGTCCACTAATATCTTGTGACTGCTGCTCTGAATTCTGTGCAGCATTACCATTTTGTGCATCTACATTATCAATCACATTTACTGGTTTATACCAGCTACTCATCTCATCAAAAACAACATCTCTGCTCACTGTAAACTTACGAGTAGAAGGGTTATAGCATCTATACCCTTTTTTCTGCAGAGAATAACCAATAAAGATGCACTTCTCAGCTTTTGGATCCAACATAGGCAATGCATCCAAAAATTTTCAAATGAGAAATATCTGGTTTCCTACCAGTATACATCTCCTCTGGAGTCATCCCATGTATTGCTGCAGTGGGAGTCCTGTTCATTATGTAGACTGCTGTAGCAACTACCTAAGCCCAGTAAAAATCTGGCAAGTCTTTTTCGTTGAGCATGGCACGAGATACCTCTCCAATGTGCCTGTTTTTTCTTTCTGCAATTCCATTTTCTTGTGGGGTATGACTGCATGAATATTGCTGCTTTATGCCATGCTCCTGCATGAACCTTGCAAACTCATTTGAGAGGTACTCTCCCCCTCCATCTGACCTTAGGCATTTTATTTGTAGGCCTGTTTCTTTTTCAACCATAGCTCTAAGAGTTTTGAAATGCCCAAAAACTTCACTTTTCTTTTTCATAAAATACACCCAAACTTTTTTGCTATAGTCATCAATAAAAGTGACAAAATAATGACAACCTCCAAGAGATGCAGCTTTAGTAGTCCACACATCAGAGTGGATTAATTCCAATGGCTTCTTACTCTCTTGAACATGTCTAGAAAATGGTTTCCTTGCCTATTTTCCAAATTGACAGACTTCACATACCTTATGCATTTCTGCAACCTTGAATTTAGGCAATCCTGCAACAATATTTTGGGCTTGCATTGATTTAAGTCGTTGTACATTAACATGACCAATGCGTTTATGCCAGATATCAATATCTGCAACTACACCGGTCCCATGTGCAAACATTGCTGCACTCAATTCACGCATGTCTGCATCCAACGTAAACATTCTGCCCTTCTTCTTTCCTTTTGCTATCAAGCGACCTTTATTTTTCATATCCTCAACAAAGCATCCATGAGAATTAAATCTGACCTACAAGCCCTACTCAACCATTTGACCAACAGAAACCAGGTTCTTGGTGATACTCGGGACATGGAATACATCCGACAGGTATTTCTTTTTCCCATCCTGCATAGACAAAGGAATTTTTTCAATCTGCACAATAGGATGTGCAGTATCATCACCAGTCTCCACCACAAATCCTAGTTTTTCCATTTTCCTTGCATCATGCATCCATTCTGCATGACCTGTCATGTGGTTTGATGCACCTGAGTCAACATACCAAACATCATTGCTTTCTTCTGCACTTGTCACAGAATTGGTCATGTGCTGCACCATAAACAAATGCTCATTTCTATCATCATCCTGTCTACTAGAAGATGCATAATTCCCTTGTTGCAATTTTCCATTCATGATGTCATTCTGCTTTTTATAGCAGTCTTTAGCCATATGACCCATTTTACCACAGTAGTAGCATTCAACATTGCTGTTTGCATTTTGGCCTCTTTGCCATCCACCACGACCTATTTGGCTCCCCCTGCCTCTAGAGTTACCACATCCTCCTTCATAGGACTGGTTTTCTTGAGTTTGCTGCATATTCTGATTTCTACCACGGCCTCCAGATCTACCTCCTCTACCTCTGCCTCTACCTCTTCCAGCATTTGAGTAGAAGACAGCTTCTTTTGAAGTTCCTCCTGAAAAAGATGCACCACCATTTCTCTGCTCCTCAGAAATTAGAAAAGTAATCAACTCCTCAAAATCAGGAAATCTTTCACAGGCGAAAATGGATGTTCGGAACTGTGCATAATCCTTTCCTAGACTATTCAAGGTCAAAGAAACTAAATCATCATCTTCCACTGGCGACCCAATGGAAGCAAGTGCATCTGCAATCTTCTTTACCTTCATGTGGTAGTCATTGATGCTTATACTTTCTCTTTGCACATTGTGCAACTCTTGCTTGAGCTGCATTTTCTTGGCTTGCGTATTTGTGCTATACATTTTTGACAGAGTATCCCATGCCTCCTTTGGCGTACTTGCATCCTGAATATGCACAATCATAGAATCTGAAATGCTAATAGACAACTAGTACATAACTTTTCTGGCTCTCTCATGCCATGATTTAAATGCCTGCATTTGCTATTGATTGGGAACATCAGGAAGAACTAGTTCTTCTTTATTTCCTGCAACAAATTCCCAATATCCTTTTCCCATAAGGAAATTTGTCATTCTGAACTTCCATGCTTGGAAGTTGTTCTTGTCAAGCTTTTCAGTGACAATCTGTGAAAGAGAATCAGACGCCATTACAGAACACTACAAAAAATTCTATCACTGCAAAGAACACAGCTTCAGCCTCACAAGGGCAAATCTGCAAAACTGATGAAAGTGGTATTTGACCACACAGTCAGTTCCTAGTGACGATTTTGCATCAACAGGCAACAAGGATGATTCTATAACTCCCAATGTCTCTGCACACAGGCATACGATGCAATTTGTACAATAACTTTTCACCGACCTGTAGAATAAAGGTCGCACACCATAAAACAAGGCCTTTTCCTGAGTGCGTACAGAAAACTTGCGCCTCTAAAACAGGCCCCGAAATGGCCTCAAATCAAAAAAACAGAGCAACCAAGGGCTAAAGCCCAATCCCGCAGCATATACTGCCCTCTTGCTATACCGCGAAGGACGTCTCAATCTGAGACAATGCACTCTTGGACTTTTCGGCTGTGCTACCTGCAGAGACTTGCTCCCAAAACAGAAAAATGAAAGCAACACTAGTCCTCTTACCAGAACACCACAAACTTGTTTTACTTTCTTGAGCTCCTTACCACGAACAAGGCTCTGATACCATGTCAAGATTGTGGGAGAGAAGGAAGGAGTCTCACTTGTAGCTTTCTTGCTTGCACAATGGGTGAATACACACAAAGGTGGAGACTGGAAACAGTTTTCCTCTTCTTAGTTATGTAAGCCAAAAAGAACTCTAGTACATAGAAATAGAAGAACCCTATATGTGGGTCTCAAACCAAACTCAACTAACTAAGGTAGCATACTAACTGAGCCATGAACTAGAGTAGATAAGGATAGCTGTCATCTAGCTATTATTCATGGGCGGTGTACCAACCGCATCTGCAGCTAACAAGTCGGTGACATAAATGCACAAAGGTCACCCTGGCATATCACGAGTGGAGCTCGATGTCTCAACAAGTACCTCTCAAATGAGTTTGCAAGGTTCCTGCAGGAGCATGGCATAAAGCATCAATATTCATGCAATCATACCCCACAACAAAATGGAATTGCAGAAAGGAAAAACAGGCATATTGAAGAGGTATCTCGTGCCATGCTCAATGAAAAAGACTTGCCAGATTTTTACTGGGCTGAAGCAGTTGCTACAGCAGTCTACATAATGAATAGGACTCCCACTGTAGCAACACATTAGATGACTCTAGAGGAGAGGTATACTGGTAGGAAACTAGATATCTCTCATTTGAAGATTTTTGGTTGCATTGCCTATGTTCATGTGCCAGATGAGTTGAGATCCAAGTTGGATCCAAAATCTGAGAAGTGCATCTTTATTGGTTACTCTCTACAGCAGAAAGGATATAGATGCTATAACCCTTCTACTCGTAAGTTTACAGTGAGCAGAGATGTTGTTTTTGATGAGATGAGTAGCTGGTATAAACTAGTAAATGTGATTGATGATGTAGATGCAGAAAATGGTAATGCTGCACAGAATTCACAGCAGCAGTCACAAAATATTAGTGGACCTAGAGTGTCCTCTAGCAGTGGTTCACATTCTTTGCCATGGACAGGTAGATTGAGATCAGGAGAATCTCCTCAAAACACTGCAGATAGTGGTATGCAGGTTTCACGAAAAGGAAAAGACAAGGTAGATCAGCCCATGTTTGATGTGAATGCAGGTCACTCTTATGTGGATGGTGAATCCAATGGCTCAAAACAAAGCATTGATGATGAGTTGGGTATTCCTTCTATTGTTACACCTGGAGTAAGGAAGACCAGGGATGTTTTGAGAGCACCTGGGAGTGAACCTACTTTGCGCAGGTCTACCAGAGCTAGGTATCCTATGGATAGGCTGAAATATGATGGATTTACAGCCATTCACTATGCCTATATGGTCAAAGCGATACAGGAACCAGAGCCACTTCTTTTGGGCAAGCCATGGGAAAAGAAAAATGGGAGAAAGCCATGGATGAAGAAATGGATGCCTTGGAAGCAAATGCTACATGGGAATTGGTACCTTTGCCTAAAGATAAGAATGAAATTGGTTGTAAGTGGATTTATAAGGTGAAGCACAATGCAGATGGTTCTGTGGAACAGATACAAGGCAAAATTAGTAGTCAAGGGGTAAGCACAAACATATGGCATTGATTATGAAGAAACATTCAATCCGGTTGCGAGGATGGCAACCATAAGAGCAATCATTGCTATGGCTGCATCAAAGGAATGGTCTTTACATTAGATGGATGTAAAGAATGTCTTCTTGCATGGTGATTTACAAGAAGAGGTATATATGGAGCAGCCACCAGGTTATGTGCATGCTGTTCATCCTGAGTTTGTTTGCAGGTTGAAGAAAGCCTTGTATGGCTTGACGCAAGCACCTAGAGCATGGTCTGACAAGATAGGACAGTATCTTATCACTATTGGCTTTCAGATTTCCAAGGCAGATTTCTCACTTTATGTGAGAAAAACAGAGAAATGTATTATGCTACTTATCATTTATGTTGATGATTTGATTATAACAGGTGACAGTGATGAAGATATCCTTTATGTGAAAATGCTATTGAAGCATAAGTTTGAGATGAAGGATTTGGGAGAGTTGCGTTATTTCTTGGGAATTGAGGTGATTATATCACCAAGTGGGATACGGCTCTTGCAGAGGCAATATGGATTGGACATGCTATCCAAATATGGGATGACAGGCTGTAAGCCTATTTCAGTTTCTTTGGAGCAGAATGTGAAGCTGAGCGCAGATATAGGTGAGCTTCTGGAAGACCCTACTATGTACAAACGTATAGTAGGAAGTTTGATTTATATGACTATTACCAGGCCAGATTTGAGCTATGCTATTGGATTGGTAAGTCAGTTTATGCAAGCTCCAGGGGAACCGCATTTGGATGCGGCTAGACGCATACTCAGGTATGTGAAGTCAACATTGCAGTATGGACTACTTTATGATACTGGGGTTCAAATACAGTTGTATGGATACACTGATGCTGATTGGGCTGGTAGTATTTCTAATAGACGATCTACCAGTGGATATGTGTTCTCTTTTGGGAGTGCTGCAGTCACTTGGAGCAGCAAGAAACAGCCTACAGTTGCCTTATCAAGCACAGAGGCTGAGTACAGGGGCGCAGCAATGGCTGCATGTGAGGTAGCTTGGTTGCATAAGCTACTTTATGATATGCATCAGCCTATAGATGGGCCAGTTGTCATTTATTGTGACAACATGAGTAGTATACACTTGGCAAATAACCCAGTCTATCATGCTAGAACAAAGCACATTGAGGTGCATTATCACTATGTGTCGGAGAGGGTTTTACTAGGTCTTATTGATCTAGTTTATGTCAACACAGAGGATCAGGTAGCTGACATATTCACGAAGGCATTGGGCGCAGAGAAGCTGCGTAAGTTCAGAGACCTGCTTGGTGTGCAAGAATTGGGACTGAGCTCGAGGGGGAGTGTTGAGATATCGAGCTCCGCTTGTGATATGCTAGGGTGACCGTTGTGCATTTATGTCACCAACTTGTCAGTTGTTGCAGATGTGGTTGGTACACCGCCCATGAATAATAGCTAGATGACAGCTATCCTTATCTACTCTAGTTTGTGGCTCAGTTAGTATGCCACCTTAGTTAGTTGAGTTTGGTTTGAGACCCATATATAGGGTTCTTCTATTTCTATGTACTTGAGTTCTTTTTGGCTTACACAACTAAAAAGAGGAAAACTGTCTTCAGCCTCCATCTTTGTGTGTATTCCCCCATTTTGCAAGCAAGAAAGCTACAAGTGAGACTCCTTCCTTCTCTCCCACAATCTTGACAAAAGGGAAATCGATGGTTGCCATGGAGGAGTGTTGGTGGTGGTGTGGAGGAAGGCCGTTGGGGGCACGTTGGTGGCCTAGGTGGCTGGTGGTAGGGTTGTTGGAGTTGGTAGGGTTGTTCTTTGTCGGGGATTGCATTGATGGCCAGCACAAGTATTGGTTTGTTGGGGATTCTGCACATGACGATTCTTGGTGGGCTTGCAGGATGATAAAAGATAAGAATTCAGAGTTGGGTGTCGATGAAGAGCGAATGACACTTTCGTTGGAGTCTTCAATACCTACAATTGAAAACCTCTCATAGGTGGTCACTCCCTAGGGGTAGTGCTAGTCTTCTCTATCATGCATAAGACATAGTTCAATTAGTTTGAAAGACAGGTCAAACTCTAAGCAAGCTGAGAGTATTGTCCTACACTTGAGGACCCAAACTATGTATATATTCTGGTGCAGATATTATGTGAGTGCTTGTGCATACTTAGATAGTACGTAGTTAGAAGTCCGCGGGCTGATTTCTCGTAACAATGTGTGGATGAAGCAAAGTTGTCATTGTTGAGAAGAAGTACACGTGAAGGTGTATGAGACATCCTTTGCATTGTGACTGCATGACGTAGCATAATTGAACACAGGGACACTGCACTTTTGGTAGGGGGGCTATGGGACTTGCTTGATGAGGACAGTGTACTTTTCATGGCCATTCGTGTGATGCTTACCACAATTGATTGCAATGGTATTAAGGCAAAGTGCAAGAGGGAATTGTTCGAATGGGTCAGGGTGACAGGTCTAGCCATAGGCAAGACAAGCTCCCTAGATATGTCCTGCCCTTGATGTGCCCTGAACAATTGTGGGTGATTCTAAAGGTCTAGAAGACTAGGGACGGAGCCAGCTGACCAAGATCACTGGACGTACCTAATTTGAGGACCCCTAGGTGTTGTGCTGTGATCGTGGGTGCTTCGTATCTTTTTGTTTTTTCTTTCTTTCTTTCTTTCTTTTCTTTTCTTTTTTTTTTAATTTTCTTTTTCATTTCCTTGTCTTATTCTTTTTTCTTTCTTTCTTTCTTTCTTTCTTTCTTTTCTTTGGACTTGCCTGCGTACAACCATTGCAATATGTTGAGGCTATTAGCCTTTCAATGGGTTGGGAAATGTCAAGCTTCAAAGGCTCAGGAAATAGATATTACAATGATGATTGTGCCCTAGCCTCATTGTTAGAGAAGCAGTCTTTGAGATGGAGAGATACACTTGAGATATTGCAATCCTCTTTGGAACGTGCGATGTTGGTACAATTGGGGTAATAGTTGTCGTGAGTGCTCGGCACAGAGTGTAATCCAGAAAGAGGAAGTGGTTAAGATCATGCTTTGGGCCATGTGACGTGGGCACTTACAAGGGTGATTTTCACTTTCGAAAGTGTGGCTTTGTTGCAGCTCTTTGTGAGGTTGGTAGTCTTGCGGTGACTTGGGCATTGAATGCGTTTGCATTAAGACCTGCGTCGTCTTGCATCCACTTGTCTCTTCATGAAAGTATATGCAAGTCGCATGCCTCAAGTACAACGAATAGATGCAATCATGTCAAGATATTACTTTATCAAAATCCTATGATACTGATTGCGATGCATATTTCAGTGCTTGTTAAAGACGTGGCATATATTAGCAATAGGTAAGGAAAGTGTATATAGGTGGGGAGCCTACCCCTTTAACCATTTAAAGACAAAAAGTTATGACATGATGGCCTTTGTTAAGCTGCTTATAGTATCATAGGGGCTACTCTATTTGCACAAGGTGGGGCGAGTCTAGGTGATCGGGTGACTGAGGTTGTGCTGGTGAGGAGCTCATGTAAGACTGGGCAGGAAAGATGTCGGTCGGGACCTGAATGGTGTAGTCCCTGGTCACAACTATTTCTAGAATACTTTTAAACAATGCATCGAATTCCTACTTGTCTCGAGCTATCCTCTCCTCTTTTGAGCACTGGTGCTCGAGCGTCTGGTGGGAGCCTGCACGACCGGTGTTGTCATGCCCCATGTGCTCCCTTGAGCTTCTATTCCCTTGGCCTAAGGATTTTTTGGCCTATGTCCGGGGTGGTATTTCTTGGGGCCTCGTTTCTTTGCATACCTTTTAAGGGTAGGTACGTAGTGTTCTGACAAAGGAGCTTGTGCTACATGGTGCTCCCTTCGATGGCGAATAGCGTCCTTGCAAGCCAACTGCACTGGGTGCTCCATGTCGGCTACCGTAGGGGGGCTTGCAAAATGCAAACCAAGGATTAGGCCTTGAGGCAGGATAAAACTATTCGCATGGAAGGGATTATACAGTGGGTTATCAAGCACATATGATGAGAAGGGGAGAGGTGAGGCATGCAGTGTTTGTTGTAGAGGGATGGCCCTCATGATGATGTTCATTTTGCCTCCAGTCATTAGCAAATCTTGGCTTATGCTAAGTTGCGTGGACTGGTTGTCATGGAGTGGAGCAGGGCTCATCCCTGGAAGGATAGACCAAAAAAGGGAAAAGGTGTATAGAAAGGGATGGTGCCCCATCTACACCATCAGAGATGTTGGTCAGAGCTTTGTATGGCAATAATGAGGGTTGCATGCCCTCCTCCTAGAGGTGGGAATGGTCACACAACTTCTCAATGTGTGGTAAGAGGAGGACCTAAGGAGCTCAGCCTGTCAAACCCAACTCTTCTCCTTGCGCTTGACTATCATTGCTTGTGTGTGTTTATCTTATCTATACAGGGTCACAAAAGTCATTGTTTATTTATATACATATTTACGAATCCATGTCACTTCACGAGGATAAAAGCCAATTGTAGAACTCCGAATTGTACTGAAGTGTGGCACATGCATCTAGTACTCGTGGCAGCTTACTCAATACCAATAGATATTTTTCAATATCGAGTAGCATGGAACCTTGTCCGAGTCTACTAGCAACATGTAACTCCTCCTCAGTGAGAACCTTATCAGCCAAAGAGTTCTCTTGGCTAGTTCCAGCTAAGTCCGTATCCCAAATGGTAGTCAGCACTCGAAAGGAAGTTGGTGCCACATAGATTAGGTCTCTTTGAGACTGCCATTTGGCCAATCACTCCTCTGAGACTGTCATAATCTAGGCTCCTAGTTCAGCCATTGCAACACGGTTTTCAAACCAATGTTGTTCAAATTGACTTCGACCCTCTGATTGTCGCTTTAGTTTCTCTATCTCTAAGAGATTTGGTTGGCAGAGCACATCTTTGAATGTTATAGTTAAACGTAGTTTGTCAGCTTCCTCGTCAAAGGTGAGTCGCATGCGTTCATGCAAGAGCCTGTCATAGTGCTCGTCAAGATGTTCTTGCTTTTCCCAGGATAAGGGAAATGGCAAGTATTCTTCAAGCTTCTCTTTAGGGAATGCGCCCATGTTTGCCAGGACATAGATACGTGCGAACACTTTGAGCTTAGCATCCAACTCAGTTAAGCATTCTGCAACACTTCTATGTTCAACGAGGGCTTGCTTGGTTGCTATCTCATGCAAGGTTCTAGGAGTTTGCCTAGGCTTTAGAATAGTTGGGGGCTCAGGCCTAGACAAGCAAGATTAGTCAACACTAGGATTTCTTATGCTCTTGGGGTTTCCATGTTTTTGCTAAGGCTTTGCTATTGCATCATGGTTCTCCTTGGATGTGACTGGTATAAATTTGTCACCCTATTGTGACAGTGCTGTATCCACTCTTGATTGGTCAATGCAAGTTCTGTTGTCGGTGGATTGAGTGTTGCAAGCAACCGTTGATGGTAACGACTGCTTTGATTTTTCTGAGCACAAGGATGTGTCTAAGGTTTCACCGCTATTAGGAGAGACATCAATGGGTTCATTGGTGGATGGACTCGATGCTTTATTCCTCAGCTTTCCACTGCTCTTGGTCTCAATGTTCTTGGGGTCCATAACCACTTGTAACTGCTGTTGTTTTTTTTGTTTTCTCCTCTTTTTCTTGGTCAGTGAAGGTGCATAACTTAACAACTCAGGACCCTGAACTAGGACATCCGCTGATGTGCTTGGTTGGGCCTCAACTTTCCCCTTCTCTGGTGTGTCCTCATGGGACGTAGCTGCACCCTATTGGACAGACTTGCTAGGTTGATTGGTCAGATGCGCCATCTCCTTGGCCACATCTTTGAGAGGTTTCTCCTCAAGCCTAGGCTTTAGGTGCTTTAGAAGTGCTGGAGTTGTCAAGGATGCTGGTTGCGACACCTCCCCTCAGGTGAACTGCTAGGGACACGTTCCGCAAGGGTCGTTGTCACGGCCAAGGGCTGTGAGTGTTGTGATCCCTGATTGGAAGTGGTAGCGGCTAGTCCAGTGGGCTAGCTAATCTTGGTGGATTGCAATGTCAAGTCCCTAGGGCGATGAGAAGTGGGTGTGTTTTTTGTTGCCCTTTGAGCATTCACCTGTGTAGATCTAGTCACATTAGGGTGCACATGTATATCCTTGGGCCAAGATCTTCGGATGATGTCATGTCCCACCTCTTGGACATTTGGAAGCTTAGATGGAGATAGAGATTGGGATTGAGTAGATGCACTTGATGACTGCTGTTATGCTTCTTGTGTCCGTTTAGGAAAAGAGGGTGTAGGAGACTTGGGACTCTTAAGTGGCTCCAGCACTAGCTGGAAGATTTGCTCATGGCTATTAGATGATTTTACCATTTTCTTTATTGAGCATTTAACCTTGCCATGAGCAATGTTGTGCCTATGATGCCTACTATCCTCTTGCTATCCTCTTGGGGAATCAAAGGTTCCTTGGGCACTAGTGGCTTTTGTGTATCCTCAACTATTACATCTGATATCTACTTGTCAAGCATGCTAGGCTGAGGAGGATCTACCCTCCGATTGGTCCAGTTTGGTTTCTTGATTTCGACCGTGAGGGGCTCGGTCACTCCACTGTTGTTGACTCGAGACTTGGTTTTTCGTTTAGATCTTCTCCTATGCTTCTTTGCTCTTGATATGATATGGCCTTCACTCGACAAAGGACGTTTAGCAGGGGGTTTTGGCACCCAAATCCATCGGTTACCTACGTAATACCCTTGAGCACATAGCAACGCTTTGGATATCCATCACGGTGTTGTGCTAACCCTCCATCAATGCCTTAGTCTATAAGGTTTGGGCTTCTTTTGAGGTATTCTACGATATTTGTAAGTCCAAAGTCCATCCTTGGCATTGTCTCCTGACCTTCTTGTTTAAGGCATGGCCTCACTCACTGGTTCTCGTTGTTCGACCTGTGCTTGTATCAACTCTTCCAACAAGTCCTTGCTCTCGTTAGTAGGCTTGACTATTATGTCAGCACCTTCCTTGCCTTTCTCTTGAGGTTCAATGAGTTCACCCTTGCTAAAGGTCGTGACTATCCTCACACCTGGTAGTGTCAAGTGTATCCTCTATGCTACATAGTCGGCCTCACACTTGGTCGCCCTTTTG
This sequence comes from Lygodium microphyllum, assembly GCF_053477565.2. NCBI lineage: Eukaryota > Viridiplantae > Streptophyta > Polypodiopsida > Schizaeales > Lygodiaceae > Lygodium > Lygodium microphyllum. Next base: position 46,759,071 of record NC_141135.1, on the reverse strand, counting down.
AAGGGTCTTCCAAGGAGGGTTCCCTACTCGCAATTAGCACTATTTGGAGGAACATGAAATAGGATAGGCAAGCTTTCAGTTTCAATTGTCGCAAGGATTTTGCACTTCCCTATGAGTGCTTGTGGGTGTCCCCTGTAAGGGCTGAGAGTTGCATTAGTCTCTAGTTGGCCTAGTATGCTCTCTTTTCGTGGTGAGTTTGACCCTAAGATAAGCAGGTGGTACTATGTCTTCATCTTCTGAGTCTTGGCTTGTAAATTTAAACCTTCTAACAAATTCCCTTAAGTCCCCAACTACACGACCAGATGTGGATTCTCCACTGGTATCTTGGATCGTCAGTGCAGTGCTATTCAAGGAGCATCTATAATCAGGACTGTCATATCTAGTCATCCTCGCTATTGTAGCTTGATGTTGTTGCTTTTCTCTTTGACTAGATGCAATCCGAATGCAACACATATGTGTTTTTGCAATGTGGCCTTTTTGCCCTTATTGGCTAGATGGGCCCATTGAGGTTCTAGGGTCTCTATTTGTCTATGTTCGGGTACGGGCTTTTGGTTGCTCTTTTGCAGGTGAGAATCCATGCTCGTGTAGAGCCATTACTACACTAGGATCTGTTTTGGAGGACATGTCACGGCACGTGTTTTCTCTCCAACCTACTTGGGAGAGGTGCGGAGGGGGCAGAGCCCCCTCTACAGGGGTCCAAGGGGGGCAGTCCCCCCAGCCCGCAGGGCCGTAAATGCCATACATGATTTGAAAGATCGTTTATAGCCAAATTTTGAACTACTTGCTCTAAGTTTCAGCCCAGTGAGATCGATCTATGTTATGGTTTCGGCTCTATATGGTCTCTCGATCAGTTTCACTGTCTTCAGGTTAAAATTTGAAAAACTCTAAATTTGGCCCAATAAGTCTAAATTGCAGGGGCTGAATGCCCAATTCGGCCTGTCCAAGGGCCAAGTGGAAGGTCTGAATGTAACTAGCTTGAATGTCAAATTTGGCCAGTCCGAGTCTGGTTCTCTGAGGGTCGAGTGGGCCGAGGACCGAATTTCAAAGTTGGTCTGAATGCTTAATTCGGACGGGTCAAGAGGTGGGTGTCTGAGTCCAGTGGGCCGAGTCAAGTGGTCCGAGTGGTAGTGGGCCAAGGGCCGAATGGCCGAGCGGTCCCAGGGCTGATTCTAGGACTCGGTCCAGAATCACCGTCACTCGGACACGCCGAGCGCTGTGCGTTTTTTCGTCGGACTTCACAAAATTTGTCATGCCGAGCATTGGAGGCCTTCCCACTAGTCGAGCAACTCTAGATCTAACCTACTCATGTAGGGGAAGGTGTAGAATTACCTGGGCTGGGCAAATAACTCCCGGATGGCTAGATCAAAGTGAATCTAGGCAACGAAGCTTTTCTCTCTCCTACTCTCCTAAAACCTTACAATGCACAATGTGGCCTTTCTTGCTACTCTTGGCCCCTTATCACCTTCCCCAAGCCTGTACTCACCTTAGTCTTGCCTCCCTTACTAACATTTAACCCGAAATTTCATTCTTAGCCCTTCTTTTCCCTGTTTCAGCCTGTTATACAACAACAGAAAATTGTTTACTTCAATGTTTTGCTCCTATCCTTCCTAAATGCAAGAAAAAATCATAAGGAAAATACCTGCACTACTCCATCATACTTTCCCAAGTCCAAAACAACTAAAATCTACTTGCTAAGAGATTGAATACCTCTTCAAAATCCCTCGCTTCCTACCTATCTACCTCAAGCACCAGTTCAATGCTCGATTCGAGAAGGGCGCAAGCGCTCAAGGCTTGAATCCATTGGTCCCAGCAACGAAACCGAAATGTGGGAGCTTTTGCTCAACCACCAAGACCCACAAACCACTTATTGTTTCAAGTGTTTCAAGCTGAGCACTAATGGCTACCTCTCACATAGCTGACACGCCATCCATATCTATGGGTGTAGTGAGCTTAACTCCATACCGATCGAGTTACCTCTTCTCCCGTGCACTCCAATAGCTCCACGATCCCATTGCAAGCTTTAAGCAAGCTCCATCCTCAAGCTCCATGCTCCAAGCTCCATAGCCGCGAGCAAGACAAGACAAGAGAAGAGAAGAGAAGAAGAGAGGAGAAGATGGAGAGCTTCTCCTCCCCAGTCCCTCGCCCTCACACACTCACTCCCTCACACTCTCACACTCCCTCTCTCAAGCACAAGCTCAAGCAAGCAAGAACAAGAAGAAGAAGAAGAGGAGAGCCACTTTTGGCCACACACAAGAATGAGCTTCTCATTCACTTTTCAACTTTATATACAAAACCCTAAATCCCTTTTGGGTGGCCATCCCCTTATCCCCTTTTTTACATGGCCAGCCGCGGCCTAGGCCCTTTTTCCCATTGTCCTCCTATTTTCCTAGCTTCCTTCCTACTGCCCATCTACATTTACAAATTGCACGGTTGAGAGTTCGGCGCTCCTTAAATTAAATCATGATGCGCTTGCACTCTTTTACAAAAGTATTGACTTGCGCTTTTCCTTGTGCGCCTTTTTCCTTATTTAGGACTTTTATGTGCTTCTTATGTTTCCAAATTTTTCTTAGCGCGCCTATGTATTCCGTTCCACTTTGCCTTGGCCTTTGTCTTCTGCTTTAGATTTTCCAGATTTTTCACCTTATTCATCTCGGTTAACGGTTAACAGCCAAGAGGGCCCTATCTCTGCTTGGTGCAGGTACGTTTAATGTTTTGTTGTTTTAGTGATTGCACCATACATGTTGATGAAGTCACTGGAGGGAGCCTTTGCTACGAAGAAGCTTCTTGTGGTGGCCATTCCAGGTGGTTTCATCTCCTTTTCTAGTTTTTTTCCCTTAAGAAATTAATGATATATGTGCGGGTGAGAGTTTTCTTTCTTGTTGGGAACCGGCACTCAAGGCATGAAGTCCCAAGTTTAGGTTAGGTATGTCTGGGGGAGGTCTAAGTAGTCATTGCCTCTTGCAAGGCATTGTCAGGCACTAAAAGATATGTTTTAGATGGGAGTTCTAGTGACCTTGTTCTGCTGACCTGCTAGGCGGCCGTTCGAGGAGTTCCTGCTAGTTGTGAGGCAATTAGAGAAGCCTACTAAAATAATGATGGACAGAGACAAAACCCTAAAGATCTGAAAGGCAATATTTGAATATACGAAGGTGTGTAAAAAGGGATTCTAACCCCTATAAAAATAAAAAAGGAAAGAATGAAAAATCATTGAGCTATTGTTCATCGCCTTGCGACGACTTGATAGGTTCCTGGGGACGAGTAAGACCCGGGGCCGATGCCTTGTCTTCCTTTGGGTGACATCTTGCCATAAAAAGAAGAAAATAAAAGAAAGTTGGAGTGAAAATAAAAGTGAGTGTTAGAAAAGGATTAAGTGTCGCCTTGCGAGGGCTTGATAGGTTCTTGGGTACTGAGATAGAACCTGAGGCCAATGCCCTGTTCTCCTTGGGTCACTATGCTCAGCTCCCTCCTTTTTATATGCTCGAGTATGGAAAAATAAAAACCTAAAAGAAGAGGAACTGTGCTAAAAGTAAATATTTTTTTATCAAGCTATAGGAGTCTTCGCCTGTGAGGAGCTCCTAGTTGAGTTGTCCTTAGTTGGATAGGTAGTTCACACCACCACTTAGGGCGACCTCTTTGATAGTTCTTTTTAATTTGGTCGTGTTGAACCAGTTGGTTAGCAACTGGCTTCAGACTTTCTATCAAATTATGCTAGGTCTACTCCTCGTGGATTTCATGCCTTGGTTTTGTCAGGGGGTAGGGTATGAGTTGTGATGTGTTGTGTTGTGTATTTTTTGTATCAGCTTGATACTCCTTTTTTATGTTTCTCTGCAGATCTATTCATGGGATTCGACAGGCTGAGTCGCCCTATCCCGTGTGGTCGCCAATGACAAATGATTTTTTATGCCGAGAAGTGCTTAAAAATAGCAAAAAATTACGAATATCAGGAGAAAAATAGACTTCGTCGAAGGCGGCAATGGCAATCAATACAATTTTAAGCGGCAAATCCCTAAAACTCTAGTGCTTATTTTCATGGAAATCAAACGGTGGTGGATGGCCAAGCTGGAGTTTTTCTAGATGTAAAATGATGTCAGGAATCCAACACGTGTCGGATCTCCGTTCCGAGGTCGTTTGATCCCCCATTTAATCCCCACAAGGTTTGGGATTGTGAAGCAGTTACTAGATCCGGAAGCCGAGAAGAGCATGATGGGTCCCAGCTTTGTAGATTTCAACGCCACAGAGTCACCCGTCCAAATGGATCTCGATTCCGATGTCATTTGCCCCCTCAAATCTGAAAAACCCACTTGCACAAAGTGTGAATGCAAGAGGCTTGAACTAGTTAAGTGGTTTAGAGTTTTAAAGCTCTAATTAAAAGAGCTTATGGGGAAAATCCCCACGAAATAAAAACGATGGGGGGGGGGGGGGGGGGGGGGGAGGAGTTTTCAGTTTTTTGTGCCCCCTCTTTTCTCCCCAAATGATGATTTTCTGACTAGGTGAATCAAGAGGGGTGCTCCTGGGCTTGGAATGCTTCTACCCTTCACCCTCCATCACCACGAACTGATCGAAGAATGATGCACTGAGTGAAGAGAACAAAAACTAGTATTTCTATCTCCTCTCTCTCTCTCTCTCCTGCATACAAGTATTCATGTGCAAGAATTCAAGAAGAGGAGGCGCTGAAGAATGCTTGTCCGGCTGTGATCGGATTGCTTCAAGATGAAGAGGAGGCTGAGGAAAGAGATTCAGCACTAAAGAATGGTTGATGTCGGTCTGTGGGCTGCTCAGAATAAGGATTAAAAAACCTGCAACACGCAAGACACGCTGTATGCTTCAATTTTACAAAGAAATTTGATTGTTTTTGTTGTTTCATGGTCCAAATGTTGTTGAGATGCAATGAAATTTTGTTTGAATCTTGTTTACATCATGATTGAGGGCTGGAATTACAGAAATACAGAACCTGTGATGATTTAGCGTTGTTATTAATTCTTTAAAACTCGCAAAATGTCATTTTTAGTAGAAATTAGTGGTTTTTTTCGATTTTGAGTTGGAGAAAAGAGATGAAAATGGGATCAAACTAGAGAAAATGTTAGTCTCAGTCAAAACTATGAGCCAATACAAATAAATCAGAAAATATCTATTTTTCATGAATAATAAATAGAGAAAATTAGCAAAAAATAAAAAATTGGAGTTTTCGCACTCAAAAAATATGGAAAAATAATATTTATGTGCATGAATGTTTGGCAAGGTTAAATCATGAGGTCAAACCTCAATTTGACCTTGTTCTTTATGTTATAGTCCGTGTTTATCGCTTTTTACATACAAAAATGATACAAAACAACCATTTACACCTATGCACCGCAGCAACACCTAAACGGTAAGGGGAGGATGAAGTTTGTGCAATGATCTAATTGCTGAAAAGATAAAAATTATGATTTCCCTCTTTATGCATAGCATTCAGAGATCGTTTCATAATTAAATATAGATGACTAGTAGCATGGAAGTTCCGGTGCTAGTCCCTAAAGCAGCGCAGCACGTAATGCTTAGTTAAAATTCATGAAAGTGTTATTTTTCACACCTCATATGGCTAGTTTTTTAATCATAAAATGGTTGTGCACAATTGTCATACACCTTGCATCAAGCATGCCATGTGGTATCTCTTGGAATACATTGCACTTGATTGATAAACTTTGACCAACGCTGAGAGGACATGAAGCGTAAGCCCTAGTTTAGCCACGTGTTTCCGTTGGGGAAAGTGTTGTGAGGCAAATTAAAATCTCTTGGAACATTGAATTATAAAAGAGTGGAGTTTGTACGAATGTTTTATGTGTTAGACGCATCTTGGGGCTAATCCCCGAGGTGTAGGAGAGTCATAGTAGTGGAGCCACGGCAATTAGCCGAGAGGTGTTTCCTTATGTGTGTATTGCGAGGCATTATGTCTATATGTTATCGGATCTCCCTCTAAGGAGAAGGGAAGATGAATGTTGGACTACATATTGGATATAAATGCAAAATCATCATAAGCATTTAGTACAAATTGAGTTGTAGACACTCCTGGCGCACGAGGCTGTGTGGTGGGGTTGTCTGTCATATTTATGAGGCTCGGCTAGTGCCGTAGCCAATGCCGGCCCATTTTAGGTCCCATCACATTATGTCCATGTTGTTTGCCTCTTTGATTGCCCTGCTTATTCCAGTAGTCCTTGGCAATATGACCATACTTTCCATAGTAGTGAAAATCCTTATCCTTATTAGGATTATCAGTGGACACTACTACTGGCTGGAGTCTCTACCTCTCTAGGGCTAGATCTCCCCCTGCCTGTGAAATTTCCAAGTTCTCGCGCATTTAAACCCTACTGGTTATTATGACCATAGAATACATTTTGTTGGCCTCCTTTGCAAGAACCATAACCTCTACACCATGACTGCCATGGCCATATTGATTCGAATAAAATACAACATCCTTGTTCTTGGAGCTGCCAGAACCTATAGCCAATCCAAGTTTAACCTCTTCATGAATAAGCAATGTAGCCAGCTCATTGAAATCCGGCATTTCATCTCACATAGAGATGGAAGTATCAAATGACTTATATTCAGATCCCAAACCATTTAATGTCGCTACAATCATGTCTTCATCCTCAACCTATATGCCAATGGATGCCAGTTGATCCACAATAGTCTTAATCTCTGGTGCACAAATCGGCGGACGCCGTATGCGCACGTAGTGAACATCAAAAGGTCCCCAAGAACAAAAGAACTCTACTTTTTGCACAAAAAACAATGAAGAAGCTTGCATGACATGAAGCAATAGACAAATTGGGTGCAATCTCCCCCCATGCCTTGTATGAGCGCTCCACAAAGCATGTATTTTATATATTATTCATCTTCAAGCTCAAGAAATAGTCCAATTTACAATTAGCACGCTTTAGCTTTTGTGTTTGCTTTTGTGCCACTAAAGAATTAAAGCTATTGGGCGCCCAAGAAGTTAGACAGGACCCAAATACAATGTCCAATACAAATATTTAAATCGTGCGTCCATGCGCATACAAAAGTAATAAATAAATATCAAATGCTTTGATAAATAAGCGCGTCAAAATATGGACGCCATGCCTAAGATACGCGCCCATCAAAAATTGATGATAATTTGAATACACACTATCCTCCAATGCTTCCCAATACCACCACTGCTTGCTCTACACATCAAGTGAAGCATTCACAATTGTTAAAAAAAATAATACAATTAAACCGACAAAAGTGAATACCTAGTATTCTTCAGCTACAAAAATAAATTGGTTAGAACTCAATCCTAACCTTAATTTATTACGAGTGCGCACTCAAAACTCATAAACGTTTATTAATTTAAATATGTATTTTGCGAAATCACCCGCTATGGAATCACCCACTTACACATTAAATTAACAAAACGCCTGATCCACCTTGTGTATGAGCCCCGATAATAAAATTTTACTTAATCCACTGCAAAACCTCACAGAATCCATTGTGGAATATGCCTCATGGCATCATACCCCCGGGGTGGGATAGCAATTGTCCTCAATTGCTATTAGCTCAATGTGGAGCTAACAGTGTGGGGAAAGCATTTAGGTCTCTAGCGTGCATCCATTGGGCCTCTTCAATAGGATGGTTTTTAAACTTGACCAAATATCTAGAATATCTATGGCCAGTTCTAGTGGTCATAAAGTCAGTATCTATAATAGTTTCAGGCTCAAGGATTCAGTTTCATCATCTAGCAAAGGAGGGTTTTCATAGATAGGGTGTACAGGTAATTGTCCTCTAAAAGGTCGTAATAAACTGATATGGAAGGTGTTGTGGATTTTCCAATATTGTGGTAATTCTAGTTTGAATACATTGTCATTGATTTTGTGTATGATCTTGAATGGTCCATAAAATCTAGGTGCTAATTTGACAATGGGGTGTTTATCTACACTTTATAATCTTCGTTTTTCAATTTGTAACCACACATAATCATCAACTTTAAAATTCATAGCCTGTCTTTTCTTGTTTGCTTGTTTTGTGTATGATTGTTGAGCTTTGGCAATCATATCTTTAACTTCATCAAAAATAGTAGCATGCATGTTAGCAATATCATCAACAGTTTGAATTTTGTTTGATAATGATGTAACAGGTGTAGGCAATCGATATCCATAAATAACTTCAAATGGTGCTTTCTTTGTAGCTGTATGTGGTGTGTTATTATATGCAAATTGAAATAAATGTAGATATGTATCCCATGTATGTGGTTTTGAAATGGTGTAAGCATGCAAAAGATCTAAAATAGTACTGTTAGTAGCTTCTATTTGACCATTTGTTTCAGGATGAAATTTAGATGAAAAATCAATCTTTATTCCTAAGTTAGCAAACAAAGTAATCCAAAAATTATTGCAGAATCTAGAATCACGATCAGAAATAATAACTTTTGGTAAACCATGGTTAGTAAAAACAATTTTCAAAAACAGTTGAGCAGCTTGAGATGCAGTTAAGGTTTCCTTGCATGGAATAAAATATGCTTGTTTGCTGAACCTATCTACAATAGTCCAAATCATATTATGATTAGCTTTAGTGTTAGGTAGACCAATGATAAAATCCATTGAAATCTGTTCCCATGGTCGTGATGGAATGGATAATGGCATTAGTAAACCATATTGTTTACCATGGCATCTTTTTACTCGTTGATAAATTAGGCATTCAAATACAAAGTTAGATACATCAGTGTCCATGTGTGGCCAATAAAAATATTCAATCAATGTATGCAAAGTAGATATAATTCCTCTATGACCTTGATATGGGAGACAATGAATTTCATGCAAAACAAATGATCGAAATGGAACAGTCACATATAATCTTTTTTCGTAAAACATAAATTCATTAGTGTAAGACAATGAATAAATAGGAATCCAATTATTTGCAACTAGTTTATTCCAATCAGCTTGAAAAGTAGGATCTTGATGATAAGTATATTTCATAGGAATAAGGGAATCAAATGATATCATAGAAATATTTTGAATTTTCGGTCTTCTACTCAAAGCATCAGCAACAACATTCTCTTTTCCAGGTTGATATTGTATAAGGGGATGAAAACTTTGAATAAAAGCTGCCCATTTAATATGTCGGTCAGATATTTGTGGTTGACTAAGGAGATGTCTAATGCTTTGTTGGTTAGTTTTGATCATGAATTCAGATCCCATTAAATAATGTTTCCATTAACGTAAGGCTTGTACTACGGCTAGCAATTCTTTATCATAGGTAGAATATTTAAGTTCAGATGGTTTGAGTTTGTAGCTAGAGTAAGCTATGGGATGAGAATCTCGCAAAAGGACTGCTCCTATTCCAGATCCACTAGCATCAGTAACTACTAAAAAGAATGGTCTATTGAAGTCAGGTAATTGTAATATAGGAGCATGAGTTAAAGCATGTTTCAGCAAATCAAAGGACTTTTGTTGATTGTCAACCCAATTATACACAATACCCTTCTTTAAGAGTTTTGTCAAAGGTAATGCAAGTAATGAGAAATTCCTCACAAAGTTTCTATAAAAGCTAGCAAGACCGAGAAAAGAACGTAATTCATGCACATTTTTGGGTATCGGCCAATTTAAAATTGCTTTTATCTTTTTAGGGTCGACTTTAATACCTTCTGATGAAATAATATGTCCTAGATATTCAATTTCTGTTGGGAAGAATTCACTCTTTTCTGGGTTAGCATATAATTGATTGTCTTTTAATAACTTAAAAACTAAAGGCAAATGTTCATAATGCTCATTCTCATTTTTACTGAAAACTAATATGTCATCAAAGAAAATAATGACACAATGCTAATGTTTCAGAAATATGCGATTCATCATACAATTGAATGTGGCTGGTGCATTAGTTAAACTGAAAAGCATAACCAGAAATTCATAGTATCCAAATTGTGTTTTAAATGCAGTTTTGAATATATCAAATTTGTCCAATCTTACTTGATGATATCCAGATTTAAGATCTATCTTACTGAATATGGCAGATCCTTGTAGCTTATCTATAAGATCATCTACCCTAGGAATCGATTCTTAACAGTAATTTTATTTAGGGCATGATAATCAATGCACATGCAATAAGTATTATTTTTCTTTTTCACTAATAAGACATGTGCACCAAATGGAGAACTACTAGATCTAATTAATCCTCTGTTAAGCAATTCTTCTATTTGGTTTTGAATTTTTTAATGTTCAATTTGGTTATGTCTATATGGTGCTTTACATAGTGGTTGTGTTCCAGGAATTAAATCTATCTTATGATCTTCAAGACGTGAAGGTGGTAATCCAGGTGGTAAATCAGCGACAAAACAATCTTGGAATTGGGTAAGAAATTGTGCATGCCTAGGATGCATCTGTTTTTCTTTAGCTTGAATTTCATTCACCCATATTAAATAGGATTTGCTACTTTTACGTAATGCACATTTATCCCGAGTATGAGTAAGCAATGGAAAATTGTTGGAAGCGTGCATACCATGCATTGTGATTTGTTTTCCTTGATAATAAATTTTAATTGAACATCCCATGTTGCATTTTCAGCCAAGGCATCAATTTCCTCATCCATAGCTGTGCACCAATGCTCATATTCCACTACTTCAGCATATGTACCTGGTTCTTTAATTTCCATCACCTTTATCATATAACCATAGTGCTTCGCAAAGTAACCACTGTAAGTCAACTTGTCAACAGGATACCTGACTCTCTATAAGCGTCTCAGCTATGGTGCACTACTCGATTCCCCTCTCTCAATGAGGTGCAATGTACCTGTTGTTCCTCGTGCTAGGAATATAGATAGTCGGAATGCCAAGCTCACTATCTAAACTACCAGCAAAGTCATAGCCTAAAGTCATAATACTAGGTGTCATCAAACTTGATGCATCCTCAAAGGCTTTATCCTTCCCTTTGCTATCCAATACATCATATCTCCCCCTCAATGACATAATTCCATCAGTGGATGGTGTTACAGTCCTCCTCAATCTACCCATCCAAGGAGACACAAGAGAAGAAACGTATGTCACACTGTAGGACCTGACAATGCAATACTCTACTCTACAAATCAACTGTAAACACTTGTGTAGAAGACATATCAGATGGCACTGCAATAGGTGATGCATACCAAGATGCCATCTCATCCAAGATAATGTCTATGCTCACTAGTGTCTCCCTAGTAGAGGGATCATAGCATTTGTATGCCTTCTTCTCCTGAATATCCAAGAAAGACACACTCATGTGCTTTAGGATCCAGCTTCTTCATCTTCTCATCAAGAATATGCACATAAGCTATGCAATTGAATACCTTCATGTGACTTACATCCAACTTGTAGCCATACAGCCTCTGAAAAGGTGTTGCATCATGAATACCTACAGTGGGAGTCTTGTTAAGAATGTACATGGCTATCATAATAGCCTCTGCCCAATAATACAATGGCATACTCTTCTCATTCATCATCGCACGAGCAGATTCCATCAACACTCTGTTCTTACGTTCAACCACTGCATTCTATTGAGGAGTATAACTATAGATAAGTTGCCTACATATGTCATTTTCAGCCAAAAAATTTTCAAAAGCATTTAACACATACTCACCATCGATTTTTGATCTCAAGCAAGAGATATAGCAACCAACCCTTTCTCTACCTACTTCTTAAACTGCTGAAAAACAGTCAGCACTTCATCTTTTACCTTCAATATATACACCCAAGTATAGCAAATGTAATCATCAATAAATGTCACATAGTACCTGGAGCCTCCCATAGATGCATTATGGGATGGTCCCCAAACATCAAAGTGCACTAACTGCAACGGACATGTGCTCTGCCTTACATGCTGACAAATGGCAACCTATATTGTTTGCCAAATTGGCAAGCACTACAGACATGACCAATGTCAGAATATGCAAACTTGGGTAGACTTATAACAAGTTTTTTTTTCTACATCATTTGTAGCCTCTGCAAATTAACATGCCCCACTCTCTTATGCAAAATTTCCAAATCTCTAACAGTGCTAGAATCATGGGCAAACATAGTTGAATTCAGCTCTAGCAAAATGGCATCAAGAGTAAACATCCTTCCATTGATGTGACCGCGAGAAATCAACTTGTATCCATTTCCAAATTCTTCAATAAAGCACCCATGCTTATTGAACCTAACCTACAAGTTGTGCTCGGTCATTTGGCCCACAAACAGTAAGTTCTTTTGTAATCGATGGAACATGCAATACATCATGTAAGTGCTTCTTCTTACCATCATGAATCACAAGAGGCACTTTGCCTTTATACTCAATGTTATGTTGCATGTCATCACCAGTGCATACATAGCCATTTTTCTCAGCCACCATATTAGTGAACCAATCACTGTGAGGGGTCATGTGATTTGATGCCCGTGAATCAATGTACCATACTGCATCATCAATGGACTGTCTTTCACATACTGCATTGCAAATAGTCTATCTCCCAAAGCATGGGAAACAATTTATCCTCATGGATAAGCAATGCAACCAACTCGTTGAAATCCGGCATTTCAGTCTGCACAAACATAGAAGTATCAAAATACTTTTACTCTGGACCTAGGCCATTCAAAGTCACAGCAACCATATATTCATCTTCAACCTGAGTACCAACAGATGCCAGCTAATCCGCATTGTTCTTGATCTCTCTCACATAGTCATGTATGGACCTGCTCTTTCTCTCCATGTTGTTAAATTTTTGCTTTAATTGTATCTTCCTGGCACTTGTAGTGGTGCCATAGTACCTGATCAAAATGTCCCACTCATCCTTAGGAGAGCTACAATTTATTATCTGCATTACCATGGCATCTAATATACATAGGGACAGCCAATGCAAAACCATGTGTGCTCTCTCCATCCATGCTCAATGAGCTCGCAACTAGTCTTGTATCAGATGCCTCTCACCTATAGACATCTTGGGCTCAATCTCAACTCCAGTCACTAGCTCCCATTAGCGTTTCCCTATCAAGAAGTTCTCCATGCGAAACTTCCATATGGCATAATTGTTGTTGTCAAGCTTTTCCCCCACAATCTAGGTAATGTTGTCCGTTCTATCTGCATTTGCCATATTGCGAACTCTACCTGACTCCCTGCAAACCAAGACTTTTTGACTGATCGGTTTCAGCCTTCCAATGTAATGACAATTTTCACCAACACTTTGCCTCAAAACAATTATTCTATTCACTGTATGTTTAGGACAATTTCAGTCCTCCTATTTTCAGTAGTAAATTTACTGCAATATACACATTATCTAAGCTTCCAAACATGTTCCAACATGTATACTCTTAGTTGAGCATCAACACTTAAGCATTATGATCATAATAGTAACACAAGCTTCTCGTATTCATGTAAGAAAAAAAAAACTTTTAGCAATTTGATATTGCAAAAAATTGCAGTATTCAGCATAACCTTATTTCACACTTTGTGCTCTTAGCAACTCAAATAGAAAGGCATAATCATATAGCAGCATTCACACATGTATGAGCATCAAGGCATGTTGCGGTGAGCTATTTTCAGAAAAAAAACATGTCCAAACTTCCTTGCATCTTATGACATGCACTATTCCTTCAATTTGTTTGCCCAAATATTCAATCACATAAGTTGCATGGCAAGTTCAATGTCAACATTTGTGCTCAACTTCCAAGTTCTATTCCTTTTGCATTAATTATTGAATATGGATGGAGCTTTCGGATTCTGATCATGTCACTCTTTTGAATTGTAGCCATTAAGCTCTAATAGTCTTGCAATGATGCCAACCAACTATTGACACATATACCCATTCTAGACAAAGAGAACCTTGATTTATTGATAGTAGTGCTGCCCATACATTGGAGACAACAAAAGTACTACCTCCAAGATGCAAACAATGTATTCTCATAAGGTATTCAGACCTCAAGATGATTCATAAACTTCCAGCAAGCATGTTGTTACAGTTCATAGCCTCATCATTGACTTAGCATTCTATTAAGAAACATGGGCTCTCAATCTCATGCCAAAGAACTCCATGAACTAGTGCCTTATGATTCCAAGGCATAGTACCATTCATACTCCAGTTGGATTTAGCTCTGAAAACATATACATTTCAGTCCATAACCTTGGTCAATGCATGTGACATACCAACTCAAGCATTCTTTCTTGACAAGCATTGTACTTTCACCACTCACTAAGAATCAGATAGCTCATACATCACAGATCTGGATTACTTCTGAACTAGGTGTCAAGTCAACCCAAGAACCACAAATTTTCCCTTGCTTGACCCTGACTTCAACAAGCATAAACATGTGCTTTATCTTCAACCATTAACTCCTCTTCATCAAAAATCCTCAACACAATAGTGACACCTTGCAATGATGCATTCAAGTATCACAATAGCTCAGTTGTTGATCATGCTATCAACCAAGAGAAATTAGTGCAATCTTCAAATGATGTCCACGCTGTTAGTCAGGGAGAAAAATGCAATCTTTGAGTCCACGTTATCAACCAAGATAGCAGGTGCAATCTCTATTGTCCACACTATTGTCCATGTTGATCCATGCTATTCGACGTTGGTCAAGAATGCCACAAGTACACGTGTTTGCTCTGGTTGGTGCTTAACTACTCAACACTCAACATTGTGGACTCCCTTGAATGCCTCACAGACACTAATGAGAAGATATCTCAACTACATACCACTTACTTGAGATTTCCATTGACTGCAATCCCCAGATTCAACTCCCGCTTATACTTGCTCTCTGCCAAAAACCATGCTCTGATACCATGATGCAAGTGTAAGAAGAGTTGGGACCAACAATGCAGAGCAAAGAGCTCTCACACACTTCTTCATTATTAGTCAGTCATAACCAAAAAAAAGTACTACAACCTAAGGTCACAATAGGACCATTCACAACAAAGACAGCTAAGTAGAGCTTGAATTCTAACAAATCCAGCACAAATTATCCCAAAAATGGTGAGCTCAACTTGGGAGACTTCCCAATCAACATCCAGCAGCAAATGATAAATCGGTACAATTTGTAGATCAAAATGGAGCACCATTGTAGACCAAACAAGAACATCATAGCAAACCTTGAGGAAGAGTAAAGATTGGCAAAGAAAGTGCTACAAGGCATAGCCACCTATTATCAGGAGTAGCAAGCTCAAAAGTTGAGACAATACATAAAAATGTGTGAGGTTCAATGTGTCTTAGCTCTCACCAATAGAGCTAGGACATGACCAAATATTAAGAGCAAGAGAGCCTTATAGACTAACCTTACGCTAAGTGAGCTTCTCACGAAGTGACTCTTAAATAACACAATTGTGGAGCAGAGCGACACAACTCTAGCGATTACGTTCCTAGCAGGACTAGGAATCACCCCAAACTCTAGGAGCTAGACTAAGATACCTATGGTTGCTAAGCAACTCGATAAGTATCAACCAAACAATGATCTATATATATTTGCATAGAAGTTTGAGCAAGTATGCAAGATTAATAGCCTCACGAACCTTGCTCAATGTACACTAGTTTAGACAATGCGGAATGAAATGACTTTAATACCCTCAAGAGTCTCTTCATCAAGAGATTCTCTAAGGTAGGATACTCTAACAACCTCATTATTAGATTGATGAATGTTATTCAGAAGGACAAGGAGGATATCTTAGACTATGTCACCCACATGTGGACTCTCTTTAAGAGAATCCCAACTGCACAGAGTGACCTAGTGAATGAGCAGTCTCCATTGTGTTCATAAGTGGAATCTAAAGTGAAGAGCTTTACAAGGCCTTTGTGAGCAACTCAACCTTGCAAAGGGATGTGCTAGCTAGGGTCTTCAAAGAACCCACAACCCGAGATAACACTGCCTCTAGAACCTCAGAGCTATGACCATTAGTGAAAGATCTAGCCACCAAAGCACCCAAGACAAGGGAAAGTGTGTTGACCCTGAGCCAGGAATTGGCATATGTAAAGCTACAGCTAACCAAGCTTCAAGATATGATAAGGAGACCTAACCAACCTCACGTGCAATGTCTCCATTGCGAAGGGAACCACCTCCCCTGGTCGAGTGTATGGATCCTAAATCTAGACCTTGTGTCAACTGTGGTAGGTTTGGCCATGATGCCATGTGTTTCCATTTATACCAAGGGCGTTGTCATACCCACAACCTTACAACAACCAGCCATACTACTTGGGAAATAGGTCACTACCACAATTTAGTAGGGGATCTCCATTAGCTCTTCCAGTGCCTAATGATGCCAAGCCAGCTATCCCCAAAATGGATATCAACCCTATGGGCATACCTAGACCACCATGACCCTTCATGAACCATCCACCGAGTGACGCTCTAGTAGTGTATTATGTCAAGGAGCCAAATGAGAAAGAGGCATGCATAAACCCTTATGTCTCCTACAACAAAGAGAGTAATCCCATTCTAATGGATTTTAGACTAGTAACCGATCATGGCATTAGGTCGAAAAAGGGGTAGAGGCCTAGGAGGTCAAAACCAAGAGCCAATCGCATGTTGGACTTGCAGCCACCCAAGACACATCTCATCTTGTTGGCCTAAACAAGAGCAAGCTAATCATCAAAAAAAGATCAACTTGAGATGCCCTAAGAGTGGAATCACTCATTTGTATTCCAAGTTCCCTAGTCAAAAATCGTCCACTAGTACAGCTATCATGCCATCTCTGTACCTTTTGGGCTATTTGGAGTTGAGACACTTGATGACGAGGCCACTCACATCTCGTTGAATGTCATGACCAGGGCACAAACAAGGCAAGTCGGTATCTCATTACTAGGTCATTACCTAGACCTAGCAACATTGATGCAGCCTCCATAGGAAAGAGGAGTCATAGGAGGAGAAGGAAGCGAGCTAAGACAAAAGTCACACTCAAAACTGATAGTACCACTACACTACCAAAGGGTAAGCAAGTCACGATGTAGAAGCAGAAACATCCACTCCTAAGACAATGGAGAAGGGGAGTACCAAGGTTGGGGAATATCCGATCTAAGACACCAATTGGAAGTGGTTGACAAGATCAAAGAGTGGATGAGAGAGGCCCAAGAATACCTAAAGGATGTTGAGCCCATCTTAGAAGATGAGATGGACAAGTTCTCTAGTGTGAGCACACATGTCTAACCTACTTGCATAGAATCTAGAGAAGCATCTACACCCCATGTAGCACCACAAAGACAAAGCCCAGATGCCACATGCGAGAAAACTGCCCAAGAGCAATGGCAAAAGAGTGTAGAGCATAATCAAATACAAGTAGCTAGTAGCCTACATACAACGTTGATATCGACCCCTATGACTCTACCAATGGGAGATCTACTAAGGCAAAGTTCATCATTATGGCAAGAGTTAAAGTAATGGTTAGAGGGATCTAACAAGCCAAGAATAGCCAATTTGCATGACCACAATGCAACCATGCAAATACCAAGCCCTAACAGTGAATTCAGTGCCTCTCAAAAGAAAAGCACAGAGATGCATGCAATCCTACCAGTGGTAGCATTAGGAGATGTCACAAGAAAAGGGATCTTAGATACAGGAGTAGGAGTCAGTGTGTTTAGCCATGAAATCCTACAAGCATGGGGTAACCCACCAGTCGAGACTGCAAGGTTTAACATCACATTAGCTAATGGCATGAAAGTTAGGCCATTCAGAGTGTTGAGGGACTAGCCCTTGAAAATAGCAAGTGTCCAGTTCTCAATGAACTTCATAGTTATGAAGGGAGTAGACTATGATATTTTGCTAGGCCAACCCTAGATGCAAAACGCATGAGCAATCAAAAATTGGGGTAATGGTCTTATATTCCTAGGTAACATGTTAGAGGTAGTAAAATTTGAGATGGCATCTCCTCTATCTTGAGGGGAGACTCATAGGCTAGGAATTCGTATGGGCCATTAATGAAGTATATTCCATGTGTCCTAAACATGATCGGGATTGGATGCATATGCTTGCCACCATTGACCTACCATTTTTGGATGAAGAAGAGGATTATAAGGAGGCTGGAAGGAGAGCAGTGAGTCCCGGAAAGCCACCACATCCCAGCTATTGAAGGGTAAGACCCCACCTCTAGCACCACTTTACATGATGGCCAGAAGCCCTTGCAGATGACAAAATCCTGCCCCTTTCCATATTCCTTCTAAGAGACTTGAGCTCCAAGGGTTTCTTAAGTACTTGATGAGGGAGCTAGTGGGTAACCCAGCCGTCAATCTCAAGCCACTCCAAGACATCATGGATGAGCTGAAACGGCAATGGACCAAGGTGTGCATGACCTAAACCTTATGTATGATTGGGCATTGATCACAGATGAAAAGAGGGTTGAGAATAGAGACCTAGACAATGATGATTAGTCAAAATGTAGCAAGTCGAACAACGAGTACGAGGACTTCTACCCCTCAAATGAGGAAAGTGAAGAAGAGAGTGAGATGATAAAGTACGACATAGACGACCGAGTGATCGAACAAATAAGAGTAGACTCCAAGCTGTAGAGGGCCAACACTTTTAGAATTGAAAAATGAGACTTCAGAACTTAACATGATTGCCCTTGGTTGGATCACTTAGGTGTGATAGACTATGAGCAAGCAGGGCTAGTCCAGCCAAGTGCCATGCCTCTCTTTAGAATAGAATTAGCCTTAGAGTTGTGACCGCCAAGAGAGACTCCCTCCTCTAGCAAGGGTTTCGAGTTTAACTCAAAATTGGAAATAAGCTCTAAGAGTGATCCAAAGATACCTCAACCACATAAAACCAAACATACCAAGGGGGACTTGCTAGTCCATCTAAGGTACAATAGGTTGAAGGAGATGAAGAGAGGACAACCAAAGGGGTCGGAGGAAAAACAACAAACAAAGCCCCAAGACCTATCAAAGTGCTTTACTAAATTCAAGAAGGGAGATAGGGTAGTGATCTTGTTGGGAGGGAAGAGGCAAGGACAGGTAAAAGAATCGATAGAAGGGCATGCCAAAGTCAAGGAAGTCAACTTAGCAGGGGAAGGGGAGAAGCCTCAACTATTGCTTATAATTGACGACCTGGCCAAGAAAGAGGAGGCTAATCTCATTGCTCTCTTGCAAGAGTACATAAATGTATTTTCTTGGTCCTTAGATGAACTCAAAGGAGTCAATTTGAGATTCATAATGCATAATATCCCAATGACTCTTGATGTAGCACCAATAAAGCAGCGACCTTACCCGATGAATCCGAAGTATGCTCACTCTGTCAAGGAAGAGATCTATAAACTATCAAAGGCTAGATTCATCTATAAGATTGAGCACATGAACTAGGTATCACCCATTGTGATTGTCCTGAAAAAGAATTAAAAAATCCGAGTGTGCATAAATTACAAAAAATTCAATACCACGACTAAGAGAGACAATTATCCATTTCCCTACATGGAGCACATGCTCGAGAGTGTAGCGAAAAAAGAAGCCTATGGTTTCCTTGGTGACTTCTTGAGCTATAACCAAGTTCAAGTGCACGTTGATGATAGATACAAGGTGGCATTTTCCATGGAATGTGGAATATTTGCTTATATAGTCGTGCCATTTGGGTTGACTAATGCACCTACCACCTTTGAACTATGTAAATTGTATAGTCTCTCTTTAAGCCCCTTAAAGTGCCAATTCTGGGTAAACACAGATGTATCCTAGGGCATGCGGTATCCAAGAACGACATTGTCATCTCATTGACTTCTTCAAAATCAAGATTATTGTCGACTTGCCACCACCAACAAACTACAAGGGGATGCAATGCTTCCTGGGACATACAAGATACTATTGGTGCTTCGTCTTGAACTATGCATTGATTGCTAAACCATTTTACAAGTTGCTAATCGTATTTGAGTGGACCAAGTAGTGCCAACGAACTTATGAGGAATTGAAAAGGGCTCTCACTATCGCACCAATTCTACGAGCCCTAGATTGGAGCATAACATTCCACGTACACATTGATGTGTCAAATTGTCGTGAGAGTTATTTTGTGCTAGCCTGGTGAACACAAGCTTGACTATCCAATGAGCTTTTCAAGCAAAAAACTCATAGATACAAAGATGAACTACTCCACAATTGAGAGGGAAGACCTATCCATGATATTTGTTGTAAAGAAGTTTTGGCATTATCTTTTGGCTATGCCTTTCACCTTCTTTGTGTGAACCATCAAGCTTTACTTTATCTTGTAAATAAACCCTATGTAGAGGATGCACAGCTAGATGGCTACTTTTGCTTTTAGAGTTTGACTTCTCTATGTTTATACACAAGGGCAAGAAACCTTACAGGCCGATCACATGTCCCGCATACCCACAAGAGAAGCAGTTGGACAGGGGATTGTAGATGACTACCCGATGCTCACTTGTTTAGCATGTCCAATAAAAAAGATTTGTTCAAGGGGGGGGGGAACTTAACACGATATTGGGCAGATGACATAGTCCAAATCTTAGACCACTGATTGCTTGAGAGACCTATCAAAAAGGACAGGCTAAAGTGTATTTTCCTTAAGATTCATCCCTATCAGTTAATTGTTAGCCAGCTCTATAGATTGGGACAAGATGGCTTATCTCAAATATGTGTGTGTGAGTACGAAATGCATAATGTGATGCTAGGACTATGGCTTGGTTCCTTTGGGAGTAAGTGATCTCACGATTTGGCCACCCTATCAAGCTAGTTAGCGACCAAGATATGCATTTTATTAATGAAGTGATTGCTCATTTGTTATCCACATTTCTAATCGTCCATAGAAAATCATCACCTTAGTACCCTCAAGCCAATGGTCAGGTGGAATCCACAAAAAAAATCCTAGTGAATGTCCTGACTAAAGTGGTATCTACTGGGCAGATGACATAGTCCAAATCTTAGACCACTTGCTTGAGAGACCTATCAAAAAGGCCAGGCTAAAGTGTCTTTTCCTTAAGATTCATCCCTATCAGTTAATTTTCGGCCAGCTCTATAGATTGGGACAAGATGGCTTATCTCAAAGATGTGTGTGTGAGTACGAAATGCATAATGTGATGCTAGGACTATGACTCAGTTCCTTTGGGAGTAAGTGATCTCACGATTTGGCCACCCCATCAAGCTAGTTAGCGACCAAGGTATGCATTTTATTAATGAAGTGATTGCTCATTTGCTATCCACATTTCTAATCATCCATAGAAAATCATCACCTTAGTACCCTCAAGCCAATGGTTAGATGGAATCCACAAACAAAATCCTAGTGAATGTCCTGACTAAAGTGGTATCTACATCACACAATGACTGGGATAACAAGCTCATGGCATCATTATGGACCTATAGGACAACCTACAAGGTGGTAATAGGGCAAACACCCTTCAAGCTTACCTACAGGATCAAAGTGATCCTACTAGTAGAGTTTTTCATTCCAAGCTTGAGACTAGCAGTACAAGAGAGATGGGATAGAAAGGAGGCATGGACGAAATGCCTAGTAGAGATAGAATGTCTTTTTAAGACCCAGCTCCTAGCTACCCATGCACTAATCTATAAAAAAGCACAACGTAAGAGTTGGTTTGACAAGCATGTCCAACAACATGATTTCGAGCAAGGCAACCTCGTATTGATGTACTCTATGAAGGGCCATAAGCAAAAAATAAAGTTCAAACGATTAGGGTCTTTCAAAGTCCAAAACATGAGTCAAACCAAAAATTTTGAGCTCAAGACCTTAGATGGAGAGGGTATAGGCTTCTTTAATGGTAGTGGCCTCAAGAAGCACTACCCTCCAACCCAACCATTACACGAGTCGCCAATGCTGCAACCGCCTATCAGCATGGGATTGGCCACTATCACAGAGATCGAGGACACGGACGAGGAAGTAGTAGAACCTGCTTACTTGTGAATAAAAATCAATTACTCAAAGAATACACAACTTTGATGCACTTATCGATGAGGTAGCCGACTTCAACATCCTTACCCATGAGCATTGGACTCTCATTGGTTAGCCCAATTGCAGCACCCATGAATGCTAAGCTCAACCCGTTTAGGGGGTAGACCTACCCTATGAAAGTGCAAAGTAGTGATCTCTATCAAGACCTAACACTAAGGCCGCTGGTAGGGAGTCATTGTTTATTGGGTCACGCATTCAAGAAGCAAGTCCATTCCAATGTTGACTACGACTCGCAGTACATTCACCTTTCTATTTTGGTAGTGTTTGCATAGTGGCATCTTTCAATAAGGGCAACGTAGCTCCATCTAAGCCCAAATATCCACCGGTAGTAGGGGAACCTAATGCAAAATCTAAGAAGGGAGTTTGTGTAACGTGTCCGCTTGACCACTTGTAGGACACGTCTTAGCAGCCCATCGAGAGGGGAATCTAGAAAGCGCCACCTAGCACTCGCAAGGAATGTCACAGGGTTTGCAATCTAGGTCTTCCCAAGTCTGCCCTAAAGTGGAAGTATCCGACCGTTCCCACTTAGGACCTGAAGTCAGGGTTTCTTTCCTATCAGCCAAGTCTCTAGTAAGTAGCTAGCATCGAGCTCCAGATGACCCACTTTGAGTAGGAATAGCAGAGTCGAAGCAAATTTATCCTGCACTTGGTTCATAGAGAATGGGAAACGAGAGGGATGCACCACTCAACCTCTCTACCCATAGGGCATAGTCCCATTCCGGTCCCCTAAAACGGCATGAATTAAGTTCTAACTTAACAATACCTAAAGTCATCTGACGGTAAATCCTTGTGAGAAGCTTCCCAGTTCTCTAGGACCACCCAACCATAGGACGTACCCGTCAGGGGATTCCGTCCACCCGCTTCCCTTGATAGCTTTAGTTGTCTAATTAGGTCCGACCATATTTATGTGCGACATTTAAAATCAACTTCACTAATTAAGCCTTTTAGGGCACAGAGTTCGTTCATGTAATTTATAACACATACATAAAAACAAAACAAGCAGTCATTTTATCAAACAAGTTCCTTAACTTATCTTTAAGTTAATCTTTGTCTCCTGCCCATAGAGGAGAATTATGTATCCCTTCTATCCAACAGAAGTACCCAGTCCAAATCACATGGCACCAAAATTTCCATCCTTTATCTAGAATAGGATCTCCCAATGTCCCAGACATTGGGCTCATGGGGATCTCCAACTCCATTCTGGACAAGCAAGGGGTGTCCCACCTGACCCACAAGCGGTCTAGGAGTGAGATGCCATTTCTGTGGTTGGCCTTTTCACCACTCGACTATTGGCCTGTGAATCGAGCAGTGCCCTCTTGGGATAATCCGTGATCATGCGTCCAAAATATCCTTCCTTAACTAATCCAATTAAAATTCAATCACAATCAAATCAATCATCTTAATATCATCTTCTAGAAAAACATTCCTTTATTCCCATGGCAACTTGTCATTACAGACCCCTACCATTCATTTGCCATCAACACAAGCCTTGGAATATTTATCCAAATCACAATGCAACAATCCCTTGATTGAAAGAAAAACATTTAGGGTGTTGTTGAATCAACCAACAAAACTAATTGTATTTTTCCCAAACAATACAATAATAGACGCGACAATAATTCCATCGCATATTCACTCTCCCCCTTGGGGCCAAAGAGTAGAATTTACTTAATATTCCCTCCTTTAGCCTAAGGCATATGCTAAAGGTTCCAATACTATATATGACATAAGTCCTATCATTCAAATGCAAATTAATCAATCTAGCAAGGGCATTAATCCCTCTTCTCTAAGTGACAATTATCTTTTAGCATTTCCCTACTATGCAACATTTTTTATTGGCTTTATCTTCCTTTCTCCTAAGGCAAGGAGTTGCATGTCATCGATGTAAAGTTTCCATAATCTCTCCCATGTATGTACCATGTATATGCATTTGCAAACTTTAAATAATATTATCCTCGATAAAGATTAATCAAAGACTCATCGATGCTCAATACTATAGTGTCCCGTATGTTTCTTATGCAATGCATGGATTCATCACATAGAAACTGGGTGAAATTTAACTCCCTTTTATACAAGCACTTCACAAACTTCATCTTTGAATATTTGAGATGTGATTTATCCTTTTCAATGACCTATTCTAGCACCACAAGGTACGGAGCCTAATGCATCTCTTGCGAGCATTAAAACAAGCATCTATCAATTTGAAAATACATTACTTACGACCGGTACCGCAATTGGATTGATAGAGATGCCTTCGCCCAAAGCTCTGTTGTTGGTTGTAGGATTGTCATCCTCACATGACATTCTTTTCTTAGAGGCCATCGTCTGCAAGTAGACTCAAGAGATTAAGCAGGTGGAATAGATTCAAGATGGGAGAGCGAAAGAGAAGATGGTTAAATCGAGGATCGAGATAGAGGAAAATTGTGCAGCCTCTCGAGGTAACTCCTCTCTCTCTCTCTCTCTCCCTCTCTCTCTCTCTCTCTCTCTCTCTCTCTCTCTCTCTCTCTCTCTCTCTCTCTCTCTCTCTCTCTCTCTCTCTCTCTCTCTCTCTCTCTCTCTCTCTCTCTCTCTCTCTCTCTCTCTCTCTCTCTCTCTCTCTCTCTCTCTCTCTCTCTCTCTCTCTCTCTCTCTCTCTCTCACAATGACTTGTCCCACACCATCAAGACAAACCGACTACAACCCAAAGAAGACATGGCCCAAACCACTAAGCCACAGCTCAAATGGGTACCTAAATGACAATCATGGCCACCTAAAAGTCAATCTTCATGGATCCATAATTTCCAAGCATCGTGCCCTAAGCCTAGGAGACAAAGTTGGTGGTATAGAACCAAAAAAATGGCCAAGCTGTGATGGGTGCCTAAAGCCCTATCGCATAATTAAGGCTATTATAAAGGCAACAACTAGATTTGGCTGCCTAAGATCACGAGTGGCATGCGGGCCCCTCATCCGCCAACTCCTAGCCCATCTCTAAAACCTTCTAACCCACCTAGAACTGAGAAGCTACCTAAACCAAAAGCCACCAAACCCATAGAGCCTCAACGGGTCTATTGACCAAAACCGCAGCCTTTTGCCCCTAAACTGACACAACCCAACATTCTCATTGTCCCAGCTATTCCACAAATAGGAAGCACTACAACCTTAAAGCCCCAAGACAAGCCCCCCACACAAGTTTCTGATGAGTACTCTAGCCCAAAAAAAACCCAACCTCTTGCAAGTCTTAGACTCTCTTATGAGTGTCATCCTATTCTACTTTGGCCTCAAATTTAGCCAAGAACATGAGGGATGACTTGGTCACTTACATTAGGCATTTGGATGCCACCTTCACTATGCTTGCTAGAAGCTATTAGTGGTTGGACTTAGGTCTCCTAGAAGAGCATTTAGCAACAAGTGATGTATGCATACTACCATGCACTTGGGAATAATTTAAATTCATGTAAGTCCCCATGGTAGCCAAGGAACTAATTGCTAATGATATTTCTTGAGAGCAAGCTTGTAAAAATGGAGGCTAATCACCTCCTATAGCAAGTGCAAAGTCTCTGCCACAACCCAAGAGCTAAAAGAACTTAAAAAGTTGGTCAACAATGACTCTTCTTTTCTACATAAATGGTATGCGAATATCCAATGGGAACAAGAGGGCTGCCCAATTATGACCAATGTCGACCATCAAAACCTTTAAGTATGAGCCCACTTATGTAGCTCCTACCTCCTTTAGAATATTGGCCATCACTTGAAATTGACCCTTAGTAGATAATGTCATGACCCACCCCTATTTTGATCAAATCCTTACTAAGGAAGAGCTACACATCTCCAATAGGATCAACTTCAATGACTTCCTAACTGATGTCCTAACCTACATTACACATGTAGGAATTTGACCTCATGGCATGGACGGACATTCTCATTTGGAGTAGAACCCACACTTCTATACTTGGCTCATGCAAAAGTGAAGTGCCGCAACATGCACTTAATGCCTTAACCCTTCATCCCCCAATCCTAGGAAGGATTCACATCATTCCAAGGAGATGGAGGGGGTAACGTGAAAAAGAAAACATGTCTTAAAATCTCAACAAAATTTTAAAAGCTAAAAAGACAAATAAAGGTCAACTTATGATCAAGGAAAAATTCAAGAATTTTTTTTGGAATGTGTGGACTGCTTGAAGCAAAAGTTTTCATTCTAGACTTAAGCATTTCACCTTTCCATAGCTTGCATTCATTATCTACTTATCTTGTCGCAAAGATTTGTCTCAAGAAAACTAATGGTGAGTTGTGATGTCATGACAGGAATCCAACATGGTAGGTCAAGACAAAGACAGCAAGCTTCCATTCACGAAAGAAGTGCAAGTGAAGTATGGCCTAACGGAAAAAATAAGGGCCTTCAACCAGTTTAAGTTCAGGAACATCCTGAACTTGGAAGGCCTAGCCATGGAAGAACATGTTGTAATGTACCTCCCCTTTACATGAACTAGGTCCTCAAGTGTGGGACAACACCCCAAGCTTCAACCCAACTCCCAACTCCATTGACATGGACACAATGCATTGCACAACAAGGTAGACATGCCCCCTAAGCAATGCATCTTCTTTTCCTTTTTAGGTGAATTTGACCAACCATGACAACGCATCAACTTTGGAGGCCCCATCACCCACTCAATCCACTCTCAACCTCCACAATCTCAACCATTTTGATATGCTTCTTCTCCACTTCTAATCCCCACAAGGCCCCATCATTGACCTCCATGATAACCCTTTAACCACCCAAGCCCTTATCAACAAAGCTCACAAGTGCCATGGGATTGGCACTCAACTAGAAGGGGTTAATGTTAACCCTAGTGCAAGAAATTTAAAAAAATAAAAATAAAAGTTTAAAATATATTTAAAAATAAAAAAATGTAGCCTGACAGTAAAAATAAGAGAAAAAAAGGTCAAAAGTGCAATGACACCTTAAAAACCAAAGGCAAGTGCAAAAATGGAAGCGGCACATTTTAAAATACAAAGGCACCCCTAAATCTTTGTAAAAGAGTGCCAAGCTCCCTCTTGTGCAATTTGTAAAGAGTGACAAGCATGGGTGAATCCACAATGTAAATACACGGAAATAGGAAAAGAGGATCTAGGCTAAAATGGCCAATCATGTAAAAAAGGAGTGGGTGCTCAAAAGAGAGTAGGGTATGTATAAAAGCCAAAAAGTGAATAGAGAAGCTCATTCTTGTGTGTGTCCAAAACTAGCTCTCCTCTTCTCTTGTTCTTCTTATTCTTGCTTGCTTGAGCTTGTGCTTGAGAGAGGGAGTGTGAGGTAGTGAGGGAGTGAGTGTGTGAGGGTGAGGGACCATGGTGGAGAAGCTCTCCATCTTCTCCTCTCTTCTTCTTCTTCTCTTCTCTTCTCTCTTGTCTCACATGCAGCAATGGAGCTTGGAGCTTGGAGCTTGGAGCTTGGAGCTTGGGGATCAAGCTTTCTTGAGCTTGCACCTTGGATCATAGAGCTATTGGAGTGTTTGAGGGAGGATGCAACTCAATCAAGCATGGAGGTAATCTCACTACACTCGTAGGTGTGAGAGCGCATATGGATATGTATGTGAGAGGTAGCCATTGTGCTTGGCTTAAAATGCTTAAAACAATAAGCAGTCCATGGGTCTTAGTAGTCAAGTGAGAAGCTCCCACAACTCTCTAAAAATTTCAATCATCTCACAAACAATGATTCTTCATCAGCAACAACTAATTCTTCAACACATTGAGCCAAGCTCACAAGGTCAACTTTTTTGTTGAAACATTTCAACAATATTATGTTCATGTACGTGTGTGTGGTAACTTCTTGTATGAAAGGACCAATATGAACTACCATGTAGAGATTGCTAAAATAAGAATGAAGGGAGTGGATGGATAAGCATGTTGAGGTGTCAAGTCAAAAGACTGCTTTGTATTAATTTTCCTATTTAACAAGGTATAAGCAATGCAATTATAGATCTAGCTTTTTTCTCAATATAAATGGTTTTCCCAAATTCCCTCATTGATCTTCTCATTTCATATCGAAGCCACTCAACTCTCTCTCTCATCCTCTCCATTTCTCAAACTCAAGCTCCAACATCCATCCACTATTAATCTAAACAAGTGTATTAATAAACAAGCTAGAAGTTCCTCATATTTGTGCCAAGGTAATTTTTGCTAATAGTAGCAACTACTAGTTTGGAAGAGAACCATCTCTTTTCAAAAAAAGGCATCCAATAGCTATGAGGAGGGAGTACTAAAGATCAATGACTGTTGCAGCAAATCATCATCAACAAATCTAGTCCCTCATCCTCATGAGATTTGCATGCAATTAGTCTAGTCTATTCATCCAAGAAAAACAACATTGTTTTTTTGTTGAAGGCCCGATACTTATCAAGATAAGGCTCCATTAAGTCATTTTCTTCCTTGGTCTAAGGCTATTCGACCTTATAAATGAAATTCCTTTTACACTTGAGCTTCCTTTGAACTAGTTAGCCTAAAGCACATTTTCACACATGCATTCTATAAAAATTAGTTAAGCTTTCAGCCCTTGATTACGTTGGTTGTCCCAAACCTATCTAAATTTTGTAAGTTGCATTGACACAATGATTATATGAAACTAGTCCATCTCAAAATTAACTCTTTTTCATGCACATCTAGCCTTTGGAAAAAAACTCATTTTGTGATTAGAATTAGACATTGCCAAGTATTGTTATAAGCTTGGTAAGACCTTCTGCAACAAAAATCATGGTTTCAACTTTCAACATTCCATTTGACATTGAAATTTTTGATGGCCGACAAAAGTATCACACTTGGGTAACCTAGATGCAATTTCTACTCATACCCAAAAAACTATGGATAGTAATTGGAGATAATGCACTATCATAAATAACTAAAGAATTTATATAGAAGGTTAAACAAAAACTTTATTTATTTGGTCTACATATTAACTCGTGCATTATCCATCGAATTAATATTGAAGGAATGGAAAATGAACTGGTGGAGAAGTTGTCAAGTAAAATTTTTGGTACAAAAGCAAAAAATTAGAAAATATACTTAAATTTTGATTTCTATATTCTGCACCATGAATACAAGGATTCACTTGCAGAATCTGTATCAAAATTAAGAAGCTTAATCAACAAACTTAAAGATATCCAAGTTAAATTTCTTGAAAATGATATAATAGCAATACTCGTAAGCCTAAGAAAAGGATGTGTGTCTTTGAAAGATTCACTTATTACCCATGAATCACTTAACCTTGAAGGGTGCCTATCTTCAATTCTTTTGAAAGAGAGGGAACTTAAAGGGAAAGTTGACTTATGTATAAGGATGCTATATTCTTTACAAAGAAGGATCCCAATGAATACTACCACTATGGAAGTAAAGGACACATAGAATGCATACTAAAACACTTACCCAAATGCAATCATCATAAGTATATTGGACATCATGCAAAGGCATGCAGGTTCAAAAGATAATCAAACTTCATGGAGGAAAACAACCAAGATAAAAAGGCAGAACAATACCTTTTCTAAAGATAAGAAGAAGAAGACTTGAAGATCCAAATACTTAAAGACAAAGAGCCAAACCACCCACTATTAGTAGCTATAGGATGCATCTAGTGTGGGGGAGGGATATAATTGAATCAATGCAACTAATGTAACCACCTAACCACCTTGTAGTAATAGAGTAAGGCACCAAGGGGGGATATTGAAACATTTGATCATTATTATATTCATGTGTATGTGTTTGGTGCCTTCTTATATGAAAAAACCAATATGAACTACCATATAGAGAGTTGAAAGATAAGAATGAGTGGAGTGGATGGATACGTATGTTGAAGTGTCAAGTCAAAAAGAGTCCAAATACAAAGTGCTAGTTGTATGATTTTTCATATTTAAAGACATACAATAATGCAACTATTTATCTAGCTTTTTTTCTTGATATGAATGGTTATCTCACTTTTCCTCCTTAATCTTTCCACTTTTCAAAGTCTCAAACTATTATAATCTCTTTTGTAAGACAGAAGTCTCATTATAGTGTATTGATATTATTTATTCAAAAAAACAAAGAAATAAGAAAAAAAGAAAAAAGATTGCATGCATGATCATGGCACTACACATAGAAATCCTCAAGAGATATGCCATGTAGCCTTGGTTAGTCGGAACTCCTAGCCCTCAATTCAATTCCCCTATGTTTACTCAAGGAACATCATTGATATGACACATGTAGGAAGCATGTCTCACCTATGGTTAGACTTATCACCCTAAGTCACTCACACTTCACTATTCCTCATTCTCCATTGCTCCAATACCATCAATCAACAAAGCAAGTTGGAAAGGTAGTCGAAAGAGAAACTACCCTCTTTAACTACCCCAAGTAGATGCTTCTATAACCTTTTTAGAAACCCCAAGAATGCCATCAACTTCAGCAGCCTTGTCACCCACCACCACTCAACCTCCAACTTACCAAACACTAAAATGCATTCTTCATCGGCTCCTCCAAGGATAATTCCAATGTTCCTAGCATACGCATCCTTTGTGCAAGCTGGAGCATGCCACCTACAGTAATGAGTGTTATGGTACTAGCACTCATCTAGAAGAGGGATAACATTAACTGCAAGAAGCAAGATGCAAAAGAGCATTAGAAATAAATTACAATTGTGCTATACAACATAAAGATCACCATCAACAATGTGCAAAAAATGGTGGTACTATTATTTTGTAAATCACAAAGTTCTGTCAAGAATCGCGTGGTGGAGGAGGTTGCTCAAGATGCTGCGCCGAACACACACAGAATGCACAAAGAGAAGCTCACTCAAGAGACAAGAAGAGAGATGAAGGCCAAAACGTTTTCTTGCTGATTTCTTCTTCTTCTTCCACACACTTTACAATGTACTCAAAGTATAGATAAGATACAACATAAAAGAAAAGTGGCCTACTAAGTCAAACAATGCATAACCGACTACACTAGTCGACTGGCGCTATAACTATGCCAGCTATAAATAGGTGTAACAACCTGAATATAATAAGTAATGAGTCAGTGGCCATGTGAGAGTCATAATGACCATCAACGTGCTAAGTGTAGACGTGTGGACCCATCTAACCAGGCGGTCCATCATCCATGTCCACATGTGTTGAGCTTGCCATCTCAACAAGTTCTTGCGGTACTTATATTATTACTTTATAAGGTTTGTGTTGGGGATAAAGGTGCATATGCTTACACCTCCTTGTATTTACTTCACGCATTGTGACCACACATATCTACATTATAGGTGGCAAGCACCCATCACTATCACTTTATTCTTTATTCTTTCAATGACTATTAAAGACTGATCACACCTCGTGACTATTGGAATATCCATACACGATGTCTCTCTCTCTCGATCTCTTGCTACATCCACCATAGTTCTTGCTTTCACTTGTGTGCTTCCATGTGAGCTCTACCTTTCAACTATTGTTAGAGTGGAAATTTGAGGAGTTTCTTCAACCTTTGCTTCAAACGATATTCAAAGCTTCAGCTCAAGGTTTCATGGCAGCCATTATTTCTTTCTCTCAAGGTATACATTGAGTCTTCCCTTCTCCCAACTTGTTCTACTTTTTTCTTGGCTTATTGAGGAGCTTCCCAGGGCTTAATTGAGCCTTCCTAAGGGCTTATTGAGCTTAGAAGTAGCAATTCTATCCATTTTTAGTGGATACAAAGCGTACTACAGAAGTCGTAGATAGTTATAGCAACTTGATATCACTTTCATATTTTGGCCATAACTTTTGCATACAACATTGGATTCAGACATTCTATAGCTAGAAATAAAGAGTGTGATGAAGACTACAGATTTGAGTACTCATAGAGTTGATTTAGTGTAAATTTTTGGTTCTTTGTTTTACATAAAATAGAAAAAATTTGGTTTAGATAGAAAATAGTAAATTCCATAATGCATGTTTGATGCTTCAGGGATGCTAGTTTGTCGGATGGTATGGCTATGCTTTGGGATGCTACTTGGATTGTTTAAAGATTGATTAGCTCAATTTTGTAGAGGTTTATTGCTATCATAATAGTTTGGATAACAAGCATACAACAATGAGCCTCATGCTTTGAATGCCTATTGTGCCCACGTGGTATTTCATATATGTTCCATGTCCACAATGATATCTAATATTGATGTATGATCTCGAATATGGTTAGACATGATTTGGCACTCAAATTTGAGCTACATTGGATGCTTTGGAGCTTTGGATTTATGCTTCAATTTCTTTAGCTATTAACATTATAGGTTTGAAGACTTACTTTGGTTTTATGCTCCTAGATGTATCTTGGATTTCGGATGGTCCCGTGTACTGATGTCTTGAGCTTGTATTGCTCATTTGGCATTCAAATTTACTTCAATGGGATCTACTTGCTATTTATATTAGAGCTTTGGATTCTTTATGTATTTGATCTTTGTTTTTTGAGACAATGAGACTCTTTGTTCATGTATATGCTCTCTCACATACTATTGGACACAATTACCTCCACTTGTGGGGCTGATTTGATTCCATATGATTTGGACACTAGCACTTACCTCTATCACTAGTTTGTCAGTGATATATATGATTATGGGATGTGTATTTTACTGACAATTTGATTTTGTAACAGTCTTTCATACTAGTGGTCTATTCTTAGTCATTGCTAGTTGCATTCTGTGTACTTGGTTGCTACTTAGATATCCCTAGCAATGGAAGCTTTCTTTCTTGGCTATTTTCCCACAATTGGATTGAAACACACTGTTATCTTTATTTTAGCATTACTATAATTATAGTTTTTAGCATTATCTTGGAGAGTAAACATTGTACTTTTTTGGAAATATATTGCTTGCAATTGCTGGACAGCTCTAGACTTTGGTATTCCCTCCCATTTTGCCCTTATTTTGGCTAAATTTTGGGGGTTGATTTGTAGTCATTTATAGCATCCCATTCTCTTGGATTTTGGATTGATATACTATCATCATGGTTGGTTCTTCAAATGATAATACTATTTTTTTAAATTAAAAATCTTGATAGCACAAATTTCACCTATTGAAAGACACTGATACGGTAGATATTAGTTCAAAAGAAGCAAGTTAGACCGTTTAAAACCAAGATTGTGTTGAGAAATGTGCAATCACATCCACTATAGCCTCTTTGTTTGTAAGGAATAGCAAGGCAAAGAATCATATTGCAAATAAAGCCTTAGACTAGGTCATGTCTACATGGTTTATTAAAACCACAGTTGGTGAATACCATGGTCCCTTTCCACCTTTTTCCACCTACCAATATCACCTATTGTAAGCCTATAAAAGGCACTCATCCCCACACTCATTTGATCTATCATTCTCATTTAGTTGTACTGCATTATGCTAGAGCAATATCAATTGTTCTCCTTTGTCATTACTTATGTCTCATTATGATTGTCTACTTGCTCATCAATGATCCACCTTAGCATTCATCCTCAATATTTTAACATGATATCAGAGTGAGTTTCAAGCTAATGAGTCATTAGGCCACTAAATAGGTCATTTCATTTTGAATTTTTGGCTCCCTCCACTTTCTCATGCATCTCTCACCTACCTCCATAGCTACCACCTTCATTGGAGGGCTTGAATCTCTCTTCCCATGCATTATCAGCCTATGCTCCCTCTTGAAAAACTCATCCTTGACTCAGGGCACTCCTACCTATCACTTTACAGTGTGACATTGATGTCTCTCCTCTCTAGCATTGTGTGTTTTCTTAGTCACTGCTTGTTTGCACCTGCAGTCTGCCGTTCATATAGCCTATGCAATCCATATGCACAATGATGCTAACCATTTTCATAGGGATTTTGAAGCTATACAGCTAAGCTACCCCCCATCAAATCTTATGCCATATAATCACCTATACAAGCTGCAATGAGCAAAAAACCAGGCCCTTGTCTACAAACCCCAAAGGGCATCCATAGCCATTGATCTCTAAGGTCATATTTTACTTCATTTTCTCACTTCCTTTGTCTCAATGATGTCACTAACTCTCTAATATGCTACAATACTCAGTTCTCAGCAAAGCTACCACTTCAAATCAGCAAGAAGAAAACTCAACGTCAAGATCAACATCAAGTACATAGTATCTCTTGACACTAACTAGTGTTGGTTAACACTAATCTTCTTGTGTCATTTGACATACTCAAATTCAACTCTTTTGCTAGTCTATTCTTAGTTAAGTTGCTACTCCTACCAACAAAATGGGCAAAGATTCACTCTCGTGCTTATTCAATGGTGGTTCTACACATGGCAAACTAGGATCAAACTGATCTTGATGAAGAAAAGCTTGTGGTCAATCACAAGTGCTCAAGAGAAGAAACCAAGCAAAGATGCACTCTCAGTCATATGGGATAAAAATGATGATAAGTCTCAAGCTATTATCAAGCTCAAACTTGATGACAACTACATTCATCATGTTGATGATTGTGAAACCTCTCAAGCAACATGGGATCTATTAGAAACAGTGTTTGGAGCTCACTCAAAATCCTCCAAATGTGGCTTACTAATTGAATTTTTTAGGCTTGACATGAAAAGTAGTACCTCACTTACAACTCATTTGAATTATATGAAAATCTTGTTGAGACAACTTGCAAGAATCAACTTGAAGATGGATAAAGACATTTGCATTAGAGTACTTCTCAAGGGTCTTCCACCTGAGTATGATAATGTGTCTACCACATTAATCAACATGCCAAAGCTGAAGCTTGTGGATATCAAAGCCTCTCTCCTTGAAGAGAAAAATAATATCAATAGCAAGGGAGAAACAAGCACCCCAAGAGACCAACAACTCCTCTATGTGAAGGACAAAGGGAAGAAGAGCATAGTTTGTGATTTTTGTAAAAAAACTAGGCATATTGAGAAGTCTTGTCATGCTAGGAAAAGATCTCAAAGAGCATATCTTGCAACAATCAAACAAGATGAAGACAACAATGGAGGAGAAGAAGAAGAAGACACCCAAGAACAAAAGGGTAGGACTCACCACCAATCCCTCCTTTATAGCTCATTTTCTGATAGACTTTTTTAGGTTTTAAATGTGTACTTGCCAAATGTTCTTTCCATAAGCACTTGTACTCCTCATGTAACCTTTGCACACTACACCCTCTACACACTTAATGAGGCCTTGTGACAACCTCTAGCTTTATATGGTTGTTTCTGTCCATGTCTACACTTAGCAAGGTTCTACTCATGACAACCTCTATATACTCAGTGTCTTTCTTGGTTGTGATTGGAGAGGGTGTTAAGAAATGTCCAATCACACCCACTATAGCCTCTTTGTAAGGAATAGCAAGGCAAAGAATCACATTGCAAATAAAGCCTTAGACTAGGTCATATATGCATGGTTTATTAAAACCATAGTTGGTGAATACCATGGTCCCTTTCCACCTTTTTCCACCTGCCAATACCACTTACTGTAAGCCTATAAAAGGCACTCATCCCCACACTCATTTGTTCTATCATTATCATTTAGTTGTGCTTGCATTATGCTAGAGTAATATCAGTTGTTCTTCTTTGTCATTTCTTATGTCTCATTATGATTGTGTACTTGCTCATCAGTGATCCACCTTACCATGCATCCTCAATATTTTATAACAGAGTGTAAAGCATGAAGGCTTGGATCAAGATGCTTGGGATGACTTGGATGAGCTCTATAAATCCATCCTTATATTATCATAGTCTACAGAGGTTTATCTCAATGGTGTGGCACCTAAGATAATGCTTGGTAGTTATGGAAAAATATATCCAATCTTTATGACAAACAAAATCCTACTTCACAAATGTATGGATTGAAATAGCTCATGGACCTTCACATGAAGGAAGGGACTAGTGTGTCTGCATATATGAGTGAATTTCATTCTATTTTTTTATTGAGTTCAAGGATAATCTCCATCCCTTATTCTTTCTTATGATAGTTCATGAATCATGGGATAATTTTCGTATTGCTATGTATGCTAATATGCCTAAGGATGGTTTAAAACTCTGAGATGTTGAGGGTGCCTAATGTAGAAATTACATAGCACAGTGGACAAAATTTGATCAAGGAGTATAGAACACACAACAAATATGAGAAGCACAGAGATTGTTTTAATTTCAAATGAACTGATACAAAGATGACTCTGTCCACCTATGCACTTCCACTATGAAGCTTAGATGGCAATCGAGACAGCAAAGAGCTTAAGGATAGCTGAAAAAACACTAATTGGGTGAAAAATAGATTAATGATGGCTTTAGAAGGGTCTTCATTTAATAACTTGGGAAGGTAGTTTGGTCGGCATGTCTTAGGAAATATTCCCTTTACTGTCAGGCCAGGCGTACTACCTCTAGATCCCCATCAAGGGGCCATTAGCCCCACTAAGACCCCCCAACCAAGGGCTACTTTTGCAGCCCTTGAATCCCAAAATAGGGGCCCTTGATAACTCCCATACCTCACAACTTGATGCATTGTGCCTGGAGTTGCTACCAGCATAACTACTCTATCTAACCCAAAGGCTAGATCCCACAAAGGTTACATTTTTTCCATCCAGTCACATAAACCTCACTTGACATACAAGTTAGGACCCATCCAATGTTTGTGCACACACATGGCTTCTCCTTATAATGGGGGCCTTACAGCTTAGAGCACCATGGATCAATAGTGGCACCTTATGACATTGGGACGTTGAGCATATCTAACACCTAACTAACAAAGGAGATAAATAGAAAGAATATAAATGTAGCCTATACTTCCCATGCATTAACTATTAGGATCAAACATGATAGTAAGAGTGGTAGTGACCACCATGGGGTAGAGACTCACAAAGGTCTCAGTCTCACAAATAATCTTGCAATAAGTCCCATGGTTGTAAAGCCTCTCTTACATGTCATTATTATGGGGAGTAGGGTTATATTAAGCCACAATGCCATAAGATACGTGATGACAAGTGTAAGGAGAAAGGCAAGGGCTAAGTACATGATAAGTCTGATGATCATTTCATTATTCCTAGAAAGTTCAACGTGAAAATTGAGGAGATAAATGCCTTGGAGCTTTAGTTTAATGATGATTACATATTGGTAACTTCTTCTCTTAATACTAGTTAATTGGTTGATGTCTCATCCACTTTTGTCAATGTTGGTTTCTTAATTCATGGTCTTCTTTCCATATTATTTTGCATAGGAATTTGTTTCATTCTTATCACAACCTGATAGGTTCTGTGAGACTAGAAAAAAACTTTTATTATTAGCATTGATCATATTAGACTATAGTTTACTTCATGCAGTACTTTTATTTTGTATAATGTAATGCCATGTTTCAACTTCAACCAAAAGCCTACTCTTTGCTAGATAGTTGGATGATGCAAGATATCATGTATCTTTTTGGTGAATCCACACCAAATATTATATATGGGAATCTTGTCCTTGGTTGAGTTGCCAAGGTTACAGTCTCTATCCCTTGCTTGTATCTAGGCATATTTACCATGTTTTGGTTGTGGCTGACATACCATATGTATCTTTATGGTATCGTCACCTTGGGCACATGTCCTTAAAAGGAATGAAATTTCCTTCTTGTTTGCAATATCTTCTACCCCTTGACTACAAATGTTTTTATTCATGTGGTCATTGTCTTTATGGCAAGCAGGTACATAGTTCTCATAAGAAGTTTGTCATTACACACATGGATGAACCTCTAGCTCTTGTTCGTTCTAATGTATATGGTCCATGCCCTATATGAAGTATTTTGTGACTTTCATTGAGAATAATTTGCATAAGATCTTGGTATATCCCATAAAGAAAAAATTAGATATACTTGCTATGTTTTAGTATTGTCTTACTCTTATTGAGAACTAGTTTGGATATAGATTGAAATGCCTAAGGTTAGATAATGGGGGTGAATATTTCGTTGAAGCATTTGAGCACTCTTGTGATGAGCAAGGTATCAAGCATTAGTTGATCACCCCTTACACCTCACCCCAAAATGATACTATAAAGTGCATGAACAGAAAATTTTAGAAGAAGAGAGTCCATAGTATGCTTAGTCATGTAGGCTTACCAAATCATTTTTTGGCTAAGGCAATTACTACTACCATAGATTTGATAAACAGAACCCCATACACTACTATTGGTTGTCACGTTGCAGTGGAGGTATGGTCTATAAAACATCTATCATATGCTCATTTACATGTCTTTGGATGTGAGGCTTTTTGCTATGGTCCCAAAGGAAAAATGCAATAAGTTGGATCCTAAATCAATGAAATGCATCTTTCTTGATTATGGGGATGCAAATGAGATGGGCTATTGCCTATGGGATCTGTAGGCTAGGAAGGTCATCTATAGCCATGATTTTGTTTTCCATCACAGGAGAAGATGCATAAGCAAACTAAGCAGGTAGTTGAGGTATGCAAGGTGATATTTCAAGAGGAGCCTCCCTTTACCATACAACTAGCTAGAGAGCTTGCAATTGATGTTATATTGGTCCATGATCATGATGTTGGACAAGATGTATAGGTCCCATAGCCTATTTTGAGATGGTCTACTAAAGATAGACATTGATCTAATCAATTTGAGCCCTCCATGGATTATGTTATGGTGACAAATTTTGGTGAGCCCCTAACTTATGAGGAGGCCATACATAGAGGTGATAGTTACTCGTGGGAGAGGGCCATGCAATCGGAGTATGACCCATTGCAAAAAAATCATACATGGAATTTGGTTTCTTTTCCCAATGGGAAACATGCATCACTCTACAAGTGGATCTACAAGTTGAATAATATCCCTAGACATCGCAAGCTAGTATATGAGACTAGATTGGTTATTAAGGGTTTTAACCAAGAGCATGGTATTCACTTTCATGAGTTTTTTTCTCTTGTAGTAGTCAAGATGACTACCCTACATGTTGGAACCTAAAATGAGTCCGATACTAGCTCTATGGCCCCGGGGCCTCTACTACACACCCAAACCAACTCTCATGACCTCCCAGCTAGTAGCGTCTAAGGGGTATACTACCCTAACCTCTAATGTAGAACTTCCTATTTGTATGGATTGTAATCCAATGGATAACCCTTTCCACACTCCTCAAAGTGAGTCTCTACACATATCGGTGTAATACACCATGTAAGCATAGACAAAGGGAGCACCCCTTGACCAATTGCTGTGGCCCCACTATGGCTCTTCTACACCTCGGGGATTGGCCCTAAGATGCATCGTGAACACATAAAGTGCATATGACACATAATCCACTCTTTTAATCGATCGATCCAAGAGATAATAGATATTCCTCACTGAATATTCCCCAAAGAATGAACCACTAACCCTACAGCTTAGGGTACCTTACCTCCTCAACGTAGGTCATCGTTCATGAAAACAATTGTTGTGCATCCAAGATGATACCATGTTTTTGTCAAGATTGTGGGAGAGAAGGAAGGAGTCTCACTTGTAGCTTTCTTGCTTGCACAATGGGGGAATACACACAAAGGTGGAGGCTGAAAAACAGTTTTCCTCTTCTTAGTTGTGTAAGCCAAAAAGAACTCTAGTACATAGAAATAGAAAAACCCTATATATGGGTCTCAAACCAAACTCAACTAACTAAGGTGGCATACTAACTGTGCCACGAACTAGAGTAGATAAGGATAGCTGTCATGCAGCTATTATTCATGGGCGGTGTACCAACCGCATCTACTGACAAGTCGATGACATAAATGCACAACGGTCACCCTGGCATATCACGAGTGGAGCTCGATATCTCAACATTCCCCCTCGAGCTCAATCCCAATTCCTCCACACTAAGCAGGTCTCTAAACTTGTGCAGCTTCTCTGCACCCAATGCCTTCGTGAATATGTCAACTACCTGATACTCTATGCTGACATAAACTAGATCAATAAGACCTAGTAAAACCCTCTTCCACACATAGTGATAATGCACCTCAATGTGCTTTGTTCTAGCATGATA
The DNA here is from genome assembly GCF_053477565.2 of Lygodium microphyllum. Lineage (NCBI taxonomy): Eukaryota > Viridiplantae > Streptophyta > Polypodiopsida > Schizaeales > Lygodiaceae > Lygodium > Lygodium microphyllum. The sequence continues at coordinate 46,719,272 of NC_141135.1, read as the reverse complement.
GACTGGGTTATTTGCCAAGTATATACTACTCATGTTGTCACAATAAATGACAATTGGCCCATCTATAGACTGATGCATATCATAAAGTAGCTTATGCAACCAAGCTACCTCACATGCAGCCATTGCTGCACCCCTGTACTCAGCCTCTGTGCTCGACAAGGCAACTGTAGGCTGTTTCTTGCTGCTCCAAGTGACTGCATCACTCCCAAAAGAGAACACATACCCACTGGTAGATCGTCTATCAGAAATACTACCATCCCAATCAGCATCAGTGTATCCATGCAACTGTATCTGAACCCTAGTCTCATAAAATAGTCAATACTGTAATATGGACTTCACATACCTGAGTATGCGTCTAGCCGCATCTAAATGCGATTTCCTTGGAGCTTGCATAAACTGACTTACCAATCCAACAGCATAGCTCAAATCTGGCTTGGTAATAGTCATATAAATCAAACTTCCTACTATGCGTTTGTACATAGTAGGGTCTTCCAGAAGCTCACCTGCATCTGCGCTCAGCTTCACATTCTACTCCAAAGGAACTGAAATAGGCTTACAGCCTGTCATCCCATATTTGGATAGCATGTCCAATCCATACTGCCTCTGTAAGAGCTGTATCCCACTTGGTGATCTAATCACCTCAATGCCTAAGAAATAACGCAACTATCCCAAATCCTTCATCTCAAAAACATAAATGACAAGTAGCATAATACCTTTCTCTATTTTTCTCACATAAAGTGAGAAATCTGCCTTGGAAATCTGAAAGCCAATAGTGACAAGATACTGTCCTATCTTGTCAAACCATGCTCTAGGTGCTTGCTTCAAGCCATACAAGGCTTTCTTCAATCTGCAAACAAACTCAGGATGAACAACATGCACATAACCTAGTGGCTGCTCCATATAGACCTCTTCTTGCAAATCACCATGCAAGAAGGCATTCTTTACATCCATCTGATGTAAAGACCATCTCTTTGATGCAGCCATAGCAATGACTGCTCTTAGGGTTGCCATCCTTGCAACCGGACTGAATGTTTCTTCATAGTCAATGCCATATGTTTTTGCATACCCCTTGACTACTAATCTTGCCTTGTATCTGTTCACAGAACCATCTGCATTGTGCTTCACCTTATAAACCCACTTACAGCCAATTGCATTTTTACCTTTAGGCAAAGATACCAACTCCCATGTAGCATTTGCTTCCAAGGCATCCATTTCTTCATCCATGGCTTTCTCCCATTTTTCTTTTCCCATGGCTTGCTCAAAAGAAGTGGGTTCTGGTTCATGTATCACTTTGACCATATATGCATAGTGAATGGCTGTAAATCCATCATATTTCAGCCTATCCACAGGATACCTAGCTCTGGTAGACCTGCGCAAAGTAGGTTCACTCCCAAGTGCTCTCAAAATATCCCTGGTCTTCCTTACTCTAGGTGTAACAATAGAAGGAATACCCAACTCATCATCAATGCTCTATTCTGAGCCACTAGATTCACCATCCACATAAGAGTGACCTGCATTCACATCAAAAATGGGCTGATCTACCTTCTCTTTTCCTTTTTGTGAAACCTGCATACCACTATCTGCATTGTTTTGAGAAGATTCTCCTGATCTCAATCTGCCTGTCCACCATGGCGAAGAATATGATCCACTGCTAGAGGACACTCTAGGTCCACTAATATTTTGTGACTGCTGCTATGAATTCTGTGCAGCATTACCATTTTGTGCATCTACAACATCAATCACATTTACTGGTTTATACCAGCTACTCATCTCATCAAAAACAATATCTCTGTTCACTGTAAACTTACGAGTAGAAGGATTATAGCATCTATACCCTTTCTGCTGCTGTAGAGAGTAACCAATAAAGATGCATTTCTCAGCTTTTGGATCCAACTTGGATCTCAACTCATCTGGCACATGAACATAGGCAATGTAACCAAAAATCATCAAATGAGAAATATCTGGTTTCCTACTAGTATACCTCTCATCTGGAGTCATCCTATGTATTGCTGCAGTGGGAGTCCTATTCATTATGTAGACTGTTGTAGCAACTGCTTAAGCCCAGTAAAAATCTGGCAAGTCTTTTTTGTTGAGCATGGCACCAGATACCTCTCCAATATGCATGTTTTTCCTTTCTGCAATTCCATTTTGTCTGCATCCAATGTAAACATTATGCCCTTCTTCTTTCCTTTTGCTATCAAGCAACCTTTATTTTTCATATCCTCAACAAAGCATCCATGAGGATTAAATCTGACCTACAAGCCCTGCTCAACCATTTGACCAACAGAAACCAGATTCTTGGTGATATTCGGGACATGAAATACATCGGACAGGTATTTCTTTTTCCCATCCTACATAGACAAAGGAATTTTTCCAATCTGCACAATAGGATGTGCAGTATCATCACCAGTCTCCATAAATCCTGGTTTTTCCATTTTCCTTGCATCCTCCATCCATTCTGCATGACATGTCATGTGGTTTGATGCACCTGAGTCAACATACCACACATCGTTGCTTTCTTCTGCACTTGTCACAGAATTGTTCATGTGCTGCACCATAAACAAATGCTCATTTCTGTCATCACCCTATCTACTAGAAGATGCATAATTCCCTTGTTGCAATTTTCCATTCATGATGTCATTCTGCTTTTTATAGCAGTCTTTAGCCATATGACCCATTTTACCACAGTAGTAGCATTCAACATTGCTGTTTGCATTTTGGCCTCTTTGCCATCCACCACGACCTCTTTGGCTCCCCCTGCCTCTAGAGTTACCATGTCCTCCTCCATAGGACTGGTTTTCTTGAGTTTGCTGCATACTCTGATTTCTACCACGGCCTCCAGATCGGCCTCCTCTACCTCTACCTCTACCTCTTCCAGCATTTGAGTAGAAGACAGCTTCTTTTGAAGTTCCTCCTGAAGAAGATGCACCACCATTTCTTTGCTCCTTAGAAATTAGAAGAGCAATCAACTCCTCAAAATCAGGAAATCTTTCACGGACGGAAATGGATGTTCGAAACTGTGCATAATCCTTTCCTAGACCATTCAAGGTCACAGAAACTAAATCATCATCTTCCACTGGCGACCCAATGGAAGCAAGTGCATCTGCAATCTTCTTCACCTTCATGTGGTAGTCATTGATGCTCATATTTTCTCTTTGCACATTGTGCAACTCTTGCTTGAGCTACATTTTCTTGGCTTGCGTATTTGTGCTATACATTTTTGACAAAGTATCCCATGCCTCCTTTGTCGTACTTGCATCTTGAATATGCACAATCATAGAGTTTGAAATGCTGATAGACAGCCAGTACATAACTTTCTTGGCTCTCTCATGCCATGCTTTAAATGCCTGCATTTGCTGTTGATTGGGAACATTAGGAAGAACTGGTTCTTCTTCATTTCCTGCAACAAATTCCCAATATCCTTTTCCCATAAGGAAATTCGTCATTCTAAACTTCCATGCTTGGAAGTTGTTCTTGTCAAGCTTTTCAGTGACAATCTGTGAAAGAGAATCAGAGGCCATTACAGAACATTGCAAAAATTATGTCACTGCAAAGAACACAGCTTCAACCTCACAAGGGCAAATCTGCAAAACTGACGAAAGTAGTATTTGACCACACAGTCACTTCCTAGTGACGATTTTGCATCAATAGGCAACAAGGATGATTCTTAACTCCCAATGTCTCTGCGCACAGGCATACGATGCAATTTCTGAAGTAACTTTTCACCGACCTATAGAACAGTGGCTGCACAGCATAAAACTAGGCCTTTTCCTGAGTACGTGCAGAAAACTTCCGCCTCCAAAACAAGCCCCGAAATGGCCTCAAATCAAAAAAATAGGGTCACCCAGGGCTAAAGCCCTCTCCCGTAGCATATACTGCCCTCTTGCTTCACCGCGAAGGGCGTCTCAACCTGAGACAATGCACTCTTGCAATTTTCGATTGTGCTACCTGCTGCAGAGATCTGCTCCGAAAATAGAAAATGAAAGCAACACTGCTCCTCTTACCAGAACACCGCGAGCTTGGCTTGCTTTCTTGAGCTCCTTACCACGAACAAGGCTCTGATACCATGTCAAGATTGTGGGAGAGAAGGAAGGAGTCTCACTTGTAGCTTTCTTGCTTGTACAATGGGGGAATACACACAAGGGTGGAGGCTGAAAAACAGTTTTCCTCTTCTTAGTTGTGTAAGCCAAAAAGAAGTCAAGTACAAAGAAATAGAAGAACCCTGTATATGGGTCTCAAACCAAACTCAACTAACTAAGGTGGCATACTAACTGTGCCACGAACTAGAGTAGATAAGGATAGCTGTCATGTAGCTATTATTCATGGGCGGTGTACCAACCGCATCTGCAAGCTGACAAGTCGGTGACATAAATGCACAACGGTCACCCTGGCATATCACGAGTGGAGCTCGATATCTCAACAGTTTTGCGTGCAAGAACTTTATGTACTATGATTTATAGTGCTCAAATAATTTTTCTTATTGACAACCAGCATTGTGAGGGTACAAAAATGTGTATTTTCATGCCTTTACTCTAAACAAGCTTAATGTGTTGCCTAGGGCTAGCACTGAGCATGCTCGTGTTACTAGACACTCTTAACTCTAAACCACACATCTCCTATATGCCATGCATTAGACAAACATCAAATTTCAACATATTATAAGCACTTAACATCCCTCTTCTCCCTACCCCTTAAGATTGTGCATTTGTTGGTAGGTTTACAGCTTATTTTTATATATTTTTCCTTCATAAAAATAGTAAATACTCACTTTAGCATAGAGATCGGGCTGAACTGAGGCTCACCCTCATGCCTTAACCTTATCTTATATTCACAAACACAAATATAATTTTTTCTTATTTTTCGAACGTAAAAACTTAATTTTTTATTTTTTCTTTATTTTTAGCTATTTATTTATTGATAATTATCAATATTTTCTAGTTTATGATTTAGACTGATTGATGTTACTTAGAGTTATTTTCCTATCACATTCCAACCCATGCGAACACTATACGCACAACAAAATTGCATGATTTCTCTTAAAATCGCAATGTTGTAGGTTTTGCGTGTTTATAAAGAAATTATTAAATGTCTGATTGTCCTCAATTTATTTAGAATTTTTTAGCAATCACAGCATTGGCAACCAAATGCAACCATTTCCAACCAAAATTTATCATAAAACAATTAAATCTACGACTTACTTATAAAATTGTACCTTATGTTGTAACGTATCTCGTGATTCGAGGCCCGCTGACACTTTCCAATAGCTGCTGATAATCCTTCCAACCTTGGTCTATGATTCTTCATGCTCCAACATCATCCCACGATAAAAATCTCTCATCTCAGCCCATCCCCTTGCCTCATAGAATCAACCGTGGAAACAAACAACAAGAGGAGAGAGGAGAGAGAAAGACTAAAAACTGATCTTTTGATTTGCCCAATCATTTTTTGTGTGGATTGAAGCATTGAAATGCAAAGAAAATTTCCATCTTGCTGCCCTCTTCCCTCAGCATGATGCCAACAGCCACCAAAATCCATTTTTGGATAAAAAATGGAGCGCTGAAAAAAATGGTACCCCCCCCCCCCATGATTTAGATTTTAAGACTTAAGCCTCTTTAATCAAGCATAAGTCTTTAATCTTTAAAATGTTTAGTTCAATTTCATATTTTTCACACTGCATCAATGGTTTCCTATCGAACAGAGACTGAAATAAACTCCGATTCACGAACGGACTAGATGGCGGCTTCATAGTGTCAAAATCTATCAATCTAGTCCCTATCATGTACTTTTTGGCTCCCAAATTACGTGGTTGCTTTATAATGCAAAACCTTATGGGGATTAAATGGAAAGCCAAACAGTCTTCGATCAACGAATCGAGACTTGCATTGCGTTCCCGATATCCAACTCTATCTAAGAAAACTCCAACTCATTAATCCACAACAACTGTTTTATTTTCCATGAAAATTTGGTCTTTTACGCCTCTCGAGCTCCTTTTCTACTTCAAAAACAGATCCCAAAATCCATCTCTCATTAGCGACCATGGGATAGGGTGACTTAACTTGTCGAATCCCATGAATTGATCTACACAAATTACAACCATAAAAAGCATCAAGCTGCCACCAAAAAGAATAGTAAACAAAGCATAAGAACAGCTCTCACCCTATCCCCTCACAAAATCAAGGCATGAAAATACTCAAGGGATAGGCCCAACTAATCTGACAAAAAGCCAGAGCAAGTCACTAACCAACTACTCCAACACAGATTGGCTAAAAAGAACTATCAAAGAAGTCATCCTAGGTGGTGACTGAAACTACCTACCTAACTTAGGACAACTAGACTAGGAACTCCTACTAGGCAAGAACTCCTATAGCATGGTCAGCATATATTCTCTTTTAACACATTTATCTTCAAAGTTTTCATACTTGGTCATGCAAAAAGGAGGGAGTTGAGTGTAATGACACAAGGAGAATAGGGCATTGGCCTCAGGTCCTGACTCGATACCCAAGAACCTACCAAGCTCTCACAAGGCAACACATCATCTTTTTCCTCTTCCTCTCACTTTTATTTTTCTCCAACCTTCCTTGGTAATTCCTTTTCAGCTAGATGACATCCCTAGGAAGACAAGGCATTGACCCTGGGTCTGCCTCATCCCCATGAACCTATCAAGCCTTTGCAAGGCGATAATCAACTACTCTTGAGATTTTTCTTTCTTGTTTGTTCTATTTTAGGGGTTGGAACCCCTTTTTACACACCTCTATTATATTTCAAGTATATTCAAAAAAAACTATTTCGACAAGCTTCTCTAACTACCTCACTACTAACCGAGACTCCTGGAATAACTGTCTACTAGCATGCTAGTAAAACAGGGTCACTAGGAGTACCTTCTAAAAATAGGTCCTAGAATACCTGATAATGTCTTGGACGGAGGTAGAAAACTACTCAAACCTCCCCCAAATATATCTAACCTAACCCTAGGACTTCATGCCTTGATTGCCAGTCACCAATAAAAGAACCATTCCCAAGTACATAATGTTAGATATGCTCAATGTCCCACCCTCATAAGGTGCCACCAATCATCCATGGTGCTCAAAGTTGTAAAGCCCCCATTATAAGGAGAGGCCATATGTGAGTCCGGATATTGATTGAGTGTTGACTTGTATGTTAGATGAGGTCTATGTGACCGGATGGCAAAAAGGTAACCATTGTAGGTCTAATCTTTGGGTTAGACAAAGTAGTTAAGTTGGTAGCAACTCGAGGAACATTGCATCAAGTTGCGGGGTAAGAGAGTTATCAGGGGCTCTAGCCAACAGTAAAGGGAATATTCCCTAGCAAACTAGTGGAGGTGCACATGAAAAGTCAATAAACACATGTGCATATGAAAGGTCAATAGACATGTGCATATGAAAGGTCAATAGACACATGTGCATATGAAAGGTCAAGAGACACATGGGCACATGGAAGGTCAACAAACACATGGACGTATGTAAGGTCAACAAACACATGTGCACATGGAAGGTCAACAAACACATGTGCACATGGAAGGTCAACAAACACAAGTGCATATGGAAGGTCATCCATCATGACCTCCTTCACAGGCTATAAAAGCTAAACCCCTTCACAACCATCAATTGTCTATCTTTCACCCAGTTAGAGTTGTTCCAGCTAGCCTTAAGCTCTTCACCTATCTTCTATCTAGATCACCATCTAAGCTTCACATTGGAAGCGCATGCATGGATAGAGCCATCTTTGTATCAATTGTTTGGAGCTAAAGAATTTTTTTATTCTCATCTTATCTATTGTGTACTCTCTATCCTTTCTCAGATTATGTTCATTGCGCCGTGTAATTTTTACATGGTATCAGAGCCCAGGGGGTTCTAGGGATCAAAGAGTGTGCAATAAGCAAAGGATTCAACAGCAAAGAGGAACAATGTCATTTTCCAAAAGTGGTTCTAGTGCATCAGGAAGCGGTGTAGGACTTGGTGCTACTATACAGGCTATTCAAACACTAAGGATGCGTCCACCAACCTTCAGTGAAGGCAAGTTAGATGGTACAAACTACACCTTGTGGAAGTTCGAAATTACAACTATCCTTGATTTTTATGAGCTTTTGGAGACTGTGCTGAGGACTGATGCAGAACCATAGCCTATCCCTGACCCATCAAATTCTAGTGTGATGATTACTCTAAATGAAAATCTTCTATGAGCTTGGAAACAAAGGAATGCAAATGCATTGTGTGCCTTAGTTACAAGCTGTTCTGACAGTGTTCAAACTTTGATTTAGCATACAACCAAAGCATTAGAGGCTTGAAATGTACTGAGGAGTCTGTATAAAATGCAAAACCAAACAAGGATTCGAAACTTGGAGAATCAACTAACAGCAGAGAAGTTTGCTGAAGGAGAGACGGCTAAAGCATTCATTACTCGGATTAAGAATCTACACGACCAAATGGTTGGGGTTGGGATACAAAAGACTAGTGAGGAGCTAGAGAGGAGGTGTCTTCGGATTTTTCCACAAGAGTTTGATGGACTAGTAACTACCCTTAATACTCAGGTGAGACCTCAAGCTTTGGCTTTTGAGGAGTCTTGTGCATTATTGATGGAGGAGGAGTTGAGGCTTAAAGCCTGAGAAGGAAGCAACAATGAAGATGTTGCATTCTCTACCAATGTAAAAGGCAAATGTGGTTCCTTCACCAAAAATGATGGTGACAAAAAGAAGGGCAATAAGAAGAAGTTTCAAGGAGAGTGCTTCTATTGCAAGAAGAAAGAACATGCAATCGCAGATTGTCGTGTCAAGAAGAAAGATGAAAAGAATGGTACCTTTAAAAGTAAAGGGAAAGAGATAGCCAATACAGTGAAAGCAAAGTTGGAGTTATTCATGGTGACCATTGAGGAAGTGTGCTCCTCATCGCAAGAAGAATCTATCACTGACTCATGGGTATTTGATAGTGGGGCCTCCTGTCACATGACTAACAAGAAAGGTCTATACAGTTTTATGTAGCCTCTACAAAAATCCATCACTGTGACATTTGAAAATGATGCAAAATGCCATGCTGCAGTCACAGGTACTATTTCTTTTGTTGCTGCAAATGATGAAATCAAAAAACTTTCAAATGTGTTGTATGTTCCTGAAATTAGGAGAAATCTATTATCAGTGTTGCTACCATAAGTAATCTTAGTCATGAAGTGAGGTTCAAGAAGACATGTGCAAAAATTATCAACAATGCTAGCAAAGTTGTTGGCAAAGGAGAAAGAAGGAACAACCTGTATGAGCTAAGTCCTCTTACAACCACCGCTAGAGTGACCACAAGTAAGCTTTGGCATGAAAGGTTTGGATACATCGAATTTACAATGTTGAAGGAGATGCACAAGAAAGGTATGGTTGCTCACCTACCTGCAGTGATTGAATTGAAGAAACCATGTGAAGCTTGTATGATGGGTAAGCAATAGAGAAAGGCATCTCCATAGAAAAGAAAGAATAGAGCGCAGGCTCCTCTAGAGTTGGTGCATGCTGACTTGTGTGGTAAGATACCTACATATGCCTTAGGGGGATCTTCTTATTTTATGTTGATTATCAACAACTACAGTAGGAAGATGTGGGTGTATTTCATTCGTGATAAGGCTCAAGCTTTTGGTAACTTTGAAGAATGGCTAAAACTTGTTGAGAATGAAACAAGAAAAAGTGTAAAGAAATTTAGAATAGATGGTGGTGGTGAGTTCAACTCAAAGGAGTTTGAAGACTTTTGCAAGAGCAAAGGGATCAAGTATCAATTGATGACGCCTCACACACCTTAGCAGAACGGTGTTGTGGAACACATGAATCGTACCATTGTGGAGATGGCAAGATGCATGCTAAAGGGCAAGGGATTTCCTAACCATTTCTGGGCTAGAGCTATTAATACTACAATCTACATTCTAAATCAAAGCTACAAAAAGGCTCTCAAGGGAGAAATACCTCATGAGACTTACACTGGTAAAAAATCATTTGGCTCACATTTTAGAATTTTTGGATGTGAACGTTATGCATATGTTCTAGATGAGAAGAGAAACAAGTTAAAACCAAAAAGTAGAAAATGTATCTTCTTGGGTTATAGTGATGAGTAAAAGGCTTACAAATTATATGACCAAGAGGCAAAGAAGATCGTCCACTATGAACCTATCCTGAGAGTTGTCCCTATCCTTAAGGAGGAGGAAGCATCATCTTCAAATGATGAGGAAAAATTTCACCAACCTAACATCACCCCATTGAAAAAGCCATTGCCACGTTGGGTGAAGCAGCTCTATGACCACAATAATCATATGGCTACATCTGTTGAGGAGAAGGCAGACAGACCAAGAAGGTCCAAGAGAATAGAGAAGCAAAGGAGGGCTTCTACTCACATAGTCAATATGGCCTTGATGGATGAGATTATGAGAGAAGTAAAGGAGCCATCTAACTTAGAAGAAGCACTTGTAGATCCAGCATGAAAGGCAACTATGCAAGTCGAGTATGACAGCATAATGAAGAATGATACTTGGGAGGTAGTGGATCAGCCAGCAAAGCAGAATGGAAGGTTATTGGCACTAAGTGGATCTGGAAAGTAAAGTACAAGGCTGATGGAACCTTAGAAAAGTACAAAGCTAGACTAGTTGCACAGGGATTTTCATAGTTTGAAAGGTTTGATTTTCAAGAGTCATTTGCCCCAACTACTAGAATGACAGCTATTCGCACAGTACTTGTAGTGGCTACCCACAAGCAGTGACCAATTTACCAAATGGATGTTGAGTCAACGTTCTTAAATGGTGGCCTCAAGGAGGAGGTGTACGTGGCTCAGCCACTAGGGTTTGAGGGCCCCCATTCTGAGAACAAAGTGTGTAAGCTGAAAAAGGCATTGTATGGGCTAAAACAATCTCCTAGAGCATGGTACTAGCGGATAGATAAGTTCTTTTTAAACTTAGATGTGCCTGAGATGCTAACTTACACGGATGGTGAAAAGTCTGTAGTGATTTTCCTATATGTGGATGACCTTCTTATTATAGGTGACTATGAAGATATAATCAACCAAACTCGAAAGGCTTTGAGTTTTGAGTTTGAAATGATAGACTTGGGCTTGATGCACTATTGTTTGGGGATTGAAGTCTAGCAAGAGCTAGGAAAGATCTTCCTCTCTCAGAAGAAGTATGCATGGGAGATCCTAAAGGCATTTGGAGGGCATTTGGCATGATCGAGTGCAAGGAGATAGCTATACCTATGAAGGTGAATGCAAAGTTTTCCATTGAGGATACATCAGCACTAGCAGACATTGGGATGTACAGGAGGTTGGTTTGATCTACTTGTGTAACACCAGACCAAATATCAGTTTTGATGTTGGTGTTTTGAGTAGGTTCTCAAACAAATCTCATGAGAGTCATTGGAAAGCTAGGATGCATGTGCTCATATACTTGAAGGAAACTCTTGACATGGTATCACATATAGTTCTGAAACTTCTCTTGTGGGGAACTATGACTTAGATTGGGCAGGAGACAGTGATTCCTAGAAGTCAGTTTCTAGTTATTGTTTCTCTTTGGGTTTAGGAATTTTCTCTTGGATTAGTAAGAAGCAGCCCCAATAGTGGCATTGTCTTCTACTACCGAAGCAGAGTACAAGGCAACTTGTTTTGCTACATGTGAAGCAGTATGGCTAAGAAGGATCCTATGGCATATGGGAGTGTAGGTTGAAGAACCAACTGTGTTGAGATGTGACAATCAGAGTTGTATCATCATTGCCAAAAATCCAATATTTAATGTGTGCACCAAACATATAGAGATGATCCAGTATCACTATGTGTGTGATTTGATCGAGGATGGGATAGTGGAACTGATCTACTATCTAACACAGGAGAATGGAGCTAACATCTTCACCAAAGCACTTACGAAGGATCTGCTTCAAGTTCATCTTCAGAGACTCGACATTGGGCTGAGGAGATAGTTCACCTACAAGTGGACATTGAAGGGGGTGTTAGATATGCTCAATGCCCCATCCTCATAAGGTGCCACCACCAATCATCCATGGTGCTCAAAGTTGTACAGCCCCCATTATGAGGAGATTCCATATGTGAGCTCGGATATTGATTGAGTGTTGACTTGTATGTCATATGAGGTATATGTGACTGGATGGCAAAAAGGTCACCCTTGTGGGTCTATCTTTGGGTTAGAAGGAGTAGCTAAGCTGGTAGCAACTCGAGGCACATTGCATCGAGTTGCGGGATAAGGGGTTTATCAGTGGCCTTAGCCAATGGTACATGAAATATTCCCTAGAATATTCCCTAGCCAACCTGTGGAGGTGCACATGGAAGGTCAACAGACACATGGGCACATGGAAGGTCAACAGACACATGGACATATGGAAGGTCAACAAACACATGTGCACATGGAAGGTTAACAAACACAAGTGCATATGGAAGGTCATCCATCATGACCACCCCCTTCACAAGCTATAAAAGGTAAACCCCTTCACAACCATCAATCATCTATCTTTCACCCAATTAGAATTGTTCCAGCTAGCCTTAAGCTCTTCACGTATCTTCTATCTAGATCACCATCTAAGCTTCACAGGAAGCGTATGCGTGGACAAAGCCATCTTTGTATCAGTTGTTTGGAGCTAAAGAATTTTTTTATTCTCCTCTTATCTATTGTGTACTCTCTATCTCTTTCTCAGATTCTATTCATTGCGCTGTGTAATTTTTACACATAAACACATATAGCATAAAAGAAAAGTACTCATAAAGAAAGAACATTACCTAGACTTGGCCACAATTAGCTTTTGTGCAGCAAGAGGCTCCCTCTAGGTTCTGCTAAATCTATCTAGCATAGCACTAAAATAAAACCCATTAACCGTGCCTGCACTAAACAGATACATGGCTCTCTTGGGCTAATGAAATGTGAATCTCACTACAAAATAATTGGTTGACTTGGCCTAATGAAATAAATGATATTGCGACAAAAGAAATGGCTCTCTTGGCCTTAAAAACACAAGTCATTTTGCTCTAGTCAAATATGGTCTACTTTGGCATGTAAATTGCATCTTATTAGACTTATCGAGCTAAACCAAAGTGACATAAGGTGTGAGGGCTAGCCTCATAACACATATGCATGCCAACTCACTATAATTCCATCATTGAGTTCTAATCTTGGACTATTTGTATATCCACAAGTTCAAGCGTTCCTACTAATATAATATCAATATGGGCTATTCCTTTTTGTGCACTATTAGCTAAATGAATGACCTCCTTGGGCTTGAGTATCTTATCATTAAAATAGAATGGTCGTTCTAGCTTCCCAAAGACCTCTTCTATAGAGAGATCCACGGATTTTAGCTCATTTGACACTTTCCTATTTGGATTTTTTAATGTGTCATTGTTACTACCCAAACTAGGTAGGGCTTCAATCCTAGGCCCATCACATTGGTGCATCCCAGAGCGGTGCATATTGTTAGATGTATCATTATGGCCTCTCGTCTCATCCACTTGGGAATTGACCATGGATCCACCTAGAATTCTTTGTCTCTCATCTAGCACACCAACCACACTTTTAGAGATTCTAGGCCTCCGAACCCATCTCCTTTTAATCTTTGCATGGCTCGATTGGAGGCCACCATCCCTTCTATTTTCATATTCTTTCATGATGACTGATCTATCTTGGCTCACTTCCTATCTATAACTTTCTCTAAATCAGATCATTTTACTAGATCCAACTCTAGGTGGGATCTTTACTATTGTAAATGTGAGGTTCCCTATCACCTTGGCTCTCAATAATTGAGATAGCCTCCACACGATAGTATGTATCAGCTATGTTTTGGGGAGAGTCATCTCATTGCCATGATTTTGTTTCAAACTTAGACCATTGAGGGGTTGTATAACCACTCTACTTCCCCCATTAGGCCTACACCAATTTCCATCTAGCTCATGGCTTTGGAACATGGGATTGGCTACACTAGGAGGCCAAGGTTCCTAAGCCTTAAGATCTTTATAGTTAATGCCAAGCTCCCTAGTATACTTATCATTTGCACCTCCAACATGACTAACACTCAGTAAATTTTGCCAATCCTTAAGGATTTCAAGGGTGCGCGGAAAACTCCAATAGCTCTCCCAACACCTCTGAACATATCTCTCATAATCATTTGCTTGAACCTTTTCCTCCTTCAATGACTTAGGGTTTCTTGTCCTAACTTGGAACTTTGTATTTATTTCCAAGCCATTGACAAATATTTAACCAAGCATATCTTCTAGTAGTTTTCTGACTCTCTTTGGCCAAAGCTTTAGAATGTCATCAAAGGCTCTCATGTACTTTGACGAAGGTATATAACTATTGCCTAATCTGCATAAGCTGCCCCAAGACATGAGTCATGGGAACCTTCTTTTCATATTCATCCAAAAATCTATCACATAATTCCTCAAATGATTTAATTTACCCTCTTAGGAGGCTCCAATACCATTTCCTAGCCTTTCCCTTTAGGGTACTCAAGAACACAAGCATCTGATGTAGATCATCAAACCCACTTGCAAGGCAAGTTATGCCATACTCTTTCAAGTGTAACGTCGAATCCTCATCCAATATCCGATTAGACATTGGGAGATCCCTATAAAGAGGAGGGCATCTAGTCCTCTCTTTGGAATCAACACAGGGTCCTCAAGGTCTTCATATTCATCTTGACCTAGCTCCAAGATCCCATGGCCCCTAATCTCTTCCATTTCTATCTTTATTGATCTAGGAAGGTTACTTGCTCCATGGACTTCCATGTCTACCAACTCAAAGTGGTTTAGGGAGTCTTATGACTTTTAGCATATCATTCTGATCCTTCCTCAAAGGATCTTCCATACCTTGCCCATTCAAAGGCCATTCCATAATGGATTTTTGCATGAGCTTTTTCCCTTCATCTAAAGTAGCTATATCAAAATTATTTAGAGTTTGAGGGTTGGGTTTTTTAAGCAACAGATTTCCCTTAACAAATAAGGCTTCTAACATCCTTGTGAGGTCTAATAGTTTAGCATGCTGACCCACCACATGGGACATTTCAGCCACAAATAAATTCCATTATATGTCATTACTTTTCCATGGCATTACGGCATTAGCATGTTCATTGCTCGATGCTATGACTGCCACAGGTTCCAACATGCTTTTTGCATATTCTCTAGGTTGATGGATGGTTGCACGCTATGGTTCTTGAATAGAGACTGCACTGAGGCGAGAACCTCAGTCCATGCCATCATACTAGAGGACAGACTAACAACTATGTGCTTACTATCCACATTACATAACTCATCTCTCGTAGAGGATTCACTCTCTACATAATTGATTAGGTCCATTAACAAATTTTAAATAGGGCAAATTCCATTTTATAAATACTTTAGTGCACCTCTAATGGACAAGGTTATAAATTTTAATTTTCTTTCTGGTCAATGTTCAAAAACTGCTACTTATTAGCGACACCCTGCCAATGCACCATCTCTTGAGACCTAAAATGGGCTTAACACTAGCTCTGTGGCTCTAGTCAAGCTTCTACTACACACCCAAACCACCCCTCACGGCCTCACGGCCACAAAGAGTGTCTAAGGGGTATACTACCCTAACCTCTAATGTCGAACTTTGTATTTGTATGGATTGTAATCAAAAGAATAACCCTTCCCACACTCCTCAGAGAGAGTCCCTACACATATCGGTGTAATACACCATGTAAGCACAAAAAAAGGGAGAGTGCCCCTCGGCTGATTGTTGCGACACCACTACGGCTCTTCTACACCTTGCATATTGGCCCCAAGATGCACCATGAACACATAAAGCACGTACGACACATAAACCACTCTTTTAATTGACTAATTATCTAGGAGATAATAGATAGTTCTCACTAAATATTATTGGAAGAGAAGGGGAGAGACAGAGTGGAGCGGAAGATGAGCCTTAGCTCATTGTTGTTCTTCTTCCATTATTCTTCCATCATACTAACTAAAAGAGACTTACACACATAGGTATGACTAACCAAGACTAACTATGGTTAAGTCACTGACTACACTGACTTATTGAATGTCACACAAGTGTACAGCTGTATCCAGCTAATGTCAGTCATATACAAAAAGATAGATTGTCTGAAGAGTAACAAGAGCTTCATATTATAACACTCCCCCTCAAGCTCAAACCATCTCATAAACTCCAAGTAGTTGTTTGAAGTATATGAAATTTTCTTTACCAATAAACTTGGTAAATATATCTACTACCTGGTCTACAGTCTTTACATGAATCAAGTCAATCTACCTTGTAAGAATCATTTCTCTAATGAAATGGTAGAGAACCTCAATATTTATGGACCTAACATGGTAGACAGGATTGCTAGCCAACATAACACTACTGAGGTTATCACAATGCAATCTCACTCTACTTTTCAGCTGTATTCCCAAGTCTTTCAGCAGTTTCATTAACCAAACTGCTTCGCAAGCCACCAAGGCAGCTCCTCTATACTTAGCTTCTGTACTAGACAATGCAAAAGTATGTTGTTTCTTACTCTGCCAACTGATCATACCATTGCCCAATCCAAATGCATAACCACTAGTTGACCTCCTGACATAGGCACAACCAGCCCAATCAGCATCAGTAAACCCTATTAAGTCGAGGGATTTCCCATATGCATAAAATAGCCCATAATCTATACTACCCTTTATATATCTCATGATCCTCCTGACTGCATCCAAATGTGGTTTGCGAGGCTTGTACATGAACTGACTAATCGGCCCCACTACATAACATCAGTCAGGACGAGTAATAGTCAAGTATATCAAGCTACCCACCATCTATCGATACATCGTCACATTCTCTATGTCATTCCCAACATCAATCTGCAGCTTGACATTTTGATCAAGAGATGTCTCCATAAGCTTGTATTCAGCCATACCATACTTTTGTAATATGTCATGAGTATATTGCTTCTGTAGCAGCCATATACCTTGAGGCATAGAGACTAACTCAATCCCAAGAAAATACTTTAGCTCACCAAGGTCTTTGACTATGAATTCAACCTGTAAACATGATTTAATTTCAGCAATGCCCTCTTCATTTTCTCCAGTGATGATAAGATCGTCTACATAAACGACTAGAAACACATATCCATGATCTGTCTTCTTCGTGACAGGCTATGATCTGCATCACCCAATCTAAATCCATGTTGCTATAAATAACTTTTGATCCAAGAATTCCATGCTCTAGGTGCCAATTTCAGCCCCATACGAAGCCTTTTTCAGCTTACATGTGTAGGAAAGTCCAGGTGAACATAGCCTTCAAGCTACTCCATATATACTTTCCTCAACCAAATCACCATTCAAGAAAGCATTCTTGACATCCATTTTCCATAATTTCCAACCTTGCATGCTGCCAGGAGCAATGACTGTTCTGATTGTTGCCATTTTAGCCACTGGACTGAAAGTCTCCTCATAGTTAAGGCCATATTCTTGTGCATACCCTTTTGCAACCAGCCTGGCCTTATAGCGTTCTAACAAGCCATCTGACTTGCACTTAACCTTGTACACCCATTTGCAACCAATGGGGACTTTGCCTTCAAGAAACTCAACCAATCCCCATGTCTCATTTTCAGCCAGGGCTGCATACTCCTCATCCATGGTAGCACACCAGTTATCATCTATAACTACATCATCAAACTTTGTAGATTCTTTGTAACCTATCACACAAGCCATATATGCATAATGGTAGGCTGAATAACCAGTGTATGTAAACCTGTCAATTGCTTTTTTGACTCTCTCAGATCTTTGTAACTATGGATCACTCTGAGCTTGCCTCTCATGAGGCGGTGTCGTGATGTTATGAGGACACAATGTGAAAAAGTATGGAATGCATCATCATCCAACTTCTTTATTGATCTAGAGAATCAATGTGATCTGAGTCATTAGTATTAGTGTGAGTTGCATGGATTATCCGAAAATACTAGATTTTTGGATAATTTTAGCATATTTTTTATATGATTTATTGTAAAAATTTAAAAAAGTTAGAAAAAGCTTCTAAATCAGGATGGCATGCAAAAAGCTAGTTGCTTTTTCAACCAGTTAGGGGATTTTCACAAAAAAGACAGATTGACGAAATCGCGCACGTCGCGATCATTGTAAATAGGCTGAAAACTGCAGATTGAACTGAAAGGAGAAGAAGAAGTGATCTGGGAGATCCGTGATCATATGTCCTGGAGTTTTACCCCCCTTTTGGAGCCAACCGAGCCATCAGATTTGGGTTCCGAGCAACAGAGAAAAATTTGTAATTTTGACACACGTTTTGTCCTATGAAGGAGCTCTATGAGAACTAATGCCTGGAGATTGCTTCTGAGTAGTGCGAAGATTCCAGGTTCTTTCAATACATATTGATTCAATTCATTGTGATTTGTTTTTGTAGTTTTTACCACTTGGGTATTCTCTATCTTCTCTTCCATCTCCTATCTCTACTTCCTTCTACTTCTGATCCCCGGTGGATTCGACCTTTCGACAAAAACCCCTCCGACATTGGTGAACCCAACGTGAAAGGTCGCCACAGAAGAAGGAAAGATAATATGGGAGAACCTTCGAATACAATCTCCAGTGATGTTTTGCAACAATTGGTGCAAAATATGAATATGCTTATGCAGGTACAACAACAACAACAGGTGATGCAAGCTTCAGCTCAAACAGAAAGTGTTGTGATGAATGCTTTGCAAGCAGTTGAGCGTGAGGTGAAGTTATTCAATGGCAGGAATGTATCTGCATATGTACATACCTATGCTTAGAAGATTGAATTTTTTGGAGTGGCTTAATCTGCATGGAGCCGGTATTTTGTATGTGTTACTGTTCATGAACTAAAAGCACGGATTACTAAATTATACTTGCAGGATGCTGACTGGGTAGCCTTCAAGAAGACACTCAAGGAAGAATTTTACATTGAGGACACCAGTTTGATTATACGCAAGACTTTTTAGGAGTGGGTTATACAACCCAATAAGGGTTTTGTGGCTACAGAATTGTTAAGAGAATTTGAAAGTAGATTTGAGCAGTTGGATCTTGCAGAACAGCAAGCTTGTGCAAGTCAAAAAATTGAATTGTTTCTACAGGCAGCTAATCCTGAGCTTCAAGAGAAGCTTGATGATTTGCTGGAGGATCAAACTATAGAGACAGGTTTGAAAACAGAGTGGAGACATGTCAAGGAAGTTGTTAGTGCGCTTGTGAAGAAGCATAGAAGAAGAGAAAGATTTCATGTCTCTAGCTTGCCCACTATTACAAGTAAGACAGTTGAAGTATCCAGTAAACCACCCGCTTCTGTGGCTAACCCTATGGCTGTACCTGCTATTGTTCCCTCTGTTAGGGAAGATGTCTTGGATGAATTGGTCAAAGGGATGCGGGATCTTCAATTGAAGGTTGCAAAATTGGATGAAAACGGACAAGAGGAAAGGGGACGGGACAACAACCCCTAAGCTTGGAAAAAGATGTATATGATGTGACAGTTTGCAGCACGAGAGAAAGGATTGTGCTACCTATCAGGAGACCTTGGTACGACAGCTTATCTTTTGGAAAGATGGCAAGATCCATGCACAAGAAACGGGATTGCCTCTTGCTTTGAATTTTGGAAAGGGAAGTATGCAGAAGTTGTTGGAAGACTTGGCTGTCCGAAATGCTTATGCGGCAGTACATGCTTCTACATTTGGTCTACAGTTGGATAGAATGCATGGCCAAGTGATGGTTGTTCCAAAGGCTGAAATATGGACACATGCTTTACATGCATCTAAAAAGAGAAAGGTCACTGATAGTGAAATGTCTCATGCAGGGCAAGACATTCTTGGCATAACTGATTGGGAATAGCCGATAGATGCATATTCAGTGTATGCATATTTAGCAAAGGTACAAAACACAGATGTACTTGTGGAAGAAAAATGAAAAAGAGATGAAGATATTGTAGGGACATCTAAAAGAATGACAAGAAGAAGTGTGGATCAGCCTATAGCTGCAAATCAGCCACCTCCCGAGCATGTTATGGAAGAGATCAGTCAGAAGCAAAAATAGGATAACAAACAAGAGGGAAAAAAGAAGGGCAAGCAACCAGGATATAAGTTGCAATCTGACATTGAGACAGCCACAGATCTTAAGAAGGTTCTTGAAGAACGGATCTTAAACAGTCGGGTGGAATTTACCTTGGGAGAGGTGCTTAGCATTGCCAAGTGAGAATTTCATGATGAGATCATTGACATAATTAAAAGGAAGCATTAGTTTCTTAGTGATACCACTAGTGCATTGCTGCAATTTGAAGAGGAAATTGGTTTGTTGGGTATTCAGTTTGAATATGAGCATGAAGTAAGTAGTGGAATATCTATACAGGATGCTACTAATCAGTGGACAACATGTGGAAAAGAGAAGAAAGTGGCTGAAAATGCATTGTCTTGTAGCAATATGCATGGTGGAGTAAGGCAAATGCAACAATATGGAGAAGAGACTCTAGGATTTATTCCTCGAAGTCACTACACAAGAAATCATTGGGCTAGAGCTACCACTGAAACGGCAGTGAAAATAGGGGAGTGTGAAACTCCTTGTGTTGCTTTACTTGACCATGGGTCTGAGATAAATGTCATTGAGCGGGGATTGTATGAAAATGGTGCATGGCCTGTGGACACTGATCATGGTTGGTGTATGAGGGCTGAAAATAATTCTTCAGGGAAGCTCTATGCTCCATGTCCTAATGTAAAAGTGACAATTGGTGATGTACTAGAAGAGCAACATTTCTTTGTGCAAGATAATTCCTCATATGCAGTGATTTTGGGACAGCCCTATATTACAAGAGTGCGTATGGAAACAAATGTACTTGATGATGGTTCTGCTTATGCAAGAGTCAGAAGCAAAGATGGGAGGAAAGCAGTCCAGTTTCTTACTGTTTGTGTTAATTATCCTAGAAATTGTGATATGCTTCGAGAGTCTCCTTTGGTTCCAAATGCAAGGGAATTCAAAGGCCTGGATTTTCATTAAGCAC
Organism: Lygodium microphyllum; assembly: GCF_053477565.2. Taxonomy (NCBI): domain Eukaryota; kingdom Viridiplantae; phylum Streptophyta; class Polypodiopsida; order Schizaeales; family Lygodiaceae; genus Lygodium; species Lygodium microphyllum. The sequence goes on along the minus strand of NC_141135.1, from coordinate 46,698,287 downwards.
TGTTATAATGCGGGGCTACAGTAGTGTTGTTCAGAGGTTGTACTCACCTCTTGATGAAATGAAGCATGTATTTACTATTGGTAATTATCAGTTTAAAGCAAATAGTTCATGTTGTTTTAAGCCTATGAAAGCTATGTGTAGGGCTAAACACATATTTATGAAATGGACTATTAAGAAACTGAGATCATTGGGGCTGTTAGCTGAAAATGATGGCATTTCAGGCATCTTTTATGGGCTGAATATTACTGACTTTATGGCTAAAATTTCAGCAACTATACATGCAGAAAATGAGGCTAAAAACAGAGTGTTGTCAGTATGTTCTTTGGATATGTACGATGTTATAGCATTGTTTGCTCAGCAGGAAGGATTACAATGGGCTGAAGCACTTATGGAGACAAAGTATAAGACAGTTGACAAAAAGGTGAAACCAATTGCTTTGCCACTTCCACCAGAGAGTGAGGGTACGTATGAAAAAGTGTCAAGGCATCCAAGTTTACGAGATCCTAAAGATATAGGTCATCAGTTTACATCTGAAACATTACAGGAATTGAAAGTTGGTGTAGAAGGGTTTCTTTTGCCTGCTGAGAGAAACTATTTTATGCAGATGTTGGCTAGACATGGAAAGGCATTTGCATTTCAACTAAGTGAAATAGATTGTGTGGATCCAAATGTTGTCTCTCCTATGGTCATATTTACTGTGCCACATGTACCATGGAGCTTGAGGCCTATTCCAATGCCTAAAGCTTACTTACCAAAGCTGATGGATTTGCTAAATGAAAAGATTCGCATGAAGATATTGGAGCCTTCTTCAGCCCCGTACTCAAATCGTTGGTTTACTATGCCCAAAAAGAATGGGGCTTTGAGATTTATTCAAGACATGCAACCGGTCAATAAAGTGACCATAAGAAATGTGGGTGCAGATCCTGTGGTTGATAAATTTGCAGAGGCTTTTGCAGGCAGAGCGATTTATTCTTTGGGTGATCTTTACTCGGGGTATGATCAGTTTCAGTTTGCAATTGAAAGTAGGGATATCACAACCATGAAGACTCCTTTGAGGTTAGTAGGATGTGTACTCTCCCACAGGGTGCAACAAACTCAGTGGCACACATGACAAATTCTATGAATAGGGTACTCACGGATTTTATACCACAATTGATTATGCCCTTCCTGGATGATGTTCCAATCAAAGGGTGTATAGTGGATGAAAAGAATGAAGAGATGGATGCTCATGGATGCAGACAGTTTGTTGTAGATCATATTGTGGATTGTGAGAGGATTTTGATATGTCTAGAAGAGGTGCATTTAACTCTTTCTGGACAAAAGTCTGTCTTTGGAGTTGAAGAGGTTTTGATTGTTGGAATATGGTTGCAGAGGATGAGGAGGACTCAGAATCCGGTGACAACTAGGATTTTGGCACATACTGGAGGATGTCTAGGTTCAGAGGGGGTGAATGTCATGATGTTATGAGGACACAGTGTGAAAAACTATGGAATGCATCATCATCCGACTTCTTTATTGATCTAGAGAATCAATGTGATCTGAGTCATTAGTATTAGTGTGAGTTACATGGATTATCCAAAAATACTAGATTTTTGGATAATTTTAGCATATTTTTTATATTATTTATTGTAAAAATCCAAAAAAGTTAGAAAAAGCTTCTAAATTAGGATGGCATGCAAAAAGCTAGTTGCTCTTTCAGCCAGTTAGGGGATTTTCACAAAAAAGACAGATTGACAAAATCGCGCACGTCGCGATCGCTGTAAACAGACTGAAAACTGTAGATTGAACTGAAAGGATAAGAAGGAGTAATCTGGGAGATCCGTGATCAGGTGTCCTGTGGTTTTACCCCCCTTTCAGAGCCAACAGAACCATCAAATTTGGGTTCCGAGTAGCAGAGAAAAAGTTGTAATTTTGACGCACATTTTGTCCTACGAAGGAGCTCCGGGAGAACTAATGCCTGGAGATTGCTTCTAAGTAGTGCAAAGATTCTAGGTTCTTTCAATACATATTGATTCAATTCATTGTGATTTGTTTTTGCAGTGTTTACCACTTGGGTATTCTCTATCTTCTCTTCCATCTCCTATCTCTACTTCCTTCTACTTTTGATCCCCGGTGGATTTGACCTTTCGACAAAAACAACTCCGACAGCGGTACATAACGACTCTGCCTTGCTCCAGGCATCATAATAGACAGAATGTCCAACTCACTATCCAAACTGTCATTGTTAGATGACTCATAACATGCTGTAAGTGGACGTGTCACATCCTTAAGTTTCTTTTCTTTTCCCTTATCCAATCTCCCCCTCACTAACATATCCGTGTCAGTGGACATAGAAGTAGGACTGCCCAATCATCCTAACCAAGGACTTACTATAGGTGACCCATCACCTGTAGGACCACTCATAAATATACTCACTATAGGTGTATTTTTAGCATTACTAGTGATGGTTGATCCATCAGTGGACACTGTAACAGGATTACCATACCACGATGCCAACTCGTCAAAAACAACATCTCTACTAATCAATGTCTCATGTGTAGATGGTACATAACACTTGTAAGCTTTTCAGTCATATGCATAACCAAGGAACATATTCTTGATAGCTTTAGGATCCGATTTCTTCCTCTTTTCATCAGGAACATGCACATATGCAATGATGCCAAATACCTTCAAGTGTGAAATGTCAAGCTTATGACCACACAACCTCTCATATGGAGTTACATCATGAATCCTTGTTGTAAGGGTTCTATTCAGCACATAGACAGCAGTCACTACTGCTTCAGCCCAATAACCATTTGGCAAACTCTTCTCATTCAGCATAGCTCTTGTTGATTCCATCAATATCCTATTTTTCATTTCTATTATACCATTTTGCTATCGTATATAGCTACAAGTTAACTGTCTTATGATCCCATGTTTAGCAAGGTACCTATCAAAGTAATTAGAGACATATCCTCCACCTCCATCTGATCTAAGACATGAAATTTTACATCTCAACTCATTTTTAGTATGCTTCTTGAAGTCCTTGAATGCATCAAACACATCATCCTTATGTTTCAATATGTAAAGCCCAGTATACCTACTAAAATCATCAATGAAGGATACATAGTAACGAGCACCACCAAACAAAGCATTATGAGATAGACCCCATACATCTGAATGTACCAACTGCAAGGGTCGTGAACTATTCCATATATGTCTCATAAATGGAAGCCGTGCTTGCTTTTCAAACTGACATGCATTACATACATGTCCAAAGTCATGATACTTGAACTTAGGCACTCCAAGCACAATCTCCTTCTGCTGCATAGATTTTAGCTTTTGTACATTCACATGACCGATCTACTTATGCCATATCTCAACATGCCGTATAGCACCATCACCATGTGCAAACATGGTCGCTTTCAATTCTGGATTTGATGCAGCAAGAGTAAACATTCTGCCATCTCTTCGGCCTCTAGCAATTAATTTGCAGCCATTATCATATTCTTCAACAAAGCATCCATCTCTATTAAATCACACCTGCAGATTCTATTCTGCCATATGTCCAACTGACAAAAGATTATTGGTTATTGTAGGTATATATAGTACATCATGCAGGCTCTTTTTCTTGCTATCACGCTTCAACAGAGGTACAACTCCTTCATAACCATGTGAACCTGCAACCATCTCATCAAACCATTCTCCATGGGTGTCATATGATTTGAATCCCCTGAATCAATATACCATCTATCATCTATGTTCTTCCTAAATGTATTCTTAGATACATGCTGCATGGCAAACAATCTGTCAACCTGTTCATCATGAGAGCACCGCTAGAAGATGCATAGTGCCCATGATGTTTGCCCTTTGCCTTCATATCTCCCTACTTCTTGTAATAATCCTTTGCAATGTGTCCATATCTGCCACAATAATGACAGCCCTTATCTCTGTTTGAGTAATCATTTGACTGCCATGAACTAGATCCACCACCTCTACCATGGGGTGATCTCCCCCTGCCTTTAAAGCCGCCCACGCTGGCCCTGTGTATTTGTGCCATGCCAAGAATTCTATTGATGTTGTTCATAAGTGTTTCGAGTGTCTCCTCAACCTCAAAAAGAGCCACGGCCTCTGCCATCTCCACTGCGCTGGCTAGAGTAAAGAATAGTGTCTCTGCTTTGGGACGTACTAGAACCTGTATTCAGCCTAAGCTTAACTTCCTCATGCAGGAGCGAAGCAATCAGCTCATCCCAATCAAGGGATTCAACTCTCACAAAAATAGACGTATCAAATGCTTTATACACTTTGCCAAGTCCATTCAATGTCACTACAATCATATCATCCTTAGACACTGAAGATCCAATGGTGGCAAGCTGATCCGCTATGTTCTTGATCTCTATAGTGTAGGCCTGAATGCTTCTGCCATTCCTAGACATGTTATTAAACTATTACTTTAGATGAATCTTTCTTGCATATGTTACATTTTCATAATTCTTCATGAGTATGTCCCATGCATCCTTTGGGAAACTGCATCCAGTAATATGTATAACCATAGCATCTGATATACATAAGAAAAACCAATGTAACACCTTGCATGCTCTCTCAGTTCCATAGCTTATGAGCCCTTTTCTGATTATTTGTTGGATTCCTTTCATGGATTTCAAGTTCAACCTCATCACCTGTACATAGGTCCCAATAACCTCTACCAACTAAAAAATTCTTCATACGAAACTTCCATAAAGCAATTTTTTTGTTGTCCAGCTTTTCTCCCACAATTTGAGTGATATTGTCAGCGCCTTGAGCATTTTCCATAGTTGCAGCTTAGGTATTCAGTGATGTATACAACCTGTAAGTATCTGACTCCTTTTTCCACAGTTCAGGACCAGTTTCTTGCTATTCAAGACAGTTTCTTGCAATTCAAGACAGTTTTCCTGACAACCTACTTGTTATAAACTGTATTCCAACAATGAAAAAACACAATCCACTAAGCATAAACCAAGCTCAAATCAGTTCAAAACATTCTATGGTAGTGGCAAAACATCCCAACAACAAACTATGGCCATACAAGTATCAATGTTTCTATTGTATGCAAGTAGCAGTACCAAGTAGCAATGTTTCTATTGTATGCAAGTAGCAGTACCAAATACCAAGTATCAATGTTTCTATTGTATGCAAGTATGCAAGTAACAAACTATGTCCGTACAAGTATTAATGTTTTTATTGTATGCAAGTAGCAATACCGAATACAGCCATCCCACTGCTATAACTAGCATTATTTTCTCTGTTAAAATAAGAGTATTTAGATCTCAAAACAGCACCAAAATATCTCATTCAGTTGCCACTCTATGCAGGAGTTGATACATGTCCAGCTGGTTAGAATATATTGCATGTATATCAAGTGAAGATGATAGGTATCCTTTCTGCAAACAATAACCAGTCAATACCCTAGTATAACCAGCAACAAATCAGTCCAAACTTTGGACTTTCAACACTCATAATATCCCAAAAAGCATCTTCCACTCAAGTGGTATGATCCAAGCATTTGTGTCAGTAGCAAATACAGATACTTCAACCTTGTATCTATATTGTTTCAAAATTTAGGACAGCAACCAGTTCACTGTTTCTAGCCTGCAAATAAGCTCCAAAACTGAGCATTTAACACTCCAATATCATGCTCAAATGCATGATAATAAGGACATATACATTGTTAGGATGAAAGCCACTAGTGCCCTGGAATCACCTGTTGTTTACTATAGTAAACAGCCAGTCTGCACATGTCTATGTTGAATATGTCAAAATCTGTGAGGAATTTGAAAAAACTTTATGTTGCAAAATTGTAGACCACGTCAAAATGGTCAAGAATTGTGGGCTGTTTCTCCAAAAACCATTTCTATAGCAAGATATAGCTTCTGCAAAAAAACGAGCTACAAGCACAATCTCCTTTGATGACGTTTTCTTCATATATGATGTCTTGATGTCAAATTGCCACTGCCAAGCCTTTAGGCTTCAGGCATTCAAGCTCTGATACCATGTTGGAAGAGAAGGGGAGAGACAGAGTGGAGCGGAAGATGAGCCTTAGCTCATTGTTGTTCTTCTTCCATTATTCTTCCATCATACTAACTGAAAGAGACTTACACACATAGGTATGACTAACCAAGACTAACTGTGCTTAAGTCACTCACTACACTGACTTATTGAATGTCACACAAGTGTACAGTTGTATCGAGCTAATGTCGATCACACACATAAAGATAGTCTGACTGAAGAGTAACGGGAGCTTGATATTCTAACAAATATTCCCCAAAGAACGGTACTAACCCTATGGCTTAGGGTACCTTATCTTCTCAACGTAAGTCATCGTTCATGAAAATAATTCGTGTGCATCCAAGACGATACCATGTTTTGCATGCAATGCAATTGTGTATGATTTATAGCGCTCAAAAAAATTTCCTTATTGACAACCAACGTTGTGAAGGTGCAAAAACATGTCTTCTCATGCCTTTACTCTAAACGAGATTGCTGCGTTACCTAGGGCTAGCAGTGAGTATGCTCCTGTGCTATTGGACCCTCTTAATTTTAAACCTCGCATATCCTATGTGCCATGCATTAGAAAAACATCATAATTTAGCATATTATAAGTACTTAACATCCCCCTTCTCCCTACTGCTTAAGATTGTGCATTCATTGGTAAGTTTAGAGTATATTTTTATGTATTTTTCCTTCATAAAAATATAAACACCCACTTTAATATAGAGATAGGGCTGATGAACTAAGGCTCACCCTCATGTTTTAGCCTTATCGTACATTCACAAATATCAATATAATTTTTTTCTATTTTTTAAATACAAAAAATGATTTTTTTTCATTTTTTCTTATTTATTGATAATTATCAATATTTTATCATTTACTGATTTAGACTAATTGATCTTATTGAGAATTATTTTATCATCACATTCCATCCATACAAACACCATATGCACAACAAAATCCCAAAATTGCATGATCTTTCCTAAAACCCCAATATTGTAGGTCTTGCGTGTTTATAAAGAAATTATTAGATGACTGATTTTCCTTGATTTTTTTAACATTTTTGAGTAATCACAACATTGTCAACCAAATGCAACCATTTCCAACCAATTTTTATCATAAAACGATTAGACCTACGACTTACTCATAAAACCACGCCTTATGTCGTATGTATCTTGTGATTAGAGGCTTATTGTGCTTCCCAACAGTTGCTGACGATCCTTCCAACCTTGATACATGATCCTTCACACTCCAACATCATCCCACGATCAAAATCTCTAATCATAGTCCACTCCCGTCTCTCATAAAATCAACCATAGAAACACACAACAAAGAGGAGAGATGAGAGAGAAGAGAGGAGAGAGAAATACTAAAAACTTATATTTTTATTTATTCAATAATTTTTTGCATGGATGGAAGCGTTGGAAGGCGAAGAAAATCTCCATCTTGCATCCTCTTCCCTCACCCCGATGCCAACAACCACCAAAATCTATTTTTGCATTAAAAAATGGGGCACTAAAAAAAATGGTGCCCCCCCCCATGATTCAAATTTCCAAGCTCAAGCCTCTTTAATCAAGCTTAATTCTTTAACCTTTAAAATATCTAGTTTAATTTTGGAGTTTTCACACTGCATCAAATGGTTTTTTGCCGAACGGAGGCCCAAATGGATACTAATTTGTGAAGGGATTGGATGGCTAGCTTTGTAGTGTCAAAATCTATCAACCTGGCCTCTACCATGTACTTTCTAGTTCTCTCGAATCACATAGCTGCTCTTTACTGACTGTCAAACTTTGCATGGATTAAATGGGGGTTCAAATGGACTCTAGTCGACGAACCGAGACTTGTGTTGCATTCCTAGCATCAAAACCTATCTAGAAAAACTCCAATTCATCAATCTACAATTGTTTCATTTTCCATGAAAATTTAGTCTTCTATGCCTCCGAAGGCGCTTTTTCGCTTTAAAAACGAGTCCCAAAATCCAGCTCTCACTATACTTATTTTTTACCTTGGTTTCTCAATTAGATCAGGATCTCTATCAAATGGATGTTAAGATGGCTTTGTTACATGGGGACTTGCATGATGAGATTTATATGCTACAGCCTAAGGGCTTTTAAGAAAAGGGTAGGAAACACCTAGTGTGTAAGTTGAGAAAGGCCTTTACTATCTTAAGTAAGCATGTAGGAAATGGTATGATAAGTTTGATACCTTTAAGCAATCATAGTCATACTTCCATAGTGATATGGATCCATGTCTCTCTCTACACAAAGAATACTCATTATGACAGCCTTATTATATTTATACTTTATGTGTAGATAATGTGTTGATTGTTGGAAGCGCTCATAATGAGCTAAGTACTTTGTAAACTCGGTTCAAGAAGAGATTTGAGATGAAGGACATGGGGCAAGCCTCACAAATTTTTGGGATGTGCATTGCACATGATCACTCTAAGGGACTCCTTTGCTTATCACAAAAGGAGTATATACAAAACGCCATTGACTACTTCCATATACAAGATATTAAGCCTATTGGATGTCCTTTACCATCCCATATAAAGGTCAATCAGGTATATTATCTCTAGTCGGATGAGCAGAAGACTGATATAGTCAAGATCACTTATACATCTGCAATGGGCAATTTGCAATATGCCAAGATCACCACTCACCCTATGATACCATTTGCAATGGGAATTGTGGCACACTATATGGCTACATCGGACAAGCACCATTGGGATATTGTGAAAGGTATCATGAGGTACCTAAAAGGCACTATAGATATGAGCATTTGTTATGGTGGCCAAGATACTACAGTTGTGAATTACACTAACTTTGACTTTGTAGGACATGTAGATAGTAGGAAGTCAACCTCTAGCTATGTCTTCACTTTTGCTGGAGGAGTGGGAGATGTGGCGCATGATATGATTATACCTAGCAAGCACCATTGGGACATTGTGAAGGGTATCATGAGATGCCTAAAAGGCACTGTAGATATGAGCATTTGTTATGATGGCGAAGATACTACAGTTGTGGGTTACACAAACTCCAACTATGTATGACATGCAAATAGTAGGAAGTCCACCTCTAGGTATATCTTCACTTTTGCTAAAGATGTTGTTTCTTGGATATTCAGGGTGCAAAAATACAAGGCCTTAACTACTTTTGAGATAGAGTATGTTACAGCCACTAAGGCTTGCAAAAAGGCCCTATGGTTGGTCGCCTTAGTATTGATGTTACTCGTATATTGCATTCAGATTCTATGAGTGCTATTCAATTGCCCATGAATGCAATCTTTCATGTGAGGACAAAGCACATTGAGGTACACTATCACTATGACTTCATCAAGGAGGTGGTCGAGAACAAGTCTATTGAGCTTGTCAAGATCTCAGCACGATTGACAAGAATTCTATATATTTTCTCGCTAAAAGTCTCTCAGTGGAATGTTTTCCCTAATGATGGACATAGGATGAGGTGACATCTATTCCATCATCCTATTGTACTTTATGTACATTTGCACTTTGTCACTTTTTTATTGTCTTATCCTTACTCAAGGCACATTCACCTTTAAGTGGGAGGTTGTTGGGGGTAAAGTCACATGTGTCTATACCACTTTCTATTTATTACACACATCATGATCGCACACATGTACACTGCAGATGGCAAGCACCCATCATTGTCACTTTATTCTTTACTCTTTTAGTGACTATTGAATAATGGAAGGACGGTCACACATTACGACTTTTGGAGTTACCACATACAGTATCTCTCTCTCTTGCTTTCTTGCTCCATCCACCATAACTATTGCTTTGCTCTTGCTTTGCTATTACTTCCACTTGTGTGCTTCCACTCAAGTTCTACCTTTTAGTTTGTTGGTAAGTGGCCTTCTGTTAGTAGGCCCAATGTCTCTATTAATTCATCTTAGAAGCAATCGGGTTTACACCTAATTACCACCTCCTATCATAGTAAGCAAATGCTACTCTTACCTCTAAGGAAAGTAACCCATCAGCTCTGATTGATGTAGATCCTCTCTCATAGGTTTGCAATTCTCCAAGGTGAAATTAACAACTCATGTCTATGCAAGTCAAAATCACTTCAAGCTGAATCATAAACTCTAGAAAGAATTTGGCTATCTAGGTCTACAATCCAAGAATTTCCTTAGCATATTTGTTCATGTAACGTTTGGTACTCACAAATAGTGTATTCCTTATTTAAATAACCCAATGTGCAACTAATGAAACTCTTACAATAAGACTTGCAAATTTATGGGCGTAGCTTAAAACCATATGGTCGAACCTTATACATTTAGATTCTATTCCTTAAGACATTTCTAACAATATATAATAGGATATGTGTTGCTTAGTTGTAACACCAAAATAGTGATTATATATTTGTAAGTGACCACTAGACACAAAATTTGAGCCACATATCCATTCTTTCACCTAGTTTTATTTCCTTTTTTTTAAGCCTACCTTGTCAAATAGGCCTACAAAGGATATGTCTCAAGTTGTATATTTACAAAAGAAGCACTTGAAAGCCATTCTTTGTTCATGGATATAAATATTCAATTCATTTTCTAGGTACCACCTTGAGCATGGTTGGGGGATAGTTCTTGAGATGTTTCTGAAGCTCTATGGTTTTGAGGTAAATCAAGCAACAATATGCATTTTTGTAGCTATAGCTCCCAAGACAATAGACGCATCCTTCCAAGCACTAGGTACGTAATCACATTTTCATGGATTTCGATGTTTTTGTTAGTCATTTTCTTTGCTTGAAAAGGAAATGTCCAAATTATTTAATGTTGTAAAGCAATTTGAGAAACTTCTAAATGATAAGCTAGCCCATTGTTTATAATGCGAGCCAATTCTTTATTGTTTATTTAGGATGTCACCTGAAATGGACCATCTAGAGACACCAAGTACCACCAAGCCAAGCAGTAGTAGTGAGGAATCTCCTAAGACCGAGAGAAACTCACCCACCCACCTCAACCAACTAGCATATGGCTTGTTGGTAGCTAGGATAGATGAGCTAGTTATGTGACATCCTTGAAAAAACCCATCAAATTTGAGTGCGAGCTGGGTGATCCAAAGAGAGGGGAAGGAGGTCAATGTGATTTTTGTAATATAACATCAAATTTGCTACTACAAACTCAATTTAGAAACAAGTTTTCTACTATTTGGGGGATATCACTTTGAATAGCATCATATTTTCTACTAAAGACATTATCTACAAATAAATTTTCAATTTGACTGATATCAAGAAGTCAATGAATTAGCTCTTTTTTTTTTCAAATGGTTGGTCTTGTAGATGATTGTCGAGCAGTTTCTAGTTAAGGATTGGTGTTATAACTTTTAATATTTTACAAGTAGTATAGTAAATTCAAAGAGATTTAGATTTAATTTAGGTGTGGAACGATTGGTTGAACAAAAGGGCCACCACAAGGTAGTTGAGAACTAAGATCCTATGAAGGAGACGCCAATGGAAATTTTAGGAATTTTTTATTTAAAAATAATATTTCTATTTTATGTGATCATGAAAAATTATCAATCAATGTGATCACTATGGTATTCTAGGTGGGTCAAAAACTAACCCCTTGCCTTCGCACAAATCACTATCGTGAGGAAGAGAAGCCCAATCCTCACAATAACTTGTTGTTAAGGCACCTCCATGAGCCTCCTTATGCTCCTCACTCAAGAATGATTTCTTTGAAAATGAACATCGGGCTCTATTAAATAATGAACTTATTAACATCTATGCAAGGAAGGAAAGATATGATGCACTGGAAAGCTTGCTCTACATAGCAACATGGTGTCACAAATTGCGTAGTGAGGGGACTTGATTGAGCTGCTACACCAAACACACACCATAAACACAAGAGGAAGCTCACTCAAGAACACAAGAAGAGATATGGAGGCCAAAATGTTTTCTTACTATTTTCTTCTTCTTGTTTCATACATAATAATGTACACAAAGTATAGATAATATAAAACATAAAGAAAAGTGGCCTACTAAGTCAAATAGTGCAGCATGACTAACTATACTAATCAACTGGCACTATAACTATACCAACTGTAGGTAGGTGTAACAAACTAAATATAATAAGTGTTAAGTCAGTGACCATGTGAGGATCATAATGACTACCGACATGTTAAGTGTAGATATGCAAATCTATCTAGCCAAGTGGTCCATCATCAATGTCCACACATGTTGAGCTTGCCATCTCAACACTCCCCATCAAGGTCAACTATATCTCTGCAACTCTAAGTACGCTTCAAAATTTTTGAAGCTTCTTTATACTCAATGCCTTTGTGAAAATATCTACTATCGAATCCTATGTGCTAACATATACCAAGTCAATCTCTCCTATGTTTACATTCTCTCTCATAAAGTAATAATGCACCTCGATGTGTTTTGTCCTAGCATGGAACACTAGGTTTCTAGCTAATTGTATGCTACTCATGATGTCACAATGAATGACAAATGGACCATCTCCCTATTCATCCAAATCACTCAATAACTTTCGTGACCATACCACCTCACACATTGCAATAGTAATACCTCTATCTATACTCAACCTCTATACTCGATAGAGCAACTATAGGTTGCTTTCTACTGCTCCATGTAACTACTGCACTAGCAAGGGAAAACATGAATCCGCTAGTAGATATTCTATCAAACATGCTACTAGCCAAATCATAATCTGTGTATCCAAGCACCTATATATCCTTACTTGCCTTATAAAAAAGTCTATAAGACAAAGTGGACTTCACATACCTCAATGTGCATCTAATTGCATCCAAATGAGGCTTTTTAGGTATCTACATAAATTGACTCACAAGGCTAACAACATAACTTAAGTCTAGCCTTGTAATAGTCATGTAAATCAAACTCCCTACTATCCTCCTAAACATAGTAGGGTCTTCTATATCATCCTAAACATCAGAACTCAACTTCACATTTTGCTCCAAAGGTTGTGAAAGAGGCTTACATGCTATGATACCCTACTTGGACAACATATCCAAGCCATACTTCCTTTGGTACAACCATATACCATCAGCACACTTGATCACCCCAATACCAAGAAAGTACCTCAGCCCACCTAAATCCTTCATCTCAAACTTCTTCTTCAAAAGATCCTTAACTTCAGTAATCCTATTGTCACAGTCACCTGTAATATTCATGTCATCCACATAGATGACTATGATGACCAAGCCTACATCTCCCTTTTTCACATAAAGTGAGTAATCAGCAGTAGAAATATAAAAGTCAGTGTTGACAAGATACTCCCTGATTTTGTCAAACCGTGCTCTAAGTGCTTGCTTCAGCCCATAGAGCACATTTTTTAACATGCACACATATGTAAGATGCTCTAAATCTTCATAACTTGTTGGCTACTCCACATATACTTCTCCTTACAACTCACCATGCAAGAAGGTATTCTTGACATCCATTTGCGACTACAGACTTCAACCTTTGGTTGCTGCCAAAGCAATCACACATCTAAGAGTTACCATTCTAACAAATAAAGTGAATGCCCCTTTATAATCTATGCCATATGTTTGAGCGTAGCCTTTTGCAACTAATCTAGCCTAAATCCACTAATAGAACCATTTGCATTATGCTTGATTTTGTAAACCCACTTATAGCCAAAAGCTTTGTTGCCCTTGGATAATGATACTAGATCCCAAGTCTTATTGGCTTCTAATGCAACCATCTCCTCATCCATTATTGCTACATCCCAATCAACATGACTAAAAACATCCTCAAAATGTATGGGCTTAACATCCTCAACCACTTTTAGTATTTAAACATAATGGTGAGTTGCATAACCTTCAAAATCAAATCCTTTAACTGGGTATCTAATCTTGCTAGACCTGCATACTACTAGATTACCATGTACTCTATGTACACCTGGTGTATTGACTAAAAGAATACCAAGCTCATCATCCAAACTCTGTGAACCACTAGAATCTCCATCAAATCATAAATGACTAGTAGATGCATCATTACCATTTAACACTTTCTTCTTTTCTTTGTCTATACCTATAAAACTTATAGATGCACCTAAAGATGTGGATCATTTTGCTATAGATATACTTACAATCCCATTTTACTATCGGATATACCTATAAGTAAACGGTCTCTTTATCCCATGAGACCTCAAGAAGCCATTGAACTCATTAAAGAGGTACTCTCCCCCTCTATCTAACCTCAACAAGCATTTAACTTTCAAGCATATTTTTGTTTCAAAAAGTAGCCTTGAAAGTTTTGACGTGCTTAAATACATCACTCTTTTCCTTCATGAAATATACCCACAACATCCTTGAACAGTCATCAATAAATATGACAAAGCATTTGTTACTACCAAGAGATATATTCTATGTAGGCTCTCAAACATCTGTATGCACAACATCAAGTGTATTATTGTTTATATCTCTATCATGTGAAAAAGGTTGTCTTGTCTACTTACCAAAAATTGGCATGCTTCACACACTTATGAAATTCTATAACTCTAAAATTAGGCAACCCTGTAACGAACCCTTTGGACTACATTAATTTCAACATTTGTACATTTGCATGTCCAATATATTTGTGTCATATTTCAATGTGTGTCTGCCACCCACCACTCCTTTTCCTTTAGCATACATATTTCAATGTGTGTCATATTTCAATGTGTATCTGCCACCACTCTTTTTCCTTTAACCTATATAGCAGCATTCATAGCAAGCATTCTAGTATCTAAAGTGAACATGTGACCCTACTTCCTTTTGTGACCAACCTACACTTGTAAAATAACATTTTGCATTAAATCGAACTTACAATCCTTGCTCTACCATTTAGCCAATAGATACTAAATTCTTTGTAATTGATAACACATGTAATACATCTGACAGACTCTTTGTCCAGCCATCATGTAAGGACAAGGGAACCTTTCTAATATGTGAAATTTGGGTGGCATGAATCATCACCCATCTACACATAACTTGGATTTTATAAATCATGTATCTTTCCAAACCATTCAACATGACTAGACATATGATTAGATGTACCTAAATCAACATATCATACATCATCATATGTCCCCTTTCCTAAAATAACATTCATCATATGCTACATAACAAGCAAACACTCTTTTTTTTTTCATTTTATCATGAAGTCAATGCATAGTTTCCTTAATGCAAATTACCACACTATTAGGAGTATCATTCTTATTAGCATAACAGTGGGCTACAATATGACATGTTTTGCCACAATAGATACAACAAACTAAATATAATAAGTGATAGGTCAATGGCCATGTGAGGATCATAATAACCATCGACGTGCGAAGTGTAAACATGCAAACCCATCTGGCCAAGTAATCCATCATCAATGTATGCACATGTCGAGCTTGCCATCTCAACACATGGATGCATAGAAACAATGTGTCCAACCTAGCTAAAGTGGATATGCTCCGTACCTAGCCAAGCCAAATATGCTCCATGCACACAAAGATACAAATGTTGCTTAGTTATTAAGATTAGTCTCTTAATATATTTTCTCTCTTCTTGATATGGTCTTGAGCTATAGCCCTCACCTTATGAGTTACAAGGATATTTTTACTTGAATCTTTTCTAGGAGAGATTTGGTCCCACAATTCAAGTTAGGGCCTTTTATAACTAGCCTAGGGATTTAGCTTTTTGAAACTCATAAACATTAAGAGTCACTAACCCACCCTAAAACATGATAGCCATACACTAAAACACAAGGGTGATGGGCACTCATAGACATCTGTAGGGTTGTAGCACCAACATATGCTCAGTCACAAGATCAACTTAGCCTCATAAAGGACCATCTAAGGTGGTCATTAATAGAGCTATGGAGCTATTCAAAACTAGAAGGCCCTAAACTTGAGTCAAGCAACATCCACAAAGAACTAAAATTTGATAGCATCCTCTCTCAATAACAATGTTGCAAATGCTAAGAGTACCTAAATTGGGAGTCCAAATTTATTTATCCTTTAAAGGATACCACATGACCTTAAATAAAAAGTTAAGGGATTGTATGATTGCTCCCTATGCATTGAATAATATCATGTCTACATTCCTTAACATGTTGTTGTGAGATATGCAACCCATCTGGTATAGCTCTTTCTTTTGTTTTGTGTTGTCTCATAGGTAGCAACTAACTTGATTAAGTGCCTCCTTAAAGAACTTACACTGAACTTAATTAGGTGTTTACTTGGAGAACTTATTCATAGCCATCTTCTTGTGTTAGCTTTAGTCTACCTCTAAACACTTGAAATGGTGGACATTAGCTCTTGGTAAGTTATGGTTAAAGAGTAATAGGGTTGCATTATCCTCATAAAGACAAAACCTCTTTGAGTTAACGCTAGTCTTGTAGCAAAAAAGCCATTTTTGTGGCAATTTAGACCCTCAATAAAAAATTCCATTTCTCATCAATGGGAGAGATTAAGAAGAAACAATTTTAGAAGAATGTTATGAAAACAAGGTGGTAGTTGAAAAAAATATAGAAAGGGTCAAAACAAGCTAGAAAGTCTATATTTCTTACCATTTTCACAAAAAATTAAAATCTTTTAATGCTTCTAATCAAAACCATCACACACACGTGTGTGTGTGTGTGTGTAGGTAAAACTTTCATGAAAAATGTGTTGATGTATTGTGCTTAAGAGAATTGCAATTAGATAAAAATTATCAACTTTGTAAGAACTCGAAATAGCATTGTTGAGTGTTATTTCAATTAATTTTCAATTTTCATGCACTTTTGAAAATCTAATTTTTGTAAAAATATTCTGCTTAAAACTTATTCCATACCTTATATTCCATGGTAAAGTCCCATCCAATTTTGATATTTCATGCACTTGTTATTTCAAATATAGTGAAATAGGACCTCAGTCACTAAAGATGGACAGGTTATCCTCTTTTGCTTCATCCTCTTCCTCACATCCCGAGATGGAGAGAATCGTCACTGAGTCTGTGTCTGTGTCTGTGTCTGTGTCTGTACATCTGTGTTTCCAAGACTGGCTGTCTGATGTTTTCCCACATTCGCCATGGATGCGATATGTCAACCTCATTTCCATCGCCCGATGGATGCGGGATGGATGTGGCCTGCTGGCCGTTCAAGCCGCCATTGCATCGTCGTACAGAGCTCCGCAGATTGAATGTAGTGGAAGGCACAAATGCCTCCCTGCTGATCCGGATCTGCACGCCAAGTCAGGGGGCATCACAAGCCTTCTGTGCTTACAAAATGGAATCCCTAAGTCTGTCGCAAGGCTCGAGGCAATCCACATTTCTTCAGTTATTGCTCAATGGCAGGCTTGTGTTCAGAGAAAGGATCTGGATTCTGCAGACAGGAAGCAGACTACATAAGAGCCTCCTGCAGAGGAGACATTTTTGGTGCTTGTGTCTTGGTCTGCGTTTATGCCGCATGTAGTTTCCTTGCAAAGGCATGCAAAGTGCTTGACAGTCTTCCAGTTGCAGGTAAAAAAAGTTACTAGGCTCTCCGCGCATAGACTCGCCGGCGGGCGCGATTTTCGCGGCGAGGGCGGGCGCTGGACGCGTGGCACCGCCCCCGCATTTCTTTGTGGGGAGGTTGGGGGCTGCCACGTGGCACCCGCCCCCAACCTCCCTTTAACTAATAGTAAAGATACCCAACATGGGTATACTCCTCATATTTTATTGGCATTGACATGTATGCCATACTTGGCTTGCTTAGAGTACACCTACCTAAGACCTTTTAGATGTTGAATAGGGTAAAGGGGTCAATAGATTGTCATCTAACAATCTTCAATTATAATTTCTTTTTTCCAAGTGAGTTACATAAATGTTTTTAATGGTCAAACTATTTATATTATATAGAGCTCAAAGAAAAAATATTAGGACATTTTGATATTTTTATCAAGTAGCCTTAGTTACAAATGAAAGGTTCATAAAAGATGGACAACAAGGGGCCAGTAAAGTGACACTCGAGGATGCATTACTTTAGGGTTTTACAAAATCTAAAATATAAAAAAATTTACATGGTTCAATTGTTTGACTTAAGTTAAGCTCATTTGTAATATTAAAAAAATCATATTATATTGGTAAGTGGTTAGAAAAGATCATATATTCTCTTTTCTTTGAAATACAACTTTTTGGAAGCATGATATTCACACAAACCTTTGGAGAGCGAATACATTGGTTGTTTCTTAGCATGAATGCCAGATTTGGGGATGTTACATCAATCCTCTTTAAGTACCATAGCTTTGGAACAAACTATGGATGTTGATATTGAGAGTTTGGCTCTGAGCGTTACACATCTTAATTTTAGGCTTTATTCAAGGCTCAATGATAGAATGTGCATAGACCAAACATTGATAAAAGTAATACATAAGCATTACACACAAGGCTAGGATGTGTAACTTCCAAGGCTAAATATGAAAAGTAGTGCTTTGTGTTGCTCTCAAAATGCAAAACGTACATGTCACTACTAAAGTTGAAACCATGAGTTACCAAAAATGAAAAAGCCCTAGTTTCTACATAGTGTTGGATAAGAATTACATCTATAAGCTTGACTATCCCTCTATTGAGGATGTATTGTAGTTGCTATTTATTGGCTTCTCATAGTCTTGTTTAGATTGAAACTTCTTGATGTGTTACATGTAGTGCTTGCATCATCAACTTTGTAGTAAACCATGCTTTGTGCTAAGGTTTTCTTGTACCATAATCAATCGACATTGAACTTACCCTTGGGCATTCTTAGCACCAATGTTCCACCATGACTCTCTTTCTTCTTCACACTTTCAAACATTTTTGTGAAGGATGTACTACATGTCCTCACAAGTTCATGATCAATGTTGCAAGTAAGTGGGCACAACATCTTACTCAACCATCACCAATGTTCCCACATGAATATGTTCCTTCCTTAGAGACATGAATATGAATCAAATCCTTGACTCAAATTCTATGTTGCTCTAACATTTACCAAATAGAATGGCAATGACCTCATCTTTGCATATTTTTTACAACATATATTGGTAACATATTCAATGTGTTTATCATTGCACATGCTATAGCCAAAATCTTATCGTGCCCAAATAACTCTTGATTCTTTGCACTATTACAAATGTTTGATGCTACAAAGACATGCCCAAGATTATCTTACTTGCTCCATCTTGAGTAGAAGTTTCTTTAATTTCCCACACATTTCATTATACTATGTATTCCAAGTTCCCACAAAAAGTTATATGCACAACTCCAGACTCAACCCAATAAGAATGTATTGCCTTCTTCCATGCTTGCTTTTTTGCTCTTAGAGCTTTAGTGTCATTAGCATATTTTGCTTGCTAGCGTCGATATATATATATATATATTGCACATACAACTATATGGCCCACCAAAAATTTTCAATCCAAACACGCATCATATTCATAGGCATACTGTCCAAGCTTGATGTTGCTCTAGTTTTGATAAGTAGCAAATGAATTAATCCATAGAACAAACCTACTCGTCATCTTCTTAAGTAGTGCTAGTGCCTTTTTTAATAAGCCAATGCTACAAAGAAGACGAAGCATGCAAGTATACGGTTCCAAAGTTGGATTAATCTTGCCCTTACTTCAAAGTATACATAGCCTTTATCTAGTAGATTTATGTAACAAGTTTAGTTTCATAGTTATTGAATCATTTTCCAAATGTATAAACAACATTTTAGCTTTTCCAATCTAAATTATAGCCAACAATGAGTGCACTCCATGCAACTACATCTCGAATTGAAAGCTTATCAAATACTTATTGTACTTTTTCCAACATGCCATATACTTCGCATACACACCAACCAATGCAATGGCAACAAGAACATTTCTTTAAGCAATCCTTTTCCAGCAACATATGCATGTACTTCTTGATGCGTGTTTGAGGCACGTGCTAGCACAAGCTTTCAAGATGTAAACATATGTGATTTAGTGTTGATGAGAACTTGAGGTTTAATGTAAAATAAATTGCAAAACTATTACAAAAACCTTCAAAATTTAAAGCAAAATGTTAAAAAATTTGACTTTAAAAATGGCAAATACATGTAAGTTGGCTTGAAAATCCCTTCAAAATTTTAAGTTGAAGGTATTTCTATCTAATAGCAAAAATGTTTTTCATGAACATTGAATGTGACCACACCACATTTGGAGAGGCTCTCTCAAGGTGCATACATTCAAAACTATTTGGTCATGTTTCCATTTTGGACATAATCGAGTGATCAACGCATACCATGAGATTACACCCATATGCAAAAATCTGTCTTGGACAACGTTGTTTGTGCTTTAGTAAGGGTCATGCCACACGCGGTGTCCGTACTTGACGTTCAAAGTAAAGGTGACTATAATTTAAGTAATTGGGAAAGAAAAAGGACATGTCACACCACTCGGGCTCAACTTAGGGTAAAGGGGCCAATAAAGTAGCGCCCTCCAAAAGGAAAGCACACCCCACCCGAATTGAGTGACAATTTTACAAGAGAGAATGTAAAGTATGCAAAGAACACTAAGAAGACCAACATGGAGTCCACTAAACAAATGCTTGAATGATGAGAAGTTAAGCCAAAGTCATAACAAAAGAAAAAGTGCAAAAGCACAAGATAAAAATGAAAGCCAACAAAGACCAAAAGATAAAGAAGGCCCAAGAGTCAAGCATCAACATGAAAACAATCAAAGAAACCAAAGACCACAAAATTCAAAAGCAAAATGAATTAGACATTAAAGTAAATATGCTATTTCAAGAAAAATTTGAAACTTATCAAAGTATTCTAGCTTCATTAGGAGGCTAACCACCCAACAAGGAGGGCAATCTTTGTTCACCATACATTAAAAATATTAAGCTATGGGTCAGAGTCTTGTAGCTCAAGGTCAAGATTAAGGGGAGACTATTTATCATGCATGTAAAAAATCAGCACTAGATAACCTTAACGTAGGATGCTAAGAATGTGCAATGATAGTTAGGGTTTGCTAGGACTATTTATGGTCGGTAAATTAAGTGTTATGCCACGATGCAAACATTTATGTTGCATACAAGGAGTTTCAATTTGAAAAAATCTTCGAGAAGCCACCAAGAGGTGGAGAGCGTGAAGGGGTCAACCAACCACCACTTTACGAAGATGGACATTGGCCTAGCTTTGGTGTCATTGAAACAAACCTTGACTAATGTACCAAAGTTCATTTAAAGCCATCAAGCATTCATGAAGAACATAATCGTCAATGCATTGCAAGTTTTTCACTTCTCATGGATCCATTCTCTCATTGCACCCTCTTAGGTTCTTTGCATTGCACCTCTTAATTTACAGATCTAAGCCTATACTTGCACTTTGAACAACTACAACACAGTACATTTATCCTATAACTTTATCAACTCAACTACTTAACTTCTTACATAAAGCAAATAGACATCCATTCACCAATTTTACAGATTAGAGATCTATTAGTTGTGTTTTAAATGTATAATTAGATCCTCAAATTTCTTAAAAGGTCAGTGTTCTAATATAGAATTGACTAATTACAGAGATGATAGGTCGAGATACATGCTCTTACGTACTAAAATTTTGGCAAGGTTGGATGTTTAACCATAGAAGCAAACATTGACACATTAAAGTTGAGTGTACCATGATACAAAGCATATGGACATCAAAGGGAAATTGACAAAGTGTTGTGGTTTTGCAACAACATGCCTAGTAGCTAAGTGCTCATTTGATGACTTGTTGATATGGCTAATGAGCATTTGTCAAGTTATCTCAATGAACTTGGATCTATTTTTGTGTGTGTCATGATTGGTGCAACATGCTACCTCACCTGCAACAACAAGGTGTTGCATTGTTATAGCCATCATGCATTGTATTGAATACATGGACCTCTTGTTATGCCTCTTGCCACTCCATTTATTAGAGGTGTATAAAAATGTTACCCATGAATTGTCTATTTCTTACTATGTTTAACCCTCTGATGCAAAACCCATCTTCTAATCTCACTAACCTCATCTCCCATCCTAAACTCATAGGGTGCCAACAAATTTTGGAACTTGTTAAATGCGCTCCCCCCCACCCCCCCCTTTTTCTACTTATATAATATCCTCGCCCTTGTTAACATCACACGACCACACAAACCCATCTTACTATGTTTAACCCCTTTGATGCAAATCCCATCTTCTAATCTAACCAACCTCATCTCCCATCCTAAACTCATAAGGTGCCAAAAGTATTTGGAACTTGTTAGCTTAGGCACAATTAGCAATTAGTGAACAAATAAAGTTAGCTTCATTTCACAATTACTTGTTACAAATAGACCAAACTATAGACAAGACAAACGAGGTTCGACAAGGTGTCCCAAAGGCTACCCTCACAATGGCAAGACCCCTCCAAACACTCTCCCCACAATTGTAGCAATGACATCAATGTAACTTAAAATCTTTCATAGTCATGGTTTAACGGTATATAACAAAATGTTTTGTGCAAGTTTGGCACATGCCTATGGGGACAGCATTGTCTTCATTACATGGGCTTGCATATCTTGGTTAGTTTCTAAGGGCCATTGGCTAACTTGCTTTAGTCCCTAAGTTTCATGATAATGTTGGGCTTGTACATACATACATGCATGCATAGCCCAAACTTGTTGACTAGGTACCTCTCAACTAGCTCACATTTGGTAACAAGACTTTACAAAGACATGCATCACAGCATGCCAAAAATGTCCACCTTATCACTATATTCGCATTTTCAACCTCTTGTTCATTATGGTTGTTTAGATAAAAACTCTCTCTAGAAATTAAAACTCCTTTTTGTTCGGCTTGTGGTGAATCTCCTTGCCTTTCATCCTCTAAAAAAAAGAACCTACCTATATGCAAGTCATCTTAAGAGGCTTAGTTGCAACTATATTCGTTGAGGCCATTATTGAGCAATTAAGAGCTTCCCTCGTCTCCTAGTTCAAAACTTTCAAATTTATGTGTTGTTCTCTACTCAAATTCTCTTCTTTGGTGCAAGTCACTCTACACCCCACTTGTGTTCATCTTAAAGCTTGTGAACATTTCTAAGGCAAACGAGGCAATATTTGTTGGAGTCTTATGGCATATTGCATATACTTGAGCATTGATTCCTAGTATGCATATAGCATCGTCCAACCCATAAGGATATTCACATCTCGGAGTTCAAGTTCATTTGTTACTTTTCGCATTAAGATGCTTAGGGATTAGTATATTGCAATGGCAATGCTGCTAATAACTAGCGCAATTAGCAACAATTCCCCTTCCTCACCTTTAGAGTCCATCAAGGAACACTACTTTGTTGTTCGATGGTCATGAAGAATACTATCAAATTAGTCCTAGCGCTTTCCTACTGAGGTGTGTCCAACAAAATGCGCTACTTTTACCTCACTAGATGACCATTTATGATACCTGAAGGGACGTACTGATTATTGATTAGGCATTTCTCATGTGCTCACGTATAAGCGTCTGCGTTACTGTCGTATGCTCAGCAACAGTGTGCTTTACGCCTTCATTTACTTAACAATATATCGGAGAAGTCCAGTATCAAAGCTCTAAGATCTGCACAATCAAATACTGATTCCAGCCATTACTTGGGCCTGCAGATGGCAGACACATGCCTTCTTTACACGATGCATTCATCATCATTTCTTCAAAGCAACATTATCAAATCACAATTCACAGTGTAGCATTGTCTATATCAAATATCCTACTGCAATTATGACCTAGGTCACAAACCACGTAAACTTGTCCTCAACCCCACAACTTTTGACAAAACAAAAGGGAACCAGAAACATTGGATGTTATGATCATAGGGTTTAGTCTCCCTTACCAGGGATCAGCATTTCCATCCCATCATTCAAAAAGAGAGTCCCAATTCTTACGTACCCATATTCCCTGCTACAAATTTGGTGGCTCAGAGAAAGAGAGAGAAAGAGAGAGAGAGAGAGAGAGAGAGAGAGAGAGATGGAGGGGGTTGCACCCACATGTAAAGGCTTCAACTTGCATCAACACTCTTTTAGCATTATTCTTGGGATATAACTCGTTCTCTACAGAACACTGGCTCAACCACCTATGCCGGTCTTTTGCCCAAAAATTTAATGACCCCCTTGCCTAGTATGGCAGGAAGTCAATGGAACTGTCCTTGCAAACAAGGACGTACACATCCTTCTGGTTTATTGTAAACATTAAGCCCGTGCATTACTGACAGCAGTTAAAAGCATACTTGCATTCCTTGCTCAAGCATCAAGGTGTAGTTTGTTTCATCTGCAGTTGGACCAAAAAACTGGATAGGACCTGCCAAACATAAATCTCGTTACTTATCTGCTAGGCCCACCAGCTCATCTAGCAGCAAAGCAGGAGTCATTAAAATGCATGAAGACAAGCAGATCATTCGAGCAAACCTGGACTGCAGAATCGATCTTCGAAAGCCCACTCCTGCCTTATGGAGGCAAACTTCTTGAAAGGGGCACCTACAATTAACATGACCCAAAAACAGCCCCCCCCCCCCCCCGGCAAACAGAAAAAAAAGATATCAGAAGACAAACAAGGTGCAATGTAAGTCTAAAAGCACAGGGACCTGACAAGCAGCTGCCTAAACTCAAAACACTAACTCTTTTTCATAGCCTATGGTAAGAGGACTCGTTGTGTCAAGGATTCTGCACAGTTGGCTAAACTCAAGGCACCTAGCAACCAGTTGGCTAAACTCCAAACAACTGTTTCTTTGACTACGGTAAGAAGACTCATTGTCTCAATGGTCTGCACAGTAGGCTAAAAACTCAAAACACAATTGTTTCACAGATCATGGTAAGAAGACTCATTGTATCAAGAGTCTGCAGTTAACTAGCCCAAGATACAGTCCAACTGTATGCAGCAATAGGAAGCGAGAAGCAAAATGTCCCATACCATCAAGTTCAACCATGGCCTTCTTTATGACGGGCTTGTTCTTGCCTGAAACCCAGATAAAACACTCATTTCAGTAATTTAAGAATCCCATACTGTGACCCTCCTAACCTACAAGCAGTTGCTGCTGACAAATTTGCTGCACCACATGTCCTCATAAAGTGCTCAAAAATGCTCTGCAGAAGTACAGTGCATAATGCATAAACAAAGAGAGAATAATCATGTTTACCCTTTCGCCTTTCAACATCCATGAGTTGGGTCAGTGCAGTTCCCCCAACCGTCCAATCTTTAGCTGGTTGTGTCAAATTACCCACCTGAAAAGGTTAAATGCCTGAAGCTGGTCAGTTCTCATTATAGCTGTTTGTGTGTGCAAATGCATGCATGAGAGACAGAGAGAGAGAGAGAGAGAGAGAGAGAGAGAGGAAAGAAAGCTGTATTATGTCCTTTAAGACACCTCACAGGCACAAAAGATCAGCACCATACATCATCAGGTGTCGAGATACAATCCACTTTACCATGCTAAAACACACACACGCACAGAGAGAGAGACTAACAGATGCAATCAAGCCAGTTTCACCAGCATGTAAGAGGGAACCAGCAGCATAGCCTAAGGCATAACAGTATGCTGCATCAAAGTTTGTAGGCATGCCACATCTTCCTTCATATCTGCAACATAAGAAGGCACAAAATATCATAATCACTTGCATTAGTGGGATTCCATTGCATTTGTTAAACACGTCAGTTCATAACAACTTGTGTTCACTGAGCACATTTCTGAAAATAATTATGATGAAACAAGCACCCGAAAAAGTGTGATTGGCCCTTGAAGCTCCCTTTATAAGAGCTTGCATTCTTGCGCCTTTGCAGCTCTGTCTCCACCATACTTATAAGCATCTTTTCAGTTTCAATTTTTGCGACCTTAAACCCACAAATAGCGAAAAGAAAAAAAAGACAAAACATCCAAAACAAAAGAATCAGAACCATCCACAACAGAGAATAACTTTTAAAAATGACAGCTAATGTCGGGCCAAAAATGAGTTTTAAATTGACTAAATAACCTGGACATTCCCATGGGGATCTCTCTCCAGTAACAACTGCTCCTGGATATTCTGGGGTAGAAAGTCAAAAAGAGCACGTGATTGAGGCTGAAGCTTGTCTTTCCAAACACCATCTTCATCAACATTACCATGTGCTAAGATTTCATTTAGTTCTGCAATAAGTTGTTGCACCTGCCAAAATGGAAAAATAAACCTAACATTTTTTGTCATAACGGCTACATGCCTAGATGATGGGGATAACTAACATGCCTTTAAAGAACCAGAGTGCGCAGGGTGTGAAATTTGATGTTAACAGCAGTGAGAGGTCTCACCTCCGGAATGAAATCAATCAGACCCTCAGGAATAAGAATAACACCATAATATTTTCCATGCTCTGCCCGTTTGACAATGACATCAGTTATGAACTCTGTCACTTCCTTTAAAGTCTGTTTGTAACGTGCAACCTGTTTTCAGGATCCATCACAAATAGTAAAGATTATAGCCACAGACTAGCAACAATCTTAGTCAAAAGCACCCCAATCAGCACACCCAGCATGACAAACTTCTCAACTTAAACCTAACCTATGCAAGCTCATCACCAATTTGCTTCAGCCTTACTCCTTAACATACACACATCACACCACTTATGCTCTTAAGAAGGTGATGGCCCAAGTAGGTCAAATTTTACTTGTAAACCATCTCTGAGACCTGCTTCAAGTTCAATGAAGTTTTCAGTTTGGTTCTCCAGATAGAGAAAAATAAGCCAGGGATTATGTAAACTATGATTATGTTTCTTTTACAATGATTTTTAGTTTCTAGATTGAACAAAACTACAATAGTTCAAACTGAACCTGTGTTCTCTATCAATTTATTTTACCAAACATTAACGCGTTTCTCAAACTAGGATAAATTTTCCTGAATAAACTTGGTTTCTTCAATGATTTTACCTAGCCCCCTATAAGATACCTCTTCAACTAACCTAGCTCCCCCTCCACCACAGAGCCCTCCTTGGTCCGACCAACGGCCCCACCATGGGGGACCACCGTAGACAGCCACGAGAGATACAGAGCGTCCTGCCCACGTCCAGCTGGTGCACACTCGTGCGAAGCACTATCTACAGATACAGAGGTTACAACACCGTCACAAGGGGACCCTGCCTCGCCGCTTCAGCCTCTCTATACTACACAGACCCATGAGAGAGATCCTGAGATGAGAGTGCTTCCTAAGCAGCTCCACACTCTATCAGGTGTAGACATCATTTTGTACTCATCAGCTATGTGTTGTTCACTGTATTTTCCATTAAGATAAGTATAGCATTAGATGTTAGCTATTTTGGGACACGGGAAATTCCCTGAATTTTCAGATGTAACATTTTGGTCCCATAGGCTGATTTGGCCTTTTGCAGACATTATATAACTCTCTCTCTCTCCAATGGCTACCCTAGTAGTAAGCCACTTGTTTTATTAACCCGCTGACCCAGGTTCAAATCTCCCTTTGATATTCCTATATGAAATGACCACACGGATGTAGGAATTGAATCAAGACCATCTGGTCAGCATGTGTTCAACTTAAGCAACTGAGCTACATCTGTTTGGTCTCTCTCTCTCTCTAGATTGCCTGTAGAATTACCCATTTGAACTTTGTTAACATCTCAATTTTAACCCTGTAAAAATAAAATTGTATTTGTCCCAGCAACAACCCAGCCTCCTTTCATATTAATATGTGGCCTCGGATTAATCATTATCCTACTCAAGTATTGCAATTCTTCCTCATGCATGTACTTGATGAAGAAGAAAGCTTGCAATAATAAAATGCAAGAGCAAGAAGGGGATCTAGATGTCAGAGAAGTAATTGATCTGAGCTTTCCTGCTCTAACATGCGAGATGGAACTTCGAATCTAATTGTCAGTTTTAGAACTTACTGATTAATTGATAAACAACTGACTAACTAAATCGAAGAGTACAATTACTGCATACATGGATCAGACCTGATGATTTCTCACAAAAGCTGAAATGCCCAACAACACTCAAAACTGGGTTTCCCATGAACTTCCTGCTGCCAAACTAGCATTCCTGAATGGGAAAGTGGCCAATCTGGTCGCAACACTTCCCACTGCTCAAAAAGTAAAAGAAAATTTGAGGGTTTGACAGGTCGCAATGGCATGGTTGCCCCAACATGCATCCATAAGATTTACATCTGGTGTGTCTACCAATCAAGATTTGGGTAGTGGTATTGGTATTTCAAAAATCATTGAGAAGCTATCCACAATCATACCCAAGGGATCTATCTACTAAGTGGCCTCTAAGATGACCTATGGCCTCTTGTGAGGCCTAGCTGTAGTGGCATCCTGTATAACCTGCGAAAATTCCTGAGCTACCAATCTCAATGAGGTCCCTCCTTGGAATCCATTGGCTAGCTATCTGAAAGAGCTACTGAAAAAAGAATCAACACAGGAAGAAAAAGAACAGGGAGATAAAAGTTAGCGGGTGAAACAACAAGAAGAAAAGAGAGAGGCAAAACTGCTATGACTCACTAAAAGTTTTCCGTACAAGTGTTGCCCTTAAAACTGCAGCTTCAGATGGATAACCAGAAGTAGTGAAAATAGGGTGGGAGCTCTATAAATATCACAGTCTGAAACTGACATAAATCGCAGGGACCATGAACAGATTGCTAGACAGCAATGCAAACGTAGAAATAATCAAACACCTGATCAAGCACCGATTCAGGATCTGGTCAGACAAGGCCAACATGCAGTCAATATGTCATAACAGTGCTGAATTGATCCCTGCTGATGCAGAACTGATTCATAATCATGTGAGCCACTCAAATGCAGTTTTTCCATGAGCAACAAGTTGAACTATGCCAACGTAATTTTGCAGGTCTGGACACAGAACAGAAACTGCTTTGTCTTGAAGTCAGTACAAGCCTGAAACCGCTCATGCTTCCTCTAAATCAGCATAAATAATTCCAAGACTGCCATAGCCTTTCAACTCAGCCACACAAAGGGGACTGTGTAGCACCTCCTGCGTGGTATTCAATCACGTCCTTCAACTTGTTCCTTTTCTTCCTTCATAACATAATTCACCCAATCATATCTTACAGACTCAACAGAGCCATATTTTGATCATCAATCCCATGTAGTCCAATCCAAATGCCTGTAATGAGATTTAAAGTGATACTCTTTTCTACACTTGCTTTTGGAATGTTCAAGTATTAGGAATGCATCTGGTGCTCTGCATTATGGCCATACAATTTAATGGGGAATCAAACAACACACCAGATGCCAAAACCAAAATTGGTTCTAGCTTCCTGCACGCATTCAGTTTCCTCTTTCAGCTTGTTTATTTTTTTCCTTCATAAACAAGACTAGTGTTCGGACCTTTCAGAGGCAAAACCAGACTAGGGGGGTACAACAAGCCTTCCCCCTTTCAGAAGACTCTGTAATTTAAATGTCAATGTGATTCTGAAGCAATAAAATATCAAACTCATTTCAATCTGAGAAAAATGGAGGCAGATTGGAAGCATCAATGAAGGAAGATATTGAGGCTTTGTTTTAAAAACTGATTTTGTTGCTTGGCATTGAATGTGAGAGTGTAGGTTTTGGTGGAATGTGCAAACATGATCTTTGGATTTAGGGAGAAGTCCGCTTTGGATTCCATTAAGCTTGACAGAATATTCCTCAAAACTCTATTTCCTCCAAATAGGAGTATTCTAATTTGGACGACGCTCTAGTTGTTTTTTAAGCAGCTGTTTGTATGATAAGATGCCTACATCAATTACAGCATTGAACATTTAGTGAATCCTGATTGCTATACCTGCTAAGCTGCAATACAAGCATTCATGCAGAATAACCTTGTTAAATCTTATAGATTCACACTCTGAAAGAATGACCTATAAATATAAAGTAATACCTCTTCACCAATAACAGCAATATTTGGGTGTGTTTGCAATGCACATTCAAGAGTAATATGTGATGCAGCACGTCCCATCAGTCTTACAACTGCAATATCAATTTCAGGACATGTTTAGGATAAACTAGTTGCGCTTGCTGTAAAACCAAGGCTGGAATCAATCAGAAAAACCCTGAATAAGAAACAAGACATCTGCTAACAGAAGAGACATTCAACTAAATTTTTTGAAGATTTGCAGAATCTAGCATACACATACCGCCAAGCAATGCAATAATAGAGAATCTCTTGAAACAGGGTGGCATGAGATTTGAAGAAGCAAAATAGTTTGCTCATACAACATCTTTGAAGAGAGGTTTTGGTTGTATCCCACACATCACCAATCTTGCTTCATCTAGTTTCTCTAGAAAATAAGCTCTCTCCTCATGGAAAGACATCCTTGCAAAATTCTAAGACTAGAAACAGATTCCGTTACAGACTTTATTCCATTAGTCAAATGGGCCAACTTCTACACTATGTAACAAGCCCACAAAGCTGTGGTGAACCTTTTTGTTCAGTCACTTTTATTGCGATCTGCAATTTTTGAAGAATAGCACATAAATTTTATTCAGCCTGACTGCACACTTTGCTAGGAATATAATAGTTTTATTCCTAGTGTTAAAGGACTCCATTTCATTAGGCAAATTGACCACCTTATACACTATGTAACAAACCCACAAAGCTGTGGTGAGCTTCTGTTTTCAGTTCCTTTTATTGCCACCAGCAATGTTTTACAAATAACAGACTAATTTTATTCAGCCTGACTACACACTCAGAGGAATACAATGGTGCCAATGACCATAAATTATTGCATTGCTACTGTATAATTCTAGGGGTATTATTAAAATTAGAGGCGCTACAAGGAAAACCGTTCAGTGATGCAACTGCAAAATCTCATACTTAGGTCTAAATAGGTTTATACACAATGTAACAAGGGTGGGATACCTCACGAGCACATGGGACAGAAGCACAGTACACCATCAAGGTTACAATCTATTTTTGGTCCTAATGGCAATGGTGACAAATAGAATGAAAATACTAGTAGAAACTTGTGAAATAATATATAGCCACAGCTAAGCTGCTAAAGAGCCATTGGGATGCGCACAGCTTACCGAAATCCTTAATTATACTTTATCCCCTTGATAAACCGCCCATTTCCCTGGCAGATTTGGCATTGGCCACTTCTGCTTTCTTCTCCCAAGTTGCTAGTACAATCAGCTAAGAAGAGGAAGTCCATATGATCTTGCCATGATGTAAACAAAAGCACATGGGATGTCTGCAAGTTTCAGGGGATGCAGTCTTGAAAAGTGCTCTGCGATTTGGATTGATTGTGGGCGTAATTGAGAAATTGAATTAACTTGTATGCAATCATTTCTGTTCGACTGAGGATGGATTCAGATATGAAAGATTCAATCATGTCATTGAAAGAAGATTGACACTCACATAAGTGAATAGTTGGGACTGTCCGCATGTGTCTAATTGTGATATGAGAGTCATCCACTCATGGTTTCATGCTTCACAAATGCAAATGCAAACCAATTGTTTGAATTGTCTGGAAGAAACACAGAAAGGAGATGGAGAAGAGGCTAAACCTTGGCTTCTTGTTCACCCATTAAGGAAGTCATGAAAACCAAAAAACATGCAGAAAAACATCCCAAAAATACCTCCACACTTAGGGTGGTTTCAGACAAGTCCAAACATACAAGAACTCCCATAAAAAAATGGGGTGGTTATATCTTTTCACAATGGGCAGATGAATTACTAATTAGTAAAGATCCTACAATAAACAGCAAAAGTAGGATTGATCAACTGGTTAAGGCATTAGCCTTCCCTTCATCTGCCGCTGGTCCAAACCTGCTTTTCGCATCCTTGTGAGTTCAGATGACAGGGACATGCTGGACAAAATTTCTCCTAGATGACAACTTGTTGGATCAAGTGTGTATCATGTCTGTTTGAAACCCCTGTGCAGAAAATGTGTCCCAACTGGTGTATAACCGGCCTTAGATGTACCACACACAACCTGCCATGTATCCAACTTATACCACATTAACTAGGTGTAGATTTTTTGACAATTATTAAGGTGTCCTGGGCACCATAAGCAACTGTTATCTTTGTTTTGCTAGGACAATGCTAGGATTGCCCATGTCCAACAGATGGATCCATCCATCCATTCCCATCCATACTTGTCTGGGTCACGACCAAGTGTCTGTTGCTATGCCTAACCAAGGTCAAATATGGCCGTTTTTTGCACTTTTTTGGGCTGTTTTTCCCCAATGGCTCCCTCAGCCTCCTCCAACAGCTCTCTCTCTCTCTCTCTCATACACGACATACCCATACCCATGTGCACACACACACACTCTCTCTCTCTCCCCCCCCCCCAAAACCCTAAACCCTAAAACATGCTCCCTAATTATAAAATTCTCCCCCCCTCCTCCATCTCATTCATCCTTTATTCACTTGCTTTCCACTCTCTCTACTCCCTCCAGCACTCTTGCCATCTCAAGCTCTCTACTCCCTTAACCTCCATAACCTTCCTACTCCCCCAATCTCTCCACCCTTTCTACTCCCTCAATCACTCCACCCTCCATACTCTCAAGTCTCTACATCTTAAACTCTCCACCCACCCCCCCCCCCCTCTCTCTCTCC
This sequence comes from Lygodium microphyllum, assembly GCF_053477565.2. Taxonomy (NCBI): domain Eukaryota; kingdom Viridiplantae; phylum Streptophyta; class Polypodiopsida; order Schizaeales; family Lygodiaceae; genus Lygodium; species Lygodium microphyllum. The sequence goes on along the minus strand of NC_141135.1, from coordinate 46,665,771 downwards.
CCCAATACATGCAATGGCACCCCCCCTTCGAGGCCTTTCGCTCACATTATGCCCACTTTGAGCAAGTGAAGGAAAAATCCAACACTTGCAAGTGGCAATGCAAGTATTGCCCTAAGATCCAAAACATGATCCATCACCCATCTCATGCACTTGTGCAAATATTGCCATTGAAGATGCGCACAGTCATTGCAAGGGTGAGCCCAAGGGGTGGTGCCTCTCCCGATCATGAAGTCTTAGATACAGAGAGAGATCCCTCTCCATCCATCTCCATTTTCTCTATTGGAAGGGCCTCATCTATCCTAGCAACAGGAAAAAGCCATTCAAGTAACTCACCAACACCAGAGGCAAGCTACTCTTGCCTAGGCAACAAGCCAAGTATCCAATCCTCTCTCCTTCCTCAAAGAGCGAGGAAAGCAAGCTGAAATACCATCATTGAGTGCAATTTCTCTTTTCACATTCTCAAAGTGGATCAATGGAAAAGGATGGCAAAAGCCATTGCTATAATTGATCCACACAAGCGATGATATAGAGCCGATAACATGATATGCACACAAAGAAACTTGATGAGGAGAGAGAGGATCGACAAGGCGCTTGTGTACATGAGGATTGCGCCATTCTATCTAATTGATGGAGTGACCTTAAGAAAGGGGGCATTATCAACATCCTCATTTCTTGCCTACTTGATACGTATTTTCTATACGCACTGAATGTTGGCCCAAAACAAAGGAGAAACACTTGCTCCTTTATGTATTCATCATATAAGGCAAGCCATTATTAAGGTAATGTTTTTAGATGTATTATCTTGCAGTATGTATGTCCATTACAAATAAATCATAAATTCATTTGTCTACTTATCAAATTTATTCTCATTTCATTGTGCATGTAATTGTAGGTTGGTCTACAACACATGATCCAAGTTGTCATGGACAACGCCTCCAATTATGCACCAAGTTTCCATCCATAGTATGGACACCATGCACCACTCACTGCCTGGATCTTCTTATGGGAAATATAGACAAGTTAGAGTGGGTAAGGAGAATTATCAATGACACTTGTAAGATCATTGATTTCATCAACATCAAGGTGCGAGTATGTGATTTATTGGTCTACTCAAACTTGAAGTTGAAGAAGCCATTAAAGACACACTTTGCAACCATGTGGCTTCTCCTTGAGCATCTCAATTACATTCCCAATAGACTCCAAAGGATGACTGTGATAGGGAGGTATAATTTTTAATGCTTGGCTTTAGCATTATTAAGTTGTACACATGTAAAGTGCACATGTAAAGAGCAAGTCAATTAAGCCCTGTTGACGACCTAAGTAACCCCAAGTCATCAATGGCGGATAACATTGACAAAAGTTGTATAAAGTTATGCTCGACAAGTACTTGTGGGTGCCTGGTGTCAATTCGGGTCTAGGCCATTAATCGAGCCATTAAAATGTCCAAAAGTAACATTGAAGGACTAGGCATTAATTAATAAATTAATGCTAGTCCAAGGCCAATTAATGTTGGGGCAATTAAATGTCCCATGGGGGTTATGACATTAATTGTGAATGGATATCAGCAAATTCTTGGGGATGATCAAATGGAAACTTAATTAATTTTCAGAATTAAATTTCTGAAAATTAATAAATTTATGCTGAAAAATGCAATTAGAAGGCTCCAAGTGGCAAAACAAGCTGCCACTTCCCAAATTTACCCATGCAAACTCAAGGATGACTGTTTTGGGGCTTGGTGAGGGTCATTATAGCCATTCCAAAGCTTCTGCAAGCACAAAATGATAGGAGAGAGGCAGTTGCCACAAGTTACTAGCTATTCTTGAGCATTCCCAACTCGGAGAAGGCAATCCAAGGTCAACCAATAGCATCAAGAGGGTGCTCAACTGCTACTGGTGACTCCATCTTGGGAGTGGCGACAACCATCAAAAGTTCCCAAAGTGTTGGGCAACAACATTTAATGATGTTTCTCTGTAGGTAGCAACAAGTTTGAAGACTTTTTTGCGATAGAATCGAAGAATTTTTCTCTTAACTTCCTCTCTCATCCCCCAACAATCCCTCAACAGTTCTCAGCCTTTTTCATATTTGGGTGAAGAGCAATTAAAGAAACTCCTGGTGAAACCCTAATTTGCAGCAAAAATTAGGGATTCCATAGCCACCTAAAGGTATGTGCCCAATTACTAAAGTCCTTGTACTTGTACCAATTGAAGGCAGGAAATTTGCAGCTGATCCAATAGATAGCCCATCCTCAATTTACTATGGCCCGCATGTGAGAGATTGAAGACCCAATTTTGCTTGGGTTGTAGTACAATCAAGGGTCAAATTGACTTTATGAAGTGCTGGTCATTCTTGATGGCAATTGTATTGAAAATTAAAGGAGATCAGCCCATCTCCTTGTGTACTTCCATAGCAACAAAGAAGCGTGTTTCTTTGGGCTTGAAACTTACAAAACGTTTCTGATTTTTTTGGGGTTGTTAAGGGGTTGTTGGGGACCACGGTGTGAGTTGGAACCCAAAAACATGGTTTTTTTGACAAAATTGTTAGGCAATGTTAAGCATGATGATGATGATGAGTAATGACTCATGAGGGCTCAAGATTTTTGAATGAGAGACCAACTTTTTTTGGGATTTTGTTTAGTTATTGGGCTATGTTAATCTAGTATCTATTCTTGTTTTGAGAGTTGATTATTATACAGCTTTAATGTCATTTATGAGCTGTTTATAATATATTATGATTCATTCTAGATTTTGGCATTTTGTTAGTTTGTTTTGGAATTCAAATTGTGATGTTGCTACTTGACTCAATCCATATTGTACATGGGCTATTTACAAGTTTATTTCAATTTTCTTTGTATGGTATGAATCATAATGTTTTGAGTTCTAAACTATAGTACAACTTGTCCAAAGACATAGAGGTTTAATCTCTTTTCCTAGTTAAAACTATAAAAATCCCTATGTAAAAAAATGTGTGTTTCTTATTTCACCCCCTCTTGAAAGAAACTTATGAAACACATTTTTGACATTTCGTTTCTAAACATTTCTAAGGTTTTTGGCTGCTATGGAAATGCCAAATGGAATGGTTGGAGGCTGGCCAGCCTAAAAATAGGCATGAAAAACACTAATAGGCTGCAAATGATGATTGGGCAATAAGTAATGCATAAAAAATGTTGCATTGTACTGCCTATGCCACATGGCATTTGCATAGCCTACATCTCCAGCCCAACTGCCCAGCAATGCTGAAAATCACCAGAAGTCTCCAAAAAACTGTCCGACTTACACACAAGAAATATGTAACTATGCCCGAGAGTGCTAACTGAACAACAATAAACTGCCAATGCCTGTAAAGGGAATGAATAAATCTCTAACACTCCCTCTCATATCCTAGACAAGGCAATCTGAAGTGTTGTTGAAGAATGGCTTGAGGAAGAGCCTTCGTAAACAAATCTATCAAGTTTTCCTCCCTCTCGTAGTACACCACATCAATGGTCTCGTCCAAGATCTTGTCCCAAATGAAATCGTGCTATGTCGCAAGATGCTTCAACCTAGCAAGGAGTACGTGATTTGATGCCAAAGCAACACACATAGGACCTGTTTGAGGACAGCCAAGCTCTTCTAACAATTGTGGAAGCCACATTGTCTCACATGTGGTAGAAGACGATACTCGATACTCCACCTCTATAGATGATAGGGCAACAATGGGCTGCTTCTTGCTACTCTAAGAGGTAGCACCTACACCCAAAGTAAAGCAATATCTTGTTATTGACCTCTTGTGGTCAATATCTCCAGTCCAATTTGAATCTATCCAACCCTATAAAATCAAAGATGAACTCATATACCTACTAGGTAACAAATATCTAGGTTGAGGGCCCCTCCTTAGGAACCGCAAAATCCTCATAGTAGCTTGCCAATAAACCAACTTGGATTCACTCATGAACCTTGCAAGCAAACCTATAGGAAAACGCTAATCAATCCAAGTTACATCATCCTCGACTTCCTCTGCTATTGCCTAGGCCTCCTCCTACCTTGGTGATTGGCATTTTGCAATTTCTCATACTCCAACATCTTTGACTCATAGTTATAGCACTCTAAAATCCATCTTAGATAGAAGTCACACTCTTAATACTTTTCAACTCTACCCTTGAGAATTCTCTACTCATATTCATTTACAAGCATTCGTTCACTTCAAAGTTCTCTCTCTCTCTCTCTCTCTCTCTCTCTCTCTCTCTCTCTCTCTCTCTCTCTCTCTCTCTCTCTCTCTCTCTCTCTCCACACCCTTCACCACTCTATCTTGGTCAAAGTCTCTGGAACATCCACCAATGCCATCACAATGAGTTCAGTGGTAAAGCAATCTCCTCCTCCATTGATGGTGGAGCCTCAAGAAGCAATGAGGCATAAGCTCCCAACTATCACCTAGATCTCCAAGTATGGGATGTTCAATACCCCCCTCTACAACTGGAGACTCCACGAATCAAATATCTTGACTCGTGTATACCTCCCATAAAATGGGATCATAAAGCATGTATTCCTCGGACTACGAGCTATAACCTACGAGCACCTATCTTTTAAAAGCCGACTCAAACTTATCCCTTTGTTTCTTTGGGATGTGAACATAAGAATCATACCCAAACACCCTAAAATACGAGGCATTCACCTTTTAACCAAAGTAAGCCTCAAAAGATGTCATACCAACCACAACTGATGTAGGTGACCAATTAAGGGATGTGGATAGTGGTGGGTTCTACTTCAACCCACAAACACTAAGGTATATACTAATGGTCCATAGTGGTCTGCTTCACCTTGATTACATTGCAATTCTTCCACTCTAATATGCCATTCTCTTGAGGTGTATTTGTGTTGGCAAATTATCGGTGAATGCCACAATCTCCACAAAAACTAGCTAGCTCATTGGAGACAAAGTCCCTATCACGAGGATGTGAAAATTTAATGCTTTGCTTATATTTAATTGACATTTGATTAAAGAATTAATCAAATGTACAATTAAAATATGCACATGTGTTACACATGTGAGGTGCAAGCTACTTTTTCACAGTTGAATTCCGAAGGACCCTGTGAAAAAGATGAGTGTCAAAGGTAAAAGTTGTAACAAGTTACACTTGTTAGATTCTAGGTGAATTTTAGTGTCAGTTTGCCCCTAGGACCATTAATTGGCCATTAAAAGTGTCAGTGGTGACACTAGAAACTAGGCATTAATTAATGGATTAATGCTTGTCCAAGGGTCAATTTATGCATGGGACCACTTTGGGTTGCAAATGGCCTAGCCAATTAATTTTTGGATGGGCAAGGTCAATTTTCTCGGCATGGATTAAGGGCTGAATTAATTTTCAGACTTAATTATATCTGAAAATTAATTAAATAGCTGAAAATTGCTGAAAATGGATTAAGAAAGCTGCCACTTGGCAAAACTGTCCCATGCAAGTGGGGGAAAGGTTAAATAGGGCTGAAGGGAGAGGGAAATCTCGTTTTTTCATTTTGGAGCTGTTAGAAAGAGGTGTTGGATTGTTGCTGTTAGCTTTTGGGGCCAATTTCCAACCATCGGAGACCATTTTGGTGATGGAGATTGCATATTCTTGACCTTGGGAAGCTAGCAATTGCTGCTGATGCACTTTCTCCTGAAGATCACAGTCACCGATGCTCCTATTGTTGTTGATGCATCCATTTAGGGCTGGTACAGCAAGGCAATAGCTGATTTTGATCAGTTCTTCGCGACAAATCTCATAATTCTCTCTCTCTACAGCATTCTCTCATCTCCTTCAGCCTATGCTCAACCATTCTCAGCAATTCTTAGCCATTCGGAGGAGATCTCAGTCATTTTTGGTGGGCTGATCTATAATTTCTATAGTAAACCCTAATTTACAACAGAAATTAGAATTTAGCAGCCACCTTGGGACCCGTGCCAAAGATTGAAAGCTCAAGGGATTGAAATCAGCGGCTGATAATTGAAGATTATCAAGGGATTTCAGGAGCCAGCCCATCCCAAATTGATTTGGGGCAGCATTTGGCCAGCCAAGGGTCGAATTGGAGAAGAAGTCCTGGGTGAATCAAGGGGCAAATGACCCAAAAGGCTTGCTAGTCATTTATGACAGCAAGAGCAATTGGTTAGCAGGAGGAGATTGAAGAATCTCAAGTTGTACTCATTCCAATTGAATGAAGCTAAAGAAATATGGCAAGGGGCGCCAATTTTGGGGCCAACAGGGAGTCTACTATCCAAGAATGTTGTGGTAAAGTGTGTATTTCATTTTATGTGCATTTATTTATTGCTGTAATTAACTCTTAAATCAAGTTATCACCACCCGTTCAAGAAGGAAGGCTGGTTTCAAGGTTCCATTGCCAGGATACATCAAATCTCTTGATTTGGTGGGCCAGAGGCACCTGATTGCAAGCTAAAGCTTTGTGCTAGTGTTGATCTTTGCGCTCAGCTGAGAAATTACAGCAAGATATCTTCATACAGTGGGATGCAATCAAGCAGTAATGATACCTCTCATGATGCACATTCACATGGGGAAGAAGGAAATGCAATGCCTGATCTTGGACAAGGCATGAATCATGGACAGCATGCTGAAAATGTGGTTGAAGGCCAAGATGTTGGAACCTCAATGCAAAAAGATGATGATGATCAGCAAGGGGAAATGGAATTCGATGATGCATTCAAGAATCGAATGAGGGCAGCGGCCAATATCTTTGTTAAATTGGCAAAAGATCCTCAATTTACTCGGTTTTTGAACACTCCTACGAAGGACAACAAGGGCAAGAAGAGAAAATCCTCTTCTAGAACTTCGGGACAGTCAGATGCACCAAAGAACAAGCCAAAGCCTTCTCAAGATGCTCCTAAAGATGCTCATGGTCAAAAGCAGTTGGTGCCAGTTGGGCAAGAAATGCAAATGCAAGTTCATGATGTAAATGCTAATCCTAGGGTTTTTGGACAGCAAGGTTTGCATGAGGATTTGGGGCAGCCAGCTTACTTTGGTGGTAGCACAATTTTTCATGCTATGGTGGGTGAGCGACCGAATGTGGGAATGCATGGCACACCTCCCCATAATTTTCAGCAACCAATGCATGGCTTGCATAACCCAATGTACTCGGGTATGGCTCATGGAATGCATAATCCGATGTATGGCGGCATCAGTATGATGCCTAGGGTGCAAAATCACGCATATGGGCAAGCATCGGTAACCCGTCGTGCTTTTGGGGCTCAAGGAATACTGCTGGTCATGCAAATGCTCCGTTTAATGCTGGCTATCATGGAAATTGCCTCTACACTAGCGGATACACTATGCCTTTCAGGTGAGCTTGTTGAGGCCTTTTTATGGTGATGTGCCTGAGGATGTATCTGCTGAAATTCAGTCCAATGAAGAGGAGCTGAATAAGATATTGGTATCCGAGCAGATTTTGGCACATAAAGAGAAAAGGTCAAAGGTAAACCTTCCATAAGCTATTGGGCGAAGTTGTGACTGTTCACCAATGGATGCTAAATGGATGGAAGAGGATGACTTGGCAAACCATCCTCAGTTGTTGCGGCTTTACCTTAAGAGCCGACTTTGGATCGGGCTCTTTCAAGTTCAACAGGGAAAGGATCCAAAGTACCACCTGATACTCAAGGGGGGGGTAGCACTTCCACTCCTCCAAGAATGGATTGCTCTCGTGTATAGTGGATCTCGGATGTATTCAGCATGCATCCAAGGTACTGTCAGTATGTCTGCCATGAGGTCACTATTCACTGTACTAGTCACTATGGTATGTATGCAGATGGGTATGGTTTTCACTGCAGCTCTGAAACTGTACATTTGCATCAAGTTATGATCATGAGAGACTGATTATCGAGTGCTGGTTTTCAGTGTATGATCATTAGTTTCAGTGGTATTCGGCTGGTTCTATGGACAGCAGCATGTGTACTTAATGCCATTGACAATTCAGCCATGGTTTTGGCTCGGATTATGCTTTACTATGGTTGTGTAGTCAGCACTGTTGAGAAACAAGAGTTTGGGATGCATCCGATGAGTTTTTGGCAACAATTCTGGACTATTGTTGAGCTTTATGCTATGTTTACGCTGGCTGAAAATTTTCAGCAAATGGTGGGCATATGAGATAGTTAGCCAGCAGTGGCCAATGTTGTGTTGACTATGATACCTTGTGAAAATTCCAGTGCAGTATTGTTTGCTTTGACACATTACAATGTAATCGAGGACGATTGCAAGGATTTCAAAGGGGTGGTCTGTCACGAGGACGTGAAAATTTGATGCTTTGCTTATGTTTAATTGACATTTGATTAAAGGATTAATCAAATGTGCAATTAAAAGATGCACATGTGTTGCACATGTGAGGTGCAAGCTACTTTTTCACAGTTGAAGGCCGAATGACCCTATGAAAAAGATGGGTGTCAAGGGCAAAAGTTGTAACAAGTTACACTTGTTAGATTCTAGGTGAATTTTGGTGTCAGTTTGCCCCTATGACCATTAATTGGCCATTAAGTGTCAGTGGTGACACTAGGGACTAGGCATTAATTAATGGATTAATGCTTATCCAAGGGTCAATTTATGCATGGGACCACTTTGGGTTGCAAATGGCCTAGCCAATTAATTTTTGGATGGGCAAGGTCAATTTTCTCGGCATGGATTAAGGGCTGAATTAATTTTCAGAATTAATTATATCTGAAAATTAATTAAATGGCTGGAAATTGCTGAAAATGGATTAAGAAAGCTGCCACTTGGCAAAACTTTCCCATGCAAGTGGGGGAAAGGTTAAATAGGGCTGAAGAGAGAGAAATCTCGTTTTTTCATTTTGGAGCTGTTAGAAAGAGGTGTTGGACTATTGCTGCCAGCTTTTAGGGCAAATTACCAGCCATCGGAGACCATTTTGGTGATGGAGATTGCATATTCTTGACCTTGGGAAGCTAGCAATTGCTGCTGATGCACTTTCTCCTGAAGATCACAGTCACCGATGCTCCTATTGTTGTTGGTGCATCCATTTAGGGCTGGTACAGCAAGGCAGTAGCTGATTTTGATCAGTTCTTCGCAACAAATCTCATAATTCTCTCTCTCTACAGCATTCTCTCATCTCCTTCAGCCTATGCTCAGCTATTCTCAGCAATTCTTAGCCATTCGAAGGAGATCTCAGTCATTTTTGGTGGGCTGATCTATAATTTCTGTAGTAAACCCTAATTTACAGCAGAATTTAGGGTTTAGCAGCCACCTTGGGATCCGTGCCAGAGATTGAAAGCTCAAAGGTCTGAAATCAGCGGCTGATAATTGAAGATTATCAAGGGATTTCAGGAGCCAGCCCATCCCAAATTGATTTGGGGTAGCATTTGGCCAACCAAGGGTCAAATTGGAGAAGAAGTCCTGGGTGAATCAAGGGGCAAATGACCCAAAAGGCTTGCTGGTCATTTATGACAGCAAGAGCAATTGGTTAGCAAGAGGAGATTGAAGAATCTCAAGATGTACTCCTTCCAATTGAATGAAGCTAAAGAAACACGGCAAGGGGCGCCAATTTTGGGGCCAACAAGGAGTCTATTGTCCAAGAATGTTATGGTAAAGTGTGTATTTCATTTTATGTGCATTTATTTATTGCTGTAATTAACTCTTAAATCAGGTTATCACCACCCATTCCAAGAAGGAAGGCTGGTTTCACTCCCCACCTTTGTTGAAATGCAGAACCTTGAGTTTCCTACCAAACTTGTTCTCCTCGAAGATCAACCAGTCCTTAAAGTGTCAAAATGCTTCTGACTTCAGCTCTAAGAAATACACCCAATCATCTTGCTAAAATCATCAACAATTAGCATAACAATTACCATAAAGTGTAGACTCTCCTTAAGGTACTCCAATATACATAAGTCCGCCATCAAAACAAGCTCCAACGGATACCTAGCCGTGTACGAATGTCTTGTTGGGAATCACATCTCTTTGCCGCTTGCCATGAATGCAAGACACAAATGGCAAGTAGCTCACCCCAATCTCTAGTAATCCATACACAAGCTGACCACAAACTGCCTTCCAAAGGTACTTGTAGTTGAGGTGGCCAAACCGAGCATGCCATAGCTTGATCTAAGTTTGAGAAGAGAGAAGAAGAGAAGTAAAGACTGATGAAGTCCACATCTTGTAGACTCCATTCTCCTCATGACTTGCACAAAGAACTTGTCAAGAATCTCCATCAAGAACTCAAAAAGAGTCCTTATCAAACTTGACCGTGAGACCAAGAGCACAAATCTTGTTCACTTAAAGAAGATGATATCCCAAACCCAGCACATAGAAAACTTATGTTGTGTGGGCACCACGTTCTCTCTCTAGAATCATATACATGATACCTTTACCTTTGATAGGGACCGCAGAGCTATCACTTATGAGAATTTTCACATGCATCGGATGCATATGGGTAATAGCATCTATATAAGGAGTCGTATAGCGAAAAGCCCCACTATCCACAATCCCCTCATGAGATTAAGGTACCAACATTGCTACATCAAAGGCCATCGAAGAAGCATTCTCAATCACCTCCAAATGGAGGAAGGTGGCTAACGAAGAAGCAATCACCGCTCCTAAGTAGTTCATAGTTTTCTCCTCCTAGGTATCCTTCTTGTCCTTGTCGAGGCAAGGCTCCTTCCAATAACCTCTCTTGCCACAAATGTGACAAGTAGACTCCTTGGCTTTATCTTGCTTGGTATCCTTATCCTTTATCTTCTTCTTATTCTTCCCCTTCTATTTGGAAGACTATCTTATCAACACCTCCAACTTGGGAGCATTTTGACCTTTGAGTTGTTCCTCCTGATCCATGACAATCAAAACAAACTCTTCCTACTTAAGGGTACCTATCTATCCCAAAGCAATCAAGGCAATATAGAATGCACTAAATCGGGGGGATAACTGTGAAAGAAGAGTTATTGTCATATCCTGTGAGGTAATCACCTTTCCATTCTCGACCTACATCTGCAATTGCTAAAGCTTATTGACATGCTCCCACATGGAAGCGGACTTGGACGAGTTCAATGTTCGCATATCTATCTCCAGAGATACTTGCTTCATCATGGACGAGTTCAATGTTCGCATATGTATCTCCACAGACACTTGCTTCATCATGGTCATCCAATTGTACAATTGGTCTAATTCCAATCATATCTCCCAAGCAACAATCAAATGCTCAATGTAAGCTAAAACCAACCTTCCTCCTTCGAAAGGGCGGTAATTCTTTGATTAAGCACTTAATTACAGCAATCATTAAATAAACATAACTTGAAATATACAAATTACCTTGATAATCTCGGACATTGAACACCCTGTCGGCCCAAAACCTACCCCTTTCAGTATTTCTTTCAACTTGATTGCTAATGGAATGAGTACAAGCTAAGATTTACAATCTCCTTTGTTGTTCCAAAAGCCCCTTTTGCTGTAGCAACAATCAGCAATCAATTTGGGCCAATTGTCCCTTGATTTTCACCCAAGAATTACACAAATAGAACCTCCAACTAGCCAAATGCTGACTCAAATTACAATGAATGGGTTGGCATCTAAATTCCCTAACAATTACACAAATTTTAGGTGTTGAATTAAATGTAGAATGCCTCCCAAGGTGGTTGTCAAACCCTAATTTCTACAGAAATTTAAGATTTAAAGCAAAAATCTCTCTGTTGTCCACCAAATTTAGCTTAGATCTACTCAAAATAGCTAAGAAATGCTGAGATCTCTTGAGAATGGGTTGGAAAAGGTGAGAAAAAGCCAAGATGAGAGAGAAATCTGATTTTCTTTGTAAGAAAACCCTAAATTCTGCTTGTTGCCTACTATTGCCTACATTTAACGCAATCACCTACTGCCAAACACCTCCATCAGCAATGGTGTTGCCAACCCCTGGAAGGTGACTTCTTATTGTCCCCAACAGGCCCCCAGATGGTTGTCTTTTGCAACAAATTGATGTTCTCAATAGCTCTCTCTCTCTCTCTCTCTCTCTCAAGTTGTAAAACTAATCGAATGGTTGAGACCGAGTCCCCCAAAAACGTTTTCTCAGTTTGCATGGGCATTTTTGCCAAGTGCCAACCTTCTAAACCCATTTTTTAGCATTATACAACCATTTAATTAATTTTCAAAATTAATTAATCCAAAAAATTAATTTCAGCCCTTTTGACCTTGCCCAAAATTAGATGTGTCCATCCATAATTAAATTGGCTAGGCTATTTGCAACCTCTATTGACCCTTAGATTGGCATTAATTAATTAATTCATGCTAGTCTCTAGTGTCACCACCGACACTTCTTGGCCAATAACTATCCCAAGGTCAAAATTGACACCAACTGACCAACAAAACCAAGTAGGCATAACTTGTCGCAACTTTTGCCTTTGACACTCACTGCATCCTCAGGGTCCTTCGCCTATTGCCATGAAATAACTACCATGTGCATCACATGTGCTAAACAACCTTACACATTTGATTAGTAATTTAATCAAATGTTATTGGCAAGATTAAAGCATCTCAAAATTTCATGTCCCCGTGACAAACCTCCTCGTCACATGCTATACGACTAATCTCTGATGGCTGCAAATTACATCAATAGCCTCTCCTTACTCTCCAACAACCTTCTCCTCTCTCACAATGGCTAGAATAGACTTCCATCTATTAGACAGTCATTTCCTGGACAGTCGGTGGACAAGAGAGTATGACAGAGTGACACATCAGTAGTACGAATGTCAACAGCCATGTCAACAGTCTGCGCAGGTGCCACGTCGCAACCTGCAGTCGGCCAATTTTTTTATTATTTTTTTCTGCAGTTGGCTGCATTTAATGCAACCGACCTGGTGCTAGTCATTCTTTATTTCTTGGTTATTTATAGTCAGGTTGTGGCGCACTCTTCCATCTATTCACTTCAGATTCTGATCTTGAGATCGCTTGGCTGAGACAGACTATGCTCAGGCCGAGGGAGATCAAGGTCATCAAGTCAGAGACATACGAAGGTATTTCCTCTGCCCCCTGTATATTTCTGCACTCTTATACAGCATACTACACTGCAGATTTTCTACATTTACACTGTCTCCTTTTCTCTCTCTCTCTTCTCTTTGTATTCGCTCTCTCTCAATCCTTGTTCTACGCTTCCGCATCCCTGCACTCTGACATGGTATCAGAGCGGTGAAGATAGACTGACTGAGGGTTGAACCTATCTGAAGAGGAGATTTCAGCGCGACACAAGGCTGCATTTCCAGGATTCAAGGGCGAACGGAAGGGCTGCGCATCGGATCAAGGCTGAAACGAGCATGGGCGTGCCGGAAAGGAATGTAATCGGTGAATTTGCTGCAGGTTATTGCTGTTCAAAGGGGAGGAAGGCTGCGTTTGAGGCCTTCCATTGCAGATTTTACTTTTTCATCGCCTCCAGAGGGTGAAAAAGGTTTGGGCAGCGAAGGAACCAGCCCTAAAAGACTGCGTTTACATAGTCAGAGGGGGCTGATTTTGCATTTGTGCAGGTATTGTAGGTTAACATGTCTACAAAGACTGATTTGGAGTTCCAGGCGATAATGGACAGGAAGGTGCCTGTCCTACCAGCTCTTCGATCGGATCAAAAGCTTGATGGTGACAATTACCGCATCTGGCGGGTGATGATGTTGGCTATTTTGGAGTCTTATGATTTGGTGAAACTGGTGATGGAGGAGATTCATAGGCCCTCGGTGAGGGATGAGTCCAAACTCTCTTCCAATGCTCGTGCGGAGTTGACCAAGGCTCAATCTCATTGGGACAAACTAAATGCCAGGATTCGATCTTTTCTGTTTCTGTCTTGCACTACAGTCATGATGGCTCACATCGAGCACTTGACAGTGGCTCGAGAGATATGACTGGAGCTCAATCATATGTACAACAGGATGACCCTCATGAAGAGGGTTTCTTTGGAGGTGCAAATGCGAACCTTGTCTGTGAATAAGTCTTCTTCGCTTCGCGAACACATCAACAAGCTTCAGCAGCTTCACATGCAAGTTCAAAATGCGCGGAAGCCTATTTCCTCCGAAGACATAGCAATCACATTATTGTCCTAGTTGCCACCACAAGTCGGTACCTTTTATTCCGCCCTTATTGCATCAGGGCGGGAGTCGACTCTTCGATGGGAAGAGTTGGTTCCTATGGTCTTGAACCAAGAGGAACAGTTGAAGGGACTAAATGCTTCCAAATCGGAGGCTTTGGTTGGTCAAGCCTCTCAGAAGAAGGGAAAGGACCAAAAGAAAAAGGAGGACAACAAATCCAAGAAGGACAAGGAGAAGAAATCGACTTGCCATATTTGTGGTAAGACCGGTCACTGGAAAAAGGATTGCCACGACAATGACAAGGACACCAAGAAGAAGGACGTGAAGGATTCTGGAGAGGTGGTTGCACCCTCATCAGCTGCTTTTCTACACTTAGCAGTCATTGAGGACTCTACATCGAAGACTTCTGATGTTGTGATGACAGCTCCCCAGGCTTGAGAGTGGATTGTGGACAGTGATGCCTCACGGCACATGACTCCTCCTTCTGATAGTGTTGCCCATTTGCAACCTTCGCGTGGGCAAATTCTCATTGGAGACAGCTCTTCTATGTCTATTGCTGCGCGGGGTGAGATGCAGCTTATTCCAAATGGATGTGGTGGTACCCACACTTCCGACGTGTTGTATGTGTCAGGCTTGGGGTATCATTTGCTTTCGGTCCATAAGATTTGTGCTCTTGGTCTCTTGGTGGAGTTTGACAGTGATGCTATTCTCGTCCTTGATCATGGATCAAGGAAGGTTCTCTCTACAGGGTATGAGGAGGATGGCATCTAAAAGTTGAAGTCTTTCCCAGCTCTTACCTCTCTTCTTCTTACTTCTCAGACAGTCCGAGCTATGGCATGCTCGATTTGGCCACCTGAACTACAAGTACCTTCGGAAGGCGTCGCGAGGGTCGTTTATCCGAGGATTGGACATAGTGGTGAGCCATCAGCCATGTGTCTCCTGCATTCGTGGGAAACTGCATCAGGATGCGATTCCCAACAAAGCTTCTAGGCAGTCTACTTCACCAATGGAGCTTGTATCTACGGATCTTTGTGGCCCTATTTCTTGACTTTGAAGTTCGAGGCTTTCTCTCACTTCAAGGATTGGCTTCTCTTTGAGGAGAACCATTCTGGTTGGCGAGACTGAAGACCTTGCATTCCAACAAGGGAGATGAATTTCAATCTAATGAGCTTGCTCGTTTTTGTGCAAATAGAGGCATTCACCAAGAGTTTGCTAACACCAACACTCCCTAAGAGAATGGCATTTTGGAGCGGAAGAACCGAAGTGTGATCGAGATGGCGTGCACCATGATGGAGCACCGACAGACACCTCAGTTTCTGTGGGCCGAGGCAATGGCTACCGCAGTTCACATCCTCGATCGATCTCCCACTTTGGCCGTTGATAGGATGACACCTTTTGAGGCTTACTTCCGGACTAAGCCTGATGACTCTTATTTCAGGATCTTTGGGTGTGACGTTTATGTACACATTCCGAAGACGCAGCGTGATAAGTTCAAGACGGCTTCCTGACGATAGATTTTTGTTGGCTATAGCTCCTAGTCCCAAGGTTATCGTCTGTTTGATCCCGTCAAGCGGGATGTCCACACAAGCCAAGATGTGCGGTTCGTGGAAGTTCCGGCCACAGAGGGGGGTGAGGAGCACCCCCTCCTTGGAAATCCAGAGGAGAGTTGGGCTCCCGAGACAGTTCCTTTGGAGCCAGAGCCTCTTGATGGAAATTCTTCTTCTGATTCAGAGTCTTCTCTTCCACCAGCCACCCCCGAGGAGCTTTCGTCAATGGATGTACCAGAGTCTTCAGTAGATGGAGAGCGACGAGGAGAGGTTCCGTCCTCCTCCCCGTTGGGCCCGTGACACACTCCGAGATTTAGAGATTGAGGGGGTCCTTGAGGAGTGGGAACCGCAGGATGGACGACAGAGGTCACGGAGAAACCAGGCACATTCTTCGGAGCTTGTTTGCTCCAACTATTGTTTGCTAACCCATATTATGCAGGATCGTGAGCCCACTTCAGTGAAGGAGGCTTTGCAGTCTGATCATTGACGGAAGGCTATGGAAACCGAGTTGGAGGCTATTGAGTGGAATAGCACTTGGTCTCTTGTGCCTCATCCCTCTCACAAGAAGGTGATTGGTGTCAAGTGGGTCTTCAAGACCAAGTACCTTAGCGATGGTTCTTTGGATAAGCACAAGGCTCACCTTGTTGCTAAAGGTTTTGCTCAACGCCCAAGCATTGATTTCCATGATACTTTTGCCCCCACTGCTCGTATGGTGACTATCCGAGATGTTCTTGCCTTGGCTGGCCATAGGAGATGGCCTGTCTATCAATTGGATGTGAAGTCGGCCTTTTTGAATAGTGACTCGCAGGAGGAGATCTATGTTGAGCAACCTCCTGGCTTTGGATTCTCGGATGGGAAAGTTTACAAGTTGAAGAAGGCCTTGTATGGCCTCAAGCAGGCTCCGCGTGCATGGAACGAGAAGATTGACTCGTTTCTTCAGTTGAAGTTGAGATATCGGCGCTCCAAGGCTGATCCGCAACTTTATGTGCACACTTCCGAGGTTGGTCGTATGTTGTTTGTGTTGTATGTTGATGATTTGATTCTGACAGGGGATCGTGCACAAAAGGTTCAAGAGACCAAGACAGCTTTACATCAAGCATTCGAGATGACGGATTTGGGGCTTCTTCATTTCTTCTTGGGTCACGAGATTTATCAGTCTCAGAGGGGGATTTTCATCTCTCAATAGAGGTACATTCAAGAGCTCTTGGTGACTTTTGAGATGGAGACTTGTCGGCCCATTACTACTTGTTAGCGATGTCAGATTCTGGTCTGGCCACAGTCGGACTGACCAGTCAGATTCTGGTCTGGCCACAGTCGGACTGACCAGTCGGACTGCCACGTGGCAGTCCGACTGTACTGCACCAGTCGGCTGCGTTTAATGCAGCCGACCTGCCTATTTCTGGCGCCTATTTTCTAGCTATTTATAGCCGATGTCCAGCACTGCTTCTCACATCTCTGATCGCAGGTTTCAGGCTAGAGGCTCATGCAGATTACATCTCTGTTTGCAGATTTCAGGTTGGAGATCGTGCAGACTGCAGCAGACTTCGAGGTGAACAGCAGGTTGCATCGTCGAGGTGGAGACACGCAGTCCCGCGCACTACGCCCGTGTACATATCTGCATATCTTTGTATACAGCACACTTTATACAGCAGATCTTCATCTTCCACTGTCTCTTTCTCTCTCTTCTCTCTGCGTTCTCTCTCTCTCAGTCTTGGTCCCACGCTTCCGCATCGCTGCACTCTGACATGGTATCAGAGCAGTGTAGAAGGGCTGACTGAGTGAAGAACCAACCTGAAGAGGAGATTCCATCGCGACACAAGGCTGCGTTTCCAGCGTTCGAGGGCGAGTGGGAGGGCTGCGCATCTGAACAAGGCTGAAGCGAGCGTGGGCGCGTAAGAAAGGAGTCCAGTTGGTGGGTTTGCTGCTGTTTACTGCTGTTTGAAGAGGAGGAAGTCTGAGTTTTCAGCTTTCAAGTGCAGGTTTTGCTTTTTCATCGCCTCCGGCGGGTGAAGAAGGTTCGGGACGCGGAAGAAAGAGCCCTAGCAGGCTGCGTTTTCACAGTCAGAGGGGGCTGCTTTTGCATTTGTGAAGGCATTACAGGTGAAGATGTCTATAGAGATTGACTTGGAGTTCCAGACGATCATGGAGGAAGGTGCCTATCTTACCGGCTCTTTCCGCAGATCAAAAGCTCGATGGCGACAATTACCGCATCTAGCGCGTGATGATGTTGGCTATCCTTGAGTCTTACGATTTGGCGGAGCTTGTACAGGAGGAGATCAACCGGCCCTCGGTGAGAGATGAGTCCGAAGTTGGCCAAGGCACAGTCTCACTGGGACAAATTGAATGCCCGGATTCGTTCTTTTCTTTTTCTATCTTGTACTACAGCCGTGATAGCCCACATCGAGCACTTGATGGTGGCTCGGGAGATATGGCTGGAGCTTGATCAGCTGTATAACCGGATGACCCTTATGAAGCGGGTTTCTTTGGAGGTGCAGATGCGGACCTTGTCCGTGAACAAGTCTTCTTCGTTGCGGGAGCACATCAACAAGCTTAAACAGCTTCAGATACGGGTTCAAAATGCGAGGAAGCCGATTTCCTCCGAAGACATGGCGATCACACTCTTGTCCCAGTTGCCGCCACGATTCGGTGCTTTCTACTCTGCCCTTATTGCTTCGGGGCGAGAGTCTACTCTTCGGTGGGAAGAGCTGGTTCCTATGGTCTTGGACCAAGAGGAACAACAGAAGGGACAGCATGCTTCCAAGTCGGAAGCCTTGACAGGTCAAGCCTCTCAAAAGAAGGGGAAGGACTAAAAGAAGAAGAAGGAGGACAAGTCAAAGAAGAACAAGGACAAAGAATCCACATGCCATATTTGTGGAAAGACCGGCCATTGGAAGAAGGATTGCCCTAACAAAGATAAGGACACCAACAAGAAGGACACGAAGGATTCTGGAGCGGTGGCTGCACCCTCATCAACTGCGTTTCTTCATCTAGCTGTCATTGAGGACTCTACACCGAATGCTTCTGATGCTGCAATGACAGCTTCCTAGGCTCAAGAGTGGATCGTTGACAGTGGTGCCTCCCGGCACATGACTCCTTCATCAGTTGGTGTTGCCCAGTTGCGACCTTCGCGTGGGCAAATTCTCATTGGCGATAGCTCTTTGGTGTCTATTGCAGGACGGGGTGAGATGCAGCTTATTCCTGATGGACATGGTGGTACTCATACCTCAAAGGTCTTGCATGTGCCAGGTTTAGGGTATCATCTACTTTCGGTTCAGAAGATTTGTTCACTTGGACTTTTGGTGGAGTTTGACAGTGATTCAGTGCGAGTCCTTGATCGTGGGTCAAGGAAGGTTCTCTCATCAGGATATGAGGAGAACGCCATCTACAAATTGACGTCTTCTACCGCCCTCCCTACTCTTCTTCTTACCTCTCAGACACAGTCAGAGCTATGGCATGCTCGGTTTGGTCACCTCAACTATGATTATCTTCGGAGGGCGTCACGTGGACAGCTTCTTGGAGGGTTGCCGGACATAGTGGTGAGCAAGCAGCCATGTGTCTCCTGCATTCGTGGGAAACACCATAGGGATGCGATTCCCAACAAAGCTTCGCAGCGGTCTACTTCACCGATGGAGCTTGTATCTACGGATCTTTGTGGCCCTATGAGAAACGAGTTCTTGAGAGGAAGCTTGTACTTCATGTTGATCGTAGATGACTACAACAGGATGACTTGGGCCTATTTCTTGGCATTGAAGTCAGAAGCTTTCTCCCACTTCAAGGATTGGCTTCTCTTTGAGGAGAACCGATCAGGCCAGCGATTGAAAACCTTGCGATCCGACAAGGGTGGTGAATTTGTTTCTAATGAGTTTGCTCGTTTTTGTGCAGATAAAGGCATTCACCAGGAGTTTGCTAACACCAACACTCCTCAAGAAAATGGCATTCTTGAACGGAAGAACCGAAGTGTGATCGAGATGGCGAGCACCACGATGGAGCACTGACAAACACCTCAGTTTCTGTGGGCCGAGGATAAATTTGAAGCAGCTTCCCGAAGACAGGTGTTTGTTGGCTACAGCTCTCAGTCCCAAGGCTATCGTTTGTATGATCCCGTCAAGCGGAATGTGTACATCAGTCGAGATGTGCGGTTCCTAGAGGTTCCGACCATAGCAATGGATGAGGAGCATCCCGTTCTTGGAGATCCAAGGGAGAGTTGGGCTCCCGAGACAATTCCTTTGGAGCCCGCGCCTTTTGATTCCGATTCTGTTTCCGATAAGAAACTACTATTCCACCGGTCACCCCCGAGGAGTTACCACTCTTCAACTGATGGAGAGAGACGAGGAGAGGTCCGACCTCCCCCTAGTTGGGCCCGTGACACACTCCGTGATTCACGGATCGAGGGGGTCCCTGCGGAGTGGGGACCGCAGGATGGTCCGCAGCGGTCACGGAGGCACCAAGCACATTCAACGGAGCTTGTTTGCTCTAACTATTGTTTGATGACCCGTGTTATGCAGGATCAAGAGCCCACCTCCGTGAAGGAAGCTTTACAGTCCGCACCATGGAAGAAAGCTATGGAAGCCGAGTTGGAGGCTATTGAGAGAAATGGCACTTGGTATCTCGTGCCTCGCCGCCCCCCGAATAAGAAGGTGATTGGCGTCAAATGGGTCTTCAAGACCAAGTACCTTAGCGATGGTTCTTTGGACAAGCACAAGGCTCGCCTTGTTGCTAAAGGTTTTGCACAGCGCCCAAGGATTGATTGTCATGACACTTTTGCCCCCACTGCTCATATGGCGACTATTCGAGCTGTTCTTGCCTTGGCTGGCCATAGGAGATGGCCTGTCTACCAGTTGGATGTAAAGTCGGCCTTCCTCAATGGTGATTTGAAGAAGGAGATCTATGTCGAGCAGCCTCCTGGCTTTGGATCTTCAGATGGGAAAGTCTACAGGTTGAAGAAGGCCTTGTATGGCCTCAAGCAGGCTCCGCGTGCATGGAACGAGAAGATTGATTCGTTCTTTCAGTCACAGTTGGGATATCGGCGTTCCAAGGCCGATCCGCAGCTTTATATACACACTTTTGAGGCTGGTTGTGTGCTTTTTGTGTTGTATGTTGATGATTTGATTCACAGGTGATCATGCACAGAAGGTCAAAGAGACGAAGGCAGCTTTACATCAGACGTTCGAGATGACGGATTTGGGTCTACTCCATTTCTTCTTGGGCCATGAGATTTATCAATCTCAGAGGGGGACTTTCATCTCTCAGCAGAGATATGTACAAGAGCTCTTGGTTTCTTTTTGTGATGGAGGATTGTCGGATCATTTCTACTCCTATGGATCCGAACTGGAAGGCCACTTCACATTCAGCTTCTCCCATGGCGGATGCTTCCCGCTATCGTCAGTTGATTGGATCATTGATTTGGCTCCTCAACACTCGTGTTGATCTTTGTTTTGTTGTTGGGCTCTTGGTGGGGTTCATGAGTAAACCTCAGACGGTGCATTGGCAGGCTGCCCAAAGGATACTTCGGTATTTGAGGGGGACATCTAATTTAGGGATTCATTATCCAGCAAGCACAGGTGGTTCAGATCTTGTACTTGCAGGTTGGAGCGACTCGGATTGGGCTCGTGATGAGGACCACAGGCGGTCTACTTCATGTTACTGTTTTACCTTGGGTGCTAGTGTTATCTCATGGAGTAGCAAGAAGCAGTCCACGATAGCCCTTTTGTCTACTGAGGCGGAGTATCGGGCCGCGTCTTCCACCACATGTGAGGCTTTGTGGCTTCGGAGATTGTTGGAGGAGCTTGGCTACCCCCAGACTCGTCCTACTTTGCTGCAATGCGACAATGAGAGTTGCATTGCCTTGGCACGGAATCCTGTTTTCCATGCCCAGACGAAGCACATAGAAATCCAGTACCACTTCATCAGAGAGAAGCTTCTGGATGAGACCATAGCTATGGAGTGCTGCAAGACGGAGGACAATCTTGCAGATTTGTTTACGAAGGCGCTTCCTCAGGCTCTACTTCGGAGACATGCCAGATCCATCAGGCTTCTGCCCCGCCCAGGCTCTGAGAGGGGGTGTTAGCGATGTCAGATTCTGGTCTGGCCACAGTCGGACTGCCATGTGGCAGTCCGACTGTACTGCACCAGTCTATTTTCTGGCACCTATTTTCTGGCTATTTATAGCCAATGTCCAGCATTGCTTCTCACATCTCTGATCGCAAGTTTCAGGCTGGAGGCTCGTGCAGATTACATCTCTGTTTCCAGATTTCAGGTTGGAGATCGTGTAGACTGCAGCGGACTTCGAGGTGAACAACAGGTTGCATCGTCGAGGTGGAGACACACAGTCCCGCGCACTGCGCCCGTGTACATATCTGCATATCTTTGTATACATCACACTTTATACAGCAGATCTTCATCTTCCACTCTCTTTCTCTCTCTTCTCTCTGCGTTCTCTCTCTCTCAGTCTTGGTCCCACGCTTCCGCATCGCTGCACTCTTACACTACTCCTATGAATCCGAACTGGAAGGCCACTTAATACTCAAATTCTCCCGTGATGGATACTTCACTCTACCGTCAGTTGATTGGATCCTTGATTTGGCTTCTCAACACTCGTGTTAATCTTTGTTTTGTTGTGGGTCTTTTGACAGGGTTCATGACTGAATCCAAACAGGTGCATTGGCAGGCTGCCCAAAGGATTCTTCAGTATTTGAAGGAAACCTCTAACTTAGGGATTTCTTATCCCGCAGGTACAAATGCTTCCGATCTGGTTCTTGCAGGTTGGAGTGACTCAGATTGGGCTGGTGATGTGGACCACCAACGATCTATTACAAGCTACAATTTTACCTTGGGTACAAGTGTTATCTCTTGAAGTAGCAAGAAGCAGCCCACGTTAGCCCTTTCTTCTACTGAGGCGGAGTATTAGGCTGCGTCTTTCACCACATGTGAGGTTGTGTGGCTTCAGAGATTGTTGAAGAAGCTTGGCTGCCCCCAGACTCGTCATACTCTTCTACGGTGCGCCAATGAGAGTTGCATTGCCTTGGTACGAAATCCTGTATTCCATGCTCGGACGAAACACATTGAGATCCAGTATCACTTCATTAAGGAGAAACTTCTGAATGGGACCATTGATGTGGAGTACTGCAAGACGGAGGATAATCTTACAGATTTGTTTACGAAGGCGCTTTCCCAAGCTCTTCTTTGGCAGCATTCCAGATCCCTCGGTCTTTTGACTAGCCCAAGATTTGAGAGAGGGTGTTAGAAAGTCATTTCCTGGACAGTAAATAGACAGGAGAGTACGACAAAGTGCCACGTCAGCAATACGGATGTCAGCAGCCACGTCAGCAGTCTACGCAGGTGCCACATGGCAGCCTACAGTCAGTCAGTTTTTTTAAATTTTGTTTCTGCAGTCAACTGCATTTAATGCAACCGACCTGGTGCTAGGCATTCTTTATTTTCTAGCTACTTATAGTCAAGTTGTGGCACACTCTCCCATCTATTCACTTCAGATTCTGATCTTGAGATCTGTTGGCTAAGATAGATTGTGCTTGGGCTGACGAAGATCGAGGTTATCAAGTCGGAGACATACACAGATATTTCCCCTACCCCATGTACATTTCTGCACTCCTATACAGCATACTACACTGCAGATTTTCTGTGTTTACACTATCTCCTTTTCTCTCTCTCTCTTGTCTCTGTGTTCACTCTTTCTCAGTCTTTGTCCTACACTTCCGCATCGCTGCACTCTGACACCACCAACCCCTAAAAACATTTTTCCCACTTGCATGGGCAAGTTTTGCCAAATGGCAGCCTTCTAATCTCACTTCCCAACATTATCCAACTTATTAAATTAATTTTTAGATTAATAATTCTGAAAATTAATTTGATAATTATTCTAGTGCTTAAAAAATTAATTTCACCAACCAATAATTTGTCTTCCAAGTATCCTTGCACAGTTATTAGCCCTTAGACCAGCATTAATTAATTAATGCCTAGTCTCTAATGTCACCACTAACATTAGTAACCAACAAATTAGTCTAGGCCCAAATTTGATATCGAATACCACCTAGTACTTATCAGGCATAACTTCTTACAACTTTTGCCTTTGACATCCACTACATCCTCAAGGTCCTTGGCCTATTACCATGAAATAACTACCATGTGCATCGTATGTGCTAAACAACCTTGCACATTTGATTAGTAATTTAATCAAATATTATCAGCAAGATTAAAGCATCTCAAAATTCCATGTTTCAAGCTATCACAGCTGGAGTGCAAGAGAGAAATAGAATGGAGTGGATGCAAGCATTCTATTTATCCCAATGTACCTATACCTTCACCAACTTAGCTTTCTCACCAACAAAAATCTTGGAGCCATCACAAGCTATAGAACGGTCAATGGCCTCAATCATGAGCTCCGCCAAATCATAAGACTCTAAGATGGTAAGCATCATTACTTGCCAAATGCAGTAATTCTCTCCATCAAGCTTCTGATATTATGAAAGAGCCAATAACATGGAGACCTTACAGTCCATAATAGCCTGAAACTCCATGACCTCAAAAGACATTGTCACCAAAATAACCTACACAAAAACAAGGGCAATCCCCTCTAACTCCAAAAACACAACCTATTAGAGCTTTCTCCACTCACCCCAAACCTATTTCGACCACCGAAGGCAATGAAATCTCAAAACCTGCAACAAAAGGCTGAAAACCAGCCTTTTCTCCATCATAAACAGCAAAAACTTGCAAGGAACAACTTGGCTCCTTTCATGTGATTCACCTATTCGCCTCAACCTTGTAAACGTTGAAAATACAAACTTTTGTCACATTGAAATCTCGCATTCAAGTCCCCCCCAAAATCAATCAGCCCTTCAACATTGTTCTAATACCATGTCAAGTGCAGCAAATGTGAAAGCATATGACTGGACTAAAAGAAAATGAACACAGAGAAGAGGGAGAGAGAAAAGAGACAATAGAAAGCGGAAACCAGCAGTAAATGAATGCTGAAATCAATAAGGCAGATATGTACACGGGTTGACAAATGTATCTCTGAGAGGCAATATCTCTCTCCACCTTAAAATGACAAGTGGAAAGACCGGAGGCTGACCAGCCTATAAGTAGGCTTGAAAAAAAACTAAAACAATTAGGTTGGCCCGTTTAAACTGGCTGACTGCTGCAACTGATGATTGCAGCAATAAATAATGCATAAAAACTGTTGTGACGTACCACCTATGCCACATGGCATTTGCACACCCTGTGTGGCCAGCCTAATTGCCTAGCAGTGCTGAAAATCACCAAAAGACCACAAAAAACTGTCCAACTTGTACATAGGAAATGCGTAATTGTGCCCAGGAGTGCTAACTAAACAATAGTAAAGTACCAATGCCTATCCAAGGGATGAATAAATCTCTAACGCATCAACCACCCTTGCTAAGAAGGAAAGTTGGTTTCAACAATCATCTTTAACAAGTTCAAGGAGTGGCTTGAAGGAGAGTCCACATCAACTCAAGTAGAAGTAAAGGCCATTCAATGGCTTTGCTTGAAGGATGCCTTTTGGGTCTGAAGTGAGAGCCATTGTCATCATCATCACTCCTATATACAAAGTGCTTCACATGTCCCATATGGAGGGGTCTACTATCGACCTTCTCTATCATCTTATGGTGGAGGGCCGACGCAATAGGTGAGATTGAAGCATCTACCATCTTGGATGGAAAGGCTTCAATATCATGGTAATCACTCTTGTCCTTACTTATCATCCTTATTTCAAAATTCAAATTGTCTTTGCATTTTGAAGTCTAGACACACTCACTCACTCTCTCTCTCTCTCTCTCTCTCTCTCTCTCTCTCTCTCTCTCTCTCCTTCCTTTTACCCTCTATTATCTCTTAATCTTTCTCTCTTCTTCTACCTTTCTAGTCACACATACCACACACACATACACACTCTCTCTCTCTCTCGAGTCGAGTCGAGTCGAGTCAAGTCATCTCACCATTCATCCACCCCCTCGTCTCCTAAACTTTCCCTCCTCTTCTACCTTTCTAGTGGCATCTTGGAAACTACGCCAAAAAGGGATATCTTCTTCTGCTCAACCAAGAAGGGATGGGAGTGGATGAAATATTTAATAACCCATCCATGGACTTGTAGCACTCTTGCATCCGGCCTTTAAAAGTCTCTCTCTCTTTATGGATGCGAATGTCATTGCCAATCAAGATGTCCATCTTCCAAAGGCATTGGGAATGAGCACCATGGTGCTTTTCTCCAAGAGCTTATAGATTACAATGACCTAAGGGGTACCACTTTTTTCCACAATCTGTTGGAAGAGGGATTCATTGATGAAGCCCCTTTTTTAGCAGGAGTCATTTGGCTATCAATTGCTCCACTTCCACAAAGTTGCTTTACGTATTCCTGTGCAAGTTAGAACAAAAATCCTAAGCCTCTAAATTGTTTTAAATTGATTTTAATTGTAAGTTGGAAGTTCTAAATGTATATTCTTTTTTCAACATGCTTTAGGATTGCTCATCAGGTGCATGTGAAAGGGATTATCCACCTATCCCCTTATACACACAGAAATTTGCAACAAACTTAACACGCAACAATTGGAGCCACTAATTCATTGTTACTCTCACTAACATATACTACATACCATGCACAAGATGGCAATCGTAAGGCATGTATCATATGTTTATATACTTGTTACTACTATTGGTTAGTGATGTTTAAAATATTTAGTTTAAGTTATTTATCCTTTAAATATATAGGAGAATGTAGATGAGCTCAAGCTCTCAACCCACACACTTAAAAGTCAGACTCGTGAGAGGGATCTAGGGAAGGGCTAGAATTTTAGAAGACCTCTATTTGAAGCTTGAGGAGATAGACTAACGAGTCTCTTACACTCATGCACACCAAAGTATCATTGTTCAATCTCATGCCTCTAGTGGTGGAACTTTGAAACCAACCTTACTCTTTGAATAGGGTGGTAAATAACCTAATTAAGCACTCATTACAACAAGCATTATATCATTTGACATCACTATATCTTGTTACTTGTAGTATTGAGCCTTGGCTTTTATATCCGCTACACCTTTTTGTATGAGATCACCAATTTAGCTCATAATATAGTTGTTGGTTTCATACTACACTTCAATTTCAACATTTCAATTTCAACTATCTTTTGCACTTACTTTTGAAGTCTCTAAATGTTTGAAGAATATTGTGTTTTAAGTCCAAACATTCAATGTAGACTTCAAATTATATGTTAAAAAATTTTAATCAGACATAGGTTCAGGATTTATTAGTCTAATTAGTATTGTCTAGTATTGAACAGTACTAATCAGATGCCATCCAACGTAACAACCATGGGCAATGCTAGAAAGGAAGTTTTCAAACCCCATTACTACTCCCAATCTTTTAGTGAAAACTTTCCAAATGCAAATTTTCTAAAATGGCAACTACATAATATGTTGTTCATATTTTCAGCATAGTTTTATGACACTTCATTATTTGCTTGAACGACACAACAACTAAATGAACAGCTTCATTACATCATGGTAAGCCCTTCATGATTTTACCACAAAATTATCATCTAAAAGCCACTTCTTCAAATTAGTATTATTGAAAATTAATTGAATTTGGAACCATTGATTAAATTTGCATTGCTACATGTTATCTACACACGTGACACATCACATGCGCTACCGATTGCTTGTGATGGATTTTGGTTAGCCATACCGATTGCTTATGATGGATTTTGGTTAGCCACATGCAAACACATGTTCATCATTTGGCATAAAACTTACTTTGCCTATTTGGTTCCTACTATATGGCCTCATAAAGTGGCAAGCCCAAGCATTTCCCTTATGCTTTTGCATCATCTATCTGCTTGGTGTTTTTGGCTAACAGCAAGATAACATCTCGTAGAAAAACATGATGGCATTAGGTGCAGCTCAATCCTCCATATGCTGAGGTAGGATAGTAAGAATATAAGCAACAGCAAATACTACCAGCCAGACTATGGACATTAAAATCAGGTATTAGCCTAACAAAAAGACGATGGTATTGAATGACAACATTAAGACCATACGAAAACTTCATATGCAAGCTTACAATTGGCCCTATCAGTAATTGACCTAGAATAAAAGTGTGGCAATAAAACAAAAACACAGAATGGATGAAAATCCATGTCAACCTACAATGGTAATATTTTCCTGTGGATCTCGCATCAACCATGACATTGCCAATCATCTCTGCATAGATCTGGGTAAAAGCCATAAATCAATATCACACCCCCTGATTTGTTCTCAACTCAGGATACATAAATTTGACAAGGCAAAAATGTAAACCAGGTAAAATTTCAACAACCTAAAAAATCTGAAAACCCTGGTACCTTGCATGCAGTATCAAAACCAAAGCTTGTTGGAACTTCAGTGCACTTCAAATCACCATCAATGGTCTTTGGGCATCCAATAACCTGTGTCTTAATTTTCTTGCCCCTACAGAAGCCCAACAGGAAAAGGAAGGAGATTAAATGAATGTACTGAAAGAATTGTACATCTTCAATTACTTGGCCCTAACCGCAAGAGTACTACTTACCTGAAATATTCTCCTAAAAGGCATGCATTCGTATTTGAGTCATCCCCCCCGATTACCACAAGTCCATCTAGATCAAGCTTAATAACAGTTTCCTCAGCTTGTTTGAACTGAAAAATCAAATTTCAAAAGGTTGATAAGTACAGGAAGAAGAAATAGTCAAGTATGATATCAACACGTTAAATCAAAAGCATGCTAGACTCTAGACCACATACAATTTGTCATGTGAACAAATGATGAAACCTACCATCCACACAAACAGTGTGAAATTGAGCACTCCAAGTGGACTAAGCAAGTTGTTGGACAACAAAGGTAACAACCATCTCAAAAAAAGACATCTCTAAGATGAAACATGCAAAAGGAAAAAACAGTTCAAAGATCACGAAAATGTAGACTATGATGAGGAAAGTCTCTCACGCTTTGCCAGTTCAGCACAAGCAAGAGTGGCTAGTCGAGTGTAAGCCTTCAAAAAAGACCTGAGAAGGACATCCTTTATTAAGTATGGGTTTCAGAAACGCATTCCAGCTATTACAAAGGGCAACAACCATTCCCATGTTCCTATGGTCTTGGAGGGTAGAATATGTTCAAAGATTCTATGCCTCTCAAGTCAAAAAACCCATATCTAACCACTTGCCAATGCTTCAAACCTTGACCATCCATAAGCATGCTCAACTGAGACCTGGTCACATCGTGCACAAAGGAACGAGGCAGCCAACAACCCTATTAATAAATATCCTTGGACATCTACATGGCCACTTGAAGCAGTGGCCTTGGGTCATAAGGAGATCTAGTGCAAATGCACTAGTGACGCTTTAAAGTTAGAGCAACTAATTCCTATTTATAGGACTCTCAATAGGACTCAAGGACACCATTGTGTGCTTGCGACTCTTGGACTTTAGGCCCAATGGCCAAAGCATCCATACGTTGGAATAGTGTGGGCTGGTCTATGGGATGTCAGCTGTTGGGATGCGATCATGGCCCAATACACTGTTGGTTCCAAGTTCGGGGGCAAGCCCGTTTGGCTCTACGACTGGGAGGTGAGTCTTATGTCCATCTCCTTCATGTTTTGTATAGTTGTCATGGCTTGTGTTGTGTATTGTGTGCAAGTTGAATCCTAATACTGCAAACCAGACCTTCCACTTCAAACTTTGAGCATAATACCGACATAAGTACCTGGCAATACTTCGTACCGAACGTCTTCTCGGCGAGCTGCAGGTTAGAAGCTTGCGGCCGCATTCCCCCTTCCTACCACAATCGCTGATTAATTTCTTTACACAGAGACGTGATTGAAGTAGAAAGAAGGTGCACAGAGTATTCCTTATTGCATGATATGAAGAAAGTTACAAGGTTTTGGCTATGGCAGTAAATGAAAGATAAGGTTATCAGAGCTTATGAGATTATGGAATAGGCCTTGGAAGGCTAGCCTCTACGAGTGTTACTCTAGAGTCATGTGAGAGATGAGTATTCAGA
Organism: Lygodium microphyllum; assembly: GCF_053477565.2. NCBI lineage: Eukaryota > Viridiplantae > Streptophyta > Polypodiopsida > Schizaeales > Lygodiaceae > Lygodium > Lygodium microphyllum. Next base: position 46,636,188 of record NC_141135.1, on the reverse strand, counting down.
GAAGCTCTCTCCCAAAAATTGTGTCTTTACAATGAGCCAAGGGCTCTCTTATATAGGAGTTTTGGCTTGAATGCCGTGTTTGAGTGGGTTATGTGCTATAAAGGAGGATGTGACCTTTACGCGTTTTTGTAAGTGCGCAAGTGAGTGTACATCTTTTGCTTTTTGGCTGTTGCGACCACCACGCTTTCGTAGGCGCATTATCGTTATTTTTTATAGTGAGCAGTGTATAAGGGCGCTCCACCTTATTGACAGGTATATAAGGGCTGTCAATTTTACATCTTCTGTTCGGCCTTTTTTTCTTTGCCGTCATTTTCCTCTTGAAAAGGGTTGACGCGTATGACGCATTGATTGCAACCATTGTGGTGCTGTTTACAAAATACCTCATGGCACTTGTCTGAATTATTGCCCTTGAGGGATTGAGAAAGCAGTATATTCAGTGCTTTCAAGTGTAAGCTTGATATGCCAAAAGCCACTCTTGCAATCAAACTTAGAGAATATATTTTTATTTCTGATTCTATCCAACAGCAATTGTTTGTTGGGTAAGAAGTATCCATTGAACTTGGTGTATTTGTTCAATGTTTTATAATTTACAACCATTCGTGTCTTACCACGTTTGATTTCATTGTGGTTACGCACCATGAAGGCTAGTGAATTATGTGGGCTTTTTGATTCTTTAATCAAACCCATGTCTATGAGTTCTTTAAATTGTACTTTGAACTCTTCTTGATCAATCCGTGAATAAATCATTGGTCTATTCTAGATTATTTTATTTTCTAAAAGTTCAATTTTTGCGAATGTTTTTTGGATCCCAAAATTGTAATGGGTTTTCCGAATAACATTCTTTGAACTTTTTTGTCCATTTTTTAGTTTGGATTTCAACCTTCTTATTCTCCTTTATTCTATTGATTCCATATTCCAAACGCTTTGTTGTTATGATTGCATCACATTTGTGTGATAAATGTGATTGTTTCTGTTGTTTGTCGATATTCTTTGACTAGATTTATAAAATCATTTCCAAGTATAATATCGACTCTAGTTTTATTATTTTGATATAGTCTAGGCAAGGTTATTATAACTTGCTCGACCTGGATTTTTGTGTTTTTTGCTATTTTATTATATCTGGTCTCATGGCCAGACATATCTTTCCCAATGACCACATGGTCATCGTCTATTTGCCATTCATCATGATGCAATACTTCTTGTTTGCATGTTGAGATGAATGAACCATTATCAAGATATGCATCGAAATCTCTTTTCAAGTCCTTTGTTGCTACTAATATCTTGATATAGATATTGTTATTTAACGAAGAAAATGTTTTTCCAATGGTTAACACTTTTCCGTTTGTATGATTATCCCATTGATTTTAATGGTGAGTTTGCCATTTTCTATTTTATACTGATTGCAATCTTTTTCTAGGAATTTCATTCCTAAGATTATTGGATAACTATCAGTTATTATTTTGTCTACAAACATTGTTAAATCTATGTTTTGTTCTTCTATTCTGAGACGTACCTCCACAGTCTCGTTAATTTCTCCATAGTTATTAGTCCATAAATGTGAATATTTATGTGGTTGATGTAGTCGTGTTGTTGCCAAATTTTTAGCAACCTGATGGCTAATATAGTTGTAATGAGCTCCTATATCTACAAGGATATTGCAGATTTTCCAATGCTGCCCATTAAACAATTCTCCTTTTATCCTGAAATGAGATGTATCAGAATTATCTAGAGTGCTTGCATTTATAAGGGATTTTGAGCTATTACTAGTCTCCCCCTGTTTTTCTTTGATGGTAGGGTTTCTTCTAAGAAATCTGTCACTATCAACAAAGGTTTTACCCTTTTCGTAGACTTCGTGAGAGGTTGGTTTAGGTCTAAGATCTAAATCCCATTCCTGGTCCGGCAATAGTGGTCTCTCTATTGATGGTAGTTCTATTTCTTCAAACGAAGAATAGATTTCATCAATGGCAATGATGTCTCTATCCTTGAACCTAAGTGAGTGAACACTATTATTCAAGGCATAACTTATTGCATAATGGACATTGAATGGTTTTGTTCCTTCTTGGAACATTCCATGTTTATCAAATTTATAGGCCAACATCAATGCAGAATCAATGTTTCTGTCTTGCAGGCTGATTGTATATAGTGGAAACAGGTAAAAGCCTAATTGCTGATAGGCCATGTTTCCTTGCATTATTCCAAGCCATGCATTTCTTCGATCAATAATTCTATTGTCAAGAATTGACAGCTTGATTAGTGTGTCTATCCCTGCTCTATAGTGGGATTGTAGTATTATATGTACTCCTCCTAGGTATACATACCTAATTTTCTTTCTCTCTTGCTCAGGAATTTTCTTGAGCTTTTCCTTTATATCATTAGCAAGAAGTAAGGGTAGATTGATATTTCCCTTCATATTGCTAATGTCAATGGATTGTTCTTTTATTTTCAATCCATAGTATATGGTATTGCTTCTATTAACGAGCTTGGTCCACTCTTTAATAAGGTTTTTCTCAAAAGCCTTATTAGAGGTATCTCTGACTTGATCTTTTGATATCCTTTTAAACAACGTTTTGTCAAAAAGACAACTTCATTCAAAGGTTTTATCATCTTCAATTTCTTCAAGATGAAGTGGTTGAAGACTGTTTATTTCATTCATTCACTATCACTGAATGAATAATCTTCATCTTCTGAGATAACATAAATCTCAGCATCTGCTTCAAAAGAATAGTCAGTTAACTCTTCTCCATATAGCATATTTATATTTGTGCCCTTTTTCCTTTTCGGACATTCATTGGCATAATGTCCAATTTCTTGGCAAAGCCAACATTTACATTCTCTAGGTTTTTTATTTTTCCAATTCTTTCATTTTTTGATGATTCTCTTATTCTTATTTCTATATTCAAAGACTTTGTTTTTATTTATTTTTCTCGGGAAGAATCTTCTTTTCTTGTTGTATGGTTTATATGTTTTATAGGAATTTTTCCTTCTTGTAGTCCTGAAGGATCTACTCGATATATCTCCAAAGGTTAGCCTTTCGCTGTTCTGTGGACAACATAGGCCAGTTTTGACATGTTTAGAGATAATTCTCTCTTGCTGGGCATTTCTGCACCAACTGTTAATGCAATAACTTGCATATCTGATTCTGGCACCTAATGTGTCAATTTTATCCTTCAGCCATGTACGATATCCCCATGACAATCTTTGATTGTAAGGATAAGGTAATTTGGTGAAGTATAATTCTTTTGCATTGTTCAATCTTTCATCACCAAGTCCTTGGTAATAAAATCTTGAGAATGCACATGTGTAGCCATTAAATCCACACATTGTTTTTATCTTTAGTTGCTGAAGATTATTGTATGCTTCGTCTCTTAGAAGCTTTTGTTCTTCTTCTTTATGTAGTTCCCATTCTTCTCCTTGGAACTCTTTTCTGATTGCTGTCTCAAATCTTGAGAGTATCCTTTTCTGAGTTTCACCCTCAGAAACATCAGAGAGTATGGAACTTCCAATTTTGATTTTGTTTTTATCTTCATCAGATTGGTTTTCCCGCCAATTGACTACATTACCTTGAAAAGAAGTTAAAATAAAAGATGGTGTATCTTTTACTTCTATCTTCTTTGTGCTTATAGCATGATGCATGCTTTTTGTTCATGTTGTAATTGCAGCATTGATGTCGATCTTGCAATCTAAGTTCAGCCATACACCGGAGCTAGGTATCTCCTGCATGTTTTCATAGCTGTTCTTCCATGCATCGGCTGGATTCTTATACCTACTGCTACTAGCATAGCTTGACCTATCGCTAGGCATTCTAGGTGCTGATGGTAAATAGGTTTCTAGTGCCATTGGATATCTGCTAGACAATTGCTCTATTACAGATATGACATCACCTATATCCATATTTTCTGTTAATCCTGATATGAGTTTGTCACGGTTGTTTGAATCTTGACCACTATTCATCAGTGTGTTATCATTTATATTCATCTCCCCCAATTGAGAAGACAAATCTTCTATCACATATTCCTCAGTGTCAGAAAAATCTGAACTGTTCATTGGAATATTTGATGGAAGTTTGACAGATGTCTTGCCTTGTAATTTTGATAGTGCAGTTCATACAATCGATAATCTGTATTGATTGTATTTTTTATACGACGGAGTGTCGTTGGGTCCAAATAATCTCAAATACACTTTCCTAAATAGGAAGCATAATATGAGATATTTGCACAATATTTGATAATTTCATTCATTATATGTGCGGGAGGATCCCAATATACATGTCTATCTTCAGTATTGATTGGATAATTCCAACAATGCTGAATATTATTTGCTACATAGTTTTAATATCTTTGTATCTGAGCTTCAAGGTGCTCATTCATTGTAAGCATAATATGCCCTCTTAGCTTTTACAATGCTTATCACTTTGTGATGTTTGAAGTGATCTTTTACAAGGAATTCATCATCATATCTGCTAAGTCAGATATAATCTAGCCAGTAGATGTTTCGAGTGATTCTTGTTGTTGTATGATAGTCGATGGAACGGATGGTTATGACATCATTTCCTCGACGAATGGCTGTATAGATACCAGCTATGTTTTGCTTGATCATGTCGATCACTTCTGCAATATCTGATGATATCATTTTCCTGTATACAACAGTGATTAGTATAGGGATCTGCTTATCCCTGAGGTTGTTTTTCCTGATGACTCAGGTGTTATGAAGATCTTATTAAATTTGTTTTCTACTAAACCTAACTTATCTTCTATTCTATCCAGTTGCTTATGCATCTGGGCAGAATTGTTTGTTTGATATTTATCAAACTCTTCTTGACTACAAACTGCTTCAAGTGTTTGTAATCGTTTTTCTGATTTCTGAATCCGTTCCTTGAGTTCAGAAATCATGTTGTTCTTAGTTTTTTCTGTGCATTCTTTGGGTGTTTGTTTTTGCAACCCAAAGGTTTTCAGAAAAAACAAGGTTATCCAGTTTAGTTGATTATTCCCTCATGCAACTGATTCATTGATCAGATCAAATGGTTGGAATCTTCCAAACTGTGTTCCTCGAAACCTATAGCTTCCACTTGGAAGTCTATCAGTTTCTATGTTTTGTGATTGCAGGGTTATCTCAGGAAGTCTAGTTAGTGCTTCCGAGTCCATGCTATCTTTTATTGATCAAAGTGTTGATTTTAATCTTTTTATTGGTTTTATCAACAAACTTGATGTCTGTTTTCTTTTTAAAGATTAGTTGGGCTAATCTTGTTCTTGGTTCTATTTCCACTTCTTCTATTAAGGAATGGATTATTATCTTTATTTCTCCTAGATAATCTGAGTCTATTATTCCTGGAGAGTTTGCTATTATTAGTCCCTTTAGACTAATACTACTTCTATTATGAAGTTCAGCATATATGTTTTTTGGCATTTGAATTCTTATTCCTATGCCCATGATCTTTGTTTCATTTTTCATTATGATGATGTTTTCTTCATTGTTTATGAATACATCGTATCCTATGCTATATGGAGTTCCTTTTATATGGTTATTTTCTCCACTAAGGATTTTGATTTTATGTTTCATTTTGAATGGTTATAAGTATATAAGCTATCGCTCTGATACCACTACGGGACCGTGTCGATTACCTAGCCAAAGCTTAGAGCTATCAGGCATGGAAGTCAGTTTGGACTACACAGAGTATGGCGGAATTATAATTATTATTATAATTAGTGCATCCAAAATCCATTTTTAAGTGTGTAGAGGCGTTACCATTCCTACTGCCATATTCCTTAATCTCATTATCACTCATGACTAACCTTTCTTTCCATTAGTTAGCTTAGCCCTTATTCCCATTCGCCACTTCAAACAACAATTAATACTACTGTAAACCAGACCTTCCACTTCAAACTTTGAGCATAATACCGACATAAGTACCTGGCACTACTTCATACCAAACGTCTTCTCGACAAGCTGCGGGTTAGAAGCTTGCGGCCGCTAATTAATTTCTTTACACAGAGACGTAATTGAAGTAGAAAGAAGGTGCACAAAGTATTCCTTATTGCATGATATGAAGAAAGTTACAAGGTTTTGGCTATGACTGTAAATGAAAGATACAAAATGCCATCCAACAAAACAAATAGAAAAGGACGGATACACTGTTAGCAAATATGTCAACTCATGTGTGAGTCTATGCATGTAGAGGCTGGGCACATTATTTAGGATATTTTAGGCATTTTTTATGGTCTTCATTTTGCTCATGTTTAGCATTTATTGCTGGCCAACCTGATCATATTGAGGACATATTTGTGTCCTATATTCAGGCTCCACCTCACTCAGTCACTCATTTGCCATCACATGTGGAGACTCCATGGAGAGAGGAGCCAATGCTAGTGCCCACTTAGCCAGTGACTCACTATTGTATGCAACTATCTCGTGTTAGATATATGGATTCCATTTCCCAAGCATACATCTAAATTATCATCTATATTGTGTTCTTCAATGTTCTTTCTTTCCCTTTCTCTTTTGTCTTGTGTTTCAGCGGTTTATTATAGCAAAAATGTTTACACTTCCATTGCTGCTCCACTTCTAACATATCCCTCTTCCAAAGCAATTTGTGGGATCCTACCAAACATCTAATCAGTGTCTTGGAGGATTATCGAGTAATAGCTTGTTGCATAAGCAATATAAAATCCCACATTTCACTAGATGCAAGGCATAATCTCAAGAAATGTAGGCTCACCTCCATGGAAATCATGCAAAAAATGCATACCATCGCTATCCAGACAAGCATATAGACTTTCACCAAGCTGGTTTGCATTCCAACTTCCAAACCTGTTGGCTTTCACAAATTCTGCTACTCACCCTGCACCAAAGTCTGATAGATCTCATTTTCCTTCGAAGTAATGAGATCTTGAGGCTCTCAATCTAGCCCGGGCTCATATGCATCAAAAGGCGCATAATCCAAACAGCCAACTTGCTGCCTCACACAAGTTTGCAGCACTCTATAGCCCTGCCTACCCTTCCTACCTCCCTCTCCCTTACAAACAATTGTAACCTTGAAATGCATGATCTACTTGTTTTTGAAATCATACAATTTATCATTAGAAGAATGAGAACTGGTCAATGAAATAAGACGCATGTGCTGAAGCATGATAAATCTGTTTTGCTGTGAGCTGCCTGGCTGCAGTAGGTTCTGTATCTATATTTGGCCTATTTGGTCTACAGTTTATTTTATACATCATTTGATTTGAAACACCGTTCTGAACCTTGTGGATTATTTGATATTTGCAGTTCATCAATCGTGCTCATGAAACACCACCTTCTTCAAGGTCAAGTGACAGCATCAAAGATGCTTTGTTAATACAGGCCTCTAAAAAAGATGTTGATGTTGTTCCTGCTGTTGTGTGTGTGGGTGGGTGTTTTTGTGGGGGTGGTGTGAGTGGTGGGTGGTATGGAGTGGGGTGGGGTGGGGTGGGGTGGGGTGAGGTGTCACGAGGACGTGAAAATTTGATGCTTTGCTTATGTTTAATTGACATTTGATTAAAGGATTAATCAAATGTGCAATTAAAAGATGCACATGTGTTACACACGTGAGGTGCAAGCTACTTTTTCACAGTTGAAGGCCGAAGGACCCTGTGAAAAAGATGGGTGTCAAAGGCAAAAGTTGTAACAAGTTACACTTATTAGATTCTAGGTGAATTCTGGTGTCAGCTTGCCCCTAGGACCATTAATTGGCCATTAAGTGTCAGTGGTGATACTAGGGACTAGGCATTAATTAATGGATTAATGCTTGTCCAAGAGTCAATTAATGCATGGGACCACTTTGGTGTGAGAGTGCGCTGCGGAAGAGGGAATACGAACACAGAGGGAGAGAGAGAGAGAGAGAAAGCAGAAAATAAGGAAGAGAAATCTACACTGACCGAAATGAATGCTGAATACAGACAGGAAGGCGAAAGGAGACTGATTAGTCCCTGCACGCAGCCCACAGCGTCAATGAGGGCACCAGATCAGGCTGATGATGATGGCAGCAGCACCACGGGGGAGGAGTGTCGGAATCTGCAAGAAGACAAGTGATCAAGTAGGGAGGGGGGCTGCCTATAAATAGGCAAAAGGACAAACCCTAACCCTAACCCTAAAATGGGCGCAAACCCTAAAAATGCCCTAAAATGGGCGCCCCACATCAGTGACCAAAAAAAGTGGCCGGGCAGCCAGTGGCTGCCCACTAAAAGAGGCCAAAAAGAAATACACATCCTAAGATAGCCAGTCAAGAGTGACTAGCCTCCCCCATCATAACACATGACAGACATGTCAGGGCTCCTAATGTCCTCGTCTGACTCAGACTGAGGCTCACAGGCAGGAGATGACAAGGCATGACAAACATGACTGCTAACACCCCCTCTCAGATCCTGGATGTGGCTACAGGCCGAAAAAGAAATAGATCCTGGGGTGGCAAGAGGAATGCCAATGTCGATGAAGTCCGTCGATGAAGACTGCCGCTGAAGGAGCTCCTTACGATCCTGGGAATCCCCCTCAAAAACACTAGGGGCCAGGGAATCCACAGCCGCATCACCGAGATCGTCCCCCGCTAAAAGGGATGGAGGGTACGAAGGAACCACCGGAGGAGAAGGTGGGGGATGGGAAGGAACCTGTGGAATAGAAGGTGCACAAGCGGGAACGGGTGTAGCAATAGACTGCCTCAGAGGACCCTGCATCAAAGAAGGGGAATGGAGCCTGTAAAGCCCGCTCTCCTACCAACCTGTAGATAAGACAGCAACTGTAGAAGAATCCTCAATAACAACGGCATGCTGGGTGAAGATCACTCGTGTGCCAAGCCGCGTAAGGCCATAAACTGAGAGGAAGGGAAGGCCCAAATCCGGAACATGTAGGGCCTGTGAAAAGGAGATCGAAGGTCGGTCGGTAAACAAAGGTAATGTGCCAACACCACTAATAGGCACCGATAAAATGTCACCAACAGTTTGACTGAACCCTCTCATGGGCGGAGATCCTGTAACAAATCACCTCGGGGAGTCATATGACTCGAAGCACCACTCTCCACTAACCAAGGCTGCGCAGAAGACACTGCAGCCACGGAAGAAGGATCCTCCTCCAAAGCATGGATATGAAGGAACACTGACTCATGGGTAACAGCTAGTGTAGAGGTAGAAGAAGGCTCCGATGTAGATCCACCCTTCGCTCCCGAACGAAGGTGAGGGTACTTCTTCCAGTATTTCTCCTCAGGATGTGTCCCTTTCCCACAATGTGGGCACTTCAATATCTCTGAATCTGAGTCAGAGCCTGAAGAACTATCCTTCTTCCTAGCCTTTGACTTCTTCTTCTTCTTCTGTCCTCCCGAACCTGCAACAAAGGCTCTAGTGGAGTCGGATCCACTAGCACTAACCTCTCTGAGTCGCTCGTCATGCTCCAAGACAAGCGGGGATAGCTTCTCCCATAGAAGCATCTCACGGGTCCTCGATGTAAGAAGGCTGGTGTAGAAGACATCAAACCGAGGCGATGGCAGCTAAGCCAAGAGAATCATAGCCATGTCTTCAGAAGATATCGTCCGACCGAGAGATGCATCCGGTGGGCAAACGTCTTCTGTTGATAGAGAGACGTGAGCCTTCTCCACACGTCTGCTGCAGTCTTCAACCTGTGAACATGAACAAGGACAGAATCCTACAAACTCAGAAAGAGGAAAGATCTGGCTCTAGAATTGAGCCGATCCCATAAGGCTGCACGATCCATAGATGTCCCATCTGTGGGACCCACCTAAGGCCAGGGAATAGGAACAGAAACAAGCTCCCAAAGATCGAAGGAGTCCAAGATACACTCCACCTTGCAGGACCATAGAGAAAAGTTGGAGCCATCCAACCGGTCCTCTTTGGGCAGCTGAGGAAGTACGGGTACCTGTACAGGGGGTACCAAAGGCTACATCTTCGGCCCACTGGAAGGAGCTTGCCGAGATACATGAATAGAAGGGGGATGGAAAAGAGGAATAGACTCCGGACGACGGTCCTCGTGATAGAAATCATGCCTCCGTTCAAATGAGTGTCAAGACAAAAACTCGTCATCTAAGTCATCAAAGCCTGTAAACTGATGAGAAGACATCTTCGATATCTGCAAACACCAAAACACAAGGGAAGGTTGCCGGTGCCGAAACACAAACACCAGAAGCTCCTGAGCTGGCCGCCTTGCACAGAACACAAGGATGATATCAAACGCAACTGCTAACGATGCAATCACCACAGAAAAACAGCCTCCTACCTCAAAATGAAAATAGGAATGAGGTCGCCAGCTGGAGAAGAGCCGTCAGAGGTTGAACGCAGCCACAGAAGCTGAAAACGCAGCTTGGTGGAGTGTCGCTCAGTTGGAGAAGGGCCACCCAGGCTGAAAACGCAAATAGGAAGAGGTTGTTGATGACGTGGCAGCCACTGGAGAAGGCGCCAGCAGCAAACGCAAAGATTTGAGACCTCCTGGAAGGGCCGCCTTGGCTGTTGGGAATGACGCCAGCAACAAACGCAAAGATATGACACCAAAACAGGCCGCCTTAATCAAGAAAATGGTGCAGAAGGTGACGCCTCAGCTGTTGGATACGTCTTGACCAGCAAACGCAAGGTTGTGGGTGTTCTCCCGCATAAAACTCAGCTCTGTGTACTCTCCTTCAGCTCTGATACCATGTGAGAGTGCGCTGCGAAAGAAGGAATACAAACACAGAGGGAGAGAGAGAGAGAGAGAGAAAGCAGAAAATAAGGAAGAGAAATCCGCACTGACTGAAATGAATGCTGAATACAAACGGGAAGGCGAAAGGAGACTGATCAATCCCTGCACGCAGCCCACAGCGTCAGTGAGGGCACCAGATCAGGCTGATGATGATGGCAGCACCACCACAGGGGAGGAGTGTCGGAATCTGCAAGAAGACAAGTGATCAAGTGCAGAGGGGGGCTGCCTATAAATAGGCAAAAGGACAAACCCTAATCCTAACCCTAAAATGGGCGCAAACCCTAAAAATGCCCTAAAATGGGCGCCCCACATCAGTGACCAAAAAAAGTGGCCGGGCAGTCAATGGCTGCCCACTAAAAGAGGCCAAAAAAAAATACACATCCTAAGACAGCCAGTCAAGAGTGACTAGCCTCCCCCATCATAACACATGACAGACATGTCAGAGCTCCTAATATCCTTGTCTAACTCACACTGAGGCTCACAGGCAGGAGATGACAAGACATGACAAACATGACTGCTAACATTTGGGTTACAAATGGCCTAGTCAATTAATTTTTGGATGGGCAAGGCCAATTTTCTGGGCACGGATTAAGGGTTGAATTAATTAATTCTGAAAATTAATTAAATGGCTGGAAATTGCTGAAAATGGATTAAGAAAGCTGCCACTTGGCAAAACTTTCCCATGCAAGTGAGGGAAAGGCTAAATAAGGCTGAAGGGAGAGGAAAATCTCGTTTTTTCATTTTGGAGCTGTTAGAAAGAGGTGTTGGACTGTTGCTGCCAGCTTATGGGGCCATTTCCCAGCCATTGGAGACCATTTTGGTGATGGAGATTGCATATTCTTGACCTTGGGAAGCTAGCAATTGCTGCTGATGCACTTTCTCCTGAAGATCGCAGTCTCTGATGCTCCTATTGTTGTTGGTGTATCCGTTTGGGGCTGGTACAGCAGGCCGGCAGCTGATTTTGATCAGTTCCTCACGACAAATCTCAGAATTTTCCCTCTCTACAGCATTCTCTCATCTCCTTCAGCCTATGCTCAGCCATTCTCAGCAATTCTTAGCCACTTGGAGGAGATTTCAGCCATTTTTGGTGGGTTGATCTATAAATTCTGCAGTAAACCCTAGTTTACAGTAAAATTTAGGGTTTAGCAGCCACATCAGGATCCGTGCCAAAGATTGAAAGCTCAAGGGACTGAAGTCAGCAGCTGATAATTGAATATTATCAAGGGATTTCAAAAGCCAGCCCATCCCGAATTGATTTGGGGTAGCATTTGGCCAGCCAAGGGTCAAATTGGAGAAGAAGTCCTGGGTGAATCAAGGGGCAAATGACCCAAAAGGCTTGCTGGTCATTTATGACAGCAAGAGCAATTGGTTAGCAGGAGAAGATTGAAGAATCTCGAGTTGTACTCCTTCCAATTGAATGAAAGCTAAAGAAATACCGCAAGGGGCGTCAATTTTGGGACCAACACGATGTCTACTGTCCAAGAATGTTATGGTAAAGTGTGTATTTCATTTTATGTGCATTTATTTGTTGCTGTAATTAAGTACTTAACTGGGTTAAACCACCCTATCCTAGAAGGAAGGCTAGTTTCATGAGGTGAGTGGGTGTGCGTGCATGTGCACATTCCAGTTGTGGTTGTCAAGGAATTTAATGCAATGCAACCATTAAACAGGTGTGAAACTTACCAACTCCTGACCAACCTTAGAAAAGAAGTTGTTCCTAGTTCAATACTATATGGCATAGTTGGCATTCAAAAACTGATGATTGCTTTGCATTGAAAAGTTATTCAAAGACACAATGCAAACTAGACTTATTTAAGCACGGCATCTAGTCTTGCAGATTAACATTATCAAACTTTGATTTTTTGTCGCCAAACTGTAGAAAAGGAAAAAATTGAGACCTGCTCAGGAGTTTCGATTTTATCTCTTCCACTGCATATAATATCAAAACCACCCTAAAACACCAATACAAGAACCTGTTAGTGCTACATTATGCAGAGCATGACTTGCAAACTTCGATTACTTCTGAGAAACTTAAAATTGAAAATAGTTATAAAACAAGAAGTAATCTGGTATGGAAACATCCAAATGATACTGATGGGACTCTGGCATATTGGTCCACAAGCTGATTCTCTTGAGAGTAAACTTCCTTGAATATTTATATGAAATAAAAGCAATGTTCTTTCACAAAACTGGTTCAATTGTGGAATCACCTGATTCCGATACGGATATAGGAACTCCTCAGTAATTTCAACAAACTTGCACTTCATAATTCCAGCTGGACCTCCTTTGAATCCAAGAAGAACACTGCCTTTCACACGATCTTGCAAGTAGTCTACAAAACAGTCATCACTAGTGAGTGTATCATACTCAACACAAGTGCCATCTAAACAACACTATTAGCATCATGTTTTCTAGCTCATATACAGCAAGAGCTGCAACTAGAACATTTCAAGAAACAGTATACTTCATTATCGACCCCCATGGCTTATGTTTGGTGAGTTGACTCCATTAGAGGCTTTCGCTTTTTCTCCAACTCCAGTCGAGTTGTACAAACTTCAGAATGGAAAAAAAACAGCTGAATTTTTACATGCAGAAAATTGGTGAACTTATTGTGGGTGTACTGAACCCTCCTTGCACTAATTTATTGGAAGTAACCAAAGTAGGTAGCTTGGCACCACTTTTTGACATGAGGCTTCCATTCCAAAACAGCTACGACTTTTACACACAGAAAAATAGTGAACTTGCCTTGGACATGATGAAGCCCACTTGTACGTTTGGTTACTGGAAGTAACCAAAGTAGGTAACTTGACACCACTTTCTGACATGAGGAAGCCTCCTTGTACTCATTTACTCAAAATAACCAAGGTTAGTAACTTGGCACCACATTCTTTAACATGCATTTTACTCAAGGAGAGACCGAAAGTGAGGTTTCTGGAATTCCCTATATAGCTCTCAGTAAGTCGGCATGCAGAATGTGCTGTGCACCTAGAAAGGGCAGCTATGAAAACTGCAAGGGCTTTGTGTGTGAAGAGCTTACATTGGATTGGAAAGTCCACTCTTCACTGCATTGCAGTTCTGTGGCTGTGCAGAGTCTGGCCAGATATGACCACTCATCTTTTGCATGATTACAGCCTAATGCATGTGATATAAGCGGAGAATGTTAACAGCCTGGACAAATTACATTGCAACAGCTATACAGTAAATCATGGTTGCAGTTTGCCTGTGTGAGCTTAGTTCAAATCATGGCTCTGTTTGCTGTATTTGTTTACACCTGAAGATCTGCTGTAAACTACACACCACCACAGGAGGTAGGTCGTACAAGTGTGCACTGAGGTCACTTGTGCATGAGTGGGTTTAGGACCCAATACAATGCTAGTTCTTCTCTCTTGGCTTCTCTGCCCTAGTTTGTATGTGCAAACCCCTTTGTGGCACCTCCATGAGTCACATTGTAGGCAGAAGACTCCTTACAGATGCTGGCAACTGTGCAGCAGTTCTGCTTTGCACTGACAGCTTGTTCCACTCAAAATCCAAGCAAGTATCTTGAACCAAGATGAACCAACTTAAGAAATAAGTGAGAACTGAAGATCCTCCATGGCATGACATGTTTCAGTTGAGACAGAGATTATATACACCAGTTTTAAACACGCCTAAGTGGATGGCTACCTTTCAATACTAACATGCATATGCAGGATTTAAAAAGAGCATGTGGGCAGCATGTACTCAGTTGGTAGGTGAAGGAAGTATAGATGGCCTGACATACCAAATGTATAACAGGTACCATACAGCATTAATCAGCCTACAACTGTCACAAAAATAAGCTAGTGACTTCTGGACTCCAGACAGGTAGGTGCTTGTACACAAATGTTCCATAGAACAGGAAAAATTGAATCTCCCTGATACTCAATATGAAAAGAAATAAAGAAACACTGTCTTCAATCTAAAAAGTGTACAATAAGAGTTCAGCTCTTAACTGAACCTTCAGTATTCAAACCTCAATCTTTTTAGTTTAATCATGAAAAAATCAAAGAGTCTACAAACATTTGGAGAGTACTTTCAATGTTCCACTAGTTGACGGCATGATGGTCATATGGTGAGATTCATATAACCATATGACATTTCAACAAAAAGGTTATAAGGAATAAGCTTCATCAATGATATAAGTGTGAGTGTGACATAACGTGCTTAGCCATTAAATAAAGTTTTTGAAGTGACTTGACTTAAGACAGCTTGTTCTGAGAATCAAAGCATCTATTCACTTTTCTCTATGGAACTGTAGGGAAAACATTGGCATACAAATTTTTATTACAGCATCAATTGTATTCTCTCTGTAGAAAAAATTAGCGTAGAAAATTTCAGGTAATCTTCGAAGATTAGACACAAACCAAAAATGCCTGCAATAACATTGTGTCCTCCTGGAGCCTGGCCACCAGAAAGCACCACCCCTATCCTTAGCTTCCGATCTGTGGGCAAGGTTATTGTATCACTTGGAGCCAACTGGGCTGATGGCTGTCCATATAAGCAGGGAAAAAGCTTTTGAATCTCCTCTGCCATCATACACCAAAACAGCAGCATTTACTATTGTGAACAAGCACTAACCGAATCACAGATCTGCTTTAAACATGTCAGCAATCCAGAAAAGTCACCTCATAAACTCTATGCCATATTTGCACATGACAAAACCAAGATGTTAACTCCTTTCCACTGACAAAACCAATTTTTCGAGAGCTACTCTTTGAAGTTTAAAGCCTTAATTTGCATTCACAACATGTTAATCTACTGAACCAAATAGATCAACCAAGGAATAAGTGTCATTACTGATGAATTTGAATAATCCTACAAAACATGCAGCTTCTCAAGGGTTGAAATCTCTAGATTTTTACATTGGAAACATTGCTATGTCTGGTAATACAAGGACTTCACCATCTCTTGCATGAATGCATACATGCATATGTCTGATAATACAAGAAATTTCAACGTCTCTTGCATTCACGCTTGTTTGTATGTATGCTTATCAGTACAAAAGAAAAGCTTTTTATAAGGACTTGTAATCAAAAATGCACATCTAGCATTGCTATACAGATACAAATTGTCTTACAGACGTGAGAAGTTTGGAACAAACACAGCCACAAACCAGGAACTATATATACTTGCAGAGACACCTACTCTAAAACAAAAAGGGGGATCAAGAAGAGGAAGATTCCGACATTTGTGTAAACACATGGCCCACGCAACAACTTCTTTCCTGCTTACACTTTGACCCAGGGCAACATATCTCATACAGCAATAGTGAATATTTAAGATACGAAGAAGCAAAGGGCTCAATACAATCTAAGCAAGGCTTGGCTCCATTGAACATTCCCTTCAGATTTTTGGTGCACCACCAGTCTGAACAATCTTGTCTTCTTTCAAGCTTCAACCTCTTTAAGGGTGAGAAAATACTCAAGGTTGAGGTTAAGATGACAATCAAGAAGCGTTTGGATAAAAACTTGGGATATGTTGTTGTAAGAGTGAAGCAGTGCAGAACCGTATGACCAAGACAAAAGAGTGAACAGAGAGAGGAGAGAGAGAGAGAGAGAGAGAGAAAGACTGTAAAATTCAAAAAATCTGCAGTGAAGAATGCTGTAAAAGGATGCAGATATATACACAAGTGCAGAGAGAATGTCTACGTATGTCTCCACCTTGAAGATCTCACACTCCGTGAACCCCAAGAGCAGTCTCCACAGTCTGCAGCCTGAAAACTAAGAGCACAACTGTGCAAGTGTGGAAACTGGGGCCTATAAATAGCCCAAGAAAAATACATCAAATAATGCAGGTCGGCTGCAGCCGACTGGACAAAAACTGTCCAACCTGCACAGTCTGACTGCAGCACAGCTGTCCAACCTGACATGCGTCACCTGCCCTACCTGTCACCTGCTGACATCAGCTGCCTGCCACATGGACTGCCTGGTACAGCTGCTGGAAACTGCTCAGTGCACCTGCCTATCCAGGGAATGCCAATCTCTAACAATTGTAGGGGGGAACTCCTCACTCTTTGATTCTAGCATTGGCCTAGCTTGATGTGTTCACATTAAGGGATGTGGTTTGGTGGTATGAATGTGGGTGAGAAATGTCAAATGCTTTTGCAAGTTGATCCCCAAGGGGTCTAAGATGCGGTTTGTCAACTAAGACCACCCTAAGGGCTCTCCTCAAACCTCCTCGGCCCTAGTGCACTGTGTACGCGGTGTGTCTCTCCTCTTTACCTCTCCACACCTAGCACAAGCTACTAGAAGCCTGCCTTAGCAACTGTTGCACCAAAAAAATGCATTATATACTGATTAGCTCTTTATTACAGCCCCAAAACATGCTTATTACCAAAAGATTATCCATTCATTAATCTTCTTGTTCATAGCCCTACTACGTTCTTTTATGGGTCCGTAATGACATACTATTGTGTTTGTATTCTATGTTCAAGTATTTCTTTACATGGTATCAAAGGCTAAATCTGGGTACTCTCTAGAGAAACATAGGCCCTTAATCAAAAAGCTCGACATAGACAAGAACTACTAGAGGGAAGGTGACTTCGAACACTCCATTGCTTCAATCTCCAAAATGTCCTATGCCAAGAACCAAGCAAGAATGGACTTCACGACTTGCTCAACGAGGTTCCCACACTTGAGGAGAGACATCTGACTATCACAAAGTCTACAAACCCTATGAGATTTCACAAGCTAAATACGATTTGATGAGAAGACCAACAGCACCTGAAAGGTAGCAATGCTTATTCACCCTTAGATTCTACACACTAGCCTAATGATTTTGCAAGGAGGACAGAACCTCCATATGGGGTTGACCATCCTAACCTTTATTTGCTTCTCCTCCTTTCACTATGGTATCAGGTACACAAGTATGTACTTTTGTTCCCATTCCTTGTATTTCTACTTCCATGCAAGATGGTAATATTCAAGAAGAAGATACTCTTCAATCTATTCATAACAATCTAAGTCTTAAAGAGGACAAATACTTTTATGTGAAAAAGAGGTGTGTATACAAAAAACCTAAATTTTCCTTCAAAATAAAGTTCCTAAAGTTGGTGCATTATCATTTCAAACATCATTATCTAATTTTCAAGTTCCTAAAAATGAATTTCCATTCCTTCCACATCACACTCACCATTCCACCTATCCAACCACACAACACATCGAGGGGATCTTCAAAAATTGGCACATCCTATCCCTTTAAGTCCTTTGCTTTTGCACAACCAAGTGGTGGAGGTCCATTGCTAGTGGGTGTTTAACCCAAAACCAACCATCAATTGGGACAATATGCAAGAATATCCCAACCACGTCTCAAGCCACACTCTATTCTCATATCTCCCAAGTGACCACACACTTTGCTAATACATCAATACCTAGTGGGCCAACCTACACCTTTTCTGCATGTGAACCATCCACAAGTCAAACACCTCCTTTGGAACACACATCTAGAGTCACCATGCTAGGCACATCAATGCTCCATGTAGCAACTAGTTATCCCCATTTTTATCATATGCCATCCACCTATCCTCCTCCTCAAGCCATCCATGAATTTGTTTAGTCAAGTATGTGTTTACAAATAAGACTCATTTCAACGCGTATAGCTTTACCACTTGGTCAAATTTGATACAGCATGTCCTAGATTCCCAAGGTTTATAGGTCAAATTTGATACAGCATGTCCTAGATTCCCAAGGTTTATAAAAACTTGTTCAAGGGCAAGAACCTCAACTTGACCCCCGCTAATTCTCATATAAGGTAGTTTGCTCTTGGAAGAGCAAAAAAGCCATGGCTATAGTCAAATTTCACTCTCAACTCCAACACTTTGACCTTGCATCTATGCATTAGGCACATCTAGTCATCTTCTATACAGCTCACAATTGTACTTGGCATATCACTCTTAATCATGAGTTCCAAGAATTCAAAATCACTAAGAGAGATGATTTGACTGTTAAGTTGGCTAAGTATCAGCAACTGCTCACTAAATTCACCACCACTAGCTTATCGAAGTCAACTGATGATCAAGTCACTTTGTTCATGAATAAATTGTTACAAAGATCTCACATTTTATCCAACGAGTCGTCTCATAGCCCCAACTACCCACCTCTAAGTTTTTGAGTGTCAATTACCATGCTATGCTCGCTATTCGATCAATTTCATAAGAAACTTCAATATTCAAAGGGGGCCTTGACTTCCCAAAAAGTGAAGCAAGATGGTGAAAGAACACCACCAAGATTGAGTCAAGTAGTAAGGAGCAAAGTAACTCCTCTCCAAGATTAAAAACAAGTTGGCAAATTGTTCCAAAAAAGAATAGGTATTGTCAGTGTTGCTAAAAGGTTGGCCATTTTGAAATTTGACGATGAATATCATGCCAAGGGCAATCTGCAAGACTCCACCCTCTTCCCCACCCAAGAACTCAAGCACATCAAACAAGTACGCTAGTCACATGATTTTGACTGAATTGTCCGCCCCACTATACCCAAGGGGTTATTTGATTGCTCTACTAATGCCACTATTTTGGACTTTGGTCCTCAAGCACTCCTATCTCCCTTAAGGATAGACTTGATGAGTCCCCTTCTTGTTCTAATTTACCCTCTACACTGAGTGCACAACCAAAAGCAATTGAGTCCACTTCCCATAGAGATCCTCCAATTCAACGAATTGTGGAGCCTTTCTCCAATTCAGATGTTAGTCATACTAACCACATGACTATCACTCCTCCCACCCACACATTTATTGATTCTTACAAGGCACGCTCTAGCCTAGCTTCTCTCTTCCACTCCACATTCCTACTCTTTTACTTTCCTAACTCTTTAGCATACCTACCTTTAGGTAGTGGAAATCCCTTCATAATCCAACACACTATACTCACAAGCACTTTTCATTATAGATTAGGTATGTATATTTTATGGATTTATGTGGTATCTTTTGCTCCTAACTTGTCTTTTCAAGTTGGTACTAACCCCTACAAGACCTACCAATTGATTGAAGTGAAGACTTCAATTGTTCGCCATTCATTATCTTAGTTGCCCCATCAAGGCCAAGTTCTTGCCTTGCCTAAGGCAACCTTGGACACCAATCATTTCATATGTCTTCAATTAGACATGCAACTCACTCTTCTTCTTTTGGTGCTCCTTTCTCCAATCAACATCGACAACTTGGAGCAAGAGGAGGTGCTTACTTCTCTTTCCACCATCTGTAAATGCAAGGGGCTGATCTTTCCTTGGTGTTTACAAGCTCTTGGAAACTTTTTCACTTCAAAGACATTATTTTTTGCACCATTCTATCATTATTTACATCATCAAAATGATTGTGAATGTAAAAGGATGCTTGGGCAAGTGAACAATTCCCTTACAAGGGACCGTCCAAGTGGTGTCGTTACGTAGCATTGCTTGAGCATGATTTATTTCATTGCCCTTTGCATTACCCTACATTGGCATTTTGTTAATGTAAAGATGTATCTATGTATAATATTTTGGTTAGAGTAGTTAACTCTAAATCCAACATATTCATAGCAGCTCACATGACAATCTCCCTGGGCAATTTCTATGGCAGCCCTACACACAAAACCCCCATACTTTTCTTCTTCACTGACATCCATGGGTAGTCAAAATAGCTTGTCTATTTTGTGGCGCATTGGATCCAACCATCCCTTTTATTTCCCCCAAGGTCACAAATACTTAGTACAATTCTATCAAAAACAAAACCCAAAAGAAAAAAAAGTCAAAGTGGTTGCATCACCTTTGCAAGTCCTCATAGGCTACTAGGCAACCAACGAGCACCCTTTGTCCGATACCTTAGCCTCTCTAGGGTGACCCTTGGGCACCATCACCTCTAAGTCTTGGTAGGTCCTTGGCCAATCGATGTGCCCCCTCGGCCTGATGTCTCGGCCACTTTGGGGTAGGACACCTTGGGATGATTATGGGCTAAGCTAAGCTTTGCAATTCCTTCTTGGTTCCAATTTTGGGCCGGACAGGGCATGTTGAGCTTTTTAAAATGCACTATATAACAATGAGCAGAAAATTATCGTGCCTCACTTATTTATTTGCTTATTACAAATACACATATCCTACTAGGGCCAAAAAAATTTATCCTGATCAGAAACAAATGATGGCATAGAAGGGTTATTGTACCTACATCGGTTTAGTATGCCTTGTTTAGACAAGGACAGCCAGAGTGTCTTGCGAAAATGTCTTTAAGGCTGATCATAAGAAATACACTTAACACATATATTCATCTAATAATGAATCAATAGAGTAGAGTCAAAACTTAAAAACTTACAATGATCATGATTTACATAAATCCAAATTAGATGCCGAACTCATAGACTACTCACGTAAAAATCAGGTGCATACCAGGGTTTCCAGCTGCAGTAGATGGAGGCCCATGGATGATTTTGAAGGGTCCTTGTAGAACAGATGGTAAGGGTGGCTTATGATCCAATCGATTAGCTTGTACTACACTGTAGGCAGAAATATCTTTGCCTGCAGATGATTTGACCCCATTGAGCAAGCCATTTGCTGATGAACCATTTGCCTCAATGCCAGTCATTTTGAAACCTGAGGACTTATTGAGCCTTCAACAGAAACAAACACCTACATAAAGCAGAATAGAAGTAGCTTCAATATCAGAGGGATCTTGGGCTATAGAAATCACACAATAACAGAATGACAGCAGAGATGAGATCCTGCAAAAATAGGGGTAGATTCTGCAAATGGCACTATCAGCTGGGCAAGAGATGGAATAATCCTTAATGCAGAAGAAAATTAAAAAGTGGTAAAACTGTAAACTATTGGCATTGCGAACCCTCCTGTACATGCAATGGGATTAAGGAACTCATGAACATGCTTAAAAGGGTGACCTTGATGACCTCGTAGCCCACTGGGAGCATGCAGAGACGCTTGCAAACGCAGGGAGACAAGACCTTGGCTCTTGCACAGATGCAGCTACCATAGACTGCCTTACAAATAAACCTGAGTATTGCGTTACAAATAAAGCTGAGTATAATCAAAATGACTCCTCGTGAAATGGACTTAAATCTCTACGTCTACCGAGACCGCATTAAGGGCTCATCCCCAAGGAAAAAACGATGCAGAACGGATGCCATTCACAACCAGAATTTTCCTCAGTAAGGAACAGATCACAGCTCAACGTAAGGATTGCTGACAAAGATGAAGCGTGCAGTACATTCGAGCAGCTGAAAGAAAGCAGAGGATCTGTTGCCTCTTCCTTAATCTCATCCTTTCCTAATTGCGAGCTAAATCCAACTCCGAAAAAGCCCTAAATCCGAGGCATACCGAGTGATCATGCAAATCTGCAGTTAAGGCCACCTCGTCACTGGCTCAAATAAACACAGGTTACCGGAACCATGAATTCTCCGCTATTACAAGTGCGATTCAAGCCATTGTTAAGCTGCAGGTAGACAGGTAGATAAGTGAAGCTTACCTGCGGTAGGTCACAGGTGCGAAAGCCCGACGGACCACGGGCTGCTGACGACTACAACAAACAAAAACAAGCAGCTTCTCCGTCGTTTGGTATTGACATTGACGAGGAGGCCTACATGAAATCAAATGAAATGAAGTGACATGAGACTTGCCCATGCCATTATGTTAATTGCTCCATAAGCAATGAAGTGACATGAAACTTATCCTTGTTTAAATATCCCATTGCTGAGGGTATATCCCATTGAATAAAAGCCTGAAAGTATATCCCATTGCTTAAAAGCATGTAGCGTATGTGAACTCTTTAACGTGACCGGGTCCTAAAAAGTAACAATTTCCCATTGCATACGCGTGTCAAGAAGGTGACTGAGAGGTGTCACTTAATGGCTAGTGGAGAAGAAAAGCTGCATTCCCATTGGCTCTATCAAAGGTTTAGACCCCTCCATATCTGGCCCATCTCAATAAATATTTCAAGGCTCTTCTCTATCATGCCTTAGACAGGTGTTTGGCATGACGTGTTTCCTCAATTTTGATTCGATAACTTACGCAAGCACATTTTTTTGTTGAGAGGGTGTGTGCACACCGGCTAAGTGTAAGAAATCTACATCTAAGCTTGCATGGATGAAGAGCACCCAATCTCTCAGTAGGTGGCAATCTATTGGTCCCTCTACCCTAATTGATGACATTATCAAAAGGGCCTTCCTAAGTGTTGTGTTGCACACTTGCAAAAACAAGAAAGATTATGGCCCTTAAGAGGCTAGAAAGTATTAAAGAGAGTGGGAGCCAACTACTAGCAATGGGTGTTTATAAGTGGGGGAAGGCACTACAAGCAACATGGCTTGAAGAAATAAAAGGAAGGCTTTTGACTAAATTCTAGTCACTTTGGTGGGCAATAGGGATTGTGTACATCTAACTACATAGTTTAACTACAAAAGTAACAAAAGCTATTATATTTTCAATCTATCACCAACAGCCATCTAAGAATGTGATTAGTTAGCACTATTAACATTGCTTTAGCATGGACTTGTGGCAAGCATTAGTGGGGTGCTAGAAAGGGGGAAAAAACCCTTTGTGCTTAATGTTACCTTGGCTAGATGATAGTGGTGTCAACCTACCCCATGCCTCCTACTAGCACCCATCTCAACCTAGCTCTAAGCCAAAGGTGGGAACCATATGGTTTGTGAACTCTATTTTAGGAACTGAGAGAGAAATATCCATGTTGTCCATTGCTTCTTGTTTGTACTATACACAAGTCTCCCAAAGATTATCCCAAAGATTATCCCAATTACAGTTACTCAATTAAGAAGCTAATATCATTCTCTCATGATGACTAGGCATGATATGATGTACATCGATAAAGCCATTACAAGATAGCCAAGATTGTTTATGTATGATCATGGAGCATATGTTGATGGGTAATTACATGGAAATAAACTAGAGTCAATTGGATCCACAAGTTGTGGCTTTACACCAGTGTAGGTTGAAACACAAATGCTATTTTTTGCTCAACTTAGCTAATTCCTTAGCCCATTTTACTCTCTCTCTCTCTCTCTCTCTCTCTCTCTCTCTCTCTCTCTCTCTCTCTCTCTCTCTCTCTCTCTCTCTCTCTCTCTCTCTCTCTCTCTCTCTCTCTCTCTCTCTCTCTCTCTCTCTCTCTCTCTCTCTCTCTCTCTCTCCCTCCCTCTCTCTCTCTCTCTCTCTCTCTCAAACATTTGCATTTTACTCCAAAAATAAATACATTTTTTTGCATCTAAAGCTTGAGGAAACTAAAAGTCAAAGGAATACTACATCATTAAGACATTTTCATTCTACTATAAACATAGCATGTTTTTACCATTAAAGCCTTGCAATTTTTCGATTTGCAAGTATGTTCTTTTCCACATTTTTGTGATGATTATCATTGCAAAAGTAGTTATGAGTGATATAATAGTGTACCTAGATTTGAGCTCAATTAGTTTTTCTAACCTAACTTTTGTCCACTATATGTAGATACTTCTTGGGTGGACTATGCCAATTAATTTGGGATCACAAGGTCTTGTGTCCTTGAGGCTTATTCAAAGGATCAATTAGAATCCATCTTATCATGCACTAATAATCATTAGGCCTCTCAATACATAGACTGGACTCAAATATCTATATCTTATCCTTCATGTTGAAATAAACATTGATGCATCGATGAACATGAAAGCATGCATGTTCATAAATTACATTTCTTAGTAATACTTTTTTGTGTTATAAATCCCAAAGGGCTTGCATAAAGTTAATGCATATATAACAAGTGAGATTCAAAAAAATACCACACGAGCGCATAAGCACACAAACATGCATGCACATACACGCTTGGGTAGCTATTTATGGGATCTCATGGTGAAGCTTTGATGACATTAAGGTCTTGCATAAAGTTAATGCACATATGAGAATCTAACAAGTGAGATTCAAAAAAATACCACACATGAGTGCATGAGCACACAAACACGCATGCACATATACCCTTGGGTAGGTCTTTATGGGATCTCGTGGTGAAGCTCTGATGACATTATTATTGTAATATATGTGAAGCCATTCTCAATTGAGATGCTATATTATATTTTAGGCATTGCTTACACAACATTCATGGATGCTTTTTAATAAAAGATATTATTGGTACTCTATTCGCATCATGTTGTCACTTTAATGCTTCAATTAAATTAATCACACACACATACACACACGCACGCACGCATGCCCACGCACACACGCACACACGCATGCACGCACACACGCACGCACACATGCACACACACACGCACGCGCACATGCACACACGCACACACGCACACACGCGCACATGCACACACACACACGCACACACACGCACGCGCACACACACACACACACACACACACACAACATTGGTTTTATGCGCACCAAAAGATATGGCAAGTATATTATTTAATGAAATGACCGCACTAATCATAGTGCCAAACGTAAGGAGTAAATGCACATTTTGTCCTACACAACTTCTTCAACATTTTCAAGATTTAATAGTGGGGTATTGAGTGGATGTCACAAGTCAATTATTGGTAACATGTTCTAGAAGATATTCCCAACACAAAGAGATCTCAAAGTAATTAGCTCAACCCAAAGTAATAATCTCAACCCATTGAAAGATCGATTAGTGACAATGGAACAATGAAAGATATGACACACAACATGTAAATGGGAACATGAATCCACTAGGATTGTTTTTTGTAATGTGCTTCATACTAAGATAAAGGTAAATAATAACAACATCCACAGGATGTAGTGAGGCTCGAGCCTTAGCTTCCAGCTTCTTAGAAAAAGAGCTTAAAGATCCAATTCTTTGCTTTTAAAGGACCCAAAGCTAAAAGTATCTCCTATCTAATTTGGCTAAGGAAACTATTAGGCTTCAACAGATAACGATTTTTAAAAATTATATAATTTCTTCTAAACCATATGAACCTTAGAATAATCCCACATAGTAGATTAATAAGTCACCAAGTGTTGTCATCCATTTTAGCTATTCTCCAAAGAAGGTAGCGCCAAAGGTTATCTTGCAAATTGGCCACATTGATCCGTCTTCTCACAATCTTCCACACTGGAAATACATGAATGCAATCCCAAAATAAATGTTTCTCAGATTCCTTGACTCGATCGCTGAATGGGTAGCACAAAGGAGAGATTCCAAATCTCTCCTTTGTGCTAGATAGTCTAGCACACAGAGGAAGCTTCTTAAGAGCAATTTGCCATTTGAGAACTTTGAGTTTGAAGGGCTAATGTTGCCTTCTAAAGTCTGTTGTGCCTTTCTTCCAAGCATTTTTTCCATGGGAATTTCTTTTCTCCATTTATCATGGATGTTCATTAACATAGCAGGGGAAGGGACTTAATAGTCATACAATGATCTGCAATGCCAAAGTTGTTTGCCTATTGGACTAGCCAATTCATTCAAAATAGAGTTCTCCTTCTTCTTAAGGGAGGTGAGTCATATTTCTTTCTTCTTAGACAAATTTGTTGAGAACTAGTTTGCTTCTTCTTAATCTAGGCCATACTTGTTAACCAACTGGTCAAGTTGGAGCCATTCGGAGTCATGAGCATCCCAAATATCATCCTAAGCAATCATCCCCTTCTTATGTAAGTACTTAAAGAGCTTAGGACAGTTGTGAATTAGGGCCAACTCTGGATCAAGGCATACAAAGAGAGCCAAGTGCTACGATTTAATGAAGTCTCCTTCTCTTAATTCTCTAGGACTGATCAACATGGCATCACTTATAACCTTCTTCCAAGAAGCACCATGGCTTGAGCAATTTCAGAAGGTAGAATTTTGAGATATGTTCAAAAAATTTCCCAAATTATAATATAATACAAGTGGTTGCATTTTTGAAAAATGGCGATAAGGGTGACAAAATTTGATGAAGGGGAAGAGGGTAGAGTGTGACTAAAAGGGTGTATTTTTCTATAGGCAAGGGGATGGGGGTGCTACTCTCATCACCTCTTCTATCTTTACTCTTGCTTTTCTCTCTATTATTGATCGTCTATATCATCCTCCTTCCTTCTCATGTCTATTGAAAAGGTAGAGGGAAGGAAAGGGGGGGGGGTTGATTTTAGGAAAATTTGTACTTAATTAAGCTAATTATCTTATCTACGTGACGTAACCTTTACATATGTGCATGGTTGTGAGTCAAAATTATTGTGCATGGTTCTCTTATTGACACAATAGTTGCATATATAATCGTTACACATTGCAATTACAAGAAAATAAAGGCCTATCAAATGCACTTGGAACATTATAATTGTGTGAAGATAAATGTTTAGACATAGGTATATTGCATCTTCAACAATCCTAGTGGATTTAGTCCATTTGAAGTTAGGAGAGGCAAGAGAATCTCTTATTCTCTCCCAATTTCCTAGGTAGCCTATGAATAGAGGAGTTGGCCTCTAGGAAAGAGACATTGAAGCAAAAAGGGGGTGGACCATTATTGCTTCCAAAGGGGAGAATGACCTAAACGCTATAAAAACGGGCACATGATCAAAATAACCTTTTGCAAGTTTATTCTAAGTTCTCTTTGCTGTCTACCTTTGAATTTACCTTGCAAAAATTGAGCTATTTTATTTGTCATGGAAAGACCTTGAAGACTAGATTATGAAACTTGGCTTTAAGGTGATGAAACCGAGAGAGCTAGTTAAATGCCTTGGTGCTCCAATAGGTATAGGGTTAATAGCGTTTTGAATGGTTCTTTGAGAAATTCAAAGCCAATATGAAGAGATGGTTTAGCTCCCCCTTCTCCTTTTCAGGTAAGCTAACTATCTTCAAGACAATGATGGCATCCACAATGATCTACAATGCTTTAAGGCTACCTTTTAGTCAATTTGCTTGGCAAAAAGTTGAGGGAGGTTTCAAAGACTTCTAATGGTCATGCATAGATAGCAAGTCTCCTGCCCAAATTGGATGGGGTACACTTACTGAAGAGAGAGCCTATGGGGGTGTAGGCTTGGAGAGTATGGTGGGTAAGGTGCAATCCTTACTCATCTCACAGCTAAGAGACTTAATGATACACGACCTTGGATGATCATTCTCAAGTATTGGATATTTTTAGCCAAGATTCAAGGCATGACTTGGAGGAAATTTTGACTCGTAGGACATTGTTGCCTATCCTCATTAATGAAGGACTAGTCATCCAAAAAAGCATGAGTAGCCATCATAAACACATGGTTGTGCCATGCGAGAGAGAGAGAGAGAGAGAGAGAGAGAGAGAGAGAGAGAGAGAGAGAGAGAGAGAGAGAGAGAGAGAGAGAGAGAGAGAGAGAGAGATAGTCATTGTCATCATTGTTATGGTAATTGATTGCATTAATTTTTATGAAAATAAGATTGATTTTATTATTTAAAATGTGTATTCTTGTTTATTTATTTGTTGCATGATAGTGACTTGTTTGCACATGGTGATGTGTATAGCATTGGTCACATTGTGCTTGGTAGATAGATGACTAGGAAGTGTTTTGTATTTTTGGTGAGCATATAATTCGACCAAGTTATATAGATGAATTTTTATTTATATTTAAATAGTATTATGTCTAGGTGAATAATTATTATTATATTTTTGGGGTACTTCTCATTAAATTATATAAGCTCACACCATCTCTTTGTTAAGGTGTGAACAATGCTTTAATATGAGATAAAAGCGTTCACCCAAGGTCATACAATTGAGAAATGGGTGCACTTTGTAGTAGCACCAACACATCAGCATGAGCAATGAAAAAATTTCCTTAATCAAGGAGAAAACTCTACTAGGGCTAATACCTCTCAATCTACCCATTGACTTTTAAAGGTATAAAAAGATGAAATGTTCATCTTTTTTAGTATTACAACTTGACTAGATAAATTTTCTAGATTTGGTTTTTAATTTATAGAGCCACTCCTAGCATAGTCCCCAACTTCATGGAGATAATATACACCATAGAGTGCACTATCGGGTAGAGCTAAGTGTAGTCCACACTCTTTACATTATGTCTTCATTATATCTAAGGTAATTGAACTCCTCTCTAATACTTTTAGGTTTGGGGATTAGCCCATCGCTTGTACTTGGAGCCATAGCTACCCTTCTATTTTAAATACACATCTCAATCCAACAAGAAACACCCAATAGGACCCTTAGTACTTTGTCAAGGCTCATAAGCCTCATTAAGATGCTTGTCACCCAAGAGTATTCAAAAAACATGGCAAGAATGAGCTCAAATACTGACTCTCTGGAGTTTGATGCAATGGAATTCCCTACAAATATCCAGAAGCTAATATCACTCTACGACCATCACACATAAGTTGAACATAGAGAAAGAGATTTGGAAGAGATCATGGTGGATGTAGAAGCCAAGAGGGAGCTTGGAAGGGATCTCATTGGGAAAGTTACAAGGTTCATATGAAATCAAAGATTAGACAAGCAAATGAGAAAAATCCAATGCATCTTGGATCTAGCAAGAGGAACCATTGTAAGAGTGGAGATGGGCGAGATAGAAACGCCTAATGCAGACCTTAGCCCATCCAAACTCCTACTTCAAAGGCTATTAGATCCACCTTCAATAGAAAAGGTTAGTGCTGCACTAGCTATGACACTTTTGACTAGCTTGGGGGCAGTACTTGGAAATAGAAGCCAAACAAAGATACCTATAATCATAAAGCAAGTTGATAACTACAAGGTAGGGGATGACCCTTATAGCTTCATTGAATAGTTTGAACAAGTCTACGAGGCAAACAACCTCATGGATGCTAATAAGAGAGTGCAAGCTTTTGGGTTGTATCTTGGGAAAAATGGCTAGATGTGGTTCACAAGCCTCAATGACATGAAAAAGAACAACTTCAATACTCTTAAGAAATTGTTCATCAAGTGCTTCTCGGAGGCTGGGTACTCTGATAACCTAATCTTCAAGCTCATGAATGTGAGCTAGAAAGACAAAGAGGAAATCCGAGAAAACTACATCACTTATGTGAGAAGTCTCTATAAGAGGATCCAAAAACCCGAGAGACCCACGACTCAAATGGTGTCAACAATATTTATCAATAGGATAAAAAATGAAGAATTGTATAAGGCTTTGGCTAGCAACTCAAGTTTGCAATGGCTAATGTGTTTGATGAAGCCATAAGGGTGGACAATCTGTTGAAGGAAAGAAGCAGCAAAGCTACACAATCAACTGGAATTATCACTATCTAGAGTGAAAGATCCACCATTTGGATCGAGCAAGCAACATCTAAAGCACAAGAAAAAGGCAAGAGTATGGATTTTCCTCAGGAGATGTCTAACCTCAATCTAGAGATTATCAGGCTTCAAGATGCCTCGCAAAGACCTATTAGAACAAGCATTCAGTGTGTGCACTATGGTGGCAATCGTTTGCTAGTAGAGTATCCTGAACCAAGACCTAAGACTTGTGCTAATTGTGGCAGGTATGGGCATGAAGCTATCCATTGAAGGTTTCCTCTATGCTTGCTATCAACCATAGTATCTAAAAAATCACCCATTCCAATTTGTTCAAGGAGCTCCATTAGCTCTCCCAGTGTCCAATGAGCAAAGACTACTTGCACCAAGGGTAGACATTAATCTAATTGGCATACATGGACCCCTAGCACCAATCATCACTTTGCCACATAGTGATACTTTGATGCATTATGTAGAAGAACCACTTGAGAAGGAGCCTTATGTGAACCCTTACATCTCATACAGTGAAGAGGGAAACCTAGACCTTATGGACTATAGGCCTATCCTAGTGACAACATTGGGTAGCGAAAGAGGACGAGGGTCTAGAGCAATGTAGTCACAAGAACTAGTGACATGTTGGAATTGCAGTCATCCTAGACACATTTCCTCTTGATGCCTTGAGAAAGAATAAACTAACAAAGACAAAGCCAAGTTGTAGTGCCCTAAGTGCAACATAACACAGTTTTATGCATATTTTCTTAGAAGAAAAGCATCAAGTGGCTCGAACATGCCATCAGTTCCCTTAGGACTGTTTGGAATAGAGACTTTGATGATGACACAATGCAAGCTAAGCAGGCCAGTGGAGTGTCATTGCCTAGGCCTAGCAATATGGATGTTTCATTTATTGGCAAAAAGAATAAAAAGAAAAAGAAGAAGAGAGTGTAAGGAAATATTAATTTGAAGAGCGACAATGCTACAATGTTAACATTGGGAAGGCAAGTACTTGATGTAGAACCTGAAAGATTTGCATCAAAAACGAAAAAGAAGGGGAGTATCTTGACTTGAGACATCAAATAGAGATCATGGAGAAGGTGAGGAGATGGGTCGAAGAGGCTCAAGCACACATTGGACAATGTTTATCAGATCATGAAGACCATGAGATATCTAGTATAGAGCTACCCTCCTCACCAACCTACATACAATCGGAGACTAACTAAGGGAAAGAACCTCATTTTTAGCTAGATGAAACCACCTTGCCTGCCGACCTAGGGATGGAAACCCAACCACCCAGAAGATATGCAACCAATGAGGTTGATGCATGACTACCAACAAATCTTGTGTCAACGCAAATGCCGTTGCCTTTAAGGCGATTGATGAGGTGGAATCGAGGGTTGTGGAATACTTTTAAGGCATGGGTTGAGAAGCAAGAGAGAACTGTGCCACCAAATGGCATTGATAATGACACTCACATACCAAGTGTGGCAAGATCTCCAATGATAGGGTCACTGCAGATCAATGCTTTCTGGGAAGGGACCAAGATGCACATCATCCTACCTATGACACGAAATGACATTTTAGACACTAGGGAAGGAGTGAGTGTTCTTAGCCATACAATGCTACAAGCATGGGAAAGTCCACCTGTTGAAACTGCTAGATTCAATGTGACCTTGGCCAATAGTACGAAAGTTTGCTCCTTTGGAGTACTAAAGGATTGGCCAATCAAGATAGTTGAAGTATAATTTTCCAATAAATTTCATTATGATGATAGGAGTGGACTATGATATCTTATTAGGAAGACCATGGATGTGAAGTACACGTGTAATAGAGGACTAGGGTAATGGACTAATTGTTCTCTGGAAATAAAAAGGAAGTAGTTTGAGGACACTTAGAAGACCTCACCAATTGCAATCGCGACCGTGATGCCATCTCAGTCATGCTCAAGGGAGAATCACAGAGTAGCCCTAACTATGGTCTATTAACCAAATACATATGAGGGAGATTAGATGCATATGCTTGCAACCCTTTGTCAAGATTATGGGAGAGAAGGAAGGAGTCTCACTTGTAGCTTTCTTGCTTGCACAATGGGGGAATACACACAAAGGTGGAGGCTGAAAACAATTTTCCTCTTTTTAGTTTGTGTAAGCCAAAAAGAACTCTCGTACATAGAAATAGAAGAACCCTATATATGGGTCTCAAACCAAACTCAACTAACTAAGGTGGCATACTAACTGAGCCACAAACTAGAGTAGATAAGGATAGTTGTCATCTAGCTATTATTCATGGGCGGTGTACCAACCGCATCTGCAACTAACAAGTCGGTGACATAAATGCACAACGGTCACCCTGGCATATTACGAGTGGAGCTCGATATCTCAACACTCCCCCTCGAGCTCAATCCCAATTCCTGCACACCAAGCAGGTCTCTGAACTTGTGCAGCTTCTCTGCGCCCAATGCCTTCGTAAATATGTCAGCTACCTGATCCTCTGTGCCTACATAAACTAGATCAATAAGACCTAGTAAAACTCTCTCTCGCACATAGTGATAATGCACCTCAATGTGCTTTGTTCTAGCATGATAGACTGGGTTATTTGCCAAGTGTATACTACTCATGTTGTCACAATAAATGACAACTGGCCCATCTGTAGACTGATGCATATCATAAAGTAGCTTATGCAACCAAGCTACCTCACATGCAACCATTGCTGCACCCCTATACTCAGCCTCTGTGCTCGACAAGGCAACTGTAGGTTGTTTCTTGCTGCTCCAAGTGACTACAGCACTCCCAAAAGAGAACACATATCCACTGGTAGATAATCTATCAGAAATACTACCAGCCCAATCAACATCAGTGTATCCATGCAACTGTATCTGAATCCCAATCTCATAAAATAGTCCATACTGCAATGTGGACTTCACATACCTGAGTATGCGTCTAGTCGCATCCAAATGTGGTTTCCTTGGAGCCTGCATAAACTGACTTACCAATCCAACAGCATAGCTCAAATTTGGCCTAGTAATAGTCGTATAAATCAAACTTCCTACTATGTATCTGTACATAGTAGGGTCTTCGAGAAGCTCACCTGCATCTGTGCTCAACTTCACATTCTGCTCCAAAGGAACTGAAATAGGCTTACAGCCTATCATCCCATATTTGGACAGCATGTCCAATCCATAGTGCCTTTGCAAGAGCCATATCCCACTTGGTAATCCAATCACCTCAATGCCCAAGAAATAATGCAGCTCTCTCAAATCCTTCATCTCAAATTTCTGCTTCAATAGCATTTTCACATGAAGGATATCTTCATCGCTATCACATGTGATAATCAAATCATCAATATAAATGACAAGCAGCATAATACCTTTCTCTGTTTTTCTCACATAAAGTGAGAAATCTGCCTTGGAAATCTGAAAGCCAATAGTGACAAGATACTGTCCTATCTTATCAGACCATGCTCTAGGTGCTTGCTTCAAGCCATACAAGACTTTCTTCAACCTGCAAACAAACTCAGGATGAACAGCATGCATATAACCTGGTGGCTGCTCCATATAGACCTCTTCTTGCAAATCACCATGCAAGAAGGCATTCTTTACATCCATCTAATGTAAAGACCATCCCTTTGATGCAGCCATAGCAATGACTGCTCTTACGGTTGCCATCCTTGCAACTGGACTGAATGTTTCTTCATAATCAATGCCATATGTTTGTGCATACCCCTTGACTACTAATCTTGCCTTGTATCTGTTCACAGAACCATCTGCATTGTGCTTCACCTTATAAACCCACTTACAACCAATTGCATTCTTATCTTTAGGCAAAGGTACCTCCCATGTAGCATTTGCTTCCAAAGCATCCATTTCTTCATCCATGGCTTTCTCCCATATTTCTTTTCCCATGGATTGCTCAAAAGAAGTGGGTTTTGGTTCCTGTATCACTTTGACTATATAGGCATAGTGAATGGCTGTAAATCCATCATATTTTAGCTTATCCACAGGATACCTAGCTCTGGTAGACCTGCGCAAAGTAGGCTCACTTCCAGATGCTCTCAAAACGTCCCTGGTCTTCCTTACTCTAGGTGTAACAACAAAAGGAATACCCAACTCATCATCAATGCTCTGTTTTGAGCCATTGAATTCACCATCCACATAAGAGTGACCTGCATTCACATCAAACATGGGTTGATCTACCTTCTCTTTTCCTTTTCGTGATACCTGCATACCACTATCTGCATTGCTTTGAGAAGATTCTGCTGATCTTAATTTGCATGTCCATGGCGAAGAATGTGAATCACTGCTAGAGGACACTCCAGGTCCACTAATATCTGGCATTGTTGCTGTGAATTATGTGTAGCTGATTCCAGGAGGCATATTCCACGGTGGATTCCGTGAGATTTTACGGTGGATTCCCTAAACTTTGATGACTGGGGCTCATACACAAAGTGGATTCTTTGTGCGAGAAGTTGATGGGGACGCCTGTCCTTTTCGGGCGTTTCATTAATTTAGTGTGTACATGGGTGATTCCATAGCGGGTGATTCCGTAAAATACATATTAAATTAATAAACGTTTATGAGTTTTGAGTGTGCACTTGTAATAAATTAAGGTTAGGATTTATTTCTAACCAATTGATTTATTTATGTAGCTGAAGACTGCTAGGTATTCACTTTTGTCGGTTTAATTATATTATTTTACTAACGATTGTGAATGCTTCAGTTGATGTGTAGAGATAGCAGCAGTGGCGGAGGAAAGCATTGGAGTTTAGTGAGTATTCGACCTATGGATTATATTTTGATAGGTGCCACGCCTATATTTTGTTATGTCTATTGAGGCATCAATTATTTATTATTATTTTGTATGCGCCTATGCGCACGGATATGTTATTTCTATTTGGACATTGTATTGGGCATGCCAGACTCTATGGGCACCATCCATTAGCTTTATTCCTATTTTTGTAAAAGCAAACTCAAAAGCTAAAAGCTTGATATATTTTTGTAAATTGGGCTATTATTGAGTATGAAGATGGAATATACATAAAATACATGCTTTGTGAAGCGCTCACACAAGGCATGGGGGGAGATTGAACCCAATTGGTCTCTTGCTCTTGTCGTTCATGCTTTTTACATTGTAATTTGTGCAAAAAGGTAGAGTTCATTGTTCTTGGGGACCTTCCGGGATTCACTACGTGAGTATACAATGACCGATCTGCGCACCAGTGGTATCAGAGCAGAGCTCAGATCAAGAGCTTCCAATCGCTACCCATCTCGTGCGAAGGCGGAGCTCCTGGAACGATCGGGCTCTACGGTCAATCTCGTCGCGAACCATCGATACAGGCAGACTTCTAGCGATCAAGAACCCCTGTTTCCGTCATTAGATCGCGAAGGACCGGGCTCTACATGCGGAGGACCACTCCCTCATCTCCATCATCAAGTTGTCAAACAGAGAGATAAGTGACAAATCCCAAAATTTAATATTTCAAATCTTCAAACACTAAAGCTTCAGAAGCTTAGTTTAAGCTTTAAAGAAGCTCAAAGCTTCAAATTTTTCATCGCGGTACATCAGGGGCTGTCCGCGTTTTTCGCCACCTGGAAAAAACGGCCCCCCCCTCCCCCCCACGAAATCCATCGATTAATCCATTAAGCTAAATCAATCAAGCAACACAAGTCATCTTCTGCAAGTCATCAAACTCCAGGTCCCGCACCTCGGAGATCAAGTTTTGCAAGTCATCTGTGATCAAGTTCTGCAAGTTTACTAAGTTGGTTAAGTTCTGCAAGTCTGCAAGTCACCTAAGTCTGCAACTCTGCAAGTCAGACTAGTCAACTGGAGTCAGAACTGACTTGTGCTCAAAACTCCTAGAAGGGCTGTTCCTGTGCAGAAATTCCGAACTGCAAAGTTGTTCGTTGGAAGGTATTCTACCCATATGCAGGTTTACTGAAGTATTTTCAGCATACGAAGAAGGAAAAATCGCAGATTTTCTGAAGATTGAGAAAGAAATACCCAAAAACACATAAGCCTTGTAACCCCGAATTTGAGCTACGCTCATCCCACTAACTTGATTTTGAGTGAGAAAGGTCTTTTGAGTTTTACAGGATGACGGAACCACATATGGATGATCTTATGGCTGAAGACGACTTACCTGAGCCTACGATGGAGCAAAAGCTGGACTTAATCATGATGCAATTGGAAGAAGAATGAAGGGCTAGGCAAGCATTGCAAGTTCAACTAGCAAATTTACAAAGAGCATCTATCGACAAAGAAGAACCTCAAGCTGAAGATTTGATTCAACGTACCATCGATGCCACTCTTGAAGCTCAAACCATTCGCAAGGAATCAAAGATAAGTAAACGAAGTTTTAAATTTCGTACTTTCAATGGCATACGAGAAGGAAAGACTGTTCTAGCATTCATTAGTCAGTTTGATGACTATTTCCATGAGGAAACCTATGCAGAAAAATATAAAATCAAGTGTGTTACTAATCATTTGGTAGACAGAGCATCACTTTGGTGGACTGTAGTACGCAAGAGCATAGAATGTCCTGGTACTTGGGAAGATTTCAAGAAGAAGTTCATGCAGAATTTCCTTCCACTGCAATTTCATGAGAAGGCTATCAAGCAATGGGATCTACTTCAACAACGGGATCGTGAGCCTATACCTCAGTATACAGAGCGTTTTTGGAATGCACTCCTCCAGCTACGCATGCTTGAAGACGTACCAGAGACGACACATAAGCGGAAGTATATGTCTGGACTTCTTGGATATTACTACGCTGAAGTTAACATGTTCAAGCCTACTACTCTTGAAGACGCCATTTCACTAGCTCACGACACTAAAGATAAGCTACGCGGTAGAGACAGACGACCACAGCAATTCCAAGCCAATGGTAATTATGGATCTAAACAATTCAATTTCAATTTTAGAAGATTTAATCCAGGTCGTTTCTCTTCATCATCTTTCCGCAAGAATTAGGCTAAACCACTTGCATTACCATCCAATGTCAATCCAAATCCTAAGCCTATTCCACAGCCAAATCCAAATGTACCTAGACTTCCTGCCATTGCAAATAATGTAACCAAAGCCAAGCCAATAGTATGCTATAAATGCCACCAGCCTAGACATCTAGCAGCAAATTGTCATTCAAAGAAGCCACCAGTTCATATCAACTATCTTGGAGCCATGGACGAAGACGAACATGAGGATATGCTTGATTTCACTGAAGATGAGGACGACACTACTACTATTTCCGATACTTTACCAGGTATGCCTACTCCACATTCTTTGTTGACTATGAAATGTTTGGTGCATGGAAATGAAAAGACTATTTTGCATTTTAGGCACTAGGTATAATGGTACACAAGAAGTGCAAGACTTAGAGATTCAAATTGGTTCATACACTGAAAGAAGAAATTTCTTAGTTGTTCCATTACAGTTGAGTGACATTATTCTAGATATACCTTGGCGTCACCAGCATAACCCAGATATAGATTATTCCACACACACAATGAATATTAATTTTCAAGGAAAATCTATTACATTATATGGTATGCATGCATCTAATGTTTTTCCACTACTTTCACATACTCAAGCTAAACGTGCATTACGCAAGAGTAGTAAATCCTATCTCATTTGGGTGAATAAACTGCAAGTAAAGGAAAATCATATGCACCCTAGGCATAAGGAATTTCTTGCATATTTTAAGGACTGTTTTGCAGAAGACCTACCACTAGGTTTACCTCCTTCACGTCCAGAAGACCATAAGATAGATTTGATCCTTGGCACACAACCACCTTGTAAAGCACCATATAGGCACAACCAGATAGAGCAAAAAGAATTTTTAGAGTCAAGTTGAGGAATTACTAAATAGAGGTTTGATTAGACCTAGCAGTTCTCCATTCGGTGCACCTGTACTTTTAGTCAAGAAAAAGAATAATACTTATCGTATGTGTATTGATTACTGAGCTTTAAATAAGATCACTGTAAAGAATAGGTATCCTATTCCTAGAGTTGATGACCTTATGGACAAACTGCAAGGATCTTCTATATTTAGTAAAATTGACCTTAAGTCTGATTATCATCAGGTGAGGCTAGATAAGTCTGACATATTCAAGACTGCATTTAGAACACAGTTTGGTCATTACGAATTTTTGGTCATGCCATTCGGATTGACTAATGCACCTGCTACCTTTACTAGAATGATGAACCATATCTTTTTGAAATATCAGTATTGTGTAATTGTTTTCTTTGATGATATTTTGGTGTTTAGTCAAAATGAGAAAGAATATTAATGAGCATTTATCATTGGTTTTTCGGTTATTGAAAGAAAATCAACTGTATGCAAATCCTGAAAAGAGTGAATTCTTTAAGACAGAAATTGAGTATTTAGGTCATTGTATCATCTGATGGAATTAAAGTTGATCCTAAGAAAATTGATGCAATATTGAATTGGCCTGTTCCTAAAAACGTGCATGAGTTACGCTCATTCCTTGGTCTTGCTAGTTTCTATAGGAAGTTTGTACATAATTTTTCATTACTTGCTTTACCATTAACCAAACTTCTCAAGAAAGGAATTGTTTATCAATGGACCGAAAATCAACAGAAATCCTTTGACTTACTGAAACATGCATTAACCAATGCCCCTGTTCTACAGTTGCCTGACTTTAATAGACCATTCTTTCTAGTAGTGACCGATGCTAGTGGATCAGGAATAGGAGCCGTACTTATGCAAGACAATCATCCTATAGCATATTCTAGTTGTAAGCTAAAACCTTCTGAACTGAAATATTCCACATATGATAAAGAACTATTAGCAGTTGTACAAGCATTAAGATAGTGGAAACACTACTTAATGGGTTCAGAATTTATGATTAAGACCGATCAGCAAAGTATTAGACATTTACTTAGCCAACCCCAAATCTCTGACCGTCATATCAAATGGGCTTCCTTTATTCAAAGTTTTCATCCTATCATTCAGTATCAACCTGGAAAAGAAAATGTAGTGGCTGATGCGTTGAGTAGAAGACCTGCCATTCATAATATTTCTGTCATATCTTTTGATTCTTTGATTGCTATGAAAGATACATATCACCAAGATATTACTTTTCATTCTGATTGGAATAAATTAGTTCAAAATAATTTCATTCCTGTTGATTCATTCTCATATAATGATGGATTTATGTTTTATGAAAAGAGACTGTGTGTTACCATTCCATTCCGCTCTTTTGTTTTGAATGAAATTCATTGTGCCCCATATCAAGGTCATAGAGGTATCATATCTACATTACGTATGTTAACTGAAGATTTTTATTGGATGCATATGGATGCAGATGTATCTAACTTCGTTTTTGAATGTTTGATTTGTCAAAGACTTAAGAGACATCATGGTAAACAATATGGATTACTTATGCCTTTATCTATTCCATCTAAACTTTGGGAACAAATTTCTATGGATTTCATTACTGGTTTACCAAATACTAAATCTAACCATGATATGATTTGGATAGTCGTAGATAGATTTAGTAAACAAGCATATTTCATTCCATGTAAGAAAACTTTAACAGCATCACAAGCAGCACAGTTATTTTTGAAAACTGTTTTTACTAACCATGGATTGCCAAAAGTTATCATTTCAGATCGTGATTCTAGATTTGTAACAATTTTTGGATTACCCTGTTTGCTAATCTAGGCACAAAGATTGATTTCTCATCTGCATTTCATCCAGAAACTAATGGACAAACAGAAGCCACAAACAGCACCATTCTAGATCTTTTACGTGCATATACTATCTCTAAACCTCAGACATGGGACACTCATTTGCATTTATTACAATTTGCATATAACAATACACCGCACACATCTACAAAGAAAGCACAGTTTGAAGTCATTTATGGATATAGATTATCTACACCTGTTGCATCTTCGTCTAATAGAATTCAGAGTGCTGATGATATTGCTAGTATGCATAGCAGTATATTTGATG
The DNA here is from genome assembly GCF_053477565.2 of Lygodium microphyllum. NCBI lineage: Eukaryota > Viridiplantae > Streptophyta > Polypodiopsida > Schizaeales > Lygodiaceae > Lygodium > Lygodium microphyllum. The sequence continues at coordinate 46,596,401 of NC_141135.1, read as the reverse complement.
AAGTTAAAGATATGATTGCTAAAGCCTAGCAATCATATACCAAACAAGCCAATAAGAAAAGACAAGCCATGAATTTCAAAGTTGATGATTATGTTTGGCTAAGAATAGAAAAAGTAGACTACAAAGTGTAGATAGACATCCAGTTGTCAAACTAGCTCCTAGATTTTATGGACCATTTAGAATCATTCATAAAATTAATGATAATGCATTCAAGTTAGAATTACCATCTCATTGGAAAATTCACAATACATTTCACATTAGTCTATTGAGACCATTTAGAGGCCAATAACCTGTCCACCCTGTTTATGAAAACCCACCCTTATTAGAGAAAGAGACTGAAATACTTGAACCAGAAGCTATTATAGACACTGACTTTATGACCACTAGAACTGGCCGAAGGTATTTTAGATATCTAGTTAAATTTAAAAACCATCCTGTAGAGGAAGCACAATGGATGCACGCTAGAGACTTAAATGCTTTCCCCACTTTGTTAGCTCCACATTGAGCTAATAGCAATTGAGGTCAATTGCTATTCCACCCCGGGGGTATGATGCCAGGAGGCATATTCCACGGTGGATTCCGTGCCATGGTGGATTCCGTGAGGTTTTACGGTGGATTTCGTAAACTTTGATGACCGGGGCTCATACACAAAGTGGACTCTTTGTGCGAGAAGTTGATGGGGACACCTGTTCTTTTCGGGCGTTTCATTAATTTAGTGTGTACATGGGTGATTCCATAGCGGGTGATTCCGTAAAATACATATTAAATTAATAAACGTTTATGAGTTTTGAGTGCGCACTCGTAATAAATTAAGGTTAGGATTTATTTCTAACCAGTTGATTTATTTATGTAGCTGAAGACTGCTAGGTATTCACTTTTGTCGGTTTAATTGTATTATTTTACTAACGATTGTGAATGCTTCAGTTGATGTGTAGAGATAGCAGCAGTGGCGGAGGAAAGCATTGGAGTTTAGCGAGTATTCGACCTATGGATTATATTTTGATAGGTGCCACGCCTATATTTTGTTATGTCTATTGAGGCATCGATTATTTATTATTATTTTGTATGCACCTATGCGCACGGATATGTTATTTCTATTTGGACATTGTATTGGGTGTGCCAGACTCTATGGGCACTGTCCATTAGCTTTATTCCTATTTTTGTAAAAGCAAACTCAAAAGCTAAAAGCTTGATATATTTTTGTAAATTGGGCTATTATTGAGCATGAAGATGGAATATACATATAATACATGCTTTGTGAAATGCTCACACAAGGCATGGGGGGAGATTGAACCCAATTGGTCTCTTGCTCTTGTCGTTCATGCTTTTTACATTGTAATTTGTGCAAAAAGATAGAGTTCATTGTTCTTGGGGACCTTCCGGGATTCACTACGTGAGCATACCGATCTGCGCACCAGTAGCATTACCATTTTGTGCATCTACATTATCAATCACATTTACTGGTTTATACCAGCTACTCATCTCATCAAAAACAACATCTCTGCTCACTATAAACTTACGAGTAGAAGGGTTATAGCATCTATACCCTTTTTGCTGCTGCAGAGAGTAACCAATAAAGATGCACTTCTCAGCTTTTGGATTCAACTTGGATCTCAACTCATTTGGCACATGAACATAGGCAATGCAACCAAAAATTTTCAAATGAGAAATATCTGGTTTCCTACCAGTATACCTCTCCTCTGGAGTCATCCCATGTATTGCTGCAGTGGGAGTCCTGTTCATTATGTAGACTGCTGTAGCAACTGCTTCAGCCCAGTAAAAATCTGGCAAGTCTTTTTCATTGAGCATGGCACGAGATACCTCTCCAATATGCCCGTTTTTTCTTTCTGCAATTCCATTTTGTTGTGGGGCATGACTACATGAATATTGCTGCTTTATGCCATGCTCCTGCAGGAACCTTGCAAACTCATTTGAGAGGTACTCTCCCCCTCCATCTGACCTTAGGCATTTTATTTGCAGGCCTGTTTCTTTTTCAACCATAGCTTTAAGAGTTTTGAAATGCCCAAAAACTTCACTTTTCTTTTTCATAAAATACACCCAAACTTTTCTGCTATAGTCATCAATAAAAGTGACAAAATAATGACAGCCTCCAAGAGATGCAGCTTTAGTAGTCCACATATTAGAGTGGATTAATTCCAATGGTTTCTTACTCTCTTGAACATGTCTAGGAAATGGTTTCCTTGCCTGTTTTCCAAACTGACAGGCTTCACATACCTTATGCATTTCTATAATCTTGAATTTAGGCAATCCTGCAACAATATTTTGGGCCTGCATTGATTTAAGTCGATGTACATTAACACGACCAATGTGTTTATGCCAGATATCAATATCTGCAACTACACCTGTCCCATGTGCAAACATTGCTGCACTCAATTCAGGCATGTCTGCATCCAATGTAAACATTCTGCCCTTCTTCTTTCCTTTTACTATCAAGCGACCTTTATTTTTCATATCCTCAACAAAGCATCCATGAGGATTAAATCTTGTTGGTGAAGGTGAAAAATATTGGCCAATATTCATATCAGACAACCTGACCAAGGATGAGGAGGCTAACCACGTTAGTCTATTAAAGGAATTATCCATTGTGTTTGCGTGGTCCATAGAGGAGCTAAAAGGCATCAATCCAAGCATAGTAACCCATAATATCCCTATGGTCCCTAATGCAACACCAATTAAACAAAGGTCTTACACCATGAATCCAAATCATGCTCATGTTGTGAAAGAAGAGATTGATAAACTTTTGGGCACATGATTCATGTATGAAATCAAGCACATAGGTTGGGTATCACCCATTGTAATTTTATCCAAAAAGAACGGTAAGATTAGGGTGTGTGTAAACTACAAAAAGTCAACACAAATACTAAGAGAGACAACTATCCATTGTTGTACACTGAGCACATGCTTGAGAGAGTGGTGGGGGAAAGGAGGCATACAGCTTCTTGAATGGTTTTTCAAGCTATAATCAAGTGCAAGTCCGCCTAGATGACATGCATAGAATAACATTCACCACTGAATGGTGGGATGTTTGCTTATATAGTCATGCCATTTGGGTTGACCAATGTTCTACCACCTTCAAATGTCTCATGTGTGTGATCTTCAAAGACATGCTCAGAAAAATGGTTAATTAGTATTCATTGATGACATGTGTATTCATACCAATTGGAAAGAACACTTGGAGAAACTCTGCATAGTCTTTGAACGGTGTAGATAGTATGGTCTCTCATTGTACCCCTTGAAGTGCCAATTTTTAGTAAAATACACCTATATATTAGGGCATGTGGTGTTGAGGAATGGAATTGCTACTACAGACTTCTCAAAAGTGAAGGTGATTGTCGATCTTCCACCTTCGACAAACTACAAGGGAGTTCAGGGCTTCCTAGGTCATACTAGATACTATTCGATTGTTTGTGTTAAACTACGCACCGATTGCTAGACCCCCATACAAGTTGTTGATTATGTTCGAATGGAGAGAGGAGTGCCAGCAAGCCTATGAATGGCTTGAAGAGGCTTTAATACCAGCTCCTATCTTAAGAGCCCTAGATTGGTCCATCACTTTCCATGTGCACATTGATGCTTCAAAATTTAGTGTGGGGGCAGTGTTGTACCAACCTAGTGAACATAACATGGATGTCCTAGTGAGCTTCACAAGTAGGTAGTTCACTGATGCAAAGATGAACTATTCCGCAACAGAGTGAGAATGGTTGGCAATGGTGCTTGTGGTTAAAAAATTTAGACATTGTCTTTTGGCTACTGTGTTTACCTTCTTTGTTGATCACATGAGGCATTGCTTTATCCGGCTAACAATCCTTGCACAACAAGATGCATTGCTAGATGGTTGCTAGTCTTGTTAGAATTTGATTTCTTAGTGGTGGTGCAAAAGGGAAAGTAGCGTTATATGGCAGATCACATGTCCCACATAATCACTGAAGAACTTGCTAGAAAAGCCATCATGGATGATTTGCATGATGCTTATCTTTTTAAGGTTTCCAGTGAAAAGAAACTTTACAAAGCTGACCTTACACCTTACTGGGCTGATGATATAGTGTAGATTTTAGAAAATGTGATCCTTGATTCCCCAATTAAGAAAGTTAGACTAATGTGTCTCATTTTGAAGGTTCAACCTTATTAGATGATTGTAGGACAACTATATTGGTTAGGGCAGGACGGTCTATTAAGACAATGTACCTGTGAAAATGAGATGCATGATGTGCTCACTGAAGCACATGGTAGAATTGTGAGAGGTCATTTCAATGAAGACATCACTACACAAAAGGTTTTGCAGTCTCAATTGTGGCAGTCTACATTAATCTATGATACTGCTAAGTTTTTTAAGCACTATGATGAATGTCAACAATAAAAGTTCCCATAGGAAAGAACAAAATGGAGTTGATGCAATGATAGCATGCTAACAATTTGAAAAATGGGGTATCGACTTCATTGGACTCATTAGTCCAGTTGCTTAGTACTCCCAAGAAAAATGCATCATAGCAGCCATAGATTACCTTACAAAGTGGGTTGAAGCAAGGGCAACGAGGATAAATTATGCAAGGACCACTGCTAAGTTTCTTTGGAAGCAAGTCATCTCCACGTTGCTACCCCATCAAACTAGTTAATGATTAAGGCACACATTTCATTAACAAGGTCATTAAGCATCTATTGTCCACCTTTTTGATTATCCATGGTCAAGCTAAAGCAACAAACAAAATCTTGGTCAATGTACTAACAAAAACTACCTCTACTTTGTGAAGTAATTAGGGCAATAGGCTAATGGTAGCCTTGTGGGCATATCGCACTATCTACAAAATAGCTAATGGACAAACGCAATTTAAGCTAACCTATGAAACATAAGTGATTTTTCAATTGAATTCTTTATTCGAAGCCTATGGATAGTTGTGTAGGAGAGATGGGTGAGAAGGCTTGAATCAAATGCTTAGCTAAATTGAAAATATTATTTGAAACACGACTTATTACCATTCATGTACTCATCTATAAAAAGGCACGAATAAAGGCTTGGTTTGACAAGCTTGTCAAACAATATGACTTGAAAAAGGTGACCTAGTGTTACTCTATTCTATCAAGGTCCATAAGCAAAAATTTAAGTCCCACGGATTAGAACCATTCAAGGCCTATCATACCCACCTATGCACCTGCTGCACGAGCCCCCTATATTGATGCCACCCATAAACATACAAGCAATATCAATTATTGAAGTCAACTGTGAAGATAAGGAGACTATTGAACTAGCCTACTTGCAGCTACGTGTTACAATTCAAAAAGGCCATGTCCTTGATGCATTGATTGACAAAGGTTTGGAGCATGGAGTGAGTGCCTTTGAGAGCTGTAAGCTTACAGATAAAGAAATGGCCATGAGTGTTTATGACCAAGAGATGTTGGCTATCTTGCATGCAATTAAGAAATGGCACCATTACTTGTATGGCAGCTGGTTCAGAGTCCAGAGTGATCACAGGGTTCGTAAGTATTTCCTTACTCAGTCCAATCTTACTCCTAAGCAGCGTCGGTGGGTAGCTACATTATAGAATTATGATTTTGACATGACTCATACGAGGGGCAAAGACAATGCACTGGTTGATTCTCTTTCTCGTATGTGGGCTTGCAAAGTTTTAGCCATGACTGAATTGCATAATGATTGGATTGAAGAACTACATGAGGCTTATCTTTTGGATGACGAATTCAATCATATTTTTTAGAAATTACAGCAAGGTCTTATGGAAGAAAACTCGCATTATCAGTTCAAAAATGACCTTATTTGGTTGAAAGACAAGATTGTCATTCCTTCTACCTCTTCTTTTACACGGAAAAGTATGGAGAAACGACATTCTTCATCTTTAGCTGGACATCTAGGAGTTTTCAAGACCTATGATATGATCAATAAAAGCTTCTATTAGAAAGGATTGTGAAAAGATGTCAAGGACTTTGTCATGAAGTGTATGCCTTGTCAGCAGAATAAGGACAACACTCATAAGCCAGGAGGTTTGTTACAGCCATTACCTATTCCTATAGGTAAATGGACTCATAATACTATGGATTTCATTACTGGCTTGCATACTACCAAGAAGAGATGGAATAGTAAATATGTGGTGGTAGATAGACTCACCGAGGTAGCCCATTTTATTCCAACCAAGATTCAGTTTACTACCTCTCAAGTGGTCAGTCAGTTCATGGAGCAGATTTTTAGACTATATGGATTACCACAAGTGAATTGTTCATGATAGAGGCTCAAAGTTTATGAGTAACTTTTGCAGGCGGTATTTACATCTATGGGTACTAAATTGGCTCCATCTACGGCCACTACAAGAGAAAGGCCCTACAGACGTGCACTGTACACACGAAATAGTGGACGCATTTATCACTGGTCTATTGGCACTAGTATATAGATGCAAAAAATACGTCTATATACCCGCGTTTTTAAATGCGCTTATAGATGCAAAAATAAATGCACATATTTTTCATTTCTCATAAAGTCCCTAAATATGATCAAACATCTTAACATCTAGTATTTTTTAGAATACATTACCAACTTTACTTCTTTGTGGTCTAATATAGCTTACCCAATTGTACTTCTTTGTGCATCTTGGTGCATTATTCTTTGGATGTGCGCATTCAATTCTAATACTATAACACAACAAACATTATATGTATCACAAAAGTAAACGACTCTTATTTGATATTTTAGTTGTTTCTGAGTATTACAAATATACATCCAATCGTTCAAAGCTAATTATATGCTACAACGAATGATCAATCTCATCTTCAATGAGATCGGCCCTTGCTAGACTATCTACCTCTAGGTCTATGTTACCAATAGGCAATGAAACAAATAAGTCTATCCCACTGCCAGATGTATTGCTATGCTCAATTTCTTCATCATCATTTGCAACTATATTGTTATCCTCTTTTGCACTTCCTTGAACATCCTCGCCGGGATCATCTTGCACTGCATCATGTATATCATCGATCATGGCATCATCATGTACATCACCATTGATTGTTGGATTGTCATCAACTATCTCTATGTTGGTAGCATTGCTATATATTGGTTTTGAACGATTAGATATGGGGATGACGTGCCACCATCGGTTATTGTTTACCATTGGGTGATACACAACCTGTATTTAAAAAACAAAAAGTAAGCAACTTAGATATTTATTGTATTTTGAGAATGTATCAAGAAGTAATATATATGAAAATAAATAGCTTCTAATATACTTGCTTGCATTGTTGAGGTAGTATGAATGTGTCATTCTTGCCTTGGTGAAATTTTGTAGAGTCAATCACTACAAAACCACTTGGATGACGTCTAATTGTACAATGCTCATCCGTTGTTACTACTTCTTTAAACCACTTCACATCTAGTACATATATAAAAAATTGCCTAAAGTCAAGCTTCAAAATATCTTGGATCAAGACACAATAACCTTTCATTGTGCCATTGGTATCCTGGAAGCTTGCAAGGATACCACAATCCTGGGTATTTCTCTTATCATCTATACGTTGAGTTCGAAAATGTTTGCCTTCATACCAAATAGCATTGAACAATGTGCACTACTAGTACATTGTTGAGATCATATTAATGATTTAGCTAAAGATGAAACATGCGAAATTATTATATCATATATAACTAAAGATAATTTAATTATAAGTATGTCTCACCTTTGATAAGCAACCTCGTGCATATTCCCACTCCTCTTGGGATATATTCATCGCCTCCTCTTTTTCCATCTTCTCCATTTCTTTATGTCGCCAATCTATATCAATATGGCATGGAAGCGCACTTAAATGTTCTGGATATGGGACATTACATCCATGTCTAGCACGAAATGCTTGCCTTTCGCTTACTCTTCTTGTCCTTGCTTTTTTATATAGTGTCACCCATTTTCTCATTACTTCACTGTTGAGCACACAAAATACATTTAACTTATGAAGTTCCTCTTTCATTAGCACTTTGCTCCTTCCTTTTCCTTGAGGTATTATAGAGGTCATCCTCAAATCTTCATCATCTTTCCATAGTCATGGTAAAGAGGGGTTAATTTTAGTAAGATATTCAGAGATTTGTACAAGGGATGATTGCACTAACCAACCCTCAGCCATGCTTCCCTCGGGCTATGCATTTTGCCTTACAAAATCTTTTAGGGTTTTCATAAAGCGCTCTAGAAAAAACATCCACCTTGCATGAACTACCCCACAAATTGCGATCTCATCAATTAGATGTACGAGTAAGTGTACTTAAGTAGTCAAAATGGAGCAAGGAAAAGTTTCCTCCACCAAACAAACCACCTCAATGGACAATACTCGAGCCTCTTGCAACATATTTGGATCGATTTCCTTCAAACTCACAAATCTACCAACATGCAATTGAGAACGATGATTAGTTTTGTCCATAAATTCAAGCGGGTTTACTACGTGATGTATGTAATATGTAAACTAAAAAATAAGTATAATGTATACATACCTCGCGAACTCACCCATCTTGTAAATGACATCATGCACATCTTTTGAAACACAATGGGATATGCTAGTAGGAAGAATGAATTGTATGTAAATATTCATACATTGTTAATTAGTCTACATAATTACTCCACTAATTAATATATTTATGGCTATGAAAATCCTTACCTGAATCATTTTGTGCCAATTGTGAGACTTCAAACCGGATAGTTGCTCCACACCTCTTTTCTTTTTCTTTATGAAGGCTCCCTTGAGGCATCTCATATATCCTGTGGGAGTTCGAAAGCTACATATCTGCTGCTTCACCATCTTTTCTTCGGTCTTCGACAACATCCAAGGTGCACGCGGTAACTCGATCTTTCCTCTAGGTCCGATGCGTGGCCAAGCTCGTCTCATACATCCAATGCTACGTAAATCCTCCCTTACATCGACAGAATCATGAGCCCCGATTAAGTGATCCCATAATGTAGAGGCAACATTCTTGAATATATGCATGGGGTCCAACAGGTGATTGATCTTGAGTTCGGTCCAATATGGGAGACGAAAAAATATAGAGAATCTAAAGCACAAACAATATATTATTTCTCGTTCTCATAATGGAGTGTACTTTAAAGACAAACAAAAGAAGTAAACTAGTTGCCGACTCATGCCAAGTGGAGGATGATCATTGGTGTGTGTCCAAGTGTCCTTCCAATCTTGAATGGTCAGAGATTATGGAGTTGTTCCATTAGTGGGGGGTGCATATTTGGGGTGGTCAATAGGAAGAAAACAATGATGATTGTCATAGATAATCTTCTTCAAGTGTGTTGGTCTAGAAGAAACCAAAGAGGGACCGCAAATTGGACATGCATGATATCCTAATGTAGTTAAACCTATAGAAACAAGTGGGTTAATGATGACATATATTTGATTAAGGGTAAGAATGAATAAAATAGAGTATGTAACTACCTGAACACTCTCCATAGCCTAGAAAGTCATGAATGGTCCACAACAAAATGCCCTTTAAAGTGAAATCTCTAGAGGACAATGATGCACTCATATCTTGCACCTCAATACCTCTCCATAGCATTTCTAGCTCCTCAATTAAAGGCTCTAAGTAAACGTCCATGTTTTTTACTTTGTGTTTTCCAGGAATCAAAAGGGATAACATTATATGTCCTTTTTTAATTGCCATGGATGGAGGGATATTATAGTTCACCAATACCACTGGCCATACACTATATGAGGTGCTTTTGATGCCAAATGGATTTATTCCATCTAATCCTAGACCAAATCTCAAATTTTTGGGCTCTTCTTTGAAAGTAGGCCACAAATTGTTTACGTGTTGCCAATCTGGTGTGTCTGAAGGAATTCTCCACTTTCCATCACTTGAATGGTGACTAGCATGCCATGACATGAGTCTCGCAATAGATTCACACTTAAACATAAGTTGAATACGTGGAATAATAGGAAAATGTCGCAAAACCTTACGAGGCACATCCATTGATTTCATCTCCTCGTTGTATCTTGGTTCACCACAAATAGGACACCGTCGTGCAGATACATGATCTCCACGAAACAAGATGCAATCATTGATGCATGCATGGATTTTAATGTAATCGAGACCTCCAAGAGATGTCAAGAAATGCCTTGCTTGCTCCCTATAAGTTGGTAATTTATTTCCATTTGGAAGCATTTCTGACAATAACTTGCATATATTGTGCAAACAGAGTGAACAAACCGCAAATATTGTCTAGAAGCCTTTATGAATTAATATCAAATGATACATACTTCAATAATGCATTCAAGCTAGCATTACTCTATCCACAAATGGTTTGTAAGTTCAGTATCTTGAGAGATGCACGTAGAACGAAGTATGTGTAACCTTCGTACAATGGGGTTTTCGATGCTATGTGTAGCGGGTCATCTGTCTCTCTAGTGGTGCCCTCCCCCCGAATCTCATGGGAAAATAAATTGTGCACCATGTTGTCCAAAATCTCTTCCTCCAAAACTTGATGGGGCATTTGAAGAGGGCTGCTATCATCATCATCAGTCTCTACTCTTCTAGAGGACTCTGCCTCCTTGCGTTGACGCTTCACAGCCTCTCGACGCCCTGGAGGGACCATTTGAGGATGTGGTACCGCATCCTGCTCAATAAAAAAAAGGAGGTTTTGTTTAATGGTGAAGATGCAACATAGACCAATAATATTTGTGCAAATAAAGTAGTAAAAATTATTGGGTCTTTTTCTTGGTCCCACTCTCCGTACATGCTGAGGTGTGACATTGTGATTCAACGTGGTTGAAAAAAACATCATCAACAACAATCACACATACATTTGATTTTCCGTCGTAGCCAAGCATCTTGAATGTGAAGACGCAATGTCTCGTCCTCACTGGAGGATGTACTGTTTGTTGACTCAGCATGTCCCATACTAGTAGAAGATGACGACATAATTACACTTGAATCATAAGGACATATATGATTTCATTTGGTATATATGTCATATTCCCAAAATATTTTGATACTTACAACATGGAGACAAACATTTTGATATTGAAAGACTAGGAAAGTCATGTTGATCCAAAAACAACCATAAGCTAGCATTTTAATAAGTTTAATTGTAATTGCACGTTTATCAGCGCATGTAATATGTTTTATCTGCGCATATAGATGCGCAATTACAAGCGCTTACAAATGCGCCATGCAAATATAATTTTTAAAAAAATTTATTGCTTTCTTTTCAAACCAATGCTTTCCTGCGTTTTTTGCGCGTTTTCTGCAGTTCGAGCTCGACATCACTAATCATGTCTATCTATCACTTCATGAAGACAATGAGGGAAGGAAATAAGAGTAAAAAGAGGACAGGAGGAAGGAAGAGTCAGGGAGTAAAGAATAAGAGCCAAACAGCAAGGAAGAGAAGAAGAATCAAGCAACCTACGAAGGGAAGGGAGAAGGAGGACAAGGAGCTTGCAACCTAGCCGCTACCTGTCGGAACAAGCAAAGAAGGTGAGTTCTTCTTCTCTCTCTCAATCTTCTTTGCTTTCTCTTTGTTTGTTTGTCTCTCTCTTTCTCTCTCTCTCTCTCTCTCTCTCTCTCTCTTTACATGATTCAGACAATCTATGGAGGTTTTTTGTGTATTTTTTATAACAGTTTTGGAAATATGGTCTGACTTTGCGTGTCTGTAGGTGTGTCTAGCTGACAGTCTAGACGCGTATATAGATGTGCTAACAGACGCAGTTATAGATACAGGTATAGACGCAGCGTGTAATATGTTTTATCTGCGCAGGGTAGTAATGGATTTTTGCTTGTGTAGATGTGGAATCCTAGATCTTCCAGCACTAATCCTGAGTTGGAACGCATGAATAACACATTAGTGGAGTTTTCTAGAGGTGTTAGTAGTTTTTTTGGAGGTTTTTCGAACAAGGAGCAATTCATGGGGGAGATGACCAGTTATCTTGGTCGCCCTCCCACTGTAGAGGAGGTTTTTAGTGTCATGTCTGGGACACCTATCACATCTTTGCCTAGCATTGCCGCACAAACACCAAACCTTGGCACACCAAACCTTGGTACACCTCTACTAATAGGTACTCCACACACTATGCATACACACAGATCAGCTAATGCATAGGGATCAGCTAAAGTACATGGATCGGCTGAAGCATGTGTATCTGCAGAAGCACGTGCATCGAGTGAGGTAGAGGGTAGTGCCTGTCGAGGGAGGAGGGAGAGTCATGTGGGAGGACGAGGAGGTCGAGGGCTTTGTGGGGGTTGCCTAGGAGGTCGCTCTCGATCACCCTCACCAGGAAATGAGAGAGGTGAGCCTCCACAAATGTACTACTCTGTCATAGATGTTGGTGGTATCTTGCATAACCCTCAGGGGAGGGAAGTGATAGCCTACTTGAGGAGTGTCGTGCATGCCACATACGAAGATTGTATGATTCCCTTCAAGCACCAAAAAAGTGGTTTGTGGCAAGAGGTGTTGTGGGTAGTACATAGAAGGTACCCTAATCCTAAGAATTCACGATTCTCAGATGATTGGGGACGGTCAAAGGTGAGAGACACGCTTCATAATAAGAGGTCTCACCTTATGACGCACGCCAAGGAGTCACTGCGGAGACAAGAGCAGGGGTGCCCTGGATATGGCCAACCATCCAATTGCCACTGCAGGGAGTGGACAGAGGCCAAGAAGAGAGCAGCAGAGAAAAGGGCAAGTCGCCAGCATGCAGAGGCGCGACGTATCTAGATGGCAACCATGGGATCGTTGCATTATGGATCGAGTGGCAGGGAATCATGGGAGGTTGAGTTTATAAGTATTATTTGATTTTTTTAAAATTAAATTCTGTAATTTATTTCAATTCATTATGTAGTGTGTTCTAATACGTTGTATGTTAAAATTGTTTTGTAGCATCATATCGTTGGTAGGATGTCTACTCCTAGAGAGGTAGACTACCATCGAGATCATAACCGGGCGTCCACTTGGCAGCATTTCTAGAGGAGGGACTGATCACGAAGGAGCAATATAATCGTGCCATGAGGATTCCACAGCCAGAAGAGGTATGTTTTATTTTTTACATGAAAAGTATAGGTAACTCTAATTTAATGTTTGTAATGGTATTTATATACCTTAAACCTTTGTGTAGGCGAACCCTGATGCAGTTGAGGATAGCAAAGGGGGGACTAGCAGTAGCAGTGGCGGCAGCGATAGCGGCACCGACAGCGGTGGTGGTAGCGATGATGATGCCTCTTCTAAGGAGATGTAGAGGAGGCCTGTGCATGCGTGCCTCCCCTTGGCCTTGTAGTTTTCATTTTTGATATATATTACTTTCAGCTAGTGCTTGTGACCATGACCATGCTTGAGGTCACAAGCACTAGAACTCGTCATGTAAATTTTTTTTATCTTTATATATGAAATTTCGTGTTCTACATTGTTTTGTTTTCAGTACAAAAATCTTCGAAATATGTACAAATGTTTTAGCATAGTACACTCATTATGTGTTATTATCAATATATGGACTTTGGCTCTGCACATTCTTTTGCTTTCAGTATAATAATCTTTCTCTGTTTTCCCTAAGCATACAATTTGATAGGGGATTTTTCATACCTCTATTTTGTGCGTCTATCCGCGCGTCTAAATTGCAGAAAAAATGAGCATCTATAATCATCAAAACATTGCAGAGTACACGCCTTTTTAGACACATAGTTACATGCCCCTATAGATGTAGAATATGAATATATCTACTTTTTTATAAATATGATTATATATTTACGGAGCATGTCAATAGGTGCATCTATATTTGTGTCTGTTTTCGCCTCTATATGCACGTGTAGTTTTCACTATAAGCGTGCTTGTAGATGTGAAATTTTAGACGTGCTAGTAGACGCGGTAATAAACACGCCTGACATTTTTAAACCGTCTACAAGTGCGTCCATGGAGCCTTTTTGTTGTAGTGGGCCTATCATCCACAAACTGATGGAAAGAGTTAATAAATGGTTGGAGACTTATCTTCACCATTTCTGCTATGATGTCCAAACTTCATGGGATTCTTGGTTACACTTGGCTGAGGTTGCTTACAACAACTCTACCCACGCAAGTATTGGAGTAGCATGCTCTATGTGCAAATAGGCAATGATGATCTAGCATCATTGTGGGGAAAAAGGAGGAGGATCGACATTGAAAGGAGGATGCGATGCAGCAAAGAAGTTCTCTCAGTCGATGTAGCTGAGGAGAAGAGAAGCGACGACGAAGCTAAAGACACAAACGAATTGTGATGACGATGTAGGACATGGAGGTGATGAAGAAAAAGCTGAGCTATTGCGAAGACAACATAGGCCGAGTGTGACTTTGAAGGAGTTCAACAAAGCTGAGACGAATCAGAGAAGACTGCAAGGGGAGGAGGTCGTGAGCAAGAAGATGACGATAGTTATGTTGCGAAGACAACTTAGACCGAGTGTGACTCTAAAGGAGTTCAACAAAGCTGAGACGAATCAGAGAAGACTGCAAAATAGGAGGCCTGGTCGCTAATGATTTCACCGATTGGCATGCCATGGAGGAGCCTGTTAGCAATCAATGACTAACCAACAGGATTAGTGACAAGATCGAAGGATCTTTCTCGAGCTAAATCTGTCACCATGCTTTCCCACAAGTCGTTCTGCTGGCCAAGAAGCAAAGAAGAAAAAGGCCGATACCGCATTGGATTCATATGAGGACTGGGAACACAAAAGTAGAGATTGCAGTCCTTTGTACTGTGTGAATGGATTGAGGATGAAGAATGGAAAAGAAAAGCCTCCTGGACATAATACTTGCAGGGCTCACTATTGCAGCAGCAACTGCATTCTTGAGAAATAATCAACCACCATCCAGAGATTTTTTGGGATCATAATAACAGGGAAAGAAGGTGCATAGTTTTTGGAACAGTAATTTCCATTGTCATCTTTCATTACTCATTAAAATTAGAGCTTTGAACAAAGGGGAATATTCTTGAGTTTGGAGCAGTGTATTAAACCTTGAAGACTCTTGGGAAAATCTCTGTGAAGCGAGTTCAATGAGGATACTCTTGTTGAAAGATACTAGCAGTTGGATTAGTAGATTTTCTTGCCTTGATCATTTATTGGAGTTGAAGACGTTCTCTTGAAAACTGGGTGACATATTTGAAGCTCTTGTATTCTGATATAGATCTTGATGTGGTTTTCTTGAGAGGATTGACTCTCTTGATTGATCATTATATTTGTAATCCGTCTTGCCACTTGTACTTGAACCAAAATTGTAATACACTTAAACCTTGTCATCAAAGTCTCGTCTTGTAATTGTCTCGATCTGATCTTCCATCTTGGAATTTCTCAAGGACCTTTGTGGTCGTGACTTTGTTTTCGAAAACCCTTCGACATCTTGGTGAACCCGACATGAAAGCGTCACATATAAAAATTTCAGGATGGGAGATACTTCAGCATCAACTTCAGCCCCTTCTACGGTTCCTACTTTGTCCTCTACTTCGACTCTGTCATCGACTTCTGCTTCAAATACTTCTACAGATGATTTAAAGCAGATTTTGCATAACATGTATATGTATATGCAACTTCAAAATCAACAGACACAATTGTATATGCAACAGCAGTTGCAGTTACATCAACAACAGTTGTCTCAGCAAAGGCAACTACATTCGGAGCAAGAGAATGCAATCAGCGCAACTAAGGCGATTGAAGCAGTTGAAAATGAAAAGAAGCTATTCGATGGCCATAATGTATCGGCTTATTTGAAGACATATGAGATTAAGATGGGATTTTTTGGAGTACTGACAGGACTTATGAGCAAATATTTTCTTCGCCTTGTCACACCGCCTTGAGGGTAAAGGTGACTGATCTTTTCCTTCAAAATTCGCATTGGCAAGATTTTAAGGCCCTGAAAGAGGAGTATTTTCTTGAGGACTTTGGGATGGCTACACGGGGGTCATTCCGAGAGTAGGTCTACATGCCAAACAAAGGTCTAGCTGCTTCAGAATTGATACGAGAATTTGAAGAGAGGTATAG
Organism: Lygodium microphyllum; assembly: GCF_053477565.2. NCBI lineage: Eukaryota > Viridiplantae > Streptophyta > Polypodiopsida > Schizaeales > Lygodiaceae > Lygodium > Lygodium microphyllum. The sequence goes on along the minus strand of NC_141135.1, from coordinate 46,580,410 downwards.
TCAGCTTGATGCCACTGAACAAAGAGCATTGGACATTGAAAAAGTTGAGCTTTTCTTACAAGCTACAGATCTTGCTCTTTAGGAAGAATTAGGAGAGCTTCTTGAGGATAGCACGAAGCCTATGGGTCTTAAAATAGATTGGCAGGACGTTCAGGATGCAGTCTCGACTTTGACCAAGAGGCAGATATGGAAGACCCGACTACAGAATGGATCTATGACTCTGACGTTGTCTTCTACTCCTATGTCTACTTCTATCCCTGTCATTTCTTCTCTTCCTCATCCAGTTACTTGGCCTATGCCATTGTCTACTGTTTCTAATCCTCTGCTCTGAAGTCATTCGCTCCTTTGGTTCCTTCCTCTCTTGATGACATAATCAAAGGCATAATGGATTTGACACTGGAGTCAGTTAAAGCAGAATTGGTGGGAAAATTAAAAGAGCAGTTTGCCTCGACCGCGCCTACTATTTCTTCTAGTGCTCCTAGTGTACCTAAGAGAGATCGAAGATGTATTTGGTGTGATAGTATGGACCATCAGCATTGTAGGGATTGTGAATCTTTTCAAGATGCAAGGAGGAAGAATTTGGTATTTTGGGGACAAGATGGCAAGATCTGGTTGACTGAAATAGGAGCTCCGCTTGCTACCAATTTTGGGAAAGGCGGAATGAAGAAATTAGTGGATGACATGGCTGCACATACTTCTTATGTAGCAGCTAGAGGAGATGCCTCTACATATGGAGTCCAGATTGAGAAAGGGTCAGAGAGTCAGTCAGCATTATGGAACTATGCTATAGAGGCGGCAAACAAGGGGAAAATTCAATAGACTGTTTTGTTTAATCAGAGGTTCTAGCATCAGATTTGAGACAGGTTGGGATTCGCCTGTTGACAGGTACAGTATTTATGCCTATTTGGCTAAATCTCATGGAGCAGATGTACTTGTTGAGGAGAAGCGTAAGAGAGATTAAGAGAAAACAAATGCAGCTAAAAAGACTAGAGGGGGTGAGTTTGTTACTCCATGTATTGCAGGGCTGTCTTCGAGACCAGGGCCAGAATGACAAATGGAGGATGCTCAGAATAAAAGAAAAGAGGCAGGAACCTAGACAGAGAAAGCAGCCAGGATTTAGATTAATGTCCGATATTGAGACATCTACGGACATGAAGAAAATCTTTAATGATAAGATACTTGGCAGTGAGGTGACTTTTACTATTTCTGAGGTTTTGGGCATCTCGAAAAGAGAGTTTCAAGATAAGTTCCAAGAAGTCCTGAAGAGAAAAAGACATACGTTGCCTACTATTGACACACAGGGAGTTTTGATTGGGGACTTGGATGAGGATGAGGATGAGGATGAGGTTATGGTCGAGAATGCTTCTGTTTTTCCGTAGACAGAGAAGAGGGTTCAGCCTATGCATTATGCTGAAACTGATGAGCCTATATTGGTATCACACAGTCACTTTTTGCAGAGTCATTGGGCTAGGGCAACTACAGAAGCAATGGTTAAAATTGGAGAGAAATAGGTGTCTTATGTTGCTTTGGTGGATCATGGTTCAGAGATTAATCTCATAGTTCACAAAGTTTATGAAAGTAGTAGATGGCCTATGGATGCAGAGCATGGGTGGCGTATGAGAGCCGCAAACAACACTGTAGGTGATTTGTATGCTGCATATCCCAGTGTCAGGATTTCTATAGGAGATGTAGAGGAGGATTTCCATTTCTTTGTGCAGGATTCATGCTCTTACCCCATAATCTTAGGACAGCCATTCATCATAGAGATGTGCAGGGAGAGGAAAGTAATGGATGATGGGTCTGCTTATGCATAGATTTGCAGTAAAGATGGTATGAGAGCAATCCAGTTTATGACTGTGTGTGTAAATCATACTAGAAACAAGGATACTCTTCGAGATGCGCCTTTGCCCAGTGCAAGGGATTCGGATTTTCATTAGGTACCGCTGTCCGGCGAGACGACGGTGGTACAGAGCAGGGGAGATTGGAGTTCTCGCCTCCTGACAGCAGTGTTTTCTCCTCCAATTTTGTTGGAATTTCAGCAAACAGTTCAATGAGTTATCAAAAGATTTCTGAGTTGCCTAGAGCTACCAGGCAGTACATATGCAGGAAGGAGAAAGATTTGAAAAATGGAGGTATTTTAGAGGATGATGAGCATATAGATGGGATGTATGATAGTATGGTTTATGCAGATACGATGACGGAGATGGAAAATATGCTGAAAGCTGATATGCAGTTGTCCCAGTAATGTATCAGTGCAGTCCCTGGACATGTTTCATGAAATTTCAGATTTTGTGTCATAGATAGAGTTAGCGGTTGAGGTGACTCAGCAAAAAGTGTTAAGTGCTGAAGAAATTTAGCAAACAGAGTTTCCGGCTAATTATGATCAACCTACAGAGGCATAGAGGGTTGAAAACTTTCAGCCAACAGAGTTTACTGCTGAAATATTTCAGTATCCAGAGTTTAGGGCTGTTCCTATGTAGTCTATAGAGTAGAGGGCTGAGGATATTCAGCCACACCAGAGGGCATAATTGCTATTTTACAACAAGATTTGAGTAGTGCAGAGGATCATAATGAAGCCAGGGTTGACACGAAATACAAGACTATGGATAAGAAGGTGAAGCTGGTAGCTGGACCACTTCCACTTGACAGTGATCAGCAAGTAGAGAGGGATACCAAGCAGCCAATTTTGAGGAACCCGGAGCATATAGGCCATAAATTTTCAGCACAGACTCTTGCTGAATTAAAAATTGGAAATGGTGATTTCTTGCTACCCTTAGAGAAGCAGTGCTTTCATGATATGCTTGAGAGACATGGAAGGGGATTCGCTTTCTTCTCGCATGAGATTGGCTGTGTGAATCCATATATTGTTGCCCCTATGGTGATCTTTACTATCCCTCATATTCCCTGGAACCTCCGACCTATTCCAGTGCCTAGGGCACACCTGCCAAAGCTAGTTGACTTGCTGAATGAGAAAATCAAGATGGGAATCCCAGAGCCGTCATCTGCGCCATTCTCAAATAGGTGGTTTATGGTTCCAAAGAAGAATGGTACTCTTCGATTTATACAGGACATGCATCTAGTAAACATAGTTACTATCAGGAATGTTGGTATAGGTCCAGTTGTGGATGAGTTTGCAGAAGCATTTGCTGGATGTGCCATCTATTCTTTAGGTGACTTGTATTCAGGATATGATTAGTTTTAGCTGGCCTTGGAAAGCAGGGACCTAACCACTATGAGAACTCCTATTGGGCTTGTCAGGATGTGTACCTTGCCTCAAGGTGCCACTAATTCTGTCACGCATATGATGAATGCCATGCATAAGGTCCTCCGCGAGTATATACCTCAGCTTACCATGCCTTTCTTGGATGATGTGCCCATTAAGGGGTGTGCAGAAGAAGAGAAGAATGAGAGTCTAAATGAATGGGGATGCAGATACTTTGTGGCTGATCATATCGCAGCTTGTGAAAAGATTTTGGCCAAGTTAGAAGAAGTGAACTTGACACTATCAGGACAGAAATCCGTTTTTGGAGTAAGTGAGGTCATCATTGTTGGACATATGTGTGGGTATTATGGCAGGAAACCTTCACCTGTGAAGGTGGATGCTATAGGCAAGATTAGGGAGTATTGTTCTACCACTTCCGAGGTACGGAGATTCATTAGAGCCTGTGTGTTTTACATGATTTGGATATCCCATTTTGCACACATAGCAGATTGTTTATATCAGCTACTTCGAAAGGGGCAGAAATTTTATTGGGATGAGAGCCACACTAGAGCCATGGGGAAATTGAAGAAGTTATTGCAGACTGCTCCTACTCTCAAGAAAGTGGATTATAATTGCAGAAATCCTATTGTATTGACAGTTGACACTAGTCCAATTGGCATAGGTTGGGCTGTGGGTCAAGATGATGTAGATGGAAACATGTATGCTATTTGGTTTGGGGCGAAAGTCCTAAACGAGAGATAGAGGAGGTATCTTCAAATCAAGAGGGAATTACTAGGGATTGTTATGGCTCTCAAATGCGACAATGAGTATTTTATCGGAGCCCTAGTTGTGGTAGAGATAGATTGCTTGCCATTGATAGGTATGATTACGAGTTGCTCTATTCTGGACATAGCTGTGCTGAGATGGATCGCATACATCAAGTCATTAAATCCAGAATTTAAACACATAGCAGGGAAGGATAATTTAGTGGCGGATATGCTGTTTAGAGCCAGATATGATGATGAGGAGACACTACTTGCAGAAGAGGATGATGCAGAAATTTCAGTCGCTATGGTTGATCATGTTTGTCATGTCTATGATATTGTGGCTTTCATAGAAGAACTCTATGCTGGAGATTGGTTGGCAGATTGGCAAATACCTTAGTACACTAAGCAAAAGAGATGAATGGACAGATAAAGAGCTCAAGAAGATTAGGAGAAAATCCTATGGTTATTTTCTCAAGGATGGATTTCTTTGGAAGCACCCAAAGAAAAGAGGTGGATTACCCTTGCGGGTTTTCTGCGATAAAGAGACCTAGTTACAGGTGATGAGAGAGTTTCATGAGAGTCCTTGGGCTGGTCATAGAGGAGTGTGGGCTACTAATGAGAAAATCAAGGAAAAATATTGGTGGAAAGGCATGTATAGAGATGTTTCTCGCTTTGTAGAGACTTGCTGAGACTGTCAGATGTATTCCGTAGTGCGTCATTGAGACGAGCTTCACCCGACCTATCCACTATGCATTCATTATAAGTGGGTAGTTGACTTGGTTATTATGCCGATGGGTCTATGGCAGATGAGATATATTGTATTGGCTAGAGAGGATCTTACCAATCATGTTGAGGGCAGATATTTGAGAACGAAGACCATTAGTGCAGTGTGTAAGTTCTTATTGGAAGAAATTTTTTGTAGGTATGGCTGTGTGGGTAAGATCACTGTAGATCGCAGTGAATTAGATGCAGATGAAGCTAGGGAGTTTTTCTCTCAACTAGGAATCAAGTTGGCTCTAACCACACATACAATCCAGAGGGAAATGGAAAGAGTGAAAGAGGGCATCCGCCGATAGTGAAAGCATTAGCCAAAGCATGCAGAGGACGGATTGGAGAATGGCCGAGACTTCTACCATTTGCTTTGTGGGCTGATCGTACGACTCACAGTGTTACCACAGGATATATGTCCGCAGAGTTGATGTATGGCAAGAAACTGGTTATGTCGAATGAGACTTGTGCTTTGTCTTGGTCAGTTTTACCATGGCAGGAGGATTTGACAAGAGAGGAGCTCTTAGCTCTTTGGATTCAGCAATTGGAGAGAAGACCAGAGGATATTCAGCTAGCTATTGACAAGTTGAAGGTTGCTAGACTTAGAAATAAGGATAGGTTTGACAGCAGGCATTGCTTGCGGCCTAGAGCAATAGAAGAGGGAGACTGGGTATTAGTCTTTGATAGTAGCCTTGAAAATCAGCATATTGCACTTCGAAAGATGGTGAAAAGATGGTTTGGGCCGTACATAGTCAGACATGTCTTTGAGAATGCAACATATGAGCTGACAGAATTGGATGGGACAATGCTTAGAGTGCCCATTGTAGGAAAAAGAATCAAGATTTTTAAGAAAAGAGAAGAGGAGGATTATGCATTGGAAGAATTTGCAAGAGAAGAGCAACGAGAAGAAACACCAGTAGAAGAGACAGATGATATGCTATATTACCTTGCTGATATACCAAAAATAGACAAAGAAGAGATTGATCTGTTCGTGGATCTTGAAGACAATGATCATGGGTAGTTGGCCCATCTGGAGGTTGTGCAGGATCAGAGGAGGGGGATGTCGTGATGCTGTGCATCTGAGGTGTGGAATCCACCAAAAAGTTTGTGTATGTGACATTCATGTTTTGTGTATACCTAGTTGTTGTGTTTGCATTTTGTTCTGCGTGTGGCTTGCGTGTTTGTGTGTGTATGCTTAGCTTTCCTGTAAGTGTGTTTCTAGTTATTGTCTCAAACCTGTGCATGTGCTGGGACTTCGTTCCATTGTAAATAATATTATCTGTGTGCATTTATCTCTGCATGTGTGTGAATGAATGCTTGTGCATGTATGTGTGTCAAAAATATTGAAAAAAACTGATGCCAAGGAAGATTGCTGAAGCTATCAAAGCGGTACAAGAAAACCCGGATCTAAGATAAGAAGAAATACAAGAATGCCCTACAAGTGGAGTACTAGGGACTGCTAGAGGACACATCTGAAATAGACCTGAAGCTCACAGTTTGGAGACATACATGCTTCATGTGTTGGAGTTCAACATCGAGCCTAAGAAGACTCTTCACCCTGTTTATCCTAAGAAGCAAGCCTCTTGATGGATGAACACGAGAGTTCATGTTTGGTGGAAGTGTGTATGATTATCTTCACAATCAGCGGGGTGTCTTCAAACTGCCAACCCTTCTTCGAGTAGCTGTTGATGTATCCAAGGGGATGGACTATTTGCAATGTAGCTATTGATGTATCCAAGGGGATGGACTATTTGCACAAAGATTTGGAGGCTACTAAAAGCTTAGCTATAAAAAAGCTTTTGGAAAAAAAGCAGGAAAAAAAAAAGGTCATCAGGGAGAGAGACATTGTTGATGGGAAGGACAGCACACTTTCTGGGAGGATCGTGGATGGATCATAGCTCTCATAGCTATGGATTAGCAAGGGGAGGAGGTCATGAGGAAGAAGATGATGACAGTTGTTGAGATATCGAGCTCCACTCGTGATACGCCAGGGTGACCGTTGTGCATTTATGTCACCGACGTGTTAGTTACAGATGCGGTTGGTACACCGCCCATGAATAATAGCTACATGATAGCTATCCTTATCTACTCTAGTTCATGGCTCAGTTAGTATGCCACCTTAGTTAGTTGAGTTTGGTTTGAGACCCATATATAGGGTTCTTCTATTTCTTTGTATGAGAGTTCTTTTGGCTTACACACATTAAGAAGAGGAAAACTATTTTCAGCCTCCACCCTTGTGTGTATTCCCCCATTGTGCAAGCAAGAAAGCTACAAGTGAGACTCCTTCCTTCTCTCCCACAATCTTGACATGGTATCAGAGCCTTGTTCGTGGTAAGGAGCTCAAGAAAGCAAGCCAAGCTCGCGGTGTTCTGGTAAGAGGAGCAGTGTTGCTTTCATTTTCTGTTTTGGGAGCAGATCTCTGCAGGTAGCACAGCCAGAAATTGCAGGAGTGCATTGTCTCAGGTTGAGACGCCTTTCGCGCTGAAGCAAGAGGGCAGTATATGCTGCGAAAGTTTGAGGCCATTTCGGGGCCTGTTTTGGAGGCGGAAGTTTTCTGCACGCACTCAGGAAAAAGCCCTGTTTTATGCTGTGCGACCACTGTTCTACAGGTCGGTGAAAAGTTACCACAGAAATTGCATCGTATGCTTGTGTGCAGAGACATTGGGAGTTACAGAATCATCCTTGGTTTCTGTTTATGCAAAATCGTCACTAGGAAGTGACTGTGTGGTCAAATACCACTTTCGCCAGTTTTGCAGATTTGCCCTTGTGAGGCTGAAGCTGTGTTCTTTGCAGTGACAGAACTTTTTGCAGTATTCTGTAATGGCGTCTGATTCTCTCTCACAGATTGTCACTGAAAAGCTTGACAAGAACAACTTCCAAGCATGGAAGTTTAGAATGACGAATTTCCTTATGGGAAAAGGATATTGGGAATTTGTTGCAGGAAATGAAGAAGAACAAGTTCTTCCTGATGTTCCCAATCAACAGCAAATGCAGGCATTCAAAGCATGGCATGAGAGAGCCAGGAAAGTTATGTACTGGCTGTCTATCAGTATTTCAGACTCTATGATTGTGCATATTCAGGATGCAAGTACGCCAAAGGAGGCATGGGATACTTTGTCAAAAATGTATAGCACAAATACGCAAGCTAGGAAAATGCAGCTCAAGCAAGAGTTGCATAATGTGCAAAGAGAAAGTATGAGCATCAATGACTACCACATGAAGGTGAAGAAGATTGCAGATGCACTTGCTTCCATTGGGTCGCCAGTGGAAGATGATGATTTAGTTTCTGTGACCTTGAATGGTCTAGGAAAGGATTATGCGCAGTTTCGGACATCCATTTCAGTTCGTGAAAGATTTCCTGATTTTGAGGAGTTGATTGCTCTTCTAATTTCTGAGGAGCAGAGAAATGGTGGTGCATCTTCTTCAGGAGGAACTTCAAAAGAAGCTGTCTTCTACTCAAATGCTGGAAGAGGTAGAGGCAGAGGTAGAGGAGGCCGATTTGGAGGCCGTGGTAGAAATCAGAATATGCAGCAAACTCAAGAAAACCAGTCCTATGGAGGAGGACGTGGTAACTCTAGAGGCAGGGGGAGCCAAAGAGGTCGTGGTGGATGGCAGAGAGGCCAAAATGCAAACAGTAATGTTGAATGCTACTACTGTGGTAAAATGGGTCATATGGCTAAAGACTGCTATAAAAAGCAGAATGACATCATGAATGGAAAACTGCAACAAGGGAATTATGCATCTTCTAGTAGACAGGGTGATGACAGAAATGAGCATTTGTTCATGGTGCAGCACATGAACAATTCTGTGACAAGTGCAGAGGAAAGCAACGATGTATGGTATGTTGACTCAGGTGCATCAAACCACATGACAGGTCATGCAGAATGGATGGAGGATGCAAGGAAAATGGAAAAACCAAGATTTGTGGAGACTGGTGATGATACTGCACATCCTATTGTGTAGATTGGAAAAATTCCCTTGTCTATGCAGGATGGGAAAAAGAAATACCTGTCCGATGTATTTCATGTCCCGAATATCACCAAGAATCTGGTTTCTGTTGGTCAAATGGTTGAGCAGGGCTTGCAGGTCAGATTTAATCCTCATGGATGCTTTGTTGAGGATATGAAAAATAAAGGTCGCTTGATAGCAAAAGGAAAGAAGAAGGGCAGAATGTTTACATTGGATGCAGACATGTCTGAATTGAGTGCAGCAATGTTTGCACATGGGACCGGTGTAGTTGCAGATATTGATATCTGGCATAAACGCATTGGTCATGTTAATGTACAGCGACTTAAATCAATGCAGGCCCAAAACATTGTTGCAAGATTGCCTAAATTCAAGGTTGCAGAAATGCATAAGGTATGTGAAGCCTGTCAGTTTGGAAAACAGGCAAGGAAACCATTTCCTAGACATGTTCAAGAGAGTAAGAAGCCATTGGAATTAATCCACTCTGATGTGTGGACTACTAAAGCTGCATCTCTTGGAGGTTGTCATTATTTTGTCAGTTTTATTGATGACTATAGCAGAAAAGTTTGGGTGTATTTTATGAAAAAGAAAAGTGAAGTTTTTGGGCATTTTAAAACTCTTAAAGCTATGGTTGAAAAAGAAACAGGCCTGCAAGTAAAATGCCTAAGGTCAGATGGAGGGGGAGAGTACCTCTCAAATGAGTTTGCAAGGTTCTTGCAGGAGCATGGCATAAAGCAGCAATATTCATGCAGTCATATCCCACAGCAAAATGGAATTGCAGAAAGAAAAAACAGACATATTGGAGAGGTGTCTCGTGCCATGCTCAATGAAAAAGACCTGCTAGATTTTTATTGGGCTGAAGCAGTTGCTACAACAGTCTACATAATGAACAGGACTCCCACTGCAGCAATACATGGAATGACTCCAGAGGAGAGGTATACTGGTAGGAAACCAGATATTTCTCATTTGAAATTTTTTGGTTGCATTGCCTATGTACATGTGCCAGATGAGTTGAGATCCAAGTTGGATCCAAAAGCTGAGAAGTGCATCTTTATTGGTTACTCTCTGTAGCAAAAAGGGTATAGATGCTATAACCCTTCTACTCGTAAGTTTACAGTGAGCAGAGATGTTGTTTTTGATGAGATGAGTAGCTGGTATAAACCAGTAAATGTGATTGATGATGTAGATGCACCCTTCTTTTCACTCTCTATTTTTTCTCTCTATCTCTCTTTCTCCCTTGTATGGCTTGAAGAAAGCAGGTTGAAGAAAGCCTTGTATGGCTTGAAGCAAGCACCTAGAGCATGGTCTGACAAGATGGGACAGTATCTTGTCACTATTGGCTTTCAGATTTCCAAGGCAGATTTCTCACTTTATGTGAGAAAAACAGAGAAAGGTATTATGCTACTTGTCATTTATGTTGATGATTTGATTATGACAGGTGACAGTGATGAAGATATCCTTCATGTGAAAATGCTATTGAAGCAGAAGTTTGAGATGAAGGATTTGGGAGAGCTGCGTTATTTCTTGGGCATTGAGGTGATTAGATCACCAAGTGGGATACAGCTCTTGCAGAGGCAGTATGGATTGGACATGCTGTCCAAATATGGGATGACAGGCTATAAGCCTATTTCAGTTCCTTTGGAGCAGAATGTGAAGCTGAGCGCAGATGCGGGTGAGCTTCTGGAAGACCCTACTATGTACAGACGCATAGTAGGAAGCTTGATTTATATGACTATTACCAGGCCAGATTTGAGCTATGCTGTTGGATTGGTAAGTCAGTTTATGCAGGCTCCAAGGAAACTGCATTTGGATGCAGCTAGACGCATACTCAGGTATGTGAAGTCCACATTGCAGTATGGACTATTTTATGAGACTAGGGTTCAGATACAATTGCATGGATACACTGATGCTGATTGGGCTGGTAGTATTTCTGATAGACGATCTACCAGTGGATATGTGTTCTCTTTTGGGAGTGCTGCAGTCACTTGGAGCAGCAAGAAACAGCCTACAGTTGCCTTGTCGAGCACAGAGGCTGAGTACAGGGGTGCAGCAATGGCTGCATGTGAGGTAGCTTGGTTGCATAAGCTACTTTATGATATGCATCAGTCTACAGATGGGCCAGTTGTCATTTATTGTGACAACATGAGTAGTATACACTTGGCAAATAACCCAGTCTATCATGCTAGAACAAAGCACATTGAGGTGCATTATCACTATGTGCGAGAGAGGGTTTTACTAGGTCTTATTGATCTAGTTTATGTCAGCACAGAGGATCAGGTAGCTGACATATTCACGAAGGCATTGGGCGCAGAGAAGTTGCGCAAGTTCAGAGACCTGCTTGGTGTGCAGGAATTGGGATTGAGCTCGAGGGGGAGTGTTGAGATATCGAGCTCCACTCGTGATACGCCAGGGTGACCGTTGTGCATTTATGTCACCGACGTGTTAGTTACAGATGCGGTTGGTACACCGCCCATGAATAATAGCTACATGATAGCTATCCTTATCTACTCTAGTTCGTGGCTCAGTTAGTATGCCACCTTAGTTAGTTGAGTTTGGTTTGAGACCCATATATAGGGTTCTTCTATTTCTTTGTATGAGAGTTCTTTTGGCTTACACACACTAAGAAGAGGAAAACTGTTTTCAGCCTCCACCCTTGTGTGTATTCCCCCATTGTGCAAGCAAGAAAGCTACAAGTGAGACTCCTTCCTTCTCTCCCATGCGAAGACAACTTAGGCCGAGTGTGACTGTGAAGGAGTTCAACAAAGCTAAGACAAATCAGAGAAGACTGCAAAACAGGAGGCCCGGCCCGCTGATGATTTCACCGATTGGCATGCCATGGAGGAGCCTATTAGCAATCAATGATGACTGACCAGCACGATTAATGACAAGATCGAAGGATCTTTCTCGAGCTAAATCTATCACCATGCTTTCCCACAAGACGTTCCACTGGCCAAGAAGCAAAGAAGAAAAAGGCCAATACCACATTGGATTCATATGAGGACTAGAAACACAAAAGTAGAGATTGCAGTCCTCTATACTGTGTGAATGGATTGAGGATGAAGAATTGAAAAGGAAAGCCTCCAGGACATAATACTTGCAGGGCTCACTATTGCAGTAGCAACTGCATTCTTGAGAAATAATCAACCACCATCCAGAGATTGTCTAGGATTATAATAATAGGGAAAGAAGGCACAGAGTTTTTGGGATAGTAATTTCCATTGTCATCTTTCATTACTCATAAAAATTAGAGCTTTGAACAAAGGGGAACATTCTCGAGTTTGGAGCAGTGTATTAAACCTTGAAGACTCTTAGGAAAATCTCTGCAAAGCGAGTTCAATGAGGATACTCTTGTTGGAAGATACTAGCAGTTGGATTAACATATTTTCTTGCCTTGATCATTTATTGGAGTTGAAGACATTCTCTTGAAGACTGTGTGACATATTTGAAGCTCTTGTATTCTGATATAGATCTTGATGTGGTTTTCTTGAGAGGATTGACTCTCTTGATTGATCATTATATTTGTAATCTGTCTTGCCACTTGTACTTGAACCAAAATTGTAATACACTTAAAAACCTTGTCATCAAAGTCTCGTCTTGTAACTGTCTCGATTTGATCTTCCGTCTTGGAATTTCTCAAGGACCTTTGTGGTCGCGACTTTATTTTCGCACTGCTATACATGAAGAAGAAAGAGAAGTGTGCAAGGGAGAAGGGAGGGAAGGTGCAAAGAGAATGTAGAAAGGGTTTCATCTTCAGGCCTTTGAGGTAGGTACATTGCCTCTTCTTGCTTTATTTTTGTATTCTCTTGTTTTCTTTTTTTGCTTTTCTTTGCAAAGAGATACATGGAAAGAGAGGGAGGGAGGAAGGGAGGGAGAAGAATGAAGGGTTAGGAAGAGAGAAAGAGGGAGAGAAAGGAAACAAAGAGAAAGAGGAAGAGAGAAATGAGAGATGAAGGGAGGGAGAGAGGATGAGTGAGAGAAACAACGAGAGAGAGAGGGGGGAGAAACAAAGAGAGAGGAAACAAAGAAAGGGAAATAGAGAGAGAAAGAGAAGGGAGAGAAATAGAGAGAGAGAGAGGGAAGGAAGAGAGAAGGAGGAGGTAGAAAAGAAGGGTGAGGTAAAGAGAGGAAGGAGAGTGAAAAGAAGAGAGAGAGAGAGGGAGAAAGAGAGATAGAGAGAAAAAATAGAGAGCGAGAGAGAGGGAGAGAGAAATAGGAAAACAATGAGAGAACAAGAGAGAAGGTTAATAAAGAAAAGTAAAGGGAGAGGGGGGAGAGAGAGATAAAGAGAAGTGGGGTGACATTTTGAAGGGGAACTACAAGCTCTACCCTGAGACCTACGGACCACTTATTGCTCAAGTGTTTCGAACTGAGCGGCCATGGCTACCTCTCACATAGCCGACGCACAATGCCTACCTTATGGGTGTAGTGAGCTTACCTTGATGCTCGATCGAGTACCCTCCTTTTTTCTTGCACACCGATAGCTCCACGATCCTTGAGGCAAGCTCAAGCAACCTCAATCCCTCTCCCATGAGCTTCATCTTCCATAGCCACGCGCGAGACAGAAGAAGAGAAGAGAGGAGGGGAAGATGAAGAGAGAAGATGGAGAGCTTCTTCTCCAAGATCCCTCACTCTCACACAATCACTCCCTCACTCCCTCACACTCTCTCAATCCCTCTCTCAAGCACAAGCAAGAAGGCAAGAAACAAGAGAAGAAGAAGAAGAAGCTTTGGCCACACACAAGAATGATCTTCTCATTCACTTTTTGAACTTTATATACATGCCCTACTTTTCATGGGAGGTCATCCCCTTTTTTACATGGCCGGCCATTAGCCTAGGCCCATTTCTCATTTCCCACCGTTCTAATCTATCCTATTCTCAACTAATGCATAAAATTTGCACAGGAGTGAGCCTAGCACTCTTTTACAAGGATTCGGGAGCACTTTCACACTTAATGGTACGCTTTTTACTCTTTTACTTTCCTTGGGCAACTCTAAGACTTCCTGAGGGTCGTGCCCGTGCTTCTAATTTTTTTAGGGTCTGGTTACCGGTTAAGGCACCTTTTTCTTCCTTTTGTCCTGCGCCTTTTGCTATTTCCTTTTTTCCATTTCCCGCTCCTCTGTGCTGCGGTAACATTACCCCCCTCCTAGCCAAGTGCCAGTCCCATGGCACTGTAGTGGGATAGATGATGCTGTTGCTAGGTGGAACTGGTGGGTGGGTGACACTGATGCTTGCGAATGAGAGGTGATGGAGTTTGATGATGATGACCAGGAGAGATTTCGGTGTGCTTTAGACTTCATGAAAATGCTCGGGATTTCACACATAGTTGTGTCTCCCATTCTGCGACGGCTGATAGAGGTTCCAATTGGCTGGTTGAAAATAGGTAGCCGATTATTCTTTGGTCAATAGAAACGCTTGATCAATAAGCAATCCCTTAGGAGAATGGTATTGGAGGGATTTATCCTGGAGAAACCCCCCTGAACTCTGTCTTGACAAAGGTTTGCTTTGTCTTCGCATGGAAGATCTTTGTCTTTCTTTTGAAGATCTTGTTATCCTGAGGATCCTTGTCTTCGATTTGAAGATCTTCAGCTTTGATTTCAAGATCTTTAGGTTTGATTTCAAGATCTTCACTGCTGAGCTGAAGATCTTGAACCTTGCATTGAAAATCCTCAGGCTTGTGGAATCAATAAAAGTGATCTGTAGATCTTGAGGCGGTAGGCATGCATCTTTGGAAGATGAGGTTCCAAAATCTAAGCCAATGGCAGATCCATCATTGGGTTTTCCATCTGCTTGATTTGGTTCAATCATGGTAGCCATCAGTAGTAGGTGGATGATTGGCAACATGAAATCTGTTGAGCCATTTAAACCTTCGCAGCGAAGCTCCTGAAGTTGCAGTAATGGAGTCATGTCCGACTCATGGAAAAATTACTTGTCATTAGAGGATGTAGTGGATGATCTTTTTCAGCCAAGCAGCCAGTTCTTGAAACACGAACATAACCTGCAAGAAAAGTTGTGCACTTCCTAGGGGGTGTGTCTGTCTCACTGTGTAGTGCATGGTGCCCGTGCCAGTGGAACTGGGAGATGGGTCTAACCTTGGGCAAGCCCTTGGTAATGTTCCACACTTGAGGACCCAGTTCGTGCGTCGTTGAAGGTGCGGTGCAAAACTTAGGGTGACAGGTTTGAAAGTCCTGCCCTTGATGTGCCCTAAGTGTGAAGTGGGAAAGGGGCTAGGGAGAACCCTAGATGCAGTGAGTGTGGTGCACAATAACAATGAAGGGAGACTGCAAGCACATGTGAAGTGTTCTCCTCGTTAACTTGCTTAGTAGTAGATTCATCTTTCAGCTTTGCTATTTTTTGCTCTTGTCTTTCTCTCCAGTCACCTTGTCTTTGTTTCCTTGTGGCTTTTTCTCTCTTTGATTTTTTTTTTTGAGAATGAGAGAGGGAGTACAATTGTCAAGGCATATCACACCCATTTAATCACGGGGTGGTCGCAGGCATTGAGATAAGAATGCGTGACTTTGTAGGTATTCTTTAATATCAGCCTTAGCTCTCAGAGGAGTGGTTGACAAGAAAGGGTGATTACACCTTGTGAAGCGGGTGTCACTCATATTTTCTAAGAGCTCTAGACAGAAGGAAGGAAGGAGAGTAGCCCGCATCATTAACCTAGTCATAGCTCTACTATCTATTCCTAGGTTGATATCAAAGAAGAGTGGGGGGAGATGGGCTTCCTCTGCTGTGGGTTTTTGGAGTAGTAGGAATTTGATAAGTCGGAGGTAATTACAAGTGGTCAAAAACGCTGGATCTGGGCAGGAAGAGAAGTCTGCAAGGAAACGATTTATAGAAGGAAGTATATCTTCTAACCTAAACACTAAGCATTCCTCAGGGCTCCTAGTATTTACATTATATATTTTTGGGAAGTCGTAATCCCCATGCAAGTCTCTATCATAGTCCACTCCATGCCTACGGGGGTAGGGCATGTAGATAGGATCATTGCGCTCTTCGGGGAGTGAACTGAAAAAGGCGGTCCATGCATCAAAATTGGTGTCCCAAATCCTCCTCCGCCATTTCGGCTATGCCTCAATAGCCTTGGACGATTTTGGCAACCAGATTGACCTTATCTTCCCAGTAATCCTGTGGTTCTTGTCGCCACCTAGTTATTATCAGGCTCCTCTCTTCAATCCACCTGTTTGCAAGTTCATTAGCCAAATCCTTGATCTTGGCTAAGACTCCTAGAGGCAGGGCCTAGTCCAGAGAGCGTGGAAAAGCAAATGAGAGCTCAAACGGCCTTTTCTGGAACTCTTGCTGATGCCAGATGACCATCTTGCTGACGCCAGATGACCAACTCCTGGGGCTAGTCTACAGGATGTGCATCACCTTTCAGTGGCATGGGCTCTTCAGGAAGTTGTCTTGGAATTGTGCGTGCTCGGTGTTGGGCCTCCTCAGCTAATACTTGTCTTGTCCTCCTTGCTGCAACTATACACTCAGGCAGATGGGCATCTACAGGTTCTTCCTGTGGGAGATCGGACTCGACATTCTTTGTTGCTCTTCTTCATCACCTTGCTCGAAATCCAAACCCTCTTCGACATGTCGCTCAACCACAGATGGGATGACTGGCGGTGGTGGTGGTGGCTATTCATGCTCCTCAAAACCTAGCTCCTTGAGCTCAACAGTGGAAAGGCCCATACAGCATAAGTAGTGGAATTGTTGCTCCTTAGTGATCCCTGCACTCATTGGGAGCTCCTGCTCTTGAAGACCATATCCCCAGCTTCAACCCTGGCTTTTGCAAGCACCCTTTCGCATTCTGCCACTGCCAAGCGTTCGGTCAAGTCTCTCACCCTGTCAAAATTATTCCTTTCCCAATCCATAGCTCTTTCTTCCATCCTTTTTCTCTCTTCCTCCAGTTGGCTCGCCAGGGTGGTCACTACCTGTTGCTGCTCATTTGTTAAAAACCACCACTGGTTCCTTTCTCTTGGCTTCTGAGCCAGTTGCCCTTCAGCAATCCCTTTGGCTTGATCTACAATGCTGAGCCTTTGTTGCACCTCGGCTAGTACTTCTGATTTTTCCTGCACCAGCTGCTCTTGGCTTTGGATCTCAGCAAGGAATAGCCTTTTTTGATTGACAGGCATGGCCATGAGGGCCTCTACATCTTCCTGGGAGGTCTCCAACGCATCTTGTAATCTTTGCGCTTCATCTTGTAGCCGTTTTACTTTTGCTACTGAGACTCCTGGCCCTTCACTCTTCAGAAACTTGATTTCACTTATTAATATGTTTTGTTCTTCTAGCTCCTGCCACAAACGGAGCTCCATGGTATGTTCTTGTGGTGTACTGGCTTCGCCTTCCTGAACCTCGTGTCTTAGCATTTCCACTTGAGCGACCTTTTGCTGTAGATCATTGTATTGTTGCACTAGTAGCCTTAGACTCCTTTGCTCTGCCACCAGGTTCTGCTCTTCGTCTTCCAGCCTTTTCGTCTTCGAGCCTTTGTCTAAGGCGGCTTTCGTTGTCCTGGGCTTCCTTTGCTTTTGCTACTAGTTGGTCCTGCAGGGCCTTCATTTCTCTTCGTCGGTCGACTCCCTGCCTTGAGACTTCTAGCCTAAGAGTAGCTGACGTTTCTTTTTCTTTTTCTAGCTCCATCAAGGCCACTTTCTTCTCTTCCTTCACATTGTCTAGTTGTGCCAGTAGCTCAGCCACATATGTGTCATAGTTAGTGTCAGCAGGCATGGGAGTATGGGGTGTGGTGGTTGATGCTTCCAGCCTTTGTCTTTTAGGGTCTTGCCGTGACTCTGCATTTGCGACAGCGGGCCTTTTCAATCCGGTTTCTGGCACGATCTCGGCCACTTTGCTCACTAGCATTTGCATCATATTCATTAGCTGTGCCATGTCGAGGGGAGGTGTGGGTTGTGTGGTGGTTGTAGTCGTGGTTTCAGTTGTTGCAGGCACAAAAGAGGAAGGAAGTGGATGTAGTAGGGACTTGCCCTTGCCTACAACCACTGGAGCTGCTTCCACACTTGAACTAGCTTCGGCTTTATGACGGGGGCTCATAGGTTCGAGCTCTCCAACCCCATGGGTCTCTTCCACAGATCTTCGTGTAGCCTCTGCTAACTCGGCCAGCTCCTTCAGTCTCTGCTCTTCAGCTTCTTCTTTCGCCCTTCTTTTCCTGTCCTCTTCTGCCTTCTTTGATTCTTCTCTTATCTTTGCAAGCTCTTCCTCCTCTTTCCTCCTTCTTTCTTCCTCAGCCCTCCTAGACTCTCTTTGAGCCCTCTTAATTTCAGCTCGTTCTTCTTTGCTTAATTCCTCTTTCCTTTCCTTCTGTCTCCTGTCCCCTTTCTTTTGTCCTTCTGGTTTGCTTGCTTGTGTAGGCGGCACCTCCTGTTCTCCCTTGTCACTTATCGTTCTTTCACTTGATTCTTCGCCTTCGTGGTGAGGTGGGCTTTGATGTGCAGCTTGCTCTTCCATGACTCCAGCATCCTTCATTGCTTCATTTATGATGGCTATCACACCACCATATCTAATTGTGGCCACCTTTGAGGCAGGTTTCTTCCTTGTGGAGCGTGCTGTTGAGGCAGGGGATTCTCCTCCTGTTGGTGCTTCTGCTAGAGTGAGAAGGGTAGCTGAGCTTTGAATGGTTTTCTGCACGAACCCATTCCAGTCTACCTCCTCAGGGACTCCTGCTGTGATGCTTTCTAACAACGGGACCCCGATCCTGTTCATCAATGCGTTGTACCTTTGGCCCGAGAAGAGTGTGTGGATCATCTTTGCTTGCACCTTCATTGCTGGATCCGGGATGTCCGCTATCGACGTAGACACACAACCATGCCGCGATGGATCCCCAAAGATCTCTTGCAAGCACAAGGATACTACGAGGGCAACCCCTGGATTTGGGTTCCTAAAAATGGCAAGTTTAAAAGCTCATCTACAAGCAATCTCACCCTAGTGAGGGAGGCTTGCACACATGGTGCCCAGGGCGTAGTCAGCAAACCATTGCCTGCTGTGGCTAGTAAGCCCCAGCTCATCTATCGACCAAAGCAACCGCCACAAGCCTTAGACTTACCTAATCCAGAGAACTTAAATACCCCCATGACTGCTCACTCAGAACCCAGCACAACTCCCATGCCCCCAAAGCTTCCTGCAGCACCTCAAAGTGCTTCGGAGTGCAAAGCCACATCTGTGACACCAATGATGGAGTCACCACTATCCAGTCCATTTGTATCATTCCCACCAGCAGGTCTTAAACCTTCCTACATGGTACGACCTTTCGTTTCCTTGGCTAAAGACCTCGCCACAACTTCTGGGGATGACTTAGTAACCTGCATCAAGATGTTGGACAAAACTTTCACTACATTCGCTAGAAGTTATGAGAGGCTAGACCTAGGTCTTCTTGACAAAACACTTGCTTCGGATGTTCGTGCATTACCGTGCACTTGGGAAGAATACGAACTTATGGCCGGTAAATTCCCCAAAATTGCTACTGAACTGATAGCAAACGACGAAATCTCAAAGGAGCAAGCTGCCCTCAGAAGACTAATCACTTCATATCGTAGGCCTCCTCGTTCTGTTGAGCACGAGTTGCAAGAGCTCACGCAGATGGCAAGCTCGCCTTCCACGTTCTTGCAGCAGTGGTTTGCTCTGAGAATCCAATGGGAGAAAAAAGGCCGTGATGGTGGCTGATTATTTTGGCATTTAGAATCACGTTTGGGTGGTCTACCCGGATGTGGTCTTTGTTGTTTTGGCACCCATATAAGCTTGGACTCCTTGGCCTTATGAGCACTTGGTGGGTTTGGGCCTAGGGTTGAGAGCCTGGCACGAGTCCTTAGTTTTCTTCTGTTTAGACTTGGGCTAAAGCATGGTCGTAGGGGTTTCTACCGGTGGCTTCGTAATGGTGGAGGAGTCAGGACATCCCTTGCTGAAAGTCGTCACTATACGCACATTGCCTATAGCAAGATGAATGCGGTTTAGGTTGTAATCCACATTACAGTTTGTTTGCTTCTTGAAAGTACGATCCAATAGTGACGTATTACCGGCTCCTTTAGTGTCAGGCAACACATGGAAGAAAGCTGGTAAACTTTCAGACTCGATAGAAACGACTACCTTGAACTTCCCTAGGAGTGAATAAGCATTACCCCCAAACGGGGTGAGTTTGGCATTAGTGGGCTGTAGTTTCGGTTGACCAATGCGTGTCCAATGGCCATGTGTCAAGATGTTGTAGTTGGCACCTTCATCAATCAAGGCATCGAAAGAATACGCCACTCCTGCTGTGATTGTGATTCGTAGATACACCGGTGCCACTGCTTCTTCATCTTGATCTGTAAGGTCAGTTATAATAGCCATGCAGACGTTCATTGGGGGTTCTAGCATGGGTGGATCATGTAATGGATGGGAAGGAGGATAGTACTTCTTTATGCCACTGCCATTGAAAAGACCTATTCCTTCGCCTTCAAGTGTCTCTAACTCAACATTCCCTGTTCTACCAATCATGCATACTTTGAAAGGCCCTAACCCCCAAAACTTCATCTTCTATTTATGTCCTTTTACAGAGTATAGCATAACAAGGTCCCCTTGTTCAAAGTCTCACTGTTTGACATGCTTGTCAAACCACATCTTTCATCGAGCCTTCTCACAAATCAGAGAGTGAGTGGCGAGGAGTCAGGTCTCCGGTAGGCGCTCTAACTCCACTAAGCGATTGGTCCAAGCCTCTCTTTCCTCCCAACGCTCCTAAATTGCTATCCTTAAGCTAGGGATGAAGAATTCTAAGGGTAAAATGGCTTCAGTTCCGCACGTCAGCCTAAAAGGCATCTGTCCTACAGCCGTTTTATAAGCTGTGCGATAGGCCCACAAGGCTGCCATTAGCTTGTTGTCCCAATCACTTCTTGAAGTAGACACTACCTTTGTAAGCATGTTGACTAAGATTTTATTCGTGGATTCGGCTTGGCCATTAGCTTGAGGGTAATATGGAGAGGACTTCCGATGAATTATTAGGAAGGTAGAGAGCAGGTGAGAAATCACCTCATTAATGAAGTGCGTACCTTGGTCGCTTACAAGTTCGATTGGACATCCAAACCGTGAAATGACTTGCTCTCACAAGAACTTTGCAGTGGTTCTAGCATCATTCTTCCTCGTGGCTCGTGCCTCTACCCACTTCGTTAGATAACCAGTTGCCACTATGATGTAGCGAGCTTGGGAATATTGTGCCGCAGGACTGATAGGTTCAATAAAATCGATGCCCCATTTTTCAAAGGGTTGTCGGGCTATGACAGGGGTCAACTCCATCTTGTCTTTCCGCACAGGCACTTTGGTCCTTTGGCACTCATCGCAGTGCTTTATGAATTTAGCTGCATCGCGGAAAAGGGTGGGCCACCATAGTTGGGATTGTAACACCTTTCGGGCTGTTGTGTCCCTGCTAAATTGTTCTCCAGCGATTCCACCATGTGCTTCTTTCAATGCATCGTGCATCTCGTTCTCACATACTCATCTGCGCAATAAACCGTCTTGTCCCAACCTGTAGAGTTGGTTGGCTATCAATTGGTATGGCTGAATTTTCAGGATAAGTCTTCTCAGCCTGGCCTTCTCAATGGGTCTCTCAGGTAGTCCGCTCTCTAGCACTTGCACTATGTCATCGGCCCAGTACGGCGTCAGATCAGCTTTAAACAATTCTCTCTCGCTAGATAGGTTAAAGAGATGAGCATCCGGTAAATCGTCAGGTATGCCTTGTCCAACGGCTTCTCTTGTGGGTATGCGGGACATGGGGTCAGCCATGTAATGCTGCTTTCCTTTGCGTAGAACCATAGAGAAGTCAAACTCCAGTAGAAGGAGTAACCATCTAGCTATGCGTCCCGTAGCGCAAGGCTTGATGGTCAACAAAGAAGACAAAGGGAGTGGCCAACAGGTAATGCCTAAATTTCTTTACCACAAATACCATGGCCAACCCCTCCCTTTCTGTCGTGGAATAGTTCATCTCGGTCTCTGTGAGCTGCTTGCTGGCAAAACTCACCGGGTAATCTAAGTTATGTTTACCACGTTGGCATAGCACGGCTCCAATAGCGAACTTAGAGGCATCTATGTGTACATGAAAAATTATGTTCCAGTTTGGGGGTCGTAAGATTGATGTAGTAGTAAGAGCCTTTTTCAACTCCTCATATGCGCTGGCATTCCTCAGTCCACTCGAACACTATCAACAGCTTGTACAATGGTCTAGCAATTAGTGCGTAATTTAGTACAAAGCGTCGATAATATCTAGTGTGTCCTAAGAAGCACTGAACTCCCTTGTAGTTTATCGGGTGGCGGTAAGTCAACAATGACTTTGACTTTAGAAAAGTCAGTGGCAATGCCGTTCCTTGACACTACGTGCCCTAAGATGCATCCGCGTTTCACCCAGAACTAGCACTTTAAGGGGTTCAATGAGAGGTGGTACAATCTACACCTTTCAAGGACAGCTCTCAATTTCTCTAAGTGTTCGGCCCAACTAGAGTGTACGCATAAGTTGTCTACAAAACTTCCAGTTCGCGCCTAAGCATGTCCTTAAAGATAGTGCACATTAGGCGTTGAAAAGTTGCAGATGCGTTCATCAGCCCAAAAGGCATGACAATGTAGGTGAATACACCCCATTCTGTGGCAAAGGCAATCTTGTGCCTATCGTCGGGGTGCACTTGCACTTGATTATAGCCCGAGAAACCATTTAGAAAAGTATAGGCTTCTTTACCTGCTACCCTCTCAAGCATGTGCTCGGTGTAAGGTAAAGGATAGTTATCCCTCTTTGTAGCGGCATTCACTTTCTTGTAGTTCACGCACACTCGGATTTCTCCATTTTTCTTCATGACAATCACGATAGGTGATACCCAGTCCGTGTGCTCGATCTCATATATGAATCCTGCCCTCATGATTTTATCAATCTCCTCTTTTACTGCATGGGCGTGTTTGGGATTCATGGGGTAAGGTCGTTGTTTCGTTGGCACTGCATTAGGGACCATTGGGATATTATGAGTCACAACCCTAGGGTCGACTCCCTTAAGTTCATCCAATGTCCAGGCAAATACTTCAATGTACTCTTGCAAGAGTGCAACAAGTTTGGTCACCTCATCCTCCATCAAGTCATCTGCAATGAATACAGGTCTTGGCTTTTCACCTTCCCCAGCCAAGTTAACTTCCTTGACTTTGGCGGGTCCCTCGATCGATTCACTAGTTTGGCCTTGTCTTTTCGCACCTAGCAGAATCACCACTCTATCACCCATTTTAAATTTTGTAAACCGTTTGGGTAGATCCTGCGGTTTCTTTTGCCTTTCTGCTTCTGAGTCCTTTGCTTGCTTCTTGGCCTCCTCCTTTAGCCTCTTGCGCCTTAGGTGGACTGGCAAGTCTCCCTTGGTGTGTTTGACTTTAGAAGATTGTGGTATCTCGGGATCACTCTCAGTGCTGACTTCCAAATCTGAGTTAAACTCGCATCCCTCACTTGAGGAAGGTGTTTCCCCAGGGGGTTGTAGTTCAGTAGGTGCATCCATCTTGAGCACTGGGATTACCCATGGTCGTGCCACTTCGGCTTGCTCGTAATCCACGGCTCCTATGTGTTCTAGCCAGGATTTGTCACACTCCATTCTCATGACTCCTTTTTCGTTCTGACTGGTCCTTCCTCTCCTAGGCCTCGAGTCTGCCATGATTTGTTCTATTGCTTTTCCTTCCGTGTCGTACTCTATTGTATCTATCTCTTCTTCACTCTCCTCTCCTGTAGAGCGACAATCCTCATACTCCTCGTCATCAGAGTCCTGTCCTTCTGTCTGCTCATCATCACCTAAGCTTTCCTCTCCAGTCTCTTTTTCATTAGTAACTAAAGCCCAGTTATATGACAAATTCAGGTCGTGGACCTTGGTCCATTTCCATTCTGGCTTAGCTAATAGATCATGTAGAGGTTTTAAGTTAGCAGTCAAATTGCCTTCCAGTTTATTGGTCAGATACTCTACGATTTCCTGCAGCTCTAGTTTGTTGTTGGGGATATGGAACGAGGCTGGTTTGCTTGGGTTGAGTGAGCTTCCTGCCATCATGCAGAGTGGCACAATCGGCTCCTCAATTGGCATGGTTGCGGCTTTAGTAGCCTGCCGATATAGTTCTTCCTCATCCGAGAATGGTAGGTCAATGGTTGCCAAAACGTGCATCCAATCCCTCTCATCCTCAGGGCAAGGAATATATTTAGTAAGTGATCCATAGGGTTTGGTCGCTTGAGTATCGCCTTTCAACATAGCTGAGATGGCATCTAGGTCAACAGGGGTTGTCTTCCAAGTGTCCATCTCTACCCTTACTGCACTAGTTCTGTTCCCTAGGAAAATCAAACCATTGCCCCAGTCCTCAATGACACGCGCATTCCTCATCCAAGGTCGGCCTAATAGTATGTCGTAATCCACTCCCTTCATGACAATGAAGTTTACGGAAAACTGCACACCGGCAATCTTTACTGGCCAATTCTTTAAGACCCCGAATGGTCTTACCTTCATTCCATTTGCTAACGTGACATTAAACCTGGCAGTCTCTATAGGAGGGTTTCCCCATGCCTCTAAGACTGCATGGCTTAGTATACTAACACCTGCACCTGTGTCTACAATTTCTTTTTGCGTCATATCTCCTAAGGCTAGGATGGGTAAAACTGCATGCATTTCAGTGCCTTCCCAAAAAGTATTGATGTGCAAAGACTTAGGAGTTGAGTGTAGAGTTAGACTTGGGATCTGTGTAACCACATCATGATCTTGCGGATCAGCACCCGCAAGTCCTGTGTGTCCCTCCATCAAGTCTTTTAACTCCTGCCATAAGGAATGATTCTGCCTAAGCAGGTCTTCCAAGATTAGAGTTATTGGAGTAGACAACAAGGTTGTGAGGAGGCTACTGGGCTCTTGTCTTCCCCTGAGGCTAGCATTTCTAGGCCATGCGTTCTGTCTGCCCTGGCAAGTTTCCCCTTGGCCTTGCTGCTGAGTTGCCCCCAGTGGTGCAGGTATGCTCGCAGCTTGTGGTTTTGAAGGTGAGACTGGTGTGCTCACGCTGGAGAAATCGTTAATAGGATCTTCTAATATGGGTTCAGCATCCTTGAGGTGCTTTTGGGCATCCTTGACCTACTTCTTGACCTTAGCTATAGCCTCGAGCTGTCGTTTGGGATGGGGATATTCCCCTACCTTGGCACTCCCTAGCTTGGCTATCTTAGGAGCTGAGGTCTCCGCCTCTACGTCTGTGACCCTCTTTCCCGTTACTAACGTAGTTGCTTCCTCGGTTTTAAGAGTTATCTTTGCATCGATTCTCTTTTTCTGTCTCCTCCAGCTTTTCTTTCCTATTGAGGTTGCGTCAAGGTTACTTGGCCCTGGCAAAGAGATGCCTACCTGTTTTTTTTGAGCTCGCGTCATAACATGTAGTGGGATGGGTGTATCCTCACTGTCAAAGGTTTCCACTCCAAAAAGCCCCAAAGGCACCGATGGCATGTTGGCAGAGTTGGTTGATGGCTTCCGCCTAGGACAGTCAAGAAACAGATGTGTGATTCCACACTCTGTGCATCGGAGATCCGCTTTGTCCTTGTTAGCTTGTTCTCGTTCTGGGCAGCGTGATGAAATGTGGCCTGGGTGGCCGCAAGTCCAGCATGTGACTGGATCTTGGCTTGGCCCTCCAAAGCCTTTGCCTCTTCCTCTTCCTAAAGCCATCACCGGCACTGGCCAATAGTCCATCAGGAATCGGTTGCCCTCCTCGTCATAGGATATGTATGGGTTGACATATGTTTCTTCCTCATTAGGCTCCTCCACAAAGTGAACAGGAGCATCGCTAGATGGGTGGGTTACAAAAGGCCCGGTATACCAGTTGGGTTCATCTCCAGCCTAGGTACGGCAGGTCTTGAGTCAGTCGGTGCTGGGAGAGCTAACTGGGCTCCCCTCCCAAAGAAATTGGGTGGCCTATTACCTAAGTATGGAGGGTTGTATTGCTGCGCGTATGGGAATCTCCTCGGCATTCTGCAATGCACTGCATCATGCCCGAATCTACCGCAATTTGAGCACGACCGAGATCTAGAATCTTGGCACTCAACTGGGAGGTGATTGCCGCTGCAGTATATACATTGTACATGCGATCTCACAGGCTTCCTTACCAGCTCTTGCAACCGTGCAATCTCCATTCTCATTTCTGCCATCCCCTGGTCGTGGTCTACACTCTTTCCCTTATTCTGCACACTAGCAGTTGCTTTTTCCCCTGAAGTAGTTGATCTCTCAGGGTCCCTCTAGCTTGCACTCTCTCGGTTGGTAGTCCTCATGCTGCGTTCCTTGAGTTGATCATCTACGCGTATTGCCTCCTCGAAAACCCTAGCTAGCACGTCTCGTTGCAAGGTGTAGTTACTGGCCAAAGCCTTGTAGAGCTTCTCACTCCAAATCTAGTTCATGAACACTGTAGACACTGCCCTCTTGGTAGGTCGCTCATTGGCAGGGATTCTCTTGTAGAGGCTACGCACCTGAGTGACGTAATCCCTAACGTCTTCCTTCTCCCTTTGATTGATATTCATCAACCTAACGATGAGGTTATTTGAATACCCTGCCTTTGAAAACCTCTTGATGAAGAGGCCCTTAAGGCGAACTAAGTTCGTACGTTCTGCATCATCTAGACTAGAATACCAGGTCCTCCCCTTATCGCCTAAGCACAGGCCGAAAGCTTGAGCTCATTGCGCAGGGTCAGTAAGACCGTTTGCCTCACATACTTGCTCGAACTGCTCCATGAAGTTGTACGGGTCACTGCTAGGTTCGTATCTAGCTAGTTGTTTTGCTATAATGGGGATTCTAGCCTACCCTTTAGCCCCTTGCTGACTCCCAATCCCGATAGTAGCGTAGTGGCTAGGGCAGTAGCGCTCTGTTCAATGGACGTATTGTCCAAGAGTCGCTTTTCTACCAGTTCGCTCAATGTCATGTCAGCCTCTGCTGCCAGTTCCCTCTCTACATTCGGTCCAGATTTGGCCGCTCCAGCTAGGTCTAGCACTCGTCTAGCCTCGTACATATCTACGTCTTGCTGTAGCCTTCTAGCCCTTTGCTCATGGTTGTAGGCAATTATGCCTTCTAGCGCACTCTTGATTGCTCTTCTCTCTTCTTCCAGGTTTGGTACCACTTCCTCTACAGGTCTGCCCTGGATCACGGTCCTAGTGAGTAGATCGTAGTTGTGGACCAGTTCCTGGACTGAGGTTGGAAATTCTCCTAAGTTTAATTGGTCCTCTCCTCGTTCGCCTCTTGATCCCGACATTGTTTCTGCTTCCAGCTCCACGAGGTTGTCAATAAATCCAAGCAGCTCCGACAGCGTCCAATCCTCTATATTGTCGCTTTCTATGTCTTCGTGTCTTCTCCAGGTCCTACTAGTAGGGCACTTAGGCACCTGTCTAAGTCTTGGGGTCTTCTCCTACTAGTGGGTTCCTTAATGTTATTAGATATCCTGATGTGTTTCTTGTTATTTGAAAGCAGGTGCAATCCTTATTCACACGTTATGCTTAGTGCTTTCGTGGTGCTTGGTGCGAAAACATGTTTTTCTCTTTTCTTGCAGTGCAAACTTAGTGGAACACAAGAGTGAAGTGCTGATGCAGAAAGCGTTTAATGCGAACTCCACTATGTTTCTCTCCACATTCTTAGCCTGATTTGAGTTCTAAGCTCGGTTCTCGGCTATTCTATGGTCTTTCTGAAGGTCTGTGCTGCATTTTCTATTCTGCTCTAAGTTCAATTGGTCTCTGAGGTTCTAATGGCCAAACTGGGTCTTGGGGGTGTTCAGGGTTGTGTCCTGGGGGTTAGGTCTGTGGCAGGGTCAACTAAAGATCCTTATTTTTCCTTCTGCTAGGATGGTTCGATTCCCAGAATCGGATTGTCCGATTCTGGGAATCGGACAGAGGGCTGGTCCGACTCTAGTAGTCGGATGGTCCGATTCTTGCAGTCGACAGAGTGGTCCGAGTCCAGCAGTAGGACAGGTCGGGTCCGATTCCTAAAGTCTGATGGTCCGACTATGATGGACGGTCCGAGTGCCACGTGGCACGTTTGATCGGACTGTTCGATCCGGTAGTGGGGTCCGATTCTAAAATTATTTGGTCCGATCCGAATATTGGATGGTCCGCGACTAGCACGCAGTTCGACTCCCTCAGTCGGACGGTCCGATTCTTGGAATCGGATGGTCCAACTCCAGGACTCGGGTGGTCCGATTCTGGGAATCGGACCACTGAGACCTGGTCTGACTGCGTCTGGCGGTAGGCGCGATTTCTACGTGTTTCGATTCCACTTGACTCCTGCTACACACAATCACAAGAGACTTTCCAGATATGATTAGGGCACTACTAAGAAGCACCAGACTCACCTGGAGTAGCACAAATCGATGGCACCCAGAATCGTGATAGCGCTCCCTCTTCCTGGCAACTAGAAGCTCTCTCTCTCTCTCTCTCTCTCTCTCTCTCTCTCAAAGCTAATCAGTGAAATGAGGTTTGCCCTAGCCTCCCAAGCCTCTTAAGGTCCTTTCCTAGCACTATAAAACCTTAAAGCCAGTTTCTTTTTCCTTGTTTTACCCAGAAATTTGAATCTAGTCTGCTGTTTCCCTGTTTCCAGCAGCAGCCAAAACCTTCTGTTTTCTCTTTTCTTAACCTAATCTAACCTTAATCTAGTGCAACCAAAATGCAAAACAGAGATGCGGAATGGTAGTCCTACACTAATGCTTCCAACATACCAAAACACTTACTTGTTTCACAGATTAAAACCTCCTAAATCTCCTAGCTATCTCGAGCACCGGTTCGGGCTGCAAACCCTACTTCTATGCTCGATTTGATGCGCGCGGTGCTCAAGGCTCGATTCTGTCTGTCGCGGCAACGAAACCAAAATGAAGGGGAACTACAAGCTCTACCCCGAGACCTACGGACCACTTATTGCTCAAGTGTTTCGAACTGAGCGGCCATGGCTACCTCTCACATAGCCGACGCACAATGCCTACCTTATGGGTGTAGTGAGCTTACCTTGATGCTCGATCGAGTACCCTCCTCTTTCTTGGACACTGGTAGCTCCACGATCCTTGAAGCAAGCTCAAGCAACCTCAATCCCTCTCCCATGAGCTTCATCCTCCATAGCCACGCGCGAGACAAGAGAAGAGAAGAGAGGAGGGGAAGATGAAGAGAGAAGATGGAGAGCTTCTTCTCCAAGATCCCTCACTCTCACACAATCACTCCCTCACTCCCTCACACTCTCTCAATCCCTCTCTCAAGCACAAGCAAGAAGGCAAGAAACAAGAGAAGAAGAAGAAGAAGCTTTGGCTACACACAAGAATGATATTCTCATTCACTTTTTGAACTTTATATACATGACCTACTTTTCATGGGCGGTCATCCCCTTTTTCACATGGCTGGCCATTAACCTAGGCCCATTTCTCATTTCCCACCATTCTAATCTATCATATTCCCAACTAATGCATACAATTTGCACAGGAGTGAGCCTGGCGCTCTTTTACAAGGATTCGGGAGCTCTTTCACACTTAATGGTGCGCTTTTTACTCTTTTACTTTCCTTGGGCGACTCTAAGACTTCCTGAGGGTCGTGCCCGTGCTTTTAATTTTTTCAAGGCTTGGTTACCGGTTAAGGTGCCTTTTTCTTCCTTTTGTCCTGCGTCTTTTGCTATTTCCTTTTTTCCATTTCCCGCTCCTCTGTGCTGCGGTAAACATTAGATAAACACATTTCTTTCAATATCTTTGTTTCTTAAGCTTTTTATTTTCTATCTTTGATTGTCTTTGCAATGCGATGAGTTAGTGAAAGTGGGGGGGGGGGGAAGGAGGAGAGAAATAGAGAGAAGAAGGGAGGGGAAGGAAGAGAGAGATGGAGAGAAATAAAAAACGTGAGAGAGAGGGGCTTCATAAAAAAGTGTCAAAACCCGAGCATGGCATTTTATAGGTTTGTAAACAAGAGAGAGAGAGAGAGAGAGAGAGAGAGAGAGAGAGAGAGAGAGAGAGAGAGAGAGAGAGAGAGAGAGAGAGAGAGAGAGAGAGAGAGAGAGAGAGAGAGAGAGAGAGAGAGGCCGCTGCCACTGCCGCCATCCAGAAGAGGGAGGAAACAAGTGTAAAGGAGAGGGAAGGAACTCCCGAAGGAGAAAAAAATGAGAGAAGTACGAAGGGATTCTTCTTCAAGCTTTGAGGTAAGTACATTATCTCTTCTCTCTTCATTTTTCTCTTTTCTTTACTTTTCTCTTTCTTTTTGTTGATGAAGAGTGTATAGAGAGAAGAAGTGAGGGAGATCAACGTGCGAGAGAGAGAGAGAGAGAGAGAGAGAGAGAGAGAGAGAGAGAGAGAGAGAGAGAGAGAGAGAGAGAGAGAGAGAGAGAGAGAGAGAGAGAGAGAGAGAGAGAAGTCGCTGCCATTGCCAATCCACCATAAAAAGAGAGGGAAAAACTGCAAAGAAGGAGGGAACCCATGAAGGAGAAGAAGAAGGAGAGAAGCGCGAAAGGATTCTTCTTCAAGCTTTGAGGTAAGTGCATTATCTCTTCTCTCTTTGTTTTTCTCTTTTCTTTACTTCTCTCTTTTTTGTTGATGAAGAGTGTATAGAGAGAAGTGAGAGAGATCAACGTGCGCAAGGGAGATTGAGAGAGAGAGAGAGAGAGAGAGAGAGAGAGAGAGGTCGTTGCCACCGCCAATCCACCACAAAAAGAGAGGGGACAACTGCAAAGAAGAAAGAGGGAACCCGTGAAGGAGAAGAGGAAGAAGGAGAGAAGCGCAAAAGGATTCTTCTTCAAGCTTTGAGGTAAGTGTATTATCTCTTCTCTCTTTGTTTTTCTTTTTCTTTACTTCTCTTTTTCTTTTTGTTGATGAAGAGTGTATAGAGAGAAGAAGTGAGAGAGATCAACGCGCATAAGGGAGATTGAAAGAAAGAGGAAGAGAGAGAGAGAGAGGTTGCTGCCACTGCCAATACACCACAAAAATAGAGGGGACAACTGCAAAGAAGAATGAGGGAATCCCTGAGGGGAAAGAAGAAGAAGGAGAGAAGTGAGAAAGGATCCTTCTTCAAGCTTTGAGGTAAATGCATTATCTCTTCTCTCTTTGTTTTTCTGTTTTCTTTACTTCTCTTTTTCTTTTTGTTGATGAAGAGATGTATCAAGAGAAGAAGGGAGACAGATCAACACAAGAGAGAGAGAGAGAGAGAGAGAGAGAGAGAGAGAGAGAGAGAGAGAGAGAGAGAGAGAGAGAGAGAGAGAGAGAGAGAGAGAGAGAGAGAGAGAGAGAGAGAGAGAGAGAGAGAGAGAGAGAGAGAGAGAGAGAGAGAGAGAGAGAGGCTGCCATTGCCACTACCATTGCCACTGCATCCACTAAAAGAGAGGGGACAACTACAAAGGAGAAGGAGGGAACCCCCAACCTCTGTCTCTTCTCCATCTTGCCCTCCTTGAGCTTGCATGGCAGGCACCAAGCAAGCATGTCCCCGTTTCTCGGCCATGGGAAGGCCTCATGCCAAAGCCCGCCACCTGGAGCACAATGTGGAGCCTCCTCCAGTGCACAATCAAGTTCTCCCCATAGAGCACAACGACTACTAGAGAAGAAGAGGATATGGAAACCGGGCACTATCGCCCTTCGGGAGGTAAGGAGAATGCAGTGCGGATACGAGCTTCTCATCCCAAAAAGATCTTTTTATAAGGACGTTGTTCGGGAAGTCATGCAAGACTTGGAGCTGAAAGGGATGGAAAGATTTTGGGCACGAGTGTGAGATAGCCCACCAGTAGGAAGGTAGACTGTTGCAGCTATGACAATAGAAAGAAGAGCCTACATGATGTACTACATGTACCTTCTATTACTAAGAATCTATTGTCGATTGGACAGATGGCAGAAAAAAATTTGCAAGAATCTATTGTCGGTTGGATAGATAATTTCAACTGATACACATGGCTGTACATTCGGAAGTACAAGGATGAGGTAGTCGATGTCTTTAAGCAAATGGGTTTATAAAGAGAAATGCAAGTCAGATGGTTCATTGGAAGGGTATAAATCCCGGCTTGTTGCAAAGGGATATGCACAACAATACGGCCTAGATTATGAGGAGACTTTCAGCTCGGTTGCCAAGATGGAAATGGTGAGAATAGTCATTGCATTAGCAGCTTCTAAGGGCTGAAAATTATGAAAAATGGATGTAAAAAATGCATTCCTGAATGGTGACTTGCTTGAAGAGGTATATATGGAGTAGCGTGAGGGTTATGTACACAACCTGAGGTGTATATGGATGCTAGCTAGCAAACCCGTCTATCATGCTAGATCCAAACACATAGAGATTCATTACAATTTCATCAGCGAAATGGTACTTGCAGGACAGATTGATCTACTTCATGTGAAGACAGAAGACCAAGTAGCCGATATCTTTACCAAATCACTTGATAAAGAGAAATTCGTTCATTTCAGGGATCTACTTGGAGTACAACAACTAGTTTGAGCTTAAGAAATGGAGTTTGAGAAGGGGGATGACGAGCTTGATTCTTTTGATCTTAAAACACCTCCATCCATTGATATTGAGGATGAAGACAAGAAAGAAGATATAGAAGATGACTTAGACATAGGTAAAAACAAAAAGGAAGAAGTAGAGCTTAGAGACACTACCAATCCCTATATAAGTGTTTCTGGCTCCAACACCATGGTATAACTCTTACTACAGATGTCCAAATGCTCCCCCAAAAAGACTTGAACAAGTTTGGAATAAGCTGGAGTGAGCATAAGATCAATGGGACTTATTCATACCTCAGGGTTCTGACTATAATGAAAGCTTGAAGTGAAGCTCTTCTTCTTGGGCCTAACAAGTGATAAAAAAGCTCCTTGAGTAATAAATTTTTAAATTGATTATATCTAGCTTTTGTAATCACAAGCTCTTTTTCTTCTCAGGCCTAAGCAAGTGATGAAAAAGCTCCTTGCAAAATACATTTTCAAATTAATTATATCTAGCTTTTGCAATCAAAGGATTCAGTTTTTTTCTTGAAAATCTGATACACAATTTTTAAACATTAGGTGTAGGTGACATTGGAAAATGAATTATGCAAGAATATTTAGTGCATATAGCTAGAAGGTGGCAGGGCTGCATATCTTGCCACCTAATTTTCCCCCCTCTGTAACCGTTGCTATTTGCGTCGCAAATTTACTCTGCAATCGTCGCTATTTGCATCACTAACCCAATTAGTGATGCTAATAGTGATGCAAATAGCGACGCAAATAGCAACACTTATAGCGACGCAAATAGCGATGACGGGGATAATTTTTTCCATGAATAATTCCATCGCTTTAAACGTTGCTATTGGGTCTATATGTTGTAGTGATTGATGAACTACCACCTATTGATGAAGAAGGTCTTATTCAGTACATCTCAGAGGCTGTTATAGGTCAGCGTGAGAAGAAGCTTCGATCTCATTCTAACATGGAATATTTGATCAAATGGAGAGGTTTACCACCTGAGGAAACTTCTTGGAGGCTTGATTCTATATTGGATGAGTTTCCTTTCTTAAGGGATACATTAGTAGGGTTGAAGCCTATTGATTATGGAGCTAGTTTTGGTACAAACAGGATCAGGACAACATATTATTTTAGAACAGTTTTTATCATGCCTAATTTTTAGAATTGACCTATCTACATGGCTTAAAGTACTCTTCAAGAGATACATTTTGATATATGGCACGCCTCATTTGGACACTTCTACTAGAAGTTATGGCAGATTTGGTCCAGCAGGGTTTGTTTACACAGAAAGCTGTCTACTTCATTTTGAGATTATCTGTTGAAGATTTTATGGTTCTATATACTTTTGAAGTATTCCATATCATGTATATAGCTGAGACCTACTCTTGTTCTTCAATTTTAATCCATATGTTGGTCATTTTTCATTCATTTTCCCATTTATAAAGCTATAAAAACAAAGTAGTACTCTGTTCTATCCATCCTTTTCTAGTCTTTCAAGTTTGTTTTTGAGGGAAAAAACTTTTGGGAAGGGATGGATTGTAAGAAGCTGGGAATAAGGATTTAGTGTAAAAATAATATTGATGTTATGCCATGTTACACTGACATTGGTATAAAAGGAGAGGACATGTAATTTTTCATTATCTTTTTGACACATTAATACAATTATTGTCCTCTCCATCTGGCTCACAGCTTTTATGGCTTCTTTCTCTTTCATGTCTTTCTCTCTCCTCGTCACTCTCTTTCTCTCTCTTCATACAATATTCTCTCTCCTCTTTCTCTCTCTCTAGTTCTCTCTCTGACACAAAGCCAATTTTAAAGCTTTGTAGCATGACCTCTTTGGACCAAGGCTCAAGATTTCAATGGTGAGAGAATTTCTTGATCCATCTACCCAAAAGGGTACTTCACTAATGAAGGAGCATTCAAGGATGCAGGATGAGCTAGAGAAAGTAAAATTTTCAAGTTTGATATATTCTATTGGGACTTTTCTCTCTTAGACAAAAGAATACATTCACACTAAAGACGTTCTTCATCTTAATATATTTGATCTTTTTGAATTCTTTACTACCTTCCTAGAACCTTCTTTCTAGCCACTTGGAATGGCTTTCTTTGGTACTTGATACATCATAATGTGCTCTTTTAGTGATGTGGCTTGATTTGATCATATTTGCAATCAATTTATTAGTATTTTTATTTGATTTCTTATGTGAGAGTTGAGCATCATTTGCTACTATGATCCAAGTTCACAATTAACTCATTAATTGACTTTTTCTTTTGTTTGTACTCTTGTATCAACTTGTTATTGATCTTCTTGAGTCATCCAATTTCATAGTTTTGTCTCCTCATATAAGATACAATTGTCATGATCAATAGTATCCTACATTATGATAATGTGATCATTTTTTTGAGTTATAATTTCATTATGCTAACTAGTGTAGCCAAGTAATCACTTTTCCCCCTCACATATATTTTACTAAACAATCACTTTTCACCCTCGCACATATTTTACCAAGTTTCTGATTCTTAAGATAATTAGAGATTTATTGATTAGGGGATCAATTGGGTAGATTCCCTCATCAAACCACAAGTCCACATGCTTTAATTCCATCTGCCTATAACTTTGTAGAACTTGAGGGTTAACATTGGTATACTATTCTTTTGAATAATGGGGTGTATTCAAGCCCTAACTTAATATGGAGGTTGCTTGGGATAGTCCCTTCATAGAGACTACTTATTTTAATGTAACATTGGCTAATGACACTAAAGTGAGACCATTGGAGTTTTCAAGGATTGACCTATCAAAATCTTCTCATTGAACTTCATTGTCATGAAGGAAGTGAAGTAGATTACACAATCTAGCTAGATGTATATTGAGTGTGTCAAGGCACTCTATAATAACATTCATATATATTAATGAAAATAGGAGGTTTGATGTCTACGGGGTTAGATTAGAGAGGGATTGATGATGTAGAGAGATTCTAATGGAAGTAGGGAAGTTGAATCTATGGACATATTTTGGAGAATTGTAGATAGGAACACAAAGATTTTAATGGAGGTAAACCAAAAATACATAGATAGACACACAACGATGTTAATGAAAATATGGTAGAGTCTATGGAGGTAAAATAGAAAGGCACAGATAAGCATATAAAGATAGACATGCAAAGATGTTAATGAAAATAGGGGGTTTGATATCTATGGAGACACTACAAGGATTTGGGCCATTAGCGACACCGATTAGCGACTGCGAATAGCGGCGTCGCTATTGGCGTCGCCGCAGGGAAAAAATGCGACCGAAACTCGAGCGCGGTTTTCATTTCTTTTGCTTCGAGTTTTGAGAGCGAGAGCGAGGGAGAGAGCGAAGGCTTTGTGAGAGAAGAAGAGGAAGAAGACTTGCCGCCGCCGCCGCCGCCATTGTTCACGAAGGAGAGGAGGAGCCTTCATCGCAAAGAGAAGCCGCTCCACGCTCGCCATATCTCATTGGTGAGTCTCCCTCTCTCTTTCTTTTGCTTGTTCAAGGTTTAAATCACTCTCTTTTGCTTGTTTAGGAGAGGAAATGAAAGAGAAGGAGAGGGAGGGAGAGGGAGAGGGAGAGGGAGAGGGAGAGAAAGAGAGGGAGAGTGCATTCTCTCTCTTCCTCTCCCTTTTGCTTGTTTAATGTTTAAATCACTTTCTTTTTTGCTTGTTTAGAAGAGGAAATGAGAGAGTAAGAGAGAAAGAGAGGGAGAGGGAGGGGGAGGAAATGAGAGAGGGAGAGAAAGAGAAAGAGAGGGAGAGGGAGGGAGAGTGCATTCTCTCTCTCCCTCTCCCTTTTGCTTGTTTAATGTTTAAATCACTTTCTTTTTTGCTTGTTTAGGAGAGGAAATGAGAGAGGGAGAGAAAGAGAGGGAGAGGGAGAGGGAGGGGAAGGAAATGAGAGAGGGAGAGAAAGAAAAAGAGAGGGAGAGTGCATTGTCTCTCTCCCTCTCCCTTTTGTTTGTTTAATGTTTAAATCACTTTATTTTTTGTTTGTTTAGGAAATGAGAGAGAAAGAGAGATAGAGAGGGAGAGAAAGAGAAAGAGAGGGAGAGGGAGGGGAAGGAAATGAGAGAGGGAGAGAAAGAGAAAGAGAGGGAGAGGGAGAGTGCATTCTCTCTCTCCCTCTCCCTTTTGCTTGTTTAATGTTTAAATCACTTTCTTTTTTGCTTGTTTAGGAGAGGAAACGAGAGAGTAAGAGAGAAAGAGAGGGAGAGGGAGAGGGAGAGGGAGAGGGAGAGGGAGGGGAAGGAAATTTAAGATAATAGACTTATCGGTAATGGTATACAATGTGCTTTGCCATGGGCCACGTACATTGGTGACTCTTTAAGATGGCTTAAAAATGGTCAATTCCTTCATAATGTCCAAGTAGGGGATCTAATTGTGATATGCATAATTCATTGTTTTTGTATTAACTTTATAGGCATACCAAATTAGAAATCATCCCAACTAGTCAACGGAAGGACTAAAAGAAAATGATACCCTAGCTAATGGTCATTACGGTACTTCATCAAAATGAACCCAAAAGTATTGTTATAGAAGAAGAAACCCTTAAATTGAGTATATGATATTTTCTCTCAGGTCTTATGACTATGATCAGAATTGATTGAAATAAATTTTATTACTATAGTTATTAAATTTCATAGATGGCGCAAATTAATTTTAAAATGGATTACTTATACTCAAAGCTGAGATATAACAAATAATTATCTACCGGGACAAACAAATCCTTAAGCATGATACAAGGCCGAGATATAACATCGAAAAATCTCTCAACTACTATATACAATGCAAGATTTATGGTCAACTTGCAACTTGACGTACATCTCCATAAAGCTATCCATTTAAGCCTCGTTTGCTGTAATGTAGATAAGATGGAAAACGAAGAAGGTCTTATTGTTCAAGATCGTGAGACGTATCTTAATCAGCGTGTCCCATGTTCTTGCTCTCAATGCAAGTTGGCAATTAGACGAAAACGCCGATTGTCTAAAGAACACGTACGACGATTTGGCGAGTTTCAATCTGAGATCATTGATCAGGCGATTGCGGATTTTCAACAAACGGTAATTTGAAGTTAATATTAATCATGCATTGTACTCTCAAGCTAATTGAAAACCATACACAATAAGATTGGGTCTTGTTGGCAAATTTTCTATCCAGGGGGGTGATGTCTCGACCCAAGGGGGAGTGCACCCTTTGCGGCCAATTAGAAGAGTTCGTGGACGTGTGATGGATGGATTGCAGGAGCCAATCGACCACTTGCAAGGCCCATCTATACCGTCAATGCCAGAGGAGACAGACAACCTTCCCGACCTACCTACAATCTTGGAGCCTGAGATGGAGGCAATGATTGATGCATTGATTCCCATGGATGTTGAGACATTTGACCCGCTTAGAGAGGAAGCATCCATACCATTATATGATGGGTGCCGAGTATCTCGATTGAAGACATTACTTGCACTCTTAAGTGTGCAAGCAAAATATGGTTGGAGCGATACGAGTGTGACTGAGTTATTCAGGTACCTTGCACACAGGCTTCATTGATTTTTTAAAAAATAGTATTATTGTAAACATTTGCGTTTTTTCAAGGTGTTTTATGATTTTTTTCAGGTTATTGAAATATCATATATTACCACCTGTAAATACCATGCCTGAGTCTCGTGATGATGCACGACATGTTTTACGGAAGCTTGGCATGGACTACAATAACATCCATGCATGTATCAATGACTGCATATTGTTTCGAGATGAATACGAGATTATGGAGACATGTCCAAAGTGTGGTGCTCACAGGTATTAACAGGACTTGCAAGGGCAAACCATCCCTCAAAAAGTTCTCAGACACTTCCCGCTCATCCCCCGCATAAACCACATGTTTTGCACGTTTGCCATGGCAAGCTTGACAACGTGGCATGTGTAGAATAGGTCCACGGATGGAGTTCAACGAATATTAGCGGATTCGCGCGCATGGAGCCACATTGACTCTACCTTCCCAGGCTTTGCGCGAGAGCCAAGGAATCTTTGGCTCAGTCTCGCCATGGATGGTGTGAACCCATTCGGTCTGCGCTCGACTTCTTACAGTGTGTGGCCTATAGTGCTTGTCAACTACAACATCCCTCCATGGCTTTCTACGAAGAAAGGACATCTCATCCTTAGCTTGCTCGTCCCGGGCCACTACAAAGTAAAAAATATGGACGTGTATCTTCGTCCATTAGTTGATGAGCTTAAGATTTTGTGGGAGGAGGGGGCCACGGTGCAAGATATGAGCAGGCGCAATGGTCCGAGGTCAGCCAACATTCAAGCCATTCTCATGTGGACGATGCATGACTTTCCGGGATTGGGAGAGTGCTCAGGTGAGTAGACCTTTGTTCTCACTGGTAATATCTATATTTTATTTCATTCAATCAAGTATTCACTAGGTCGTGGCTCGCCTTACAGGTCTGGTTACCTCAGGTTATCATGCATGTCCATTGTGTGGGCCACAGTTAGACTCTCGAAGGTCACGAACCATGAAGAAGATGGTATATCAAGGACACGCCGCTTTCTTGCCGGAGGATCATGAACTTAGGGAAGGTTTTCTTGGACGACCTCCAGCACATATGAACGCTGCAAGCTGATATGAGCTGAAAATGGTAAACCTGGAATCACATCCAAATGGAATGCGACGGTTCTCAGTTTTCTACGAGTTGCCATATTGGACCCACTTACAGGTCAACCACTTGTTGAATCCCATGCATATTTTCAAGAATGTGGGCAGCTTGCTATGGGACCACATCACAGGAAAGAGAGACACTATAGGGTCACGAATGGATTTAAAGGAGGTAGGTAAGATGGAGGCGCTTTGGCCGCAGTCGAGTGCTGAAGGGGGAGTGCAGCTTCCTTGCGCTCCCTGGGTTTTGTCTACCAAAGAAGAGCGCATTGTGAAGCAAGTAATCAAGTCTATCCGCACTCTGAAAGGTATGATGCGTTCTCTCAAGTCCGTATTTTCTAAAGATGACCAAATGTCTGGGATAAAATCCCATGATTGGCATAAGATATGTCAGGTTTGTGAACAGAATGGATTTTAATTAGCGTGGACATTTTGCAATTTGAAAAGTGGCCATTATTCATAATGCTTTCTCATTTGTGGCAGTTTGTCCTACCGATCGCGATCGCGGGATGCCTTACTCCAGAAATTCACGGGGCCATTTACAAGTTGTCGACTTTGGTGCAATGGATCTCACAGAAAGAGATTAAGACGTCCTCTATTGAATCCGCAAGGCGGGGAATAGTTGAGACGGCCTGTCTCTTTGAGAAATACCTGCCCACTAGCATGCTCACGATACAAGTTCACCTTCTTGTGCATCTTGTGGACGAAGTGGAGATTGCTGGACCTGTCCATACGCGATGGATGTTCTTCCTGGAGCGCTTCATGAAAACCCTGAAAGGCTTTGTGCGACAACGAGCTCGTCTAGAAGGTAGCATGGCGGAAGGTTGGTTGGTGTCAGAGGCATTAGTGCATATCTCACAATGGCTACCAACGGTGGAACCAGACAATGAAATGCTATGGACGCTGAAGGACGATGATAGGCTGACTGGAGATGTGGTGGTTGGAAATGGGGTAGAAAAAAGAATGGATGCCTCAATGGAAGAGAAGGTGAATCGCTTTTGTATGTTGCACCATGCCTCCATGGAGACGTGGCTCGCCAAGTACCAGATTGCAAGGCAAGATCGAGAGGAAGCGCGAGCTGAATTCCGACGCAGTATGCGTCACTGACTGATTCGATATCCCGAAGGCATGGAGGAGATGCCGCGGTTTATGTCAACACGATGGTTGCATGGAGCCTTGACTGCAGCATCCAGCAAAGGGACAGAGGTATCAATGGAGGAGTGGGAGTTCTCGAGGGGATGTAGTCCAAAGGTAATGAGGGGTTTAGAATGTGTCGTATCTAAATTTGCTTGCTACATCTAATTTGAGTGTTTCAATGTACAGTACAAAATATATAGTGCAGCGTGGTCGCGCGGACGGCATTTTCGGGTGGAGCGTATTGACAAAATGCGCTCCACAATGGACTGTGGTGTCATGGCAAGGTTTGAGCAAGAGAGCCGATGACGAGCAATGGATCCGAACATGGTTGTGGATGAGATGGAGTATTTTGGAAACTTGCAAAGTATTATTACGATGGATTACCGTAGCTTCTCCATGATACTATTCGATGTGCAGTGGTTCAAAGTGGTACTTGGAGGAGCTGGAGCAACAGTTCGACGAGGTCCATCTGGATTTCTCGAAATAGATTCCAAAAAAAAATGGACGGATTTGCGCGACACCTTTGTGTTGCCGGCCCATTGTGAACAGGTGCAAATAGTCATTTGCTTGCTAATTGTAATACGACATGGTTTATGTCACAATGGTTTGAACTCGCTTTGTAAGTGTTTGTGAACAGGTAATCTTCTATCCAAACCCTTGACAACCTCGATGGTGGTATGTTATACCTTCAACTCCTCGAGGTGCGAGAGTATATGATCAAAGCGATGTTCCAGGCATAGATGAAGAAAATATGCAAATAGAGGGGTCAATATTACAAGGGGTGGAGGCCACCGCAAGCTTGGAGCCTGCATTGGCTAACAATGATGGAAATACAGAAGTCGTAGAATTTTTTGAGAACGAGGCAGACTCGTTCTTTTGTGGTGACATGTCTATCGACCTTCTAGTGTATGCAGAGTTGTGTCAGGAGATTAACATGGGACCATAGAATACTTCATTCTTGGAGAATTGTATTACTCAATTCGTTGTTTAGATCTTCCATAAAGGTAGATAAGATATGCATTTTAAGAGGGATTTTTCAAAAATAATTTATATTACTGTGCTTTGTATAGTTTAAATTGATTATTCTAGCGTCATTTTTTATCTGTGCATGTGACATTTTCAGGATGAGTCGAGGGATGAGCGATGAGGAGTTTCAGGACATGATGGCATGCATGTCTCCAGATCAGCTCGCGAGATTCAGAGAGATGGCAGACCAGGAGTTGTCTCGTTCTTCGTCAGGGCGCTCTGCTAGATCTGCTTCAGTGCGATCAGATGCTTTAGCTTCGAGCAGACGATCTCGAGACTTACGACTTGGGCCAGAGGGAGGGACTGCAGGAGGATTAGGGGGTGCTGCTGTGGAGACACGGACGTGGTGTCTTTGTCTCGTCGTTCAGCTGGAGCTGCGTCACCTCCAGGATTTGTCACACCTGTGGGGATGTCTACTCCAGTTACTCCGGCTTTTGCGCAGCTGTCGGCAGATGGCACGCCTTTTGGTGGCACTCCTTTTGGTGGCACCCCTTTGAGTGGCACTCCGGGAGAGGGTACCCCCGTCGGTACACCGGATGTACAGGGGTCTCCTGGATATGCCCAGGAGCGTGGACGGAGATGGGAGAGGGCCCATCTTAGGCAGACTCCTAGGGGTTATGGATACCTAGTGGATAGTAGGTCAGGAGCCATCATCATGAATGATGAGGGGAGGAGGGTGATGGCTCGCATGAGGGAGTTGTGCCAACAAGTTTTTCGGCACAACGTCCTGGATCATTGGAGGAACATACTGGAGGGGAGCAAGGACTACATAGTAGCATCCTTGCACGAGGAGTTCCCGGTGCCAGCCGCAGTAGATAGATTCTCTACGGGCTGGATGATGGATTGCATGCGTGCATACATGTCACATAGACGATCCGACACACGCAAGGCAATCAAGAGTGGGGCTCCAAAGCCCGAGTGGTTAGATGCAGACGATTGGCGCCGACTGAGGGAGGAGGCTACAGATTCGCCAGGACGTTGGAGTCAGCAGTGGGAGGCGGCGAGGGCACAAATCGAGGCCGGATCGGTGCATCATCTTGGGAGTGGCGGCCACAGGACATATTTGGAGGACTTTGTAAGTTTCTCTTTTGTTTTGCTTATTTGTTTTTTTGAGATATTCTTTGTACTGACAATCATGTTTCTAACAGTTAGCATTTTGTTTTCTTTGCAGCACTCCATTACAAATCGCGATCCGCAAGGCCTTGAGACTCGATATGCAGAGAGGCACGGTCTCAGGGCATTGATCGACCAATTGTATAGATGCGGCGGCCCTGTAAGTCACTCATCTTTCTTGTCCGTAGTTACCATGAGATATTTGAATGCATTATTGTATGGTGGATTGATATGTTGTTTCTTTTTCTGCAGAATCCGTTTGATGCTCCTTTGCGGCGGGACGAGCTTTCGGGGGATGAGGATTTGTAGCTCGCCCTTGGATCCTTAGAGCTCACACACCTTTAGTTTTTAGTTGCCTGGTCTATGTAGACATTTTCTATGTATTAGTGATATCGTTTCATGATTGTACCAATCACATTTTATGCAATCATGTATTTATTTCATGTATCAGTTTTATGATTTCAGTATACATTCTTTTTGTTTGCAAGCGCTTTGTATGCAGCAGTGCAGAAACTATTTTGTATGGCTCAGCAAGCTGCCCTGCCACAATTTTTTTTTCTCTATTACCGTCGCTATTTGCGTCGCAAATTTACTGCTCGCGTCGCTATTGGCGTCGCTATAAGCGTCGCAACTTTACTGGTTGCGTCGCTAAATGCGACGCATATAGCGACGATTCTATGGCGTTGTCAATAACGACGCTTTTGGCGACGACGGGGGCAAATTTTGTTGTTTGTATTTTCGTTGCTTTAAACGTCGGTATAAGGTCTATATCTTGTAGTGAGATAAATTAAAAAAGCATAGATAGATATATAGAGATATTAATGGCATATCAAGGTGCTTAATTTAATGGAGGTAGACTAGAGAGACATAGATAGACACACAGAGATTTAATGGAAACAAGGGTTTTGATATCTATAGAGCTAGACTAGACAGGTAGAAATACACACACAAATATCAAAGGAAAGTCGATAGCTTGGTAGGATAGAAGGACACACAAAGATGTTAAGGAAAAT
This sequence comes from Lygodium microphyllum, assembly GCF_053477565.2. Lineage (NCBI taxonomy): Eukaryota > Viridiplantae > Streptophyta > Polypodiopsida > Schizaeales > Lygodiaceae > Lygodium > Lygodium microphyllum. The sequence goes on along the minus strand of NC_141135.1, from coordinate 46,537,357 downwards.
GGAATAGTTGAGTATAAAGGAATAGTGCATTAACATAGATAAATTGGTGAGTAAGAGAGATCAAGGTAGTTCATTATGTCAAAGTAGGTTGAATAGACACAAAGAAAAGTTCACAATAGAGCTATGAGAGAGTAGTGAAATGGAGAAGAATAGCTTGGAGAGAAAGGATATTATACTTGGAGTTTTATAAAAGTTTCAATAAGAGTCTATATTTGAGGGGATAGTAGATATGGATGACAAGGCTCTAACTTTGAAGAGGCCAGATCCCTGCATATTATTTTTCTACAAATTTCAATAAATGTTTTTTTTGTAATTGCTAGTATGTATATTGGCATATGTTTCTATATTACTACAATTATTCCAATGGCGAGACTAATATTTACATCAAATTTTTGCTTGTATTTATGTTGAAAAATTATTTGGCAAATCCTCATCTATTGTAATGTGGCTTAAGGCTTTAAGCAAAAAAAAAGATACAGACTTTAATGATCTTTTCATCTATGGTGAAATTGATTATTCTTTATAATCAGATTGTCTTGCTAGTTAAGGATAACATGGACCTTGTGTAATTGGATATCCATATAGCATTTGTACATGGTGACCTTTATGATGAGATCTATATGAAGCAATTAGAGGATTTTGTGGAGCATGGCAAAAGAAAAGCTTGTTTGCAAGCTAAAAGGGAGTCTTTATGGATTAAAGCAAGCCCTAGGTGATGGTATAATAAGTTTAATACCTTTATGCATTCTCATGGGTACAAGAAAAGTGAGACAACCAATGCTTCTATGCCAGATAGGCAAAAAATGGCAAGCTTGATAGTGTTGATCCTTTATATGATGATATGTTGATACCTAGAAAAAACAAGTTTGAGATTGATGCCTTGAAGAAAAGGTTAATGGAAACCTTTGAAATAATAGATTTAAGACATAGAAATCACATTTTTGGTATGCACATAATTGGGGATAGAATATATTTGTCTTAAAAGAATTATATTGGCAAAGTATTAGAATATTCCAATATGGAGGAAAGAAAGGCAACTAGTACTCCATTGCCTCCATATGTAAGACTTAATGTTGATGATTGTCCCAAAACTAATGAGAAGAGGATTGAAATAGCCAAGGTTCGATATACATCATGCATGGGTAGTCTCATGTATACTATGATTGCTACTCACTTGGACATTGCTTGTGTGGGAATAAGCTTTAGGAAGTGATAAAAGGCAACTTGAAATGTTTTAGTGGTATAAGAGAATATGTGCATATGCTTTGGAAAGAGTAGTGGTAATGTACTAATTGGATACACAGATGTAGACTATGCAAGGAATGTTGACCACAAAAAGTCGAGCATATGATATCTTTTTCCCTTGGAATGTTGACCACAAAAAGTCGAGCATATGATATCTTTTTCCCTTGTATTGTGGTGCAATCTCATGAATGTCTTGTTTGCAAAAATCTGTGGCATTATCTAGCAATGAAGCTAAGTGTGTTGTAACCACGGAGGCATGCAAAGGAGCCATATGGCTTACTAAAAAATTTAATTGCAAAATTTACCCCCTACTCATACATATCTAACTTTCACATCTATGCTTTCATTATATTATAGTGCACAATCAACATATCTAACTTTCACATCTATGCTTTCGTTATATTGTAGTGCACAATCAACATATCTAACTTTCACATCTATGCTTTCATTATATAGTAGTGTACAATCAACAACAACAACATCTTCTTTACAAACTTCTATTCCTTAAAACGAAACAAGAGCAATCATCAAATCATATTTCCAAGACGTGTCAACAAATCATTTATTTGTGCACTAGACATATCACATCTGTTTTTGATATGCTTAGATTCTATGGGCCATACATTTGAGAGAGAGAGTGTGTGTTTTTGTTTAAGCGTGATCCAATTATGGAAATGATGAAGGAGTAAGAAATACAAAAGCGTGACCCCATTATGGAAATAATGAAAGGAGTATGCAATGCATAGGTACCATCCTTTCTAGTCTAGAAATGAATATGAAGGATGTTATTTGCTGCATGCGCCAACGATGCTGGAAGCAAGATCTCACCACATGAGATGAAGCTTGTATGGTACAAAGGCGAGAAGCGCACATGCCAGCAGCTGGGAGGGCAATCAGCTGCCAGCATATCCTGTTGGTAATTAACGAATGGCATTGATCAAGACACATGAATTATAAGCCGGGCGGCTCCTATACAACGACACGCTCTGATCGGGGCGAGATTAAAGCGTCTGCGCAGATAAAGGATCCGGTGGGCGGTGAATAAGGGATATTGAAGAGAGTAAGGCACATGATAATGGTTGGTTAATAGTAGCCGCAGAGACCGAACTGGCAGGTTCGATCGGGGCAGGTATTGCCACAACGTCCGCAGTTGAGGGGGTCGAGAGACAGGTCGGCGCAGGAGCCATGGCAGCAGGCGTGCGTCAGGGGGCAATGGTGGCCGCAGGAGCCGCAATGCATGCGGTTGGACGATAGGTCCACGCACATGCCCGCACAGCACGCCATTCCGAACTCCCGCTTGCAGGTCTCCTTCTTGTGCAGGCAGCTGCTGTACCGGCCCGTGCTCACATGTCGCCTCAGCTTTGTCACGCTGCTCGAAGCCGCCACCCCAGCTGCAAGCTGCTGCTTCCACGGTCTCCGACGTCTTCTCGACGGCCCGAGCTTATCAAGCATCTGCTGCTTGCTTCCGTCCATTGCTGCTTCCTCTCGCTCGTCCGATTCATGTTCGGCAATCTGCTCTTCCGTGACATCTGCATTATTCTTGGCTATGATCCCAGCCGATGCGCCACCCGCATGTGATAACGCTGCAGCCGCATTTGGTATCCCGCCATCGTCAATATCAAATACTGCACCATCAGACTGACTCGGCGTCCGGTTGTAGCAGCTGTTAATGAGAAACCCGCATCCGAGTAGCATAGACAGCGCCAGCACTATGACGGCGATGGATGAGAGGTGGTGGCCGCGGGCAGAAAAGCTAGCGAGAGACGCCATAAATGGCAGCAGGAGGGCAGCACGAATGGCATCAGCATTGCGGTGGGGGGGTGGGAGAAGCAAGAAATGCAAGGTGAGATATGAAACGAAAGGTCGTCATGGCCGGGCAGGACAGCTAAAACTGCAATGATGAAGGGAGTTCGGGGATGAAAGAGAGAGAGAGCGAGGGAGAGAGAGAGAGAAGTAACGTACAGCCACGCTTAAGCAAGATTTGCCCTGACGTTCATTTTCTCACACGAGCTTCATGCATGCAGAAGTAATACGCATCCATCCATCATTGCATCCCATCATGATGCATGCCATAAGACCAAGCGCCAGCAACCATCGTGCAAGTTGGCTCTCTCTGCCTGCCTGTGCAATCATGCACGTTGGCTAGCGTCGTCGTCTGCTTTTTCTTTTGATCTCTGATACGCATGTCCTTTTCCTCTCTTCCGTGCTTGCCTGATATTGGCCTCTGTTACATACCTTTGGAGCAGGCAACACTTTATCCTGCGACGCTGTAGCATGTCTAAAACTTTTGTAACACTTAGCGATTGGAAAGAGCTAAATCAACCGTGTTTAATACGTTCCAGGTAGTTGCTGTGAGACTCTAAACCCTGAGATTTTAGGCACGCTTAGCTCACAAGGAGCTTTAAGTTTCTTCAAAACAACTTTTGAACAAACAACTTACATAAACCATGAAAAATATTCAAAATATTGTCTGCCAATTCAACAAAGTTATCACTAGGATTGGCTCTAATACAATAAATTTAACAATCTTGTCTGCAAATTTAACCATGTCTTCAATAGGATTGGCTCTAATACAAGAAATTGCTCTAAAGATCATTAAGACTTAGTCTCCCAAATAGCCGAAGTCATTAAAGTTTGAATGGCATTCCACTTAGGCATAAGACCAAACCTATTTTCCTTTAGAACCAAGCAAAGCTTACTTCCAAGTAATTCTCATATGGAAAATGCTATTGCCAGTCTTTTGGGTCACGTTGTTGCATCTTAGGGAAAACAATTGAGATCTTTTTAAAGATTCCCATAAAAAATGTCAATATCATAGAAAAAGCTAAAAAGAATATGTTTTTTGAAGTATGGGCTTTTACAATTTACTCAAAAGCTCGAGGGGTTCAATGTATGTGTATTTTCTATGTCACATTGTGCATTCAAGGCTATTTATAAATACCCTTATATGTGAATTTTCGTTGAATAAAACACAACTCTTTTCTATTCAATCCATAAATAACCCCTTTATAAGGTACTGTTCTATATGTTAAAAACGTGTAAAAATTGTTCTTGAAAAATCCCTTATGTTGAACCCATGTGGGCTTCCCCTCCCCCCATGCTTAAAAGACATTTGTTTTCAAGAAGGTTTTCATGGTTTTGAAAATGAAGGTAAGTTTGAGCTAAGTTTGTACTTTTCGATTGAATACAACTTTGCATTATATACAATCCTTGCGCTATGGTTTTAAGTACATTCACAAATTCCAATGCCAAATTCCCTTCCTTAAGCACATAATCTACTTAGTTCTAGCCATTTTTAGTACATTCATAGGGAAATATTCTCTTCTTTAATGCTGAATTTATTATTTTCAACCTACAAAATTTACTCAAAACAAAAGAAAGAATGAAGTACTGAGAAATAGCCTCATTGCATTACTAGAAAATAACATGCTTACTTATACAACTAATTTAACAAAAAAAGTAAGCATTGCTTGTGCAATGACACGAAATGTCACATAAAGCATGGAGTATGTTGGATAAGCAGTGACTAGAACTAAATGTTGTTTATAGTATGAAAATAAATGTTGTATAAGTGATGGATTAATGAGCATCACTTTATTTTTGAGAGAGAGAGAGAGAGAGAGAGAGAGAGAGAGAGAGAGAGAGAGAGAGAGAGAGAGAGAGAGAGAGAGAGAGAGAGAGAGAGAGAGAGAGAGAGAGAGAGAGAGAGAGAGAGAGAGAGAGAGAGAGAGAGAGAGAGAGAGAGAAGAGAAGAGAATAATCCTTGATGTGTTTGAGAGAGAGAAACATATTCAAATTTGGAAGGAGTAGAGAGAGAGAAAGAGAGAAGGAAAGTGAATATACTTAGATGTAGACCAGGTTAAACATAGGTATATTACGCAAAGGTATGATAGGATTTAGCTAAGCTTAAGCTAGGGGTAGGCTAGGCTAAGTGTAAGCTAAGTGTAGGTGTGGGCTATGCATAGGTTGGATTAGGCTAGCGTGAACTAAGCTAGGCTAGGCAAAGCCATGTTAGGCTTTGACATGGTGTAGGCTATGCAGGATCATATCATAACCTAAGAAAGTAGAGGATAAGCTATGTTTAGATGTAGGCTAGACTAGGTTAAATAAGTGTAGGATAGGTGTAGGTTGGGGGTAGAGACTAGGCCTAGGGTAGGCATAGGCTTAGGTGTAGACATAGGCTATTCTATGACACATGCTATGCTATGCAATGCTTTAGCTATGTTAGGGTAGGCTAAACTTTGTTAGGCTAGGCTAGGATTATTCATGGTTTCAAGGCTTTGTACATGTAATTCTTTACATATTATGGCTATTGTGTTGAAATATTTATTAATGTATTTGTGCATTTGGTCTATTATTAAAATATAAAGGTCAATATGAACTAACATGAAGAGTGTGCATGTGTCTGGTAGGAGCCCTCAAGGTGACAAATCAAACACAAAGTCTAGATCCATGTGATATGAGCTTTTGACTTTTGTACTATCTTCTCGGGCTTCACCTACTTTGATGACTCTTGAACTTGTATGACATCCCACTATTAGTAAATCTCTCATAAATAAAATCTTATTTTAAAAATAAAGATATTATTTGAAAAGTCATATCTTTGTCCAAAGGAATAGTAAGACCCTGTATTGATCTAGCAGACTTTAATATGATTCTTAATCCATATTCATATCCAAAGAGACAATGTATTGATGATTCTTAATCCATATTCATATCCAAAGAGACAATGTAAATTGAGGAGCTCTATCCCTCAAGGAAATTAGGGATTTAGAAAACAAGTAGCACCCTGATACACACTATAGTGAGTACCATGAGAAGTTTTTTGGATAAGCTCTCTAATGCTTGGAGATGGAGCCTCCAACCAAAAGAGTTTGGTCATTCCATTCTTAAGGATCAAAAGTTGGTGATGGTGGTTCAAATAGTCCTAAAAAACCAACTCTAGCAAAGGATCTTGTCATTCAAATGAGCTTGAACACTCCTAAATATGTAACACATGTATAATCACTTCCTTTTGCAAGGACCTTCATGACCATTTCAAAACATCACTAGAGCGAAACCTGACTCCCTATTTCTTACAAAGGTCAATTAGAATGCAATGTCCACCCTAAATGCCTTCCAATTGAGTACCTTGTTGATGGTGAAAAATATCTCATTTTGTCTTACATTACTTGAGGGATAAATATAGTGAATAGTTGATGATGAAGGACATCTAATGGTTTGCAAGTTAACAACATTGGATGTCCTTTGTCATCAACTTCTTGCCATATCCATCCCTAAGGTAATGCAATATGAACTATGATATTTTTCTTAGGTAATCAACAATAATTCACTCAATTGGAAGCCATTCTAAAGGAGCCTTTCATATTGATTGATCTTTTAAGGACCACTTAGTTGATCTAGCAAACATAACTTGAAACTAGCTATGAAGGCAATCCCACTAGGAAGTGATTGCATGTGTGTGATGTGAGTGTTTCAGCATGACAATCACAGTTACATAGCACTACTGTCAAGACAATTTAAATTATCATAATCAATGTTTAATCCTTGAGGATGGGAGTGAGTGAACTCTCTTGTTTGGAGGTTTCTTCTCAACAAATTGAAGCATCTATTTGGAAAACTTCTCATTTTGCTTGTTATAAGATACATCTACGGGGGGTTGCTTGTGTCTAAACCCCTTTCCTTGAGGGGTAGAGGTGCTTCATTTACCATAACTAATATCACTCGACAAATCATCACTTTGAACATGGATATGTTATAAAATTAGATTCACATTAAAGGTTACTAGACAAGTACGAGGTCCTGCTCGTACTTTGAAAAGATATGTTTTTTCAAGGAACATTTGTATTTCTTTGGGTAAGGTTTCATTTCTTAAAGAGTCACAAAAAATATGTTACCATGTCTCAATAATGATGTGTGAATATACATATATCAACTTTAGGGAAACTATTGTAAATCTTCTCTATCGATATCATTCAATACAATTTTTTGTTTGCTTTTAAGCTTCTTTTTCTCAAGTTGTATATGTGCATTCCTGTAATCCTAAATTCAATGATTGGTATCAGAGCTGGGCTTTGATATCTTGGGTAGACTTGTCATCACTCTTTGCTTGCATTCCTCCAATCGAGACAAGATTTGATAAGTATTTATAGGTAAAAAAAAAAAACAAGTCCATATGGATTGAGATGATAAGATTAATTTTTGGGTTCACTTCAACATTTGTTTACACTATTATTAGTACTATGCAAGCTATTTGGTACTTTTATGTAGAATTTTCAACAACTAATTTCACATATAAGAGCCTTTATAGCTTACCTATAGCGCATATTGGTTTTATGCATATTTTCTACATAGCACAAATAAGTTTTATGCATATTTTCCTCCATTAGAGGCAAGTTTTATGTCAAGTAAAATAAATGACCACGACAAAAAACAATTGCATATTCATGTATTGATTGTTGAGGAAATATTGGATTGCGCTAACTATCCAATTTAAGCTTATATGATGTGTCATATATTGATTGTAGAAGAACTTTGGAACTTGTGTGTGAAATTGAAGTACATCTTGGTGGTGTTCCAAAGGCCACAAGTGCAATGAAAGAAAGTGTTGTTGAGGATGTTTCATATTCTAGTTCTACTCTAGTTAATGCTAGAGTTGTATCGCCATCATGTACTATGAGGTAGATTTTCTAGGATGATAGAGATGTGAAGGCTCATATCTTGATTGTATTATTTTCTTTGTCATAACCTTGGAGTGAGCTGATCAAGGAAGTGGTATAATTTCATAAATACATGAATTAGGACTAGACATCACAGCAGAAAAGAGAAGCACAATTGGACTAGATCGATAAGTTGCGTAAGTAACCAAAACCTCTCCAATCCCAACTAATGCCGAGATCCTATGTTTGTCTCACTAGTCAAAGTAAAAATACTATATGATTTAACTATAAATTGTAGCCATCCTGTAATAAGAGTCTCTAAAGGAACCCCTTGAAGGCTATGGGATCCTCAAACTAACCTTTAGGAGGATTTCTATACAGAGAAGCATCTTCTCATCAAGGTTAATACATCCATGACAATGATAGACATCTTAAATTCAAATTGCTTATAATGAGAATCACTACAAGATATAGACCTTATACCGACGTTTAAAGCGACGAAAATACAAACAATAAAATTTGCCCCCGTCGTCGCAAAAAGCGTCATTATTGACGACGCCATAGAAACGTCGCTATTGGCGTCGCTATATGCGTCGCAACCAGTAAATTTGCGATGCATATAGCGACGCAACCAGTAAATTTGCGACGCACATAGCGAGGCCAATAGTGACGCAAGCATCAAATTTGCGACGCAAATAGCGACGGTAACAGGGAAATTTTTTTTTTGTGGCAGGGCAGCTTGTGTGCTGTATGAGAGCCATACAAAATAGTTTCTGCACTACTGCATACAAAGCGCTTGCAAACAAAAAGAATGTATACTGAAATCATAAAACTGATACATGAAATAAATACATGATCGCATAAAATGCAATTGGTACAATCATGAAAGGATATCACTAATACATAGAAAATGTCTACATAGATCAGGCGACTAAAAACTAAAGGTGTGTGAGCTCCAAGGATCCAAGGGCGAGCTATAAATCCTCGTCCCCCGAAAGCTCGTCCCGCCGCAAAGGAGCATCGAACGGATTTTGCAGAAAAAGAAACAACATATCAATCCACCATACAATAATGCATTCAAATATCTCATGGTAACTACGGACAAGAAAGATGAGTGACTTACAGGGCCGCCGCGTCTATACAATCGATTGATCAATGCATTGAGACCGTGCCTCTCTGCATATCGAGTCTCAAGGCCTTGCGGATCGCGATTTGTAATGGAGTGCTGCAAAGAAAACAAAATGCTAACTGTTAGAAACATGATTGTCAGTACAAAGAATATTTCAAAAAAACAAACAAGCAAAACAAAAGAGAAACTTACAAAGTCCTCCAAATATGTCCTGTGGCCGCCACTCCCAAGATGATGGACCACTCCAGCCTCGAGTCGTGCCCTCGCCGCCTCCCGCTGCTGACTCCAATGTCCTGGCGAATCTGTAGCCTCCTCCCTCAGTCGGCGCCAGTCGTCTGCATCTAACCACTCGGGCTTTACAGCCCCACTCTTGATTGCCTTGCGTGCGTCGGATCGTCTATGTGACATGTATGCACGCATGCAATCCATCATCCAGCCCGTAGAGAATCTATCTATTGCGGCTGTCACCAGAAACTTCTCGTGCAAGGATGCTACTATGTAGTCCTTGCTCCCCTCCAGTATGTTCTTCTAATGATCCAGGATGTTGTGCCGAAAAACTTGTTGGCACAACTCTCTCATGCGAGCCATCACCCTCCTCCCCTCATCATTCATGATGATGGCTCCTGACCTACTATCAACTAGGTATCCATAACCCCTAGGGGTCTGCCTAAGATGGGTCCTCTCCCATCTCCGTCCACGCTCCTGGGCATATCCAGGAGACCCCTCTACATCCGGTGTACCGACGGGGGTGACCTCTCTCAGAGTGGCACTCAAAGGGATACCACCAAAGGGGGTGCCACCAAAAGGGGTGCCACCTGCTGACGGCTGCGCAAAAGCTGGAGTAACTGGAGTAGACGTCCCCCTAGGTGTGACAAATCCTGGAAGTGACGCAGCTCCAGCTGAACGACGAGACGGAGATACCACATCCGTGTCTCCACAGCAGCACCCCCTAATTCCGATGCAGTCTCTCCCTCTGGCCCAAGTCGTGAGCGTCGAGATCGTCTACTCGAAGCTGAAGCATCTGATCGCGCTGAAGCAGATCTAGCAAAGCGCCTTGACGAAGAACGAGACAGCTCGTGGTCTGCCATCTCTCTGAATCTCACGAGCTGGTCTGGAGACATGTGTGCCATCATGCCCTAAAACTCCTCATCGCTCATCCCTCGACTCATCCTGAAAATGTCACCTGCACAGATAAAAAATGGTGTTAGAATAATCAATTTAAACTATACAAAGCACAATAATATAAATCATTTTTGAAAAATCCCTCTTAAAATGCATATCTTATGTACATTTATGGAAGATCTAAACAACGAATTGAGTAATATAATTCTCCAAGAATGAAGTATTCTATGGTCCCATGTTAATCTCCTGACACAACTCTGCATACACTGGAAGGTCGATAGACATGTCACCACAAAAGAACGAGTCTGCCTCGTTCTCAAAAAATTCTTGGACTACTGTATTTCCATCATTGTTAGCCGATGCGGGCTCCAAGCTTGCGGTGGCCTCCACCCCTTGTAATATCGACCCCTCTATTTGCATATTATCTTCATCTATGCCCAGAACATCGCTTTGATCATATACTCTCGCACTTCGAGGAGTTGAAGGTATAACATAGCACCATTGAGGTTGTCGGGGGTTTGGATAGAAGATTACCTGTTCACAAACACGTACAAAGCGAGTTCAAACCATTGTGACATAAACCATGTCGTATTACAATTAGCAAGCAAATGACTTTATGCACCTGTTCACAATGGGCTGGCAACACAAAGGTGTCGCGCAAATCCGTCCATTTTTTTTCGGAATCTATTTCGAGAAATCCAGATGGACCTCGTCAAACTGTTGCTCTAGCTCCTCCAAGTACCACTTTGAACCATTGCACATCGAATAGTATCATGGAGAAGCTATGGTAATCCACCGTAATAATACTTTGCAAGTTCCCAAAATACTCCATCTCATCCACAACCGTGTTCGGATCCGTTGCTCATCGCCGGCTCTCTTGCGCAAACTTGCCATGACACCACAGTCCATTGTGGAGTGCGTTTTGTCAATACGCTCCACGCGAAAATGTCGTCCGCGCGACCACGCTGCACTATATATTTTGTACTGTACATTTAAACACTCAAATTAGATGTCGCATATAAAATTTAGATATGACATATTCTAAACCCCTCATCACCTTTGGACTATATCCCCTCGAGAGCTCCCACTCCTCCATTGAGACCTCTGTCCCTTCGCTGGATGCTGCGGTCAAGGCTCCATGCAACCATCGTGTTGACATAAACCGCGGCATCTCCTCCATGCCTTTGGGATATCGAATCGGTCGATGATGCATACTGCATCGGAATTCAGCTCGCGCTTCCTCTCGATCTTGCCTTGCAATCTGGTACTTGGCGAGCCACGTCTCCATGGAGGCATGGTGCAACATACAAGAGCGATTCACCTTCTCTTCCATTGAGGCATCCATTCTTTTTTCTACCCCATTTCCAACCACCACATCTCCAGTCAGTCTATCATCGTCCTTCAGCATCCATAGCATTTCATTGTCTGGTTCCACCGTTGGTAGCCATTGTGAGATATGCACTAATGCCTCTGACACCAACCAACCTTCTGCCATGCTACCTTCTGGACGAGCTCGTTGTCGCACAAAGCCTTTCAGGGTTTTCATGAAGCGCTCTAGGAAGAACATCCATCGCGTATGGACAGGTCCAGCAATCTCCACTTCGTCCACAAGATGCACAAGAAGGTGAACTTGTATCGTGAGCATGCTAATGGGCAGGTATTTCTCAAAGAGACAGACCGTCTCCACTGCTCCTTGCCTCGCGGATTCAATAGAGGACGTCTTAATCTCTTTCTGTGAGATCCATTGCACCAAAGTCGACAACTTGTAAATGGCCCCGCGAATTTCTGGAGTAAGGTATCCTGCGATCGCGATCGGTAGGACAAACTGCCACAAATGAGAAAGCATTATGAATAATGGCCACTTTTCAAATTGCAAAATGCCCACGCTAATTACAATCCATTCTGTTCACAAACCTGACATATCTTATGCCAATCATGGGATTTTAGCCCCGACAATTGGTCATCTTTAGAAAATGCGGACCTGAGAGAACGCATCATACCCGTCGGAGTGCGGATAGACTTGATTACTTGCTTCACAATGCACTCTTCTTTGGTGGACAAAACCCAAGGAGCGCGAGGAAGCTGCACTCCCCCTTCAGCACTCGACTGCGGCCAAAGCGCCTCCATCTTACCTACCTCCTTCAAATCCATTCGTGACCCTATAGTGTCTTTCTTTCCTGTGATGTGGTCCTATAGCAAGCTGCCCACATTCTTGAAAATATGCATGGGATCCAACAAGTGGTTGACCTGTAAGTGGGTCCAATATGGCAACTCATAGAAAACTGAGAACCGTCGCATTCCATTTGGATGTGATTCCGGGTTTACCATTTTCAGCTCGTACCATCTTGCAACGTTCATACGTGTTGGAGGTCATCCAAGAAAACCTTCCCTGAGTTCATGATCCTCCGGCAAGAAAGCGGGGTGTCCTTGATATACCATCTTCTTCATGGTTCATGACCTTCGGGAGTCTAACTGTGGCCCACACAATGGACATGCATGATAACCTGATGTAACCAGACCTGTAAGGCGAGCCACGACCTAGTGAATACTTGATTAAATGAAATAAAATATAGATATTACCAGCGAGAACGGAGGTCTGCTCACTTGAGCACTCTCCCAATCCTGAAAAGTCATGCATCGTCCACATGAGAATGGCTCAAATATTGACTGACCGCCGATCATCGCGCCTGCTCATATCTTGCACAGTGACCCCCTCCTCCCACAAAATCTTAAGCTCATCGACTAATGGACGAAGATACACGTCCATATTTTTTACTTTGTAGCAGCCCGGGACGAGCAAGCTAAGGATGAGATATCCTTTCTTCGTAGAAAGCCATGGAGGGATGTTGTAGTTGACAAGCACTATAGGCCACACACTGTAAGAAGTCGAGCGCAGACCGAATGGGTTCACACCATCCATGGCGAGACCGAGCCGAAGATTCCTTGGCTCTCGCGCAAAGCCTGGGAAGGTAGAGTCAATGTGGCTCCATGCGGGCGAATCCACTGATATTCGTTGAACTCCATCCGTGGACCTATTCTGCACATGCCACGTTGTCAAGCTTGCCATGCCAGACGTGGGAAACATGTGGTTTATGCGTAGGATGAGCGAAAAGTGTCTGAGAACTTTTTGAGGGATGGTTTGCCCTTGCAAATCCTGTCGATACCTGTGAGCACCACACTTTGGACATGTCTCCATAGTCTGGTACTCATCTCGAAACAATATGCAGTCGTTGATATATGCATGGATGTTATTGTAGTCCATGCCAAGCTTCCGTAAAACATGTCATGCATCATCACGAGACTCAGGCATGGTATTTGCAGGTGGTAATATATGATATTTCAATAACCTGAAAAAAATCATAAAACACCTTGAAAAAGCACAAATGTTTACAATAATATTGTAAAAAAAAAAATCAATGAAGCCTATGTGCAAGGTACCTGAATAACTCAGTCACACTCGTATCGCTCCAACCGTATTTTGCTTGCACACTTAAGCGTGCAAGCAATGTCTTCAACCGAGATACTCGGCACCCATTATATAATGGTATGGATGCTTCCTCTCTAAGCGGGTCAGATGTCTCAACATCCATGGGAATCAATGCATCGATCATTGCCTCCATCTCAGGCTCCAAGATTGTAGGTAGGTCGGGAAGGTTGTTTGTCTCCTCTGGCATTGACGATATAGATGGGCCTTGCGAGTGGTGGATTGGCTCCTGCAATCCATCCATCGCATGTCCACGAACTCTTCTAATTGGCCGCAAAGGGTGCACTCCCCCTTGGGTCGAGACATCACCCCCCTGGATAGAAAATTTGCCAACAAGACCCAATCTTATTGTGTATGGTTTTCAATTAGCTTGCGAGTACAATGCATGATTAATATTAACTTCAATTTACCGTTTGCTGAAAATCCACAATCGCCTAATCAGTGATCTCAGATTGAAACTCGCCAAATCGTCGTACGTGTTCTATAGACAATCGGCGTTTTCGTCTAATTGCCAACTTGCATTGAGAGCAAGGACATGGGACACACTGATTAAGATACGTCTCGCGATCTTGAACAATAAGACCTTCTTCGTTTTCCATCTTATCTACATTACAGCAAACGAGGCTTAAATGGATAGCTTTATGGAGATGTACGTCAAGTTGCAAAGTTGACCATAAATCTTGCATTGTACATAGTAGTTGAGAGATTTTTTGATGTTATATCTCGGCCTTGTATCATGCTCAAGGATTTATTTGTCCCGGTAGATAATTATTCGTTATTGTAAAAAACTGCACTAGAGGGCTTTGAGTATAAGTAATCCATTTATGAGCATCATTGAGGATCTCTTAGTCTAATAATAAATCAGTCTCAACAAAAAGCATCTTAGAAATGTGGTTTTTTTGTCCTAGGATCGCGTATTAAAATTAATGCCATCTATGAAATTTATCAACTATAGTAATAAAATTTATTTCAATCAATTCTACTCATAGTCATAAGACCTGAGAGAAAATATCCTATACTCAATTTAATGGATTCTTCTTCTATAACAATACTTTTGGGTTCATTTTGATGAAGTACCGTAATGACCATTAGCTAGGGTATCATTTTCTTTTAGTCCTTCCGTTGACTAGTTGGCATGATTTCTAATTTGTTATGCCTATAAAGTTAATACAAAAACAATGAATTATGCATATCACAATTAGATCCCCTACTTGGACATTATGAAGGACATGATCAATTTTAAGCCATCTTAAAGAGTCACCAATGTACGTGGCCCATGGCAAAGCACATTGCATACCATTATCGATAAGTCTATTATCGTGCATCTTAAATCTCCTAATTAGACTTTATAAATGGTATGACTAATTTTTAACCCCCTTAAGGAGTCGATGTAATGGTACCCATAAAAAAAGTAAAGTGGATACCATTACCATAATCATGGATATGCTATCATTCCAATATATGTTATTTTTCTCTTTCTCTTTCTCTCCCTCCCTCTCTTTCTCTTTCTCTCGTATTTCCTCTCCCTCTCACAATATATCTTAACACTCTCCAAAAGCAAAAGGGAGAGGGAGAGAGAGAATGCACTCTCCCTCCCTCTTCCTCTCCCTCTCCCTCTCTTTCTCTTTCTCTCCCTCTCTCTCCCTCTCCCTCTCTTTCTCTCTTTCTCTCTCATTTCCTCTCCTAAACAAGCAAAAAAAAAAGTGATTCAAACATTAAACAAGCAAGAGGGAGAGTGAGAGAGAGAATGCACTCTCCCTCCCTCTCCCTCTCCCTCTCCCTCTCTTTCTCTTTCTCTCCCTCTCTCATTTCCTTCCCCTTCCTCTCCCTCTCCCTCTCTTTCTCTCTTTCTCTCTCATTTCCTAAACAAGCAAAAAATAAAGTGATTTAAACATTAAACAAGCAAAAGGGAGAGGGAGAGAGACAATGCACTCTCCCTCTCTTTCTCTTTCTCTCCCTCTCTCATTTCCTTCCCCTCCCTCTCCCTGTCTTTCTCTCTCATTTCCTCTCATAAACAAGCAAAAAATAAAGTGATTTAAACATTAAACAAGCAAAAGGGAGAGGGAGAGAGAGAATGCACTCTCCCTCCTTCTCCCTTTCTTTCTCTTTCTCTCCCTCTCTCATTTCCTCCCCCTCCCCCTCCCTCTCCCTCTCCCTCTCTTTCTCTTTCTCTTTCTCTTTCTCTTTCTCTTTCTCCCTCTCTTTCTCTCTTACTCTCTCGTTTCCTCTCCTAAACAAGCAAAAAAGAAAGTGATTTAAACATTAAACAAGCAAAAGGGAGAGGGAGAGAGAGAATGCACTCTCCCTCTCCCTCTCCCTTCCTCTCTTTCTCTTTCTCTCCCTCTCTCATTTCCTCCCCCTCCTTCTCCCTCTCCCTCTCCCTCTCTTTCTCTTTCTCTCCCTCTCCCTCTCTCTCCCTCTCTTTCTCTCTCATTTCCTCTCCTAAACAAGCAAAAGAGAGTGATTTAAACCTTAAACAAGCAAAAGAAAGAGAGAGGGAGACTCACCGATGAGATATGGTGAGTGTGGGGCGGCTCCTCTTTGCGATGAAGGCTCCTCCTCTCCTTCGCGAACAACGGCGGCGGCGGCAACAGCAAGTCTTCTTCCTCTCCTTCTCTCACGACGGTCGCTCTCTCCCTCGCTCTCGCTCTCAAAACTCACAAGCCACAAACGCGAAATGAAAACCGCGCTCGGTTTCTACTGCTTTTTTTCCTTGTGGAGCGTCGCTATTAGCGACGCCGCTATCCGTCGTCGCTAATCGGCATCGCTACTAGCTCAAATCCTTGTAGTGAATGAAGGGAAATTGATCATACATAAATCAACCCATGATTTATTCATACATCAAGGCTAATATAATTTTCACAATCCACATGGAAATTAGATCTCATTTCATACACAATATAATGAAAGTAGAGTTCATGAGTAGAACTTTTTATACAAAAGCTCTATTTATGAATATATTCTTGTTAGAAAGTGTATACCTAGTCAAAAGCCCCATATATAAGGAGAACCATCCAATATTATTATAACTTATTCCATTTAAATATTCACTAGAGAACCAAGGGAGAAGACCCTAATAACTATCTATGTACTTGGAATGGCTCAATTAGATCAAGACATAAGCTAAATCCTATAACTCTATTAAGACCCTAGTAACTATACACTTAGAATGCAATTAGATTAGGACTCATGTTAAATCCTACCACTCTATTAAGACTTCATGAAATGAGCCATAAACTTGTGCTAATGAGATCAATTATAGTTTCATAGAGAGAAGAGAACCATTGTTTTTATAAGAGTTGTTCACCTCTCAAAATTGTATGGAAAGATTGTTTCTTTTGTTTGCGTCATGGGTGAGTATGGTGGATTGCCTTACGGCAAAGATTAGGATATGAGCCATGTATGATCGACTATGCCAATATTACTATTGTGCAAACCTTCTATAAATAAGAAAATTATTTTTAAAAGTACTTTTTCCTCTTACATTTGTGTTAGTACTTAAGTTACATAAGGTTCTACATCTAGTTCCATCAAGATTCTTGCAAACTACCTTAATATGCACTAGATCCTACTATTTCTCTTGAGGAATTACAACAATTACATGAAGCAAATCAACATCCACTACCTATTAAGTTTTTGAACTATCCTTTAGATCATCATTATCAGGTTGGACCAATTTCTTGAGGATTTTGAAAAGCATTTTCTAGTATGTAGATGCGATGGACTACTAATCAAGCCTATTTTTAGCTTTGATAAGAGAGGTACATTACAAGTGGTATCATAGCCAAATATTAGTAAGGAATCTAGGTATATTTGAGTAAATTGTTTGCAATTTCATCATATACCATTTGAAAAACTTATTACTTCAGGGACTGTTAGGTTATGGATGGACCAAGAAGTGGCTCAAGCAATGTATGAGTCATGTTGCAGATAGTCAAATGATTACCACTTTTGAATCTACATGGCCATGATTTCTTTCAAAGTGCTTTTTGGAAGTCACATCTCATATAACCTTTGGAAAGGATAAAGATGGAAAGATTGGAATTTTATCATCAACCTTGAAGAAATAAACCAACTATGGAAAGACCTAATGAAGGAGAAAGTAGTTGAGGATATGTACTTAGTTGAATTCTTTTGATTCTTTGAAACCAAAAATCCTAATGAGACTATCTTAGTAAATGATGAACACCACAACCAAAATAAATGTGTATATTATCAGCTCACAAAAATTGGACCCTCATCGCATTGTAATCCATTTCCAACATAGATCTTGTAGATTCCATATAGAGTGTCTCATTGAGGTTCAACACATTATAACCATCATTCATGTAAAGCATCCTCATGTCTATCTTGTAAAACCAAAATATACAATCAATAAGCCCAATCACTATTTGAAGCCCCCTAGATGAGTTGCACTAAGTTGAGTCATTTATAAAAGAGACAAGTATTGTTTCTTCTTTTTGAACATGCAAGGGTTTTTTAGTTATCTTCATTAGCACTAAATAAGTGAAGGGTTTTGCACCTAAAAAAGAACCTTGGTAGTGTCTATTATTGTTTTGTGCAATGTTCACATTGACTATGCATTCACTTAACTATGATTAAAGGGACCATCTTACACTAGTTCCTAAAAGAGTCTACAATCTAGCACCTTTCTTCCATGAACACTTATGGATGTGGAATGGTATCCACTACTCTCCCACCTGCAACCATGATCTTGGGCATAACCAAGAGACCCTTGTCTGTCTCGCATACTTGCAAAGGTGGTATCTCTTAGAGTAGTCCCCCATAGGGGTGCCACCTGCTGCAAATGGTTGAGTGAAACCTAGAGTTAGGGAGTAGACATCCATATGGTATAGCAAATCTAGGAGGTGATAAGCATCCACTCAACCGATGGGATGGGGACACTACATCGATGCTTCCACATCATGCACCTGAGCTATCCTCTTTAGAACTAGTATGCGAACAAGGAGTAGCAATTGGGCTGTGGGGTCACATCATCTGTACCTCTGTAACACCAGCCAAAACAACTCTTGAAATGAGGAGGGGAAGTATACAAATCTTAAAGGCATCCATCACAACCACCACCTCCATCGATTGAGTGAGGCGTCCTTGAGTCTCCCTCCACGGATAGCCTAAAGTGTTGACTGCACCTGCTAGAAATCGACACATTGGATCATATCGAGGTAGAATACACTAAATGCCCAAACAACAATCAAGACAACCCCTGGTCTACCATATCTCAAAAGCATGCCATTTGATATGGAGATGTATGCACAAAGATTTCCTGTAGCTCCTCATATGTCATCCCTTGGCTCATCTTGCTCTCTAGATTGTCTATAATGACCTGCACAACCAATTTAAGATGTTAGCATAATCAATATAAGATTGAAGATGAACCACGATAATATATATTTGCAAAGAAGAATGTTCGTTAAAAAACATATAATAAAGTATTGATATAAGTAAATAGTCAATGAATTTGATAAGAGGATGCAAATATGATCGGTCCTACGGCTCCATGAGAAGCTTTTGGTATAGCTCGGTATACATTGGAAGGTCTGTGCATAGGTCCCCACAAAAAGATGACTCTACTTCATTCTCAAAGTATTCTTATGCTCTATAATCTTCACCTAAATTGCCCATGAATGTCTCCTCCACATGCTATAAGCCCTTCTCGTCCTCCACCCCTTGCAATAGCGACTCCTCTATTTACATACTCTTCTCATGGACCATGCTGAGATGTAGATTTTGTATTGTATGCTAAAAGTTAGTTGCTATATACAATTGATAGATACAATAACAAAGAAAGCATGTGGTTATCTTTAGACTACATCCCCTCAAGAACTCCCACTTATCCTTAGGGACTTCAACCCTTGGCATAAAGCTATGGTTAGGGCATCATGCAACCATCTTATAGGCGTGAGCCCCCCTTGCCCTCGAGATATCAAACTAGCCATTGGTATGCACCACACCAAAATTTTTATCATGCTACCTCGTATTCTCTTCTGGTGTGTTCATATCTATCGAGCCACTTCTCCATGGATGCATGGTGCAACATATAAAAATGATTCACATTCTCCTCCATGGTGCCATCCATCCTTTTCTATATTTCATTTCTGACTACGACATCTCTTATTAGTCTATCATTGTCCTTCAATCCCCACTACATCTTGTTATTTGAATCCAATATTAGTGGCTACTTTGAAATATACACCAATGCCTCCAACAGTGGCTAATCTTCATCATGCTACCCTTTGATGAGCTCATTGTTGCACAAAGCCTTTCAGGATTTTCATGAAGTGCTCCAAGAAGAATACCTACCCATCTAGTATGGACTGGGGTCCTACAATCTTTGCTTTGTCTACTACTTATTGCCTTATGGATTCAATGGATGATATCTTGTTCTCCTTTTTGAGATCTACTGTACTAAATTTAATAACTTATAAATGGTTAAACGTATCTCTAGAGTGAGATATCCTGCAATCACGATGATCAGGAACTGCCCAAAATTTAATGCATTACAAACTGTAAATCGACATAAAGAAATGAAATACTAGATGTACTTATTATCAAGGCCAGGATAAACTCGGCATATCTTGTGCCAACCATGGGATTTAAGTATTGTTAGTTGGTCATCTTTAGAAAATGTGGACTTGAGAGAATACATCATACCTATTGGCGTGCATATAGATTTGATAATTTGCTTCACCATGCACTCCTCTTTAGTGGATAAGACCCAAGGAGCACAAGGTATTTGCACAAGAGTATTAGAGCTTGTTTCCTCTTTCAAATTCATTTGTGCCCCTACAATATCTCTCTTTCTCATGATGTGGTCCCATAGCAAGCTACCAACATTTTTGAAAATGTGCATGGGATCTAGCAAATGGGTGATATGTAAATGGGTCTAGTATGGCAACTCATAGAAAAGTGAAAATCATTGCATTTTGCTTGGAAGTGATTCCTTGTGGACCATGTTCCACTCATACTAGCTTTGGATATTCATTCATGTGGGGGGTTTATCTAAGAAATCTTGGTCCCAACTTATGGCTTTTTGGCAAGAATATGGCATCCCCCTAATAGACCATCTTCTTCATGATCCACAACCTTCGGGAGTCTTGGTCCACACAATGGACATTCGTCATAGCCTGAGGTGACTAGGCATGTCACAACATCTATATCTAGTCAATACAAACATAAATGAGCCATGTGAGATACAAACAATGAGAACAGAAGCTCATTTACTTGAGCACTCCCTGAATCTTGGAAAGTCGTGCATGGTCCACATAAGAATTGTTTGTATGTTAATAGATCACCTCCCAATTTGCTTCCTCACATCTTCCACAATAATCACCTCCTCCCACAAAATCTTGAGCCTATCAACTAACGGATGGAGATAGGCATCCATATTCTTGACTTTGTAGCACTCAAGAACAAGCAAGCTAAGGATCAGGTCTCCCTTCTTCGTAGAAAGCCATGGTGAGGTGTTGTAGTTCACAAGGTCTAATTGGCCACATACTATAAGAAATCGAGTAGAGTCCAAATGGATTCATACCATCCATAGCAAGGCTGAGTTGAAGATTCCTTGGCTCTCATGCAAAGCTTGGAAAGTGGGAGTCAATGTAAACCCATGCTCTTGAGTTTGTTGGTATTCATTAGATTCCATCTATGGACCTATTTTGTATATGCCATGTTGTCAAGCTCACTATGCCTAACTTGCAAAACATATGAGAGATGCATGGTATAAGTGAAAAGTGTCTGCGAAACTATTGGACAGTTTGTCCCTACAGGTCTTGGTGATACATATGAGCACCACTCTTCAGACATGTTTCCATGGACTTGCATTCTCCTCGAAAGAGTACATAATCATTGACACATGCATGAATGCTACTATAATCTATGCCAAGCTTTTACAACAATTTTTGCGCATCATTACTCAAGCATCATGTTTCCAGATGGTAGTGTATGACATTTTAGTAGCTTGAAAAAATCTAAATATCTTTAAAGAAATAACAAATTATTCATCAAGAGAAAGGAGTATAGTATGTACTTGAACAATTTAGTTATACTTGCATTGCTCCATCCGTACTTTGTATGTATACTTAGGAGTGCAAGGACTGTCCTTAAGCGAGACACTGGACACACATCATATAATGGTATGGATACTCATCTCTTAATGGATTGGATGACCCTATGTCCATGGGTAGTAATGCATTGATCATAGCCTCCATCTTAGGCTTCAACACTCGGGGGGGTCACTCATGAATATATGTATATATAACGTGAGTTCAAAATAAGGGATTTTAAAAACACCAATTTTATACATTTTTTACATACAGAAGGGTGTCATATAAAGGGGTTCCTTACAGATTGAATAGAAAAGGGTTGTGTTTTATTCAAGAAAAATTCACGGATTAGGATATTTATAAATAAGCCATGAACACACGTTATATAGAGAATATATATATAGTGAATCCCCCGAGCTTCAACATTTGAGGAAGGTTTGGATAGTCCAAATGTCTCCTAGTGTTGAGGGTGCAATTACTGGAGCTCCCTCTATAGGCTTATTGGCTTGGTTGCTTCTTCCACTGTACGGCCACAAACTCTTCTTATGGGATGTAATAGATGCATTACTTGAGATGGACCAGCACCTCTCTATGGACATTTCTAGGGCACATCTAATATTATTGAAGTTTAGTTTAACTAGAGTTTGATTGCAAAGCATGATGAATACACACTTTGCTCATTGTTAGCTCAAAGTCCAAGACTACTTGATTGGTGATTTTCGATTAAAACTTGCTGAAGCATCATACGTGGTTTATAGACAAGCGACGCTTTTGTTGAATTGTAAGCTTTAAGTGCAAGGACATAGGATATGTTGATTGAGATATGCCTCTCGATCTCAAACATCACGGTCCTCATTGTTGTCCATTTTCTCTATGTTACGGTGGAAAATAAACTTCTTTCTCTCAAATCATCACCCTCTCTTCCTCCCTCTCCCTCCCTCCATCCCTTTGTGTTTTTGTCTAGTTCTATTTCTACTTCTCCCTCCTTGGATGGATATATATCCCTTTTCGGCTCTCTTTCTCCCCTGTCTTATCTCTCTCTATCCCTCTCTATTCATTTTTTTAGTGTCCCTCCATTTATTTCTCTCTCTTTTCTCTCCTCTTTCTTTGTCTCTTTTTATTTATCTCCCTCCATCTCTCTTTTTATTTCTCTCCCCCCTTCTTGATTCTATTTCTCTCTCTGCCTCTCTAATGTCCCTCCTCTCTCTTTGTTTCTCTCTCTCTCTCTCTCTCTCTCTCTCTCTCCTTCCAACTCTATTTTTCTCTCTCCACCCTCTCTGTCCCTCTTTGTTTCTCTATCTCTCCATCCCTCTCTTTGTTTCTACCTCTCCATCCCTCTCCCTCTCTATGTTTTTGTTTCTCTCCCTCCCTCCCTCCCTCCTTGTATGACTTTTTTTTCTTATTTTAATTTTGTTTTTGTTTTTGTTTCTTTCCTTCCCTCCTTCTATTTCTCTAGTTTTGTCTTTGCATCTCTATATTTCTATTTCTCTCCCCCTCCCTCTTTGTTTCTCTTTCCCTCCCTCTCTCTTTCTTTCTCTCTTTCTCTCTTATTTTCTGTTTCCCCCTCCTTGTCTCTCTCCCTCCCTTCCTCTTTATTTCTCTCTCCTTCCCTGCCTTTATTTCCCTCTCTTATCTCCTCTTTCTTTGATTCTCTCTCGCTCTCTCTCTCTCTCTCTCTCTCTCTCTCTCTCTCTCTCTCTCTCTCTCTCTCTCTCTCTCTCTCTCTCTCTCTCTCTCTCTCTCTCTCTCTCTCTCTCTCTGTGTGTGTCTATTTGGTCCCTCTCTTTGTTTCTATTTCTTTCTCTCCCTCCCTCCCTCCCTCTCAATTTTTCTCTCTCTCCCTCTTTGTTTCTCTACCCGTATCTATTTCTCTTGGTTTTCCTTCGCCTCTCTCATTCTCTCTCTTCTCCCCTCTTTCTTTATTTCTCTCCATCTCTCTCTTTCTCTCCCTCTTTTTATTTCTCTCCCTATCTCTCCTCTCTCTCTTTCTCTACCTCCCTCTCTCTATTTGTTTCTTTTCCCCCCTCTCCCTTGCATCTTTATTTCTCTCCCTTCTCTCTTTGTTTCTATTGTTTTCTCTCCCTCTTTGTTTCTACACCTCTCTTTCCCTTCCTTTCTCTCTTCCTCCCTTTCTTTATCTCTCTCTTTCTTTGTTTCTATCCCTCTTCCTCCCTCTATCTTTCTTTCCCTCCCTTTCTCTCTCTCCCCCTCTCTCCCTCCCTCTTTGCTTCTCTCCTTTATTCTCTCTTTCTCTCCCTCCCTCTCTCTCTCTCTCTCTCTCTCTCTCTCTCTCTCTCTCTCTCTCTCTCTCTCTCTCCCCACAAAAAAAGAGAAAGAGAAGATTTAAAAATATAAAAACAAAGAGAGGAGAAAGAATGTACCTACCTCAAAGGCTTGAAGAAGAAACCCGCCTTTGTAGTTTCCCTCTCTTTTATCCATTGCAATCCTCTCCTTCTTTGCGGGGGCAATGATGGTGGTGGCAATGCTCTCTCTCTCTCTCTCTCTCTCTCTCTCTCTATCACACACACACACACACACACACACACACACACACACACACACACACACACACACACACACACACACACACACACACACACACACACACACACACACACACACACACACACACACACACACACACACACACACACACACACACACACACACACACACACACACACACACACACACACACACACACACACACACACACACACACACACACACACATATTTGCTTTCACTTATTTTGTCTAAAAATGCAGTGCTCAGGTTTTTCTTGTTATTGTTTTTTTCATTCATTACATCATCGCTATACTAATCTGCATTACTATGACATAAATAGCGATTGCACCAATTTGCATCGGAAGTGACTGTCGATATGTCTTCGTGCCCTTGTAGCATCTATTTTATATATATATATATATATATATTCCAATGTTTTGAGACCTAGACAAATAATCTTAGGATCTCTCTCTCTCTCTCTCTCTGTGTGTGTCTCTCTCTCTCTCAAACATGTATCTGGCACATACACACTTATTCAAAGCATATGTATTGCTTGTACCTATGTTGGTATAGAAATTTATAGTTTAATGGAAGGGTTATTGTTTAGCTAATGAAAAATAACTAATAGTAATATATCCATAGCTAAACATATTACTTAAGCTATAAATAGTAAAAATTAGCAAACGGTATGGCCAAAATGATGGCGACATTGAGGCATGTAGGGTGAACACGGCAGCTAAATCTTCAATGACTTGATCATATCATATTACTGTTTCTTGATCTCTCTCTCTCTATGCAACACATAGCTTGTGACGTGTTAGATCTACAACATAAATAGCTTGTTGCTTTGTGTTGTCTCTTAGGTCCATCTCCTACATTGATGGTCAATGAGCTCCATTAATGTGAAATAATCGTAGGTGCTAAAGGCGATTAAGGCAACAACGAGAAAATAATTCAATCACAAACACTCACCATGATAATTTGGCTATAAGAGGAGGAAAGGTCATTTGACATACATAACCATCCCGCTAGGATGATGCAAATCACTCAAATGCCAAAAACACACTTAGCAAGCAACAATGATATTAGTAGAAGCTCATGTGAATGATCAATATGCTAGTAACATGATCAAACCATGAATGTAGATCAAATGAATATTTGTCTTTTCCATACTATTTGTTATAAATCCTATGCAACGTATCAAATTTCAAGAAAAAGTGCATACTTTCTCTTTGTTTTGATGCAACACATCAAGTTTTCGAGATAACTAGTAGTGAAATGTAAGAGTCTCTACATTGCTTTTGATGCACTGCATGAAATCTTGTCACACTTATACCAAAATTTAAAATTTGGCCATTTAAGTGAGAAATTTCATCTAAAAAATATAGCATTTTATTATTGGTTTTGATACAATGCATTAAATTCCTTAAGAAATTATGCAAAATTTTGACTTTTATTTTCCTCACTTTTTTGCAATATATTTTTAGTGGTTACTTTGTGTCTTGCGTTGTCAATTGCAATTTTATTAAAGCTTTGATGCATTTCATGATAGTTGAAAAAATACTGTAGTTGTGCCAAATACATATATGCATAATCTCTAGCTATTATTGATATATTATAATGATTACCATTAAGTTAATTTGAATTAGATTATCAAGGGTGTCAAGGGATAGAGTATCCTTCCATTTTTTTGTTTGAGGAGTTGTATACCATCCAATGTGTGAAATTAGTTTATAAATCAATAAACTTTAAGGTGCATGCTTGTAGCTCCATTTGACCTTACAAATTGTTAAAACGTAAATGGCTAAAAATTAAGGTGCTTTTTAAATTCAAGTTTGCTAGTAAATATCAATATTTTCAAAAAAAAGTTTTGATTGCTTTTTAAACTAAGTATTTCAATTTTTGGCTATTTATAAAAAATTAATTATTTTTTAAATATTTTATAAGAATCTCATGGAAATCTCATCACGAGAAACATGTAACTTACCCAAAAGGTTTGCAACTTTGTTTCCTATACTAGGCTTGGGTACAATACCAATGGACTCCACATTTTTTGGTACTTTCCCCTTTCCTTTCTCATTGCACATTTTATAGCACTGTGGCCTAATATCACCCTACTACCCACAATAATGATATGTTAAAGAGAACTCACATTTGCAAGACTTATTGTAAGATTCCCATGAGATTAAGACTAATCCCTATTGGGCTATCAGTCTCACTATCATTGTTATTATTGCCTTTTTACAATTTTTACTTCTAACAATCAATGTGTGAGAAGTGCGGGCTACATCAATGTTCTTTCTATTGGCTTCTTTTTTAGTAGAGCACTCTCTACATCATCACATTTAAAACCAGCACAGAGAGAGAGAGAGAGAGAGAGAGAGAGAGAGAGAGAGAGAGAGAGAGAGAGAGAGAGAGAGAGAGAGAGAGAGAGAGAGAGAGAGAGAGAGACTAAATAAAGAAGAGAGAGGAGATAAAATAGTAAATATAGGAGAGAGAAATGAGTAGGAAGAGAGGGAGGAGGTAGAGATGGGAGAGAGGCTAGAGAGAGAAGAGAGGGAAGCCATAGATAAGAGATGAAGAGTAGAGGTTGGAGAGAGAAAAGAGTAATGAGAGAGTAGAGAGTAGATAGAGGAGATAATAGAAGATAGAGAGAGAGAGAGGAGATGAGCGGTGATTTTTGACTCCTAGAAGTGCTTAAAAATAGCCAAAAAATCTGAATTTCAAGGGAAAAATAGACTTCGTCGAAGGTGGCAGCTGCAATCAGTACGATTTTAAGTGGCAAGCCCCTAAAGTGCTTTAAAGACCCATTGAGCAATGGTTGGGGAATTTTCATAAATTTTCGGCATGTCAGATGAGACTCCGGGGATGCCCAATAGTGGGGGGCTTCAAGACGAGTGTGCAGAAAATTTCAACTTGCGAAATGGACACCAGATGCGAGAGGAGAGTGCACGGAGGTCAAGGCCAAAACAAAATCAGGTGAAAAAGGACTTAAGGGATAAGGGGGGGTGTGATTCCTAGAGCCTCCACCCCCGAGATCGATTTCCTTGGGGAGGGGAGGGGGCATTTTTTCTTCCTGCGGCAGAAAAGTGATGCCATACTCCCCTCAATGGAAAAAAAAAGAGATTGGGGCTAAAGAACAACCCCCCGCACTAATTACAGCAATGATCTTGTGCTTCTCTACGCTCTCCATTTCCATCTCTTACGCATCCAATGGCTGATCGGATGAAAGCGAACCAGATCTAAGTTTTGTCTCTCCTCTCTCTCTCTCCCCTCTATGGGCTGTTCATGTACATAATCTTGAAGGAGGAACGGGAAGGAGATTGAAGCAAATGATGATGGAAATTAATGGAAATACTAAATACTGATGTGCAGCATGGTATTGAGAGCAATGGAGGCTCCGTCCACTGGTCACGTAGTCATTTAATACATCTTGGGTTTCATAAAAACACGGTATGACTATTTTTTATGAAGGAAATGAAGCTTTTTTGACATTTTATGATGGAAATGATGTTCTTATGCGATGAAAATTTGTGTGAGTGTTTTTTTCATTATGATTAATTGCTGTACATCAGAAAATTCTGATTTCAAAATGATTTACATGCGCTATTTAAATCCCGCAAACTCGAAACACGTTTTTAAAGAGTAAAATGATGGTTTTGTCGTTTCGGGTGGGTGAAATGTGTTCCTATGGGGAAAAATGAAAAATAAAATTTTATTTTGGTATGTTGGAATGGTTGGCTTGAAAAAATAAAAAAATAATAGTGATTATTGTCAAATAAATGCTAAAAAAATAGAAATACACTTCATAAAAATAAAGAAAAATACAATGAGTATTTGTGAATGTATGGTAGTGGCAGAGCATGAGGTTTAGCCTCAGTTTTTCTTATCTTTTTGTCAAAGTTCTTGATTTATCGCTTTTTCTATATAAAAAAATGACAAAATGAACCCCTACACCTATGCAATGGAAGCAATACCTAAACGTAGGGAGTGGGATGTTTAAATGATGTGATTTGGGTGTTTATTACTGATTTTGCTTATGTATATCATAATACAGAGTTCGTTGTATTTTAATTAAGATGATAGTAGCATGAGCGTTGTCTCGGTGCTATCCTTACATTGCCGCAACGAGTTAGTGAATGAGCATTGGAAAGCCTAGTTGTGCACGACACATTTCTGATTGCAAATTATGTTTGAGCACATTAGGATCATCCACTTTTGCATGTTCATATCAACCGTGGTATCGGAATATGAAGAACTGGATGTATAACACCTATTTTCCGTTATGATGACCTACACTTGAGAGTGTGAGAGACGACCTAATCCGTAGGCTAGTCAATCGGGTTGTTTTTTTGGTAATTATTTGGTAAGGACACATGGTATCTCTTGGAATACATTCAAAATGAAAGAGTGAAGCTTGTATCGTGTGTATTTTATGTTGAAGCGACACATCTTGGGGCCAATCCCCAAGGTGTAGGAGAGTCGCAGTGGGGCCGCGGCAATCAGCCGAGAGGTGCTTTCTTATATTTGTGCTATGAAGCAATATGCCTATATGTTATGGGATCTCCCTCTGAGGAGAAGAGATGGTGAACATTGGACTATGACTCAATACAAACACAGAATCGATTAGTGTAGAGTGAGGCTCAAACGCTCTTGGCCTGTGAGGGTGTGGTGGGGTTGTCTGTTGTGTGCATGAGGTCCGGTTAGTGCCATAGCCAATGTCGGTCCATTTTAGGTCCCATCAGTGGCGGGCTTGTTGGGAGCCGCTAATAAGTGGTGGTTCCAAATGTAGGGTTTCTGGGGACCAAATAGTTGGTTAATGTCCTCAGACAAGAACTGTCAAGCCGAAATACAAAAAGTGAAACGTGCTGAGAGGGCTAGACGATAGTTGGAGATTTTAAGGCATTATTCTCCTCAAAGGAGCAGCCCGTTACGCATAAGTGGTAGTGGTTCCAATAACTTAAGTATTATAAGTAGCCCTTTGAGTGCAAGTGGAAGTCTTAGTACTTCCCCACTTCCAGTCAATCAACCCACTTCAAGTGGGGGTGTAGTTTTACCTACACAAACTCTTGCTGTCAATCCGGTTGTAGCCATAACCCATCGCAATTCTAGCAGGGACACCGGATTTACTGGCATTAGGAGCACCTTTTCCCATCTTCCATGGGTTAGCAAAAGAAGATGGAGAACTCCATATTAAGGAGTTTCAAACGCTCATGTTCAACTATCGAATCCAAGGTGAAGGACACCTAATGATGTTCTTCAATATGATGTGAAAAGGAAGGGCAACAATATGATATCACGGTCTAGAGGCCGGAGCCATAACTAGCATTGACCAATTCTTCACGGCCTTTCATAGAGAGTTTGCTCTTGAGAGGGGTGGACAGTATTGGTTGCATGTCTTGAATGTAACACTCCAAGAGCCAAATGAGAATGTCCAGGCCTATGCCAAGAAGCTAAAGCAAGTTCTTCGCAAACTTAATCCTTATCCCCTTTCCATGGGCTGCACAGTTACAATATTTCCTACATGGATTAGATTTCAATATCTAGGTGCAGTTGAGTAGTGTCGCTTTCGCTGACATTGACACTGCTATTACCCAAGTAGGAGTAGAGTCACGCTTGCAAGCGGCTTACACAATAAGGGTAAATTGAAATGGTAATAATTTGGCATTGACCAATTGGGAGTCGAGGGGACCCCACATCAAATGCGAATGGCAAAGGGAGTATCATGCCAAATTCACCTACATTACCAGCTCCTTCCAATAGTATGACTATGCCTATGGCGAGTCAGATGGGCCCACTAAATGGTGGAGGCCAAATAACAAATCCTAATGTTGTCCCAGTAGGTCAACGACCAATTCCTAATCAAGTGGTTAGGCTGATGGGACAACAGACATATGATCCCGACTATGAGTCAAGTGCCTCTAATGTCCTTGGCAAAGTTAAGGACATGATGAAGCACTACACCGACATGATTAGCAAACAATATAGACAAATATATGTGGATGTCAATTTCCTTAAGAAGCAGTAGAATTTGATAGGGAGTCGATCCCCTGAAGAGGGTGCCCCCTTAAGATTCAGTTGTAAGTGGTGTGGTAGCCAACATTTCCCTAGGAATTGTCCGAATGTCAAATGCAATATTTGTGGAAAGTCTGGCCATTTAGCTGCTACTGTTGGAGTAAGATCAGTTCTCTCCAAGAAGGGAGTAAACTGCCAGGTCCAGTTAACCATCACACACAAGGGAATAATCTCCAGCAAGATGAGGGACCAAGAAAAATACCACAATGAGGAAAGGCTAATTTAGAGGAGTTGCCTCGTGGCTATGGAGTCAGTCTTATCGAGGCTGTATGTGTCAATGACGCTGAAACTTCTAACCTACGAGCCGTAATAAGAGGTCAAAAGATTAAAGTGGATTATAAAGGAATTGTAAAACCTGTCGAGAGGAACCCTAAGCAAGATGCTAGGGGAAAGCAAGTTTTGAATCTTGATATGGAAGGTGGACCTCTAAGGGCTGTTGATAGTAAAGTTGATCCTGATAAGGATAAAGGATTTCCAAGAAAGAAGGCAAAAGTTAAAAAAGAGGTACCAAAGCCGGTCCAAAGACCAAATGAGAGAATGGTTTGGCGTGAGAAGAGAACGTTGGCTAACTACCACGACTTTGACCTAGCAAGTTCTCTTTGCAAAGTCAAACAAGACATGAATTTCCTGCAATTGATTAAATTGTCTCCAGGAGTACGCAAGGAATTCAAGAAAACCTTGCCTGTTGGGTATATTGTAGAACCTTTGGGCATAGCAGAGTGGGAGAAGATTTGTTCAATCATTCTGAAAAGCATTGCCCTAGGGTTCCAATGTACATGGATGGAATATTAGTGGAGCACGCTATCATGGACACTGGATCCTCCATCAATATCATGAGTTTAGACTTGATGGAGAGGCTAGGTCTAGAAACTCAAAAAGACGGCTCCACACTTCTTAGGATGGCGGATGATAGTCTAAGACAACCAGAGGGTTGCATCACTAAAATCCACATTGCAGTTGCAAGCGTGGAATGCTATTTGGACTTTAGGGTGATAAGGTTTGCAGGACGTCCTAGCTATCAAGTTTTTCTAGGTAGGCCATAGATCTTATGAATAGATTGCCAAGTCGATATACCCACTGGTCGAGTGATTCTAGGTAGAGGTGCCAATCATGTAATAGTGGATGCTTACCTTGAGTCTCCTCAGAGTGAGAGAGCTCCTTTATCCTCTACTGAACTAGAAACAATAGATGATCCATATGGTAGTGAGATGTCATCGAGCAATGGATCTAAAGAAGGGTCCACTACAGAGGACATTTATCAAATAACATTGAATGAGCTGATAGAGCCTCAAGATTGAATAAGAGACATAGATGTTATTGAGTTGGACCTTGGTACGCCTAATGATTCATAGCCAATTAAATTAGGTTCCATGCTCAGTTTGGAAGAGAGAGAGGACTATGTGTCCCTGATTCAGGAGTTCCATGACATCTTTGCTTGGAGGGCATTCCCCCCAGTTTGGATGTGCATACTATTCCTATAAAGGAAGATATTCGTCCTGTACGTCAGAAAGTAAAGCGCATGTCTTTTCAATTAAGGGACGGGCTGTTTGAGGAGCTTCAGAAGTTGCAAAAAGCTGGTTTAATCTTCCCTATTCAGCATAATGAATGGTGTTCGCCAATTGTGATTAGAAAGAAGAAAAATAATCAAATCTGGCTTTGTGTAGAATTTAGAGAGTTGAATAAGCATACTGTTAAAGACTACTACCCATTGCCCTTTATTGGCCAAATTTTGGATCAATTAGCGGGTAGGGAAATATATTCGTTCATGGATTGCTTTGCGGGCTATAATCAAATGGTGATTACTGAGCAAGACAAGCTTAAAATGACATTTATTACTGTCTTCGGTATCTTTGCGTACCATGTGATGGCATTTAGTTTATGTAATACACTTGGTTCGTGGCAAAGAGCAGCCGACAAGACCTTTGGTGACATCTCCCCAGAGGAGTTGAAAGTATTCATTGATGACCTAGGGGCAACCACCACAAGAGAAAGGTAGTTGATTATTTTGCGGAAGTGTTTTGAGCGTTGCAGACAATTTTGCATAGCTCTCAACCCACGGAAGTGCATCTTTGGAGTGTCTTATGGGCTATTGTTAGGCCATGTGGTTAGTTCAGTAGGGATTGTAACTGACCCTAAAAAGATCAAGGTCATAGTTGCCACGGGTCTGCCACGTACTCCAAAGGAAGTACATAGATTTTTGTCATCAATAGGGTATTATCGGAGGTTTATCAATGCCATGGTAGAAAGAACGTTGCCATTGATGAACCTATTGTTCTTTAACTGTCAGTTTGCATGGAGTGATGCTTGCAAAGTATCTTTTGACGATGTGAAGTAAGAGCTTGCCAAAGCACCTGTTTTAAAAGCACCTAAAAGGGGCAAAATGTTCTATATATTTTCAGCAACCACCATGTATAGTATCAATTCTATTGCTTATCCCAAATTTGGGAGGAAAAGTGGTACCATCCGATAGCCTTTGCTAGTCGAAAGTTGGGCATATCGAAAATTAACTATACTTATATGGAGAAGTTGTGCCTTGTGATGGTATTTGCAACCAAAAAGTTCAGGCATTATATTCTTTATGAGAAGGTGGTTTTTTATACGAACGTGAAAGGGCTTCGATTATTGTTGAACAAGTTACAGCCGTCAGATCGTTTAGCAAAGTGGTTAATCACTTTGTAGGAGTTTGATTACGAGATCAAGAGCAAGCCACCAAAGCTACAGGGCATTGTAGAATGTCTTGTGGATTTCAGAGAGCCAAAAGAGGTCTTGGTTGAAGGAAGTGACATGGAAACATTGTTTAAGATTGATACGACGTCTATTCCCTCCTGGTATGCTACTATAACACACTATTTATCTATGGGAGAGACTGTAGCTACTCTATCCAAATCCGAGAAGAGGAAAATTAAATAGCAAGCATTGAAATTTTCCTTGATCGCAGGAACACTATATCGACAGGGTGTTGATGATATCTATCATTGATGTGTGATGCCTGACGAGGTTCCATTTATCTTGGAGGAGTGCCATGACTCCGCTTGTGGAGGGCACTTTGCTGGGCGGTTGACAACACATAAGGCTTTAAGAGCCAGATATTGGTGGCCGTTTATCTTCCAAGCTTCATTTGAGTATGTTAAGAGATGTGATACATGCCAAAGAGATGAAGTAGAGAGAATAGGAAGCGTCCACTTATGCCTATTATGGCCATTTTTCCATTTGAGAAGTGGGGCATCGACTTTGTGGGTCCTATTACCCTGTCCTCTACTACTCAAAAGAGATACATTATAGTAGCCACTGATTACTTTGCAAAGTGGTCAAAAGCACAGGCGACAGGGCAGGACAATGCAAAAGAGAGTGCTAGTTTCCTACTTGAGCAGATTATGTGCCGTGTCGGTCCGCCAAAGGAAATAGTATTGGACCGTGGAACTCACTTTTTGAATAAGGTGATTAAAAGTCTGACTGAAATTTGAAAAATTAAGCATAACAAGACGACTTCCAATAATCCGCAAGAAAATGGACAAGTTGAAAGTACTAATAAGCAGCTTATGGGTATCCTATCCAAGATAGTCTCCGAAACGAAAAGAGACTGGGATACAAAATTGTATGTGGTGGTGTGGGCGTATAACACAACATTTAAATGAGCCACTGGCCACACCCCATTTAATTTATTTTATAGGGAGGAGTGTGCCTTGCTCTTAGAAATTGAGTTGCCGACCATAAGATTCGCAATCAATCATTCTTTGGATGATGAAGATGTCCTGTTCGAGCGGTTTACGACTATAGCCCACTTGGATGAGCTTAAATTGTAGAGTTTGTTGCACCAAGAGGTAGCTAAGCGTTGGATGAAGCGGTTGCATGATCTAAAAGCAAAGAAGTATACCTTTAAAAAAGGACACTTAGTTTTGTATTACGATGCGTGTAGGGAGCTATTTCCAGGGAAGTTGGAACCTAGATAGTGGGGTGGTCCTTACAAGATAGTTAGGATAGGTAAAAATAAGTCCATGGCTTTATTAGTTGATCTACAGGGAGTGGATTTTAAAAATAAGGTTAATCTTAATAATATTAAATCTTATTATTTTTGAATATGCTAACATGTTAAGTGCATTGTAGGTCCATGTTGGGGTTGATTCGAGGCCTGCAGGAGAGCTTAAATTGGTTGATGGGGCGGTTAATCCCTTATTTGGAGCACCCATATCTAGAGCAAATGTATCATCAGGGGAAGCTTAACTGGTGGAGAAAAGGATACAAAGTGATTGAGCACGAAGATGGTACCTTTGTGTGGGAGATCAAAGTTTTTTTCCATCGTTGTTTACAAATTTTGACAAGCATCCTTGTTGAGTTTAATGAAGAAGGTGGGATGGAGCCGTCAGTTTATCCTCTAAATATGTTGAATTTTGACTATCATCATTATGAATAGGGGAGTTCTTGATGGGTGGCTATGTAAACTCATTGTGGATGTACATGTTATACTTTGTGGCATGTCCAGGGGCCCTAATAAAAAAGGGAGTGTTGGAGTAGTTATTTGAGATCCTTGACATAGAGTTACAATGAAATTAGCTGTTTATCTCGGGGTAGGATTCACTAACAACATGGCAGAGTATAAAGCCTTAATTATGGGACTAAATATTGCCAAGAAAGGTGGTATTTGGCGGTTGTTAGTAAAAGGGGATTCCCAGCTGATCGTAAATCAACTAAATGGGACATACACATTCCGGAATCCTATCCTTTGTATGTATCATCGAACTGCTTGATGAATTTGAGAGCATATCTCTTCAGCTAATTTCACGTTCTTGGAATCAGTTTGCGGGTTCATTAATTTTGCTTATGAAGAGGACCTCTTCTTCAATTGTGGTCCTAGTTCGGATGTTGCTATTGATAATGAGGCAGGACTTGGTCATTTGTGGGGAATTTTATCAGACCACACGTTCTATGGTAGGTGATGGTTGATATGGGTAATGCACAGAGTGACCGAGACCCATCTACCACTATTATCTTGGACCCATAGGTTAGTTACATGGCATGTTATGCGTACGCCTCTTACTATATATGCAGGAGGGATGGGTCACAACTTGATGCATTTAGTTTAGGATTGAGAGCTTCCCCTTGGAATGGAGCGTATTTTTGTATATCTGCCTTATTCCAAGGAGGGATGTCTCGATGTTGTTCTATTTGATCTCATTAGGCCAAGAGGGCCAGTTGCTTTAAGAGTTTTAATGTTTGTTTTTTTCGGCCAAAAGGGCTAGTGTTTTGTAGTGTCATGTTTGATTTCTTTAGGCCAAGAGGGCCAGTTAGTTTGCAGGACAATGTGCTATTTCTTTAGGCCAAAAGGGCCATACGTTTGTTTGGTGCACGTACGTTTAATAGTTTTTTGTTTTTGTGATTGCATCATACAATGTGCTATTTCTTTAGGCCAAAAGGGCCGTATGTTTGTTTGGTGCACGTACGTTTAATAGTTTTTTGTTTTTGTGATTGCATCATACAGGTTGACGAAGTCACTGGAGGGAGCCTTTGCTGCGGAGAAGCTTTTTGTGGCCAATCCAGGTGGTTTCGTCCCCTTTTCCGAGTCTTTTTTCCTTAAGCAAATAATGACATATATGTATGTAAAGGTGCTTTCTTTTTGTTTGTTGGGGACCGGCAATCAAGGCATGAAGTCCCAAGTTTAGGTTTTGTATGTCTGGGGGAGGTCTGAGTAGTCATTAGCTCCTGTAAAGGCATTGTCATGCACTGAAAGTCCTATTTTAGATGGGAGTTTTAGTAACTCTGTTTTGTTGACCTGCTAGGAGACTGTTCTAGGAGGTCCTGTTAGTGTGGGGCAGTTAGAGAAGCCTACTAAAAATAACCAAAAGGATAAAACCCTAAATATCTAAAAGAGAATATGTGAATATATAGAGATGTGTAAAAAGGGGTTCTAACCCCTATAAAAATAGAAAAGAAAGAAAAATCTTTGAGCAGTTGTTTATCGCCTTGTGAAGGCCTGGTAGGTTCTTGGGGACGAGACAAGACCCAGGGGCGATGCCTTGTCTTCCTAGGGGTGGCAACTAGCTGAAAAGCAAAGCAAATAAATAAAGGTTGGAGTGCAAATAAAAGTGAGCATTAGAAAATGATTAAGTGTCGCCTTGTGAGGTCTTGGTAGGTTCTTGGGTACCTAGACAGGACCTGAGGCCGTTGCCTTGTTCTCCTTGGGTCACTATGCTTAGCTCTCTCCTTTTTGCATGCTCGAGTATGGAAAATAAAGGCCTAAACTTGATCAGGCTGCTATAGGAGTCCTCGCCTCATAAGAGCTCCTAGTTTAGGTAGGTAGTTCAGACCACCACTTAGGATGACCTCTTTGATAGTTCTTTTTAGCTTGGTCGTGTTGGAGCAGTCGGTTAGTGAGTAGCTTTCGGTTTTCTGTCAGATTGTGCTAGGTCTACTCCTCGTGGATTTCTTGCCTTGGTTTTGTAAGGGGGTAGGGCTGTGATGTGTTTTGTTGTGTATCTATTTTGTATCAGCTTGATGCTCTTTGTGGTTGTGTTTATGTGCAGATCTATTCGTGGGATTCAAGGGGCTGAGTCGCCTTGTCCCGTGGTCGCCAATGAGCGGTGATTTTTGACTCCGAGAAGTTCTTAAAAATAGCCAAAAAATTCAAATTTCAAGGGAAAAATGGACTTCGTCGAAGGCGGCAGGTGCAATTAGTACGATTTTAAGCGGCAAGCCCCTAAAGTACTTTAAAGACCCACAGAGCGATGGTTGGGAAATTTTCATAATTTCTCGGCATGTTAGATGAGACTTCGGGAGATGTCCGACAGTGGGGGACTTTGAGACGAGTGTGTAGAAATTTTCAGCTTGCAAAACGGACACTGGATGCGAGACAGGAGTGTCCGGAGACTAAGGCTAAAACAAAATCAGGTGAAACAGGACTTATGGGATAAGGGGGGGGGGTGTGATCCTTGGGGCCTCCACCCCCCAAATCAATTTCATGGGGGGGGGGAGGTTCTGCACGTGGCAGAAAAACGGCACCATACTTTCCTCAATGGAAAAAAAAAGAGATGGGGGATTGAAGAACAACCCCCCCACTGATTACAGCAATCTTGTGCTTCTCTACGCTCTCCATCGCTGTCTCTCGTGCGTCCAATGGTTGTCCGGATGAAGAGAACCAGATCTAGTCTTTCTCTCTCCTCCCTCTCTCTCCCCTCTATGGGTTGTTCATGCACATCATCTTGAAGGAGGAATCGGGAAGAAGATTGAAGCAAATGATGATGGAGATTAATGGAGGCATATACTTTTTTTGGATAAATGACATTCAATTTTGTTATTACAACAAGGAAATCTGTAAGAAAACTGAAGTTTCGTGTAGTCATCATGGAACAAAGCAAAGCTATGGACGATGTTCCAGACATAGTGCATTCGACTCCATTGAATGCAATTGATTTGGTTGAATAAAAGAAAACAGCAACAACATCATCTCTTTGACGCTTGCCTGCTTAGAGCCGTTCGCATGGATATGGGAGATAGTTATTCTAATAATTGTATTTTCACCAATGTATTTTGTTCTTTTTGGGGAGATAGTCATTTGTGTATTTTGTTGCAGCCAAAATGTGGAGTTTAATAGAGTGAATAAAGTTAATGTGCGAAAGATGAAAGAAGTGGCGAGGCAACAGGGAGGGCATGTTAGTAAATCCACAAGGACATCAACGATCCGAAGAAACACAAAGACTGCTTCAAGTTCTTTGGAGTTTAAACGCCTTGAGACCAAGATGAATGAGTTGATGGAATTGCAGACGAGTTTATACACACGTGTCGATCATGCACTTGCTATTTACTCTGCAAAGTTGCATGAACAAGCTAAGGGTTTGTATGGTGTTGTGTGCGAGACAAAGCACACCCAGAGTGTTCTTCAATAAGTCTCGAGTGGTTTGGGTGGTGAAGTGAGGGAACTTTCAGCAATTGTCTCTGGGACAAGTAGGTTGATGAATTTATTGGTGAATGATATGTGGGCATCGTTTTGGGGGCTTGGAGATGACCGCGAGCCTATGATTTGCCAGAGGGGTTGTCGACTACCGTTTTTGCAGTTCCAAATGAATGTTAATAGGTTCAATGCCTTGCTACAACAATTGAGTCGTCAAATGAACGGTCCCAATTGAGGAGGATTTGCTTGGCTGAGGCTTATGATCTATTATCGTCTCGCTTATATCTTACTTGGAAGTGCTTGGACCAATGTTTTTTTTTGTGATGATGTGTGCTTCCTTTTTGTGAAGCTTATATTGGTTTTAATGTAACAATGTGATACCTCTTTCTTGAGGTTTGATCTGCAATTAAATATTAACTAATTTTTAGATATTAACTAGTCTTTAATAATGAATTAACTAACTAATTATTATTATTTAAATAATTTTAAATAATTAAGTAACTAATTAATTAGTATTAAAATTAATTAAATATTATGAACTAATTGACTAATTCTTAACTACTAACTAATTAATTATTTTTTAAACTATCAACTAGTTAGTCAAGTTTTCAAGGGCAAATTTTTTTTAAAGGGGAGTTCAAAAATTTTGCCCCAATAAAGGCGCACCGGCTAAGTCAAATTTTTTTTGACGCCCCCTTATTTGGGGCAAAAAATTTTGAATCTCTCTCTCTCTCTCTCTCTCTCTCTCGTGGGTTAATTAATAAAAATGTATAATTAGTAACTAAGTAACAATTAGTAAACTAACAAACTAACTAATTATCAATTAATTAAAAATAATTAACTAATTAAATAATTAACTAATTTATTATTAATATTAACTTATTGACTAATTATTTATTAATTACTTTTTAATTGATAAGTACTTTTTAATGATTATCTAAGTAACTAATTTTTAATTATTAGTTGACTTTTAATAATTTAGTAATTAGTAAATACTTATTAGTTATTAATTAATTGATTATTAGTTAATTCTTAATTATTAGTTACTAATTATGAATACTTAATTAATTTTAATCGTTAACTAACTAATGATTAAGGAGGGTCTTTTTTTGGAGGGTTTATAACGATAAGTTGATTTTCTTTAATTAAGGGGGGATCAAATTCTTTTTTGGAGAGAAGGCTATAATGATTAAAAATTAACTAATTATTAGTTAATTTTAGTAATTAAGTAAGTAAGATGGTCTATAATGATCTATCATCTACTATAATTTAATTAGTTAATTAGTAACTAATTGACCAATTAATTATTAACTAATTTTTAGCTATTAACTAGTCTTTAATAATGATTTAAGTAACTAATTATTATTATTTAACTAATTTTTAATTATTAGTTAATTTTTAATAATTAAGTAACTAATTAATTAGTAATAAAATTAATTAAATATTATAAACTAATTGACTAATTCTTAACTACTAACTAATTAATTATTTTTTAAACTATCAACATGTTAGTCAAGTTTTCAAGGGCAATTTTTTTTAAAAGAGGAGTTCAAAAATTTTGCCCCAATAAAGGCGCACTGGCTAAGGCAAAAAATTTTCGACACCCCCTTGTTGGGGCAAAAATTATTGAATCTCTCTCTCTCTCTCTCTCTCTCTCTCTCTCTCTCTCTCTCTCTCTCTCTCTCTCTCTCACCTACATGCCACTTGTCCCCCCCTTGTGTGTGCCACCCGCCACTGCCCACTAGAAGTTCTACCGTTCATTGGAAGTCTTGCCAGAATCCTATATATAAATATATAAATAAATACATATATATGCATTTTCTTTTTTCTCTTAAATTAAAATTTAATTAAATTTTTATAAGAAAAATTAAAAATACATAAAGTCTAGTAATAAGCTATATTAATTATTATTAAAACCAAATAATACATGAAATTTAGCACTAATTAGTTATTTTAATTCATTAGAAATTAGTCAATTATTAGCTAATGAGTTTGAGAGTACTTTTTAATTATTAAGTAATCTTTAATAATTAATAAATAATTATAATAAAATTAATTAATAATTTTAAGTATCTAATAGTTATTAGTTAATTATTTTAATTTATTAATCAATCAATTAGTAATACATTAAATTAAGCAATTAGCTATACTAATTATTATTAAAATTAAAAAATAGATGAAATTAATTGGTAATTAGTTATTTTAATCAATTAATTAGTAATACATTAAATTAAGTAATTATCCATATTAATTATAATTTAAATTAAATAATAAATGAAAGTAATTATAAGAAAACAAATAGTATATAAAATTAAATAAACTTAGCTATTTAAATTAGTGTATTAGTAATCCATATCAGTTAATGTTTAATTAGCTATTTTAATTAGTTAATCAATTAATTAGTAATATATAAATTAAAAAACTAGTTATATTAATTAGTATGTAAATTAGTTATTTTAATAAATTAATTAGTCATTTTATCAAATTAATAAATTAATATTAAAATCTAAATATTTTTTAAAAACAATAAATATTAAGTTAATAGTTAGTAATTAGTTAATAAACTTGACAAATAGTTAATTAGTGAATTGATTTACTAAATTAATCAATTCACCAAATACTAAAGTTCTCAAATTAGTTTAACGAATTAATCAAGTAATTAGTTAATTATTTATTTAATCATATTTTTAGTTAATATATCAAATATTAGTATAATTATTTTTATTTAATTTTATTTCACTAATAAATTACTAATTAATTAGATTATTAAATTAATCAAGTAATTAGTTAATCACATATTTAGTTAATTAATGAAATCAGTGGGTAACTAATTAAGTAGTTTTGTTAGTAGTTTGCTATATTGAATAGTTGATTATTAAATAGTTAATTAGTAATTATTTTTATTAATTATTAAATTAATTAATATGAATATATTACTTAAATTATTAAGAAACTCTTTAATTAATATTAATATTAATTAATACATGTATAAACCAAATAATAGATGGTATTAATTAGTTAATTAGTATATCAATCAAATTATATCAATAAGAGTCCCATATGTTCTCATAATAAGAGAAAAAGGATAATAAGAAAGGAAAAAAATGTGAGAAAAACCCTATTGAAAGGATGTAGGAGATATAAGGAGGAGGGAGGGAACAAAGAGTAAAAAAGAGAGAGACCGAGGGACCATTGCACTCTAACTGGCCATGCGGCTCCTACTAATCTTGTCGATCATGTTGATCTTTTCCTCGGATGTTACTTTTTTAAATGTTTTTTTTGTTTGTGCTTTTGGGGTCTATTTCTTCCTCTCTAATTTAATTTGTTGTGGAATACTTAATTTCACAGGTGTGTGCACCCTTTTTCCCCTCTCTCACCCTCTCTCTCTCTCTCCCTCTCTCTCTCTCTCCCTCTCTCTCTCTCTCTCTCTCTCTCTCTCTCTCTCTCTCTCTCTCTCTCTCTCTCTCAATCTA
This sequence comes from Lygodium microphyllum, assembly GCF_053477565.2. Lineage (NCBI taxonomy): Eukaryota > Viridiplantae > Streptophyta > Polypodiopsida > Schizaeales > Lygodiaceae > Lygodium > Lygodium microphyllum. Next base: position 46,495,718 of record NC_141135.1, on the reverse strand, counting down.
TTCATCACCCCCTCTTTCTCCCTAGTTGAATGCTTGAAATAATAAGCTGTCCATGGGTCTTGGTGATTGAGCAAGAAGCTCCCACAATTCTAGTTTGCGATTGTCTGCAATGTCAAGGATGGTTTGGAGTTAGAGAGGGAAAATGCAAAAAACCAATAAAATACATGATGCATGGGGTACTTACACCTTCATTTTGGGGTGTCATGGAGTGGTTCAACTCAAGAGGAGAAGCTAGCAACCAACATGGAATGCAGTGCTAGTTCATGTGGTTCTGTAATGATAGTGTGGACCATACATGGAACATTTGTTCTTCCATTCATCACACAAGGTTCCACAAGTATAGCTAGTGGCACGAGGCACAAATTTGACAACAAAAGAAATCCACATGTTGGAGAGTGGTGGGTTTGTTTTACAAAACACGGCACAAGAGGTGGATGCTAACGAGGGGTCATGTAGATATTGAAGAGGTGTTTCATAGGCTGCAAGGAAAATGATAGACTTAGCATTGGCTCTAGATGCAACTGTGAAGGCCCACACAATGGTGAAGCCCTTGAAGCATGAGCTTTTCAAACTAGAGACACCTAACGCAAGTGTCTTGTAGGAGTGTTATGATGTGCACATTGCAAAGAATCCAACATGTAATTGCCGCAATTTCATGGACAGTGTCGTAGAAGGAAAAGCCTATTTGGCATGCAAACACCTATACTATGTGTACCTCCAAGTGTTTGGAAGAATACAAATGCCAATATGTTTATACACCAATCCATACTCATTGAAGAAAACTTGCACATTGTATTTGAAAGTAGAACTTTTCCAATGCCACCTACATTGTAACCAGCGATGCAATGCCAACACTACCTCTTAGCACAGTTGCATTTTGTTTTGTCAAGAAAGTATTGTTATACAATTCAGTTGGATAGCTTTTGTCAAAATTTTGACAAGCCTTTGGTGACCTTGTTTCTCTTAATTTATCAAGCAAAAGCACTATTACTAGAGTTAACCCAATATAAATGTATATTTGGATTGCTTGTATGAATTGTCTTGTATTAAATTCGTTAAGGTCCGGGGGGGGGGGGGGGGGGATAATAACGTGCCCACATATCGACTATCCAAGCAAGTGTTTAGCAGTCCATTGAGAGACGAATCTAAGCGACGCCGCTCGGCACTCCCATGGAATGTTACGAGGTTTGTCACCTAGGGTTTTTGGAGTCCACCTCGCAATGGAATGTTCGCAGTAGTACCCACTGGGATCGACCTAAAATTTGGGTCCCTTGTGGTTAAGGTCTCTTAACAACATTCTAGCGTCAAGTCTTGGACATCCTACTTTATGCAGGGATACCCAAGCTGAAGCAGATCCATGCCGAACGAGAGGGATGTGCCACTCAATCTCTCTACCTGTAGGACATAATCCCATTTCGATCCCCTAAAATGGCATGAATCGGGGTTCTATCCTAACAATTTCTAAGGGTCAGTCGTCGATAAAACCTTGTGAGAAGTCTCCCAATTCTCTAGGACCACCCTGCCATAGGATGGACCCATCGGGGGTTTCGCCCACCTGGTTCCCTCAATAGGCATTCTTTAGTTATCTAATTAGATTCTACCATGTGACATTTAAAATTAGCTTCCTTAATTAAGACTTTTAGGGAATAGGGTTCATTCACGTAATTTATAGTACTGACACGAAAACAGAGCAAGCAATCCTTTTGACAAACAAGTTCCTTAACTTATCTTCAAGTTAATCTTTGTCTCCTGCCCATACAGGAGAAATTATATGTCCCTTTTGCCCTGCAAAAGTACCCGGTCCAAATCACAGGGCACCATAATTCCCATCCTTTATCTAGGATAGGATCTTCCAATGCCACGAGAATGCCACAGACGTTGGGGCCATGGTAGTCTTCAACTATGTTCTGGACTTGGCAAGGGTTGTCTAGAGCTCCACTTAACCCACAAGCTGCCCAGGAGTGAAACACTATTCCTGTGGTTGACCTTTTCACCATGCGACCTTCGGCTCGTGAATCGAGCAGTGCCCTTTTCGGGTTGATTCATGATGCGATCATGGAGGTGATCCACCCGTGCAAAGAACCTTTCCTTCATTAAATCATTTAAGAATCAAGCACAGTCAAGGCAGTTAGCCCTAATATCATCTTCCAAGAAAACATTCCTTTATCCCCATGGCAATTTGTCATCATAGACCCCCACCATGAATTTACAATCACAAGCACTTGGAATAATCAACCAAACGACAATTCTGAATGTAAAAGCATTTATTAGGATGTTGTTGGATCAACCCGCAAAACCAATTGTATTTTTCCAAACAATGCAAGAATAGATGCGATAACATTTTTCATCCGCATATTTGCTCTCCTCCTTGGGATGCAAGAGCGATACTATGCAAAATTTCATAAGGTTTCATACACTATACAAGATGTAATAGGATTTCCTATTAGTTCAACCAAGCAAACGGATGCAGATGCATAAAATCTATCTGCTTAATTGTAGTTTAGTGCGTATTCTTGAATCCTTTCATGTATATATTAGCATGAGTTTTCCATAAAATTTATGTGCAATTTAACAGCTTCTAAGTGCAATTTTCAATCAATCACCTGAGATGAATGCGATGAATAAATTTTTTCTAGTACGCTCATTATATCCAAACATGCTCAATTAAGTTGCAAAAATTAATGTAAACATTATTTTCTCCCAATTTCTTTTCCTTAATACAATGGGGTGCACCTGATTCATAAGGGATGTGTTTCCCGTAGTTGCGGTCCCTTGGTTCATGATCCTGTTGGTTGTGGTGGGAGTTTCAGTGTTTGGAGGGATCTTTTGCTTAGGGTCCATTGTCAGCAAGTGGATTCGAGAGATAAAGAAGATGGAATAGATTCGAGATGGGAGAGCATAAGAGAAGATTGCTTAGTCGAAGACTGAGATAGGGGGAATTGAGCTAACTCTCTCCCTCGCAACCTCTTGGGGTGACTCCTCTCTCTCTCTCTCTCTCTCTCTCAAGCTCCTTCTCGCAATGACTTGGAGGGGTATCCTTCTACCTTCATCTCTCTACCTCTCTCTCGCAGCCTCTCGGGGTCTCCTTGTGCTTTCTCTAAACTGCTCCCCATGCCTCATATTTATAGCTAAACAAGAGAAGAAGGGTTGTAGTTGAGAATAAGAGCTCTTTGTGGAGGGAATCTTGGAAAAAATAAGTGATTTGATGCTCAAATCATAAATCTGATGGTTCCATTGGCTCCGAAAGAGGGGTAAAATCACAAGACACTTGCTTAGAAGTCTTTCAAATCACTCATTCTTCTTCTTCCTATTCAAAGTGTTGTTTACTGCCTGTAAACTGCGATCGTGGCATGTGCGATTTCGCCAATCCTTCTTTTTTTGTATTAAATCTCCAAAACAAGCTGAAAAAAACCACTTGCTTTTTTTACATGACATCATATTCTAGAAATCTCCATATCTTTTTAGGATATTTACAATAAGTAATATCTAACATAACTAAAATATCTAAAATATGCTAGTTTTGCCCGAAAATCTAATGTTTTTAGACCATCCATACTATACACATTAACACTAGTGATTAATATGGCTCATAACTCTCATTCACATTGTAACTTTCATGAAGAGTGGCTACGGTCCTTGTCAATCCGAAAAAAATATCAGATTATGACTCTTGGTTTTTAAAAAAAATATTTTTAATTAAATAAAAATGGTTAGTTATTAATATTAGTTAGTCTTTAGTTAGTAACCTTACTAACTTATTAATTGACTAACTAACTTTTGAACTAACTAACTAATTTTTAATTGCGTGGAAGTATTATAGGGAATGGGGGGGGGGGGAGGGAGAGAGGGGAGGAGAGGGAGCTATCAACCCATTGCAATTAAAGTTCTCAAAACATAGATTGACCTCACAAGCATTCATATTATGAAATATATATATAATGTGGATTGATCGCATGCTTGAGAGAGAGAGAGAGAGAGAGAGAGAGAGAGAGAGAGAGAGAGAGAGAGAGAGAGAGAGAGAGAGAGAGAGAGAGAGAGAGAGAGAGAGAGAGAGAGAGAGAGAGAGAGAGAGAGTGAGTGATTGAGATTTATATACATATATATATGTGGATATATATATATATATATATATATATATATATATATATATATATATATATGTATATGTATGTATGTACTTATGTATGTATGTATGTATGTATGTATGTATGTATGTATGTATGTATGTATGTATACATACATACACATATACACATACATATACATATACATATACATATATATAGTTGTTTATGCGACACAAAGAGAGAGAGAATGTAAAGTGAGAGGAAGAAATTGCATGTATAGAGGGAAACTGAGAGAGAGAGAGAGAGAGAGAGAGAGAGAGAGAGAGAGAGAGAGAGAGAGAGAGAGAGAGAGAGAGAGAGAGAGAGAGAGAGAGAGAGAGAGAGAGAGAGAGAGAGAGAGAGAGAGAGAGGTGTGTAGAAAAGCTCACTCAAAAAGCTCGCTTTTTTCCCTTCCCTAACTTGAAAGACATAGCAATTGCATTCAAGTGATGTTGATGTGCTTACAGATAGCATCGTGGAAGTTGGTGGTAATGTTGAAAGGAGTTCGTACATGATGACATTTCTTCAATAAAATACTACAATATTCATGTACATATTGCCTTTGTGAAGCTCTTCTTGAGATATATAGTAGCAGTGTTATTACCACTTTGTGCTCCAAAATAGATATACCTTGCAATTATACCCAATATTAATGAAACTTGATGTGGAAATACTCCTTATAGTACCCTCTTTGGGATGTAAGTTTTTTTGTGTCTTATCAATTAAAAAGCTCCTTCATGTAACTACAAATACCTACCTTACAATTGTACCTAATATTAATGAAACTCGATGTAGGAATACTTATTAAGATCACCTCCATGGAAGGTAAGGTTTTTTTGTGAATCTTCTTAATTTAAAAACTCCTTCATGTAGATACAAACACCTTGTTATTACTTGTTGATAGAAAATATTTCTTAAAGTTCTTGATATTTCAAGGAATTGAATTAGGGGCATATTTGAACAAATACTTAGTTTCACATCGGACCAACTATAAAAGGTGTGGAGAATACTTGTAAAGCACCATTTTGTTTAATACAATGCATCCATTCACCTAGTGTTTGAGATTCCAAACATGATGAGGCTATAATAATGTATGCAAATACTCCTTAATAGCCCTCATAGCATCAATTACTTGAAAGGATCGGTGCTAAGTTTAGAGTAATGCCTCTTGATAGTCCTCATAGCATCACTTATTACTTCAATAAGATTGATGCTTGAGTGCAAAGTTGCACGCAATGTGTCTTCCAAAGAGAGATTGAAACACAACATAGGTAGTCTAATCATTATGAGATTCATTTTCTGCACTATCTTTAAACTCCACTAGTAAGGAATATGTCTTTGACAACAATCCTTATAAGAAGCCCCCATTCTCTAAGTCATCTACTAGAATTAAAAAATAAAACAACACCATGATCTACTGCCTATGTAAACTAGTGATTTGGAAACTTATTCATAGTTGTTTAATGAGATTGGCTACTAAGGTCTACAACTACATATGTAGCACTAGCTTCAATTCCACAATCATTGAAGAGGTTCGTGAGTTATTTTAGATCTAATCTTACCAAATTCTATGATAGCTAAAGTCTTGTCAAAACAAGAGATGCTCCAATAGACTTACTGCATTATTGAACAACAAGACACCACATTTAGTGATAGCCTAAAGCCCCACCATTGAAATGGAAACATGGTCCATTTCTAAGAAGTTAATCCATGGCAACAATAACAATGAGCAAGTAGTAGTTGAGTACTATTATAGAGTTTTTGTGATTTGTCATTGCTAATTGTGGCAAAAGGATTGCTTGAGAAGTAGTTATATAGTGTAACTTGGGTGTAGTAGTGAAAAAAATAACAATGAGTAAGTAGTAGTTGAGTACTATTATAGAGTTTTTGTGATTTTTCACTACTAATTGTGGCAAAAGGATTGCTTGAGAAGTAGTTTAATAGTGTAAGTTGGGTGTAGTAGTGCAAAATACCATGGAGCCAACATTCGCTAAAATTTCAAACATCTATGATGTTGTATAAAGCATTGAATACAACTTGATTAGTGACAGAAAAGGGACTCTTTGTTGATGTGTCAATAGTTGAATGCAATAGCCAAAAATCGAGTAGTAGTGAGCAACAACTACATAATTTCAGATATGGCTCATAGCTCCATCTCCTTTTCTCAATCTTGGCACCCTAAACTGAGTACATTGAATGCTATTTTGTGTAGATAACAATGTCATAATGTAGGAAGACATGATGAATCAATGCCCAATATGAATAAATGGTCCTAAATGGGTCACAAAGGATGGATTCTATTGATAAATTGAGTTCCCAAACAAAAGATCGGTGGATAGCACTTCTTAAGGTTGTGAATGAAAATAGGGAAAATGCTTCAATAGAATAGGGCAATGATTGAAGCATGCATGATTGTAATGAACATGGCCAATGGTATGACCAGCAATATGAGAATGGTATGAGGACCATGATCAACTTTGAGACTATTGGTATGGATGTAATGAGAAAAGTAGCAACATGTGTATACGTATGGGTAGCATGCATGTGATAATGATACATATTTGAGTAGCAACATCCAAATGTAAATGAGTAGCATGCAAATGCATATGGACATCACCCTCTTGAATCATTTTCTTATGGGTATTAAAGACATGCCAATAATGCATACTCTCTTGGGCAGCATGAGTACCATGGACAACAACATGTCAGATATGTTGTTGAAGTATTCAACAATGATGATTATGTGGGCAAAAGTGATAAGATACAAAAAATGCATGCTCAATGTTTATGCTATAGGTATGCTAAGTATATATCTACTGATCACAAACACATGCATGTAAAGAATGCTAAACTAGTACTTGTATTAGTGTTTACTGATGAAGAGGAAGACTATGGGAAAAATGATTTGGTTGAAGCTTAGTCAACCTTGACTACTTCAAGCTATGATAAAAGCACCATATTGGAGCTTCATGAGAAGGAGAATCTTCATTCCAAATGTGAACTAAAGATTCATTAGGACCATGAGTTTAAATGCACTACCCCACTGAAGAGGTAATAGTCAAGTGTGGTGGCCATTGAATAATCATTGTATGCAACATTAATGCTTTATCTAACATGCCCAATTGAGGACCCCTCAGTGGCAAGATTAAGTGGTCCATCAAGAGACTTTTCTTAAGTGGCATCACCTGGTACTCCTTAGAATAACATGAGCTTTGTTGCCTAGGCTTTGTTGAGTCCACTTCACAATATAAGGTTCTAGCCATAACTTATAAGGATTGACCTAAATTTAGGTTCCTAATTCAATGCTAAGGTCACTTATAAGCTTAACTAGCATCGGTCCTTGATCCACTGCATTCACAAGTAAACTCAACCCAAAGTAGATAAATGCCACACTTGGTTCATAGTGAGTGAGAAATAAGATGGAGCAATACATGGTGTCAGCCCCTCCACTCGTAGCTTATAGTCTCAACTATATTCCCCTAAAATTGCATTGTTGGGGGTAAAGGTGCCTATGCCTAGCTGCCCATATATTAGTTACATTGATAGTACGTGCACCATATAGTAGTTACCTGCACACCTATACATTGCAAGAGGTGGTAGTGCCCATCACTGTCACTTTATTCTTTATTCTTTTAGTAACATTTTAATAAAGGGAAGGCTGGTTATACATTAAGACTATTGGAGTTCCCACATCTTGTGTGTCTCTCTCTCTTGCTCTTGCTCCTTCCACCATAACTCTTGTTTCTGTTCTGTGCTTCCACTTCAAGACTCACTCCCTTCAATTGGTATCAAATCCATCTTCCTCAAGAGCTTGATCCTGACCTATCAATTTGTGGAGAATACCTTTAGCTTACAATTTCAATGGTAGCCATGGTTTCTTCCATTTGAGGTGAAATTTAATCTCCCACTTCCTCCAGCTTGTATTGGCTTCTTCCAGGTAGACTTATCTAAGTCTCCTAAGGTGCTTCCCTAATCCCATTCCCACTAGTAGGAGCAGTAATAGGAGCAATAACAATAGTGTGAATCGTGCATGTTGCTACTGGACACTTCCTAACATTCTCGGGCCTATCCTTGAACTCTTGGCACTGCTCCTAGCACTTGGCAACCTTGTGGACTCTTCTTTGACATTAGTCTTGTGATTCTAAACATCATTTGAAGCTCCCAAGATCAGTCTCTTTGATTCACAAATTGTGAGAATTTGTTGTCATACAATTTAGGATAGCACTTCTTTCATTGTTTAGAGGTCACTTTGTCACTTATGCTTCTTGGGATGCCTATTTGATATTGGATCATCTGGGGGTGCTATGCCAATGTATTGGAATGCTATGGGATTGAATTGAGCACTCATTTGCTCAATTTTACAAAGGAATTTTACTGCTATAATAAGCAAGGCAGAATTGACAGCAACCCTCCCACGAACAGAAATAACCACAAAACCGAAGAAACAACACACAAAATCTATGTGTATGGCTCTGCCATTAATCTCGAAACTGAAAAGAAACCATAAATATCTCTCTTAATAAGGAACAAATTCGTCATCTTCATCATCTTCATCCATAGCTTCAACCATTATGCAAGAACAAAAGGGAAAATAGGAATTTCTGCACAAAAGATAGAGAAGAGAGGAGAGAGAAAGATTGACACCATAGAGGGAAAGTGTGTGAATCTTGGAAGAAAGAAGAGAAAGAGGCACATAATTAGCCATGCACTCCACCCCACCTTTTCCCCAAAAAGCACACCCCTTCATATTTTTATCATTTCTTTGATTTTTTTTGATACATTTGTATTCGTAAGGCTCTAGCCTTCTCATTTCAATTCTTTCTAACCTTTTAGAAATGCATGCATGCACACTTTTTTGTATACCATTTATTAATGATGGACATGGGTGTGGCCCCCCATGTCTCTATCTCTTTTTGGTGATTTTACAACAAAATAGTATTATTCTCTTGACAAAAAATAAAAATATGATGCATGCTTGGATTCTTTTGTGCCTTGTTTTTGTGCTTATTTTGGTGTCATCACATTCCTCCCACACTGAAACGTGAAGCGTCCTCGCGAAACTTGTCAAAGAAGAACCACTGTCTAACACAAAGCACTTCCGAAATTGTTAGTAAAATAACTTTGATCACAAGGATGAGGCCTAGCCATGGTAGGGTATGGGACTCCAAAGCCATGACCACCAGAGTAAGGGAACTCCTACCTCAATCATACTCCCACACTGAAAAGGTTTACTAGTCTTCAAAGGATAGGGTTCAATCTTCAACAAGGAATTACAAGAACAACTTCTCTGTCGAATGAAGAAAGAAAAATGACTTCCTCCTTCACGTAGCTCCTGCAAAGGCACTTGAATGAAAAATGATTTGGATTGTAGAAAAGTCTTCACTATCTCTTCATATGGAGTAGGATTATTGGTGTTGCGAGGTATGAGGATGGGATATTAATAGAGGATTATAACTTGACAAAGGGATTTGAGTCTATATATCAAGGATATGAGGTCTATGAACCTTTAGTTTATGTGTTTAGGTTTCATCTTGTCTTGGTTTCTTTTTTTAAAAAATGGTTCCTTTATATCTTCAAGGATATATTTTTATAGTTGTACGCTTTTGTAGTTTTCCTAAAGGTTGTCTAGTTGAGACCGTGTAGGAAATGATCGTGTTGAGAAAAAATATGGATGGGAGTCTGTGTTAAGGAAGTGAAAGTAACGAAGATGCACTTTGTGGGACTTTTATTGTGTTGTATAGGGGAAATAAAATAGCATGGGAACAAGCGTTAATGGAAAGGATGGTTGATTAAATTCAATGTTTATATGCATTTTTTTAAAAAACATAAAAAAGTTAGAGGTTTTGATGCCAGGAGGCATATTTCACGGTGGATTCCGTGCCACGGTGGATTCCGTGAGGTTTTACGGTGGATTCCGTAAACTTTGATGACCGGGGCTCATACACAAAGTGGATTCTTTGTGCGAGAAGTTGATGGGGACGCCTGTCCTTTTTGGGCGTTTCATTAATTTAGTGTGTACGTGGGTGATTCCATAGCGGGTGATTCCGCAAAATGCATATTAAATTAATAAACGTTTATGAGTTTAGAGTGTGCACTCGTAATAAATTAAGGTTAGGATTTATTTCTAACCAGTTGATTTATTTATGTAGCTGAAGACTGCTAGGTATTCACTTTTGTCGGTTTAATTGTATTATTTTACTAACGATTGTGAATGCTTCAGTTGATGTGTAGAGATAGCAGCAGTGGCGGAGGAAAGCATTGGAGTCTAGCGAGTATTCGACCTATGGATTATATTTTGTTAGGCGCTACGCCTATATTTTGCCATGTCTATTGAGGCATCGATTATTTATCATTATTTTGTATGCGCCTATGTGCACGGATATGTTATTTCTATTTGGACATTGTGTTGGGCGTGCCAGACTCTATGGGCACCGTCCATCAGCTTTATCTTCTATTTTTGTAAAAGCAAACTCAAAAGCTAAAAGCTTGTCATATTTTTGTAAATTGGGCTATTATTAAGCATGAAGATGGAAATATACATAAAATAAATGCTTTGTGAAGTGCTCACACAAGGCATGGGGGGAGATTGAACCCAATTGGTCTCTTGCTCTTGTCGTTCATGCTTTTTACATTGTAATTTGTGCAAAAAGGTAGAGTTCATTGTTCTTGGGGACCTTCCGGGATTCACTACGTGAGCATACAACGACTGATCTGTACACTAGTGGTATCAGAGTGGAGCTGAGATCAAGAGCTTCCAATCGCTACCCATCTCGTGCGAAGGCGGAGCTCTTGGAACGATCGGGCTCTACAGTCAATCTCGTTGCGAATCGTCAATACAGGCAGACTTCTGGCGATCAAGAACCCCTGTTTCTGTTATCAGATCGCGAAGGACCAGGCTATATAGGCGGAGGACCACGCATTCATCTCCTTCACCAAAGTCGTGGATAAACAGAGTAACTTCTTTCATCAAGCTTCAAAGCTTAATATTAATAATCAATAAGCTTATTAGAAGCTTAAGAAAGCTTCAATTCCAAAAATCGTTTGCAAGCGGCAGCATCCCGAGAATCGCGGCGGCAAAAACGCCCCCCCCCCACGACTGCGCCGTTTTTGATCCATAAAGCCTCCCTTTCAAGCTTAAGCTATTAAACTTAATTCCTTAAGCTTAATCAAGTCAGACAAGACAAGCAAGTCAACAAACTCCAGGTCATGCACTCCAGAAATCAAGTTCTGTAAGTCAATTGTGATCAAGTCCTGCAAGTTCACTAAGTCAGCTAAGTTCTGCAAGTCTGCAACTCTGCAAGTCATCTAAGTTTGCAACTCTGCAAGTCAAACTAGTCAACTGGAGTTAGAACTGACTTGTGCTCAAAACTCCTAGAAGGGTTGTTCCTGTGCAGAAACTCCGAACTGCAAAGTTGTTCGTGGCAAGGTATTCTACCCATACGCAGGTTCGCTGAAGTATTTTCAGCATACGAAGAAGGAAAAATCGCAGATTTTCTGAAGATTGAGAAAGAAATACCCAAAAACACATAAGCCTTGTAACCCCGAATTTGAGCTACGCTCATCCCGCTAACCTGATTTTGAGTGAGAAAGGTCTTTTGAGTTTTACAGGATGACGGAACCACATATGGATGATCCTATAGCTGAAGACGATCTACCTGAGCCTACGATGGAGAAAAAGCTGGACTTAATCATGATGCAATTGGAAGAAGAACGAAGAGCTAGGCAAGCATTGCAAGCGTAATTGGCAAAATTACAAAGAGCGTCTACTGAGAAAGAAGAACCTCAAGCTGAAGATTTGATTCGACGTACCATCGACGCCACCCTTGAAGCTCAAACCATTCACAAGGAATCAAAGATAAGTAAACGAAGTTTCAAATTTCACACTTTCAATGGCATACGAGAAGGAAAGACTGTTTTATCATTCATTAGTCAGTTTGATGACTATTTCCATGAGGAAACTTATCCAGAAAAAGATAAAATCAAGTGTGTTACTAATCATTTGGTAGACAGAGCATCACTTTGGTGGACTGTAGTACGCAAGAGCATAGAATGTCCTGCCACTTGGGAAGATTTCAAGAAGAAGTTCATGCAGAATTTCCTTCCACCGCAATTTCATGAGAAGGCTATCAAGCAATGGGATATACTTCAACAACGGGATCGTGAGCCTATACCTCAGTATACAGAGCGTTTTTGGAATGCACTCCTACAACTACGCATGCTTGAAGACGTACCAGAGATGACACATAAGCGGAAGTATATGTCTGGACTTCTTGGACATTACTACGCTGAAGTGAACATGTTCAAGCCTGCTACCCTTGAAGACGCCATTTCACTAGCTCACGACACTGAAGATAAGTTACGTGGTAGAGACAGACGACCACAGCAATTCCAAGCCAATGGTAATTATGGATCTGAACAATTCAATTCCAATTTTAGAAGATTTAATCCAGGTCGTTTCTCTTCACCATCTTTCCGCAAGAATTGGGCTAAACCACCTGCATTACCATCCAATGTCAATCCAAATCCTAAGCCTATTCCACAACCAAATCCAAATGTACCTAGACTTCCCGCCATTGCAAATAATGTAACCAAAGCCAAGCCAATAGTATGCTATAAATGTCACCAGCCTGGACATCTCGCAGCAAATTGTCATTCAAAGAAGCCACCAGCTCATATTAACTATCTTGGAGCCATGGACGAAGACGAACATGAGGATATGCCTGATTTCACTGAAGATGAGGACGACACTACTACTACTTCCGATACTTTACCAGGTATGCCTACTCCACATTCATTATTGACTATGAAATGTTTGGTGCATGGAAAGGAAAAGACTATTTTGCATGATGACGGTAGTACTCATGATTTTATTTCAGCAAAATTGGTAAAGGAATTGAAATTACAGACTGTACCTACGCATTATCGCATAAAAGCTGTATTTTTAGGTACTAGGTATAATGGTACACAAGAAGTGCAAGACTTAGAGATTCAAATTGGCCAATACACTGAAAAAAGAAATTTCTTAGTTGTTCCATTACAGTCGAGTGACATTATTTTAGGTATGCCCTGGCGACACCAGCATAATCCAGATATAAATTATTCCACACACACAATGAATATTAATTTTCAAGGAAAATCTATTACATTATATGGTATGCATGCATCTAATGTTTTTCCACTGCTTTCGCATACTCAAGCTAAACGTGCATTATGCAAGAGTCGTAAATCCTATCTCATTTGGGTAAATGAATTGCAAGCAAAGGAAAATCATATGCACCCTAGGCATAAGGAATTTCTTGCATATTTTAAGGACTGTTTTGCAGAAGACCTACCACCAGGTTTACCTCCTTCACGTCCAGAAGACCATAAGATTGATTTGATCCCTGGCACACAACCACCTTGCAAAGCACCATATAGGCACAACCAGATAGAGCAAAAAGAAATCCAGAGCCAAGTTGAGGAATTACTAAATAGAGGTTTGATTGGACCTAGCAGTTCTCCATTTGGTGCACCTGTATTGTTAGTCAAGAAAAAGAATAATACCTATCGTATGTGTATTGACTATCGAGCTTTAAATAAGATCACTGTAAAGAATAGGTATCCTATTCCTAGAGTTGATGACCTTATGGACAAATTGCAAGGATCTTCTATATTTAGTAAAATTGACCTTAAGTCTGGTTATCATCAGGTGAGGCTAGATAAATCTGACATATTCAAGACTGCATTCAGAACACAGTTTGGTCATTACGAATTCTTAGTCATGCCATTCGGATTGACTAATACACCTGCTACCTTTAGTAGAATGATGAACCGTATCTTTTTGAAATATCAGTACTGTGTAATTGTTTTCTTTGATGATATTTTGGTGTTTAGTCAAAATGAGAAAGAACATTATGAGCATTTGTCATTAGTTTTTCAATTATTGAAAGAAAATCAACTGTTTGCAAATCCTGAAAAGAGTTAATTCTTTAAGACAGAAATTGAGTATTTAGGTCATATTGTATCATCTGAAGGAATTAAAGTTGATCCTAAGAAAATTGATGCAATATTGAATTGGCCTATTCCTAAAAATGTGCATGAGTTACGCTCATTCTTTGGTCTTGCTAGTTTTTACCGCACACATCTACAAAGAAAGCACCGTTTGAAGTCATTGATGGATATAGATTATCTACACCTGTTGCATCAAAATAGAATTCAAAGTGCCGATGATATTGCTAGTATGCATAACAGTATTTTTGATGAGGTTAAGGATATGATTGCTAAAGCCCAACAATCATATACCAAACAAGCCAACAAGAAAAGATAAGCCATGAATTTCAAAGTTGATGATTATGTTTGGCCGAGAATAGAAAAACGTAGACTGCAAAGTGTAGATAGACATCCAGTTGTTAAATTAGCTCCTAGATTCTATGGACCATTTAGAATCATCCATAAAATTAATGATAATGCATTCAAGTTAGAATTACCCTCTCATTGGAAAATTCACAATACATTTCATATTAGTTTATTGAGACCATTTAGAGGCCAATTACCTGTCCACCCTGTTTATGAAAACCCACCTTTATTAGAGGAAGAGACTGAAATACTTGAACCAGAAGCTATCATAGACACTGACTTTATGACCACTAGAACTGGCCGAAGGTATTCTAGATATCTAGTTAAATTTAAGAACCATCCAGTAGAGGAAGCACAATGGATGCACGCTAGGGAATTAAATGCTTTCCCCACTCTGTTAGCTCCACATTGAGCTAATAGCAATTGAGGTCAATTGCTATCCCACCCCGGGGGTATGATGCCAGGAGGCATATTTCACGGTGGATTCCGTGCCACCGTGGATTCCGTGAGGTTTTACGGTGGATTCCGTAAACTTTGATGACCGGGGCTCATACACAAAGTGGATTATTTGTGCGAGAAGTTGATGGGGATGCCTGTCCTTTTCGGGCGTTTCATTAATTTAGTGTGTACGTGGGTGATTCCATAGCGGGTGATTCCGCAAAATGCATATTAAATTAATAAACGTTTATGAGTTTAGAATGCGCACTCGTAATAAATTAAGGTTAGGATTTATTTCTAATCAGTTGATTTATTTATGTAGCTGAAGACTGCTAGGTATTCACTTTTGTTGGTTTAATTGTATTATTTTACTAACGATTGTGAATGCTTCAGTTGATGTGTAGAGATAGCAGCAGTGGCGGAGGAAAGCATTGGAGTCTAGCGAGTATTCGACCTATGGATTATATTTTGTTAGGCGCCACACCTATATTTTGTCATGTCTATTGAGGCATCGATTATTTATCATTATTTTGTATGCGCCTATGCGCACGGATATGTTAGTTCTATTTGGACATTGTGTTGGGCGTGCTAGATAACCTATCAGAATATCACAGAACCTCATATTTCTACTAAAAATCATCTTGAGATTCCAAAAAATAATCAATATCATCCAAAAACTCCCAAACACTTTCAAAACAACCAATCATCACTCAAAATCCATAAAAAATCAACCATTCAGGCCTCAAAAACAACAAAAATCAACCAAAAAATCTAATCATTTCAGCATTCAACATATATTCCCACACTTAGAAAGGAAGTGTCCTCGCAACCTAAGGAAAAGAAGAATATAAGTTCAGTAAAGAGCTCAATTCGATCTTCTTTAGTATCTTTAATAATCACCCAACCATGACTCCAACATATCACCTATATCTAAGAAAGAATACAACTAAAGGAAAACACCATTATCCAATAACACATCTTATAAACAATAGAAAATTATGACAAATTTGTAAAGGATATAAGAGGTTTCTCAGCTTTGCATCGCAGGCTTTCCATCCACCATCACCATCAGTGTTAATAGTCGAAAAGAGAGCTCTTCAACAAATCCAATATTCAACCATTATGAACTCATCACATAAAAATTAATACAACACAAACACAAAACAACCATCTAAATGGCACCTCCAAAAGAGAGATATATAATTAAGAAACATAGAAGATACATCCAGGGGTGTCAGTGAAGATGATCCCTCTTGAAAGCTTGATGATTACGAAAATGATCCATGGATAAGGATTCATCTACAAAAAATTTTGGAGGATTCTGAAAGAATTGAAAGCAACACATCCTTTCTAGTAATACAAGGTATCTGCTAGGTAGACAAAGGGCATGAAAATATAGGATATCCAGTTGTGGGGAATCAATGTTCACATTGACATTCATACAAAGCTTGGGAATGGCCTTTTGATCATTATGGGAGTGCCTATCCATATATGCTAGGTACCAAGCAAAATGTGCTGTCAATCTCACTGAAGGATCTAGAGATTGTGAATATTGTTGGGCAAAATGGAGATAATTTGGTATGCTTGACTAGCAGTTGTCCAATCCCCTGGAATTGATGGCCAATTAATCCGTGGTCCCGTAAGAGAATCAGTTGAGCTCTATCCTCTTCTTCTTGGAATCTGCTGATCAAATCCTTCATACCCACTAACCAACTAAGGGTGGATCTTTTAGCTTATCTTTCCAAGAACCATCCATTTGATTCGTCATTCTTTGATGCCTACCATCAATGATCTGTTTTAGGTCCCTCTATTCCTAGCTTATTTTATTATCAACAAATGGCCCATCGCTATAACTCAAATCCCAATCTTTACCTATTGTTCTTTCATTGAAGATCGAGTCTTTTCCCCTTCTCTGCCTTGTCCTTCCCCATCTATCCATATTCCTTTCACTTTTCCTGCTTATCAATTAACACCTTTCTAAATTGATTTGCCTAAATTTTCAACTAATCCTTCTTTACCTTATTCCTCATTTTATGATTTTTCCTACCCATCTCTTCATCCTCTTTTACTCATTCCTCTTCCATCTCCTACCACTTCTATTTCTCAACCCCAAAATGAACAGCACCCTACCACGGCATAAAGAGAAGCTCAAACCGGCCAAAAGAGGATGCAAATGACTTGCTAGCCATGAAAATATGCAAGAAACCTTTCTTCCTCACCAAGAACCATAGCCTCAAAACACAAGAGGGAGGCACACAAGAGATTGATAGATTCAAACCATCCTCACCCTTTTCCTCTTCCTCACTCTCCATTAGATTCTGTAATGAAGCAGAAGAGAAAGAAGCAAGAACAAGAAGGCAAGTGTTGTGCCAAAATGGGAGAGGGAGAAATGAAGTGTGAGAGGAGAAGATAAAGGAAGAGAGAGGGTGTAACCACTTCAACCTCCCACCTCCCCAAATCACCCGACAAGCCTCCTTCTTTTCTTTTCTTGATATTAAAAATTGAATTTACATACATCTTGGCTAAGGTCTAAAGATCCTTCAATTTTTGGAATGGGAAAAAAGTATTTGACCATTCTTTTCCTTTCTATATTTTAAGATGTGAGCCTAAGGATCCACATTGTTACATTACTTCATATTTGATTTTTTTTGTTGCTAAGAGGTACATTTTCAATGAGTCATTTTACAAAAAGTTGTTTCCATGTGAGCACATTTTGGTGCCTTTATTTGCTCTGATTTCTCGATTATCATTCCTCCCACGCTTAAGTGTGAAGCATCCCCGTGAACAAACTTGAAGAAGAACCACGTTCAGCTCTTGAACAACCTTCATCTTCATCTTTGTCTTCAATATTCATTTCTTTTCTTCATCGTCTTTGAATTGTCATTGGATTTGGAAAGGAAAATAATACACAAAATAGAATTACAACTAGGACGGGGAGCCTAGGTTGAAAATCACACCAAATAAAACCACAAACAAAACCCAAAAGCTAGGGCTCTTCAACAAATTGAACACAAGAGCAACATCACACTCAATATAGAATGAAAGATAACCACCAATGAAGAACAAATAGAAATCGGCAAAATATATGGAATCAAAGTAGACCCTTACTAGGGATTTTACAATAGAGTTCTCCCACCCTTTTGTTTTGAAAGAAAAAGGAAAGGTAAGCTTTATTAAACAAGTAACAAGGAAAAAAAAACATAAAGTTCTTGGATGTTTTGAAGGATAGCCTTGGTGAAAGGAAGCATGACTTGAGGTTTGAACAAGATGTGCATATGAGTAATCGTTAAAAGGGATACCATATAAAATGGGTTTTTTAATTTTAATGTATTTAATAAGGTGAAATTTCTCTATTTTTAAAGGTGTCTCAAAATGAGTCGATGCCACTCCATGTGGATGGATAAGGCCAAGGTGGGAAAAGTGTGTTGCAATTGCCATGAAGATTGGGACGTGAATCTTGTTGCACAGAAGGAGAAGAGCACTAATGCACCTGTAACGATGGAAGGTGGAGGAGATTTTGCCTGTGTGCAAGGTGAAGGATTGGATGGCTGCTGCATAGTGGACGATGATGGGTCTGGAACTGCCGTAGGACAGAGAGGGAGAATAGGTCGACTGGTGGGCGGAAGAATAGTGGTAGGAAAGGAAGTCATCCATTTCCTATCATTTCTCTTCTCTTGTGGTTAGAATCTCCTTTGAGATGTCTCAGTTTCTTCGAGGAACAAGTTCAAACCAAATGCTATGTTGCTGACACCTCCTGTAGGAGGCTGATTCGTGCGAAGGGGTCATGTGGAGGACGCGCCAAGGCTCCTGCATCCTCTTCCTGTTGTCAATGCATCGTGGTTCTTCTTCTCCCTCTTTTGCTTCTTATTTCATCCTCCTCCTCCTTGCGCCCTTCTTCTCATTCAACCCGCGATTCCTATGTCCCGACGAGAACTCTGACCTACATTGTCATTTTTGACATTACCACCTTCGTAGTAGTAGGATAGTTGCTACTCCAAGTGCATCGATGCCATGGATGAACTATGAGATATCAACCCAAAGTGGCTTGGGATGGGGGGTGCATAGGAGGAGGTTGAGATGGATAGTTTGGCGCATGTGTGTAGGTAAAGTGGGATTTCTTGGATTCATTGATGCTCTTATCAGGAAGATGATAGAAGCATGCAACTTTGTCGAAAGCAAAGCCCTTGAAGTCCTCAAGACTTGTCATGGTTGAAATAATACTTCTAAACCCTTCTTCCTTGAAAGCTCCATAGCCACCTTAGTTCCCAGCCAGTGCACCAAATGAACAACACCCTACCACGGCATAAACAGAAGCTCAAACCGCAGCCAAGAGAGGCTGCAAATGACTTGCTAGCCATGAAAACATGAAAGAAACCTTTCTTCCTCACCAAGAACCATAGCATCAAAACACACAAGAGGGAGGCACACAAGAGATTGATAGATTCAAACCATCCTCACCCCTTTCCTCTTCCTCACTCTCCATTAGATTTTGCAATGAAGCACAAGAGAAAGAAGCAAGAACAAGAAGGCAAGTGTTGTGCCAAAATGGGAGACGGAGAAATGAAGCGTGAGAGGAAAAGACAAAGGAAGAGAGAGGGTGTAATCACCTCAACCTCTCTCCTCCCCAAATCACCCGGCAAGCCTCCTCCTTTTCCTTGATATTAAAAATTGAATTTGCATACATCTTGGCTAAGGTCTAAAGACCCTTCAATTTTTGGAATGGGAAAAAAGTATTTGACCATTCTTTTCCTTTCTATATTTTAAGATGTGAGCCTAAGGACCGACATTATTACATTGCTCCATATTTGATTTTTTTTTTTGCTAAGAGATACATTTTCAATGAGTCATTTTACAAAAATTTATTTCCATGTGAGCACATTTTGGTGCCTTTATTTGCACTGATTTCTTGGTTATCAAGAATGCTCTTTTATCAAGAATCTTGTATGCCTATTGCTATTGGATGCCCCCCAAGCACTTTGGATGCTACATTGGGATACACCATTGATATTACATACTTGGTTATGCTATGCTCTTGAGCTAAGATTGGAGCTTTGACTCTTGACATTGGTTGTCATTCACTCTTATGTATGGTCATTTGATGCTATAGTAAGAGCTTTGCAAGTTACTTGGATCGAATGCTCCTACATATACACTACTTGGATCTTGGATGTATGGATGCCTTCCACATGATGCTTTGAGCTTTGTGTCATGGGAACCATTGCTTGACACTTAGATGTTACATTGAGCTTTTGGTTATGCAGTTGAGCTTGAGGGTCTTACAGTGAGACCATGGGACTTGGTGACATGTACATGCTCTTGTCATGCTTTATGTACACAATTGATGCTCAGTGGACTGATCTGACATTACTTTTGGACTGGAACCTATCGGTGTCATGACATTGTCAATGATGTATGCATCTTGATTGGGTATGTATTGAGCTTCTATTACATTGCTTAGTTTGTTGTACCTTCATTAGGAAAAAAATGAACTCACAAATGGGCCTTTTAGCCTCCCCTCTCTCCTCCTTACAACAAGGAAAAGAGGAGAGAAGAATAGTAAAATAATCCTCTTCTCTCTCCACTTTTCCAATCTTGTTTTGCCTTTTTTTATATTATCTACAAAGACATACTCAGTTTCCTTCTCTCTCCTAATTCAAGAAGTCTTTTTCAACCAAACTTTATATTCAAAAAGGAGTTAGTTACGGGAGTGTGGTGCTTCGTTTTCAATGCAAAATGATTAGTAGATATGAGATAATTAATTTTTTAATTGAGAAAAAGGAAAATGAAATTTCAAAAGTTTCTTTTAAGATATTTTGGGGATTTTTTATAATCTAGCTTTTGGTAAAAAAACAAACCAAGTGGTCAAATTTCGTGTTTTTTGAAAAGTTTTTGGAGGTAAAATAGAAATATCTAAAATACGAAAAGCCTTGGACATCCCTACCCTCTGAGCTATTTTCCCCCATATCTATACTCTCTCATGGCTCTATTTTGACCTCTTCTCTGTGTTTATGCAACCTTCATTAACAGAGTGAATTACTTACACCCTCCTTTCCCTTAGTATGTTTGTATGCCTCTCTATGCATCTCCACTCTACCTCCTGTGACAACCAGTAGGCTCCCCGTTTCTATTAATAGTAAAATGAATATAGGAAAGAAGGAGCTGCATATTATGGTAGAGATTGAATATGCCCCATTATTCAAAAGAACCCAGTGTACCAGTGTCAACCCTCAGGTTTTGCAGAGTTACAGGCAAATGGGATTGAAACATGTGGATTTGTGGGTTGATGGGGGAATCTATCCAATTGACCCCTTAAACAATAGATCTCCAACTTTCTTAGGAATCACAAATTTGTTGAAGTATGTGTGCGAGGGTGAAAATGGGTTGCTCGGTTACACTAGGCGACTCAATGATCAGGTGTTCAAAGTAATTACAACTTGCCAAGCAACCATAAAAAATTGCCATGATGTGATTCTTGCAAATCAACTTCATATACAACAGCTCATAGGACAAGTGGTACAACTGAATGGCACTATAATTCAACAAAACAATCAAATTATTTCAATGTAGGATACTATCCATGACATTGGTATCTCATATGAGGAGGCAAAGGCACAATTGGACGACTTGAGAAAGATCAATAGCAAGCTAACACAGGAGCGCAAATGAAAAAAGAAGCTAATCAATGAGTTAATTATGAATAGTGGCCAGGGGAAGTGATGTATCAAAGCATGTAAGGTAGCTTAGAAAGAGAACCTAGGTGCAGGTGAGGTTGGATTGTGTATTAGTAGATTGCTGAAGGCAAGTACATTGGAAAACACTTTGAGAAATCCTAAGTTTAAGGTTGTAAAGGAAAATGTGATTGAGTGCACATTAAAAGATATGTCAAATGAGTTCTCGGCTGGGGATGCACAATCTATTTGTGACAGGGCCGGTATTAGCACAACGACTTACTAAAAGATATTCAAAGGTGTGAAGGCTGGTTTTGGTCGTGTGCTAAAGAGAAATAGAATCATGCCTCTTTCTCAACCTTCAAAGTTAATAGAGGCTAGATGACAACTTAATAGAGGGGTTTTGGAGCTGATAGGAGATCCCATGCATGTTCAATAAGTGGAAACACTAAAGGTTGGGACAAAAAATGCATATGAGGTGAAGTTCACCAAACTCAACAATTACTATTTAGATTTGTACAAGGTGCAGTCGACAATGGTAATGTACTACAATATGTTTGTTGAGGAATGTAATGGTAAATTGCAGTTTGTTATATAATTAGATGAAAGTGAGGTCGTCAAAGGAGTAAAGCTTGAAAGAGTTAGTGTAACACTGATGAATAGAGCTTTACAATTCGATAAGAACAACCTAGAAACTTTAGTGTTCAATCTGAGCACCATGTGTGGTGGCTCACTGCATTTGAAGTTCCTAAGGAAACATTTGAGGTGCTGTAGCTATTCTTTATGCACACAAGCATTCCAAGCATCATCAATCATCAGGAACATGGTGAGATGCTCTCGGTTGAAGGGTATGGTCAATACTTGGTTGAATGGTATCTAGCAGGAGACTTGAAAACTTTAAAATGCATGTGTGGAATCTACAATGGTGCAAATACAAAGAATCCATGCCTATATTGCTTGATAGAGAGGGTGGAAGGAAAGGACGGAAAGAAGAACTAGCAAAGGGTGACAAGTGCTGCACCGACTCACAATAGAGAAGATCCCACTAAGAAGCCCATCTTCAACATTCCATTGGATCGTATTCACATTTGTTCATTGTATGCTTTTGTCAGAATCATGGAGAAACTTGTATATGAATACATTTGCTTTGCTTATAGGATGCAACTAGAAAAAGAAGCCATTGCAATGTGTAGGAATGTGGAGCGAGTGCTATAAAAAATTGGACTACACAAGCATCAAGTGACGATTGAAAAAGATGAGAAGAGATCAGGAAAATTTGGTAACTTGCCAAAAAAGCCTTACTTTGGAGGAGCAAAGGCTAGGAAGTTTCTCTCAGCACCCATTAATGAGGAAGGGAATGTCATGGTTCATAGGCCGCAAGACTACGATGGGTGGAAAAAATTACATTTTGCAATTCCTGATCAAATTAATGGAGGAAAAACAAGGTTGGTCAGAGCTAAGGTTTGGATAATTCTTAACAAATTGGCTCCCTTACTTTGCAAGATGGTTTAACAATGAAGATAAGCAAGAATTTATCAATGTTGTGTATAACTTCTATGAAAACATGGTGGAAGCGTGGAGCAAAAGCTCTATCACACATTACATGGTGCACACTAAGTTAATATTTTAAAATTGTATGAATTGTATAAACAGTTAAGCATAGTTTTACTCATGTGTGATATGTGTCTTTGTAGCATATTGTTGAGGCACATGGGCCATACTTTGCAGAAAAGGGAAGCATTGAAATTTGGTCCACACAAGGGATGGAAAATTCACATTGGATAGGGCGTGGTGCATACCAAATAAAAACTAATCATGGTGGAGGGGTAATTGGTAGCAATCCAATGATCCAATATCTATCTTGGTGGTATAGGATTATAGTAGCGGATGAAGCTAAACTCTTGTAAAAGAGAGCAAATGAAAGTGTTGAGGAATCAACTGCAGACTGGTTGCAGACATGATGGAATCACATTGTGTCACTAAAAGAGTGCGTTATGAAGCCTCAAGTGCCAAAGAAAACCATGCCAAGTGGCTAGAAACAAGGCTTCGATAAGGCACCAAATGGGTTCAAAGAGAGCTAAGATAGTAAGATGAACAATGTGTTCAGTGTGAATGCAATTCATAGTTTAAGAGAGAGTGTGCATCTATGTGAATGAGTCTTACAGTTTAGGGTTATATAAAAGAGGGTTTCACTTTCTATCTTATTCATTGAGTTCTCACATCTCTTGTGCAGGAAAGATAGTTAGGTCTAAGGTAGTTATAAATAAGCTTCCGCTCAGAGCCCCATATCGTGTTCAACCCCTTGGAGGATCTACTAGCTCAGATGCACCCCCTTCTCAACCTAACCCACCTTCCTCAAGCCGCCCACACAAGGGTCCTCCTTAGTATCCCCACAAGAAACACAAGTGGAAGCAAGGTACAGTGGCCTTGAGAGAAATTAGGAGGTATCAATGCTCTTTTGATCTCATCATTCCGAAGGCGAGCTTCTTGAGACTTGTTCACACGAGATTGTGCAAGATCTCTACCGCACAGAAAGTAGGAGGTAGTTTTTGGCACAAGGTCAGGATAGACCTAATTGCTTCACAAAAGAATAACTTCATTCTCTACAGTGTGCGTTGCAGAGGCCTTTTTAGTTGACTTGATGATAACTGATGCTCAACGCTATGCAATACATGCGGAGTACATCACTGTAACTCCCAATGACTTCCAACTTGTAAGAAATCTTCAAGCAGTGAAGGATGCATTCGTTCCAATGGAATGAACACAGTTTGTAATGTTATCTTTTTTGGGATAGTGTTATCCTCATGCATTGGACATATGACTATGTCCTAGTGCAAAACTATTGTATGTGCCCTTAAAATATAAATTAAATTTTTACTCTTGGCCTTTGCTATCAACTTTGACTATGCATCTTCACTATATTTTCAATTCTTACTTACACAGTTTTATTAGCACTGTCAATTTCAATAGGAAAAACATGCAAAAATTTACCATTTCTTGTCACAGACTTTACTCCTAATGCCTCTGTATAGTCTATGTGGTGAGAAGTTTCTAAGGGCCAGTAGTTACGATGTTGATTTCTCAATTATCCATCCATCCATAATTTTGGTGTGGGATAATTTTTAAAATACTAAAATATATCAGAATGTGTAGAAAAGTGGCTCCAAACGTCAGACTTCGGACCAGGGGTCCACATACATTTTTTTTCAAAAACAATAAATTGGGCTCTTGGCCACCTAATGAGTGCGCATGTGAAGTTTCGTCACATTCTGATAAAAGGTTATGGATTTACGATCACATGAGGGACAGTGCGTATGAAGTTGCATTAACCCGATTTTGGGGTTTAATGGGTTAAAAGCTCATTCTTCTTCTCATTTTCACTTCTTGCTTTCTTTGCTTCCTCCATTCTCACACCCCCAACCTCTGTCTCTTCTCCATCTTGTCCTCTTGGAGCTTGCATGGCATGCACCAAGCAAGCATGTCACCGTTTCGGCCCCGGGGAAGACCTCACGCCAAGGCCCGCCACATGGAGCACAAGGTGGAGCCTCCTCTAGTGCAGCAACAGATGCTCCCCATAGAGGACAAGGACCACCACAGAAGAAGAGGAGATGGAAACCAGACACTGTCGCCCTTTGGGAGATAAGGAGAATCCAACGCGGATACGAGCTTCTCATCCCAAAAAGTTCTTTTCATAAGGTTGTTTGGGAAGTCATGCAAGACTTGGAGCTAAAAGGGATGAGGAGATTTTGGGCACGAGTGCGGGATGGCCCACCAACAGGAAGGTGGACTGATGTTGTAGCTATGGAGGCCCTACAAACAGCTATAGAGGGGTTTCTCATCGACTTGTTCGATGATACACAGCTTGCGGCCATCCATGCAAAGCATGTCACAATCACAGATAAAGACATGAACTTTATCATTCGGCTTCGACACGGCAAGGGGACTCCTTCATAGGTTATGAGATTAATGATGCAAGGTTTTGTAATAAGTATTATAGCACCATAGCATCTTGGAAGGCCAAAAAATTATGTATACTCTGCCACATTGAAATATTTATTTATATATACATAATATCTCATGCGATGTGTACTGAATTCAAATAATTGAGTAAAGTTGTTTTGTTTTGTTTTTTAAAACGCACGACTCTTACTTTTTGTTTAACGTACGAACGCATCGAAAGTAGTAATACGTACGGATACGAGCTGTAAGCCGAGCTCCTCTCCTTGCCTTGACGAAAACTCATCTATATGTAGTATATCTTGAATGACAAAGTCAAATCAAACAATATATTTAGCAGCTAACCTAGAGTTATCAGAAAGCGGCGAAACTTGACGGTAGGGTGTGTCGGGTCCCCTAGAGTCCACCGGTGAAATCTTGGCAAAAAATGATGCTTGCAGAGCTGCACTGTCCAAAGTCTAGCATCTGAAAGTGGCCCTAGACACTAGACTTCGAATGGGGCAGCTAGTATCTGGGGCCACTTCCAGCCACTTTCTGGCCCCGTCCACTTTCTAGCAAGAAAGTGGCCCTAGACACCGAAGGACTTGTAGTTGCCCTATTTGAAGTCTAGTGTCTGGGGCCACTTTCTTGCCTTGTCCAAAGTCCGGAATTTGGGGCCACTTTCTTTGGAAATGGCAGTTGCATGCATCATTTTTGGCTAAGATTTCACCAAGTCTACACCGGTGTCCACCAAGATTTCACCAAGACTTTCCAAGTCCACTGGTGAAATCTTGGCCAAAAATTATTCCTACAGCTGCCCTGTTCGAAGTTTGGCATTTGGGGCGTGGTTGCAGGGATCATTTTTTGCCAAGATTTCATGGGTTTTGGACAGGGCAATTGCATGCATCATTTTTTGCCAAGATTTCACTGGTGGACTCCGGGAAGTGGCCCCAGATGCCAGACTTTAGACAGGGCATCTGCATGCATCATTTTTTGCCAAGATTTCACCGGTGGACTCTGGGGACCCGACGCATCCTACCATCAAGTTTTGTCACATAAAAATATATGATAGTTAGAAATCTCACCTTCTCTAGATCATCTTGTATCTTTATTTCCTCGTGTGTCAGCGAGGCACCTCTCTGGGCAGAGGGATCTACAAACTCCTTGGTAGGAAGCTGGGGCTTGTCCAAACAGATCATGCTGTAGTGCTTCAAATTCAGCATCCGGCACAAGGTAATCTTCTTCAACTGAGGTAATATGCTCTTGTGTTGCTTTGATGGCACTCACTGTATCTAAGCTTGTGCCATCATATCTTTCAATCTCTGCTATCGTTGGATGCATATCCATGTAATCATAATCGATCAAGTCTTCCATTGAATCCCTGACTAGGATGGAAAACAACTCTTCTTCCTTCATTTCCAAGTATTATAGCACATCTGATAGAAGCAAGTATTGTACACCATATACTTCAATGGGCGTCAAGGAAGAAAGGTTGGATTTGTCAACTTGTAGCTGTTCTGAACAAGATGGCATCATGAGAGCCAACCCTTGCTTTGCCACCACCCAATGTTCCTCTTCAACATTTATAAGCTCTTCAATCGGTTCTTCTCCAATGTATGTGATAGCAACAACCTATGGAGTTGTATCTTCATCGCTCTCCTCCTCTAGGGGTATATCCAATGCAAGGAGGTAAATTGCCAATGTACAATCATACTCCATGAGATCCAAAGGTGCTGTACCAAGTGCACTGCCCATAGGAACAGTGCATACTCTATGCGAAGGATCCACATGGGACATACACCTATTCACCACTTTTTGGTGATTCTTCCCTGCTTGAAATACCATGAACTGTTCCAGAGGCACCCAAGTCATGTCGGATCCCTCAATGGAGTATGTCCAGGTAGCAATGGTGCTCACAAAGTCTTCCAAAACCTGAAGGGGGGGATCCAGCGATGAGAGCACACTTTCAAGGTTGAAGTTCTTAGAGAAAACTTGAAATATCTCATCACCCTAGTTGGCAAAGATAGTCTTGTGGATCCACTCATCAAAGTGTGCGCGAGCATCCATCGTAGCAGGTAGAAGGGATGTGGTGGATATAAAGAGATGAAGAGAGAAAGTTAAAATGAAACAAGAACTAAACTAGTTCTACCTTAAAAACCTTAAGTTTTAAACCATTAAGGGATTTATTCCAATAAGTAGGGGATAATTTGATGGATAAGATGAAAAGATTTCCCAAGATGCTACAAAATTCTCTTTTTGTTTTGGATAAAGAAAGCTTACGTGGGATCAAGGCATGCTCGCATACGATATTTAGTTATGGCTTTACTTACGTATTTGTAAAGTTTACATGGATATGTAAATGTGTTGATCTAAAAAATATATAACAAGTGTATGATTTTTCATAAATACCATAATTGTTAAATATTGCAAGTTTGCAAGTGACACTATTCTATTGGCAAAAAAAAGCTGAAAATTTATAGGTGTTGGATATTACAATAGTCGTGTTGGGATTTTTAGGGAGACTCTACAATTTCTAAAATACGTGGAGCCACATACTTTCCGCTGGTAACAGTGTCCTTAGCTCGGCTTTGAATTTTCCTACCATCTAGTTTAAAATAGAAGCTAACAGGTGGATTCTGCATTTACATTGTAATTTCCTAGCGCATTATACTCAAGGGCCAATCATCCTCCATTTGCAACACTTGGGGCTCGCGGCCCTCACAAATGACAGTAACATCCACAACTGCACTTTCACATATGTCTTGATCAAGGCACAACCATTTACCCTTGAGCATCCTCCATCTACGATAGTTGAACACTAGGCATAAAGTTTGTCGTGTGACAAAGTACCTGCAATTGGAAAGAAAAGCTAGCCGATTCATCCCAAAGTAAGATAATAGTCAACTAAGAGAGAAATTTTTTACCTGAAACCCATGTCCCTTGTTGTGACTCGACACTCCACTGTCTCAGGACTATGAGTCATTTTTTATGTCCAAGTTTTGCCTAGAATCCTTGTTACATAATCCTCTGATGCACTTTTTACGATGTACGTGCTTTTGGTATGTCTCAAACCCTTACATTCCTTGAACATGTGTGCAAAAATTGCAATCGGTATGAACTAGCTTAGATGTACA
This sequence comes from Lygodium microphyllum, assembly GCF_053477565.2. Taxonomy (NCBI): domain Eukaryota; kingdom Viridiplantae; phylum Streptophyta; class Polypodiopsida; order Schizaeales; family Lygodiaceae; genus Lygodium; species Lygodium microphyllum. The sequence goes on along the minus strand of NC_141135.1, from coordinate 46,467,101 downwards.
TTCTTTGAGCCGGTGCTTGGCTTCATAGAATTCAATATGTCTGCTGAATTTTTTGTGCTACACATGTACAAAATGTTGCTACTACACAATGGCCATTCTATGCTATTGAGATTCGATATATGCATAGACTCAAGGGTTTCATATTCTTGATTCCCCTTGGGCAATATATACTTGGAGTCATAGAAAAAAACAAGGTCCTCTGTGAGCTGCTTAGCTGTATGCCCCTCAAAGAGCAATCTACCAATTTTGAGGTGGTAACACTTAAACAAACCTATGAAACTTTCAACATTTTGCCACTCACAGCAATTCGAAGGGTATACTTCTGTAAATATGAGACAAGTTGTTACATAGATATCATGAAATTTCTCATTCTCAATGAGTTGCAAATACTTACTATTTGCAATGTTTCATTGAAAGGGCACAGTGGGCGCAATATGCATTTGTTTTTGCATGAATATATGTTGTACAAATGCCTCTGTTACAAGGTGAGAATCAACATTCCTTTGTCTGAGAACTAAAATTTTACCCTTCCAGTACTTTGATACATATGCAATTGCAGATGCTTTCACCCTGAAAGCTCCCTTCATACTTGGACGCATATGTACCCAAGATGAGCAATTATACATATCAGCGATCCAATTCCCTTCTTCATCTTTTCTGTTACGTACTTCTATCAAGAGAATGCTTGTTCTTCTCTCAGGTATAGAACCTATGCATTAGATGTAAAGAAGTATGTATTAACCCCTAAATAATAAGCATTTTAAGTCTGTCTAGTAATCATCAATATGCCATACAAATCAACATGGCATTAAGAGATATTTACACTTTTGTAAACATACATAAACATCAATATTGAAACGCATGTGGATATGTACATCAACACAAAGTATAGATTCAATTTCAAGGCATCACTTTAATCATACCAATTACATGAAATATAATGAAAAGAATAGCACAAGAATACTCAGAGAATTTTGCCAAAATAAATTTTATTATAATGAATAGGAGTCTGATTTGACTCAATACATTGTATGAAATGTGGGTATTATAGAGTAGTTATTACAAGGATAACAACCACATGGCATGTTAAATCTTAATAGGCACATTGGATTGACACCTGAGATATTCTAAGACTCAACACATTGTATGTTATATGGATGATATGATACAAGAGTTTCATGGATCATTGCCAATTGGCATGGAGATCCGAATGGACGCATAGCACCAATAAAGTAGAGGATTTTTGAACTATCGACTTCCAAACAGATCCATATCATCTAGCACAGAGGAATCACTCACCACATCAAAATAGTTGATCAAGAATTATGTGCTTCACCTAAACCTTGTACAATACCTGCATGTACAAAAAAATACATGCATGAATCCCTTTTAGCAAAAAATATCTAGATAACTGTATGAATAGAAGCAACACAAAACATGGCCAATTCACCTATAAGCTGATTTGCTGAAGATAAGATTGAATCGTTGCTGATCAAAACCCATTGCAAATGATAGACATAAGAAAACATCAATCCCATCAAATATAAAAGTAAAAAATTAAATGAATAAGTTTTGGCACCACAAAATATGGCAGATTTACCTGTAAATTGAGCTACAAAATCTTTGTACTACCTTGTGTTAAGTGGTGCAACAACAATTGATCCTTAAAGTTAGAACTAGCATCAAACCCTATTGTAAAGATAGTAGAAAAGGGAAAATGCAGAGAGGAAAAGAGAGAGAGTGTGTGAGTACACAGGAGAGAGAAAGAAATGAGCACCTATCCAATCTTGCCCAAATTGATCTCTGCAAAAGACAATAGCAAGAGTTAGTATTTACATGAAGATATACTGAAAAAAGAGTAGAAAAGAGGAAACATAGAGAGAGAAAGAGAGAGGGAGAGAGAAATGAGCACTTATGCAATGTCACCCAAAATTATCTATGCAATAAAACAACAACAAGGGTTAGAACTAACATTATGTTGTATTGAAAATATATAAGCAAAAAAAAAAAAACAGCGAGAGATTAACACCTTTGCCTCTTGCTCTAAATAAACTCTGCAAGAAAACAACAATTAGAACCAACATCAAATTCTATTGAAAACACAACATAAAGAGAAACAACACATAGAGAGAGGGGGGAAAGAAAGGGGGGAGAGAGAGAGAGAGAGAGAGAGAGAGAGAGAGAGAGAGAGAGAGAGAGAGAGAGAGAGAGAGAGAGAGAGAGAGAGAGATGAGGAACTCTGTCTCCTGCCCCAAATAACCTCTGCAATAAAACAACAATAATAGTAAGAAACGACATCAAACCCTATTGAAAAAATAGCAAATAAGAGAAAATGCAAAGAGAGATGGGCATCTGTGTTTTGCCCAAAATCTGGAGTTGCTTGGAGAAGAAAGTGCAGAGGTAAGCAGAACACTCAAAACCCTAATTAGTTTCAGCAGGGAGCTTCAATGGAGACAAAAATTCACGAGTATAGAGAAGAGAGGGAAAGTGGTATGTTGCTCAACTTTTGGGTCAAACTGATTTTGTGAGAGGAAAAAAAACTGAAATTAAAAATTTACCAAAAAAATGAGGAAAATACAAGGTAAGAGAAACTCAAATTTTGTGTACTATTAATTCTCCCTTTTTTAAAATCCCCCACTACCCCTTTTTTTTAGTAGAAAACCCAAGATTTGGAGAGAGAAGATTCACCCTCCATGGATGTCAACATCTAGCCTTCCTATTGGCTAATCCAAAAGACCTACATCTTAAACTATATTATTTTTAAGGGCCCATTTGTAAGTTCATTTTTTTCCTAATGCAATGGTCTCTTTTGTTACATGTAAGACCTACTCTATGTATGATGGTTATGCCTATGGAGTGTATCTCAATTCATTACATTGATCATTTAATAGTTCTTGGTACCGGTTGCATATTTATTCACTACTAGTTGAAGCTATTCCTTGACAGTTGCCATTTATCTTGTATTAATATTTTTCCCTCTTTGGAATTGATTTCTTATTGATGTACTTCATTTTTAGCATATTATAATTGTTGTTTACTACACTATTTATGCAAGCAATCACCTGCATTTGATGGTTCTTTGCATTGAGTTTGTGGATAGCTTATTATTTGGTAAATACCCCTTGTTTTCAGATTGATCTAGTAGAGGTTTTGGGGTTGTAATGGGAGCTCATGCTCGACTACCAAGACCCACAGATTGCTTATTGTTCAAGCATTTCAAGCAAGCTCTAATGGCTACACCTAGTCGATGCACTTCTGATCCTATGGGTGTACTGAGCTCACCTTAATGCTTGAATGAGTGGCCTCCTCCCTCAAGCACTCTAGTAGCTCCACAATCCTAGATGCAAATTCAAGCAACCTCAAACCTCCTCCCTCAAACTCCATCCTCCATGGCCACATGTGAGACAAGAGAAGAGAAGAAGAGAGGAGAAGATGGAGAGCTTCTCCTCCCCGGTCCCTCACCCTCGCACACTCACTCCCTCACAATCTCACACTCCCTCTCTCAATACAAGCACACACAAACAAGAAGGAGAGAATAAGAGAGGAAGAAGAAGCCATTTTAGCCACATACTAATGAATGAGCTTCTTATTCACGTTTTGAGTTTATATACAAGCCCTAAATCCCTTGGGCACCTATCTCCTTTTTTACATGACTGGGCATCTTGCCAAGGTCCTCTTTTCCTATTTCCTTCTAGTTGCCTTATCCCTTCATCTATGCTCATCTAGATTTTATAATTTGCACAAGAGGGAGCTTGGCGATCTTTTAAAAATTTTGGTGACACTTTTGAATTTAAAATGCACCTTTACCTTTGACTTGACCTTTTGCACTTTTGGAATTTCCTCTCTTATTCATTTACTGAGTTGCCTTTTTTTGCATTATTCCATATTTTGAATTTTCTTTTTTTTCTCTCATCAGGGTTATTAACATTACCTCCCCTCCTAGTCAAGTGCCAGTCCCATGGCACTTACAGGTCTTTATTGATGAGGGCTCAATGATTTGAAAGATGGTCATGTGAGTTGATGATGGAGCCTTGTGGGGATTGGTCATGGGAGAGAAGCATGTCAATTGATTACGATGGTGGAGGCTGAGGGTATGTCAAGTTGATGGCAGGGTCTATGATGTCACTACTTGGTAGCAATCAAATGTATCTGCAAAGAGGAGAAAAGTGCACTGCCCCCTAGGGGATGTGTTTACCTTACCGTGCGGTGCATTGTGCTTGTGCTAGTGGAACTGGGAGCTAGATCAAAACATAGGCAAGCTTGGTGTTGTCCCACACTTAAGGACCCAGTTCATGCAGGAGGGAGGTGCAATGGGTGCATCTTAGGGAGACAGGTCTAACGATAGGCAAGGGTGACCTCCCTAGGTATATCCTACCCTTGATGTGCCCTAAGCATGAAGTGGGGAATCAAAATGGGCTAGGGGGTTAGGGACGGAGCCGATCAACTGAAGCCACCGAGACGCACCTAACTTGAGGATCCCTAGGTACAATGACTATGACAATCATGAGCTTCTTGCTTTTTCTTGTGATTTTCTTCTCTATTCTCTTGTTCTTTTCTTTTTCTCTATTCTCTTTCTTTTGCCATCTTTCTTTTTCTTCTTCTTCTTCTTCTTCTTTTTCTTCTTCTTCTTCTTCTTCTTCTTCTTTCTTATTCTTCTTCTTCTTCTTCTTCTTGTTGATTGTGACAAAGAGCTAATCTTTGTCATTGTGGTCATGAGAGGGAGAAGTGAGGGGTTTAAAAGACTTACTAAGAAATATTTTTCCCAGCATATATCCATTTAGGATCATTTGAACATTGAGGGGAGTTGTGGACAAAAACGGGTGGTCACAGCTAGTGAAGCGATTGTCACTCATGTCCTCTAAGAGGGCTATGTAAAAAGATGGTAAGAGGGCAATGCACATCATTAGCCTAGAAATTTCACAACTATCTATGCTGGCATTGAGATCGATAAATAGTGGTGGGAGGTAGTATTCTTGCGGAGTAGAGTCTTGCCTTAATAGGAGCCTAAGGTAATTACAAGTTGTGAGGAAAGAGGGGTTCGAGCAAGAGTTGAATTCATTGAGGGAATGGTCAATAGAGGCATACAAGTCATGCTTAGAAAAAGGTGAGCACTTCCTCGGGCTTAGTTTGACATTATAGATTTTTAAAAAGTCATATCGGCCATGGACATCTGGATTGAAGTCCACTCCTATCCTTCTAGGATATGGTGTGTAAGTGGGGTTATTCCTCTTGAAGGGTAGGGTGTTTCAAAATGACATCTAGGAGTCCATGTTGCCATTCCAGATTCACCTTCTCCACCTTGGCTGGCACTCTTAGCCCTTTACTGTTTTGGGCACCTCTAGGTCTTATTGATCTAGTTTATGTCAGCACAGAGGATTAGGTAGCTGACATATTTACGAAGGCTTTGGGCACAGAGAAGCTACACAAGTTCAGAGACCTGCTTGGTGTGCAGGAATTGGGATTGAGCTCGAGGGGGAGTGTTGAGATATCGAGCTCCACTCGTGATATGCCAGGGTGACCGTTGTGCATTTATGTCACCACTTGTTAGTTGCAGATGCGGTTGGTACACCGCCCATGAATAATAGCTAGATGACAGCTATCCTTATCTACTCTAGTTCATGGCTCAGTTAGTATGCCACCTTAGTTATTTGAGTTTGGTTTGAGACCCATATATAGTGTTCTTCTATTTCTTTGTATGAGAGTTCTTTTTGGCTTACACAACTAAGAAGAGGAAAATTGTTTTCAGCCTCCACCTCTGTGTGTATTCCCCCATTGTGCAAGCAAGAAAGCTACAAGTGAGACTCCTTCCTTCTCTCCCACAATCTTGACAGTTACTATATGTATATCCTCTACATCACGTGCGTTCAAGGCCTACTTATAAATATCCTTATCTGTGAATATTTTCTGAATAGAATATAATTCTTTTTTGCTCAATCTGTAAATAATCCCTTTACATTACACCCTTCTATAGGTAAAAAATGTATTAAAATGGTATTTTAAAAATACCTTATTTTGAACCCACGTGATGCACACATATATTCATAATTAATTTACCCAATACAAGTGGTAGAAGCATGCTGCTGCAAGTACTCTTTCATCCTAGAGGGAAGCACAGAAGCATCAACTAGGGATGCAGAAGCTCCCACATGAAAAAGACTCGTAGCTAAGTGCATGACATAACCAACCACAATAGTGTAAAGACCAAGACATCTGTCAAAAGAGCATACGGTATCTAGCCATGAAATCAGCCCATAACCATAATGGCAAACATGACTCTGCAATATATCAGACCTTATAGTAGCATCCAAATCAATGCTAGATTGGTAAGTGGCATAAGATCCTGCAATGGTCAAGCTCCAGGAGAAGCTCAAGTATCTGTACAAAAACATCCAAATAAGTGGCTTTGTAAAGTACATGACAGTAGACAAAGTGCATAGCCAGGTAAGGATCAAGAGCAACTTCTCTCTGACATGTATGGGCAAAAGCAACCCAACTAGCATAGAAGCTAAGCAACACAGAAGCAACAAAGCCATAACTACTAAAACCAAGCAGTCTCAAGAAGTCTAGTGATCAAGGATTAACCCGCAAAGAACCAAGCATCAATGAGCAATGAAATCTCAATAACCAACTGCAAAGACAATGGAGCAAGCACTGCTCAAAACATGTATCTGCATCCAAGTAAATCCAAGATCCATAATCAAGGCATTAAGGGCCAAATAGCATTCAAGCTGCATAAGTGATAAGCCAACCAAATGCAAGTCTATTCAAGCCCAAACATCTGCCATACTGTAGCCGAACCCAAAAGCATCCACATCAAATATTAGTCCCATAATGGGTAGCACGGGGCATAAACCTTGTCAAGTGAAATGCCAATTGCAAAGAAAATGACGGTGAACCAAGAATTGAGCTCTACTCTTTTCTCAAGAAGCATTCGGGAGCATAAACATCAAAGTGGCATCATCCAAATACATCAGCATATCATCCCAAGTAGTTGAGAGCACCCGTAGACCATAGGCATAACCAAACTGGAGGTAAAATAACATGTCAACCAAGGTAGCATAAATCCCAATCAACAACGAAGTGTCTGCATCCAAATCAAGGCTCAATAGCTCTCAAATAGCATATCTAAACATAAACTATGATGACCAAGCATCAATACATCCAACAAGATACCCGAATGTCGATAAAGAGCATTATGCATAAGTCGTCCCTGAAAAAACCTTATTGCCTAAACAATGTATAGCAGTAAATCCTTGCAAAAGTCAAGCTATGGAAGCTTAAACCAAGTCTTGAAGCATCTCAAAACATTGGGAAAACATCCCCAAAGCATTTGGGCATCAAATACCAAGCCTCAGGAGCATCACATAAGCTAACAGCATAACATTTTCTTGTTGTAAATCAGCTCAGATCTGCTATAGAAAATTCTATGATCAAAATTTGGCAAATCTGACATCACCATTGCATCCAGAGCGTGCCAAAACCCCAAGTTAGACTCTTATATTTCCTAAATCGGGTTCGGGATGCCCGAGATATGAGAAAAAATGGGATTTTTAAGCCAGATTTTGAAACGGGTGCAAAAAAAACGTGAGTTGACTATGGGGCTTGCTGGTTATGCTGAGGATAAGGGAGCAAATGGGGGCATACAAGGTGCCCAATGAAGCCAAGGAACACCTGCAAAGAGCCTATGAGGGCCGGGGAGAGGCGGGAGATGAAATCTTACCTCAAGGGGAAGAAGCCATGGTGGGCATTGAAGCTCCAAGCTCTAGGTCTTCAATCCGGGCTGAAGTAATACCAGGCCAAGCTCCACGATCAAGCTCTGATCCAAAGCTCTGATAGTAGTTGAAGGGGATGCAATGGCAGTGGAGAAGGAGAAGAGGAAGATGCAGGAGAGAATAGCACATACAATGTAGGTGATGTCTAATTGAACTAACAGCCTTATTGCACTATCATATTATATATGAATAAAGAATGGGTAGTCACAGTGTACACGAGCAGGCCCAAAGGCCTTTTACCCCAGCACATGGACTATTTGAAGGAAATTTCCATTTCTTTATTTAAGAATTTTAGTTTTCCTTAAGCATTTTTTCCATTTCCTACGTGTCTTTTCGCAAAAAATTATATGAAGAACGCTAATGGCGAGCCGTGGCTTCATGACAAGGACCTACAATGGCAGGATAGGAGAAAACCAGCAAGTTTTCATTCTCAAAGGAAGAGCAAGCAAAGTATGGCCTCTCAGTGGAGACGAAGGCCTACAACCAATTCAAGTTCAGGCACGTCCTGAATCTCGAAGATGTAGTCTTGGAAGAGTAGGCCATAAAGAAAATTGTGAATCAATGCAATTTGCAAAAGTACCTGGAGAAAGTAGGGCATTATGAAAAGTGCACAGAGTTCCTCCATACTTTCAACAAGAACCGCGATGCCATGACTGTGCGGTAAGGAGAGGACACCCACCAAGTAGAAGTTGAGCTGGAGCCCCAAGAGAGACACCAAGGAAAAGGGGATTCTACTGCAAGAAAATCTATCTTGTAACATCAACAAGCTTTTATTTCATTCTTTTGATGACCAAAACAAGGAAAACAACAAATCTTCATGTAGCATCATAGTAGATATCTCCCACGGATTTGATAGAATCAACCATATATTCAACATTTTCACAAAATCCATCAATAAAACAAGGAACATAAAAGAATACACCATTTTTGAATGGAAATCAATCACATAATATTCATCTTCAGTGTCTTCATAGTTTTCTCTCTCAATCTCTCATAGAAAGGTATATTGTTTGATAGAATTGGCTATCTCTGACTCTCTCTCTCTCTCTCTCCATCTATATCAATAGTACATCATCTCCTTTCTACAATACTCAATAATGGCACTTAATAATCCCTCTTAGGATGTGGATGCACCTCCCAAGAGGTATAGGAGGTATGAAAGGGCACCAAAGCCACTACAGTGTCTCTTCATAGCTCACTACTGTCACTATCACTTCAGCCTTCTCTTCAGTCTTCAGCAGCTGCTTCTTCTAGTTGTTTTAGCTCTTTTGAACTTAGATTCATCCTTTTCAAATGTTAGAAAAATTTTCCAAAGTCACACATACATTCTATAGAACACTTACAGAAGATCTATAGAACAGAACAGAACAGAGCAGAGACAGAGCAAAGATAGAGGCTCTACAGAAGGTTTACATAGGGTTACAAAAGGTCATCAGAACCTCATAACTCGTACTAAAACCATTCCAAACTATCAAAAACTATTCAATAAGCTTTTAAAATACCTCAACCTTCATCAATCATCAATCCATGCTTCATACGAAAGAAAATCAGAACAAAATAGAAGCTATACAGAATGTATCAGAACCAATCAAAACCTCAATAGAACATATCAGAGCCTCATATTTCTACTAAGAATCATTATAAGCTTCCAAGACATAATCGATATTATCCAAAACACTCTCAAACACTTCCATTAACAATCATACATCACTCTAAATCCATCAAAAATCAGCTATTCAGACCTCAAAAACAACAAAAATCAGTCAAAAATTCAATCTTTTTCCACTCTCAACATATCCCTACACTTAGAAAGGAGGCATCCTCGTGACCTAAGGAAAAGAAGAATATAAGTTCAGTAAATAGCTCAATTTGATCTTCTTTAGTATCTTCAATAATCACCCTAAACCACGACCCCAACTTATCACCTGTATCTAGGAAAGAATACTACTAAAGGAAAACATCATTATTCATTAACACATCTGATAAACAATAGAAAGTCATTATAAATTTGTAAAGGATATAAGAGGTTCTTCAGCTTTGCATCGTAGGCTTGCCATCCACCATCACCATCAATAGTTGAAAAGAGAGCTCTCGAACAAATTATTCAACCAACACGAACTCATCACATATAAATTAATACATCACAAACACAAACACAACCATTTGAATGGCACCTCCAAAAAAAATATCTCATTAAGAAGCATAGAAGATACATTCAGGGGTATCAGTGAAGATGATCCCTCTTAAAAGCTTGATGATTACGAAAGCGATCCAGGGATAAAGACTCATCTACAAAAGATTTTGGAGGATTCTGAAAGAATTGAAGGCAGCACATCCGTTCTAGCAAAACAAGGTATCTGCTAGGTAGACAAAGGGCATGAAAATATAGGACATCCAACTGTTGGGAATCAATGTTCACATTGACATTCATACAAAGCTTTGGAATGGCCTTTTGATCATTATGGGAATGCCTATGCATATACACTAGGTACCAAGCAAAATGGGCTGTCAATCTCACTAAAGGATCTAGAGATTGTGAATATTGTTGAGAAAAATAGAGGTAATTTTGGTACGCTTGACTAGCAGTTGTCCAGTCTCCTGGAATTAATGGCCAATTAATCTGTGGTCCCATGAGATAATCAGTTGAGCTCCATCCTCTTCTTCTCGAAATCTGTTGATCAAACCCTTCGTACCCACTAACCAACTGAGGGGGTTGAGAAATAAAAGTGGCGGGAGATGGAAGAAGAAGGAGTAGTTAAAAATTTAAGCGAATCAGTTAGGAAAGGTGTCAATAAATAAGCAGGAAAAGTAGAAGGTATATGGATAGATGGGGAAGGACATGGCGGAGAAGGGGAAAAGACTCGATCTTCAATGAAAGAACAATAGGTAAAGATTCTAGCAAGGGTGTGTATGGAAGAGACTGAGGGCACACGGAGTAGTCCCAAATGTAAGGAATCCAACAAAAAAGCAAAAACCACTGACTGAAAAAAATAAATTACCTTATTATTTAGAAATCTCAAGGTGATATTAGTGGGATCACATTTGGTTTAGTTAATGTTGATTAGTGTTTGGGTGATATTATTATTATTATTTAAAATGTAAGTTATATGTGTTTTTGTTTTTTTTCGTTTTCTGTTTATTTGTATTATGTTTGATTTATTAGGGTATCAATCAAACCTAAGTGAGAATGGAACCATCAGGCTTTAGTAATGGATCTGTATTTTTTTTGTAATTTTGCAGCTTATTTTTGGCATTTAAAATGATTTTTTATGAATTTAGGTTAAAAGTTTATCATCGGGATTCGAAAATAATAAGGTGATCATGTGTCAAGGCTTTTTCAGCTTATAAAATATCCCAAAAGTAATCAAATGTATTGATGGAAATTTCTATGATTTTTTTGAATTTAATTCTGATTTTTTGGGCTTTTTAATGAATTTTCTCAATTTTTAGTGAATTTTTAAAAAGATTTTAAATATTGTTATTTTTTTGTGATTAATTCTCTATATTATAATCAGCAAGATAAAGCAAAAAAATACTCAATTTAGTAATGAAATTTTTACTATTTTTTTTGTTTTTTAATTGAATTTTAATGAAATTTTTAATATATTTAAGTGTTTTTAGGTAATTTTAGGTATTTTTCGCGGGTTTGTAGAAAATCAAAGGAGATACCTGGGCTGTGTGTGAACAGCTGCATGTGCTCGGGGATGGCACGCACCACCGCACGAAGAAGACCAAACGCACGTCTTTGCGCGTGAACACCCACGAGCAGCTCACATACACATAGGCACACCTCGATGCCCGCTCAAACACACGAGCGTAGGGGACCACCGGGCAGGAAAGGGACTTGCGTGTGGGGGGCGATGGTGTGGTGGGAAAACGTTGGTTTTGTTGTGTTGTTGGGGTGTTTGGGGGAAGGTATTGCGGGTGGAGGTGGTTGGAACAGGGGGCAAGGAGGGGGGTAATGGGGTAGGGGTGTGAAAGGGGGCTAGGGTGGGGGTAATTGGGGTTAGGGGTGTGGTTAGGTTAGGGGGGTGTGGGAGCGGCAGATGGGGGGGTGGTTAGGTTAGAGGGGTGGCTAGAGGGGTGAAGAAGGAGGAGGAGGAGGAGAAGCAGCGGGCGGCGGAGAGGGAGGACCTGGGGGAGGAAGAGGGAGATGAGGGGAGGGCGCAGGAGGGAGGGCGTAAGAGGAAGGGAGACGAGGGGAGAGCGCAGGAGGGAGGGCGCAAGAGGGAGGGCGTAGGAGGAAGGGAGACGAGGGGAGAGCGCATGAGGGAGGGCGCAAGAGGAAGGGAGATGAGGGGAGAGCGCATGAGGGAGGGGAGACCCTGTGACATTCGACAGGTAAGTGGTCTTCTTTTTCTGTTTTTTTTTTCTTATTTTTTTCATTTTCTTTTTGTTGTTTTTTAATCTCTTTTTTTCTCGCTTTTGTTGTTTTTTTGGTCTTTTTTGTTTTTTTTTTTCCTTTTTTTAATTTTTGTTTTCCCTTTTTTTGTTTTTGTTTGTTTGTATTGTTTCGTTTGTTTGTGTTTTTGTCATTTTTTTGTTTTCTTGGTTTTTTTTCTTTGTTTCTTTTCCTTTTTTATGTTTTTTTTGTTTTTTTTCTCTTTTTTTTGAAATATTGTATTTTTATGTGTGTGGGTTTTTTTTTATTTTGTGGTTTTTTAAATTTGTTTTTAATGTATGTTGTTTTTTGTTTTTATTGGTTTTTTTATTGTTGTTTTTTTGTTTTGTGTTTTTTTTTTGTGTTTTGAGAAAACATTAAAAGGTGAGCGCACCCCTGTCCCACGCGCATGCACGGGGCGGAAGTAAAAGAATTTGCATTAGCGGGATCAAACGGGGCAAGGATGGAGACACGCGAGGCACAGAGGCCATGAGGCATCCCGAGGCACTTAAAACCAAAAACATGCGCGTTCACGCGCGACAGGAGAGACGCGATCACACGTCAATAGGAAGAAAAATTAATAAAACCCAAACCATACACCGGATTGAAAGACCGTAAAAATGAAAAATGTACCGTGAGACGAGGAAAAGATGACAAAAAACTACGACACAGGTGCCGGGGCAAATCATGGTGTTTACATGGGAAAAACACAAAAAAGGGCTCCAAAAATACATACAGGGATTATTATGGGAAAATCTGCTTATCAAAACACAGGGTGGAAAGAGGCAAAATGTGTCAAATAACATGTCCAACAAACCGATCACGTCAACACACGATTCCGACCTAGAGAGAACACGTTCGCATGGAAAAAACCCAAAAAATGGACCCGAAAATGGGCTCAAAAATTAAGACAAAAAGAACAAAGCAGCGAAACGAAGGACATTAAAAAGGGAAAATGTCCAAGGAAGGGGATTCACAAGAGTGTCACATCAAAACTCACTTCCGGTGGAGGTAGAAGGGGTTCACATGCAAAAAACACAAAAAAAACAGAACTGAAAACATATGAAAAATTTAATAACGAAAAATCTAGCGGTCAAAATCAGGTGGAGAAAAAAGGAAAAATGTTAAAAAAGGCTGGCGGGACACAGCAGTCAAATGAAACTGGAATTCCAGTGAAAATAGGACATGTTCACATGGAAAAATGTTAGAAATATGCACGAAAATGGCCCGAAAAAGTGCAAAAATTAATATCAGATGAACCGTGCATTGGAAGGACAGGGAGGAAATAGGAAAAATGTCAGGGGGGAGTGGGAGGACATGGCTGGCATAGCAGATTGTTGTTACGAAACAATAAAGATGCATTCACATGGAAAATCGTCCAATTGACGGGAAATGCTTCAAAAATTAATAACTTAAGAACTGATGATCGGAACAAGGGCTGGTAAAAGGAAAAAGTGGACCATTCGAAGGGACGAACATGGTTGTAAGGTTGGATGTGGGTTTCGGTGAACGTAGGAGGCATTCATATGAAAAAACGTCACCACAAAAGAGAGAAAGGGAAAAAGAGAAGGAACGGCCCCAAGGGTGGGGTGAACATGGACGGGTGGGTGGGGAAGGGACCCCATCAAGGTAAATTCAGGCCATGGCCTACATGCAGGATTAAAGTGAGACATATGCAAGGGGTATGCATCACAGACGCGCAGGGACTCGTCCCCACACTGAAAACCTTAAACGGACAGGGTTAGATGCAGCAACACAACCTGGGACTCGTCAACCGACTGGACTCTAGCGTCCCCACACTTAAAACATAATGTACACTTGCAATCATAAGAATACGATTAGAAAGACTTGGCCTGTTTCGCATATGGTCAAAGGAATCGTCACTGCTAGAAGGGTTGGAGTCGGTTGCAAGAGATACCACGGCTCACTCCAACGTTCAGCCAGCATGGCAAGGACCATGTAGTAGCGCCTAGGGAGATAGCTGGTTGATGAATCCCGTCGAGGTAGGTGTCATTGACAAAGGAGAGTCACTCAACTCATGGGCACTCAAATGGGATGAGAGAATAGTCACTCGCCCCATAACTTGCATCACGTGAGTGAATATTGATGGAAACCCAGATCTCACATCCAGTTTAGGAATCGACAAGGGAATGGTGTAGAGGGAGTATGCCAGGGTGTACAGTTGATGGTGCATCAGCGTGTCCAACCTGTCTAGCATAGGTGCAAGGAGGAAGGCCAGGGAGCCTTGTAGTGCAGTGCACAGAATAAAGTGGCATGTCATGTGATGATGGCAAAGACCCATCCTGTGGGTGCATAGGGAAACAGAAACATACCTAACGCCAATTGTCATAACATCCCTCAAGCCTCACCTCTCAATAATTGATTGAAGAAACACCATTCACATTCAATCCGCCCTCTGTCTCACTCTTTGTTGAAAGATACAGGAGGGCACCCGTTCCTAAAACCCATTAATGTAATCTTCACTGTCACTTGTGCAGAGGTTGTATACCTTGTGCACATTTGATGGTGCAACTGTGCATCCTGCCCTGTGCCAGCATACAGTACAAGAAGGAAGGCTAGGGAGCCTTATGGTGCAGTGTACAGGAACAGATCGTGCGTTGTGCATTGAGAGGCCCATCTCGTGCGTGCAACACTCCAGTCACACATCTCACCTCGCATTTAAATTGAAGGGAAAGGACTGCTGGTCATCACCCCACCCTCTGTCTCACGCTCACTGATAGATACAAAGAGCAACACATACTCACATCCCCATCCTGTTAGGATAAAAGCTTGCATCACTCAAGGGGTTGGTGATGAAGATCGTGTCAGCTGTTGTTGTCATCAGGATATTGAAGATGAGGCATACCCAAGGAGGCAGCCAACAAGTCTGGTACTTCAATGATTTATAAGAAAGGATGTTTATTAAAAAGGGCAGACGGATTGATATTGCAAAGACAGCGCACCAGGGGAGGTGGCTTCAAATTACTTGCTGGAAAGGTTCTGCTGGTGAGTCAGCTATCCTGAACTACGGGGTGTTACCACCTTTTCCACAATCAACTTCCCACCCAAGGATGTTTCCACCTTTTCTTAGAACGAGACCTGTTATGACAGGAAATTTCTTCCTTTTCTCCCATAACAGTTTTTTTTTTTGTTATTAATTTTTTCCTTTTTTTTGTTTACTAATAAAGAGAATGGTAGAAATACCATGTGTCAGGACCAACCTCGCCATCGTTGTTGGATCAGACAAGAAAAGAACAAGGTAGGGTTGAGAGGTATCTGTGAGGGGCTAGCAGAATGAGACCACCTCATGAGAAAGATCATAAGGCCTATCAAAAGCACAAAGAGAATGACAGTGCAACACCCAAAAGGGAAAGGGTGAGTTGATTGTGATTATCAAGATCCCTAGGGAGGAGGAAACTACTTCCTCACGCGATAGCCATTTATCAGAAAGGGGTCCTCAGAAGCGTCGACAACTTGCACTTGGACAGAGCCATTAGGATTGACAGCAAGTACCTTGTAAGGGCCCATCCACCCATGTTGAAGCTTGCCATGAAACTTGCCAAATCTCGAATCATAGGCCAGGACAAGATCACCTTCTTTAAACTCCTTGTGCTTGATGAAACTGTCATGATAGGCCTTGCGTCGCACTTGAGTGGTTTCTATACATTGTAGGGCCATCCGTCGAATCTCATCCAAACATTACAAGTACAGGAGACGGCGTTGTAGTGACTCATCATCTCCCAAGAGTTCTTTAACTGCCACTTGCAAAGAGGGCAATTCCAGCTCAACAGGGAGGATGGCTTCTGTACCAAACACTAGCTGGAAAGGGGTCTCTCCTGTAACTACCTTATGGAAGGTTCTATATGCCCAAAGGGCCTCTGTAAGTTGATTGTCCCAGTTGCAATGATGTGCGGCAATCGTTCTTGTCAGGATCGAGCAGAGGATGCGATTAGTGACTTCAACCTGGCCGTTGGCTCTGCGGTAGTAAGGGGTGGACTTGCGATGGAAGATCTTATATAGCTCCGTCATATTCTCCATGATTTTGTTAAGGAAATGAGTATCTCTGTCACTTACTAGCTCGAGGGGAGTGC
The DNA here is from genome assembly GCF_053477565.2 of Lygodium microphyllum. Classification (NCBI taxonomy): domain Eukaryota; kingdom Viridiplantae; phylum Streptophyta; class Polypodiopsida; order Schizaeales; family Lygodiaceae; genus Lygodium; species Lygodium microphyllum. The sequence goes on along the minus strand of NC_141135.1, from coordinate 46,450,857 downwards.
CAAAATGGGTGATAATATTTTTATACATGAACAGGGCTACGCTGTTACCATCATCCCGCTTCAGAGCTTTAGCTTCACACCACTTTGTGACATAATCCATACACACTCAGATGTATCTATTCTGCCTCCATCTGGTGGGTGGATCAATGGGTCCCAAAAAATCAATCCCCCACTTCTCGAACGGCTTTAGGGGAAGAATGGATTGCAATGGCATGACACTTGTTTTGGTGGGTTTTCCCATTCGCTGACAAGCATCACATCTCTTGCAGTAGTCATATGCATCCTTGTGGAGGGTCGGCCACACCAGTATCCTGCTAACAGAGCCTTTCTGACTGTCGCTTCTCCTTCGAAGTATCCACCACATGGTTCTTCATGGCATGCTTTCAGTACTATACCGATTTCGTCCCCTGCGATACATCTTCTCAGCACTTCATCTTTGCCCATCTTGTATAGTGCACTACCTAGCAAGGTGTAGGGAGCTGATTCTAATAGAAGCTTCTTCTTCTCACAGCTTGAGATGCCAGGAGGATATTTTTGATTTTCCAGGAGGTTGGCTATGTCTGCATACTAGGGAGTAACTATTTTAACTAGAAACAAGGAAGCATTAGGAAGGTCTGGATCATCCTGTTCCTCTTCTACAGTTTGAGGAATCCGTGATAGATGATGGCTAGGACATGGGAATGGTTAGTCTTAGTGACCACTTCAAAATCAAACTCCTGGAATAGGAGCAACCATCTCATTAGTTGTCCTTTGACATCTACTTTGTTCAACATAAAGGACAGGCCTTCATGATCCACGTTGAACTTGAAATGTGTTGACAATAGATAGTGTCGAAACTTCTCCTGTGCAAACATCATTGCCAAGCACATAAGCTCTATCACTGTGTAGTTCCGTTCGCGATTTAGAGAGTCACCTTTGACATAGGACAACACCTAGCCCTTTAACTGATGCATCTGTGTGCACATGAAACTCCTTCGTCTAATCAAGAGGCTGCAAAATAGGTGCTTGGATAAGGCACTGTTTTAGGGTATTAAAGGCTCCTTCGCAGTCATCAATCCAAAGGAAATCCGTATCTTTCCTTACGAGCTTGTGCAAAGGGGCTGCCTTGGTTGCAAAATGTGCAATAAATCTTTTATAGTAGCCCACATGGCCAAGAAATCCTCTCAATTGCTTGAGGTTTGTTGGTGCTACCAAGATGGCAATCTTCTCAATCTTCATCGAGTCTATTGCAATCCCTTGTGCAGAGACAATATGGCCCAAAAGAACTCCTGATGAAACACCAAAGACACATTTGTCGGGGTTGAGAGAAATCCCATACTCTCAGCATCTATCAAAACATTGTTCTAGGTGTCCCCAATGCTCACGTATTAAGCTACAGACACAGAAGTCATCAAGATACACCTCAATGAAATCATGCAGATGATTTTAGAAGATAGCCATCATTACTCATTGGAAGGTCGCAGGAGCATTACAGAGCCCAAATGGCATCACTCTGTAGGCATAGGTCCCCCATTTTTTGGTGAAGGTTGTTTTGGATTAGTCCTCTTTTGCGATTTGGACTTGGTTATATCCGCTGAATCCATCCAAGAGGGAATACAACTCATGGCCTGCCACTGTATCCAACAGTTGGTCTGTAAAAGGGATAGGGAAATGATCCTTCTTCATCTTCGAGTTCAGCTTTCAAAAGTCTACACATATTCAAAGTTTCCCATTCTTCTTGGGTACTACCACAATGGGCGAAACCCATTCATTGTTAGCCACAGGATAAATGAACTCGGCTTCAAGAAGCTTCAATAATTCAGCCTTCACCAAAGCATAATAATTAGGATTCATACACCCTTGTCTTTGCCTCTCATAGGTTTGGCATCAAGGTCTAGGTCAATGTGATGTTGGCATATTGTGGGATCAATCCCCTTTAGGTCTTTGTACGACCAAGCAAACACGTCTAAGTTCTCCTTTAGTAGGTCTCACATGACCACTAGTTCTTCTTCTGGAAGATTGAGACCCACTTTGAGGTGACGTTCAGTACCGTCAGTATCCAAGAACGTTACTTGTCTTTCACCTTCCACTTCGCAGATAAATGTCCTACGGATTGCTTCTGGATAGAGGTTTGACTCTTTCAAGGGAGTAGTGTCATCGTCTGATGTTCCACTAGAACCAGTGTCCTCCTTTTGAATAGATGACTCATTTGTCTGTTGAGATTGCTGAAAGGGTATCAGAGCTTTGTTTGCTTTTGTGTGAGTGGTGATTTCTTCTAGACTTAGGGATTCATCTTTAGAGGATGCGTCCAGGAATGTCACATAGCACAAACCTTCTAGAAGTCGTGGCTCTAATGGCTCTGGCTTCTGTTTACAAGGCGCATCATCATCATCTTTTCTCCAAACTGAATAGTCACGGCAAAAAGAGCCACTGGTAAACTTAATTATTATGCCTTTGATCCATTGCTTATGCAGATTTTGCATACTTTGTGGTCCATTGGTCAACCCAAATGGAACCATGGTCATTTCATCCAATATCCCGAGATCTTCGGCCTCTAAGGTCTCTGTAGGGACATCAACAAGATCATCCACTATCAGAGGACCTTCTTCAACTGCACTTTCATAACCTGCTTTTTTTTTCTTCCTCATCATTTTCACCCACTTCCTTTGGAGGCTCTGTCTCTGCTTCTGTAGAGGCTCTGTAGAAGAAGAACAGATCCTCCACCTCTGTGTCTATTTTTGCTTCTACTTCTGCTTCTAGCTCTGTCTCTGCCTACTGACTCTGCTTCTACCATGTAACAGGGGAAATAGTACATCCATGCTTCTATTTCACTGTCAGAGGTGATTTCAGAAGTCAATTCTAGTTGAGGCAGGAGGTATTCTCCCATAGACAAAGACTTGGCTTCCTTAGGTAGTTAGCTTACAGTGCCCACTATTAGGGATTGTGCCTCTATTTAGATCGGTTAACAGCCTCTTCATCTCCTGATGTACCATTTGTTACCTCGTTGGAGGAGTCAGTTATGACTTCAATGGATGTGGATCCATTATCTTTTTGCGATCCATACAATTTCAACACCGCTTTATTGGGTTTTCTGCCTAGGGTTAGAGTTCCTTTGAACCAGTTCGTCCTGGCTCTCGCTTCAAAAAGCCAAGGTCTTCCCAACAGCAGAGGGTATGAGGTCCCATAAGAATTTGGTTTGACCACCAAATATGTCAGCCAATAGTCTCTTCCTGCAAGGGTTGTTTTACGTATGGGAGGATGCCCAACGGTTTAATTCTGCTTTGATTTGCCAATCTGATAAGCCACTGCATAGGTTGAATTTCTTGCAACACTAAGTCCTTCATTGTCACATTCGCCATTATGTTTACTAATGAGCCTCCATCAATCAATGCATTTTAAATAAAGCATCCTTCTATCCATACACTAATCTTTGGGGTTCCAAGATCTAGGAAGGCGTTAGCCACATCCACTTTTTCAAAAGAGCGCAATCATTTTCCTGTGCCACTAAAGATGCTACTTCGTATAAGTTTATGAGGGGGCTTCTAGAGTAGTCAATGCCTTCAATCATCATCTTCCCCTCCTCGCCACAACCTCTTGGCCTCCATGCATCATGGGTAGAGAGCAGAAGCAGAAGAAAAAGAAGAAGAAGAAGAAGATGTTAAAGAACAGGCAGTATAGTTTTTCATCAATGACTCCTCTCCTTCTCCATGGCGCCATCTTCATCTCCTTGGCAACTTCTCTCCTCCCTCGATGCCCTGAATCTATATCTCTAGGCTCTAACGACAACTATCTCCTATAGCGACCCCCATATCTGCAAAGTGACATCATTGGCTTCTCCTTCTTCTTTGCTTATCCCGAAACCTAGTGCGCAGATCGGTCACTGTATGCTCACGTAGTGAATTCTGGAAGGTCCCCAAGAACAATGAACTCTACCTTTTTGCATAAATTACAATGTAAAAAGCATGAACGACAAGAGCAAGAGACCAATTGGGTTCAATCTCCCCCCATGCCTTGTGTGAGCGCTTCACAAAGCATTTATTTTATGTATATTTCCATCTTCATGCTCAATAATAGCCCAATTTACAAAAATATGACAAGCTTTTAGCTTTTGAGTTTGCTTTTACAAAAATAGAAGATAAAGCTAATGGACGGTGCTTTGGGGCCTTATTGGTCTTGGTCGTTGTTGAAGGAGCAATCCTTAATCTACATCTTCGAGTCAAGATGCTTTTGAGTTTTTTTCGACAACTGGGAGACAGCATCAGCAACTGTCGAAATGTTAAGTTTGGTTTAAAAGTGTCTAGGTCTTTTACCGAGTCATATTCTTTGATAGGATCCACGGGCTTCTCCAGCCTGCTGGGGAATGGGGCTACACCCATTTTCATCTTTTCTTTTTCTTCTAGCAATGGAAGCATAGGCACTTCTTTTGTTTCTAGAGGTGCTTCTGTATCGTCTATCTCGTGAACCTCTAGTCCTGCCTCTGGGACTGTCTCTGTGACTCTCTATGGCATTGCAGTGCTTTGTACTGCAATGTTCTGTCCTATACTACTCTGTCCCTCTGTTGGCAGGTTGAACTTCACAGTCTTTGCAGGGGAGTTATTCTCTTTTTGGACAACTGTTTCCTTCTTCTTGGCACATGTGATAGCGGCAACTTTCAACTCTACCAAATTGGAGATAGGCTCTTGTGCCTTCTGTTGGCTATTAGTGGCATTGGCCTTGACAGGGACTGGACTTGGATAGTCCTTTGCAGTGTGGCCTTCTCTTTTGCATCGGCTGCATAAGGGCTTGTAATCCACATATCTTCTAGGGTTTGGACAATTCAGTGAGATATGACCATTTTCTCCACATCTGTAGCATTCCACCTCGGATCTCTGACCACCGCCAGACTGTCATCCTCTGTAACTTTGAGAGGGAAACCTCCTTGGACCGAAATTAGGACCAAACTCCCTAGGCTTTTGTCCAATGTCTTGTGTTGTCATTTTGGATTCTAGCAAGTTAAATCTTGTATTTTCATCTTTCTATCTTCATTCGTGCATCTCTTTCAGAGAACAAATATCCTCTGTATGGTTCTTCCTCAAATAGTATGAATAGAAGGCTCCATGAATGGTTGGTTTTCGTGTACATTCAGTGGTTAAATATCCCACTTGATGGCACTTTCCACACCATGTATTAGAATGCATCACATCTCTCCCACCTCCCGCAAGGGTGGATATATTGGCGGTATTCACCTTTAGTGTCTGTAGCTGCTCTGTAATCACATCCATAAGCTCTTTCTTGATACTTGCGACTAAGTTGGATAAGCAGTCCTTCATATTTTCGCTTCCTGAAGTACTTGTAGTAGAATATTGGGAAGCTTCTGTAATTACTGCATACACTGGTTGGGTTGATCCAGAGGGTCCTCTGTTCTGGTTCTGATCCAGAGCTCCTATTGAGACTTGGGATTGTTGATTCCAGTTGGTAGGGTTCCACTGTTATTGGGTCACCATTGGAGGAATTGTTTGAGGCCACTATTGTTATGACTGAACCATCATTTGAGGCATTGTCGTCTGTGGTGACCACAGTGGATTAGGTGCACTATACTGCAGCATTGTTTGCATCTGGGGATAGGGGTAGGGAACTGTCCCTGGGACTACATTTGGTGAGTATACCATTCCTGGCATGGAAGGAGGTAAGACTCCTCTTCCTGGAGTCATTGACAACCTTGCTTCAACTTCATCATACAATCTTGCACCTTCCACTGCAGCTTGCAGATTGACCGGTCTTCTCAATTCCACGAACTTGCAAACTTCTAGTTGTAGGCCTCTGAGAAACACTCCTTTCTAGATACCTTCATCCAAATGATGGTTAATCCATCTCTTCAGGATGGATTCCATTCACGAGACATAACTTCTACTCTTTCTCCAAAGGAATGACTTAGGTTCATGAACTCCTCTCGCATCTGCTCTTCAAAACCTTCACGTGCTTGAATTTAGTGAGGAAGGCCAACTTCAAGTCATCCCATGTGCCAAAATTTCTTGTTGCTTGTCTCTCATACCACTGAAATGCCGCGCCTTTGAAAGTGGCGGGGAAGATTGCTAACCAATGCTTAAGGGTTCTGACATTGTTAGCCACACATGCTACCATAAACTCTGCTACATAAAGATTAGGGTCTTCATTGTACTCTCCCTTAAAAATTGGCAATGGGACTACATTTGCTGGCTTGTCATCAATATTTCAAGGACGAAATCTGACTAGAAAGGGGACCTTGAGTCGCCATGGGGGCTTCTATAAAGAGTGCTTTTAGGGAGTTAAAGGAGGCTTCTACTGCTAGCTCGTTCTTAGCCTTGATTCTTGCCTTCTCTCTTCTCACTTGACTCGTTCTAACACTTGCCTCTTGATAGCGTCATTCATCAGGGGGGTTGGCTCCAACCAATTGGTCTATACTCAACAGAATAGAATTAGAGAGGGCTTCAATCTCTGGAGGATTCTCTGGCCAACATCTCTTCTACTTCCTTCTTTTCAACATCTTTGAATTCGGCTTTCAAATCACTATAGAGGGGAGATATTCTGTTCTGAAAGTACCAAAACTCATTTTTCTTAGGATCATTGTTGTGCCTTTATCATAATAATGCCAGATTCTGATGGTTTCAATAGTGTGTGTTGTGAAAAACACTCTGTCTACCAACTTCCAATGGGTTGCTAATTGGACAAACAGAAGATTGTCAGTGCACCAAGCATCCCATGTATCTTGCTGTTGAGCATCCACAAACAAATTCCAACTCTTTTCCTTCTTGTTTTTGTGAACCTCCACTGACCACAACTCCTGAAGCTTCTTCACGATCTCCCACTTGATGATATCTTGAAACTTCTCAATAAATTTCCAATATTCCATGAATGGTCATTCTCTCTGTTTCTACCCTTCAGTTTGTTCCCAAACAATTTGCCACCAAGATGCTAATTTTTGTTGCTTCAACAAGAAGAGGAAATAGTCCACCATATAGAGCTTGCATCATGATGGTAATATGTTTTCGCCATTGTGGGATGAAATTCTTGTAGAGAGTGGCTTTGATAATCAGAATCTCCAACTCTTCAGTGGAAGAAGGAACTTTGCAAACATCCATCAATTCTTTTATCCTTGGCAATGCCATTTCTTTTATTTTCAGCCTCTTCTGATGCTTGTTGATGGCAAGTTTCCCCGGCTGCGCACCAAAAACATGGAGCCCCAAGAGAGATACCAAGGAAAAGGGGAATATACTGTAAGAAAATCTATCTTGTAATATCAACAAGCTTTTATTTCATTCTTTTGATGAGGACCAAAACAAGGAAAACATCAAATCTTCACGCAGCATCATAGTAGATATCTCCCACAGATTTGATAGAATCAACCATAATCTTCAACATCTTCACAAAATCCATCAATAGAACAAGGAACATAAAAGAATACACCATTTTTGAATGGAAATCAATCACATAATATTCATCTTCAATGTCTTCATAGTTTTCTCTCTCAATCTCTCATAGAAAGATACATTGTTTTGATAGCATTGACTATCTCTAACTCTTTCTCTCTCTCTATCTCTCTTCAGCCTTCAGCAGCTGCTTCTTCCAGTTGTTTTAGCTCTTTTGAACTTAGATTCATCCTTTCCAAAAGTTAGAAAACTTTTTCAAAGTCACACATACATTCTACAGAACACTTACAAAAGATCTACACATTATAACAGAACAGAAACAGAGCAGAGATAGAGGCTCTACAGAAGGTTTACAGAGGGTTACAGAAGGTCATCAGAGCCTCATAACTCATACTAAAACCATTCTAAACTATCAAAAACTATTCAATAAGCTTTCAAAAGACCTCAACCTTCATCAATCTATAAAATATTACACGGCGCAGCGAACAGAATCTGAGAAAGAGATAGAGAGTACACAACAGATAAGAGGAGAATCAGTAAATTCTTTAACTCCAAACAACTGATACAAAGATGGCTCTGTCCACCCGTGCGCTTCCACTGTGTGAAGCTTAGATGGCGATCTAGACAGAAGATAGGTGAAGAGTTTAAGGCTAGCTGGAACAACAACTCTGACTGGGTGAAAGATGAGTGTATGATGGCTGCGAAGGGGTTTAGCTTTTATAGCCCGCGAAGGTCGTTAGGTCGGCCTGCTGACCGACCTACCATATGGACCTCCACTAGTCGGCCAGGGAATATTCCAGGGAATATTCCCTTTACCATCGGGCCGGGGGCGCTGCCCCCGGACCCCCGCCAGGGGGGCCGCTGGCCCCCCTGGGACCCCCCCAGCCAGGAGCCGCTTCCGCGGCCCCCGGACCCCACAATAGGGGCCCCTTTTAACTCCCTTACCACGCAACTCAATGCAATGTGCCTCGAGTTGCTACCAGCTTAACCACTCCGTCTAACCCAAAGATTAGACCCACAACAGTCACCTTTTTGCCATCCGGTCACATAGACCTCATTTGATATACAAGTCAAGACCCAACCAATGTCCGGGCTCACATTTGGCTTCTCCTCATAATGGGGGCCTTACAACTTTGAGCACCATGGATCATTGGTAGCACCTAATGAGGGTGGGGCATTGATCATATCTAACACCCCCCCTCAATGTCCACCCATAGGTGAACTATCTCCTCGGCCCAATGCCGAGTCTCTGAAGATGAACTTGAAGCAGATCCTTTGTAAGTGCTTTGGTGAAGATATCTGCTCCATTCTCCTCTGTTGGACAGTAGACCAATTCCACTATCCCATCCTCCATCAAATCACGCACATAGTGATACTGGATCTCTATATGTTTGGTGCGTGCATGAAACACTGGATTTTTGGCAATGGCGATGCAACTCTGATTGTCACATCTCAACACAGTTGGTTCTTCATCCTGCACTCCCATATGCCATAGAATCCTTCTCAACCATACGGCCTCACATGCAGCAAAACAAGCTGCCTTGTACTCTGCTTCGGTAGAAGACAATGCCACTGTTGGTTGCTTCTTACTAATCCAAGAGAAAATTCCTGAACCCAAAGAGAAACAATAACCAGAAATTGACTTCCTGGAATCAATGTCTCCTGCCCAATCTGAGTCACAGTTCCCCACAAGAGAAGTTCCGAAACTGTATGTGATACCATAGTCAAGAGTTTTCTTCAAGTATCTGAGCACCTGCATCCCAGCCTTCCAATGACTCTCATGAGGTTTGTTTGAGAACCTGCTCAAAACACCAACATCAAAACTGATATCTGGTCTGGTGTTACACAAGTAGATCAGACTGTTGATCAACCTCCTATACCTCCCAATGTCTGCTAATGCTGATGTATCCTCGACGGATAACTTTGCATTCACCTCCATAGGTGTAGCTATCTCCTTGCACTCGGTCATGCCAAATGCCTTCAAGATCTCCCATGCATACTTCTTCTGAGAGATGAAGATCTTTCCTGGCTCTTGCCAGACTTCAATCCCCAAACAATAGTGTAGCAAGCCCAAGTCTGTCATTTCAAACTCAGAACTCAAAGCCTTTCGAGTTTGGTTGATCATATCTTTATAGTCACCTGTAATAAGAAGGTCGTCCACATATAGGACAATCACTACAGACTTTTTACCATCCCTGTAAACATACAAGTTAGCATCTGAGGCACATCTTTTGAAGTTTAGGTTTAAAAAGAACCTATCTATCCGCTGGTACCATGCTCTGGGGGCTTGTTTCAGCCCATATAATGCCTTCTTCAGTTTACACACTTTGTTCTCAGAATGGGGGGCCTCAAACCCTGGTGGCTGAGCCACGTACACCTCCTCCTTGAGGTCACCATTTAAGAACGCTGACTTAACATCCATTTGGTACATTGGCCACTTCTTGTGGGCAGCCACTGCAAGTACTGTGCGAATAGTGGTCATTCTAGCAGTTGGGGCAAATGACTCTTGAAAATCAAACCCTTCAACTTGTGACAATCCTTGGGCAACCAGTCTAGCTTTGTACTTTTCTAAGGTACCATCAGCCTTGTACTTTACCTTCCAGATCCACTTGGTGCCAATAACCTTCCGCTTTGCTGGTCGATCCACTAGCTCCCAAGTGTCATTCTTCATTATGCTGTCATACTCCGCCTGCATAGCATCCTTCCATGATGGATCTGCAAGTGCTTCTTCTAAGTTAGTTGGCTCCTTTACTTCTCTCATAATCTCAACCATCAAGGCCATATTGACTATGTGAGCAGAAGCCCTCCTTTGCTCCTCTATTCTCTGAGACCTCCTTGGTCCGTCTGCCTTCTCCTCAACAGATGCAGGCATAGGATTATTGTGGTCATAGAGCTGCTTCACCCAGCGCGGCAATGGCTTTTCCGGTGGGGTGATGTCAGGTTGATGAACTTTTTCCTCATCATCTGAAGATGATGCTTCCTCCTCCTTAAGGATAGGGATAGCTCTTGAGACAGGTTCATAATGGACTACTTCTTCGCTTGATGATAAAGTGGAAGAACTTGCCTTCTCCTCCTCCACTGTATGCGGCTCCTCCTTGAACACCACATCACGACTCGCAATGATCTTCTTTGCCTCTTGGTCATATAACTTGTAAGCCTTCTGCTCATCACTATAACCCAAGAAGATACATTTTCTGCTTTTTGGTTGTAACTTGTTTCTCTTCTCATCTGGAACATGTGCATAACATTCACATCCAAAAATTCTGAAATGTGAAACAGATGGTTTCTTACCAGTGTAAGCCTCATGAGGTGTTTTTCCCTTGAGAGCCTTTGTATAGCTCCGATTTAGAATGTAGACTGCAGTATTAACAGCTTCAGCCCAAAAATGGTTAGGCAATCCCTTGCCCTTTAGCATGCATCTTGCCATCTCCACAATGGTGCGATTCCTGCGTTCCACAACACCGTTCTGCTGAGGTGTGTGAGGCGTCGTCAATTGACGCTTGATCCCTTTGCTCTTGCAAAAGCCTTCAAACTCCTTTGAGTTGAACTCACCACCACCATCTGTTCTAAATTTCTTCACACTTTTCCCTGTTTCATTCTCAACAAGTATTAGCCATTCTTTAAACTTACCAAAAGCTTGAGCCTTATCACGAAGGAAGTACACCCACATCTTCCTACTGTAGTCGTCGAAAATCAACATAAAATAAGAAGATCCCCCCAAGGCCTGTGTAGGCATCTTACCACACAAGTCAGCATGCACCAACTCTAGAGAAGCCTGTGCTCTATTCTTGCTTTCTTGTGGAAATGCCTTTCTTTGTTGCTTGCCCATCATACAAGCTTCACATGGTTCCTTCAATTCAGTTATTGTAGATAGGTGAGCAACCATACCTTGCTTTTGCATCTCCTTCAATACTGCAAATCCGATGTGTCCAAACCTTTCATGCCAAAGCTTACTTGTGCCCACTCTAGCGGTGGCTATAAGAGCACTTAGCTCATACAAGTTGTTCATTCTTTCTCCTTTGCCAACAATTGTGCCAGCACTATCAATAATTTCTGCACCTGTCTTCTTGAACCTCACTTCATGACCAAGATCAGTTATGGCAGCAACTGATAAGAGATTTCTCCTGATTTCGGGAACATACAACACATTTGAAAGCTTTTTGACTTCAACATTTGCAGCAACAAAAGAAATAGTACCTGTGCCCGCAGCAGGGCATTTAGCATCATTTCCAACCGTCACAGTGATGGATTCTTGTAGAGGCTGCATAGAACTGTATAGACCTTTCTTGTGGGTCATGTGACGGGAGGCCCCACTATCCAACACCCAAGAGTCAGTGGTAGATTCTTCTTGCGCCGAGGAGCACACTTCCTCAATGGTCGCCATGAATAATTCCAACTCTGCTTCAGCCGTATTGACTGTCTCTTTCCCTTTACTTTTAAGGGTACCATTCTTTTCATCTGCCTTCTTGACACGACAATCTGCAATTGCATGTCCTTTCTTCTTACAGTAGAAGCACTCTCCTTGAAACTTCTTCTTGCCGCCCTTCTTCTTTTTGTCACCATCATTTTTGGTGGAGTAAACACCTTTGCCTTTTGCATTGGCAGAGAATGCAGCATCTCCATTGTTGCTTCCTTCTCGGGCTTTCAGCCTCAACTCCTCCTCCATTAATAATGCACAAAACTCCTCAAAAGTCAAAGCTTGAGGTCTCACCTGAGTATTAAGGGCAGTTACTAGTCCATCAAACTTTTGTGGACAAATCCGAAGACACCTCTGAGCTAGCTCTTCGCTAGTCTTTTGTATCCCAGCGCTAGCCATCTGGTCGCGCAGATTCTTAATCCGAGTGATGAATGCTTCAACCGTCTCTCCTTCAGCAAACTTCTCCGCTGCTAGTTGATTCTCCAAGTTTTGAATCCTTGTTTGGTTTCGTGTTTCATACTGACTCCTTAGTACATTCCAAGCCTCTGACGCTTTGGTTGTATGCTGAATCAGAGTCAAAACACTGTTAGAACAGCTTGTAACTAAGGCACGCAATGCATCTGCATTCCTTCGTTTCCAAGCTCGTAGAAGATCTGCATTCGGAGGAATCATCACACTAGGATTTGATGGGTCAGGGGTAGGCTGTGGTTCTGCGTCAGTCCCCAGCACAGTCTCCAGAAGCTCATAAGAATCAAGTATAGTTGTAATTTTGAACTTCCACAAGGTGTAGTTTGTACCATCTAACTTGCCTTCGCTGAAGGTTGGTGGACGAATCCTCAGTGTTTGAATAGCCGGTACAGCAGCACCACCTCCTGCACCGCTTCCTGATGCGCCAGAACTGCTTCCCGGAGTCGACATCGTTTCTCTTTGCTGTTGAAGCCTTTGCCTCTTGCACGCTCTCCGATCTCTAGAGCCCCTTGGGCTCTGATACCATGTAAAATATTACACGGCACAGCTAACAGAATCTGAGAAAGAGATAGAGAGTACACAACAGATAAGAGGAGAATCAGTAAATTCTTTAACTCCAAACAACTGATACAAAGATGGCTCTGTCCACCCGTGCGCTTCCACTATGTGAAGCTTAGATGGCGATCTAGACAGAAGACAGGTGAAGAGTTTAAGGCTAGCTAGAACAACAACTCTGACTAGGTGAAAGATGAGTGTATGATGGCTGCGAAGGGGTTTAGCTTTTATAGCCTGCGAAGGTCGTTAGGTCGGCCTGCTGACCGACCTACCATATGAACCTCCACTAGTCGGCCAAGGAATATTCCGCGGCCCCCGGACCCCGGACCCCACAATAGGGGCCCCTTTTAACTCCCTTACCATGCAACTCAATGCAATGTGCCTCGAGTTGCTACCAGCTTAACCACTCCGTCTAACCCAAAGATTAGACCCACAACAGTCACCTTTTTGCCATCCGGTCACATAGACCTCATTTGATATACAAGTCAGGACCCAACCAATGTCCGGGCTCACATTTGGCTTCTCCTCATAATGGGGGCCTTACAACTTTGAGCACCATGGATCATTGGTAGCACCTAATGAGGGTGGGGCATTGATCATATCTAACACAATCATCAATACATGTTTCATACATAAGAAAAGCAGAACAAAACAGAAGCTATATAGAAGGTATCAGAACCTCAGCAGAACCTATTAGAACATCACAGAGCCTCATATTTCTGCTGAGAATCATTATGAGCTTCCAAAACATAATCAATATTATCCAAAACACTCTCAAACACTTCCATTAATAACCATACATCACTCTAAATCCATCAAAATTCAACCATTCAAACCTCAAAAACAACAAAAATCAGTCAAAATTTTAGTCTTTTTCCACTCTCAACATGAGCTGACCCCAGCGGGTGGAGAGAGCGTTGGGCATGCCCAACAAAGTTGAAAGACATCTGAAAAGGGATGTGTACAACATGCTAGCAATGGACAAAGTGCTGGTCCACATTGATGATGGCATCAACTTAGCTGATATCCCCAACCTAGAAGTCCAACTATAAGCCAAGATGGTGCATCCCTTGTTTTCCAGCCAAATGTACAACACATTGATGAGCAGGATCAATGTGCTAATGTTGGAATACATCGCAACCAAGTCTTTAGATGAAGTGAACTTGAACAGCTTCATATAGAAGATGATCAAGACCAAAGGCATTGGCTACAGGTGGAAGAACCATAGGTGGAGAGTCCTTAGCCTCCAAGGCAAGAAAGAAATCGTCATCTGAGGCCTCGACCATTGGATTTGGTGGGGTTTTGGCTGCCATTATCAGGGAGGACTTGGGGGAAGCACAATGTGAAAAACGAGTTGATGAGACACTAGATAGGTCACCTCCCCACCAAGAGCAGGATCAGTCCAATGAGAGAACCATGAGTGACGAAGAAGGAGAACACGAAACACGGAAGGGGCCAAAAATTCCAAGAAGAAAACCCCCCAAAGGAAGCCAGAAGAAGAAAGAAGGAAGAAAGAAAAATCTGACTATCTCAAGGCCCAAAGGGAATCCAAGAAGGTAGAATAAGAGAGAAAGAGAAAGGCACATGAAGAGGCTAAGGAGCTTAGAAGGAGAGAAGAAGAGGACATAGCCAGGGTCATTCACATGTCAATGGAGAAACCCTCCAGAGAGGAGGAGTTGGCTGCCATGAGCTTGCACAGAGAAGAAGGCCCATGGACAAGTTCCAAAGTGCGAGAAATTATGCCATCCCTAGTAACAGAAGGCAAGAGCAAGGGTTTGATTGACCCTATTTCACATGTCCTAGTGCCTACCACCCCAATCTCTGCCCCCACCCAAGGCACATCAACTACAGCAAATGCCAGTAACCTTATGTCCTAGGTGCAATTTCTAGTCGATAAAGAGATAGCTCGGGATGCAATTGGAGGAACCCCAGTGACAGGAACCCCAATGACAAGAACAAAGAGGTAGGCAACTTTAGATGCGGAGTCAAGACAAGATTCTAAGAGATAGAAGATAGAAGCATCCACAATGACTACCCCTATAACAATGTTGTCGTCTATGAATTATGATGATTATGTCAAAGAAATCCTTTCACAAATGGAGAGAGAAAAGGAGGAGAAGAAGATGGATGTTGCTGAGTTAGAAGTGAAGAAAGATACACTAGCAGCCTTCTAGCTTGAGAGAACCCGCCAAGTGGCCAGTTATCAAAGAGAAATAAGTGAGCTAAAGGTGAAGCTTAGGGATAAGGAGGAGCAAGAGGAAAGCTGGAAAAAGAGTCTTGAAGATGAGAATCAAGGGCTAGTGGGACTTCAAAGGGAGTACAAGCTCCTGATCCTGCAACAAGAAGAGCTGCAAGGATAGATGAAAAGAGTCCAAAATGCCATGGAGAAGTTCACAACTAGAGAAGAAGAGAGGGCCCAAAGATATCAGGAGAACATGGAAAATTTGGAGAAGAGGGTGGTTGTAGAACTAGAAGAGCAGAAGAGACTAGAGAGTGAAATTGAGAAACAAGAGCAGAGAATAAGGGCCTTAGCTCGAAGGCATAATGAAAGCTTGGAAGAGATGAAAAGAAGAGAAGATGAATGGGTGGGCAGGAGTGAAAGAAGATTAAGAGACCTAGCGAGCCGACTAGCCCTTGCAGAAAGTGACAAGGTATTAGCAAAAAGCAGGGCAGAGGCTATGAAAATAAGCTTGGAAGCCCAACAATGCGCCTTCCTCAATACTCTCTTGGATGTCACACAATTAGAAGAGGAGGAGGGCATTGAGTCACTAAGGAAAAAGCTAGAGATCACCTGCAGGGCTCTAAGACATGGGCTGCATATGCAACCACAGTAGGAACTAGCCAAAGCCCATAGGATCAAAGAAGCTACTTGCTAAGGGCAGGCTTGACTTTGCAAGAAGTGGACTCTCTAGGCGCTAAGGAAGGAGAGCCACAAGAGCACAGAGGAGAGGAGATGCAAAGGCCGATTGAAGAAGTAGGACCAAGCTTTGAAATGGGGCAGCAAGATAAGGACTTAGTCCCACAACCTCCCTCTCCACGACCAGAAGTACAACAAGATGAAGACACCAATGCAAAAAGGAAAGGAAAGATCAAAAGGAGGAGAATAAATATGCTGGACCAGGCATGGAGGAGGCTGAGAACTCAACTAATACTAACCCCAAAAGTGCCTATCCCTTCAAGAGAAGATTGTTTCCCAGTAGATTGGAATGCAAAACTCATAGTATGGGAGTAGAAGAAGAACAGTTGTGAACCCTTTGACTTTAATTTTTGATTTCCCACTACATTGAGCAAAGCTCTATCAACCAAGGTGGAAGAGGTGATTAATGTAGGAAGAAGGCTGGGAGACATGTGAGTTTTCGAAAGAGTGAATAATCCTAACTTCTGGGAGAACAAGGGTAATAGTCATATAAATCAAACTTCCTACTATGCGTCTGTACATAGTAGGGTCTTCCAGAAGCTCACCTGCATCTGCGCTCAGCTTCACATTCTGCTCCAAAGGAACTGAAATAGGCTTACAGCCTGTCATCCCATATTTGGACAGCATGTCCAATCCATACTGCCTCTGTAAGAGCCATATCCCACTTGGTGATCTAATCACCTCAATGCCCAAGAAATAACGCAGCTCTTCCAAATCCTTCATCTCAAACTTCTGCTTCAATAGCATTTTCACATGAAGGATATCTTCATCACTATCACCTGTGATAATCAAATCATCAACATAAATGACAAGCAGCATAATACATTTCTGTGTTTTTTGCACATAAAGTGAGAAATCTACCTTGGAAATCTGAAAGCCAATAGTGACAAGATACTATCCTATCTTGTCAGACCATGCTCTAGGTGCTTGCTTCAAGCCATACAATGCTTTCTTCAACCTGCAAATAAACTCAGGATGAACAGCATGCACATAACTTGGTGGCTGCTCCATATATACCTCTTCTTGCAAATCACCATGCAAGAAGGCATTCTTTACATCCATCTGATGTAAAGACCATTCCTTTGATGCAGCCATAGCAATGACTGCTCTTACGGTTGCCATCCTTGCAACCGGACTGAATGTTTCTTCATAATCAATACCATATGTTTGTGCATACCCCTTGACTACTAATCTTGCCTTGTATCTGTTCATAGAACCATCTGCATTGTGCTTCACCTTATAAACCCACTTATAGCCAATTGCATTCTTACCTTTAGGCAAAGGTACCAATTCCCATGTAGCATTTGCTTCCAAGGCATCCATTTCTTCATCCATGGCTTTCTCCCATGTTTCTTTTCCCATGGCTTGCTCAAAAGAAGTGGGTTCTGGTTCTTGTATCACTTTGACCATATGTAGGTTCACTCCCAGGTGCTCTCAAAACATCCCTGGTCTTCCTTACTCCAGGTGTAACAATAGAAGGAATACCCAACTCATCATCAATGCTCTGTTCTGAGCCACTGGATTCACCATCCACATAAGAGTGACCTGCATTCACATCAAACATGGGCTAATCTACTTCTCTTTTCCTTTTCATGATACTTGAATACCAATATCTGCATTGCTTTGAGGAGATTCTCCTGATCTCAATCTGCCTGTCCATGGCGAAGAATGTGAACCACTGCTAGAAGACGTTGCAGGTCCACTAATATTTTGTGACTGCTGCTATGAATTCTGTGCAGCATTACCATTTTGTGCGTCTACATCATCAATCACATTTACTGGTTTATACCAGCTACTCATCTCATCAAAAACAACATCTCTGCTCACTGTAAACTTACGAGTAGAAGGGTTATAGCATCTAACCCTTTCTGCTATAGAGAGTAACCAATAAAGATGCACTTCTCAGCTTTTGGATCCAACTTGGATCTCAACTCATCTAGCATAGGCAATGTAACCAAAAATCTTCAAATGAGAAATATCTGGTTTCCTACCAGTATACCTCTCCTCTGGAGTCATCCCATGTATTGCTGCAGTGGGAGTCATGTTCATTATGTAGACTGCTGTAGCAACTGCTTCAGCCCAGTAAAAATCTGGCAAGTCTTTTTCATTGAGCGTGGCACGAGATACCTCTCCAATATGCCTATTTTTCCTTTCTGCAATTCCATTTTGTTGTGGGGTATGACTGCATGAATATTGCTGCTTTATGCCATGCTCATGCAGGAACCTTGCAAACTCATTTGAGAGGTACTCTGACCTTAGGCATTTTATTTGCAGACCTATTTCTTTTTCAACCATAGCTTTAAGAGTTTTGAAATGCCCAAAAACTTCACTTTTATTTTTCATAAAATGCACCCAAACTTTTCTGCTATAGTCATCAATAAAAGTGACAAAATAATGACAGCCTCCAAGAGATGCAGCTTTAGTAGTCCACACATCAGAGTGGATTAATTCCAATGGCTTCTTACTCTCTTGAACATGTCTAGGAAATGGTTTCCTTGCCTGTTTTCCAAATTGACAGGCTTCACATATCTTATGCATTTCTGCAACCTTGAATTTAGACAATCCTACAAAAATATTTTGGGCCTGCATTGATTTAAGTCGTTGTACACTAACATGACCAATGTGTTTATGCCAGATATCAATATCTGCAACTACACCGGTCCCATGTGCAAACATTGCTGCACTCAATTCAGACATGTCTGCATCCAACGTAAACATTCTGCCCTTCTTCTTTCCTTTTGCTATCAAGCGACCTTTATTTTTCATATCCTCAACAAAGCATCCATGAGGATTAAATCTAACCTGCAAGCCCTGCTCAACCATTTGACCAACAGAAACCAGATTCTTGGTGATATTCGGGACATGAAATACATCGGACAGGTATTTCTTTTTCCCATCCTGCATAGACAAAGGAATTTTTCCAATCTGCACAATAGGACGTGTAGTATCATCACCAGTCTCCACAAATCCTGGTTTTTCCATTTTCCTTGCATCCTCTATCCATTCTGTATGACCTGTCATGTGGTTTGATGCACCTAAGTCAACATACCATACATCGTTGCTTTCTTCTGCACTTGTCACAGAATTATTCATGTGCTGCACCATAAACAAATGCTCATTTCTGTCATCTCCCTGTCTACTAGAAGATGCATAATTCCCTTGTTGCAATTTTTCATTCATGATGTCATTCTGCTTTTTATAGCAGTCCTTAGCCATATGACCCATTTTACCACAGTAGTAGCATTCAACATTGCTGTTTGCATTTTGGCCTCTTTGCCATCCACCACGACCTCTTTGGCTCCCCCTGCCTCTAGAGTTACCACGTCCTCATCCATAGGACTGGTTTTCTTGAGTTTGCTGCATATTCTGATTTCTACCACGGCCTCCAGATCGGCCTCCTCTACCTCTGCCTCTACCTCTTCCAGCATTTGAGTAGAAGATAACTTCTTTTGAAGTTCCTCCTAAAGAAGATGCACCAGCATTTCTGTGCTCCTCAGAAATTAGAAGAGCAATCAACTCCTCAAAATCAGGAAATCTTTCACGGACGGAAATGGATGTTCGGAACTGTGCATAATCCTTTCCTAGACCATCCAAGGTCACAGAAACTAAATCATCATCTTCCACTGGTGACCCAATGGAAGCAAGTGCATCTGTAATCTTCTTCACCTTCATGTGGTAGTCATTGATGCTCATATTTTCTCTTTGCACATTATGCAACTCTTGCTTGAGCTGCATTTTCCTGGCTTGCGTATTTGTGCTATACATTTTTGACAAAGTATCCCATGCCTCCTTTGGCATATTTGCATCTTGAATATGCACAATCATAGAGTCTAAAATGCTGATAGACAGCCAGTACATAACTTTCCTGGCTCTCTCATGCCATGCTTTAAATGCCTGCATTTGCTGTTGATTGGGAACATCAGGAAGAACTGGTTCTTCTTCATTTCCTGCAACAAATTCCCAATATCCTTTTTCCATAAGGAAATTCGTCATTCTAAACTTCCATGCTTGGAAGTTGTTCTTGTCAAGCTTTTCAGTGACAATCTGTGAAAGAGAATCAGATGCCATTACAGAATAGTGCAAAAAATTTTATCACTGCAAAGAACACGGCTTCAGCCTCACAAGGGCAAATCTGCAAAACTGACGAAAGTGGTATTTGACCACACAGTCACTTCCTAGTGACGATTTTGCATCAACAGGCAACAAGGATGATTCTGTAACTCCCAACGTCTCTGCGCACAAGCATACGATGCAATTTTTACAGTAACTTTTCACCGACTTGTAGAACAGTGGTCGCACAACATAAAATAGGGTCTTTTCCTAAGTGCGTGCAGAAAACTTCCGCCTCCAAAACAGGTCCCGAAATGGCCTCAAATCAAAAAAACAGGGTCACCGAAGGCTAAAGCCGCGAAGGGCTCTTGCTTCACCACGAAGGGCATCTCAACCTGAGACAATGCAATGTTGCAATTTCCGGTTGTGCTACCTGCTGAGATCTACTCCCAAAACAGAAAATGAAGGCAACACTGCTCCTCTTACTAGAACACGGCAAACTTGGTTTGCTTTCTTGAGCTCCTTACCACGAACAAGGCTCTGATACCATGTCAAGATTGTGGGAGAGAAGGAAGGAGTCTCACTTGTAGCTTTCTTGCTTGCACAATGGGGGAATACACACAGAGGTGGAGGCTGAAAATTGTTTTCCTCTTCTTAGTTGTGTAAGCCAAAAAGAACTCTCATACAAAGAAATAGAAGAACCCTATATATGGGTCTCAAACCAAAATCAAATAACTAAGGTGGCATACTAACTGAGCCACGAACTAGAGTAGATAAGGATAGCTATCATCTAGCTATTATTCACAGATGGTGTACCAACCGCATCTGCAAACTGACAAGTGGTGACATAAATGCACAACGATCACCCTGGCATATCACGAGTGGAGCTCGATATCTCAACAGTAACTTCCCCGAGCCACTTGTGCTTCTACTGACAGTTGCCTTGATGAGCAGGTTTCCTATGTTGGGATAGCCCTCGACTCCTTGAGCTCCGTGGATGCTATGAATAGCCCTATTCATGATGACTTGGATTCCTTGTCGTCTTCTATGGGTTCTTCTACTTCAGATGTTGTTTGCTTCCACTGTGTGAAGCTTGGGCATGTTTAAAGAAAATGCTTTAGACGGATTAGACAGCAGCAGAGATAGAGATGGGCTCAACATAAGCAGAGAGTCAGAGATATAGTAGATGTAGTAGGTGTTACCACTCTTACTAGTGGTGAGGTATATGCAGTTACCCATGATGATGCAGTTGAGCATGTACTCATGTCATCTTGTTTCCCTACAACTTGCTTAGTGATAAAGCCTATGCATTTGATTAGCTTTTGGACTCTATGACATCTTGTCATGTTACCCCTCATAGAGCATGGTTCTCTTCTTACACGGAGTTTGATGGATGCATTTCTTTGGGCCTTGAGCAGGCTTATGCTATTCTTGGTATAGGAGACATACACCTAGCTTTGCCTAATGGGACTTCTCTTATTATTAGGGATATTTTACATGTTCCCATGCTCAATGAGAGCTTGATTTCTGTCAGTCAGTTGTATGATGCAGGTTACACTATTTCTCTTCAGGATAGGTCATGGAAGATCTATCGTGGTTGCTTGGTTTTGGCCAGAGGTTCTAGAGTTGGTTCTCATTACCCAGTGCATATCTCTCATGTGGGAGATTCTATGGTTGCAGTTATCTAGATACCACATGCATTGTTATGGCATTATTGCCTAGGCCATATGCACCACAGAGAGATGGAGATATTGTCTTGTTCAGACTCATTGTTGCCTCCTATGTCACTTACAGATCTTGATGCTTGCCCTGATTGTACTCTTGGTCCTTGCAGAGCCCCCTTGGCTTATGGCAATTGTATGAGGCATGCTCCTTTAGATCTTGTCCATTGTGCAATATATGGATCTATGCCTTCCCAGTCACTTGGTGGAGCGTCGTACTTTGTGACCTTTGTTGATCATGCTACCCATCGTGTTTGGGCTTTTCCCTTGATGTAGATTGAGGATGTTGCAGTTATGCCTGACATGTTCATGGATTCTATTGGTAGAAGGTCTAGGTGCTTACAGATGGATTATGAGAGTCATGCTCTCTCTCCCAGCTCTTTCAGACCTCTTGTTAGTAGTATGGCATTGATTTCTTGTGCCCACGGTATTATGAGATTGCTCATGGCATGTGCCTGACCTTACAGGCAAAGGTTGCTTCTATGCTTACCATAGCAGGTTTGTCTTATGGCTTTTAGGATGAGGCCCTTATGATGACAGTCTATTTGGTTAATAGGACATCGTGCTTGACCTTAGATGGTATTACACCCCATGAGGCATGGAGTGGCATACAGCCCTCCTATGATTACTTGAGGATGTTTGACTGCCAGGCATTTGTAGGTATGCCACATGAGCCTATGTCACATAGATGTATCCTCCTTGTTATGGAGATGGTGACTTTAAGGCCTACAAATTATGGGATTTGGATGCCCAGCAGATCATACGTAGGTATCATGCTACCTTCTATGAGGCACAGACCCCTCTTAGGCTTCTTGATGAGCGTTCAGTACGCATTATGGCTGATTTTACAACAGCTATAATGCCATTACAGCAATCTTTTTATGCTAAAAATGAAGTACTTATTGGCCCAGATGACATAGCTATGCATAGCAGTCGAGGTCAAGGTGTTGGTAGCCAGTTGCTAGACCCCTTGCAGGCTCATGAGAGCCGTTTTCTTGTAGTTTTGCAAGTTGGATAGCTAGCCATATGTAAGTCTTCCGCTTCGCTGAGGCCACATGTAGTCTTGAGACCCCGTTCGAGATGTTGGCTCTCTTTCAGTGATTGACTCTGGAGAGTTTGACTGCTCTCCACTATCTTGTATGCACTACGGTGATGCTATGCGTGACTCTGATGCTTTACAGTTGTGCATTGATGAGTTGTGCTTGCTTCATGAGAAGCATTCTTGGATTTCTCCATTGTATGGAGCTGCGTGATCGCTTATCTCCTGGATGTCATGGACTTGGGGATGCTTGACTCTTCTTCTACACAGGTTCCTGACACTTCTTTCACAGCTCGCTTTCCGATTGGGCGTTGGGTGAGATGTCATGATTCCTCACCTTATCTTTATTTTTCTTTTCTTTTTTTTCACTCCCCAACCACATTGGCCTTTTAGTGGGAGGTTACTGGGGTAAAAGGCCTCTGGGCATGCCCATGTACACTGTGACCGCCCATTCTTTATTCATATATAATATGATAGTGCAATAAGGTTGTCAGCTTAGTTGGACATCACCTACATTATGTGTGCTCTTCTCTCTCGCATCTTCCTCTTCTCTTTCTCCACTGCCATTGCATCCCCTTCACCATGCATTTTTCAAAAAAATTATGATATTTTTTCTCAATCATAAGTATCCATTCTTTTCTACTTTTGGATGTTGATTGAGGTTTAGGGTTTTTTTTATGTTCCACACCTTATCCCCTCCTCCCTTGGAAAGGATAAGAATCCTTCCTAGAATTAGAGGTTTAAGGGTTAAGGTCATTCGGTGCATGCTCACGGTGTTTTACTTTCGCATGAGCCAAGCATAGAAGTTTGGGTTGTACTCCATGTGAGCATAGTGGTCTACGTCGACGGGTTGGATGCATACGTGGGTGAGGTAAGTGAGGACATCCATTAGGAAGTCACCGGAGTTTATTTGGTTGGCAATCTGTAATTCTTCCTCCATCAACATGTGATCTAAATAGGGGTGGGTCATAATGTGCTATTCGAGGGGTCAGTTGCAAATGGTGGTCAACACCTTATAGGAGGTTGAGCTACATAAGTTGGGTCATACTCCGAGGTTTTGATGGCATGTCTCTGCTTAGCATTGGTCATGATTTGGCAACCCTCTAGCTCCCATTGAAGTTGGAGAGCATACCATTTTCACAGGAAAGAGGAGTCATTCATAGCAAGTTATTTCAACTCTTCAATCTCCTGGTCAGGGACCGTGTCATATGAGGTTATGAGTCGTCGTTTGTGTGCTTGCTCATGGAAAATATCAGTGGAAATCAACTCCTCAGTTGCCTAGGGAGCCTTAAATAATATGAATTCTAATTCTTCCCAAGAGCAAGGCAGTGTATGTACCTCCGTGGCCAAAGGCTCTTCTAAAAGGCCTAGGTCTAGTTAGTCATAGCTTTTAGAAAATGTAGTAAATGTAGTGTCCTAGCATCGAAAGGAAAGTAACCAAGTCATCCTCCATATTTTTAGCTAAGTTTGAGGCCAATGTAATAATTGATCATTCTCATAAGAGGGTTTTAGGCCTACGGGAGCTTGAGGTTTGACTGAGTGGTGCAGTCACTTTTGCATTAGGCATGGGTTGCAATGTAGATGTGCTGCTAGATGCTTGTGAGGCCCTAAGGGCACTAGCAGTGCTAGGTTGAGGTGGTTTGGAGGCATCAAGATGCGGTTTTAGTCGTTGATAGACTTGTTGAGACTCTACAGGCATAGTGGGTTGGGGCTATATGGGCTCCATAGCTTGAGTCTGTCCTAGGGGCTTGTGTGGGCAAGTTGAGGGTTGAGCTTGAGTAGTCACTTGGTAGTCTTGGTTTTGGGAACCCATATCTAGATATTGCCCTCGTAATAGCCTTGCTTTGCAATAAGGTCTTGGGGATTCAGCGTAGCTTGATCACTCATCGATGCCTATATTTTCTTCTCTTCCTCCTAGGTTTCAAGGGTGAATTCCTAGCCTTGCAAGGTCGTGGTTGGTTGCTTCTCCATGGAGGTCCTTGATGTTTAGGTACCCATTTGAACTTGGGTTCATGGGCTTTGACTTTCATCTCCTCGGTTTGCTGACATTGAGGC
Organism: Lygodium microphyllum; assembly: GCF_053477565.2. Lineage (NCBI taxonomy): Eukaryota > Viridiplantae > Streptophyta > Polypodiopsida > Schizaeales > Lygodiaceae > Lygodium > Lygodium microphyllum. The sequence continues at coordinate 46,426,271 of NC_141135.1, read as the reverse complement.
ACTTGGTGAGTTGTGACAAGTCACGACCCCCTCCTTAGACTTGGTGGTGGATTCCTCTATCAATGGCTTCGTGAGCTTTGATGGAGCCGCATTGCCCTTGCTGAAAGCTGTCATGATGCGTGCAATGCCGATGGCAAGGTGAATGCATTGTGACTCATAGTCGATGTTGCAATGGGCTTGTTTTTTAAAGGCACGTCCTAGCAGTGATTCCTTACTGGCACCTTTTGTGTTTTTGGCAACACATAAAAGATTATGGGTATGCTCTCAGACTCAATAGAGGATGCGACTTTGCACTTTCCCAAAAGTGCATATGATTGGCCCCCAAAAGGGTTGAGTTTGACACTTGTGGGCTATAGTTGTGGTCGATTGATTTGAGCCCAATGATCATGAGTTAAGATATTAATATCATCTCCTTCATCGATCAATGCATGGAAGGTATGTGTTTGTTCTGCAGTGACTATTATGCGGAGGTAAGAAGGTTCCACTGCTTCTTCGTCCTCGTCTTCAATTTTCATAATTGTGGTAACTCGGACTTTCACAGGGAACTCTAGCATGGGAGGCTCGTGTAGTGGATGTGTGGGAGGGTAGTACTTCTTTATGAGACTATCATCGAAGAAGCCTATGCCCTCTCCATTGAGGGTCTCGAGCTCCACATTACCGGTTTAGCTAATGGTGCAAACTCAAAAATGCCCTAATCGCCTAAACTTCATTTTCTGCTTGTGGCCTTTCATTGAGTATAACAGCACGAGGTCACCCCGATCGAAGTCTTACTGCTTGACATACTTGTCAAACCAGCTCTTACATCGTGCGTTTTTGTAAATCCGTGTATGGGTAGCTAGAAGTCGAGTCTCTAATAGGCATTTTATCCATGTCTCCTTCCCATCCCATCGCTCTTGAGAATGGCTACTCTTCTCAGGCTAGGGACAAAGAATTCCACTGGTAAAATGGATTCAGTTCCGTAGGTCAACCTAAAGGGAGTCTATCCTACAACCATTTTATAGGCTATTTGATAGGCCCATAAGGCTGCCATCAACTTGTGCAAAGCAAAGACTGCCTTGGTTAAGATGTTCACTAATATCTTATTTGTAGATTCTACATGGCCATTTGCTTAAGCGTAGTAAGGCGAGGATTTTTTATGTATGATCAAAAAGGTAGACACGAGGTGAGTGATCACTTTATTGATGAAATGTGTGCCTTAATCACTAACTAGTTCAATGGGTAGTCAAATTGCGAGATCGCTTATTTCCAAAGGCACTTAGCCGTGGTTCTAGCATCGTTCTTTCTAGTGGCTCGTGCTTTTTCCCACTTTGTGAGGTAGTCCATGTGGCAACTATGATGTACTTGGCCTGTGATGTGGGACTAATCGGCCCGATGAAGTTGATTCCCCATTTTTCAAAAGGCTAGCTTGTAATGATTGGGGTTAACTCCATCTTGTCATTGCGAACAAGTACCTTGGTTTGTTGGCATTCATAGAAGTGCTTTACAAATCGTGTTGTGTCTCAAAAAAGTGTAGAACACCATAATTGAGACTACAGCACCTTGCAGGCTATCATGTCTTCATTGAAATGTCCTCCAATAATTTTGTTGTGTGCTTCTAGAAGTACATGCTCACGTGTACATCTACGTAGCAAGCCGTCATGTCCTAGCCTATAGAGCTAACCTACTATCAACTGATAGGGTTGTATCTTAAGGATGAGTTGCGTAAGTCATGCTTTGTCAATGGGTCTTTCAGGTAGTCTGTTTTCAAGCACTTGGACTATGTCATTTGCCCAATATGGCATCAAGTCGGCTCTAAAAAAATCCTTCTTGTTAGAGAGGTTAAAGAGGTGCGTGTTTGGAAAACCATCAACGATACCCTGTCCAGTGGCTTCTCTTGTGGATATGTGGGACATGTGGTCAACCATGTAATGTTGTTTCCCCTTGTACACAACCATTGAGAAGTCAAATTCTAATAACAAAAGTAACCATTGAGTAATGCATCCTATAGCACAAGGTTTATTAACAAGATAGAGCAAGGCTTGATGGCAACAAAGAACATAAAAGGTGTAGCCAACAAATAATTTTGAAATTTATTTACAGCAAATACCATGGCTAAATCTTCTCTCTCCATCATGGAATATTTCATTTCGGTATCCATGAGTTGTCTACTAGCAAAACTCACTGGATAGTCTAGATTGTGTTTGCCAAGCTGGCACAACACTTCTCCAAGGAGACCAACTTCAAGGCGTCAATGTGGACGTGGAAGGTTATGGTCTAGTCTAGGACTCATAGTATTGGCATGGTTTACAGAGCCTTTTTCAACTCTTCATATGAACATTGGCATTCCTCAATCCATATGAATATTATTAGCAGTTTGTAGAGTGGTCTAGCGATTAACGCATAGTTCAATACAAATTGATGATAGTATCATGTATGCCCTAGGAAGCACTAAACTCCCTTTTAATTGGTTGGTGGTGGAAGTTCAACAATAACCCTAACTTTTGAGAAGGCAGTGGCAATGTGGTTCTTGGACACCACGTGCCCTAGAATGCATTTATGCTTCACCCAGAACTGGCACTTAAGGGGGTTTAATGAGAGATGGTATAGTTTGCATCATTCAAAGACTGTGCATAGTTTGTCTAGGTGTTCTTTCCAACTTGATGAACACATAGGTCATCAATAATTACCTCTAACTCCCACCAAAGTATGTCCTTAAAGATGATACACATGAGCCGTTGGAATGTGGCTAGTGCATTTGTCAGCCCAAAGGGCATGACTATGTAGGCAAAGATGCCCAACTCAGTAGTGAATGTAGTCTTATGCCTATTATCAAGATGCACTTCTACCTGATCATAACTTGAGAAACCATCTAGGAAATCATAGGCATCGTTGCCAACCACTCTCTCAAGCATATGCTATATATATGATAGTGGATAGTTGTCTCTCTTCATTACAACCTTGACTTTCTTAAAATAATGCACTTTTATTTTTCTGTTCTTCTTGAGGACGATTACAATGGGTGAGACCTAGTCCATGTGCTCAATTTCATCAATGAATTCTGTTCTTAAGAGTTTGTCTATCTCCTCCTTGACCACATGAGTATGCTTGGGATTCATTGGATATTGTCACTGCTTGACCGACGTTGCATCATGTGTCATGGGGATGTTGTGAGTCACTATACTCAAATCCACTCCTTTCAGCATCCAGTGACAAGCAAAGGCATCTATGTACTCTCATAGGAGAGCAATGAGACTGGCTTCTTCTTTCTCTCTCAAGTCATCGACGATAAAGATAGGTCAGGTCGTCTCCTCTTCCTTAGCCAGATTAACCTCTTTCACTTTGGCAAGTCCTTCTATAGGCTTGCTTGCTTGCCATTGTCTTTTGGCTCCTAACAAGATTACTATTCTATCGCCTCTCTTCGTGAATCATTTTGGTAGGACTTGCAATTTTTTCTGTTCTCTAGCTTCAGACTCCCTAGAATGTTTCTTCCTTTCCTCCTTCAACCTTCAGTGCCTTAAGTGTATTGGTAGGTCTCCCTTGGTACATTTTCTATTAGGAGGTCAAGGTATCTCGAGTTTCGTGTTTGAGCTCACTTTCGATTCAGAATCAAACTCTCCATGGTCACTAGAAGAGGGAGTCTCTCTTGGTGATCGTGGCTCTGATGGTAATTCCATTCTCAATAGAGGCACGACAAGTGACTAAACTAGCCTTGCTTGCTCATTGTCGATCACCCCTAAATGGTCTAGCCAAGTGTGATCACATTCGATTTCTGAGAACTCCTCTTTAGATTCTAAATGCATTGGTGCTCTATGGCTTTAATTATACTATGATCTAATCAATTACCAGACCATCCCTGTCGTATTCTATTGTGATGGTCTCCTCTTTACTGTCTTCGTTTGTAGAATAGCAGTCTTCATACTTATCGTCTAAACTGTCCTCATCTAACTGCTTATCATCTTCTAAGCCTCGATGCTCCATTTCTTTCTCATCAATGACTAAGGCCCAATTGTACATCAAGTTGAGATTGTGCACCTTACCTCCACTTTGGTTCATCTAAGAGATCCTTGATGGATTTGAGGTTAGTGGCTGGGTTGCTAGCTAGTTCATCCGTTAGGTGCTCTAAGACCTCATGGAGCTCTTTCTTGTTGTTTGGGACATGGAATGTGATAGGGGTGGGCTGTTCACTACTAGGGCTTTTAGCCATCATGCATAGTGGCACTAAGGGTTTGTCCTTAAGCTCACCGATTCTGTTAGCAGCTTGTTGACATTCCTCATTGTCCGAGAATGGAAAATCGATCGTGGCTAGCATGTGCATCCAATCGAACTTGTCCTCAAGGCAAGGGATATATTTTTTTAGCGGCCTGTAAGGCTTTCTAACATGAGTATCACCCTTCAGCAAAGATGAGATGGTGTCAAGGTCAACTGAGTAGTCTTATAGGTATCTATTTCTACCCTCACTGCTTATGTTTGATTGCCTAAGAAGATTAGACCATTGCCCAATTCTTCTATGACTCATGCATTCCACGTCCAAGGTTGGCCTTGTAGGATATCGTAGTTGACTCCCTTCATGATGATGAAGTCTACAGAGAAGTAGACTCCTACAATATTCAATGGCCAAATTTTCAACACTCCAAATGGTTTGACCTTTATCCCATTGGCTAGTGTGACATTAAATCTAGCATTCTCAACAAGCGAGTCACCCCAGTCCTGGAGCACCATGTGGTTAAGCATATTGACTCCTGCCCTCTATGTCTATGATTCCTTTCCTTGTCGTGTCTCCTAGTGTTAAGACTAGCACGACTGCATGGAACTCTATGCCTTCCCAGAAAGTGTTGACATGTACAATCCTAGGCAATAAATGCAACTTCAAGCTCGGTATCTGTGTCACCGCATCGTAGTCATGCAAATCAACTACCCCTTGCTAAAGCGTCCTTCCACCCACTATTTCAACTCTTGCCACAATGTTGGATGCTCCCTAAGTAGGTCTCCTAAGCTCAAAGTTACTGAGATGGTTACTAGTGTCGTAAGAAGATTGGTAGTTGCTTACTTATCCCCTAATTTTGTACTCATTGGGAAATGGCCCTAGCTAGCTTGCTAGCACATGTGGCATTCAAGCTTTGTCTACTCAGCACTACTTGAGGTGTAGTGGCATCTCTCGACTTCAATCGTGTAGGTGAAACCGGTGTGCTCGCACTAGCAAGATCATGGATTTCATCCTCCAAGATGGACTCATCATCATTTAAGTGTTCCTAGGCTTCTTTCACTCACTCTTTGATTTTATCTATAGCTTCGAGTTGGTGCTTTGGATAGGGGACTCCTCAATCTTAGGACTCCCTTTTTCCACAGTCTTTGGGGTAGATGTTTCTGCCTCTACGTTTGTGACTTTCTTCCCTACAAGTAGTGTTGTGGCACTCTCAGTTTTAAGCATGACCTTTGCTTCACTTTTCTTCTTCCTTTGGGAATTTAGGTCCCATCCATGTTGCTAGGCCCTGGCAGTGATATGCCAACCTACTTCATCTGTGCTTGGGTCATAACATGCAACCAGATGGGCGTAGCCTCTGCGTCGAGTGTTTCAACTCCAAACAGCCCCAATGGTACTGATGCCATGATTGTCGAGCTAAAGGATGGTTTTCATCTAGGGAAATCAACAAATAGATGAGTGATTCCACACTTTGCGCATCTAAGGTCAGCCTTTTCTCAATTGGCTTGCTCCCTCTCGGGGCAACACGAGGACATGTGCCCTGGGTGACCGCAAGTCCAATAAGCAATCGGCTCTTGGGTCCGCCATCCTAGGCCCATATCTCTACCTTTGCCTAACTCCATCACTAGCACTAGTTAATAGTCCATAAGGATTGGGTTACCCTCTTTGTCATATGATATGTAAGGGTTTGCATATGCCTCTTTGTCATTTGGCTCCTCCACATAGTGGACTAGAGCATCACTCGATGGGTGGATTACAAAAGGTCCAAGAGGCCTAGGTATGCCTGTAGGGTTAATTTCTATCCTAAGGATGGCTCTTTTTGCATCATTAGGTATTGGAAGAGCCAATGGGCTCCCCTCCCAAAGAAATTTGGTGGCCTACTCCCTAGGTACAATTGGTTGTAAGCCTGTGAGTATGGAAGTCTCCTTGGAAGTCTACAATGCATGACATCATGACCGAACCTCCCGCAATTGGCACAAGGTCGAGATCGAGGGTCTCAACACTCTGCTGGTAGGTGGTTTCCAATGCAATACACACATTGGACATGTGGACCCATAGGTCTTCTTACTATTTCTTGCAATCTAGCTAGCTCCATCGTCATTTCTGCTTGCTTTTGATTCTAGTCAGTGCTTTTCCTTTTATCTTGGGTGCTTGGGACTAACTGTTCGCTAGATATTATGGCCCTTTCTAGGGATCTAGGTTTAGCTTTGTCCCAATTAGAGCTCCTTGAGCTGATCATCCACTTGTATGGCCTCTTGAAAGACCCTAGCTAGTGCATCTCTCTGCAAGCTCGAGTTTCTTACTAAGGCCTTGTAGAGTTTCTCATTGTGTATTCCATTAATAAAGATTGTGGAGACCTCTCTCTCGGTGGGTCGTTCATTAGTTGGGATCCTCTTATATAGACTCTACACTTGGGTAACATAGTCCCTAATGTCCTCTTTGTCCTTTTTCTTGACATTCATCAGCTGAACTATGAGGTTATTGGAGTACCCAACATCAGAGAATCTCTTAATGAAGAGATTATTGAGGTTATTGAAGTTGTTACACTCCGCATCATCTAAGTTTGTGCACCATTTCCTACTCTTATCACCCAGGCATAGGCCAAAAGCTTATGAGCGGCGCTGAGCAATATCGGTGAGGTCATTAGCCTCACAAGCCTGCTCGAATGACTCTACGAAACTATATGGGTCATTGCCCAACTGGTATTTGTATAGCTGCTTTGTGACTGTAGGGATCTTCAATTGGCTCTTGGAGTCTTGGATGACTTCTAATCCTGCAAGCAATGAGGTTTCTAAGGCTACTGCACTCTACTCTATTGACATATTGTCAATGAGCTGCTTCATGAGAAGTTCGCTCTACATTAAGTCTGCCTCTAGTTCTCTCTTTCTCTCTTTGCGTTAGGTCCTATTTGATTCATATTCGCTAGAGCTAACACACACTAGACTTCTCACATCTCTATGTCCTATCGAAATTTTCTAGTGTGCTGCTCTTGATTGTAGGCTATGATGCTCTATAGTGCCTTATGTGCTAATTTTCTCTCCTCCTCAATATCTACAATGATGTCCTCTGATGGCCTACATGGTGGTCCATCTGGGTTTGTAGATTTTATTTACTCACTATTTGTTGGATTTCGATTGCGAAATCTTCCAAGTCGAGCTCATCCCCTTCATGGTTCGCACTCGCTTTTGCTATGTCTGCGGCCTCTTACTCCACCAAGTTGTTGATGAGGTTGATCAAGTTGGGCAGCGTTGCACCAATGGTGTTCATCCTTCCACATGTCTAGCTTTCCATGTCAAATCTCTCTCCTGGTGTGCAGAGGCAATCAACCACCAAGACCCATGAACTGCTTATTGCTTCAAGCGTTCCAAGCCGAGCACTAATGACTACCTCTCACATAGCTAACGTGCCATCCATCTCTACGGGTGTAGCGAGCTTACTTCCATGCCCGATCGAGTTATCTCCTCTCCCAAGTACTCTGGTGGCTCTACGATCCAAGTGCAAGCTTCATCCTCAAGCTCCACACTCCAAGCTCCATTTTTGCAAAAAAGACAAGAGAAGAGAAGAGAAGAGAAGAAGAGAGGAGAAGACAGAGAGCTTCTCCACCCTGGCCCCTCACCCTCACACTCTCACACTCCCTCTCTCAAGCACACACTCAAGCAAGCAAGCAAGCAAGAAGAAGAAGAAGAAGAAGAAGAAGAAGAAGAAGAAGAAGAAGAAGAAGAAGAAGAAGAAGAAGAAGAAGACAATAGTCACTTTTGGCCACACACAAGAATGAGCTTCTCATTCACTTTTCAACTTTATATACAAAACCCTAAATCTCTTTTGGGTGGTCATCCCCTTATCCCCTTTTTTACATGGCCAGCCGTGGCCTAGGCCCTTTTTCCCATTGTCCTCCTATTTTCATAGCTTCCTTCCTACTACCCATCTACTTTTACAATTTGCACAAGTGAGAGCTCGGCACTCTTAAAATAAATCGTGGTGTGCCTTGCTCTCTTTTACAAAAGTATTGACTTGCACTTTTTCTTGTGCGCCTTTCTCCTAGATTTAGGAATTTTTAGCACTTCTTGTGTTTCTATATTTTTCTTGGCACGCCTTCGTCTTCCATTCCATTTTTTCCTTGGCCTTGTCTTCTGCTTTAGATTTTCCACATTTTCCATCTTGTTTGTTTGAGAGTTAACATTACCCCCCTCCTAGACGAGTGCCAGTCCCATGGCACTCTCCATCGTAGGTAGCAAGCTTTGGTATGCACCAAAGATGTGGTTAGAAGGGGCTGTTGTGGTTTGCCATGGAGGAATTTTGGTGGCGGTGCGGATGAAGGTCGTTCAGGGTACTTGTTGGCATGATTGGTGGGTGATAGGGTTGTTGTAGTTGGTAATAGGGTTGTTCTTTATTGGGAGTGGCACTCATGGTTGGCACAGGTATTGATGTTCGGGAATTATACAGGTGACGATTCTTTGGTGGGATTGCAGGATGATAAATGATAAGAATTCAGAGTTGAGTGTTGATGAAGAGCTGACGACACTTTCGTTGGAGTCTTCAAAACTTACAATTGAAAACCTCTCATATGCTGTCTCTCTCTTTGGGGGTAGTGCTGGTCTTCTTATCGTGCACAAGATGTAGTTTGATTGGTTTGGGAGACAGGTCAAACTCTAAGCAAGCTGAGAGTATTGTCCTTCACTTGAGGACCCAAACTATGTATATATTGTGGTGCATATATTATGTGAGTGCATGTGCATACTTAGATATTATGTAGTTAACAAACTACTAGTCTGGTTCCTCATAGCAAGGGGTGGATGAAGCAAGTGAAAGGTGAGAAGGATCGAAGCTTGCTTGGAAGTGACCTATGGCAAAGAGCAAGAACAAGAAGAGAGAGAGACACAGATAGGAACTCCAACAATCACAATGTGTGACCGAGCCTTCCTTTATTCAAACTATCACAAAAAGAATAAAGAATAAAGTGACGATGATGGGCCCCCGCCACCCATAGTGTGCAGTGGCGGGTACTATCAGTGCAGCAATACATGGGTGGCTAGGCAGAGGCACCTTTACCGCCAACAACCTCCCACTTAAAGGAAAATCTGCTCTAGTGAGAAGTGAAAAGAAAAAAGAACAGACAGTACAATGCACACATGTACAATAGGATAAGGAAAAAATGTCATCTCATCTAACGCCCATCAATCTCCTGAGGAAGGCAGAGCGCTCAGTAGTGAGGCTTTTCGTGATGAGATCTGTAGGATTTTCGTCAGTGGAGATCTTGACAAGGTCAACATACTTGTCCTCCATTGACGTATGAAGTGATACCTCACCTCAATGTGTTTCATCTTCGCATGGAAGACCGAATTCTTGGCTAGCTGAATAGCACTCATAGAATCCGAATGTAGCGTAGGTATACTATCAATCCCAAGGTCATAAACCGAATGGCCCAACCATATGGCCTCCTTGAAAGCCTCAATGGGCTGCTTAGCCTCAGTGGTAGAGAGAGTTGTACACTTTTGAACCCTAGACATCCAAGAAACAGCACCTCCAGCATAGGTAAAGACAGCCGAAAGTGGACTTTCTACTATCTACATGTTCTACATAATCGGAGTCTGTGTAGCCCACAACTCCTATATCCTGGCTGCCATAGCAAATACATATATCTGTTGTGCCTTTCAAGTATCTCATGATACCCTTCATGGCATCCCAATGTTTCTTGCCATGTGTAGCCATATAGCATGCCACAACACCAACTGCAAAGGCAATATCTGGACAAGTGGCTATCATGGCATACATCAAACTGCCCATGACTGATGCATAAGGGATCTTGGCCATCTCGGCCCTCTGCTTATCTATCTGCAGACAATCAGCCTATGAAACCTTCACATAAGAAGGTAATGGACAGCCAATAGGCTTTACGTCTTGCATGCGGAAACGCTCAAGGACTTTATTAATGTACTCCATCTGTGAGAGTAGAGGTGTTCATGATGCCTGTTGTGCTTAATGCACATACCAAGTGCTCCCTTCCAGGTTCTACAAATCCCTTAGGCTGCTCCATGTATATCTCATCATGCAAATCCCCATGCAAGGATGCAGTCTTGACATCCATCTGATACATGTCCAAGTCAAGATGTGCAACTAAGGCCAAAACCAAGGTCATCTTGACCATGAGAAAAGACTTCATCAAAGTCAACTCCATGCTCCTGTTTAAAACCATTAGCAACAAGCCTTGCCTTATAAGCCAGCTTGGGATGTCCAGGAGTACTTTTCAGCTTGTACACCCATTTGCATGGCAAAGTCTTCTTGACTTGAGGCAATGCAACCAAATCCCAAGTCATATTCTTGTGCAAGGAGTCTATCTCAGACTACATAGCCCTCTCCTAGGAGTGACTGTCACCCCTATGCATAGCCTCATCATAGGTGAGAGGCTCTCCTGCATCTGTAACCAAGACATAATGCATCGAGGGCTCAAATTTATCAAGTGGACGTCTATCTCTAGTAGACCGTCTCACACCCTAGCCATGTGTACCAACTACTGCTACTTGGCTGTCCAACTACCTGTGCAGGAGCACTGGGCTCCTCCTAGAATATAACCCTGCGTATCTCTACCACCCTCTCAGGCTGCCTATGCATCTTGTCTTCATGGAAGACTACATCATGGATGTAGGTAACTTTCCGTGCTTACGGATCCCAGAGGCGGTAACCCATCTCGCCCTATATCCCCATAGCCAAGGAAAATGCATTTGACACTCTTAGGATCCAACTTAGTAAGCTTGTCTTTGGGTATATGGCAGAATGACTCACATCCAAAGACACATAGATGAGCATAAGATGAAGATTTCCCAGTCCATACCTCCTCTACAACCTGGAAATCCAAACCACTAGAAGGTGATCTATTTATGACATGCACAGCTATACTGACTGCCTCAGCCCCAAAAGCTCTGTGGTAAGCCTGCATGGCTAAGCATACTACGTACATGCTCCTGGATGGTTCTATTCATCTGCTCATCCAAACCATTCTGGGGTGGGGTATAGGGGGCGGTCAACTAACGCTTAATACCCCTCTCGTCACATAGTTGCTCAAAAGCACATGACACATATTCTCCCCCATTGTCAGTCCTAAGGCATTTCAACTATGCCAATCTAGTTCTCAACCAATGCAAGCCATCTCTGAAACATAGCCAAGACTTTAGACTTAAGCTTAATGGGGTAAGCCTAGACTTTACATGAAAAATCATCAATGAACGTCAGAAAATACTTTGCACCACCCATAGACTGACAAGGCATGGGCCCACAAACATCCGAATGTACCAATGCCAAGAGCTCACTCATGCTTGTCCTACTAGACTTCTTATGCGTATTCCTAGTCTTTTTGCCATAAAGACAATGCTCACATGAATCAAAACATGCATAGTCAAGGGGTGGTAAGTACTGCAAACTAGAAAGCATTTTCATTCCCTTCAAGGACATATGGCCCAAACAGGCATGCCAAAGAGATACGTGTGAGATGGAACCCATTGACAAAACATGGTCAACAGAGGATCCATCAACTACAAGAGGATAGAGGCTGCCAGCTTTGGCACCTCTAGGAAGCACAAGTCTGCAACGGGTGATCTTCCAGGCAGAATCCCCCAATGAAACATGAAACCCAGCATCATCAAGCTGCCATGCAGACATAAGACTACATGTAAGCATAGGTACATGACGTACATCCTATAATAGAAAAGTACTACCAGTAGATAACTGCAACCGTACATCCCCAATGCCAACAATAGCAAGTGACATGTCATCACCTAAGCGAATTGAACCACCAGAGACAGTGTGGTAGGAGTGGAACCACTCATGGCATGGTGTAACATGAAATGAAGCACCAGAATCCAAAAGCCAGCACTGCGCATACATAGAGTGAACATCGGTCAACGATGTAGTATCACAAGAACTAGCTGCAAGTATGTACTTCCCATCGAAGTCATCAGTCTGCATGACATTTATCTCCTCGACTTTCACACTGGATTTTGCAGACATAATGCTACGATCAGAGGAATTTTCATGTACTTTGTCTTTCCCCTTCTCTTTGCGCTTCTCATTGTGCAACTCATGACACTGTCAGCATATATGACCCTTCTTGCCGCAATGATGACATGTCACATTAGCATTTCTCCCAGAGACTTGTTGTGCGACTTACTACATGACTTAGACCTAGACTTCTACGAGTCTCTGTCGCCAGGGCCATTCCCACGATCATTCTTGCCATTACCATCTCTACCTCTAACAGTCAAACCATGCGACACACGAGAGGCATCCAAGTTCTTACGGTTTATCTCTTCCTATAGAAAAGCACTCTCTACACTCGGGTAAGTTACTCATGAATTTATATGTGCATCACGTGGGTTCAAAATAAGGTATTTTTATAATACCATTTTTATATATTTTTTACATAAAAATGGTGTAATATAATGGAATTATTTACATATTTAATAGAAAAGGGTTATGTTTTATTCAAGAAAAATTCACAGATCATGATATTTATAAAAATTCACAGATCAGGATATTTATAAATAAGCCTTGAACGCAGGTGATGTAGAGGATATACATATAGTAACTTCCCCGAGTCTCTGCATCAGGCAAGTTCAAAATAGTAGTAGAAGCACATAAGACAGTGCAGAATACATCCCATGACTCACTTAGAGTCCCAAGCAAAAACAATGGAGTAACCTCATCATTAAAGGTAATACCCTCTGTGAAGTCAAGTTCTTGGGAATAGCATGGAACTGGCTCAAGTGAGCAGACATCGTCATATTCTCCTTCATGCGCAGGTCCATAAGTTGCTTTAACCAATACATTTGACTTGCTCGACTTTTCTTGTCATAGAGGTTTTTGATCTTATCCCAAAGCTACCAAGCACTCTGTGCTTCCTCAACCACATTGTAATGTACCTATTCAGTGAGAGACAAGATGAGGGTGGACTTGCATAACTCATCAAGCTCATCCCATTCGTCATCAGTCATAGTTTTAGGCTGCTCGTCATGCATCCTTAGTGGCTTTATCTGCAATTTCTGCACCAATACCTGTCAAACTTGGCTCTTCCAATAGGCATATCGTACCATTAAGCTTAGTGATGTTGAAGATAGCACTATCAGTGGAAGAAGAACCCATAATGCAGTCCAAAACAGTACAAACAGTCCAAAACTGCTTGCTATTTTCTACTATAAACAACCAAATTACCACAAAACCAAGGCAAAATGACCGATAGCTAATGATGCTATCCACCAAGTACCATAAAAAATACATAAAATCAAGATGCTTTAGTATGAAAATTCCACATCAATCCATACATAATTGCTTGCTGTAATAAATTATAGCCAGGTACAATGAGAGCAAATTGTAGGCAAAATCAATGCACCAAGTCAACCACGGACTATCAAAGCATAACTAGCATTAAGCGGGCATAAATCAGCATATGACAGTCATACGGACATTGAGCAAACACCCAAGCATGTCAAGACCTATCAGACATATGTAACATACATGCTATATGTACATCTAAGACGGAGTATCAAATGCATTCCAAAGCCAAGCTCAAGCTCAAATAAAGATCCAGAGCCAAAGACAAGCTCAATGTCATGCCCCGAAGGTCAATACTTCATTGCATATCCCAAAGACATAGCACGAAACCAATAGACATAACCAAACATGAGGTAATTGGCTTTAGCCCACTATGCTACAGCATTGATTTACTATTCAAAACTGAGCATTTCAGCAAGAGAATCAGTCCAAAATGATGGCATAACATGTGCCTTGCATCCCCCAAACAATCAAGCATCAATAAGTACCAAACCGATTAAGTAGAAGTGCCCAAACAAGCATAGCATTGGATGCCAATGTTACTTCTGCATAACATGACTGTGGGACTACTGTAAATAGTCTTGGGAATGTACAAATCAGATCCAAATCGAATGCCAATGCTCAAGGAGGCTTCAATACATGTTAGAGAACATTGCCAAGTGCATTGCCAAGCCTGAAGAAGCATGACATAGCCATCAATGAGGAGAAGGTGAGCTGTTGTAGTGTGTCGTTCAGATCAGCTTAAAAAATGACACAAATTTGTTGATCTCTTCTTCTACTCCTGTGCATCAACGTGGCCTCAATGATAGTGGTTAGAGGCTCCAGGGGATGCCCAAGGAGGCTCACAACAAGCCTCAAGTGCCCAAATGCAAGAGGGAGCAAGATCCAAGCTCCAAGGGTTTGAGCTATGGCTGCCCTGATTGACTGAAACTTGAGAACTAAATAAAAGCACTAAAAGAACACTTCAATATCTATATAGCAATTCCCTGAGGGTGCCTTAATAGGCCGGGAGGGTGCTTGGGAAGCCAGGGAGTGACGGGAGCTTGGGAAGGTTGGCTATGGCTGTCGAGAAGGAGACCCAATGCTGTAGGTATTTGAATGGAAGCTAAGAATGCCACGAACCAAGCTCGAGAAATCGAGAAGCCTCGCTTTGATGTCAATTGAAAGGTGAGAAGGATCGCAGCTTTCTTGGAAGTGAGCTATGGCGGAGAGCAAGAGCAAGAAGAGAGAGAGACACAAATGGGAACTCCAACAGTCACAATGTGTGACCGGGCCTTCCTTTATTCAAAATTTCACAAAAAGAATAAAGAATAAAGTGACGATGACGGGCACCCACCACCTACAGTGTGCATTGGCGGATACTATCAATGTAGTAATACACGGGCGGCTAGGTAGAGGCGCCTTTACCCCCAATAGCAAGGGTTCGATGGGGTGGGAAAAATTGTCTATGTTGAGGAGAAGTACAGTTAAAGGCTTCTTGAGACATCATTTATGATCTTGACAACATGACATATCATACTTGAGCTCATTGACACCTTAGCTTTTTGTAGCTGGTTGCTATTTGTAGTGGTTGAAGAGTACAGTGTATTGTCCATGGCCTTCCATGCCTTGCTTACCACTGTTGATTGCAATGGCACTAAGATGGAGTGCAAAAAATAATTGTGCAAATGGTTCAGGGAGACAGGTCTAATGAGACGAGCTCCCTAGGTATGTCCTACCCTTGATGTGCCCTGAACAATTGTGGGGGATGTGTAAAGGGCTGGGGACTAGGGATGGAGCTAGTCGACCAAGGTCACTAGACATACCTAATTTGAGGACCCCTAGGTGTTGTGCTGTGATCGTGGGTGCCTTTCTCTTTTTCTTTCTTTCTTTCTTTTTTCTTGTTTTCTCTTGTTTTCTTTTCTTTTCTTTTCTTTTCTTTTTCTCTTTTTTTTGTTTTGTTTTTGGATAAAATGAATACAATCATTACAATACGTTGAGGCTATCAGCCTTTCATTTGAATTGGGAAATGTCAAGATCCAAAGGCTGTGAAAGATGGATATTACAAAGATGATTGTGCTACTAGCCTTGATGCTAGAGGAACAATTGTTGAGATGGAGAGATACACTTGAGACTTTGCAAACCTCTTTGTAACATGTGTTATTATATTGGCCAACACAATGTGAGGGGGACCCTTGAGACTATATTGATGGCTTCCCCTCGTGTTGTGTTGGTGGCCGAGGGCCAATGCAATGCATAAGAGTGTTGTAATATCTTGGTGGTTAATATATGGTTGTGCATATGTAATCATAGATGGAACTTATTGAGGTAGAGGAAATTATCTTAATAATCTAGGAGGTTGTTTCATTTCTTTTATCAAGTGGTATGGTACCATGGCCATCCATAGGTGACTTAGCATAGAATGACATCTTTTGATAGATTCCAATGTCAAGGATATCAATTTTCATTCTAATACAAGGGCCTTAACATAGAAATATCATGAAATATCTTGCTACTATGAGATCAACCTTTTCACTTAAATACAGTTTGAAATGGTATATTGTAAATTGAACATTTCTTACATGGGAAGATCCTCAAGAGCCTTTGAATCCTTCATCCATGAAGGTTAGTGTGTTTTTTTCTTTATTACAAACCATCCTCAACATATGTACACTCCGAGTGCACATGGCGTTCTTTCTGTAAACTGTGCGAAATTAAGCTTTCAGTCTTTTTAAGTACACTTCAAGTGTCAAAAACAGTGTGGTGTGTAGATGTTGGATGACAGATTTAGCTCTCATGCTCCCTTCTATGTCCTCGGCCAAGTATGGCTCCAAGCTCAATTGCTAGCTGCTCTTAGTGGTCTCTAGGGCCTCTACTATGTATTTTAGCTTGGTCAATTTATAATTGGGGTCTACGGGTTGATTTGTGGCTCTAAGTAGACTGAATGGCTAGCCAGTCAACTAGCATTGCTTCTAGGCCTATAGGTCACACTATGCATAGTCAAGAGGCTCCAAGAGCCATTTAACGTGTTTGGAAAGCTATCAGAAGGTTTTCCAATCACGAAAGGTGCTCTACTTTGCCCGTGATATGCTAGATTTTTGAATTTTCACCTCTAGATTTTGGTTTGATTTGACATCGTCCAATTCTCAAAAGAATCGGACATCTAAGCATGGGTGGTCTGATTTTTGTTTTTGTCTGACTTTGATGTGTTTGATTTCCAAGCAGTCTGATTTTTGTGAGTCCAAGTGTTTGATGGTCATTAGTCTGAATCAGACGAGTTATGCGTCCAATCAAATGGGTCACAATCCAATTGTTGATATGTGTTTGATCGAACAATTTGAATAGTGTCTGAGTGTTCGATTGTCGAGGATCAAACTATCCAATGATTCAGAATTGGATGCCTGAATCCAATTCTAGGAATCAAACTCTGATGACCTGGTTTGATTCCAATGGCACAACAACTATGATGGCAAAAACTCGATTCGTGGTGCCAATTTAATGCACATAAGGTCACATACACCTCCAAAATGCAAGAATGGGCAAGGGGCCAGGTTCATATATACCCACAATGGCCGAAAAACTCCCACACAAGTTGATCGATCCATCGCAAGCCCTAGGTATCTCTCTCTTCTCTCTCTCTCTCTCTCTCTCTCTCTCTCTCTCTCTCTCTCTCTCTCTCTCTCTCTCTCTCTCTCTCTCTCTCTCTCTCTCTCTCTCTCTCTCTCTCTCTCTCTCTCTCTCTCTCGCTTTGCTAAAGCTAAAAATGAGCCCTCAAACCCCCTTCCTTAGGTCTTAAACCTTCATTCCAATGCCGGAGTGCTGCCTTATTAGTGGTCATGCCTTGTCAATGGATTTCAACCCCATTTTATCCCTCTTTTGGGCATGTTTACGACATCAACCCTAGAGCAATTTGCTTCAATTTCTTGATCCTATCCTACTCTAAATGAAACAAAAATCAAAACTCAAGTACTGAAATGATTTATCCTACTTGCCGAATCATCAAAACCCAAAATACTTACTTGCATTAAAGATTAAACTCTGAAATCTTCTACCTATAATCAAGCACAGGTTCAAGGATGAAACCCTACTTTGATGCTCAATTTGAAGTACGCAAGTGCTCAAGCTTGAATATGTGGTCCCAGCAATGGAACCAAAATGTAGTGGGAGCTCACGCTCAACCTCCAAGACACATGGACTGTTTAGACCCATAGACCACTTATTTCAAGCGAGCTCTAATGATTATCTCTCACCTAGCCAACGCACTTCTGATCCTATGGGTGTAGTGAGCTTGTCTTAATGTCCGAATGAGTGGCCACGATCCTAGATGCAAACTCAAGCAACCTCAAGCCTCCTCCCTCAAGCTCCATCCTCCATGTCAACACGCGAGACCAGAGAAGAGAAGAAGAGAGAAGAAGATGGAGAGCTTCTCCTCTCCAGTCCCTCACACTCACACACTCACTCCCTCACACTCTCACACTCCCTCTCTCAACACAAGCACACACAAGCAAGAAGGGGAGAAGGAGATAGGAAGAAGAAGCCACTTTAGCCACATACTAAAGAATGAGCTTCTCATTCACTTTTTGAGTTTATATACAAGCCCTAAATCCCTTGGGCACCTATCCCCTTTTTTACATGATCGGTATCTTGCCAAGGTCCTCTTTCCCTATTGCCTTATAGTTGCCTTATCCCTTCACCTATGTCGTCTAGATTTTATAACTTGCACAAGAGGGAGCCTGGAGCACTTTTACAAAATTTTAGTGATGTCTTTGCATTTTAAAATGTGCCTTTACCTTCGACTTGACCTTTTGTGCTTTTGGCCTTTCCCCTCTTATTCATTTATCAGGCTGCCTTTTTTTGCATTATTCCATATTTTGAATTTTCTTTTTCCATCTCACATCAGGGTTGCTAATAGGCTTAATTTGCAAGTTATTAGATACTATTGTTTTGCCCCTTGCGCATTTGCTTGGTCTTAGTATGGCTAGTGGTTCCAATGGTAGTGCTAGATTTAATATTGACAAGTTGCATGGCACCAAGTATACCTATTGGAAAGCCCAAATTTGACAAGTTTTAGTGTAAAAAATGTAGACTAAGCCTTTGAAACATGAGGGTATCAAGCACGAACATATTGATGTAGAGGATTGGGCTAAATCGGATAAGCTATGTAAGTCCACCATCATTTTTTCCCTCTCTAAGCAGATTTTTTGTAATGTTGTCTCTAATGGGTAGTCGATATGGACTTATGGGATAAGATTCACAATGTCTATGATAAGTAGAGCCGTGCTTCTTAGATGTATTGGCTAAATCAACTCATGGACCTTTGCATGAAGGTGGACACTACCATGTCATCCCAATTAAATGAGTTATGTAAGTCCACAATAAGCTAAATTGGATGAGCTATGTAAGTCTGCCATCATTTTTTCCCTCTCTAAGCAGGTTTTCTATAATGTTGTTTTTGATGGATAGTCAACATGGACTTATGGGATAAGATTCACAATGTCTATGACAAGTAGAGCCATGCTTCTCAGATGTATTGGCTAAAGCAACTCATGGACCTTTGCATGAAGGAGAGCACTACCATGTCATCCCAATTAAATGAGTTTCATTCTATCCTTATCCATTCTTCTTCGTAGGGGATTGAATCCAGGGGTAATCTTCCCCCTTGGTTCCTCTTGGTTACACTGCCTAAATCATGGGACAAAATTTGTACTAGTATGTGTGTAAACATGCCAATTGATGGGCTAAAGTTATAGAATATAGGAGGTATGGTCTGCAAAATCTCCCTCATATGCTCATTTATGTGTCTTTGTTTGTGAGGCTTTCTACAATGTTTCCAAGGACAAGTGCAATAAGCTAGATCCTAAGTTTAGGAAATGAATCTTTCTTAGTTATGGGGATGCAGGTGAGATGGGCTATCGCCTATGGGATCTATATGATTAGAAGGTTATTTATAGCCAGGATAGTGTTTTCCATGAGGAGAAAATACATAAGCAACTTGAGCATGTCATTGAGGTATATATGGTGATATTTTAGGAAGATCCTCTTGCTACTATATAGCTAGCTAGATAGCTTGTAGCAACAACTAATGCTCTAGTAGTCAAGTCCCTAATGCTCCACAAGATGTACACGCCTCATAGCTTATTTTAAGGTGGCCTATTAGAGATAGACAATAGCCTATGTGGTTTGAGCCCTCTATGGATTATATTATGGTGACAAATGTTAATGAGCCTCTTATTTATGATGAGGCCATGCATAGAGGTGATAGACACTCTTGGAAGAGGGCCATGTAGTGAGAGTATAACTTAGTTTAGAAAAATCATACGTGGGATTTGGTTCCTTTTCCTAGTGGAAAGTTGAAAAGTACCCCTAGATGCCCCAAGTTGGCATACAAGGCCAAATTGATTGTTTAGGGTTTCAAGGAGAAGCATGGCCTAGACTTTGATGAAGTATTTTCTCTTGTTGTAAAGATGACTTCCCTACACTTGGTATTGGCTTTGGTTGCTCAACTTGACTTGGATATGATTTTCGGTGTTGGTGATCTAGTCGTTTCAATATAGTTTTTCTTCATGGGCACTAGCATGATGAGATTTACATGGAGTAGCCTAAGGGCTTTGCAAAACCCTGGCAAGGACCACCTAGTGTGCAGATTGAGAAAGAGCCTTTATGGCCTTAAGGAGGCACCTAGGAAATGGTACCATAATTTTGATGCTTTCATGCATTCATAGGGATATTCCTATTGTGATATGAATCTTTGTTTATATAGAAGAAGGCTCATGATGGTAGCCTTATAATTTTGATCCTCTATGTGGATGATATGTTGATTTTTGGGAGTGCTCATGATGAGCAGGATGCCTTGAAAGGTTAGCTCAGGAAGAGCTTTGAGTTGAATGACATGGGATAGGCCTCACATATTCTTGGGATACACATTATTCACGACCACTCTAAGGGGCTCCTTTACCTATCTCACAGAAGGAGTACATCCAAAAGGTCCTTGTGAGTGGTTTCATCTACAAGATTGTTAACCTCTAAGCTCAGTTCAAGATGGCAGAAAAATGAAGCAAAAATCTAAAAAGAACAAAAAAAGAGCAAAGGCGCAAAGGTGGCCCCTAAAAACTAAGCTGAGGTGAAAGTGCAATTTTAAATAGAAGGCGTCTCAAAAAACTCTAAAAACTCTTGTAAAAGAGCGCCATTCTCCCTCTTGTGCCATTTGTAAAGGAATAGACGAGTGTAGGCTTAAGGCATGAGGCAAGAAAAGGG
Organism: Lygodium microphyllum; assembly: GCF_053477565.2. Classification (NCBI taxonomy): domain Eukaryota; kingdom Viridiplantae; phylum Streptophyta; class Polypodiopsida; order Schizaeales; family Lygodiaceae; genus Lygodium; species Lygodium microphyllum. The sequence goes on along the minus strand of NC_141135.1, from coordinate 46,405,537 downwards.
AAATAGGAAAAAGGGCCTTGCCACAAAGGCCGGTCATGTAAAAAGGGATGGGCGCCCATGGAATTTTAGGGCTTCTATATATAAAGTTCAAAAAGTGAATGAAAGCTCATTATTTTTGGTGTGTGGCTAACAAGAGACCTCTCTTCTTCCCTTCTTCTCTTCTTCTTGCTTATGTGTGTGCCCTTGAGAGAGGGAGTGTGAGAGTGTGTGGGAGTGAGGGATCAAGAGGGTGAAGCTCTTTACCATCTCCTCTTCTCTTCTCTTCTCTTCTCTTTTATCACGTGTGCACGGCTATGGTGGATGGAGCTTGATGGAGGAGGCTTGAGGATGCTTGAGCTAGCATCTAGGATCGTGGAGCTACTGGTGTGTGCGAAGGAGAAAGCAACTCATTTCGGCATCGAGGTAAGCTCACTACATTCGTAGGTTTGAAGGTGCATTGGCTATGTTAGAGGTAGCCATTAGAGCTCGCTTGGAATGCTTGAAACAATAAGCGGTCCGTGGGTCTTGGCGGTTGGCGGTGGATTCATACCCGAACCAGAGCTTGAGATAGGTAGGAAGTTGGGGCTTTTGATCTTCAATACAAGTAAGTATTTTGGTTATTTTGGTTGTTTAATGATTGGGAAAGAAAGGGAGATCATTTATGTTATGTGCTTTTGATTCTTGTTGCATTTAGCATAGGTTAGGATTACGAAATCAGATTGGAGAACCATAGGGTTTACTGCTGTAAAACTCTATCTTGCCATGCAGTGCTCGGTGCTCGTGCTGGTGGAACAAGGAGTTGGGTCTAACCCTAGGTAAGCCTGGGTGATGTTCCACACTTGAGGACCCTGTTCGTGTACAAGAAGGTGCAGTGTGTGTAGCTTAGGGTGACAGGTCTAACCATAGGCAAGTGTTATCTCCTTACGTGTGTCTTGCCCTTGGGGTGCCCTAAGCGTGAAGTGGGGAGGCAACAAGGGCTAGGAGGTTAGGAACGGGACCGGTCGATCGAGGTCATCGGACGTGTCTAACTTGAGGACCCCTAGGTGCAGTGTCTGTGAGCTATATGCTGCGACTTGCATGTGGACATGTCGCGGGATCCTTGCTTTTTTTAAAAAAAGGCCTTGCTGAGGTACAGGGTTCGGGAAACAGGTAATTGTTAGTCCTCATCCTCTGAAGGTGGTGGTGAAGGGGATTTAACGGAGTGACTCAAATATTTTGAGCTCTGCATGAAATTCTTAAGGTTCGATCGGACCTGGAGAGGGGTGGTGGAGAGGAATGGATGGCTGTAGCGGGTGAGCTGGCTGTCACTCATATCTTCAAAAATGGTGAGACAAAAGGAATTTAGGAGGCTAGCTCGCATCATTAGGGTCATCACGCAGCTATCAATGGCGTTAACATAAAAAAAGAGTGGGGGGAGGCTGCGTTTTGCTAGGGTGGGGTCCTGTTTAAGTAGGATTTTTAATAGCCTAAGGTAGTTGCAAGTGGTAATGAAGGCGGGATCTAGATAGGAGGAGAAGTCAGCAATAAAGCAAGTCATGGTGGCATCTAGGCTGTCGAAGGTGAAGGTGAGGGCTTGGGCTAAGGTGGTAGTGCATGGGTTATATATGACGGAGAAGTCGTAATGCCCATGGGTGTTTGCATCAAAGTCTACTCCTGCTCTACGAGGCCGAGTTTGACGTTGGAGTCCATGCCCAAATCCTTGCACATTAATGCTTTTTGGGAAGGCACCGAGAAGCATGCAATCTTATCGGTCTCAGCCCTAATAGGCGATACAACAAGGAAAGGGATTGTAAACACAGGGGTAGGAGTCAACGTATTGAGCCATGCAGTGCTCCTGACTTGGGGCAACCCTCCTATCAAGACTGCTAGGTTCAATGTCACATTAGCTAATGAAATGAAAGTGAATTTGGGGTGCTAAAAAACTAGCCGGTGAAAATTGCTGGAGTCCAATTCTTAGTTGACTTTATAGTCACGAAGGGAGTGGACTATGATGTCCTATTGGGCCGACCTTGGATGCGCAATGCCAGAGTGATCGAAGGTTGGGAGAATGGTCTCATCTTCCTAGGCAATAGAATAGAAGCCATGAGGGTGGAAATGGACTCCTACAAAACTACACCAATTGACCTCGACGCCATCTCCGTGATGCTCAAGGGTGATATCAAGATCAAGAAATCCTATGGGCCCCTAACTAAGTATATCCCATGTCCTGAAGACGAGTGAGACTGGATGCATGTCCTTGCTACCATCGACCTACCATTCTCGGACGACAAGGAGTATGAATAGGCCATTAAGATGATCAATGAGCCCAATGGTGCACCCTTAGTACCAATCTAGATGATGGCAGGAAACCTCCACAGAATACCCGACCCTATCACCTTCTAAGTGCCAACCAACTAGAGGGAGCTCCAGGGGATTTTAGAGTATTTGACCGGCAAGCTAGCAGGCAATCTAATAGCAAACTTCAAGCCACTCCAAGCTCTCTTAAATGAACTGAGGTGGCAATGGGCCATGGTGCATGACCTAAACCTCAAGTATACAATTGGGCCCTAGTTCCCAATCAAACACACGTGACATACCAAGACCTAGGAGATGACGAGCGGTCAGATGAAGATGCTTCCAATGACGAATACAAGGACTGTTGCTACTTCAATTATGAGAGTGAGGACGAGATAGATACCTTAGAATACGACATCGAAGGACTAGTGATAGAACATATATGGGCAGACTCTGGGCCGAAGAGAAAGAACACTTTTAGGATAGAGCAAGGGGTCATGCGCGTGGATTGTGACTGTGCCTGTAGTTGGAACGTGTAAGAGCCATAGATCTGGGACAAGCAAGCCTAACCCAACCAAGTAATACACTAGTGCTTAGAACAGAGTCACCCTCCGAGCTACAACCACCAGGGGAGACTACTTCATCTAGCAAAGACGGAGAGTTTGATTTCAAGTTGGAAGTGAGCTCAAAAAGTGACCCAAAAATACTAAGGCATCCCAAGACTAGACATACCAAGGGGGACCTGCCCATCCACCTGAGGCGCAAATGCTTAAAAGAAGAAAGGGAAAAATAGTCTAAGGATGCAAGAGCGAACGAACAACGAAAACCACATGACCTCCCCAAGAGATTTACGAGGTTCAAAAAGGGTGATAGGGCAATGATCCTACTAGGTGCCAAACGTCAAGGGCAAACAAGTGAACCCATTGAGGGACCCACCAAGGTCAAGGAGGTCAACCTAGCCCAGGAAGGGGAGACACCTCGACTTGTCTTTATTGTCGATGACCTGACAGAGGAGGAGGAGACATGTCTTGTTGTCCTCTTGCGAGAGTATATAGACGTATTTTCCAGGTCCTTGGAAGAACTCAAGGGGGTGGATCCAAGTGTAGTGACTCATAACATACCCATGATGCCAGACGCAATGCTGGCCAAGTAGCGACTGTACCCCATGAATCCAAAACACACTCATGCGGTCAAGGAAGAGATTTCCAAGCTGATGAGAGCGGGATTCATCTGCAAAATTGAGCACACAGACTGGGTATCACCCATAGTCATTGTAATTAAGAAGAACAGTAAGATTAGGGTGTGCATCAATTACAAGAAGGTGAATGCTGCAACTAAGAGGGACAACTACCCATTGCCGTACACTGAGCACATGCTTGAGAGAGTTGCGGGCAAAGAGGCCTACAATTTTCTGGATGGCTTCTCTGGATACAATCAGGTAGTGCAGGTGCATCCTGACGATAGGCATAAGGCTGCATTCGCTACTAAGTTGGGTATCTTCGCCTACATAGTCATGCCCTTCGAGTTGACGAACGCTCCAACCACCTTTCAATGCATGATGTGCACTATATTTAAAGACATGCTCAGGAAAGAGTTGGAGGTCTTCCTAGACGACTTGTGTGTTCACTCAATCTAGAGAGAACATTTAGATAGACTTTGAGTGGTCTTTAAATGGTGTCGCCTATATCGCCTCTCTCTGAATCCCTTAAAGTGCCAATTCTAGGTAAAGCACTGATGTATCCTAGGGCACGTGGTGTCAAAAAATGGCACTACCACGGACTTTTCAAAATTCATGGGCATTGTTGATCTTCCACCCCTGACCAACTATAAGGGAATGCAATGCTTCTTAGGCCATATGGGGTATTAATTGGCGGTTTGTGCTGAATTATGCATTGATTGCTAGACCCTTATACAAGCTATTGATTATATCCGAATGGACTGAAGAGTGCCAACATGCATATGAGGAACTAAAAAAAGCTCTGACCACAGCATCGATTCTACAAGCCCCACACTGGGCCATTACCTTCCACGTGCATATTGATGCTTCAAAATTCACTGTAGGGGCATTTTTGTGCCAACCTGGTGAACGAAATCTTGACTATCCAGTGAGCTTTGCTAGCAGACAACTCACTGAGACCGAGATGAACTATTCGACAACAGAAAGAGAAGGTCTTACCATGGTATTTGCTATGAAGAAATTTTGGCATTATTTGTTAGCCACTCCTTTTACCTTCTTTGTGGATCATCAAGCCTTGCTATATTTAGTAAACAAACCTTGTGCTATAGGCTGCATAGCTCGATGGCTCCTTCTGTTGTTAGAATTTGACTTCTCTGTGGTTGCATGAAAAGGGAAACGGCACTACATGGCCAACCACATGCCACGCATCCCCACGGGAAAAGGCCGCTGGACAAGGCATCATAGATGATTTGCCAGACGCACACTTGTTTAGCTTGTCTAGCAAGAGAGAATATTGGGTAGATGACATAGTCCAATTGCTTGAACAGGGACTGCCTGAGCGACCAATAGAGAAAGCCCGACTTAGATGACTCATCCTCAAGAGCCAACCCTATCAGTTTGATAATAGGTCAGCTGTATAGGCTAGGGAAAGATGGATTGTTGTGCAGATGCGTGTGTGAGAACAAGATGCATGAAGTCCTCTCAAAAGCACACAGCAGAATCACTGGAGGACACTTTAGCAGAGAAACAACAGCCCGCAAGGTGTTGCAGTCTCAACTGTGGTGGCCCATGGTTTTTTGCGATTGAGCACGGTTTGTTAAGCACTGTGACGAGTGTCAATGGACAAAGGTCCCAATTCGCAAGGATCAAATGGAGCTAACCCCGGTAATTGCACGACAACCCTTCGAGAAGTGGGGAATTGACTTCATAGGACCTATTAGTCCTGCGGCACAATACTCTCAAGCCAAGTATATCATTGTAGCCATAGACTATCTAACGAAATGGGCAGAAGCACGGGCCACAAGAAAGAATGATGCGAGAACGACTGCCAAGTTCCTATGGGAGCAGGTAATCTCATGATTTGGATGCCCCATCGAATTAGTTAGTGACCAAGGCACACACTTCATTAATAAAGTGATCGCAAACCTTTTATTCACCTTTCTAATTATCCATCGAAAATCCTCGCCATACTACCCTTAGGCAAACGGCCAGGTGGAATCCACCAATAAAATTCTAGTAAATGTCCTGACCAAGGTGGTCTCTGATTTTCGCAGCGACTAGGATAACAAGCTGATAATAGCCTTATGGGCTTATCGCGCAGCCTACAAAACGGTTATAGGCCAAACGCCTTTTAGGTTGACCTATGGAACTGAAGCAATTCTACCTGTAGAGTTCTTCGTTCCTAGCCTAAGGATTGCACTTCACGAAAGATGGGAAGGGAAGGAAGCATGGACGAAGCGTCTAATTCAACTCAAACACCTCTCGAAAACTAGCCTCCTAGCTACCCATGCTCTCATATGCAAGAAAGCATGACGCAAAAGCTGGTTTGACAAGCATGTCAACCAGCATGACTTTGAACAAGGCAACTTAGTGCTCCTGTACTCCCTTAAGGGGCATAAACAGAAAATGAAGTTTAAAGCTCTACGGCCCTTCAAGGTTCGTGTTGTTAGCCAAACCGGTAATGTCGAACTCAAGACTTTGGAAGGCGAGGGCATAGGCTTCTTCAATGGCAGTCGCATCAAGAAGTACTATCCCCCCACGCACCCCTTGCACGAACCACCAATGTTAGAACCGCCTATCAAGGTACGGGTAGCCATAATCACAGAGATTGACGATGAAAATGAGGAAACTGTAGAACTTGCCTATCTCCGCATCACAATCACTGCCAAGCAAACATGCATTGTCAATGCCTTAGTCGATGAGGGAGCAAACTTCAATGTCTTAATCCACGATCCTTGGACCCATATTGGCAAACCACAACTACAGTCCACTACTGCCAAACTGAGCCCATGTGGGAGTCGATCATACGCTCTTTTAGGGAAATGCAGGGCCACAGTTTCTATCGAGTCTGCAAGCATACCAATGACATTTTATGTGTTGCCGAACACTGAAAATGCAGGCACCAAATTGCTACTAGGTCAAACCTTTAAAAAGAAAGCTCACTACAATGTCAATTATGAGTCGCAGCGTATCCACTTAGCCATTGGGAATGTCCGCATATAGTGGCGGCCTTCAGCAAGGGCTGCGTGACTCCCACTAGACCTACAATGCCACCGATAAACACGCATTCAGCCAAGTCCAAGGAGGAGGGTTGTGATTTGTTACACCCTCCCAAGCCTCTATGCCAGTAACCTGCTGAAACCAAGGTCAATGCCAATGAACACCAGTTAAGGTGGGTGCCTAAACGTCAGAACCTACCACCAAAAAGCAATCGTCCATGCCTTCGCAAGGCTAACAACACAACCTCACAACCTAGGAGGCCTAAACAAAGCTACAAACAGTGATGGGTGGTCAAGCCGCGATGGGTTCCTAAGACCCTATTGCAAGCACAAGGTTATTATGAGGGTAATGCCTGGATATGGATCCCTAAGTCTAAAGCAGCCAAGAGCACCGAGCAAGTGCCACCCTCACATGTAACCGGACCCCACCATACAATGTGTCAAGGCCTAATGCAGCAGAAGCCTCGAGACACCAAGCAAGTTGACTTGCAATTGATTACGCACATGAAGACCAACCAGGTCTACCGGCCCAAATCTTAGCCTGTTGTTCCCAAACCTGTCCCATGCAACTCAATCAAGACTAAGGAGGCTGCATCCACAAGTAGTGATGACCATTCGTAGTCCAATCATCCGAGCCCGCTAGGCAAGCGACCCAACCGCAATCTCAAGAATAACCGAGCCCGCAACTATTTGCTACCAAACTCTCTAGTTCTGTCAAACCTCAACCACCCATAGGTCTTAGACCCTCCTATGAGCATAAATCATTCTTATCACTAGCTACGGATCTAGTCGAAAACATAGGGGATGACATCATTGCTTGCCTCAGACGCTTAGATGCCACATTCATGTCGATGGCTCTGAGCTATGATCGCTTGGACTTAAACCTATTGCAAGAGCCCTTTGTGATAGAAGTTTGTACAATGCCTTGTTCATGGGACACACTGGAATTTGCATTCTTCAAAGCACCCAACTCAGCTGTAGAGTTGCTCCGCACTGCGATATCTACAGATCAAGTCATCAAATAGTGGCTCATCACGTCATACGATAAGCGAGCCTCTTCTACTATCACTGATCAAGAATTAGAAGAGTTAAAAAAGCTTGTTGAAACCAAATCTCCATTCTTATGGAGCCGGTACGCTCTTTGATTTCAATGGAAACTCAAGGGATGCCAAATAATGACCAACATTGAGCAGCAACGTGCCATTAAGACATTGAAAGACAATCCAACTTATGTCACTCCAACTTTGTATAGCATATCAACAACTATTCGTGACCGACCCCTAGAAGAGCACATCAAAGGACACCCTTACCTTGACCACCTCTCCTGACAGAGGAAGAGTTACATATTGCTAGTCACATCGACTCCGGTGACGTCTTGACATATGTCTTTTCTTACATCACACACGTAGGTAGCCGACCCTTCGATCTAGATCGCGATGCTCAGTTGGAGTACGATCCAGACTTCTATGCTTGGCTCATGCGAAAGTAAACACTCATCCAAAAGTTGACAGCCATGGGCCTACTAACTTTCAATCCTAGGAAGGATTCTCCCCAAATCCGGAAGGGGAGGGGATAAGGTAAGGTGGGTGAGTCAAATCGGAACCAATCAAAATCAAGCAAACACATAAACACGTAAGGAAACACACACTATTGTGAAAACCTTAGTTGACATTTAAACGTTTTAAAAAAACACATTAATTTGCAAGTGAGGAAAAATGTCACGAAAATGTTGAATTAAAGTGTGGAAAAGTCAGAAAGGAAAGTTTATGTTGGAGCTTAAATGTTTTCATTCAGCAAACACGAAGCCTTTCTTTTCAGCAAATAACTCTTTCACAAGCACTAATGGGAATGATGGTTCATGACAGGAACAAAAGATATTGCAGCAAGATCGTGCTCACCGACTCCCTTTCACGAAGGAGGAGAGAACACAGTACGACATCAGCTTAGAAAACCATGCTTATAGTCAGCTACAACATTCACAACCTTGAGAAGGTGGTAGCCAAGGCGCAGGCCGCAAGGAGAGTAGTAGAATAGTGTAACCTCTGCAAGTACCTGGAAAAGTTTGCGCAGGAACCTGACCACACGAAATGTGTGGAATTTCTGAGAACATACAACCGTGACCAAGAATGTGGAGATGTGACTGTGGGAAGAGGGGATAATGCTCGAAAGGTGCAGGTGCCATTAAACCAGGCCTTGGTGGAGAAGGTACTGGGGTTGGAACCTAAGGTGGAAAAAAAATATAAGAGAGATGTGTATGCTATGCTAAAGATGAAGAGGGAAGATGTTTTGACAAATGACAACATCAACATACAGGATATCCCCGATGCTGAGATCCGCATGCAAGCAAAGTTGGTGCACTCACTTTTCTCCAACCAATGCTATAACTCCCTCATGCACCGGAAAAATGTACTTGTGGTGGAGAATGTGGCAGCCCACACCCTAGATGAGGTGGACTGGAATGGCTACATGCGCAAGACGATAGACTAAGCAGCCAAAGCACTAGCCCCAGGCAGGCTGAGAATCCCCAGCCTCTAAAAATATGGAGAGGAAGAAACCTTCCTCGAAAGGCTCCTTCATTGGGTATGGAAGTGTGCTAACGGCCATCATCCAAGAGGCCGTAAAAGAAGCCCAACAAGGAAACGAAGGAGCGAATGAGACCCCAGATAGGTCACTGACCCACCAAGGGAAAGAGCCATCGAGTGAAATGATAAAAACTAAGACAGAGAAGGAGGAGCAAGAGGCTCAATCTAGAAGAAAAAAAACAAAGAAGCCCACTAGAAAGACAACTCAGAAGAAGAAATAGAATGGGGTCAGTAAAAAGGAAAAAGAAGATCGAGAGAGAGCCAAAAGGGAATCCCTAAGAGAGGCAGTAGAGAGGAAAAAAAGGAGAAGGAAGAAGCTGAAAAGTTGGCAGAAGAATTAAGGAAAACAGAGGAAGAGAGAGAAAGAAGAGCTGTGGAAAAGGAGGCGGAGTTGAGGAGATAGAAGGAGGAAGACATGGCCGAGGCAACTCGCTGGTCCATAGAACAACAAAGCCGACTCAATGGCCTAGGGGATTTAAGTCTGCCTAGGGTGAACAAACCATTTAGCTCTAGGTCGGTCTTTCTTGATTTATGTATGCATATTTAGATTATACTGACTAATATGAAAGTGAATGAAAGCTATTTCCCATGCCCTTGCCAAGTTGTGGGTCTTACTTCTTAGTAGAAAATGTCACAACTTGCATAGGATCTATGCCCAGCTCAAAATAATGTTAGAATTAATTACATGATTACGAATATTGACAAAAAATATTGCGTGCCTTGCGACTTTTGCTTGACTTGCATTTCTCTTTGCTTTTGGCACCTTTGCTTGCCTTTGCTAATTGGTCCTACTTTTTTATGTCTTTCTTAAATTTTTACAATTAACAATGACCTCATGGACAAGTTCTATTCAAGGTCTATGCGAGTGCTTGTAATGTGTTATTTTTCGCATCAATGTGCATTTATTATTGCTATGTCCTTTTAGTAGCCATTTGTGGGGCCATTGAGACAAGATGACCTTCTAGTTCTCAAGTGGAGCTCTAGTCCATGTCCCTCATCTTTATTATATGTATATGTATATGTATATGTATATGTATATGTATATGTATCTGTATCTGTATCTGTATCTGTATCTGTATGTGTATGTGTATGTGTATGTGTATGTATGTATGTATGTATGTATGTATGTATGTATGTATGTATGTATGTATGTATGTATGTATGTATGTATGTATGTATGTATGTATGTATGTATGTATGTATGTATGTATGTATGTATGTATGTATGTATGTATGTATGTATGTATGTATGTATGTATGTATGTATGTATGTATGTATGTATGTATGTATGTATGTATGTATGTATGTATGTATGTATGTATGTCCAAGTCAACTTGTAATCTTGCTAGTTCATTTGATCATTCCACATAGTTTTTTACTGTTGTGACTCTTTAATCATGTTGGTTCACTTGATCATTCCACACTACCTTTGATTTAAAATACGTTGATGAATATTGTCAATCCATGCATATGTAGAATGGAGATGCATCTACAATAGAGATGCACTTGTGTTGGAGCTTGGATAGACCTTGCATGCATAAATTAGATATGCACAGAATGAAAATCAAAGATGCATGTACTCTTTGCATCTTGTAGATGTAACCTGGTTGAAATTCAAATGCAGTTGCATGTAGTAGCTTTGTAATTGTAGTTTATACATGCAATGCATTTTTAATGACGATGTCCTTTATAGTAACTTCATAGAACACTTGAGGTATAGATTGATCCAAGTATTTTTATACTTGAAATTGGAGCATTGATATTGATCTAAGTATGGAATTTATTATATAGATTGGAATGGGAAGTTGCTCTTACTATTGCTATGCTTGGAATTGTCTTGTTCCTTGATGTTTAGGGTTCTATAAGATGCAACCAATTGTTCAACCTTTGAATCACTGTAGGAAAGCGATGTGCATAGATAATCATTCGTAGGTTGAACAATTGGTTCTTGTTATTCATCATTTGAAGGAGATGGGTATATTGTTAATGCATCAATTTTTACGGTTATATATCTTGAATCTTTTTAAAAGATCAGTAATGATTGAAAAATTTGAGCATATGTTTTCAAAACTTTGTGTATCAAGTACTTTATATATGGATATAAGTATGTACACATATAAACATTGTATATATAGATATAAGGATGTCTCTTTTAAGTTTTGCAATGGATTATCATACGTATATGTCCCAATTTTTAGTATACAAATATGTGGTGATAAAAATCTAAATGAATGCAATCTTATTTTCAGTGCTCATAGTTAAAAATCAAAATCATTGGCTATCAACCATTAACTAGTTATTGAAGCATTTTGTAAAGTTTATCATGTTCAAGATGGAAGCAAAATGGACTCTCAAGACAATAGCCCCATGGAGGAATTTCGGTCCTTTATGTCCTAGATGAGTCAAGAGCCAGTGTATAGCAACGACCTTAATGTATTTCAATGTGGCTCCTCAAACTCCCCATATTCCAAGCCAATGTTTGGGTGGGGGTGTTCTAGTGAATGCATGCCCAAGCCACCCTCCTTTGATTACCCCTTGCCCCCCCTCAATTTACACCATTTCAACATCCACGATAGTTAGGTGTAGAGAATTGTGTGGCCAATACCACATAGCTCTTAGGTTGGCCCCTCATAGATGCAACATTCATCTCCTTAACAAGGATTGCAAGCTACAAGTTGTGATCCGACCCAAGAAACATGTGATGAGGTGATCCAAGTGTCAATGGTGCCACATGCTAAAATTGTGACCAAGCAATGCTCACAATGGACTTCATCCCAGTGTGATGTGTAGCATGTAGCAAAGCCTCGTAAACCAAAGAGGGCATGGAAAGGAAAGGATCAAGAATCCCCATCCCAAATACACGATCAAATAATAGTAACCAAAAAAAAATCTCAATGGAAGGATGCATAGATGATCGATGAGTGTAGAGTTTTCCAAACCCTTGAGTGTAGAGTTTTCCAAACCCTTGAAGCAAGGAGTTGATATTTGGTCTAAGGTAGCCACACAACTAGCCTCATTGTTTTCAAAGTTTAACAAGGATGGAGAGGCATGTAGGAAACGTTGGGGATGTTTATGAGTCTTATTGAAAGGACAAGGCCCACAATGCAATGTCAAGCAATGATATCACTTGCCAGTGGTACAATCTTGTGGATGAATATATGTGGAATTGTGCCACATGCCTTGGCTATGAGTGGTGTGTCTCCATTTGAAGACAACACTAAAGGTATCTCTAATTATGCAAGTGCAAATGTTGCAGAAGACATTGCCTCAAATGAGCCTCCAAAATCTAGGCCTAATCAAACAAGTACCTAAGGAGTATGCCAAAAGAAGGATAGAGGACTCTCTTAGTGATGTGGCTAGTATTGCTCAGCTAATGTTAGCCAACCAAAAGTTAAACTTAGAGGAAAAGAAAACATTAGAGCGACATCTCATTATCAAGGATACACTTGCCTCCTCTACATCTCATCTATTGGATGTGATCAAGAGTTTGAAAAAGGATTAATGAAAGAGATACTTCCGAAATCTTGAGTCCTTGTTTGTTTTGTGTTTTTGAGTCTAATTACACAATATTTTTGTACAAGTATCTCATAAAGTTTTATTATGTTTTTTGATATGTAAATGGATGATGAAAGTGTGCAAATTTTTTTTGTTATTGGTGTTGTGATCGCTATCGTGGCCATGTTTGAGCTACTATTAAGTGATCAAGGTGATGGTCATGATGACACTACATATTTTAAATTTTTGATGGAGTGTATGGCTCAAGGTTGGGTTGCTTATCACGCTAGGATAGCCCATCAAAGACATGAACGATGAGCATGTTGGGCCTATCCTGGACCATAAACATTTATGGAGTAGGGCTTTTAGGTAGTTATTCAAATTGAATGTTTAAAAGCAGACTCTGAATGCTTAAAAGCAGACTATGAGTTAGCAGGACTACATTCAAATATCTTTATCGAAGTTAGCACCACAAATGTGATGCAAGAACACAAATTATCAAAGAGTAGTATCTATTGAGAAGTGGGTTTCTGTGGTCCTACATTATCTTGCGAGTAGCTCAAATTTGGAACTTATATGTGATTTGTACAGGAACTCAACATCTTTTACTCAAATGGCTATTTGGGACTTTTGTAATGCATTGGTCACATCCGGATTGCACAACAAGTATATTAATTGACTAATTATACAACAAATGAACAAATTTGTAGATGTATTTCAAGGCCTTCAAGGTATACCATTTGTGGTTGGTGCACTAGATGGTAGCCATATCTCAATCATTGCCCCAAGACAAAACCATGAAGATTATTTCAATAAAAAGGGATTCCATCTAGTGATTCTTCAAATCACCGTGGCTACCAATTGAGTTGTTTGCGATTATGACATTGCTTGGGCAAGTTCAATGCATGATCAAAATGTTTTTCAATTTTCAGATTAAAAAAATGATGCACAAATGGAGCTTTGGGCCAGTATTGTCTTCTTGGTGATTGTGCTTATCTTGCATGCTTTTGGATGATGAAAGGAGGTAGCAATACTGGACTATCTTTGGAACATTACTAATGGAACTACATACAGTTGAGTAGTTGCATGTGACTAGAAGAGCCTTTAGAGTCCTCAAAGCTTGATTTTGCATACTATGGAAGAGATGTGATATGCTTCTTCAAAATGTCCCAAAGATGGTGGTAGCATTCCTTGTTCTACATAAATATGTGCATTGTGTATATAGAGTTTGATTATGCATGGATATGTGAAACTACAACAAAACTAGAGAGAGAAAATAATACACCTCATTAGGACATGGACCAATGAAATAGTATAAGGAATGGACTAGTAAAGCATGCTATATTAACTAGCATAGATACAACACAAGTAGTTTAATGAGCTCAATTACCAGAGCTGACACCATGATCGAGCCAAACCTAGAGGAGCAGCTTGAAGGGACAACATTATTCAAACCATGTAATGCTAATATGGGAATAGTATTTGGAGACATTGATTCAACAAAGGAGATCAACAATGAAGATATCAACCACTAAAAAACTTTTACATCTACATTGTAGGTGGGAAGGTGGAAAGAGGGGTGGTGTATCAATAAAATTTCATTCTATTCACCTTTTTGTGAAGCATTGGGTAGATCCATGCTTCAACAATATGGTGAAGGGTTTTAACTCCCCTACTCTTTAGTAAAATATTTGATTAATTGCATTACTTACATTAGTCTATCTAGCCCTTTTATAATTATCGTGTTAGTAATAACTGATTAATTTGATTGTTATGACAATAATTTGAGATTGATCAATGAATATTTTGGTGTTAATTGATGATTGATATTGAACTTCTGTGTTAATGTGGGGGGTTTCCAACAATGGGTGGTTTGTAAACATGTACAGATGGAATGGGCAAACAGTGTCTGGCCAGAAAAAGTGTTCGCTGCCCAATGTGTAAACATGTGGTGGCCTAGCCAAGTCATGTTTTCCTATGCCCAAAAACTAGGCGTGATTTGGCTGGGCAATGGCAATGTGTAACCAACCTCAATGTCATCAGCTGCGCCACCACTTAAATCCCCCATGAGCCCATCTAGCTTGAGTAGAGGACTTATGGTATTTAGACTAAAATGTACTCAAATCTATGACTCAAGACAGCAAGTTAAAGGAATGGTCTTGAGTCACTGACATAAGACAACTCAAGGATGGTGGTTTGAGGCAAAATTCAATAGAACCACCCATGGAGTTGAGTGTAACCCCCAATGCCAACACTCCACATATACTCGATAGATAATAAAGACATCTCACTTAGTCCCTGCCAACTTAGCCACTTAAGGCCAACAACCCCTTGGTGTTGGAGCACATAAATGTCCATACTTTGCCATGAGCAAAACCCCCTGCCATATCTAGAAAATTGTGCAACAAGAGAGTAGGGTGAAACTTGCCTTCCCAAAAGGCTAGTTCGATTGAGAGAGAGAGAGAGAGAGAGAGAGAGAGAGAGAGAGAGAGAGAGAGAGAGAGAGAGAGAGAGAGAGAGAGAGAGAGAGAGAGAGAGAGAGAGAGAGAGAGAGAGAGCACAAGTAACTGAGAGGAAGAGGGCATTGCAACTCAATCAACACAAAAAGGGATTGAAAGACATCCCTATATATAATCTATTCCTCATTTTTATAAAATCCCAAAGGGGCTTATTACTAACTTACCACCTGTGCATGCATGCTTGATCCCTTACCCCATGTCTCATTGCAAATAGGCATATGCTCACATCTGTACTTGTACATCTCTTATTATTAGACCAATTGCTTCTTTCTCATAGTTTAATTTGATAGGATCATGGCACATTTAAAATTGCATCCTCACAACTCATAGGCTTGTGTTTTTGGCTATCTATAGCTTACTTAGCCTTGCATGCAACTCTAGTCACCTTTACAACTCATAGGCTTATGCTTTTGGCTATTTGTAGCTTACTTAGCCTTGCATGCAATCTTGGTCATGTCATCAAGGCTTAGGTCATATATGCTTGAGCCATCTCCATGGGCACTTAGAATAGGACCCATGAAACCACATATTTGTACAATGGATAGCTTGTGCCACCACCTTACCTCTAAGTTCACACCATGTCTTGCACTCTTAGGTACTTCACCATAGGCAAATGCATTGCACACCCAAGTTAAAACACATCACTCTATAGTCAAGAATACTTGCACGCTAACTGCTAGGGATTTTTAACCTAAGGTACCCCACTTAAGACATCTGCATGTTCAACCCCTTGAGCCCCCTAGGTCAAAATCCTAGATTAACATGCACTCACATTTAGAAATACCATCTTCTTATGTCACTCTTAGTGTAGGCCATGAGATAACTATCACCTTAGGTCATCATAATGCAATAATCCATCTCCCTTAGGCACAACTACAAACTTAACCTAGTCACATTGCTCTTAGGCATAGAGTCATGTGCTTGTTAACCCATCATGCTTAGATAAATTCCACCTAGAATATGGTACACATTTAAACCCATGTCTTAGGCTACAACTCTTTGGCTTAACCCCAACCATTTAGATCATTAAGGCTTAGTCCTAATTTTCACTCTAATTTACTCACTAATAGACATTGGATGCACATAACATGGGTAACGTGCAACTCCAATGCACATAGACCACCTAGAACCAAAACTCATGATAGAGGTTAGTCACGTAGACAAGCCAACCATCACCATGGGAAACAATTAGTTGAGTGGCTTGTGCTTAATTCACATCATTAACTAGGCCACACGCGAGTGCTTAAGATTGTGAAGGGCAAGGCTAGTGCTAGCAAGAGAAACAAACTTTTGGGGATTGAACTTTAAATTGAACCTATCCAAGAATTAGAGTAGACTTAGCAAATAAGATCTTAGAGTCTAGTTAGAAGAACTTATCTCTTGAGACTTAAACTCAAGTAAGTCTTACTCACGCATATCATCTGTGATTGGTTAAGTAAAATTGACCTAGTACCACTTGTGACATCGAATGCTCTTAGAAGCCTGTCACAAGAGGCATGTTAAGCATTGCTTGGATACCTTGTTGAAGCCCATATTCATATTTTCTTTGAAGCTAGTCTTCAACAACTTCCTCTAGCATGCTCAATAGAAGAAGTGTTTACCAAAATCTATGCATATAGTTGACTAGAGGACCCATTTCTTACTCCTTTCTTAGCAATAAAGATTGGTCCAATTGCAACTTGGATGAAGATCAAATTGAGGAGGAAGAAAATATTACTTTACCTTCACTTTGGGACTGTCCTAGGTAGTGGGATGATTGGAACTACCTTAATGACATTCCACCAAAGCGAAGCCTTGTCCATCATGTAATTTGTCAAGCACTTGATTTTATCCTTCTCTAAGAACTATTACTTGGAAAATAAGTCATAAAATTGGCTTAGCCAAGGTGAAACAAGTTTTGCATTTGTTCATTCGCCAAATCTAGTAAATTCGAAAGGTTTATGGCTTATCTTTGGATCCTTCTTTGTTTGTTGAGCATCAAAGACTCCCAAGATGTAAGAAATGTAGTTGTCTTCAAATTGGATGCTTGAGTTTGATGATCACGTTCTTGAGGTGCTTGAGTTACAATGGCCAAATTATGTCGGAGAAGCTCAAGTTCTTGTGTTGAGATCATCAATGTATCAAGGACCTAACATCTTACTAGTATTTCTACTATTTAGTTCAATGATAATTTTTTGTTCTTTTAACCTGAAATTTTGAATAGGCCATGCAAATGTACTCTTTGGTGATTAATGCAACCTATAATCTATTGAGATCTAAAGTTGGAAGGGTGAATTACATCTTGAAGGCATAAATTAAAGCCTTGGTTAAAGTTCAAGATAAGCTTAGTTTAAAATTGCCCCTTTTCTATTGAAATATGACACAATGGTGCTATGCACCACCAATCCTTGGATATACACTATAAGGGAATGGAGGTATTGCGATGCTCATTAGCCATAGTTTTTATTAGTGTCATATGATTTTATGTCCATACTATGAAGACAGATGAGATGCCATGACTTCATGCATTCAAGAGTGTGTATATGGGACATGACAAGATAGATTATAGAAGATTTAGAGGCATTAGCAAGTTTAGATTCAGTGGTTTAATCACAATTCAGTCATAGGAAAGAAGTGGGACTTTTAAGACTTAGATGCAAAAGGGTAAACTAGAGAAAAGTAAGAGGAAGGAGGGAAAAATGGAGCATACCATTTGTTGGGTCCAAATAGGGCAACTCAAGGTTGGGAAAAAACATAGAGAAGAAGGGGTAAAAACTCATTCAAGTTGGAGGCTTTAAGGAAGCATAACAAGGTTGAACACACCTGGACCTTCAAGGTAGTGATTGGGGCAACAAAGAAGTGATTTGTGGCTCATATGAGCTATGAAAAATAGGGTATTCATACTATATATTGCTACTCTAAATTTGTGAATCTTTGAAAACATGATGAATACCAAATGCATATGCTTGTCTATAGTGAGTGCATATTTGCAATATATGAAGAGTCTTCTTTACGATGATTTTGAGGTAGCATGAAAGAGGTTTTTTACTCCTATTCATAATAGTAAAGCACAAATGAATTTGTGTAATTAGGCCCATACAAAGATTTCTTAAGATTAAGAGCTTATTGTCACTTGATATCATGCTCGATTGATTTTAGCAACTATCTACTAAATGTTTTCTTGGATTAGAGATGAGATTTGAAGCTTTTTTGCTTGGTGGAGGGTCTCATTGTCTTGCTGCTCATTTTGCACTTCACTTTACAAGGACTTGCTATCATAGTAGTTGGTGGCATTGGAGACCTTTTGACACATACTTGAGGCAATGAAAGGCAGTCTCTAGAAAGAACTGCACCCGAATGATGAGTTATTGGGCATAGGTGAGGATGGGGGCCAATGTGGCTGTGGGAACTACTAGGATAGCAGTCATAGTGCTAGTATTGGTGGAGTGGGTAACAATCTGCGCTTCCTCCTCTGTGGGGTGTTGAGTGTAGGCTGAATCTTTAAGCAAAGCAATGTGGACTTAAGTGCAGCTTGTTGTGGTTAGAATTGGAGGGGCCTACTTCTAATATGGTGTGGGAAAAGGCATCAATAATCCCTTGGATGGTAGGCATGCATTCTGTGGTGATTGGTTGGGGCTTTTTTGCAAATGTGCAAGTTGCCTCCTCTTGTAATGCATTCAGCTATCCATCTATGATAGCCCTTGCAAAATTCTTAATGTTGAGAAGGGAGCAAGTAGGGGCTATAATACAAGAGGGGGAAACATGAGAGTGATTTGATAGCCTCACATCATCCACAAGGATTTGGTGTCATTTTGGCATTGGACCATGTGTCTGCATTTGACATGGAGACACTTCGGGAAGATATTGGCCCATGCAATGGCGGGGGTTTTGGAGAGAAAGAAGGGGAAGGCCAACTTGCATGATACATTGAAGGCTTTGGCCTATAGGTAAAGGGCCTCAAGGAAAAACTTAAGTACCTCAATCTTTGATTTATGGTATTCGAAGATGGAGCTGAGATGATACTTGCCATTGTAGATCAAGCTGAAGAGGGCATCCATCTCCCTATTTGGAAGAGTAGTAGGGGCATTTGGTGCATTGTCCATAAGGAGGTGAAGCTTCTCCTACATGCACTAAGGGGTGAGCTTGTAGTCTTGGCCACCGAGGTGCACATGGGGGCCTTTGTGCAACTAAGGCAGGATGACCTCTGCATTAGGATGCATTGAGGTCATCTCCCATGGAAGGGCAAGGAAGGCATCAAGGTGTAGGCTATTCATTCACAGAATGACATGCTTCTTATTCTCAAGGGTGAGATAGGAAACTCTGTCGAGACAAAGGATGGAGAAGAGCAATGCCATGGATTGTAAGAAGTGAGCTAAGGCAAGGAAATGGCAAGTGTGATAGGAAATTGAAATTGCAGAGAGTTGAGAGAATCATAATGAATGGAAAGATTAAGAGAATTTTGCTTTTAATGGGGGTGAATGCATGGTGGGTGGGTGGTTTGAATGTGGCCAGGCATGTTTGCCACATCACCAGGCTATAAGGAATAATGAGTGTGGAGTCATTCTTGATACATCATATTGGAACTTGTGATGAGAGTCATCTAATTATATGATACATCGTATTGGAACTTGTGATGAGAGTCATGTAATTATATGATAAGGGGTAACTAATAGAGGCCATGTCACCAAAAACATTGGGATTAAGATCACTTTCAATTTGGATTTTGGCAATCATGGGGAATTCAAGATTGGGTGAAGAACTTGTGGAGGGATGTGCAAAATTAGATGCGATAGTGTTAGTAGGATACTCCAGAGCAAGTGGGAATGGGCACACCAGTCCATCCATATGGTAGTACACAAGTAGAATCCATTGATGGGTTGTGGAACAACATTACCTTGCAAATCGGTAAGGTAAAAAGAATTAATGGGTGTGACATGGAATATCCAAAAGGGATTGCTCCACTGTGTTTTCAATTTTTTAGGAAGCTTGCCCATGCAAGTGTGGAAGACCCAGATAGCTTGTCTGTGCTCGAAGAGCTATTCTTCTAGAGGCAATCCACTTGGTGCTTCTGCTTGGATTGGACTTTGGACATGAGGTGGGAACTCTGGATCTAGTCCTCGTCGAGTTGAGCTAGGTTTTCTACTCAAAATTGGAGGGACTCTTGAGGAAGAGGGCAATCTTTGACAGAAATCTGGAGGCTTGAGACTACAAATTCTAGAGGTGCAATTGCCTCAATGCCAAAGGCAAGCTTGTATGGAGTGAGGCTTGCAGCCCACATTGAATGAAGTGCAGTAAGCCCATATGGATGTTAGGAGCTTGGTATCTTGAACATTTTGATGATGCTCGACCAGCTTAGTAAGTATTTTGCATAGACTTTTGTTGGTAGATTCGACCAAGTCATTAGCTTGTGCATAGTACATTGATGATTTCTTGTGAATTACCATGAAGGTGGAAGTCATAGACTTGATGACCTTACTTACAAAGTGACTTCCCTTATCACTAACTAATTTAACAAGGCAACCATAGTGGGTGAAGATGTCCTTGAAGAGGCACTTGCCTACTACCAGTGCGTAATTATTTGGTAGTACCCATGCTTCGACCCACTTGGTATAGTAGTCTGTGATTGTTAAGATATACTTGTTTTTGGTGTACTATTGTTGAATGCTGAAATGACTTGGTTTGTTGGTTGGTTTTTGTTGTTTTTGAGGTCTAAATGGTTGATTTTTTATGGATTTTGAATGATGTTTAGTTGTTTTGGAAGGTTTGAGAGTGTTTTTTATGAGGTTGATTATTTTTTGGAAGCTCATGATGATTTTTAGTAGAGATATGAGGCTCTGTGATATTTTGATAGGTTTTGATAGCTTTTGTTTTCATCTGATTTTCTTCTGTATACGAAGGTTGGAGTAATGATTAATGGAAGTTGAGAATTTTTGAAAGCTCATTGAATGGTTTTTGATAGTTTGGAATGGTTTTAGTATGAGTTACATGGTTCTGATGTTTTCTATTGACCTTCTGTAACCCTCTGTTGAGTTTCTGTCGAGCCTCTGTTTCTGTTCTGTATGCCTCTGTAAGTATTTTTTAGGATGTGTTTGTGACTTTGGGAAAGTTCTCTAGCCTTGGAAAGAGGTGAATGTAAGTTCAAAAGATCTCAAAGAAGTGGAAGAAGCAGTTGTGCTGAAGACTCAAGAGAAGACTGGAGTGAAGTGACAGTGATGAGCTATGAAGAGTCAATGTAGTGGCTTTGGTGACCTTTCATATCAGACACAAGTTTTGGAAGGGACATCCACGACCAAAGAAGGATTATTATGAGTGATTATTGAGTATTGTAGTAAGGAGATGATGTACTATTGATTGATTGATTGATTGAGAGAGAGAGAGAGAGAGAGAGAGAGAGAGAGCCAATTCTA
Source organism: Lygodium microphyllum (assembly GCF_053477565.2). Taxonomy (NCBI): domain Eukaryota; kingdom Viridiplantae; phylum Streptophyta; class Polypodiopsida; order Schizaeales; family Lygodiaceae; genus Lygodium; species Lygodium microphyllum. Next base: position 46,384,125 of record NC_141135.1, on the reverse strand, counting down.
TGCTAAAACAATGTATCTATCTATGAGAGATTGTGAGAGGAAGCTATGGAAACTTTGAAGATGAATCATATGTGATATCTTTCCATTCAAAGTAGAGCATTCTTTTGTGTTTTCTATGTTTATCAAAGAATTCTATGAAGAACATGAAGAGAATGATGGATTTTGTTAAAGATAAAGCCATGGGAGAATTGTTTCTATGAAGTTACATGAAGATTTCTTGTTCCTGATGTTTTTTTCTTTGTTGTGATTATATCAAAGAAAAAAAGATGGTTGTTGATGTTACAAGATAGACTTTCTTGCAATAGAAACCCTATTTCCTTGGTGTTCCTTTGGGACTCCAATGATGTGAAAGGCTTAATAGGGCTGACAAAGTCAAGTCCCCATTTCTGGCAGGGCTCCAGAGGTAGAATCATATGCAAGGGTAACTAATTGTAGGACAGTGGTTGACCAAGCCCTTGGCATGCATTGCATCTCTAGACAAATTGGTGGACATCACCATGCATAGTAGGCCACTATATTCTTGCTTATTGGATCTTTTGGATTGTGATATCTACTACAAAGTAGTCTCTAGCAATGCCTTGGTGAGCTTCTTCCAAGATTGCATCCTTTTCCATGGGTAGAACCACATGTTGTAGCACTTTAGGAAAATGTTTTATAGTTTTTGGAGAGCTAATCATTTGTGATGGTCCATCAGAATATGATCCCTGGGACTTGTCTTGGCCAAGAAGACCAACAATCCTTCATACCATGTCTAGGGAGGATTGGGTGGGTTAGGTTATGGATTTTCAATAGCTGTATGAAATAGTTGGGCATCTAGAGAGTCATCATCTACTCCAATGGGATCTTCTCTGGAATAAAGTTGGGACAAGAAGTTGGCAATCACATATTGGGTACCAAGCTGGTGTACGACATTGAAGTCAAATTCTAATAGTAATAGAATCTAGTGGGCCAATTGTCCTATGATATTTTGTTGCTTCACCAAATAGACTAGAGCAAAGTGATCTACATGGAAGACAAAAGAATAGCTAGTGGTGAAATTTCTTGATGGAATAGATCACTTTGAGGCATTCTCTTTCTATCACATAGTAATTCTTCTCAACAACAAATAACCATTTGCCTATTGGCATAGAAAATGGGGCGAAACCAGCCATTTGCATCCTGCTCCATAAGCACATTGTCAATTGCCCTATCAAAGGCATCAAAAAAGACATGGAAAGGCTTTGTCCAATTTGGCAGGATCAGTATTGGGACCTTGGACAAGAGTAGTCCGAGGCATTAGAATGTGAGGGTTGCTACTTCATTTCAGTGGAAATATACCTTGGAAGTGTATACAAGCAACATAAAATCTTTGTGCTTGCTTGTCACACTACTAGAGTCATGGGATACATTTTGTACTATTATGAGTGCTAATTCTCCTCAAGATGGCTTTAAATATAGTGATGTAGAGAGTGCTTTATTATAAAAGAAGTAAATAGGAAGGTGGACTTGCTATAGGAGCCCCAGTACCTTGTGCATTCAAGGAAGCATTAGTGGAAAGCAAGCATTTATCCTAGTGAATGGTGGTAGTATACACAATTTTGTTAATGAATCAACCTTTGATCAATAGAAATACATACCTATAGAATTGCAACACCCCCTAAAAGTTTAAGTAGCAAATGGTGAAGAAGAAATCAACACATATGTATACTCCAAGGTTTCCTTATGCCTGGTTGAAAACTATGTGACATCAGCCGATCTAATTACATTAGACATGGGCCCCATTGATGTTGTCTTGGGTTGTGATTACTGAAAACACTTGGATAAAATTGCTCTGGACTTCTCTTAGCTCTACATGGATTTTATGATGCATAAACAACTCATATTCTTAGAGGGATTTCATGATAATGGTGATTTTCAGTTAATTACAACAACAAAACTCAAAAGGGAGTTTAAGAAATGCTCATAGATCTTTGTCTTGCACTTGAATAAGGAAAACTCGAATCATCCCTAAAAAATATCTAATAATTCAGCTTTGAAAGCATTAGTCGAGGAGTATAACTCTTTATTTCAGATGCCTATAACCCTTTATTGTAAGAGGCAAGTGGACCACTCATTTGATCTAGAACCCTATTCTAAGCCAATGAACAAACCACCTTATTAACTCTCCAAGTGTGAATGCAAAGAAGTTGCAAAGCAAGTCAAAGAGATACTTAAGATGGGCTTTATTGAATCGAGTTCCTCACCTTACGCATCTCCAATCCTGCCAGTCAAGAAGAAATATGGCTTTGTTTACATGTACATTGACTATAGGGACTTGAATAAGATCACAGTCAAGAACCAATATCCTATTCCAAGGATTGATGACTTGCTGGATGAGTTAAAATGGGCATGATATTTAATTAAGATTGATCTATACTTTGGCTATCATCAGATACATATGTGGGAGGTTGTTGAGTTCAAAATGACTTTTAGGATAGATTGTGGGCTTTATCATTTTCTAGTGATGTCTTCTATGTTGACTAATGCCCCCATCACATTTCAGAGCCTCATGAATAAGATCTTACAGCCCTTCCTTTTCAAGTTTTGTACTTGTTTTCTTTGATGGCACTCTTATTTTTAGCAAATCACAACAGGAGTGCTTGTAGGGATGTCTTGAGAGAGCATAGGCTATTTGCTAAGGAAAGTAAGTGCATATTCATGTAGAACTAAATGAAGTACTTGGGGCACATTGTTAGTGAAAATGGTATGTAGGTTGACCCCAAAAACATGCAATGTATTAAAGACTAGTTCACACCATCCAACATTACCTCATTACGTGGTTTGCTTGGTCTCTTTTCATTTTGTAGATGTTTCATTAAGCATTATGCCACCATTGCTACACCTTTGATAAATTGGTTAAATATGGACACATTTTTTTAGGATGCTATTGTTGATCGTAGCTTTAACCAATTAAAAGAAATACTTACTTCAGCCCCCATCCTTGTATACCCTAACTTCTTAAAAGAGTTTACCATTTAGTGTGATGCTAGTGCTTGCAATATTAGTACTATCTTGTTGAAAGAGCATGGTGTGATTGCTTTTGAGGGCTGTAAGCTTGACGAAAAGGAGATGCAAATGAATATTTATGACCAAGATATGTTAGCTATCCTTCATCTTGTTAAGAAATGGCACCATTACCTATATGGCTGCCAGTTTAGAGTAAAGAGTGACCATTGCGTCCTCCAGTACTTCTATTTGACTACTAAGCAAAGGAGATGGGTGGCAATTTTGCAAAATTACAATTTTGACATCTCTTACACTAGAGGTAAAGATAAAATTGGGGCCGATTCACTATCATGGATGTGGGCATGTAGAGTATCTTCCATTTTAGAGTTGCATAGTGATTGGATTGAGGAGCTTTAGGAGGCCTATTTCATGAATAATAAATTTAGCCAAATATTTTAGAAATTATAGCATGGGGTAATGGACAAAAAATCCCAATATTAGCTCAAAAATGCCCTTCTATGGTCCCAAGGGAAGATTGTCATACCGCACACTTCTCCCGTCACAAATGAAAATCATGGAAGAGATGTATTCTTGCCCCACTAACACCATATTGGAAAATATAGGAATTTCGTGTAAGTTTGGGACATGTGGTCAAATCTTTGGATTTGTCATAACTTGAACACAATAACTCCAAATCAAGTACTTTATAGCTCAATAGATTCCAATTTTCAAGCGCTTTCCAATGATAGGTACATCATATGGTTTTGAGAAACTTATGGGTATGTTATCCCAGTGCCAACTTTTTAGTATTCAAAAAATGGGAATTGGGAGATTCACAAACTCACTAATATTGTGTTCACTATTGGTCATTGGGTATTTTCAAAATATATGTTTAGATTCCCAAGAGCTTTCACTAGAAGGGCCTATGGAGGGATGCCAAGGATTTTGTGGGCAGTTGTGTCTCATGCCAATAGAAAAAGGATAGCGTTCTTAGACAAGCTCGTCTCTTGCAGCCCTTGTCTATTCTTGAAGGGAAATGGACACATATCACTATGGATTTCATTACTAGTGTGCCCGTCACCAAGAAAGGATGGAATAGTATATATGTAATAGTTGACCACCTCACTAAGGCTGCCCACTTTATTCCGACTAAAACTTAGTATACTGCATCTCAGGTGGCCATTTAGTTTATGGAGCACGTGTTTAAGTTGCATGGGTTATCACAAGTCATAGTACATGATAGGGATGCCAAGTTTATGAGTATCTTTTGGTAGGTGGTTTTCATATCTATGGGAACCACATCCACTGCATACCACCCATAGACTGATGGTCGAACTAAGAGGGAAAATAAATGGCTTGAGACCTACCCAAGGCACTTTTGCCATGATGTACAACACAATTGGGATATGTGGCTCTACTTGGCTAAATTTATATACAACAACTCCACCCACTCTAGCATTGTGATTTCTCCTTTTGAGGCACTATATGGGTATAAGGTTCCCCTCCTCACGGTCTTGTTCAATGACAAGGTCAACCCCCATCGTAAAGAGGAGTTAGAGTGCATACAGGCCTTGCTTCAAAATTGCAAAGTGAATCTTTAGAAGGCACATGATTACATGAAGCTTTATGTTGATGAGAGAAGAAGGCATTTGAATTCCAAGAGAGAGAGAGCTAGTTCTGTTAAAAGTGCAATAACAATATGGCCCATAGTTTCTATGGCCCCTATCAAATCCTGAAGAGAGTCGGTATCTTGGCTTATCTATTAGAGCTTCCCTTCACCACCAAGATTCACAATGTGTTTCATGTTAGCTAGCTAAAGCCCTTCATTGGCACCTTAGGGGACTATGTGGAAGAGCTACCTCCCATAGACAAAGAAGACATAATTCATAGTATATCCTTGAGGCAATCATTGGGTAGTGAGATAAACACTTTAGATCTCGATCCATTAAGGAATACCTCATGAAATGGCAAGGCATACCCCTAGAAGAAGCCCCTTGGCACCTAGCCACTATTGTGGAAGAGTTCACCTTCAAGAGGCCCAATGGGCTAAAGACTAGAGGGATATGCCCTATTTTGATTCCACATTGGTTGTAGACTACATACTATTTTTTAAAAAAATTATACTTTCATTAGTTACAGTCATATGCTTTATACATTGGCTAAAAGTGCTTGCCATAAGCTCTATTTTGACATGTGATATGCCCCGAATGAATTGGTGGCACTGTTTCCTTACAACCATGCTCGTGGTATGCATCTTAAATATACCTTGCCTTATGTCCCAATTCTCCTTTAGATACATGTCTCTCACCCATCAAATCTTCTCATTGTAATGTTGATTAGAGTAGTACTTTGTTGTCCCACTCACTAGCCACTCTGACAAGTTTCTCTAGCCATGTTTTGTTTTTGAGGCATTTCAAGAAGCAAACCAACTGTAATGTGGATTACAACCTAAACTGCATACATCTTGCTATCGGCAATGTGCGCATAGTGACGACCTTCAGCAAGGGCTGTCTTAATTCCCCCACTTTTACGAAGCCACCGGTAGAAACCCCTACGACCACGCTTCAGACCGAGTCTGAACAGATGGAAGCTACGGCCTCGGGTTAGGCTCCCAACCCCAGGCCCAAACCCGCCAAGAGCACTCACAAGGCCAAAGAGTCCAAGTTTCTATGGGTGCCAAAACAGCAAAAACCACATCCGAGGAGACCACCCAAGTATGATCCTAAACTTCAAAATTATCAACCGTCCCGACCTAAAAGGCAGTCTAGGCGCTATCGCCATAGACACACAACCACGCCGCGTTGGATTCCCAAAGATCTCTTGCGGGCACAAGGATACTACGAGGGCAATCCCTAGATTTGGGTGCCTAAAAATGGCTAGCTAAGAAGCTCATCTACAAGCAATCTCACCCTAATGAGAGAGGCTTGCACAGGTGGTGCCCAGAACACGGTTAGTAGGCCAGAGCCAGCGGTGGCTAGCAAGCCTCAGCTCATCTATCGACCAAAGCAAATGCCACAGGCCTTAAACCTACCTAATCCTGAGAACTTACAAACCACTATGACTGCTCACTCAGAACCTAGTACAACCCCCATGCCTTTAGAGCTTCTTGCAGCATCTCAAAGTGCTTCAGAAAGCAAGGCCCAGCCCGTAACACCGATGAGGAAGTCAAACTTTTGGGGTCAGGATGAAGTGTAATGAGTGAGACATATGAGAACTAGGGGTTCAATACTCAATCACACTAATTGGGGTATAAAAGGTGTAAGAGACCCAATTTAGGGCATCCGAGTATAATCAAGAACTTACTCTCCACCTTCTCCTTCAGATTCTATGGCTTCCTTCCGCTCTCTCCCTCCTTCCTCGTCTTTCTCTCTCCTCTCCTAGTCTTTCTCTCTCTTCTCTTCATTCTCCCTATTCTCTCAATCTCCTTCATTACAAAAATTAGAAGGGGACCTCTTCTTTAAACAATTCCCTTGGGGGGGGGGGGGGGGGGGGGGGGGGGAGGGGAGGGGTGGTTTCATCTCTTTATAGGGACTTCGTAATAAGTAGAAACTATTTTTGTATTATTTTATAAGGAGGGTATCTCATTTTTCATTTAAGATTAGAAAAAGATAAGGTATTAATTTATTTAGTGCAAATCTTTTTATTGAATTCTCTTTTATAAGGTAATGGGAGGGGGTAATTTTTTAAATAATAAAATAAGGGGGATCTTTCTAAGACACACACACACACATGAATGTATATATGCATGTATGTATGTAAAGGCGGGTGGGCAAGGGGAGGGAGAAGAGGAGACATGCTGTGCAAAGGGGGTGAGCTCCCCCTTTGACCTTGTCATGAGATTGGGGAGCTCCTGAGTGTGGCCCCCTACCCTAAGGGGGCACCTTAAAGTCCCTTAAGGCTACGGTTAAAAGTAAGGTTCTTTCTAAATTAATTAATTTTTATATTCTTTTTCTTTATGTGTGTGTGTAGAAAATTAATCATTATAATTTTCAAGTAAAATAATTTGAAAGAAGTTACTTAAAATTTTATAAAAAATTAAGATAATATTTCAAATATATTAACGGAGTTTACATATAGAAAAATTTATGTAATTATCAAGAAATTTGAAATGCTTTATAATAATTTAAAAAATAAGAATTATTAAAAATAATTTATAAATAATTATAATAATGCAAGAAATTTAATGATTAATAAAAATAATTAAAAAATAAAAATAAGTTTAAAAATAAAAAATAATTTTAATTTAGAAAAATCACATTTAAATTACAAAAAGTATTATCAAGTTAGTTGAACACTAATTAGCTTAGTTAGAACTAGATGTAAAAACTTTAAGAATGAGTGACAAGGGTGAGAATAGGGCTGAAGTATGTGAGAAAATAGGATATGTTACACTTTAAGATTAAATGTATTCCAAATTTGCTTATAGAACCATTGAAAGACCTCTAATAAACTATTTTCTTTGACTCTTTTACCTCCATGTTTTCTGTGCATGAAGTATTTTATTATTGTCTAATAATGTGAATTTTCTATGTCTTGGGTTGACTAAATAGACACTACAAGATATAGGCCTTATACTGACGTTAAAAGCGATGAAAATATTCATAAAGAAGTTTGCCCCGTCGTCGCAAAAAGCATCGTTATTGGCGACGCCATAGAACAGTCGGTATCAGTGTCGTTATCAATGTCACTATTTGCGTCGGTATCAACAATGAGTGTCGCATTTGCGATGCTGATACCGAAGCAATTAGCGACGCTGATAACGATGCTTTGTGATGCATTTTGCGACGCTAATAGCGATGCATGCAGTAAATTTGTGACGCTAATAGCGACGGTAACAATGTTTTTTTTTTTGTGGCATGGCAGGGCAGCAAGCTGCCCTGCCACATATAGTACTATGTGCTTTATTTGGGCCATACAAAATAGTTTCAGTAATGTATACAATGCTCATGTAAATAAATACAAAGTGTACTTAAATCATAACACTGATACATGAAATAAATACATGACTACATAATGGAAGCGACCGGTACAATCATGGCAAGATAGTACTACTACATAGATAATGTCTACACAGATCACGTGACCAAAAAAGAAGGGTATGTGAGCTCCAGGGATCCAAGGGCGAGCTATAGATCCTCGCCATCCGAAACCTCGTCCCACGCAAAGGAGCATCGAATGGACTCTGCAAAAAAAGAAACAACTACACATTAGTCCACCTACAATAATGCATTCTAATTAAACATAGTAACTACGGACAAGAAAGATGAGTGACTTACAAGGCCGCCACGTCCATACAATTGGTCGATCAGTGCAGTGAGACAGTGCCTCTTTGCATATCGAGTCTCAAGGCCGGTGGGATCGCGATTTGTAATGGAATATTGCAAAGAAAACAAAATACAACTGTTAGAAACACGATTGTTAGTACAAAGGATATTGCAAAAAAAATAAGCAAGAAAACAAAAGAAAAACTTACAAAGTCCTCCAGATATGTCCTGTGGCCACTACTCCCAAGATGATGGACCACTCCGGGCTCTAGTCATGCCCTCACCGTCTCGTGTTGTTGTCTCCAACGTCCTAGAGAATCTGTAGCCTCCTCCCTGAGTCGGCGCCAGTCGTCTACGTCTAGCCACTCGGGCTTTGAAGCCCCACTCTTGAGTGCCTTGCGTGCATCCAATCGTCTATGTGACATATATGTACGCATGCACTCCATCATTCAGCCCATAGAAAACCCATCTGCTACGGCTAGTACCGGAAACTCCTCATGCAAGGATGCCACTATGTAGTCCTTACTCCCCTCCGATATGTTCTTCCAATGGTCCAAGACGTTGTGCCGAAAAACTTGTTGACACAACTCTCTCATGTGAGCCATCATCCTCCTCCCCTCATCATTCATGATTATGGCTCCTGACCTATCATCTACAAGGTAGACACACCCCTATGGGGTATGCCTAAGATGGGTGCTCTCCCACCTGCGATCACGCTCCTGGGTATATCCAGGAGACCCCTGTACATCTGGTGTACTTACCAGGGTAGTATCTATCGGAGTAGCACCCATAGGGGTGCCACCTGCGGACGGCTGAGCAAAAGTCGGAGTGAGTGGAGTAGATGTTCCCACAGGTATGACAAATCGCGGAGGTGACACAACTCTAGCAGAATGACGAGACAGAGACACTGCGTCCTCCACAGCAACCACTTGAGCCATGCTCTCTCAAATCACCATGAGAGCGAGGAGTAGCACATGTATCCCAAGCCGATCGCGGGCTCACTACATTTGGATCTCTGCAGTATCCCCTTAAACCACTCCCTCCGTTTGGCCCAAGTTTGGAGCATCGACCTCATCTGCTAGAAACTAAAGTATCAAAGCGCGCCGAAGTAGATCTAATAGAGCGGCCTGACAGTGTCTGAGATAGCTCCTGGTCCGCCATATCTCTGAATCTTGCCATCTGATCTGGAGACATACGCGTGAAGATCTCCTGTAGCTCCTCGTCGCTCATCCCTCAACTCATCCTGATGATCTAAATATCCACAAAGGTCACCTGCACAGATAAAAAATGATGTTAGCATAATCAATATAAATCATACAAAGCACGGTAATATAAATCTTTAAAAAATGATCTTACTTAAAATGCGTATCTTATGTATCCTTATAAGCGATTCGTCAACAAATTGAGTAGGTGGATGCTCTAAGTATGAAGTACCCTATGGTCCCATATCAATCTCGTGACACAACTCCACATACACTGGAAGGTCGATAGACATGTTACCACAAAAGGATGAGTCTACCTCATTCTCAAAGAATTCTTGGACTCCTGTATTTCCATTATTGTTACCTGATGTTGGCTCCTCTACATACTCCAAGCTTTCCGTGGCCTCCACCCCTTGCAATATCAACCCCTCTATTTGCATATTGTCCTCATCTATGCTCGGAACATCTCTTTGGTCATATACTCTTGCACTTCGGGGAGCTGAAGGTATAACATACCACCATCGAGGTTGTCGGGGGTTTGGTTACCTGTTCACAATCACGTACAAGAGAGATTTAACTATTGTGACATGTACCATGTCGTAATACAATTAAAAAACACATGAGTTCATGCACCTGTTCACAATGGGCCAGCAATACAAACGTGTCGTGCAAATCCGTCCATTTTTTTTCAGAATCTATTTCAAGAAATCCAGATGGACCTTGTCGAACTGTTGCTCGAGCTCCTTCAAGTACCACTTTTAACCATTGCACATTGAATAGGATCATGGAGAAGCTACGGTAATCCACCGTGACAATACTTTGTAAGTTTCCATAATACTCCATCTCATCTATAACCATGTTTGAATCTGTTGCTCGTCGTCGCCTCTCTTGCTCGAACCTTGCCATGATACCACAATTTGTTGTGGAGCGCATTTTGTCAATACGCTCCATGCGAAAATGCCATCCACACAACCATGCTACACTATATATTTTGTACTGTATATTGAAACACTCAATTAGTTGTCGCATATAAAATATAGATACGACAAACCCTAAACACGTCATCACCTTTGGACTACATCCCCTCGAGAATTCCCACTCCTCGGTTGAGACCTCCGCCCCTTCGCGAGACATTATGGCCAAAGCTCCATGCAACCATCGCGTTGACATAAACCGCGGCATCTCCTCCATGCCCTCAGGATATCGAATTGGTCGATGGCGTATATTACATCGAAATTCAGATCGCACTTCCTCTCAATCTTTCCTAGTTTGATGGTACCTAGCGAGCCACATCTCCATAGAGGCATGGTGCAACATACAAAAGCAATTCACTTTCTCCTCCATTGCAGTATCCATTCTTTTTTCTACCCCATTTCCAACCACCACATCTTCAGTCGGTCTATCATCGTCCTTCAGCGACTATAGCATACTGTTATGTCTGAATCCACCATTGGTAGCCATTGTGAAATATGCACTAGCGCCTCAGACACCAACCAACCTTCAACTATGCTACCTTCTGGCCGAGCTCGTTGTTGCACAAAGCCTTTCAAGGTTTTCATGAAGCACTCCAAGAAGAACATCCATCGCATATGGACATGTCCAGCAATCTCAACTTCATCTACAAGATGCACAAGAAGGTGGATTTGTATCGTGAGCATATTGGTAGGCAGGTATTTCTTAAAGAGACAGACCATCTTCACTGCTCCCTGCCTCGTAGATTCAATAGAGGACATCTTAATCTCCTTCTATGAGATCCATTGCACTAAAGTCGACAGCTTGTAAATCGCCTCGTATATTTCTGGAGTAAGGCATCCTACGATCATGATCGGTAGTACAAACTACCACAAACGACAAAGCATTATGAACAACGACTACACTTCAAATAGCAAAATGCACAGGCCACTTACAATCCATTTGTAGTATAAACCTGACATATCTTATGCTAATCATGGGATTTTAGCCCTGATAATTGGCCGTCTTTAGAAAACGTAGACCTAAGAGAACGCATCATACCCGTCGGAGTGCGGATAGACTTGACTATTTGCTTCACAATGCGCTCTTCTTTAGTGGACAAAACCCAAGGAGCACGAGGTAGCTGCAAGCAACCATCAGCACACTCGACTGCGGCCAAAACACCTCCATCTTGCCTACCTCCTTCAAATCCATTCGTGCCCCTATAATGTCTCTCTTTCCTGTGATGTGGCCCCATAGCAAGTTGCCCACGTTCTTAAAATTATGCATGGGATCCAACAAGTGGTTGATCTGTAAGTGGGTCCAATATGGCAACTTGTAGAAAACTGAGAACTGCCGCATTCCGTTTGGATGTGACTTTGTGTGGACCATTTTCAGCTCATACCAGCTTTGGGCATTCATGCGTGCTGGAGGTCATCCAAGAAAACCTTCCCTGAGTTCATGACCCTTTGGTAAGGTATCTACATCTCTCATCATGTTCTTGTAGGCCTGCAGCAGCTTGCTCTTGTGACCCTTCAACCCACTACTTCAAGTCCTGCCATAGGATCAGATGCTGCCTAAGTAGATCTCCCAGGCTTACTATCACTGCGGTGGTCACTAGAGTGGTAAGGAGGTCATTGGCTACTTGTTTTTCTCCTATTTTGGATTGTCCTAGCCAGCAGCCTTGACTGGGTTGGTAGCCCATAGAGTTAAGGCCTTGCCTAAGCGGTACTACTTGTGGCACAGCCACATCTCTCGGTTTCGCTGGAGGGGGTGAGAGTGGCGTGTTGATGTTGGAGAGATCCTCGATCTCGTCCTCCAAGATGGGCTCCACATCTTTCAGGTGTCCTTGAGCCTCCTTTACCCACTCCTTCACCTTCTCGATGGCCTCTAGTTGGCGTTCCGGGTCGGGAGCTACTCCCCCACCTTAGCACTTTCCCTTTCAGCAGTCTTTGGGGTTGATGTCTCTGCCTCAGTGTCAGTGACTATCTTTCCAGCCAGTAGCATCGTGGCACTCTCAGTTTTTAGTATGATTTTAGCTTCAGGTCTCTTCTTCCTTCGCCTATGGCTCTTCTTCCCTATCGAGGCTGCATCAAGGTTGCTAGGACCTAGCAGTGTGCTTCGTTTGTGCACGAGTCATGACATGCAATGGTATAGATGTAGCCTCCCCATCCAAATTATCGACACTGAACAACCCCAATAGGACGGATGGCATGTTAGTTGAGCTCGAGGATGGTTTTCGCTTTGGATAGTCAACGAAGAGATGTGTGATTCCACATTCAAGACACCTTAGGTCAGCCTTGTCTCTATTTTGTTACTCCCTTTCGGGACAGTGTGATGAGATATGTCCCGGGTGATTGCAAGTCCAACACATGATTGGCTCTTGGGTCTACCATCCTAGGCCTCTACCTCATCCCCTACTTACTAACGCCATCACCAGTACTGGTTGATAGATGATAAGGATTGTGTTGCCCTCATCGTCATGCGAGATGTAAGGGTATATGTAAGGCTCTTCCTCATTTGGCTCTTCCAAGTAGTGGATTGGAGCGTCGCTCGGTGGATGTGTCACATAGGGTCCAGGTGGTCTAGGTATTTCAGTAGGATTTATATACATCCTAGGAACAGCCGGCTTAGCATCATTTGGCATGGGAAGGGCCAATGGCGCTCCCCTTCCTAAGAATTGCTGTGGTCTATTTGGTAGGTAAGATTGACAGTACGGTTGTGAGTACAGAAGTCTTCTAGGCAATCTACAATGCACACTATCGTGACCAAACCTATTGCAATTAGCACAAGGTCATAACATGGGGTCTTGTCACTCAACCGGAAAGTGGTTCCCGCCACAGTAAACGCATTGGACATGTGGTCGCATTGGTCATCTTAGCATTTTTTGCATCTTGGCTATTTCCATTTTCATGTCCGCCAATTCCTGGTTGGGGTATGCAACCTTTCCCTTATCTTGGGTACTTATGATCGCTTGCTGGATGCTGAAGCTCTCTCCAAACTTCTTGAGTTGGTCTTGACTTGGTTCGAGTTCCTAGAGCTCCTCTCCCTCAATTGGTTGTCGACTCGAATGGCCTCTTCGAATACCCTTGGTAGCATGTCTTGGTGCAAGCTCGCGTTGCCCGCCAAGGCTTTATAAAGCTCCTTATTTCGTATTCCACTTATGAATACTGTCGATACTACTTTTTCGGTCGGTCGTTTGCCCATTGGGATTCTCTTGAAGAGACTCCTTACATGGGTCACATAGTCACAGATTTCCTCTTTTTCCTTCTACTTGATGTTCATAAGTCATACTAGCAAGTTATCAAAGTATCCGGGCTCGAAAACCTCTTAATGAAGAGGTTTTTCAGTCCATTGAAGTTCACTCGCTCTGCAGTGTCTAGACTTGTGTACCAAGTTCACTCTTGTCTCCTAAGCAAAGCTCGAATGCTTGAGAGCGTTGAGTCAAGTCGGTGAGACCATTGGCCTTGCAGACCTGCTCGAACTCCTCTATAAAGCTGTACGGATCGTCTTGGGACTGGTACTTATCGAGCTGCTTAGCAACAATTGATATCTTAGGCTAGCTCTTGGAGCCTTGGTTCACCCCTAACCCCGCTAGTAGTGACATGGCCAATGTTGCAGTGCTCTGCTCTACTGCTGTGTTGTCTAGCAATCGCTTCATGAGAAGCTCACTTAGCGTCAAGTCTCCTTCTAGTGCTTTCTCATGGTCAGTTCGATTTCTGCCTACTAGGTTCAACACTCGCTGTATCTCTCACATCTCTGTGTTTTGGCCTCAAGCTCCTAGTCTACTGGTCTCGGTTGTATTTCACTATGCCTTGCAGTGCTTTGTGGGCTAGTCTCCTTTCCTCCTCTAGGTAATCTATGATGGCTTCTGACACTCTACCGCAGTGCTCATACCAAGCGTGAGAGTCGTAGCTACTCATCAACTGTTGGATCACTTCTGGAAAAACTTCTAAGTCGAATTCCTCGTTCTCCCTGCGGTCTAAGCTTTTCTCCGACATGGTCGTGTTCTCTTGCTCCACTAAGCTATCAATAAGGTTAAGGAGGTCACCTAGATCCATGTATCCATTGCTGCATCCCAATGAGTATGACCAACAGCATCCTCAAAATAAGTGGGCTCAACATCCTCAACTAGTTTCACCATATAAGCATAATGGTGAGCGACATAACCTTCAAAACCAAATCTTTTAGCAGGGTATCTCACCCTGCTAGACCTACATACCACTGGATCACTCAATGGAGTCTTTGCATTGACGCATGCTCTCTGCACACCTGGAGTCCTCACTGAAGGAATGCCAAGCTCATCATCCAAGCTCTCTGAGCCACTGGAGTCTCCATCAAGAACTGCATCAATGCCATCTGACACTTTATTCTTTCCTTTGTCTTTACCTATAGTGCTACTAGATGCACCTGAAGATGTAGAGGTACTCCTTAGTCTCCCAGACTAAGGACTACCAGAAGATGTCTTTGGTCCACTAAGAGTCCGTGATTCTTGCTTTTCAGCATGCACATGAGTGTCATGATCATCATCATCATCCAATGCATCACCACTAGAAGCATACCAACTGCTCATTTCATCAAAGATGACATCCCTGCTCACTCTAAACTTACATGTGACAGGGTTATAACAGCGATACCCTTTCTGCTCTAAAGAGTATCCAATAAAGACACACTTTTCAACCTTTGGATCCAGTTTCTTCCGCAACTCATCTAGCACATGAACATACGCAATGCAGACAAACACTTTCAAGTGCGATACATCAGGCTTCTTGCCAGTAAAGCATTCTTCAGGAGTCATACCATGAACTGCAGCTGTGGGAGTTCTGTTCATAATATAAACAGCAGTATGAACAGCCTCGTACAAAAAATGCTTAGGTATATTCTTTTCAGCCATCAGGGCACGTGCAACTTCTGCAATATGCCTGTTTTTCCTTTCTGCAACCCCATTTTGCTGTGGGGTATACCTGCATGTGAATTGTCTCTTTATCCCATGAGACCTCAGAAAATCACTGAATTCATTTGAGAGGTACTCTCCCCCTCCATCTCACCTCAAGCACTTTACTTTCAAGCCTGTTTCTCTTTCAACTGTAGCCTTGAAAGTTCTAAAGTGCTCAAACGTTTCACTCTTTTCCTTCATAAAATATACCCATAGCTTTCTAGAATAATCATCAATGAATGTGACAAAGTATGAACTGCCTCCAAGAGATACATTTTGTGTAGGCCCCCAAATGTCTATATGCACAACATCAAGGATATTTCTGCTTACATCTCTGTCATGTGAAAAGGGTTGTCTTGTTTGCTTACCAAACTGACATGCTTCGCATACCTTATGAAATTCTGCAACTCTAAATGTAGGCAAACCTGTAACCAACCCTTTGGACTGCATTAATTTCAGCCTTTGTACATTTGCATGTCCAATGCATTTGTGCCAAATTTCAATGTCTGCAACAACACCTTTTCCTTTAGCATACATAGCAGCATTCATAGTAGGAATTCCAGCATCCAGAGTAAACATACGTCCAACTCTACTTCCCTTTGCAACTAACCTGCACTTGTCATTGAAGTCTTCTATAAAAAGCAACCCTTTGCATTAAATCTAACTTGCAGCCCTTGCTCTACCATCTGACCGACTGACACCAAGTTCTTTGTAATAGATGGCATATGTAATACATCTGAAAGACTCTTTGTCTTACCATCATGCAAGGACAAGGGAACTTTTCCAACACGTGAAATTGGGTGGCATGAATCATCACCCGTCTGCACATAACCTGCATTTTGCAAATCCTGCATCTCTCCAAACCATTCTGCATGGCTGGTCATATGATTGGATGCACCTGAATCAACATACCAAACATCATCATGTGTTCCCTTTCCTGTAACAGCATTCAGCATATGTTGCATAACAAACAGACGTTCATTTTTGTCTTCATTCTGTCATGAAGACGATGCATAGTTTCCTTGCTGCAACTTACCACTGCAGATATCATATTTCTTAGCATAACATTGGGCTACAATATGACCTGTTTTGCCACAGTAGTGACACACAATACTAGAGTTGTTAGAACCTCTATTCTGCCATCCACCTCTTCCTCTAAAGCTCCCCCTGCCTCTAAAGTTACCACGACCTCCTGAAACCTGCATATCTCCAAATTGCTGATTCAATCTGTTTTGCTGGTTGTCACTACCACGTCTTGTACCACGACCTCTTGAGGAGAACCTGCCATGTTCCCTTTCTGAACTGGAGTAGAAAGCTTGGACCTGTTCACCACTTCTTTCAGATGTCTCACTCTGCATGTTGATCTCTTCAGTGATCATAAGGGAGACCAACTCATCGAAATCTGGAAATGGCTTTCTGACATATACGGAAGTTACAAAAGACTTCCAAGCCTTTTCATTATTAAGTCCACCCAAGGTAGACGGCACCAAATCATCATTATCGGGCATTGCATCAATCACTGCCAATGCATCTGCAATGCTCCTTACCTTCAGTGCATACTCATTGATAGACATGTTCTCTTTCTTCAATGTATTCAACTCTTGCTTGAGTTGAATCTTTCGTGCCTTTGTATTTACAGAAAACATACTTTCAAGTATGGTCCAAGCTACATATGAATTCTCTGCATTTCTAATATGTCCCATCATATTATTGTCAATTACTGCAGACAACCAATACATGACCTTTTTATCTTTTGCATTCCATTCCTTCCGTGCCTTTGTCTCTTTTGCAGTTGGAGGATCACTCACCTCCGGCTCCTTTTCTTCACCTGAAACAAACTCATAGAGGCCTTTTCCAATAAGGAAGTTCGTGACATAGAACTTTCATGAAGGGTAGTTGTTCTTGTCGAGCTTTTCAATGATGGGGCTTCCACTGTTCTCTGCCATTATCACAAAATTAATACCAACAGCAAGCAAATTTCCTGCAACCCTCGACCTTTAGTGCACAGCAATACACCAGACATCCTTTTTCACTATCTGCTCAACAATACATGCAATCTGCCAGTTTGCAGATAAACCTTATGTTTACTCACTGATAAACACCTTTGAACTTACAGATCTGAAATCTGCAACCTGTGCACCCACTTTCGGTCAATACAGTCGAAGTCACAGTGTACCCTGAAACTGTTGTCCGCAACCTTGCAGCTCTAAAACGGGGCCTGAAACGGCCTCAGATGCCCAAAATAACTGCGGGAAAGCCCTAAAGGCCTCATCTGCAGAATACACAGTGCTCTTCGTGCACACCAAATCTCACTGCAATCTGAGATTTTTGCTCGACCCTGCTTCCGGTGCCTCCACAGGCACTATCTAAGAGAGAGAGTGGAAGAATGGAAGAGCTTCTTACCCGTGGCTTGCTTGCTCGAAGCTTACTTTTTCTCCTTCGCTTCAACCTTCGCAATCAGCCTCTCTCAATGGCGTGACTCTGATACCATGTCAAGAATCGTGTGGTGGGGGGACTTGCTCAAGATGCTGCGCCAAACACACACAGAATGCACAAGGAGAAGCTCACTCAAGAGACAAGAAGAGAGATGGAGGCCAAAACGTTTTCTTACTAGTTTCTTCTTCTTCTTCCACACTCTTTACAATGTACACAAAGTATAGATAAGATACAACATAAAGGAAAGTGTCCTACTAAGTCAAACAATGCATAACCGACTACACTAGTCGACTGGCGCTATAACTATGCCAGTTGTAAATAGGTGTAACAACCTGAATATAATAAGTAATGAGTCAGTGGCCATGTGTGAGTCATAATGATCATCAATGTGCTAAGTGTAGATGTGTGGACCCATCTAACCAGGCGGTCCATCAATAAATGTCCGCATGTATTGAGCTTGTCATCTCAACACTCCTCGATGGCAAGATCAAATCGAATCAATACTGGAAACTCTCTCTCTCTCTCTCTCTCTCTCTCTCTCTCTCTCTCTCTCTCTCTCTCTCTCTCTCTCTCTCTCTCTCTCTCTCTCTCTCTCTCTCTCTCTCTCTCTCTCTCTCTCTCTCTCATTACTAGGTGGAAAATGAGCTCTTCTATGGTCTCATGGCCCTTAAACCCCTTCTTAAGCAGGGTCTTGCTATCCCCAATCACTCCCCTGTCGGCATTAATCATTCCAACCACTCTTTTTTTCCATTTACCCTGATTTGTGCATGTTTTACAGACACTCTCCTTAGGTCGAGTACTTTCTTCTTCCACGTATAACAAAATGCTGCAAACCACCAACTCGGAGGCCCCATTATCCACTCGACACACCTTTAATTCTCCATCCAAATCATTATCGAAGCTTCCCAATCAAACAAGTCTCCTAGCCCTGGCCCAAAATCCACCCTTCCACAACAGAGACCTCAAAATGCCATGGGACAAGTACCCGTCTCGGACCTCAGTTCAAGATGGTAGAAAAATGAAGCAAAAAGTGAAAAAAGAACAGAAAAATAGCAAAGGCGCAAAGGCGGCCCCTAAAAGCTAAGCTAAGGAGAAAGCGCAATTTTAAATAGAAGGCGCCTCAAAAAACTCTAAAAACTCTTGTAAAAGAGCGCCAGGCTCCCTCTTGTGCCATTTGTAAAGGAATAGACGGGTGTAGGCTTAAGACATGAGGCAAGAAAAGGGAAATAGGAAAAAGGACCTTGCCACAAAGGCCGATCATGTAAAAAGGGATGGGCGCCCATGGAATTTTAGGGCTTGTATATAAAGTTCAAAAAGTGAATGGAAGCTCATTATTTTTTGTGTGTGGCTAACAAGAGACCTCTCTTCCCTTCTTCTCTTCTTCTTGCTTGTGTGTGTGCCCTTGAGAGAGGGAGTGTGAGAGTGTGAGGGAGTGTGTGTGGGAGTGAGGGATCAAGAGAGTGAAGCTCTTCACCATCTCCTCTCCTCTTCTCTTCTCTTCTCTTCTCTTTCCTCGTGCATGCAAGGCAATGGTGGATGGAGCTTGATGGAGGAGGCTTGAGGATATTTGAGCTAGCATCTAGGATCGTGGAGCTACCGATATGTGCGAAGGAGGAGGCAACTCATTTCGACATCGAGGTAAGCTCACTACATCCGTAGGTTTGAAGGCGTGTTGGCTATGTGAGAGGTAGCCATTAGAGCTTGTTTGGAATGCTTGAAACAATAAGCTGTCTGTGGGTCTTGGCGGTTGAGCGAGACTTCCCACAAAGATGTTAAGCCTATTGGCTATCCTTTATCTTCTAGTCATGCCGATTGTCCGCAATCTAATGAGCAAAAGGCCGAGGTGTCTAAGCTCCCTTATGCATCTACTATGGGAAGTTTGATGTATGCCATGAGTGGAATTTGTGGCACTCTATATGGCTACACCTAGCAAAAAACATCAGGATACCGTCAATGGTATCATGAGGTACCTAAAGAGCCAGCAACTATGTGCATTTGTTATGGTGGCCAAGATATAGGAGTCATGGGATACACCGACTCTGATTTATGCAAGACATGCATGCAGTAGGAATTCCATCTTTTGCTATGTCTTCATCTTTGCTAGAGGTAATGTTTCTTAGATGTCCAAGGTGCAAAAATGCACATCCCTATCTACTACAAAGGCTGAGTGTATTGCAACCACCAAGGCTTGCAAGGAGGCTCTCTGGTTAGGCCATTTATTACTGCCAAACCTTGGCATTATTAATGAGGTACCTACACTACATTTAGATTCTATGAGTGCTTCCATGTGAAGACGAATCACATTAAGATGGGTTATCACTTTATTCAAGAGGTCATTGAGGACAAGTCTATTAGTCTTATCAAGACCTCAACTGACCAAAATCTTGCAAATCTACTCATTCAAAGTCTCTCAGCAAAGTATTTTGTCTTCTTTAGGAAGTTGATGGGCATTGGATGAGATGACATCTTTCCTCATCCTATTGTACTTATGTGCATTTGTAGTTTGTCTTTTTTTTTCTTGTTCTCTCCTCACTAGGGGAACATTCACTTTTAAGTGGAAGGTTGTTGGGGATAAATGCGCATGTGCCTAAATGCCTGCATACTAGTTACACTAACAATATCCACACTATGTATTAGTTACTCACACACCTATACACTGAAGGTGGTAGGCACCCATCACTCTCACTTTATAATTTATTCTTTTAGTAAAATTTGTATAAAGGGAAGGTCAATCACATATTGTGACTATTGGAGTTCCAACATCTTGTGTGTCTCTCTCTAATGCTTTTGCTCCTTCTATCATAGCTCTTGCTTCTGCTCTGTGCTTCCACTTCAAGGTAGCTCACTCCCTTTAGACATTGATCAAGATTCTAAGATAACATGCTAGGTGGTCACGTATTCAACCACTTACTAACTTTAGTACCTTGAAGGAAAAATCCTGACTTAGTGAGACTACCCATTTGTAGGACAAACCTATCGAATATCTCACCCTCCCATCTTGAAGGAAAAATCATGGCTTAGTGAGACTCCCCATCTAAAGGAAAACTCCCGGCTTAGTGAGACCGCCCATCTGTAGGATGACGAACCTATCAAAGGTCTCACCTTCCCACTTCCTTGAGGGTGTGTTTTAGTTATCTAATTATTCTAACTCATTTATGTTTGATATGCAAAGATAGCTTCCTTTCTTAACCATTAAACACTGGTTCCTTCACGTAATTTATTACCATAGACACAAAGACAATGACAAATAGTCGTTTGAAAGCACTTGCAAAATAATGTATTTTTATTCTACACCTTCTCCAAGATATAATACTAACCCCAAATTCCATCCCTTAATTTGGGACTCATGTCCAAATCTTAGGCACACGGTCCACCAATCTGTCCTTATCTAGCTTCAGGACCTTCCAAGAAGTCTATCTTGGGCTCATAAGAGTTAGGATGGTCCTCAATAAACCCAAGAGATTTATGGCCAAATCCCCACTAGCACCCTTGTCACCTCTTAGCCTAATTTCCTACCTACAAGGAGATCTCTCATATCTAGTGCTTGTCCTTACCTCCAACACACTCAAATAGCCCCTTGGTGAAGGGCTCCTACCATTAATCTTGGGGGAGGTTTTGTGTGTAACTATAAATCCACCCATGAGGGCACAAGACTTTTGTGTAAACACACAATCAAGGCAATTACGCTATCATACACATGTAGAAAAAAGAAATATTTTTTTCATAACCTCAATTCAATAATCCTTTTCGCAAAAGATAATTTTAGCAAACCAAAATAATATCCTTTGAATATTTTGCAAAAGAAGATAGAATTCACAATAACATGTTCATTCCCACAGTGCAAAAATATAAAGTGATACATGCCACTCTACTTAGGTCACACTTAAAATAGTACATCGCTAGCCTTTTTGTTATTGCGAGAGTGTGCAACAGAAAGGAACATAAACATGAAAGAAACATAGAGAGATTGCAAGAAAAGAAGAATAAAATCTACACTAAACAAGAAAGAATGATGTTACAAATGGGAAAGCAAGAGACTGCTCAATCCTCCCTGCATGCGATCAATCCACAATATCGCTAAGGGCACCAGATCAAGCTGATGATGATGGTAGCACTAGAGATGGAGGAAGACGATGGAGTTGGAGTGTGCACCTACCAAGGAAGGAGAAAGATGAATGAATGAATACACGAGGGACATACTATGTATAGCCAACTAACCCCAAATCTAGCAAACTGCAATCTGAGCCAAAATATGGTAGACCATCATTTTGATGCTGGTACAACCAGCATTTAATGTTGGTAAAATGTGAAAAAATCTCAAAAATGGTGGACAATATTTTCAATAGTGAGGCAAACTGACAAGTGCATAAACTACCTAGGAAGTGGACACAAAATCCCAATTGGAGGAGAAAATGCATTGAAAGGAAATAAACTGAGTGCTTTAGAATGAGCTACCTCCTCCATTAAAATAAGTTATAGACAAGTCAAAGCTCCTAAAGTCCTCCTTTAACTTGGATGCAATGAAAAGGAAGGGAAACACAGAGACAAAGGAACATAGAGAGAGACTACAAGAAAAGAAAAATTAAATTTGCACTGAACAAGAAAGAATGATGATACAAATGGGAAAGTGTGATCAGTCCTTGCACACTGCACACATCATTAGGGAGGACACTAGATGAGGTTGATGATGATAGTAGCACCAAAGATGGAGAAAGATGACAGAGTTGAAGTGTACACCTACCAAGAAAGGAGGAAGATACATGAATGAATGTGGGAGGGACAAGCTATATATACCCAACTAACCCAAAATCTAGCCTATTACAATTTGAGGCTAAAATATGGTTGACCAACATTTAACATTGAAAGGGTGGACAATATCCGACAGGTGAGGCAGATTGACAAATGCAAAAACTACTCAAGAAATGTACACAAAATCCCTACTAGAGAAGAAAATGCACTAAAAGGCAATAAACTGAGTGCTCTATACAATGAGCTACCTCTTCCATCAAAACAAGTAACAAACAAGTTAGAGCTCCTAAATTCCTCGTCTAACTCAAATGCAATGAAAAGGAATAAAAAACAGAGAGACAAAGGGGGGGAGAGAGAGAGAGAGAGAGAGAGAAGAAGAATGAAATCTACACTAAACAAGAAAGAATGCTAATACAAATGGGAAAACAAAAGGAGACTAATGAGTCCCTACATGTAGCCCACAACATCAATAAGGACACCAAATCAGGCTAATGATGATGGCAACACTGGAGACGGAGGAAGATGATGGAGTCGAAGTGTACAGCTACCAAGAAAGGAGGAAGATAAATGAATGGATCTAGGATGGACATGCTATATATAGCCAAATAACTCTAAATTTGGTCGACTGCAATCTGAGGCCAAAATATGGCCAACCAATATTTAATGCTAGTAAAATACCAAAAAATCTCAAAAAGGTCAAACATTATCCACCTAGCGAGGCAGATTAATAAATGCAAAAACTACCTAGAAAATGCACACAAAATCTTGACTAGATGCAAAAATGCATTGAAAGGCAATAAACTAAGTGCTCTATAATGAGCAACCTCCTCCGTCAAATTAAGTGGTAGACAAGTCGAGCTCCTAAAGTCCTCATCTGACTCAAACTAAGGCCTACAAGTAGGAGATGACAAGGCATGGCAAACACGATTTCTAATACCCCCTCTTAGATCTTTGATGTGGCAAAAGGCTAAGGAAGAACCAATCCTAGGGTGGCAAGAGGAATGCCAATGTCAATGTAGTATGTCAAGGTGTAGATAGACAATGAAGAAGCTCCTCACAACCCCACAAGACTCCGTCTAGAACACTAGGGACCATGGAATCCATAGCCGCATCATCCCCCACTAAAAGAGATGGGGTACAAGAGAACCACCTGAAGAGAGGGTGGAGGATGGGAAGGAACCTGTGGAATAGGTGGTGCACAAGCAGAAACTAGTGTGGCAATAGATAACTTCCTTGGGGAGAATCTTGCATAAGAGAAGGGGAATTCAGCCTATAAAGCCTCCTCTCCTACCAACCTCTCATGATAACAAGCCTTATAGAAGAATCCTCAATACAAATGTATTACTTGATGAAGACAACTCGAGTACCAAGCCTAGTAAGGCCATAAACTAAGAGGAGTGGAAAGCCCAAGTCCAGAATATAAAGGGCCTATAAGGGATCTCGAGAAAAAGAAGTAGAGTGCCAACACCACAAATAGGCACTAATACAATGTCAACAACAATGACTAAATCCTGACAAGGGCATAGATCGTATAACAAATCACTTCATGGAGTCGTATGACTAAAAGCTCCACTATCAACCAACCAAAGCCTCTCAAAAGATGAGGCAACCACTAAAGAAGGCTCCTCCAAGTCAAAAATATGAAGGAACAAAACTCATAGGTAACCATTGGAGTAGAGGTAGAAGGCTCAAATGTTTTAGCTCCATCCCACAAAGGTGAGGATACTTCTTTCAATATTTCTCCTATAGATGTGTCCCCTTCCCACAATATAGGCATGTAGGCTTCTCCAACTCAGAGTCAAAGAGCCTGAAAATCTCTCTTGTCTTTTAGCCTTTGACTTCCATTTCTTCTTCTTTCCCCCTCTCAAACCTGCAACAAAAGCTTTGCTGGAGGTGGATCCACTTGCAACCTCTTTGGTGCACTCCTCATGCTCCAAAATAAGCGGAGTAAGCTCTCCCATCGAAGGTTCTCATGAGTCCTCAATGTAAGAAGGTTAGTATAGAAGATATCAAACTAAGGAGACGGCATCTGAGTCAAAAGAATCATAGCCATATCCTCTGAAGAGATCATCCTACCAAGAGACGCAAGCTCATCCCTCATATCCTCCAATTTGTTTATATGATCCTTCATGGAATGACAATCATCATTAACGAGAATCTATAATTTTTTCTCAAGAGTAATCCGATGGGCAAATGTCTTCTAATGGTACAAAGAAGCAAGCTTTGTCCATACTTCTGTTGCTTTTCACAACTTATACACATGGACTATCCTATAAGCTCATAAAGAGAAAAGGTTGAGATCTAGAGTTGAGTCAATCCCATAAGGCTGCATGATCCATCAATGATCCAACAGTGGGATCCTCCACTAGATGGAGAATAGAGTGGGTAACAAACTCCCAAAGATCAAAGCTATTAAGGATATAGTCTACCTTACACAACCAAAGCGAGTAGTTTGAACCATCAAGCCAGTCCTCTTTGGGTAAAGAAGGGAGTACATGTACTTGAATAGAGGGTGCCATGGATGGCATATGGAGGCTAGTAAAATGAGCCTTTTGTGAGACATAGAGAGAACAAGGAGGAGAGGGTTCCAAAACAAATGGGCTAGGTGACCTTTCTATTTCACGATTCGTGCAATAATCTTGCCAACGTTTGGAAGTGCTGAGAAAGCTCCTCATTTGTATCATCAAAGCCACAAAACTACTGGTAAGACATCTTTAAAATCTTGTAAGATATCCACAAGAAATTTGCATTTAGGAAACCCTAAAACAAGAGGAAAGAGCTATAGGATCATAAGGAAGTCGATGTAGAGGGTCCAGCTAGGTTAGAAATATTATCACCCATACAAAAAAGCTATCACCTTCAAGAAGAAAGCTACATTTTCAATAAAACATTGATGTGGCAAGGCCGCCTGGCAATGATAGTCTCCTCTACAAGAAATTAGCTTTGTGTCTCTCTTAGACAATGATACCATGCTCTAATACCATGTGAGAATGCACAAGAGAAATGAACAGAAATATAGAGACAAAGGAATAGAGAGAGACTGCAAGACAAGAAGAATGAAATTTGCACTAAATAAGAAAGAATGCTAATACAAATGGGAAAGAGGAAGCATACTAGATAGTCCCTACATATAGCCCACAACATTAGTGAGGGCACTAGATTGGGTTGATGATGACAACAACACTAGAGACAAAGGAAGATGACGGAGTCGAAGTGTGCACCTAACAGGGAAGGAGGAAGATGAATGAATGAATGTAGCTAAATCTAGTAAACTGTAATCTAGGACTGGCCGACCAACATTTAATGCTAGTAAATGCTAGAAAATCTCAGAAATTTTCCAAAAAGAGTGGACAATGTCCAAAAGGTGAGGCAAACTAATAAAAGTAGAAACTGCACGGAAATGTACACAAAATCTTGACTGAAGAAGAAAATGCACTTAAAGGCAATAAGCCGAGTACTCTAGAATGATCTACCTCCTCTAGTAAAATAAGTGGTAGACAAGTCAAAGCTCCTAAAGTCCTTGTTTGACTCAAATTGAGGCAAGAGATGGCAAGGCATGATAAACATGGATGCTAATAGTTACATCATAACTTTGTTTTCCTAATTCATGCAATGCTTATCAACCTATGCATAACTTTATTATGGCATTGTAAGGTATCTACCCTTTTATATCTTATTTAATCTAACCAAGCAATCCAACTACATTTCTCTCTTCTAGAGAGTGCAACATTTTCATGAGGCGGCTTAATACATAATTTATTTAAGGCCTTACCCTTGCAAGCATACTTACGAGTGATTGTTCTAAATATCAATTAGTAATTTAAGCAAGTTAAATCTAACAATAAAAGTAACATTTTGTTCCCTCACAAAGACCTAAGAAACAACCTATGCCATCACCGATTGACCCTCCCTATCAATTCTATACAATGGCATATTGACTTAATTTATAATAAGCAACAAAGATTTCTCGGAAGTGATAATTTTCAAGCTATATCCCTTACTCTTATATTATTTTACTCAAAGTAGTACAAGGGTACCTGATTATTACTTGATAATGAAGGATTCCTTTTTGTGTGTTATAGCTTCATGACCTATTCTAGACATACTCCTCTTTGGTGCAATGATATCCACTGATCCTAGGCTTTAGGCTTCATGTTCTTTTGCAATCTTTGGTGGAATCCTCTCTCTCTCTCTCTCTCTCTCTCTCTCTCTCTCTCTCTCTCTCTCTCTCTCTCTCTCTCTCTCTCTCTCTCTCTCTCTCTCTCTCTCTCTCTCTCTCTCTCTCTCTCTCTCTCTCTCTCTCTCTCTCTCTCTCTCTCTCTCTCTCTCTCTCTCTCTCTCTCTCTCTCTCTCTCTCTCAGCCTTCTCTATTCTATCCTCTTTTCTTGTCTCACTTTCTTTCTACCTTTCTCTTCCTCTACCTAACTCACTTTCCCTCTATCTTTCTATTAGTCTATATTCTCTCTCTCTCTCTCTCTCTCTCTCTCTCTCTCTCTCTCTCTCTCTCTCTCTCTCTCTCTCTCTCTCTCTCTCTCTCTCTCTCTCTCTCTCTCTCTCTCTCTCTCTCTCTCTCTCTCTCTCTCTCTCTCTCTCTCTCTCTCTCTCTCTCTCTTTTCTTCTCTTTCCCTATCATCTTCTTTCTCACTCTTCTTCTCTTCTGCCCTCTATCTTCCCTTCTTTCTCTTCCACCCTACTTCTCTTTTCTTCTTTCTCTTCCTCTACTTCTCTCTATCATCTCTCTCTCACTATCTTTGAGTCTTCCTTCTTTTCCTCTCTCTTCTTTCCTTCTTCTCCTCCTATTTTTGCCACTCTTCTTCCTTCCCACTCCACAAGCATCTTATGACATGCCCACTCTGAGACATTCTCAATGGCATGATTTAGTGGTCCATGGAGATGATTTTGTAGGCAATGCCACTTGGTGCTCTTTTGAATAACATGAGTATGTTGCCCACAAGTCCACTTTGCAATGGAGGGTCTTGGCCATTGCCACTAGAATTGACCTGAATTTTGGATTCTAAGTAAACTAAGATCATCTCTTCAGATTAACTAGCATCTATATTTGAGCATTTTCTTGTGCTAGATTGCCCGAACCAAAGCTGACTCTCTTATCACACTCGGTTCAAGGAGATTAAGAAATGAGGGAGACTATGGATATGTCGACCCCTCTACTCATATGGCAAAGTCTCACTCTATTCCACTCAAATGATATGAAGTCAATGTTCTAACTCATTATATATGGTCAATATCTTCTATACTATAATGCATCAAAATGTAATGAAGCTCTTGGCTTTCCAAGACCACCCTCCCTTAAGGTGGATTCATCACAAATATCACCCTCCTGCTTCCCTTGGTTGGATAGTTTCAATTATCTAGGTACCTAACACATTTATGTTGTAAAATAAAACTAGCTTCCTTCATTAATCATTTTAGTCATAGTGTTCGTTCACGTAAAATATGTCACAAAACATAAACAATGAAAATAATCCTCTAGAATACAATTTTTTTATTTATTAGCTAATCTTATACAAGTATTCACCTTCCATCCATATGGAAGAATGACTTGAAGGCCTTTATTTTACCAAGGTTTTTCCCCTAACTAGTAAAAGACTCTCATGAAGTCCATTCTAAATCATGCAAGGGTTTACCTAGGAGTCTAAGAGTTTACTGGCCAAAACCCCCCTAGCACTCTTAACTCCTCCTATCCAAGGATCCCTTATGGAGCAACCTCTCACTATCAGGGTTGGTCTGAACTCCCCAAGGTGACAAAAACAAATCTCCCATGGTGAAGGGATTCATAGCTAGCCTTGGGTGGGGGGGGGGGGGGGGGGGGGGGGGGGGTCTAGCTTGCTTTCCTTTTATCATGTTGTAAATTTGGTACATTAAGATTTTGATCAATTCAATAAACTTCCTAAGTGCATCAAGTAAACTTGGATGCACCATTTGCAAGCACAAGTAATTCTTTTTCAAGTAATATTCCTACCAATAGGAAGACAATCAGAGTAAAGTTTTAACCTACAGCAATTCTTTCCAACTTGATCTTGTCCTCTTCTTGGATTTTTCCTAGGTTACCTTTGGAATCTTGATTCTAATTAGTCTTCTTCATTAGATCTTTTCTTGGTTTTTATTATTTTTTCAAGTTGTTTTAACCTTTAATCACAATCTTTTTCAACCTAAACCTTTGGTTAATTGACCTTACTGAGTCTTAACTATTTTAATAAAATTCTATGAATTAGAATATGATCAAGGTTTGTCTTAACTTTTGAAATTAAGTCAAAAAACTTTAGAATATTTGATTGTTACCTTTTTGCTTATATGCAGCTAAAGTAAGAGTTTAATGCATTGTGATGTCATGTAGTTTATCCTACCTTTCAACATTTAAAAACCTAAATTAATAATTCCTACTCTATTTTAATATTCCTTTCTTGTTGAATTCATATTTTGGCCTATTTATTAAGCTATAGACTTTTCATTCGAATATTGAAAGATCTTTTACTTATGTTTCTAATCCTTATATTAAATGAACATTAACTTACGAAGGAACTTGGGATGGTGTTGCATGCGATGGTGTGTTGTCCATGTTCATGACTACATTTGTAACTTTTGCACTCCCCGCTCTAGCATATTGTCTCTTTGGGGCCATCACAAATAAGGTCATCATATGTTACATTCTTGACATGACAATGTGGAATTGCTTGACCTTTCTTCCTAACCTCCTTTTTCTTTTGTAATGGTAGAGAATGCAGCATCTCAATCATTACTATCTTCTTAGGCTTTAAGCCATAATTCTTCCTCCATTAGTAGTGCACATAATTCTTCAAAGATTAAAGCTCGGGATCTCACCTGAGTGTTTAGGGGCAATTACCAATTCATCAAACATTGGTGGATAAATTTAAGGACAAATCTGAGCTAGCTGCTTGCTAAACTTTGGTATCCTAGTATCAGTCCCATCGAGTCGTGCAAATTCTTGATCCGAGTGATGAATGTTTCAGTTGTCTTTCCTTTAGCAAACTTCTTTGTTTCTAGTTTATTATCCAATTTTTGAATCCTTTTTTGGTTTGGCATTTCATACTAACTCCTCAATACATTGCAAGCCTATAATGCCTTGGTTGTATGTCGAATTAAGGTCAAAACACTATCAAAATAGCTTGTAACTAAGGCAAACAATGCATTTTCATTTCTTTATTTCCAAACCTATAGGAGATTTGCATTTGGGGAAAACATAAAACTTCAATTTCAAGGATCAAGGATGGCTTGTGGTTTTGGATTAGTCCCCAACACCATCTCCTAAAGCTTATAAGAATCAAGGATAGTAGTTTTAAACTTCCACAAAATGTAGTTTCGTACCATCTAACTTGCCTTCACTAAAAGTTGGTGGACGAATCCTCTGTATTTAAATTGTCTATAATGCAATACCACTATCGAATGCTCCTAATAACATTGTTCCTCTTCATTGTTGAAGCCCTTGTCTTTCATATACTTTTCATTCCTTAGAGTCCCGTGGCCTCTAATACCATATAAAAACTACACATTGTTATATCCACTTGTGTGCTTCCATTATGAAGCTTAGATGGCCATCTAGACAAATGATAGGCAAAGATCTTAAGGCTAGCTAAAAGATTTTTGATTGTGTAAAAGAAAGATTAATGATGGCTTGGGAGGGGATTTCCTTTTATAGCTCAGGAAGGTAGTCTGGTCGAGATGTCTGACCATATTATGAACATTTTCTAGTCTACTAGGAAATATTCTATAGAATATTCTCTTTATCATCGAGCTAAGGGCATTTCACTTGCATCCCCATTAGGGAGGCTGTTGACCCTACCAAGACCCCCTCCTCCAAATTTTATGGACATAATTATTCTATCTAACTCAAAAGCTAGATCCACAAATTTCACATTTTTTCCATTTAAACACATAAATCTCATTTAACATACAAGTTAGGACCCAACCAATGTCCAAGCTCATAGATAGCTTCTCCTTATAATGGAAGCCTTACAACTTAGAGCACTATGCATCATTGGTGGAACCTTAAAGGGTGGGGCATTGAGCATATATAATAGTGCCACCTCTACCTTTACATTCAAGATTATTAAAGAAAGAGCATCTTATGAACTAAATATTGAGACCATAATTCTCACCCAATTTGATTTCTTGCAAACATATTAGATGAGGTTTGCATCATCTGATTAATGTCTCATAATATTTGTTTCTTTTTTATAAGTATTAACCATGCATATTCTAGCTTAGAATGGAGATTTTCTTTGAACATCTATCAATAAAGATACTAAGTATTAGTGTCAAGTTCTCATGCCCCAAAAACATGCACCCTAAAAAATAAACCATTTCTCTTACCCAAGTTAAACACATCATTTGGTGAAAAAAGTAGAATGATTGAAAAGCTCGAGATATTATAGCTTTCATACCAAGATAATCAAAGTGAGATCAAAGTTTGCAAAAGTCCATGAGGAGTTAGATCTATATGAAACACAATTGCAAAATAATATTAATAGAAAAGACAACTATTGCAACATTGAAGTTGACATAGAAGATGATTAGTTGCAACAAAACTACCAATTAGGAGATATAATTAATGGATCCCATAAATGAACTTAGTAATAAATTCTAATTAACCATGTAAGGGCTCAAAAAACTCACTCAAAGCTAGCATTGAAAACTTGAAGAAGAGCTACATGGAAAAGTAACATGATCTGGAGGACACAAACAAGGATCTTTTGTAAAGTTGACTTATGATCTTGCAAATATGACTCATGAAAGAAGCATCAATAGAGAGTGCGATGCTATGATGTGGAAACCCTAAAGACTAAAGTCTAAACTCTATAGGTAGCCATCCATCATATATTCACTTCTCAAATTCCTCAAGTAGAATATAAGTCATGTATGGAGACTTAATTGAGAGCAAGATTCAAATAGGGGACTCAATTAAAGATGTCCAAAACATCAAACTACTCCCCTACTACTCTTGCAAAAGAAGCACCATAATAAGAACCACCAAGAGTAGCTATACCACCACCCTCATTTGATGACACTTTGGTAGATAAGCCAATCAACTCAAGCTACAAAAGAATAGTGCAAAAACATCCAAGTCCAAGAGGAACCACAAAAACTTGAAGTGCCACCAACTAAAAAGTCCTCTTCATTGATAATCTCATTCCACACCATCACAATGCCATTGGAATACAATGGTGAATACCAATACTATCTTATAGTCTTCTCGTTAAGATAAAATCATTAAAACCATTGAGAGTTGATATTGAAAATAAAAAATGAGAGGATTTTGTACTCAATAAAATCTCTTATGCAATGCTTGCTTATTTAACAATCATTTGTGGTTTGTGTAAGTCTGCTTGGTGTTCCCAAATTATGTCAAATTGATTCAGAGCAATACTATTCCCCTGAATGCATGCATAATGAAACACCTTTCCTTTCTCATTGCTTGATGTGGTAAGGATGAAGCTTGAGTCATGGTAATTCTCTTATCGTCCTTCAAAACTCACTCTTGATGCTATGCTCTCTAGACATCCCTTTCTTAATCAAAGAAGAAGATGAAGGAGGAGGAGGAGGATAACATGAAGAAGACAAATATCTTGCAAGTATGTAGCTCTTAGCATTTTTAAATTTACAGTGTCACTTATGTGATGAGTTCAAAAAGTGTCTCATAAGTTACATTATTTACTTTACAAATATTGGTGCACATATCGCATAATATGTCGTATATGCATCATTAGATTTGACATTTATGTCACACTAATTTGCATTGCATATGCAATGTTCCTAATGTAGGTCATATATGCCACACTTACCAATTTTGGCCTAAGTGGGCTGATTAAGATTGTAGACCTAGCTCATAGAATGTTGAGTAAATACAAGTGCATACAATGAAGATTGAATACTGAGCCTAGACATTGAAAGCACAATACCTTATTGTTGAAACTTTTATCGAAGAACCATAATTTTTAATGAAGTCTTTTGTACTCATGGAGAGAGTAGTTTGCAATGCCTCCTCAAGAAGTAGATGACCATTGTATGTTACAATCAAGGTGTAACTTGTTTGAAGAAATTGGAACCTCATTGTTGATAGTGTTCTCATATCATTGCCTCTTGTTTCAAGCTCCAAGTTAATCTTATTGTATTTATGTATGTGCATCTATGGATCTTCAAGGAAAAGAACTTTCTGTCGTCATTGTGTTGGACTCTAGAGTTTGGCATTGCTCTATTTTTTCATCTACTATCACCTCTTCTCTCATATTGTTATTTTCCATTCAGTTGGTGCAACTTTCAAAGAGCCATGCAATGAATTCAAAGCAAAAAGTTAGAAAGAGTTGACAATACATTTGTTGTCTTTTTCCATCATACTTGTACTATTCCTTTGAGCTCATACCTCTATCTCCCTCAAACAAGGTATAGCATTGTTTCAAAAGTTTGAGGGATTTCAACTCAATTTAGGGTGAACTTTGAGCTAAATAATAAATAAAACAAAAGTGCACAAGTTAGGTATATATAAGGGTTAATTGGATGATGATACATTGTCACTTTGCTTTGGAATAAACCATTCATAGAAATCTAGATTGTGATGCAACGAAGCATGATTACCAATAATGCATGATGTCTTAACAAGATAGAATACATATGGAACAACATCAAGTACCATGCTTCCTTGGCCTAGTCTACTAGTGGCATGCAACTCTTCTTCTATGATGATTCCATTAAACAAGAGTGGTGTAAGATTGGTCTTACCTCATAGGGTTACTCATAAATATATACGTATATCACATGGGTTCAAATGAAGGGATTTTTTACTTTTCTTTTCAAAAGATTTTTACATACAAAAGGATCCCATATAAAGGGATTATTCATAGACTAAATAGAAAATGGGTGTTCTATTAAGAAAAATTTACAATTAATGCTATTTTAAAATAGTCTTTGAATCCATGTGATATAGAGGGTCTACATCTAGTTAACCCCTAAGAGTCTAGATAACGTCATACCTAAATACGATCTACTCAAAGGGAAGTCGGAGCTACATATGTTGTGTCATCCCGAGACTTTGATATAGCTTATCTTTGCTCTTAATCATTAGGGAAACATGGACTCAAAAATGTCCCTTTAGCTTAGTAGTTAATAAGTTTCTTAAGCAAGAAAATTATGACATGGACCAATAGGAGAGGGGATAGCATACATATTTTATCCACTCCCTTTTTCCCCTTATTTAAAGGGCAATAAATATGTTGATGTTTGGGTAAATGTTTCCTTATATCCAAATTACCCTAACACTAGGCTAAATCCACATCTTAATTCCATTTCTTCTTTGCTCAATTTATTTGAGAATGGTGAACAAGGTCTATTGGGTTATTCCAAACTCTTAGGTGGAAATATTCATATGCATCAATATTATCAATCAATATTATATAACACACATCAATCTTTGTAAGCATGATAATGTGACTTCCCCATACCTTGTATGATCCATATTTCTAAGGACCCATATTTGTCCAATCGTTATGATCCATGAATGTACAATATATGGTGTGAAAATATGGGCTATTGACATTTAATTTACAACATTAGATTATACACACAATAAACCAAAAGAAGTGAAGTTGATTTGGTACCATGTAATGGGTGATTGTAATGTTTCAAATTTCCCCTCCATCCCTCACCCCCCTCCCCTCACTGCATGTGAATTGGGGCTTTGGGAGCCTCGCAAGCCACACACATGATCTTCATCACATGAATTAAAGGAAGAGATAGAGATAAATTAAGGAAAGAGATAGGGGGGCTATTAACCTTAATCCAAGGTATAAAAGCCTTGGCCTTATACCCTAAGTCTTGTCTTTGGCCACCTAGTATGCATAGAGAGAGAGAGAGAGAGAGAGAGAGAGAGAGAGAGAGAGAGAGAGAGAGAGAGAGAGAGAGAGAGAGAGAGAGAGAGAGAGAGAGAGAGAGAGAGAGAGAGAGAGAGAGAGAGAGAGAGAGAGAGAGAGAGAGGGGGGGGGGAGGAGAAAAGGGAGAGAAAATGACAGAAGGGGAAAGGACAGAATAGGGAGAAGAAGAGAAGAGTAGAGGAGGAGAAGAAGATCAAAGAGAGAGGAAGAAGAGAAGAGATACAAGAAAGAGGGAAAGAGAGAGAAAAAAAGATAAGCAGAGGAAGAGAAGGAGAGGATAAAGAGAGTAGAGAAGGTGAAGAGATAGGAAGATAGAGAAAAAGAGAGGAAACAAGGATATACACGAACATCTCCAAATCCAATCCCATCATCCCACAACTCTCAAAGGTCCTACCATCTATTGTAATGGCCCTACCATCCCTATTCTAAAGGTCCTATCTCAAGAAGGCTCTATCATTCCCATCCTCATTATCCAAAGCTAGACAGAGTGTCATCAAGACCACCAAAGTTAGGAGTGATGTGCATAAATAGCTCTCCATCTATGATGGTTCCAAAGAAGTGAAGTTCTTGAGCTAGAAGTGCTAGAGCCACAAATGGAGGTGCAAGCATGGTGGATAATGCCCCATCCCTAATCAGTAGATTCCAAGTTCTCCCTTTATTAAGTTTAGTTTTTTAAAGAAAATTGAAACAATACTTTCCTTCATCAATAAAAGGGTTACTTCATAGTTTAGGGAGTATTTTTAATACATGAAAATAACAAAGGTATAATCTAGTATTATCATATTAAGAAAATTATCAATTGGAAAAGGAGAAACTTGGAAATTTTTAATACTTAAATTTTCTCCCTTTCTAGACAAGTAAATAATGAAATAATAGAAAATATTTTGAATTTAGGATCAAGTGATGAGAAGTCCATTTTAACCGAATGCATTAGAATTTAGAACAAACAATACCTTAGAAAAATCAAACTAAATTTTTTGCATAAAGTCTCATCTTAGCTAAATTAAACATATTAAAAATTTAAGGCACCTTAAGATCATTTAAAGATAGGAAAGAAAAGACTTAATTTAGTTGAAAATCAACTCATTATCTTGTTAAAACATAAAATTAAGTACTTGAAATTTTTTCTTTTTTAATGAGATAAATTGTAATTATCATTGAAACATAATTGAACACGTTAGATTCTTCATACAATTACTTACACCCATGGAATCCAATGTTTTTTGTTTTAATTTAAATTTACTGAAGCCTTAAAGTAGATTGGATAGGCCTACCAAGGGCAAGATTTAAGATTCTCTAGGAAATAAGACACTATTCAAAAATTACTTAGTAGCAACCTCTAAATGAGCTTTACATTTAGAAAAGTATTCAAGTCCTAGATAGTTTACCCAAATTAAGTCAAAGACTTATTATGCCTTTCATCAAATCATCAAAAATTTCTTCTCGACCAAAACAACACTAAAATCCCTCCATAAATTGGTTTTCCAATCTCTAGCAATGGAGCCCAAGCTAAAAGCATTGAAGTTTTAATGACTTTTCTAATTTTGTGCAAGAAAGATATTTGTAAGAAAATTGCATGTAGCTACACTCTATAGCAAAATGGAGTTGCTATGTGTAACTGCCTTAAGCATTGATGTTTAAAAGAGACTTGCCTCATTATTATATTGGATTGATGTAGTTGCTACTACTATACACATCATAAATAGGATACCTATGGCTATTGTACATGATATGATACTTGAGCAAAAGTATATAGGTTAAAAGCCAAACCTGGACACCATTTGAAAGTATTTGGATGTATTTTTTATGTACATATTCCTATTTATGAGTTGTATTGTAAATTGGATCCCAATGTGTGTGTGTGTGTGTGTGTGTGTGTGTGTGTGTGTGTGTGTGTGTGTGTGTGTGTGTGTGTGTGTGTGTGTGTGTGTGTGTGTGTGTGTGTGTGTGTGTGTGTGTGTGTGTGTGTGTGTGTGTGTGTGTGTGTGTGTGTGTGTGTGTGTGTGTGTGTGGAATATTTGCCTGAGGGCAGAAGGGATATAGGTGTTATAACCCTATTACACATGAGTTGAGAGTTGTCAATTTTTTTTTCTTTTGATGAAATGAGCAACTAGTATAGCAATGTGTGGGATACAATGATAATGGGGCACTAATGTGCATGAGAGTGTGCCTATGTAGAAAATAGATCAACAGTCACAAACATTGAGTGGGCTATAGGAGTCTCCTAGTCATGGGTCTATTGATAGACCTTGAAGTTGGAGATTATGGTCATAGGTCACTCCACCAAGTACATCATAGATTTTAAGTAAAGGCAAGAGAAGATTGGGGACTCACATCTTATGAC
Source organism: Lygodium microphyllum (assembly GCF_053477565.2). NCBI lineage: Eukaryota > Viridiplantae > Streptophyta > Polypodiopsida > Schizaeales > Lygodiaceae > Lygodium > Lygodium microphyllum. The sequence continues at coordinate 46,347,379 of NC_141135.1, read as the reverse complement.
TAATGTATCGTTGGGTTTCACATGTGTTTTAGATGATTATAAGCAAACCTTGGATAAAGAGTTTGGTATCCCATCTATTAAGACACATTATGTGAGAAAGGCACATGAGGATGTTAAGGCACATGGTAGTAATTGAGGTCCATGTAGGTCAACCTGAGTAAGAAAGACCGTGCAGCGATTGAGATATGATAGCAATGTGTCCCATTACTATATGTACATAGCTAAGCTTGTGCATGACATAGAGCTCACTAATTTTGAGTATGCACTAATTAGTAATGAGCATTGGGATAATGCTATGGATGAAGAAATGGTTGCACTTAAGGAAAAATACATGGGATTTGGTACTTTTACCAAATGGCAAGAAAGAATTTGTTGCAACTGGCTTTACAAAGTGAAGCATAAGTGTGATGGATCTATTGAGTGCTATAGGGCAAGACTAGTTGCCAAATAATATGCACAAAATCATGGTGTTGATTATGAGGAGACCTTTGCTCCAATGGTAAAATGGTATTGTGAGGACTCTCATAGAGATTGTGGCTACATTTAAGGATTGGATCATGCATCAAATTAAAAGTTATTTATTTCATAGGGAGTTGCAGGAAGAAGTTTACATTGGCTAGCCACTTGGTTATGTGGATGATTGTTATCATGATTATGTATGCAACCTTCATAAGGCCTTATATGGTCTAAAGCAAGCACCTAGGGTATGGCATGATAGGATTTCAAGATATCTTGTTAGCATTGGATTCCATAGAGTACATGATGATTACTCACTTGATATATGTGACAGTGATAGAGTTATTATGATCATTATATGTAGATGACTTGATGATCATGGATGACAGTGGAACAAGAGATTGATCATGTGAAGGGGCTTCCCAAGGCTAAGTTTGAAATGTAGTATTCGGGAGAGTTGTGCTACTTTCTTGGTATAGAGATAATCAAGACTCCATAGGATATATGGTTGTCACAAAGATAGTATGCTTTGGATATGTTGAAAAAGTATGGCATGGCTAATTGTAAGCCAATCTCAATACCTATGGAGATCTTAATGCACAAAGGTTGATGTGATTGACAATGTCACTATGTGTAGAAAGATTATGGGTAGCCTTATTTATTCAATGATCACTAGGATAAATACATACTATATAGTTGGTTTGAATAGGGTTTGAATAGACCATTTATGTAGCTTACATGGAAGTCACATTTGGATGCAATGTGGTACACATTGTGCTATGTCAAGTCTACAATTGACTATGCCTTGTTCTATAATGTAGCTATACCTTCAGACTTGCATGATTACACAGATGTAGAGATTGGGCTAGTAGTATTTTAGTCAGGAGGTCTACTAGTGTGTTTATGTTTTTTCTTTGGGAGTGTTGTTGTTAGTTAGAGTAGCAAGAAATAGCCTAGAGTTGCACTATCTAATACATAGGTGTTGTAGTTGTGTAGCATGTGAAGTATCTTAGTTAAGTAAGTTACTTGTTGATTTGGGACTACAAATGGAGAAGTTTATCATCTAATGTGGCAACGTTAGTAGCATTCAACTAGCCAAGAATCCAGTGTATCATGCACAGACCAAACGCATAATGGCCCATTATCATTTCATTTGAGAGCAAGTTCTAGTCAACAATAAGTGATATTGAGTTGGTTTATGTGAGTAAAGAGAATCATGCTATCCATATTGTCACCAAGGCCTTAGGAGTAAGAAGCCCCATCACATCAAGACTATGCTTGAGTACATGAGCTCATATGGAGCTCAAGGGAGAGTATTGAGATGTCGAGCTCCACATGAGCTGGTATCCATTACACACCTTGATGATGTTGCAAGACTTTACTCACTAGAATGGAGGATATACCAATGATTTAGAGTATACCCATGTACTCTACTCTTAGTTATGGCACATTCATGGGGACGTTACATCTTGCCCTCCCTAAAGAAATCAAGATGTCATTGTCTCAACAAGACCTAGGGTTACTCTTTCAAAAGGGTTACCTTGTTGACGCAAGTGGCGTCCTCTCCAAGACAATCCTTCCATTCTACAATATGTTCCCTTAGGATTCAGCTCCTTAAAGATGTTTTCATTGCCTCCAAGTTTTTTTCAAGTTGCATTTCCAAAACTCATTGGGCAGGTATGACTTTTTTTAAATCATCAAATATATGTTCAAGATTAGGTGCAAATGTCTTATGCAAGCATACAAGGAATACATTATGGATTTTGATATCACAAGTGGAAATTTTAGCTTGTAAGCTTGTTCTTTCTTTATTTTGATTACTTCACAAGATCCATAGTATCTTGGACTAAGCTTTTTGTATTTTCCCAAGAATGACGAGCTCCTTTTGAGTCTTAGCCTTAAGAAAACCATGTCATCTTCCTTGAATGTTCATATGGACCTTTCAAGATCTATATAGGTTGTCTACCGATCTTGGGCAGCTTTGATGTCATGTACAATATCTTGAATCTGTTTGTCCATTTCTTCAATCTTGGTCTTGGACACTTTCACCTTGAGAGTGGAATATTTGAAAATTTTAGGGGCATGTGACATTCTTGCCCATACAAGGCTTGAAATGGGACATTATGATTGTCGCCACAATAAGATATTAAGATATCCTCAATAGTTTGGTTCACACTCTTAGTTTAGCCATCTATTCATGGATGATAGGTGATACTAAAGCAAATTGAGTCCCAAATTCCTTAAATAAGTAGGTCCAAAACTTTGACATGAACTTAGAGTCCCTATCACTAACTATACTTTTTGGTAATCCATGTAACTTGAATATTTCCCTAATGAAAACTCCAAAAATATGAGATGACTTATAAGTAGTCTTGACCAGAATCAAGTGTGCAATTGTGGTCAATTTATTCATCACTACCATGACATAGTCAAATCCAACTACAAAGTCCATACTTATTGATTCCCATTTCATCTATGGAATGTCCAAAGGTTATAGTTTCCTAGACATTTTTATTCTCTCGGTCTTTAATAAGTTAGGCACTAGGTTATATATCACAAAACATCTCTTTTCAATCTTGGCTAGTGATATATTTTGCAAACCACATTAGGAGTCTTGCATAAATTGGATGTCCACAACAATCACATTGTCATGATCCTTTCATAAGATTTTAGCATTTAACTCTTATCCTTTTGGGACACAAAGGCAACCATTTGTTGAGAGGATTGGGCTAGTAGGATATTATCTGCTTTATAGAATCTAAGATAGTATTTTTATAAAAATATCAAGTCTACAAATTAGGAATTTAAGATGGAAATTGAAAACTATGATTTAGAAAAGACCTAAGACCTCTAAAAGACAAGAACTTAGAAAAAAAATAAGTTTCAAGAGGAGATCTAGATAAGCTAAGGTAGCCATGATGATTCCAAGGGTCAATTCCCTTCTAAGAAGAAGAATAGGCTAAGCCTAACTTCAAGTTCATGAAAATTGGAATAGTTGAGCAAAAACCTATGGTACTATATAGAAAAGCATTTAGATGGATTCTATGCGTGCAATTGTATTACAATAATTATTTTATACATTGGAAAGGATTATTTAATTGTTTGCATATTCTAAGTCATGTTTTGCTAACATAAGTTGATTTTGAGAAGTGTGTTTGACCTTCCTCAATGTTAGCTACTAGGCCCTTTCACCAACGAATTGATTGTTTGCTTCAAATGCTAGGATTGGCACCAAACACAAGAGGCCTCTTCATAGGTACTTGTTGTTAGCTAGGAGGGACCAAGGAGTCATGGGGGTTGTAGTTGTATTTTGGTACTCTACAACTAGTCTAGCCCCCCTATGAGCCTAAGATAGGTCTCCTAAAAGACTTGGATGCTAGTTAATGGGGAATTACTATGGGTTGGGTTTAAATTTTGGACTAGAAATTGATGGAATAAAGCAATGATTATACAAAAAAATTTGGAAAAAAACATAATTTCTTAAAGAGTGTTTTTATGTTTTATGTATCTATGTTAATTTTATGTAAAGAAACATATTCTTATGGATAGAGATTACTATGAGTGATTTTGTTGTTGTAGACTTGTAAAAATAACTTGTGAATAACTCTCCAATATTATGTTAATAACATTAAAAATAATTTTAACTAGGTGAAATGGTCTATGCCAATAAACCCGGAGGGATTCTCAAGTATCCTAATGGGCCCGCCAGGGTATATAGATAGTCGATGGGCCTGTGAGGCTATCAAGGAATCCTAGTGGGGATAAAACTCTAGAAAATCCACTATATCTAAAGGACCTTGATCGCATTTCTCACTTTTTCAGCTTCCAAGTGAATCTCCTAAGGAGTGCATCCTTTTTTGGTAAAGAACTCTCTTATGGGATAACCCTAAGAGTATCTTGTGCTTTGAGCGGATGGCTTTGCTCAAAAATAAGAAACCCCCAAAGTGTGGGAAAATAAGATTTGGGTTACTTATTTTGATGAGAAAAAAAGGTACTGCTTGATTGTTTGCTAGACTTGGCCCTTGCTTTTAAATAAATAATGGGGCAATCACAAAGTGTTTAATATCTTGGGTATTTAGTCCTCTCATTGGTCGCATGTATCTTAGATATGAAGCATTGGGTTAGATAAACGCAATTAAAAATATGTGATCTTTTTTTTAATGGGCTAACAGCCTAGCTTGGATAATGTTAGTTCATGCTATGCTTATTGTTTGGTACTATTTTGACTATATTATTCTTAACCACTCAAAAATGAGCTCTTTAGTCTTTTTTTATCGTCAATTTAAAAATGTGATTTGATATTGTGCTTGTTGATTACAAGTTGTGTACATATTACTTATTAAATAATTATGTAATATTACAATATAAGTATGTGTAAGCTTTATATATGCATGTGTCTACAAATGTTTATGTTGTATAGAAGCTATGAATATTCCAAATATTATTGTATGTTGACTTGTATCTATGTTGTATTCTTAAAGTACAAAAGCAATGAATGTTCTCATCTTTATTGCATTTTTACTTTTCTTTTTCATGATTATTTCATGTCAAATGAATTATAAATAAATAGAACTTTATCATCAATATAACTAGATTTTGTGAATTGCAATTATCAAAATGATACAGGAATAGTATTTGCATGTGTGTGCATGTTTTAATCATTAATCACACTTAATTTGTATATTAAATGTTATAAATTTAAATAATTGAATAATTGTCCATTTGGTTGTTTGTTCCATGGATTTTATCATGTATTACTTGTTTCTTTGCTTTTTTTATTATGAGCATTTAGTATGATTATAGAAGAGTGATCATTGATCACTTACTTGCTACGTCCATGTGCATTGTAGTATCCAAGAATATGAGGGTACCAATTCCCCAACTTCCACATATAGCCAATGCTTCGTTCTCTGACCTAGCTAATCCAAAGGCATGTTCTAGATGCAACAAAATTTCACCAAGGATAGAGTGGCGATTTTCCAAAAGCCTTTTAGGTGGATGTATACATTTTGAGTGTAATTTTTTCCACATCGTAAAGTCTTGTGGTGCATCTCACATTAGGGATCATTTTCTTGGTAGCATGAAAAAGTCATGCATGTGTGTCAACACCTAGCTACCAAACAAGTAGCCAAGGCTATTCAAGAACACTAGGAACATAGAAAGGCTTCTATTGCAAGAGTGTCCAATGAAGAAGTCAAGATGTTTGACTTGTATAATGACATTGTCAATCAACCAAATGTCTCGCAATCTTAGATACCCCATTCTTCTAACTTTGGAGAGTTTCAAGCATGACGGGATGGGGAAAGCAATCATTTTAAGAATAAAGAAAGTGTATGTCAAGCCTCTTTCCATGAGATTTTTTGTATGACACAATTAGAAGAAGTGTCAATGGCCTTGTCTATGACTATTTTCTTTTCTAGCCATGCAATGACGATTGTGGACAATGATTACTGCAAACATGCATGGAAGAAAATTTGAGAGTTTAGGGCCATCTTATCACTTAACATAGCATGACATTCTTGATAAGTGCCACTTAGAGGTAAAGGAGTATGTTGAAAGGGTTGTTTTATGCAACTTGGGACTTATTGGATGCACCATTGTATCATATGTTTGGTTTAATGACTCCCATTGATAAACATAATGTTGGTCTTACCAAGAGGAGATATAGTCTTTAAGGCCATAGATAGCACAAGAAACATAAATTTACGGGAGTACATTGTAGAAATTTTATGCAAGACTATTGAAGAGATAGGGTGTCATCATGTGGTTCAAGTTGTTATGGATAATTTCAAGAACTATAAAAATGCAACTAGGCTTGTACAAGAGTGATATCCAAAGATTACACATAGTGGTTGTGCGACACACTCACTTAATTTAGTATTCGAAAACTAGTATGAAAAAGAGGATATAGCTTTGTTTTCTAACATTGTTTATAATTGAAGAGAATGATCAAGTTTGTCCTTAAGAGAAGCCAAATTCCTAACATTCATCAGACTTGGACATCATGTGTTAAAGTTTGGAAAAAACTAGATAAAATATTTTTTAAAATAATAAAATTGATCAAAAAGATGATGATCTCAAAGAGTTCAAAGACCAATGGAATATTTTCAAAAAGCTAATGACGGAAGCTTTTGGTAATCAACATTTCACTCACCATATGGTAAGAAGTTAGCATTGTTACATTTTTTCATTATCTAGCTCTTATAAGATTTTTAATTAACTCTTTATTTTCAAATTTGTAGGATATTTTATATAACTATGCTCCATATTTCATTAAACAATATAGAAGCCTATCTATCTAGTCAACCCAAGACATGGAAAAATCATATTATCAATAAGAACAAAATACTAGAGACATATAAAACATGGAGGTGGAAGAGTTAAAGTAAATACTTTATGTGAGGCCTTTCAATGGTTCTACAAACAAATTTGGCATAAATCTAAGCTTAAAGTGTATTGTGCCCTATTTTCTCAACCAAATATACACAATTTGACCTTGTTCTCACACTTGGTCACTTATCCACCATAGAGTTTTTATATTTTTCTTTATTTATATATCCTCATAATAACTCAAACTAAGCTAATTAGTGTTCAACTAATCCAAAAATATTTTTATGAGATTTAATTATGAATTTTCTAAATAAAAATATTTTTTATATTTTTTATAAAATAATTTTTTAATTTTTGAGAATTTGATGTCACTTTTTTAATTATTTTTATTAATCATGGATTTTTTTAAAATTATAATCAAATTTTAGGGTTATTCTCAAATTTTCTTAATTTATTATTGATTCTTTTTCAAATTACTATAGAATATTTCAAATTTTTCAAGAAGTTTATAATTTTTTCTATATATGACCTCTATTAATATATCTTGGATATTATCCTACTTTATGATAAAGTTTTAACTAAATTCTTCTTAATTTTTTTACTTTAAAATGTAAATAATTAATTTTTACATAATTAATTAATTAATTAATTAATTAAAATTGAATTTAAGGAGCCCCTTAGGAGAGCAGGCCGCCGTCAGTGACTCCTTGGCCCCTTCACAAGGTCAAAGGGGAAGCTTTCCCTTTGTGCAACACGTCCCCTCATCTCCACTCGCCCTTTATACATACATATATACATACATGTGTGTGTGTGTGTGTGTGTGTGTGTGTGTGTGTGAGAAGTAACTTTGATATTAATCTTTTATCATGTTAGAGACTAAGTTTTTTTTGTATGGAAGAAGAAGAAAGAGGAAGAAGAAGAATTGAACCCTACTTCTCTATGTGCTCAAGTTTCCATTATACTTATACTCTTGGTTACTTCATCTCTCTCTCCCCTTGTTTGTTTACATGGTATCAAAGTAGTCTCAGAACTATACCAAGCTCAATCGAAGGTTGAGGTAAAGGTGATAGACCATGAAAGTAAGCAAGGAGTAGGAAGTTTTCAATCTTATTCAATTTGCCTTGAAATATAGCCCCAAGATGCTCCTAAGGCTAACAGGGCTATAGTCTCCAATTCTAGTGGAACTTAGTGAGTACAAAGAGCAATGTGTATACTATAGATAGCATCTAAATGACTTTTATGCAATGCAATTTGACCGTTTTAGGTCATTTTTACCTCCATCGAGGGTTCTTTTTTTATTATTGTTGGGGGTAAAGGCACCTCCGCCTAGCCGCCCGTGTATTACTACACTGAGAGTCACTGCCACTGCACACTGCAGATGGCGGGCGCCCGTCACCGTCACTTTATTCTTTATTCTTTTAGTGACAGTTTGAATAAAGGAAGGCCCGGTCACACATTGTGACTGTTGGAGTTCTCATTTCTTGTCTCTCTCTTTCTTGCTCTTTCTTGTCTCTCTCTTTCTTGCTCTTGCTCTCCTGCCATAGCTCTCGAGTGCAAGCTTCGATCCTTCTCTCCTTTCAACTGGTATCAGAGCTTGGCTTCCTGACTCTTGAGCTTGGCTCGTAGCATTGGGTCTCCTTCCCGGCAGCCATAGCTCATTCTCTTGAGCTATCCTCCAATGCTTTCCATAGCCACCACTGCTTGCTTTACATATCAACTGAAGCATTCACAATTGTTAGAAAAATAATACAATTAAACCGAAAAAAGTGAATACCTAGCAGTCTTCAACTACATAAATAAATTGGTTAGAAATCAATCCTAACCTTAATTTATCACGAGTGCACACTCTAAACTCATAAACGTTTATTAATTTAAATATGTATTTTGCGAAATCACCTGCTATGGAATCACGCATGTACACATAAAATTAACAAAATGCCCGCAAAGGATAGGCATCCCCATCGACTTCTCGCACAAAGAATCCACTTTGTGTATGAGCCCCGATAATAAAATCTTACGGAATCCACCGTAAAACTTCACGAAATCCATCATGGCACGGAATCCACCGTGGAATATGCCTCCTGGCATCACATGGATATAGATGCATAAAATGGATGATGGGCACATTTCACTATCATTTCGACACTCTCAAAGTTACTTTATTTTAATATAAAAAAAGACACAATAGCGGTGCATATGAAGTTCGGTAAATGCTATGCAATTTGTATGAAAAGGAGAGTGTTACTTCACAGATTTATTGTTTGAAAACCTCATTGATATCCACATGGAGGAAATGACATCTATGTCCAGCCATCTCAATTATTTTAATACTATTTTTAGTTAGTTGATAGCACAAAAGATCACTTTTCATGATTCAATTAAGCCTATGTTCTTGTTGGTGACCTTGCCTTAAAGTTGGGATACTCTTAGGGCAAGTGCTACCTACAGTTGCTTTGTAGCCGTCATGCTCTTGGGATGCTATTTGAGGCATTGTCTTGATTATCTGTCTATGGTACTTTGACTTGGTTTGATTGAGCTATTGAGCTCGTTTATCCGCCTTTTGTGCCAGTGGGAGCATCTTGTATGCTTGACCGACATTGAGCAGGAGGTTTATGCTATTTGAGCATTTTGCAAATACTTGAGACCTTGGGATCTCTTACACTTAAATGTTGCATGGTTCATGCAATGATATCTTGGAGTTGCTTTTGACCTAAGCTTGGGCTTTGCACTCTTGTGAGCATACACCTACTGATATCAGGTCTTGCCAGTGTTATGTACACTTTTCCCTATTGTCCAGGGGCCCGTTTATGGCTGGTCATGTCTTGGCTATCATTTATTAACTTGGTGCAGTGATTTGGTCAGCAATTGACTCTCACAATACCCTGCTGTCATTTATTACAACAAGCATATAACTCCGGACTGACATGGATTTTTCATGCTAAAATATTCTTAAATGATGTACTTTCACTAGTACTTGGTGGGCAGCAGCTTTGGTTACACTTTTCTCGCCATTTTCTCTCAATTTTGGTGATTTTTTAATTATTTTTTGCAGTAAACAACAAGCAGTTTTGAACTGTCTGCAGTCTTCTAGCTTGCATTATGGCGAGTTCGTCCACTGATCATGCTATTTTCAACATCACTAAGCTTGATGGTACGAATTACTCTTATTGGAAGAGCCGAATTTGGTGGCAGGTGTTGGTGTAGAAATCGTAGATCAAACCCTTGAGGTTGAGTAGGCATCCGCCTGCAACTATGCCAGATGAGGAATGGCTTGAGCTTGATGAGTTATGCAAGTCCACTATTGTATTATCTCTCACAAAACAGGTTCATTATAATGTATTTGAGGAAGAATAGAGTGCATGGCAGTTGTGGGATAAAATCAAGAATCTCTATGACAAGAAAAGTCTAGCGAGTCAGATGTATTGGCTAAAGCAGCTTATGGATCTGCGCATAAAGGAGAATATGATTATGTCTGCTCACTTGAGCCAGTTCCATGATATACTCAAGAACTTGACTTCACAGGACATCACTTTTGTAGAGGATGTCACTCCTCTTTTCTTGCTTTGTACTCTTAGTGAGTCATGGGATGTATACCGCACTACATTATGTGCCTCTACTACTACCTTGAAATTATCTGATGTTGAGAGTCCTTTTCTGCAGGAAGAGGTTAATCGTAAGAATTTGGATGCCTCTCGTGTGTCGCATGCTATGACAGTTAGAGGCAGGAATGATGGATATGGAAAGCATGGCAGTGGGCAGTGGCAGTGGCAGTTTCCATGGATGGGATTCTCAGAAATCTCGGTCCAAGTCTCGTAGGAAGTCACGTAGCAAATCCCGTGGCAGGAATGTAGATGTTACTTGTCACCATTGTGGGAAAAGGGGCCATATTAGGCCACAATGCCATGAACTGCGCAATGAAAGGCACAAAGATAATGGGAAAGAAAAGTGCAGGATAAGTCTTCTGATCGCAGCATAGTGCCTGCAAAGTCTGGTGTTAAATCTGAAGAGATCAATGTTATGCAGCTTGAGGATGTTGATGATGATTATATCGTTGCAGCTTCTTCTAGTGCTTCGCAGATGATAGAGATACACTCTATGTATGCACAGTGTTGGCTCTTGGACTCAGGTGCGTCCTTTCATGTGACACCTTGCCGAGAGTGGTTTCATTCATACCGTACTATTTCGATTTCTGTGCTTGGGTGATGACAGCTCTCCTGATATTGTGGGCATTGGTGATGTTAGGCTGCAGTTTCCTTCTGGCAGCAGTTTTGTTATGTAGGATGTACGTCATGTGCCTGTTTTGACACGCAGTCTCATGTCAGCTGGGGATAGCTTGATGACGCAGGTTATCATGTATCTTTTGGAGACTCTGCATGGAAGATCACTCGTGGCAGACTTGTGATTGCGAGAGGTGCCATTGTTGGCAGTCTCTATCCCTTGATTGTATCCGCTTCTTCCCTTGATCATGTTTTGTCTATGGGTTCTATCCCACATGTATCTCTTTGGCATGCCCGTTTGGGCCATATGTCTTTGAAGGGAATGAAAATTCTTTCTGGTTTGCAATACTTACCGCCCCTTGATTATGCATGTTTTGATTCATGTGAGCATTGTCTTTATGGCAGGCAGACTAGGTCTACGCATAAGAAGCCTGGTAAGCCACGCATGAGTGAGCCCTTGGCATTGGTATATTCGGATGTCTGTGGGCCCATGCCTTCTCAGTCTAAGGGTGGTGCAAAGTATTTTGTTACTTTCATAGATGATTTTTCACAGAAAGTTTGGGTTTATCCCATTAAGCTGAAATCTGATGTCTTGGCTGTGTTTCAGAGATGGCTGGCATTGGTTGAGAACCAGTCTGGGTATAGGCTAAAATGCCTAAGGCCAGATAATGGGGGTGAGTATGTCTCATGTGCTTTTGAGCAGTTATGTGATGAGAGGGGTATTAAGCATCAGTTGACCACCCCTTATATCCCCCCCAGAATGGTTTGGCTGAGCGGATGAATAGAACCATCCAGGAGCGTGTATGCAGTATGCTTAGCCATGCAAGCCTACCACAGAGCTTTTGGGCTAAGACAGTTAGTACAGTTGTGCATATCATAAACAGATCGCCTTCTAGTGGTTTGGATTTCCATGTTGCAGATGAGGTATGGACTAGAAAACCTCCCTCTTATACGCATCTCCATGTCTTTGGATGTGAGGCATTTTGCTATGTGCCCAGGGACAAAAGAAGTAAGCTGGATCCTAAGAGTGCCAAATGCATTTTCCTTGGTTATGGGGATGCAGGCGAGATGGGTTACCATCTCTGGGATCCGCAGGCGTAGAAAGTTATCCGCAGTCATGATGTAGTCTTCTATGAAGACAAGATGCATAGGCAACCTGAAGAGTTGTTGAGATTCGCATGGTCATTTTTCATGAGGAGCCGAGAGCTCCCGCACAGTCAGTTGGACAGCCTCCAACTGCAACAGATGCTCATGGCCAGGGTGTTGGACAGGTAGCTGGGTAGGCAATAGAGCCTGCCATGAGACAATCTACTAGAGACAGATATCCACCTGATAGATTTCAGCCCTCGATGCATTATGTCTTGGTTACATATGCAAGAGAGCCTTTCACTTATGACGAGTCTATGTGCAGGGGTGATAGTCACTCCTGGGAGAGGGCTATGCAGTCTGAGATAGACTCCTTGCATAAGAATCAGACTTGGGATTTGGTTTCCTTGCCTGAGGGCAAGAAGGCTTTGCCATGCAAGTGGGTGTACAAGTTGAAAAGTACCCCTGGACACCCCAAGCTGGCATACAAGGCTAGATTGGTAGCAAAGGGTTTTAAGCAAGAACATGGTGTTGACTTTGATGATGTCTTTTCTCCTATTGTTAACCCCAACACGAAGAAAGCAAAAGGACATAAAAAAGATGCAGGGCAAAGGCAGAAAAAAGGTAGCTCGGCTGAAGAAGGAAGAGGAGAAAAGGCCAAAAGCGCAAGGGCAACCTTAAAAATCCAAGGCAGCTTCAAAAGGGGAAAGGTGCATTTTAAAATACAAAGGCGCACCCTAAAACCTTGTAAAAGAGTGCCAAGCAGTGGAAAATCTGAAAAGCTAAAATAAAAGACAAGGCCAAAGGCTAAGGCAAGAGAAATGGAAGGCAAAGGCCCACCAGAAAAAGTGCAAGACAAAACTTGTGTAAAAGAGTGCAAGCGCACCGCGGTTTAACTCAAGGAGCGCCGGGCTCTCACCCGTGCAATTTGTAAATATAGATGGGCGGTGGAAAGGAAGCTAGGAAGATAGAAGGACAATGGGAAAAAGGGCCTAGGCTACGGCCGGCCAGGTAAAAAAGGGAAAAGGGAATGACTGCCCAAAAGGGATTTAGGGTTTTGTCCTAGGGTCCTCAAATTAGATGCGTCCAATGACCTTGGTCGGCTGGCTCCGTTTCTAGTCCCCTAGTCCCCCTAGCATCACCCACAATAGTTCAGGGCACATCAAGAGCAGGACAACCCTAGGAAGCTTGCATCACCTCTGGTTAAACCTGTCACCTTGAACCATTCCCATAATTCCCTCTCACACTCTGCCTTAGAACCATGGCAACCAATTGGGGCACACACCACACGAATGGCCATGAACAGTATCCCGTTCTTATCCATAGGCCCAATGTTGTCCACCTACGGCTCGAACACTACCCCCGTGCCCTATCCTGCTAAGTCTATAATCACAATGCACAGGATGGCACACCCACCTTCACATGTACTTCTTTCCACCATGGACCACTCTGCTTCATCCACACGACGTTATGAGCCACCAAGCCACAGTCTTCTACCTACATAATATCTAAGTATGCACGGACACTCACATAATATCTGCACGAAAGTCTATACACAGTTTGGGTACTCAAGTGCAGGACAATACTCCAAGCTTGCTTAGAGTTCGACCTGTCTCCCAAACTCATCCAAATATGTCTTGTGCATGCTAACACAACTAGCACTACCCCTTAGGGAGAGACCACATGAAAGGTTTTCCAATTTGCAGGTATTAAAGACTCCAACGAAACCGCCGTCAACTCAACATCAACGCTCCACTCTAAACTCTTGTCCTTCACCCCCTCATGCCAATCACCAGAGAATCATCACGCCCAAACTCCACCAGGAGCATCCCATGCACACCAACCCCCGTGCTAGCTATGAGTGGCCATTCCCAACAAAGAGTCACCTTATCGCCCCCTACAACAACCATATCACCGTGCCACTCGGAACAACCAATACCCCACCGACCTTCATCCGCACCAATCTCAGAACTCCCCCAAAGTAGACCACAACCGTCCTTGACACCCACGTCTTTGGTACATGCTACTGCCTGCTACCTATGACGGTGAGTGCCATGGGACTGGCACTCGTCTAGGAGGGGGTAATGTTAATCCCAACACGAAGAAAGCAAAAGGAAATAAAAAAGATACAGGGCAAAGGCGGAAAAAAGGTAGCTCAGCTGAAGAAGGAAGAGGAGAAAAGGCTAAAAGTGCAAGGGCAACCTTAAAAATCCAAGGCAGCTGCAAAAGGGGAAAGGTGCACTTTAAAATACAAAGGCGCACCCTGAAACCTTGTAAAAGAGTGCCAGGCAGTGGAAAATCCGAAAAGCTAAAATAAAAGACAAAGACAAAGGCTAAGGCAAGAGAAATGGAAGGCAAAGGCGCACCAGGAAAAGCACAAGACAAAACTTGTGTAAAAGAGTGCAAGCGCACCGCGGTTTAACTCAAGGAGCGCCGGGCTCTCACCCGTGCAATTTGTAAATATAGATGGGCAGTGGAAAGGAAGCTAGGAAGATAGAAGGACAATGGGAAAAAGGGCCTAGGCTACGACCGACCACGTAAAAAAGGGAAAAGGGGATGACCGCCCAAAAGGGATTTAGGGTTTTGTATATAAAGTTGAAAAGTGAATGAGAAGCTCATTCTTTGGTGTGTGGCAAAAGGAGTCTTCTTCTTCTTCTCTCCTTCTCACCTTCTTGCTTGTGTATGCTCTTGAGAGAGGGAGTGTGAGAGTGTGAGGGAGTGAGTGTGTATGAGAGTGAGGGATCAAGAGGGTGAAGCTCTTCACCATCTCCTCTTCTTCTTCTTCTCTTCCCTTCTCTCTTCTTGCGTGCGTGGCTATGGAGGATGGAGCTTGGAGGTGAAGGAAGATTGAGGATGCTTGATCTAGTATCTAGGATCGTGGAGCTACCAGTGTGTGGAAGAGAGGAGGCAACTCATATCGGCACTAAGGTAAGCTCACTACACTCGTAGGATCGACGGCGCGTCGGCTAGGTGAGAGATAGCCATTAGAGCTCGCTTGGAATGCTTGAAACAATAAGCGGTCCATGGGTCTTGGTGGTAGAGCGAAAGCTCCCACACCTATCATTAAGATGACCACCCTGCACTTAGTCTTGGCTTTGGTTGCCCAGCTTGACTTGGATTTATACCAGATGGATGTCAAGACGGCTTTCTTACATGGGGACTTGCATGATGAGATTTATATGGAGCAACCTAAGGGCTTTGCAGAACCTGGCAAGGAGCACCTAGTATGCAAATTGAAGAAAAGCCTTTATGGCTTGAAGCAGGCACCTAGGGAGTGGTATCATAAGTTTGATGCCTTTATGCAGTCACAGGGCTACAGCAGGAGCGCTATGGATCCGTGTCTTTATACGAAGAAAGCCCGTGATGGTTCTTTATTGATTTTGGTACTCTATGTGGATGATATGCTAATAGCAGGGAAAGCTCATGATGAGCTAGATGCTCTTAAGGCTCAGCTCAAGAAGAGCTTTTGAGATGAAAGATCTGGGACAAGCCGCTCACATACTTGGTATGCGCATTAGACGCGACAGGCATCAGGGGCTCCTTTACTTGTCACAGAGGAAGTACATTCATAAAGTCCTTGAGCGCTTTTGCATGTAGGATATAAAGCCTATTGGCTGTCCATTGCCTTCTTATGTGAAGGTATCACAGGCTGATTGTCCGCAGACAGATGAGCAGAGGGCCGAGATGGCCAAGATTCCCTATGCATCCGCAGTGGGCAGTCTTATGTATGCCATGATAGCCACTCGTCCAGATATTGCCTTTGCAGTTGGTGTTGTGGCATGCTATATGGCTACACTTGGCAAGAAGCATTGGGATGCCGTGAAGGGTATCATGAGGTACCTGAAGGGCACTGCAGATATGTTCCTATGCTATGGCAGCTAGGATACAGGAGTCGTGGGATACACGGACTCTGATTATGCAGGACATACAGATAGTAGAAAGTCCACTTTCAGCTATGTATTCACCTATGCTAGAGGTGTTGTTTCTTGGATGTCCAGGGTGCAAAAATGCAGGCCCTTTCTACTACATAGACCGAGTATGTTGCAGCCACCACTGAGGCTTGCAAGGAGGCCATTTGGTTGGGTCGTTTGGTTGCTGACCTTGGTATTGATTCTATGTTGGAGTTCCCATTTCTTGTCTCTCTCTTTCTTGCTCTTGGTCTCTCGCCATAGCTCTCGAGTGCAAGCTTCGATCCTTCTCTCCTTTCAATTATGTTATTTGGTAAATGTGCCCTACCAAGATAATCATAAGGTGAATAAAGATAAAAGAGGCATGATATTATACTAACTCTTCTCTTTGCTTTGATATTCCATGCTATACTTATTATTTGTCATCTTTCTTTCTCTTGATGATTCTTGTGAATGTTTTTGCTTTTAATTGACTTCTTGGCCCTAGAAGTTTGTTGAAATATGTTTTTTGGTATAATTCAAATTCGGTTATATTCATTTTTTATAGCTCAAAGGTTACAACTTATGAATCTATAAGATTTCAAGTATTTGCTAGGTTGCAAACACAAAATCATCTCCATACAAATTGCATATTGTACTTATAGTTATGCAGTCAGTGAAAAAGGCTACATATTTTTATTGTAATGTACTTGGTATTTTCTTAGTTGTAGATTGCAGGTTTTGCAAGGTTGCTTCTCTTGTCAAAATGTCTAGCATTTTTAACCAAATTATCAATGAGAAACTTGATATGAATAATTATAGAAGTTTAGGATGTAAATTTTCTTGAAGGGCAAAAGCATTTGGAATGACATCAATAGCATAGCAATGGCACCCAAAGTCCCTAAACAAAATGCTACTATAGAAAATATCACTCTAAGAAGGATTGGGAGCAGAAGTAAAGTGATGTATTGGCTATCTATGAGTATCACTAATAGTATGATGAGCTATTTGCAAGAATATGAAACCCCTAGTGTTGCTTAGAAATTTTAGCAAGATTGTTTGAGGTAAATCAAAAGCCCAAAAAGCTATAACTCAAGGCAAGGTAAATCAAGTTAAAGAAAGAATGTATCCATTAATGACTATATATTAAAGATCAAGAGTATTATCAAAGCTCTTAGATATATTAATATAGTAGTTGATGATTATGTTTGTGGTACAAGCATGTTCAAATAACTTAGGTATTTTACTCTATTAGCAAAGGTAGAGATCAAATTAGAAAAGTTTTGAGGTCTCAAAATGCCCTCTAAGAGATTCTAGAGAGAGAATATTTTTAAAAATTTGTATTTGTGATTTTAAAATATATATTTTAATAAATAAATATATCTAAAATCATTAAGAAGTCGTTACCATAATATTCACATGGCTTGCATCAAACCTAGAAATCTAGGCTACCATAAAGGTGATAATGATTGACTTAATGAGAATCCTACATTCTCTTTATAAAAGTGAAAGTGAATATTCAATTTAAATTTTGTACATACTTGGTTACTTCCCTCCATCTACATTCTCTTCTTTCTTTCTTCTCATCCTTACTAGTTACTTTCTCATTCTTCTTATTTTTGGAATATACATAGTTTTCCTACTTAAAGTTGTAGATCACATCCTTAGCTATGGATCAATCATCCAATGATATTTGTAGCACTAGTAAATGAGCTTTCTATCATCTTTATATTGAGCTAGAATGTAAGTATGAACCAATTAGAAAAATAACAAAATAAAACATTGTTCTAGAGTCTATGAAACATGTGTTTAGATATGAAGGAAATAAAATTTTTGATATCTGGTTGGATGAAAGATTATACCCCAAATATTCTATTAAAAATATTACTCCTCCTTTTTATGATAGCTATAAACTTATGAGATTTATTGGTGATGGTTTTAATAGATTTTTAGGATTTACGCTTAATCTTGTTTAGAGAATGATGTTCTTAGATTCGAGAATCACTTCTTAACAAAACCTAGAGATGAGTTGTTGCAAAAGCTACAGGATTGTCAACAAAAGTTTCATTCATTGGAGAAACACATCAATGCATACCAATTTTTTTAAAAACTATTTTAGGCCTTCAAAATCAACAAAGAGCTCTCAAGAATATTAATAATCTCAAATGAGGAGAATGTAGTTATAGTAAAAGAATCCAAGAAGCAAGGTACACCTTCTTACTTAAGAAATGTTAAATATAACTTTGATTCTATAGTATTTGAGTTGTGATGTCCATCTTGTTTAGGTTTCTCCTTTAGCCCAATGTAAATGAGAGAGATGCTTCAACGGCATATCAAATTTACTATCACCTTTTGCTCTCAATAATCTTGAAGAATATTCTTGAGAAGAAAAAATTCAAAAAGTAGGGAGACAATACTTGGATTGTTTTATTATACATCATTGTTTGGATTTTGAGCTAGTGTAAAAGATTCTCGATAGTATTAATGTTAGTTGTGAGATGCATATACTCAAATGTTCTAGCTAATGCAATCAAATATGAAATAAGATTAGCTATGCAATTATTTACTTCCAAGGCCATCTAGACAAAGGCTATCAAACAAAGGTTAATGGTAAAGTGATGGAAGTTTTGGGTGAGCCTTTCCATATCAAGACGAGCTTCAAGAACAAGAAAAAAAGGGTTTCTTTTAATGAATCTATGAATATTTTTATTAACATGCCTACCCTATAACATTTGATTATTAGATTCTATGACTTATTTTGGAAGTGGTAAAGGAGTAGCCAAATTTGTTATTAAACTTAATGATAATAAGATTTTGAAGAATACAAAATTAAAGAGGGCCTTCATCATTACCTTAATGAATAGAACACTTTCATCTAGTCATTGCAGTAACTTAATGCTATTTAGTGTTCAACCTAAATACAATATTTGGTCGCTAGGAGATTTTAAAATAGATACATAGGATTTTGATATACTATATTGGATTTTCCATCAAACTTCAATACTTGAAGTGATTAAGAGCCAACAAGTAGGAGAAGAGCTATTTATCAAGGGAATTGGGAATTACAAGGTCAAATGGGATATAGCTGGTGACTTGAAGACACTCAAGTGCATGTATAATGTATCAATTAGAACTGACTATAGATGTCTCTAGCTATATATATTGTATATCTCCAACTATACATTTCTGCTCGGACATCAATCCCTACTGTGACCCTTACTATCCTCTTGTGCCTTCCTCAACCTAGGTGTTCTAATAGTTGGAATGCCAAACTCTTCATCTTAGCTCTACTCAAAGCCATCCGAATCTACATCAACATGAGAGAAACTTGTTGATACATCATTCATAAAGGGTGAGTCCCTAATCTTCTCCTTGGCTTTTCTCGATCTCTATGATGTACTTGGTGGAGTGACTTGTGACCATAATCTACAACACCTCTATCAATAGTCCCCTTACTAGGAGACTCCTATGGCCCACTTAGTTTCTATGAACTATTGAGTTGTTTTTTACATAGTCACATTCTTACATATATCAAACCCAATTGTATCCCACACAATACTATACCTGTCGCTCATTTCATCAAAGACAACATCTGTGCTAACGCTTAGCTCATGCAGTTGTTGTTGTTATTGCTTTTTCTTCTTTTCTTTTTTATTGTAGTAGTAGTGGTAGTGGTAGTGATTTGTTGTTGTGGTAGTCGTAGTCGTAGTCGTAGTCATCGTAGTCATGGTGGTGGTGGTGGTGGTGGTGGTGCTGCTGCTGCTGCTGCTCATTTCATCAAAGACAACATTTGTGCTAACGCTTAGCTCATGCAGTTGTTGTTGTTGTTGTTGTTGCTTTTTCTTCTTTTCTTTTTTATTGTAGTAGTAGTGGTAGTCGTAGTGGTTTGTTGTTGTGGTAGTCGTAGTCGTAGTCGTAGTCATCGTAGTCATGGTGGTAGTAGTGGTGGTAGTAGTAGTAGTAGTTGTTGTTGTTGTTGTTTTTTTTTTTCTCTCTCTCTCTTTTCTTTTCTTTTCTTTTCTTGTTTATTGTTGTTTAGTTTTCTTGTTTGTTGTTGTTGTTGTTGTAGTGGTAGTAGTAGTAGTGTTTTATTCTTTTCTTGTTTGTTGTAGTAGTAGTAGTAGTTGTTGTTGTTGTTGTTGTTGTTTTTTCTTCTATTCTTGTTTATTGTAGTGGTAGTGGTAGTAGTAGAGAAAGAGAGAGAGTTGTTGTGGTAGTCATAGTCGAGGTCGTAGTCGTCGTAGTCATGATTGTAGTAGTAGTACTAGTAGTAGTAATAGTAGTTTTCTTGTTTTTTGTTGTTGTAGTAGTAGTAGTTTTTTTTCTTTTCTTGTTTATTATTATTTAGTTTTCTTGTTTGCTACTATTGTTATTGTTATTGTTGTTGTAATAGTAGTTTTTTCTTCTTTTCTTGTTTGTTATTATTGTAGTAGTAGTAGTAGTTGTTGTTGTTGTTGTTGTTGTTGTTGTTTTTTCTTCTTTTCTTGTTTATTGTAGTGGTAGTGGTAGTGGTAGTGGTTTGTTGTAGTCGTAGTCATAGTCGTAGTCGTAGTAGTAGTTTTCTTGTTTTTGTTATTGTTGTTTTTTCTTCTTTTCTTGTTTATTGTAGTGGTAGTGGTGGTGGTGGTGGTGGTGGTGGTGGTGGTGGTGGTGGTGCTCATTTCATCAAAGACAACATCTGTGCTAACGCTTAGCTCATGCAGTTGTTGTTGTTGTTGTTGTTGCTTTTTCTTCTTTTCTTTTTTATTGTAGTAGTAGTGGTAGTGGTAGTGGTTTGTTGTTGTGGTAATCGTAGTCGTAGTCGTAGTCATCGTAGTCATGGTGGTGGTGGTAGTAGTAGTAGTAGTTGTTGTTGTTGTTGTTGTTGTTTTTCTTTTTTTTTCTCTCTCTCTTTTCTTTTCTTTTCTTTTCTTGTTTATTGTTGTTTAGTTTTCTTGTTTGTTGTTGTTGTTGTTGTAGTGGTAGTAGTAGTAGTGTTTTATTCTTTTCTTGTTTGTTGTAGTAGTAGTAGTAGTAGTTGTTGTTGTTGTTGTTTTTTTTTTTTCTTCTATTCTTGTTTATTGTAGTGGTAGTGGTAGTAGTAGAGAAAGAGAGAGAGTTGTTGTGGTAGTCATAGTCGAGGTCGTAGTCGTCGTAGTCATGATTGTAGTAGCAGTACTAGTAGTAGTAATAGTAGTTTTCTTGTTTTTTGTTGTTATAGTAGTAGTAGTTTTTTTTTCTTTTCTTGTTTATTATTATTTAGTTTTCTTGTTTGCTACTATTGTTATTGTTGTTGTTGTTGTAATAGTAGTTTTTTCTTCCTTTCTTGTTTGTTATTATTGTAGTAGTAGTAGTTGTTGTTGTTGTTGTTGTTGTTGTTGTTTTTTCTTCTTTTCTTGTTTATTGTAGTGGTAGTGGTAGTGGTAGTGGTAGTGGTAGTGGTTTGTTGTAGTCGTAGTCATAGTCGTAGTCGTAGTAGTGGTTTTCTTGTTTTTGTTATTGTTGTTTTTTCTTCTTTTCTTGTTTATTGTAGTGGTGGTGGTGGTGGTGGTGGTGGTGGTGCTCATTTCATCAAAGACAACATCTGTGCTAACGCTTAGCTCATGCAGTTGTTGTTGTTGCTTTTTCTTTTTTTCTTTTTTATTGTAGTAGTAGTGGTAGTGGTAGTGGTTTGTTGTTGTGGTAGTCATAGTCGTAGTCGTAGTCATCGTAGTAGTAGTAGTAGTAGTAGTAGTAGTAGTAGTAGTTGTTGTTGTTGTTGTTTTTTTTTTTTCTCTCTCTCTCTTTTCTTTTCTTTTCTTTTCTTGTTTATTGTTGTTTAGTTTTCTTGTTTGTTGTTGTTGTTGTTGTAGTGGTAGTAGTAGTAGTGTTTTATTCTTTTCTTGTTTGTTGTAGTAGTAGTTGTTATTGTTGTTGTTGTTGTTGTTGTTGTTTTTTCTTCTATTCTTGTTTATTGTAGTGGTAGTGGTAGTAGTAGAGAAAGAGAGAGAGTTGTTGTGGTAGTCATAGTCGAGGTCGTAGTCGTCGTAGTCATGATTGTAGTAGTAGTACTAGTAGTAGTAATAGTAGTTTTCTTGTTTTTTGTTGTTGTAGTAGTAGTAGTTTTTTTTCTTTTCTTGTTTATTATTATTTAGTTTTCTTGTTTGCTACTATTGTTATTGTTGTTGTTGTTGTAATAGTAGTTTTTTCTTCTTTTCTTGTTTGTTATTATTGTAATAGTAGTAGTAGTTGTTGTTGTTGTTGTTTTTTCTTCTTTTCTTGTTTATTGTAGTGGTAGTGGTAGTGGTAGTGGTAGTGGTAGTGGTAGTGGTAGTGGTAGTGGTGGTGGTAGTGGTTTATTGTAGTCATAGTCGTAGTCGTAGTCGTAGTAGTGGTTTTCTTGTTTTTGTTATTGTTATTGTAGTAGTAGTAGTAGTAGTTTTTTTTGTTTTCTTGTTTATTGTTGTTTAGTTTTCTTGTTTGTTGTTGTTGTTGTTGTAGTAGTGGTAGTAGTAGTAGTTTTTTCTCCTTTTCTTGTTTGTTATTGTTGTTGCTGTAGTAGTAGTTGTTGTTGTTGTCCTTCACGACCCTCTAACTCACCCAACCTCCTTACACACTCAACCAGAGGTTCCTAACTTTGTGATGAGCATCCCAAATATCGTATGTGCAAGAAATGTGCGTGCTCAATGACAGGTGCTCTCTCATATTACTGCATATAGTTGCAGTGGACCTCATGCTGTGCAAGTGCTCAATGATGGTGCAAAGCATGCATAATCCCAATCCATGGCATGGAAGTATTTGATAGGAATAGGAGACGATCCCCGAGTGTAGTGCATCAACAAGTGTAACGTGAAGTGCTCGTGAACCTATAATCCCTGTGATGTGCAAGAGTCTCGACAAGAAAACATGCCTAACTCCTCAATGTTCAGTAGCTATTGACAAACACAAACTTCATCCTGTTCAAAAAAATACCATCAAGTTTCACACTCAACAAATCAAACAAAATGACAGAAGCAAATCCTAGGCTAAACAAACACAAGAAATCCAACTACGAAATAACAAAACAAACTGTCACGCAAATAACTAAGCTAGCAAAAATCAAACCTAACTATAGTTTGAGTAAGGCTTTTCAGTTTTCACAAAAATGCTTGACAATGTATGTAAAGTCTCCACATGTGAACAAATTAATGTATATCAGTGTGTTTTCTGTCTCGTGATATTGCATCGGACCTCGCCACCACTCTCTCTTTGTTTTTTATCAATTTATTCTCTTCTCTCCTTCCATCTCTCTCTCTTTTTCTCTTTCTTTATTATATTGTATGTGTATTCCCTCTCTCTCATTCCTTCTTCCTTTTTCTCTTCCTCTCCCTCTCTCATTTCCTTTAACAAAACATCTCTCTCTCTGTGAGATGGGTTGTTCTTATCTGATCAACATCTTGAGGACCATCTTTTCTAGAGTGTTGGTGAGATTATGGGAGGGAGGAGCAAAGTATGTTATATTTTTTTGAAGAGCGTTGAGAGGTGAAGATAAGGATTTAAATTAACAAGGAATTTTGTTTGCATTTTGCATGATGCCCAAGCACATCTAGATAGGCTGGGCACAAATATCTTTAGTGCATCCTTTTTTTTAAAGCATTGTTTGAATGGTAGCATGTCATGGATTCGATCAATTGCATGTTTTCTCAAATCATGCATGGTTGTGCATGGAGTTCTCTTTCAAAGCATATTCATGCTAGGGCACACTGCATAAAAAAACAGGTTAATATCTAGAGAATATTTATTTTGAAGACTCAAGGATCAAAGGAAAAGATCATACATTTTACATCGTCAGCGAGTATTTCTTGAAGGAAAAGAGGACATGTGTAGTGAAAGTGTGTGCAATTACAATAACAATAGGCCAAGGAAGGGAATAAGTCGTCCAAGATAAAAGATGGAGAAAAACTATGTGATTTACGAATATCAATATTTTTATCCATTTTTAATAGATTTTCGTAATTCTGCCCGTGTAAGCTTGTCGATCAGATGTGTTCCAATCAATTTGAGTACCAGAACAACTATATTCGGAGATTAAATGACGAAGTTATGATCCAAACAAGTTGCAAACAGGCATAGGGCAAAAAAAACGAAAATAGTGAAAAGCAGTAGAAAAGCAAAAGCCAAAAGCTAAAAGCAAAAAGCCTAATGTGTGTGAGTGTGGATAGAAAACTATATAAGGAGATGAGAATGGAGAGTTAAGGGCCTTCCCCCTTGATTATAATTGTATTTTGTGTCATGCCAATTTGGAAGTTGGAGCTTTTGGGTCTTAAAGCGCCGAGCATTGGCTCAAGGTTGTTAAGGTACGAGAATATATTTCACTTGGTTTATTTTCGAATTGTTGGTATTTTTGTTGTGTTGTGGTTGTGTAATGCTCTACCCACATTCGGGTTTTTAGTTGTTTTGAGCTTCAAGAGGCATTGTGTTTTTGTCTTGTTTTTATATGTGGCTTGTGGTGTATTATCAAATATTTGAATTTTTCAAGTTGTGTTGTGCATTAGACAAAGTCAATTACCCCAACCGGCACTCCTTAACATCTCGTTATCGGGTTGTGAGTGAGGCTTGCTCTCGATCACCGCTCGTGTAACAACGTTAATTTTGCTGAGTTACAAGAGAAGAGATCCCTTCTCAAACAATTTAAGGAAGAAAAAAAGAATGATAACAAAAACAAATTGTTTGTCGTAACGTAGACAAAATGGAAAACGATCAAGGTCGTGATGTTCAAGATCACGAGGTGTATCTTAATCAGTGCGTTTCATGTCCTTGCTCTCAATGTAAGCTGGGAATTATACGAAAACATCGATTGTCTATAGAACACATACGACGCTTTGGCGAGTTTCAATCTGAGATCATTGATCAAGCGATCTCAGATTTTGAGTAAACGGTAAGAAAAGTATATAATAATCATGCATTGTATTCGCAAGCTAATTGAATACAATATACAAAAACATTGGGTGTGGCTAGCAAATTTTCTATCCAGGGAGGTGACGTCTCATCCCAAGGAGGAGTACACCCTTTGCGGCCAATTAGAAGAGTTTATGGGCGTACGATGGATGGAGTGCTTGAGTCAATCCACCACTTGGAAGGTACTACCCAATCTATACCATCAATACCTGAGGAGACAGGCAGCCTTCTAGACTTACCTACAATCTTAGAGCCTGAAATGGAGGCAATGATCGATGCATTGATGCCCATGGATGTCGAGACTTCTGATCTGCTTAGAGAGGAAGCATCCATATCATTATATGATGGGTGCCGAATATCTCACCTAAAGACACTGCTTGCACTCCTAAGTGTGCAAGCAAAATACGGGTGGAGTGATGCAAGTGTGACCGAGTTGTTCAGGTACCTTGTACGTACGCTTCGTTGATTTCTTTTCGGTACTATCATTAAAAACATTTATGCTTTTTCAAGGTGTTTTATATATATATTTTAAAGGTTATTGAAGTATCATATATTATCACTTGCAAATACCATGCTTGAGTCTCGTGATGATGCACGATATATTTTACGAAAGCTTGGCATGGACTACAATAGCATCCATACATGTATCAACGATTGCATACTGTTTTGAGGAGAATACAAGACTATGGAGACATGTCCAAAGTGTGGTGCTCACATGTATCGATAGGACTTGCAAGGGCAAACCATCCCTCAAAAAGTTCTTAGACACATTCCGCTTATCGCCCACATAAACCACATGTTTCGTATGTCCGGCATGGCGAGCTTAACAACGTGGCATGCACAGAATAGGTCCACAGATGGAGTTCAACGAATATCAGCGGATTCATGTGCATGGAGCCACATTGACTCTACCTTCCCAGGCTTTGTCCAAGAGCCAAGGAATCTTCAGCTCGGTCTTGCTATGGATGGTGTGAACCCATTCAGTCTACGCTCAACTTCTTACAGTGTGTGGCCTATAGTCCTTGTCAACTATAATATCCCTCCATGGCTTTCTACGAAGAAAGGACATCTCATCCTTAGCTTACTCGTTCTCGGCCACCACAAAGTCAAAAATATGGATGTATATCTTCGTCCATTAGTCGATGAGCTTAAGATTTTGTGGGAGGAGGAGGTCATTGTGCAAGATATGAGCAAGCGCGATGGTCGACAATCCGCCAATATTCGAGCCATTCTCATGTGGACCATGCATGACTTTTCGGGATTCGAAGAGTGCTCAGGTAAGCAGGCTTTCGTTCTCGTTGGTAATATCTATCATAGCTCGTTCAAGTTTGTATTCACTGGATAGAGGTGTTGGGACAGCTCTGGTTATTACAAAAAGCCATCCATGTGAATACGTTGTCGTCGCATATGCGTCTCCACCACAGTGGCTGGCACTCATATTCGGGCACGAATCGAGGCACTTCAAAAACTTTATTTTGCCAATATTCTGCATCCTCGGTGCCCCAGAGGGTGGGATTCTTCTCTCTTTCCTTCAGCCATTGTTGGCTTAGCCGGCTTCTGACGTTGATCACCTCGTTCACTATTTTAGGGGGAAGGACTTTGCACAGGGCATTGGTTGGGGATGAGGAAGCTGAAGTTGAAGGGCTGCTTCTCTTTTTCTTATCTCTCCTAGATTATGAGCTCCGCATGGAAACTAGTCGGTAGGTCATTTGGGCATGGTGGGAGGGGTACAGACGGCTGTGCCATAGGGTTAGCCCTCAATCTTTGTCTAGCTTCTTCCACCATTTTCGTTATCTTCTCTCTCATAGTGGTTTTTCTTTCCGTGGGCACGTCTATTGGCTGCCCTTGTCCTTCAAAATGGGTTGAAGGGGGTTGTGGGATCACTTCTTCTTCAAATTCACCTAGGTCGAATTGCAGTTCAGCTTTACTTCTTGTGTACTCTTGCTGTTGTATCTCCTCTGCGAACCCTAGAGCATCAATATCCTAGGGGGTTAGGCTGGCCGATAACAGGTACCTACGTTGTTCATCAAGGCTCAGCCCAACTGCAATGGTTTGGGGGGCATGTGTAGCCCTACTCGCAGAGCTATGCACACTATGCTTAGCTTCTTCTTTACCCCCTCCAAGGACTCCCCTTCCTCTGCGTGAGTGGCATCTATCAGGGTATTCAGGAAGGTTCATTGTTGAGTATTGAAAGACACTTGGGCTGCCTCTGCTCTGCCTTCTGCTAGGACTTTCTCTTTTTCCACGAGAGCCAGGCGACGCGCCAAGGTCTTCACTCTTCATTCATTTTGGCTTGCCCACTCTTTGGCTCTCTTTTTCATTTCCTCCATGCCCTTTCCCTGTCTTTGCACCAGGTCCATGAGCCTCTACCCTTGGTCTTCCAATTCCCTGCTCATTCTCTCCTGCTCCTCTCTTTCAAGGCTCAGCCTTTCGGTCATGGTTTCCATTTCTCTGTGGTGTTGTTCCTCTTCTCACTTCCTTCCTTCTTCCCATGCAGCAAACTCTTTCATGCCATGTTCGATCCGACCTATTTTTGCTGCCAGATCCTCATGTTGCATGATTAGAAGCTTATACTCTCTCTGCATTTTCTCTAGCTCTTGATTTTCATTTATGAGCTATTGCCACCAACTTTGCTCCTTTTCTTCTTTGGCTTTTAGTTCCCATTTCAGGTCAAGGATATTCTTTTGTTGCATAGCCATTTTCCTCGTCTTTTCAAGCTGGAAGGCTGCCCCGCCTCCTTTTCCGCTTCCAACTCGGCCACTCCCTTGCCTTCTCTAACTGAGAGAGCAATTCATCAACATATTCATCATGGTTTGCTGGTCGCGTCATAGTAGTAGGGATTGGCATGTGGATGCCCCCAACTTTAGCAAAAGCCCAAACTCAAAGACCATGTATAAAAGCCATAAAGTGAATAAATAACCTATAGATAATCTCGTACTTGTGTTGTGCAAACTTGAGATTATTTTTCTCCTTCTTACTACTACTCCATCTTCATGTGCTTCATCTTGCGAGTGAGGGAGAGTGAGAGTGACTAAGAGAGTAAGGGACTTAGAGGGTCGAGCTTCTCTCTTGCTATGTGTGCTTCTCTTCTTCCCCTTCTTCCATGAAAGGTGGGTTGGAGAAGAGGATGGACTGCTTCTCTTCTTCTTAGCATTTTCTCTTGCGGGTTGAGGATTAGGAGCTATGGAGTAGAGGAGGTGGATGGAGGATCCGCATGGACCATGGAGTCATCATCAAGCTTTCATTTCATGGCATCAAGAAGAAGGTAAGGTAGTGAGTTTGCTATACCCTTGTCAATTCACTTATTCTTGCTTTCATGTGGGTTGGGAGAAGTATGGATAAATCGGTGAGTGCGAGAGCTATATCGACTATGTAAGAGGTAGCCATTCTTGGGAATCAAGCAAAGCACTTGAAATAATAGGCATTGCGTCAAGTTTAGTAGTTGAGCTAGCAAAAACTCTGATGTCGGTTTCATTGTCAAGACACAATATAATTACCTATGATGGCATACCTTCTTCTTGTCATACATTGGAATAGAACCACTACTCCAAAATCAAATTTGAACTCATACTCCAAAATGGATTAGAAATGGCTTTGAAACATATTAGAAGTCACTCTAAAATGAGAGTGAGGTAGTGTAGCTTGGATGGAGGAGGAGAGATTTGACTAATTTTGATGGACACATTTTGATTTGTAATAGATTAGCAAGTTAGTGTAACCTTAAAAATAATCCTTACATATAAAAACCACAAAAGAATCTAACTTCTTGGTATTTGCTTAATATCATGGGGGAATGGTAAGGGGCCTGCTTGTGAGTCCAAACTAGGGGGTTTAAGGAAGTAGGGGTTTTGGAAATCTCCTTGAAGCATCTGCTTTATTGTAGTCCTTCTTCTCTTTGCTTTTTGGGAGTGGAAGACCTGGCCTTTGCTTTTCGATAGAACTCTTGATTGATATCCCTCATTCTCTCCATCCTTATTCTCACCTCGTTAAGTCTTGAACCATGAAAAGTGCTCATCTTTGTATCTGAGCTGAATCAATCCATTGAGGCTAAAAAACCTTAGGCCCAAAGGCCTTGTTGTATTTCGATCAACCTTGTACCTTTGGTGTATTTCAATCAACCCAAGGGCCGTAAGCCTATTTGAGTAGGCATTCGGCCAAAACATCCCAAGCTAAGGCCATAAGGCAAGTTGACATCTCATTTGATATTGTGTTCAACCTAATATAATTAGCACCCTTGTCCTTTGCAACTTTTACTCAACCATAAAGCGGCCCAAAGGTCTAAGGTAAGGCTAAAAGGCTCTTGCAAATTGTGTTTGGATGTTAGCATATTTACAATTTGGCCATGGCCTAAGTTGCGTGTATGGCCAATTTGGCCTCTCTAGTGAGTACTCACCAATTTGGTCAATTGGCCTCTCTATTTAGTGTTCATCCATTGATTCAAAATTTGAGTGGCAATTTAGTCTTTTTGTGTGTTTAGCCATTATGTTCAACTAAATGACTTGGAACCAACCATTATCACTCGATCAGAAGGCATTAGATCCTAAATGCACAAACTTGAATAGTGATAGGCCATTTCAATTGGCCGAAGGCCAATTAATGCCCCTTTTTTTGTTATTTAAAAAAAAGGTGGGGAGGAGGAAAAGCATTCAATTGTCTTGCCCACAAGCTCTCAAAGAGCATTCAAGAGTCTTACTAAAGGCTTTTATTTATTTTATTTTAAATTTTAAAGAGAGAGAGAGAGAGAGAGAGATCATTGAGCTGTCTTGTACACATTTGGCCTCCACCTCTCTCTTCTTCTCCACCTTATTTAGTCAGCCCTCCTCAACCCCTTGCCTTACTTCCTCAATGTTTTGGTCGAGTCCCTTCCAAATCAACAATTTGGCCTTAATGACTATTATTCAGCCACTTGTGGCCCCTCTCCTTAATTATCTAGCCAATCTTGGCCACATGCTTCATAGGGCCTATTTTGGGCCCTCATTTTCATCACATGGCCAAAGTTGGCCTTCTCCTCGGTCAAGCGGTTTAAGGGCCCTCCACATTGATCTATCAACCCCTCCCTCCTCATCACTTTGGTAGTTGGCCAAATCCAATCTAGATTTGGCCTTGATATTATCATACCGTTATATGTTGGTCATTATTCATGTCAATCATCTGTTATTGATTACTGCATTCATTGATGATTAGCCGTTTTGGCCTCAAGTTCATGGTTCTACCAATATTGGCTAGAAACGTTGCTACTTGGTCTTTTGAGGGGCACATTCATTACAAAGAGGCTAATATTGGCCTTTGAGTCATCATACATAGGTCTTCTAGGCCTTGAGTTACTATTCAACCATATAGGACTTAATTTGGGCCATGTCCATGCCTATTAAGCTGTTTTCGACCTTCACCTCTCAAGTCGACTGAATACGATTGAGATCATTATCAATTTGGCCTTTGTCTTGTAGTTTAGCCCCTTAACATTGCCATTTGGCCGGACATCATCACCATTACATATATTTTACTTTTGGGTACCCTATATAGGACACTTAGGGCTGCATAATTCACGCACACTCTTACCTAAGTGATTCCTACACACACACACACACACACACACACACACAATGCCTACAAAACAAGTTCAAGGATTGCATCAATTCAACAACACATTGCATGAGCTGAATAAGTGGTCAGTTGCATGAACGTTTGAAGTAGTTTAGTAAAGCGATTGCATGAGCTGAATATGAGCGATCAGTTACACGAGCAAATGCGTCAACTTACCAGAGCAATTGGTGTGCGTGGTAGGCTGGCAGAAGCGATGAGCTGAAGGAGCAAACACAGCAATGATTATCCCGAGAAGGTGCTAATCAGCAAGACGAACAACCCATCAATTGTTGTTAGAAACCCACGAGCAGCTCTAGTGGGAGTCTCCTAAGTAGCTAACGTAGAGTTTGACAGCTACAAAGCCAAATCATATGAATGATAGCAACTATATTGACGTTCAGCTAGTCATGGGTCAAAAGCTCATGTCTTTTTAGACATACTTATAGGCCAATGCTAGAGTTGTGTGGCCATTTGCATTGCCACTTGAGGCCTCAAGTCTCACTTGCATTACAAACTTGGGTGTTACATGAGTAGTGCTACTTGAGGTGGAGTCCTAGAGCTTGACTCGAGTAAGTGTAGTATGTAGGCACTATCTGGACTCAAGTGAGTATGTAGTATGTTGAATTCATTGACTCAAATGATGGCTAAGGGTCATCAAGCAGTTGTGAAGATGATGAATCATATGCACTTGTGAGCTAGTTGAGTTATTTGAGTCAAGTGTAGGATAGCTACTGTAGGGTTAGCATAGAGAATCATGTGCATGGTCCCCCTTTTTCTTGACAATGCCATGGTACTCTTATCAACCCGCTCTATCCTCTCTCATCCTACTTCTTCAAGCATGGTCTACAAATACGGTCAAGGGATCTTTGAGTAGTACTTGAAGAAGGAGACCCACAGGATGCCACTCGAGCATATGTACTCAAGTGGCATGGACTAGAGGTGAAAAATAATCTCCCATTTTTACACCTTACTTACTTCGAAGCTCACATAGCTAAAGTAGAAAATCAAATTGGTGAGGAGCTAATTCAAAGTTGATGGTTGATAACACATTCAAATACTTGTATACTTCTTGTCAAGTATCACAACCAACGAGTGTTCTGTTCATAATGTTTACAGTAGTAACAATTGCTTTAGCCCAATAAGAATGAGGTAATTTTTTTTCAAATATCAATGCACGAGCAACCTCTACACTATGCCTATTTCTTTTACTCAACACCTCCATTTTATTGTGGAGTGTATCTACATATAGACTACCTTTGTATAAGGTTTTTTACCCAAAAAAATTTATTTTAAAAAACTCAATGAAGAAATATTCTCCACCTCCATCAAAACTTAAGCATTTGATTTATAATCATAACTTCTTTTCAACCAAAATGTTTAAAGCTTCTAAAGTTAGGGAACAACTCACTTTTGTGATACATAAAATAAACCTATGCTTTTCGAGTATAATAATCAATGAAGGGAACATAATACTTACATTCACACATACTTGATACATTCCATCAACTCTAAACTTTGGCAAGCCATACATCATCTGTTTTGACTATATATTTTTCAAACACTACACATTACATGACAAATTCACTTATGCCAAATTTCAATATCGCCCATGACATCTCAACCTACAACTTGTGAGCGTGCTTACATTTTGCAATCAACCTACAACCATTGCTAGGGTCCTCAACATATATCTATTAGAAGTAACTCGAACTTGCAAGATGTCTATTCTCTCATTTGATCAATAAAAACTAAGTACTTAGTTATGTTCTATTTATGCAAAACATTAGCTATTTTGTTTTACCATCTTGTATACTTAGAAGGAACATTGCCAATGTGGGTGAGTTGTATCATCCCATGTATCCACATGCCCTAGAGACTTTGGGTTGCATACTTCTCTAAACCACTCTCCATAAAATATTTTTTTATTAGAGGCATCGAAATCTACGTATCATACATCATTCTTAGATTTCAATCACCATAATATTCATAAAATGCTACATGACACAAATAATCGCTCACTTCTTTTATCACTATTTTTGCTCGTAGAGGCCAGTATTATCTAGCTAGTTTCTTGAATAGTTTTTGGAAATGTGACCTTTCTCACCACAATGCTAGCATTCCCTTTTATCATGAGATTTCTATTATCCATTAGAGCTTGTAGCTTGCCCTCGTTGGCTGCCCTTTTCTTGTGACTATCATATTCTATTTTCTTATGCATCGTAACATCAACCATGCCACCACCTTGACCTTGATCACAAGCTCTGTATTTTCTTTTAGAGTAAAACACATGTTCAATTTTGTTTGTTCTTTGAGAGGAAGAAGAATCCAAGCCAAGTTTCTTCTCCTTAAGTATTGACATAGAAATCAAATATACAAATCCAGGGATATCATTCTTCGTATTTATAGAGGACACGAGGCTCTTCTAGTCATCTGTAAGTCCATCTAAACATGCATGCACAACATCATCATCATCATCAATAGTTACATTGTTAGAGCAAATGCAATGCAATAGTGAGAGTAGATTGGAGGGCAACATATGAATCATGGGGCCACCAATAGATCTTTGAAGGCATTTAGACTATTATACACAAAGGTGACAAGGTATGTCTACTAAAAACGCTTGAGTTGTTCTGCTTTCTTGCTTGCACTAGGTTGTGAGGAGAGAGTGAATATCTTGGAGATTGAAATTTCAATGTGAGAGACAATTGTATCAATGTGCATTTCAACTCTTAAAAGAATAGAATTCTATTCAATGTCCAATCATTGAGCATTTACACCAAAATTTTTGGTTCCATTGCCAAGACATAGCATAGAATCAAATTGTGCTCACGTTCCCATTGTGCAATGCACACTCAAGTGGAGCTTGGGTATACTCGAGTAGACACTTCTCAACTATGGGAAATATAAACAAACAGTACTCTAGGGCTTCCAAAAGCCAAGCTTTCTCACTGATTTCTTCTTAACACACACAATGGTGCCTATAGAAGTGATTAATTGTGAATGACAACTAATCTATTGACGCAATCATCAATTCTTGCAACTACAATCTATGCTATAGAACATTAGTGAGTTGTAATTTTTTAATGTTTTTCTAAGGGTTTGTATGCTCATGTCCTAACCTAATATACTTTGTTTTAAATAAGTTATGCACATATTTCTTATGAGTTGCATAGCAAATTGGATCCCAAAGACTAAAAATTTGTATTTGTGGGATATTCTCTTTAGTAGAAGGAATATAAATGTTATAACCCTATTATGCATGAGCTAAGTGTTAGCACAGATGTTGTCTTTGATGAAATGAGCGACATGTATAGTATTGTGTGGGATACAATTGGGTTTGATATATGCAAGAATGTGACTATGTAAAAAACAACTCAATAGTTCATAGAAACTAAGTGGGCCATAGGAGTCTCCTAATCATGGGACTATTGATAGAGGAGTTGTAGATTATGGTCACAAAGTCACTCCACCAAGTACATCATAGAGATCGAGAAAAGGCAAGGAGAAGATTAGGGACTCACCCTTTATGAATGATGTATCATCAAGTTTCTCTCATGTTGATGTAGATTCGGATGGCTTTGAGTAGAGCTAGGATGAAGAGTTTGGCGTTCCAACTATTAGAACACCTAGGTTGAGGAAGGCACAAGAGGATAGTAAGGGTCACAGTAGGGATTGATGTCCCTACTAGAAATCAACTAGAGTTAAAAAGCCAATGCAGTAGTTGACGTGCGATAAGTATGTAACTCATCATTATGCATACATGGATAAGATTGTGTAAGATATAGGGCTTACTTCTTGGTAATGAGCATTGAGATCATGCTATGGATGAAGAAATTGTTGTACTTAAGGAAAATGACATATGGGATTTGGTACCTTTACCTAAATGTAAGAAAAGTTATGGCTACAATTGCATACACAAATTGAAACATAAATCAGATCGATAAGGGACAACTAGTTACCAAAGGCTATGTGCAAACTCATGGCATTGATTATGAGGAGATATTTGCTCCAATGGCATTGATTATGAGGAGATATTAAGTTATGAGAAGAAATTTACGTGGAGCATGCACTTGGTTATGTGGATAAGAGTGATCCTAATTATGTAGTGTAAGGATTTGTATGGGCTAAAGCAAACACCGAGCGCATAGCACAACAAGATTGCCAAATACACTATTAGCACTAGGTTTCATAGAGCGCACCTTGATCGCTCACTTTATGTATGTGAAAATGGGGTAGGTAGTATTGTGGTCATCACTATATAGTAGATGATTATTACAGATGATAGTGAGATGGAGATTGAATATGTGAAGGGTCTCCTCAAAGCCAAGTTTGAAATGAAGGATTTGGGATAGCTACACTATTTACTTAGCATTGAGACAATCAATACTCTAGAAGGGATATGGTTGTCACAAAGATAATATGCTTTAGATATGTCGAAAAGGTATAGTATGGCTAATTGTAAGCCAATTTCTATGCCTTTGGTTGTTAATGCTAAGCATAGTGCACATGAGGGTGATACAATTGAGGATTTCATTATGTATAAAAAGTTTGTGGGTAGCCTTATCTATTTGTCAATTACTAGGCCAAACCTAAACTACATAGTTGGTTTGGAGAGTCAATGCGTGCAGCTTCAATGGAAGCCACATTTGGATGCAATGCAATGCACATTGTGCTATATTAGGTCTATGCTTGATTATGATTTGCTCTATGCCATAGGTGTATCATTGGACTTACATGGTTACATGGATGCAAATTGGGCTAATAGTATTTTACATATGATATCCATTAGTGGTTTTATGTTTTCCATTAGGAGTATTGCTATTACTTTACTCAAAGTAGTAAGAAAGAACCTATACTTGCATTGTCTAGCATTGAGATAGAGTACATGGGTGCTACAATTGCAACATGTGGGATGCCTTGGCTATGCAAGCTACTTGGTGATTTGGGGCTTCCTTTGGACAAGAAGGTTATCATTTACTGTGATGACCTTTGTGGCATCCATTTGGCTCAGAACCAAGTATATCATGTGTGTTCGAAAGCAAGTTCTGATATTTAATATAAACTTGATTTTTCACCAAGGTCTTAGAGCCAAGAAGCTCTTGTGCATTTGGACTATACTTTGAGTCCATGAGCTCATGCTAAGCTTGAGGGGGAGTATGATGATGTCAAGCTCCACATGAGCTAGTGTCCACTACATGCCTTAGTGATGTGGCAAGATTTTACTCATTAGCATGTTAGGTGGCTGATATGGAGGATATGCTAGTGATCCTATAGTTGGATTACACCATGAAATCTACACTTTGTTGTGGTAGATTAATTGTGCCACCTCATCTATCCTTAATGGGTACATACTTAGTGATTGCTTGTATATATCTTTTTACTACCTTCATAATAGTATTTTATCATATTGTAGACCAAGTATTTGTGAGTGAAAAAATAAAGAAGAATAAGATTTTAGGCATACTTATCTATATGCTTGAGTCTCTATTGTGTATGTGTGCACTTATGCTTGTCAAGAATCGCGTGATGGGGGGATGTGCTTGAGCTGCTACGCCAAACACACATTGTATACACAAGAGGAAGCTCACTCAAGAACACAAGAAGAGAGATGGAGGCCAAAACGTTTTCTTGTTGGTTTCTTCTTCTTCTTTCACACACTATACAATGCACACAAAGTATAGATAAGATACAACATAAAGGAAAGTGGCCTTCTAAGTCAAACAATGCATAACCGACTACACTAATCGACTAGTGTTATACCTTTGCCAGCTGTAGGTAGGTGTAACAAACTAAATATAATAAGTGATAAGTCAGTGGCCATGTGAGTATCATAATGGCCACCAACGTGCTAAGTGTAGACGTGCGGACTCATCTAGCCAGGCGGTCCATCATCAATGTCCGCACGTGTTGAACTTGCCATCTCAACAATGCTTGCTTCACCTCTCTTCAATCTTGCTACTTCTCATAGATATGCCCATCTGAATGTTATGGCAGCAATCATGATGGCGAAGCAATTAGGTAAAACACAAAGACTACCATAAATCCTCAACCCTAACTCAAATGCATTCCAAAGATGCATAATATGTATAACCTCTTTCACAATTTCAATGAGTAAATTTTCAAAGGAACCATGGTCAGGGTATGTACCTCAAAGAAAAGAGTTTGGCTATGGAAAACTTGTCACTATGTGGAGATGGTTGCTGCTATGGCCTCCTTGATTCAATATAGTCCCCTCTCTTGATAAAGTGATGGTATGCTTTTGCTCCAAAAGAAGGAGAATGGCACTATCATTTTGCCAAGCATTTTGCATTGCCACATGTAATGGATGTAGAACTAATAATTCATTATGCCATGATTTATGTTACATTAAAATAGAGGATGCTTTTTCCTATTATGGACTTATATTCAATGGTAGATGTAGTTGCGGTGAACACTTTTGCTTCAAGTATGGTGGATTTTTTATAGTTGTGGTGTGCGTTTTTAGGCTGTATAGGGTATTGTTTTTTTTTCCCCTAATCCTCATGGTGATGACATGGTAGTTACGGTGGTGTTCCTTCCCCTTATCATGATGAACACTCATGGTGATTTAAGACCAAAGCTCACTCATGATGGTGTTTCTTTCACTCAAAATATACACTTATTAATAAAACAATCAAGGTAGGCTCTAGCAATAATCGGTTTGATGTTAGCATACACTCAAGGCAAAGCATTGATGTTAGCCATGATGGAGGTGGTTCCACTAACATTCATGGTGGTCATAGTAGTCATCATCGTGATGCTAAATGGCATTGACAAATAGGTAGTATGCAAAAAAGTACAATAGTAGATGTAGTGGATGTACTCTAGAAGTTCCTCAAGCTACAATCTAGCAACTCACCATTTAGCCTCAAAACATGCAATGGTGGAAATGGATCACACAATCATGGTAAAGAATCATGTAGTTGTGATGGTATCCATAATAGTCATGGTAGATACAAATTTCATCCAATTATGGTCAATGCACTCAAAGTGTTGTTTGAATGTTAGTGGTGATCAGGCATCACACTCAATGTAGTGCATTCAAGATCTATAGACTCAAAAGTACATGCACTCATGGTGTTTTTGGCTTCCCGTGATGCAATTGTAGTGATGGAAGTGTGGCAATCATGTCAGCCTTGAGTATCCTCCTATTCGTTCAGGAAAAAGGCTTTCAAGCTACAAACAAGCCTCAATCCACTCCCCATACTTGCACAAACATTAGGAAGCCATTCTTACTACTTCTCATCAAACATAGCAATGAAAATTGATTATGTAATGAAGTATAAGATCTTGTCTTCCATGTATGCTCTATAAGCAAGTATGACATTAGGCTCAAACAATCTATATAACCAATCTAACGATTAGATGTAAACTATGCATTCCATTGCTATGCACAATATTAAGAATGATTTTTTTTTAGTTTTTAAAGTTTTGCAAGAAGAAGAAGGAAGTTAATCTACTTTGATCTCTACTCATTCTCATCTACCGAATTGAATGCATTCTAAATTGGCCTTACTAAACTATTGTATGTGTTTTGGATTACTTGTGCTTTCTTGAAGTGGATAAAAAAGGTTCAACCCTCTTAAGCTAGCATGACCTCCTACTCTTACATAGTAGTGAGAATACAAGCAATTGCAATGAGAGTAGATTTCACCAAGATTCCACCTTGGCTCTCCCAACAAAACCACAATGTGGGCTCCACCCTCCATGACATTACATTGGTGAAACTCTTATCTTTTTATGTATTCCGTCCTTTCTATGGATCTAGCAACCTCTCACATACCTACCTCATACTCTAGCTCTAAAGTAACTATGCTCTCTCCACTCAAACCCAGGAATGTAGAAGAGTAGGGAAGGTTCAAAATGTGTACTTGATTCCCCACCTGTCTTCTCATTATAGTGTAATCCACCAAAAGGAGCTTTGAAGGTATCACGATCCAAGTGATGCTTTTATTTGGTGCTCTTAAGGTACCTCTTCAATTCAATCCACATGCACCTCTATAATTTCCATGATGCAAATAAAAGCAAGATGAAGAAGAATATATGTACAAAGAGCATGAACACTATCAATGCATACTTTCAATTTGTGATCATAGCCCTCAATAGGAACATAATGAAATGGGAATGAAATTGAGAAATGTTTTATGCCTAAGCAAATCTACTTTCTATGCTATCCATTTGACCAAATCAGTTGCTTTCGTATTTGGCTTCCTACCTAGCCAAATGTGTTTCAGAGTATGCAAACTATGTGAGTAGAAGAGTGGTTACTCACCATTGCACCCCTCTCAAGCACATCAATGCCTCATACTCCATCACAGGGTGAGAACACAAGAAACATCAAATGCATCGATTTTGTCTATATCCTAATAATGGAACCAAAACTTGGGGCTCTTTGCACAACAATGGGGCATTGATAGACCTCTTTTCTTTCAAGAGTTCAAACTGCTTAAGGTTCAAGGTAGCTCTAGCATAGGTAGCTCATACTCAAAGCTACTAAGCTATATCTAATATAGCTAGCTCATACTTTGAGCTACTAAGCTTAACCCTTTCCATGCCTATGAAATGAAAGAAAACATAGCCACTCCCGAGTTGTAGTAGAGTTAGTGGATTTACCTCTCTATTATTGTATGCTATGAACATGATTATTTATTAGGTTGTACGTGACAACTTTATTATTTCTTTTCTTATTCCTAATGTTGGCCTTTGAGATTACTACTAATCGAATATTTATGAGCCTCAAAGACCATGTGTTTTCCTTTTTTATGGTTAATGATTATTTATTCTCATTTCTCACCTCTAAGTTGAAGCAGCCTTTGATAAGTTCACTCTTCTTGTTTTTGGTATTGTTGCCCCTACCTTAGAGGATTATTTTTGTGGCCTCCGTCCTTCTTCTCTCTCAAGTCCAATCAACTACCCTATTACTTGCCCATTGACCTTTGTAGATGCCCATGGTAGATGAGTGTTTTGGATTTGACTTTTATATAAACAAATGTATTTGCTTGGAAACCTACATTACCTACTTATCTTTTGTCCATATATGAATGAAATGAATAAAAATGCGAGTCCAAGAGATGCAACAATGTATATAGGAGCTAGAGCCTAGCTCTTTCCCCAAAAAAATATCTAACAAGATACGATAAAGTATGAGATGTCCTGCATAATAATTCTTAAACCTAAGATGAATTCCAAAACATTTTTAAAAATGCAAAAAATGTTGCCATGTAAGCAGACATCCAACTTGCTTTTTTAAAAAACTACAACTCCACTTCTCTTCGACTAGCTACCTTTTGTTGACTCCTTTGACCTCTGACTCTAATTGCCTTTGACTAAGATATTTCTGTTTTGGGTTAACATCAAGGATGAGCATGAGTGAGATGCTACACTAAGTGGATTTTAAGTTAAATCTCAAGAGTTCTCTATTGCAAGCAAGTTCAATATCAATGCTTGAATGCAAGGTGTGGAATCCTCTAACCCGTAATTTGTATGAAACTTGGGTACTCCTCCAACTATTGAGTTTGGGTAACCATGTATTATGTCCTCTACCTTCGTCGATTTCTACCCTATTAAACACAAGTTTTTACAAACCATATGTGTATTCTTCTAAAATATTTTATTGTTGTTATGGACATATGTATGCGCTTGCAATAATCCATGTTTGAAATTTTGTTTATGAAGGGAGTAGAATTACATTTTTTGATCTACTGAAAAAGCGTTAGAAAACATCCACCATTGCAAAAACTAAGACTTTCTTAATCCAAACCACATGTTCTATGTAATGCCAAGAGTGCATGATCACATCATTCTTATATGTATTTGGTTATACTAACTTTTAGTACATTCTATTTCTTGTTGACTTTCTCCTAGATTTAGTGATAATGACTTTAAGTGCCTTCTAACATGAAAGAAATGAATATTGAATCTCCTCTTTTGAATATTACTCTTAAGCAACAAATTGATCTCTTGCATCACACTTTGGCTGAGATTACTTGTGTCCTCCACGAGGAGCGAGAAGAAAAACAAAGCTCATTTATCCAAGATGAAGATGAATGCATTGCACGCATTCTTGATGGCATCTTTGATGCACAGCAAACATAGAAGGAGCAACACATCATTTGTAAGTTTTTCTAGTCTACAAAATTTGATAGTGAGAAAGATGGTAAGATTTTTTAATCATGATTAAGCCAGGTTAATGATTATTTTGACCAAGGATCCTTGTATATTTGAAGACTTCTACCTTCAGTGAAAAAGTTCCAAGTTCACTCTTATAAAGTGGGGTAGCTTGAAATTGGAAAGCCAATTTGAGGGCATAAGTTGATGGTATGGAGACATGAGTTAGATCAATATTAGATACATTAACTTCATGGTGGACATGCCATGTATTGGATACTTGAAGATTCCATCAAGGAATCAAAGGGAGCTACATATTCTCTATTAGTGCAAGATCAATAAATCTAGACACATCTACGTGATTGTGAGTAGCCACATTTGAAAATTGATTTATGACAAAAGTGATGTTACAATATTTGATTTGTGTAGAAGTTGTTAGAAAACATTTATAATGCAAATTGTGTGCTATGAAAGTTGATATCTCAAATTATAACTATAGTGGATGTCTTGGCCATAGTGCTTCTAACATTCTTATGCATTTGTCTTGATTAAAAATGAACATTGGAACAATAGGACATGGCCTACTTTACGCTCATGTGCAACATGCATCCATCATAAAGATTGATGCCCTTGAATGTTTCCATTTGTGGTTAGTGGAAATGTGTTCATTGCTAAAACACGTTGGACTTTTTTTATTCCTTTATGTGCAATACACCTATAAATGCCAAATCCTTTTTGTTAATATGTAGGATTTTTTATGGCAACAAGGTACATAAGATCTTAATTATGCATCTTGTGGAGCGAACTTCAAACTATTGGCCTCCCCATTCTATCAAGATGATCCAATATGCAGTCGTTGAAAGAGGTTACAAAGAAAAAACCTACCAAGTGGCTACCTTCTTGGGTTACCACAAGCCAATATGGAGTTGTTGACATTTCGCATCTCATGACATTTGCAAGAATTAAGCATCTTTGGATAATTGTTTCTTTTTATGTAACCATGGCACGTTCCTATTGTGTGTTGAATATGGCATGTGCGGAATTCCTAATGTTGTTTTGTCTAGTTCATTGAATCCATTTAATGTGCATAAGAAAAACAATATGATGCAACCATGCAATGTTCTGTATTGTGTGTCAAATATGGCATTTTTACCCTTCCTAATGTTGTTTTGTCTACTTTGTTGAATTAGTCCCCTACTATAAGAAATGTCAAAGCGACCACAATTGCTCTTATTGCCTCGACAATGTAAGCATGAAGATCAAGATCAAGGAGTTGATGGATGTGCAATCAATCTTCTTCCATCTTATTGAGGATGCTCTACAACAAGTAAAAACAAAGTTGACTAGCCAAGCTAGGTGTCTATACAAAGTTATTTGCAAGACTATATAACTCAAAAATGTGGTCAAGTAAATGTTAAAGTGATGTGTTGTAGGTCAAGATGGTCTTTAAAGCTACACATGACACCCAAAAGTGTAGAAATCTACTAGTCAATAATATGTCAACCATGTTCTAGGACACTATTGATTATGCGAACCTTGTGATTTGCAAAACAATTACAAGTTTCCATTTTTGCAATTGTAGGAACAATTGGACATCTTGAAGATATCCATAGCTAGGGTGAACGAAGTCTATCGTTAAAAAATGTACCACCATGCTAATCTTGTTACCTATGCATGATAAACATTTGTCTATTACAATTTGCTAAATTTCATGTTCTATTTTTTACTTACCTTGTCCAATTGTAATATTTTGTTGTGGATTCTTTACTTTTTCACATTGTAATTTATAAGATGATGAGCATTATATATGAGTGAAAATACATGTGGTTTGTGAATTTTATCACTATTCATCATGAATAAATGAATTATAACTTGCTAATTTCTTTCTTTGTGTGCTTTCTATGTGTACATGGAATTGATTTGCTTATGCTTTAGAGTCTAGTGTCAAAAATAAGATATTTGTGTGCTTGGCATATATACACATGTATGAAGATTGCCAAGATGGTGAAGACTACAACAAATAGAATAGGAGGTTGCTATTGAAAGCAAGATGGTTGTTGGGCATGCATAGTTGGCTTGGGAAATATTCACTTACATAAAAGCATTGGTTTTTGCTTACCCTTCAAGATTTCTTTATAAAGGAGAGGAAAAAGACACAATGGACTCAAGGAGCATCTTTCGAAATTTGAGCATGCCTTGCAAGAAGTCAAACAATATATTGTAGATAATGCAAAGCTACATCAAAGGTAGATATTCAATACAGAGGACTTCGTGCATCGTATAAATCATGGAATGAAACACATTCATTTGCATGCATAATTGGAAATTGTTGTGAGTAAGCTTGATGTGATCATTGATTCCAATGATGCTTGAGCAAGTTACTTGCTCATTAGTTGCCCAAAAGGATTATATCGATGCATAATAGTATTGGCAACTACATGGCTACTTATGACATGTACTCTAGGTTCAAAATACAAATGGATTGGATGCTTGATCAAATTGCAATATCCTTGGCCAAAGTGACCTTGCCAAACTATTGTGATAGGCAAGGTTGTGGTATGGGATGAGGTTCCCATGACTTAGAGATATAATTGTGAGGCACTTGATAGGTCCATGATCATAAACATACTATATGTTATTTTTCTTAGAGTTAAATCATCACATACCCTCAAAATTGTAGTTTAAGAGAGAACAATGATGATGATAGGTCTACCATAAATAATGTGCACATTGATGTATTGCAAACACATTAATCGAGAAAGTCTCATATTTGCATGAACAATCATGAGATCATTGCATTTACTTTTTTCTCAATTCTAGTTTTCATATGGCGAAGTTAAAGTGAAGCATAGTCTACACCCCTAGTTGCACACAAAGCACACCATCATATTAAGCAAAGTGTTCATCTGCATAAGAGCATCCTTGGGAAATTTATTAGCATTGCCCTTTAGGACATATACTTATACAATGGTGTGGTGACAAGGTGGTGTAGGTCCCAAAAAGTGTACCCACAGTTAACTTTAGTTAAGTGGTCCACTTACCCTTGAAATGTGTGGATATATTGTTTTTCAAGAAAGAAAAATTTATTTTAGAAATTTAAAGAAAAAGGGTTCACACACACACACACACACACACACACACACACACACACACACACACACACACACACACACACACACACACACACACACACACACACACACACACACACACACACACACACACACACACACACACACACACACACACACACACACACACACACACACACACACAAGAAGAAAAGGGCAATGCTCTTGCGCAAGATAGTGTGCCTTTTCAAGGGTACATTGCTAACTACGCAAGCAACATTGGCCATGACAACATTTTTGTATAGCTAAATCTATTTGAAAATTTTTACAAATTTGAAGAAAAACACTCTTGGTAGGAGATTCCAAAGCCTTTAACTCAAAACTTTGGAGGGACTTTTGAATATAATTACATGTATTTACCATTTTACATCTACAATGTAATAAAGTTCAAAGTTTTTTTTTGAGAAAGGCAGTAATATGTATTATGAAAAAGGAAAAATCAAAATATTTACGTAGTTAGGGTTACCTAGAAATTAACTTTAAGTATAAGCTAGGATAAGAGAAAATCCACGTAGGGCTAGGTGGCTAGAGTAAATAGCTTTGCTAACATAATTGGGCATAATACCAGATTTTTATAGGCAACTGGAGGATTAGGAAGTTCTTGCAAAGGTGGGCATAATACCAGATTTTTATAGGCAACTAGAGGATTAGGAAGTTCTTGCAAAGGTGAGACTAAGTAGAGCATAGATCTTGGCTCATACACAAGATAGATTGGATTTCTATGGAGGTAAGAGATGATAAGAGGCCTTATTTGTTACAAAATACAAAAGGATCATGTTGACGAATAGGAGTGGATCAATATCGTGTAGCTACATCCTTAATAGTGTTCACGATGCTAGACCACTCTAGTTGTTGGTTTGCACCATTAAAAGCTTCAAAATTTTGATAACTGTTCTTTGAAGTTTGGAAGTTTTATTGAAAAATTTGCAATTCACTTGATATCAAAACCTTGATTTTTTGTGAACACCGTGGCATTGTGATTCAATGAAGAAAGGTCAGAGAATTGCCACATAACATGCAGAGAAAACCTTTTAACTCGAAAGGTTGGAGG
Organism: Lygodium microphyllum; assembly: GCF_053477565.2. Taxonomy (NCBI): domain Eukaryota; kingdom Viridiplantae; phylum Streptophyta; class Polypodiopsida; order Schizaeales; family Lygodiaceae; genus Lygodium; species Lygodium microphyllum. Next base: position 46,302,618 of record NC_141135.1, on the reverse strand, counting down.
GATTGTTTTGGGTCGAAGCAGGTATTTGCCATATTAATGTCTAAAATTTAGGAAAGTTGAAGGTCCTAAATATTTTTATTTTGGAATTTTGGAATTTTGGAAAGCTTTAGTGAAAATATTGCAATTCATTGTATATGGGACCTCGGGCGTTTTGGTGAGCACAGGCAGGCTGAGTCTCGTCATTCGATGGAGGAAGGTTGGACAGTCCCTCGCATCGCGCAGCGGGCTTCCGCGCACGAATTCGCATCCCAATTCGAGGAGCGCAACATGCCTGTGGTGAGAGCTCCAAACCCCTCAGTCGACGACATATAAATTTACCCTTTTACTAGCTTTCACCTGAGTCACGCTCTTCCCTTCGGTCAGGTTTACGAAGGAGCCATCACAGGCTGGCCTGCATTCACTAAATGGAATCCCCACAATGGCGGACTTGACTACCTGAAGGTAATTCCAAGTTGTAATAACATCTACAAAATGCCTAATAGGCCTATGAGACAAATATAGATACATTTGAAGTTAAAGGAATTGTCATGTCTCCCAAGTAGAATAAATAAACCATAATCTAAAAACATCTAGGTAGGAAACAATAAATGACTGAAAATGCTAAAGAAAGCACTAGGGATCAAATATCTCAAGATATCTCTCATGGGCATCCAACATAGATAGGCTGAAGCATCAAGGCAGAGCTATTTGGTGATGTGCGAGTATTGTTTGTATCATCTGGTGCTGCCTCAATTGGGGATGTCGACCAACAGGCTATGGGTGGTGTGCTTTGTATCTCTTGGTGGCCCTATCTAAGGTGACTCCATGTGGTAGACCATGAGTCGGCTTGGGATGCTCTAATGTGTCAGGTGTAGATGTAGCTTTGAAAAAGTCACTAGGGGTGTATTGCCGAGCTCCCTAGGAGACCTCCCTTGGGACTTTTAGAGGCAATCTCTATGCAATGTAGCTCCAAATGGAAGAGTCCAAGGCATGATGAATTGGGAAGTGTCACCTTGGATAGTGGTCCGAAGTTGTTTCAAAACACACAATGGAAGCTCTCTCTGATCTCATAGTACATTGAACACATGTATATGTAGTGCTCCTTGGTCTTTGGCTTAAGTTGGTAGATCCGAACCTTTGGAGAAAGGGAATGTACTCCATAGTGATTGATCTCTAGTCGTAACTGGTGTGAGGATGTGTGGAGGTGATTAATGGCACACTATACTCCATGGGATAGGTGTCTATTCGTGTATCTCAGCCAGGTTATAAAACCATCGGGGGGATATTTATAGAAGATGCTTTTGGAAGAAAGCCATCTTCATCTCCAAATCTTGAATAGATGCTAACCAAGTCATAGTTGTATGTAGGATCTTGTTGAGCTCCTCTCGGTTGAGCTCTAAGATCTGAGCATGGTTCAATGTTCACCTTGCATAACGTGAGGTATGTATCCCAGCTCAAGAAGAGCTTGATAAGCATAAGGTAGCTAGATAATAAAGGCTATCGCACCACTTTTGGGGATGGCAAATGGAAGATATGTAAGGGATCTAGGAGCCTTGCTAAGGGCTCTAAGAGTGACACTCTGTATCCATTACATGTATCTAGTATGTGTGATTATGTTGTTACCATAATCAAGTAGCTAAGTGTCTTTATGGTATAGTTGGTTGGGGCATATGAGTCAAATTGGAATAAAAGTGATTTCTCGTTTGGGTTATTTGTTGTGTTTGAGGTTGTTAGAGTGCAGCAGTGCGGAAGCGTAGGACAGAGAGAGAGAGAACGCAGAGAGAGAGAAGAGAGAGAAAAGAGACAGTGGAAGATGAAGATCTGCTATATAAAGTGTGCTGTATACAAAGATATGCAGATATATACACGGGCACGGTGCGCTGGACTGCGTGTCTCCACCTCGACGATGCAACTTGCTGTTCACCTCGAAGTCCGCTGTAGTCTGCACGATCTCCTGTCTGAAATCTGCGAACAGAGACGGAATCTGCGCGAGCCTCTAGCCTGTAATCTGCGAGTAGAAGAATGTGGGAGACTGCTGGAAAAATCGGCTATAAATAGCCAAAAACCTGGGCGCCAAAATATGCAGGCCGGCTGCATTAAACGCAGCCGACTGACAGAAACAGGTCGGACTGCCACGTTGCAGTCCGATTGGCTGCCGGCCTAACGGCTCTGATCGCTAACACCTCTTCTCAGAGCCTGGGCGGGGCAGAAGTCTGAGGGATCTGGCATGTCTCCGAAGTAGAGCCTGGGGAAGGGCCTTCGTAAACAAATCGGCAAGATTGTCCTCCGTCTTGCAGTACTCCACAGTGATGGTCTCATCCAGAAGCTTCTCTCTGATAAAATGGTACTAGATCTCTATGTGCTTCGTCTGGGCATGAAAAACAGGATTCCGTGCCAAGGCAATGCAACTCTCATTGTCGCATTGCAGCAAAGTAGGACGAGTCTGGGGGCAGCCAAGCTCCTCCAACAATCTCCGAAGCCACACAGCCTCACATGGTGGAAGATGCGGCCCGATACTCCGCCTCAGTAGACAAAAGGGCTACCGTGGGCTGCTTCTTGTTACTCCATGAGATAACACCTGCACCCAAGGTAAAACAGTAACCTGTAGTAGACCGCCTGTGGTCCACATCACTGGCCCAATCCGAGTCGCTCCAACCTGCAAGAACAAGATCTGAACCACCTGTGCCTGCGGGATAGTGAATCCCTAAATCAGACGTCCCCCTCAAATACTGAAGTATCCTCTGAGCAGCCTACCAATGCACCGTCTGAGGTTCACTCAGGAACCCTGCCAAGAGCCCAACAGCAAAACAAAGATCAACACGAGTATTGAGGAGCCAAATCAATGATCCAATCAACTGACGATAGCGGGAAGCATCTGCCATAGGAGAAGCTGAATGGGAAGTGGCCTTCCAGTTCGGATCCATAGGAGTAGAAAGGGTCCGACAATCCTCAATCGCAAAAGAAACCAAGAGCTCCTGTACATATCTCTGCTGAGAGATGAAGATCCCCCTCGGAGACTGATAAATCTCATGGCTCAAAAAGAAATGGAGTAGACCCAAGTCCGTCATCTCGAACGTCCTATGTAAAGCAGCCTTCGTCTCTTGGACCATCTGTGCATGATCACCTGTGACAATCAAATCATCAATATATAGCACAAAAAGCGCACAACTAGCCTCGGAAGTGTGTACATAAAGCTGTGGATCGGCCTTAGAATGCCGATATCCCAACTGTGACTGAAGGAACGAATCAATCTTCTCGTTCCATGCACGTGGAGCCTGCTTGAGGCCATACAAGGCCTTCTTCAACCTGTAGACTTTCCCATTTGAAGATCCAAAGCCAGGAGGTTGCTCGACATAGATCTCCTCCTTCAGATCACCATTGAGGAAGGTCGACTTCACATCCAACTGGTAGACAGGCCATCTCCTATGGCCAGCCAAGGCAAGAACAACCCGAATAGTCGCCATACGAGCAGTGGGGACAAAAGTATCATGACAATCAATCCCTGGGCGCTGTGCAAAACCTTTAGCAACAAGGCGAGCCTTGTGCTTGTCCAAAGAACCATCGCTAAGGTACTTGGTCTTGAAGACCCATTTGACACCAATCACCTTCTTATTCGGGGAGCGAGGCACGAGTGACCAAGTGCCATTCCTCTCAATAGTCTCCAACTCGGCTTTCATAGCTTTCTTCCATGGTGCGGACTGTAAAGTCTCCTTCACAGAGGTGGGCTCTCGATCCTGCATAACACGGGTCATCAAACAATAGTTAGAGCAAACAAGCTTCGTAGAATGTGCCTGGTGCCTCCGTGATCGCAGCGGACCATCGTGCGGTCCCCACTCCTCAGGGACCCCCTCGATCCCTGAATCACGGAGTGTCACGGGCCCATTGAGGAGGAGGCCGGACCTCCTCTCATCTCTCTCCATCAGCTGACTCTGGGATATCCACCGGTGGTAACTCCTCGGGGGTGACCGGTGGAACAATAGACTCTGTGTCAGAAACAGAATCAGAATCAAAAGGCCCGGGCTCCAAAGGAACTGTCGCAGGAGCCCAACTCTCCCTTGGATCTCCAAGAACGGGATGCTCCTCACCCGCTGCTATGGCTGGAACCTCCACAAACCGCACATCTCGACTGGTGTACACATCCCGCTTGACGGGATCATACAAACGATAGCCTTGGGACTGGGAGTTGTAGCCAACAAATACCTGTCTTCGGGAAGCTGCTTCAAATTTATCACAATAGGGACAATGTTGCGATCATCATTTTTGTCATGTACTTTACCCTTGCTCTTTTCTTTGTGCTTGTCCTCGTGCATTTTATGACATTGTGACTGAATATGACCTGCTTTTCCACGGTAATGACAAGTCAATGAGGATTTACAACCATGGGACTTACCCAAAGACTGTCCACATAACTGAAAGCGAGATTGTTGAGAGTCTCTTACACAGCCATCATTACCGCTCTTGCCATTATTGCCTCTAGCTGTCAAAGCATGAGAGGTGCAAGAAGCATTGATATTCTTTTTGTTAACCTCTTCAGTCAAGAGTGCACTCTCTACATCTTGTAACTATAACCCATCAGTAGATCTATTGGCATACATAGCAGTATGAAAGATATCCCATGATTCAGGCAGTGTAACTAAGAGGAACAAGGGAAGAAGAGTGCCCTTGAGTTCAATCCCCTATGAAGACGAATGGCTGATTATGGAATGAAACTCATTTAAGTGAGCTAACATAGAAGTGCCCTCCTTTATACGAAGGTCCATGAGTTGCTTCAACCAATACATCCGAGAAGCGAGGCTCTGCTTGTCATAATTCCCATGCGGATTGCCCATCACACACAACATTATAGAACACCTACTTAGAGAGGGATAATATGATGGTGGACTTACATAAGTCATCTAATTCAGCCCAATCCTCTACATCAATAAGTTTGGGCTTGACATCCTTATGTTTCAAAGGCCTAACTTGCAATTTCTGCACTAAAACTTCCCAGATTTGGGCCTTTCAGTACCTGTAGTATGGTGTGATCCAACTTGTCAATATTAAAAATAGTACTATCACTCCAACCACCAGCCATAATGAAGGCAAACAAGTACACAATTGTCAAAGCATGCTATTGTAATTACTACAAATAGCCCTAAAACCACTACCAGATCAAGCTGAAAACAAGGGGTACTGACTAAGTAATGCACTATCCACAAACTCAATGCAAAGAACTGTCAAATGAAGTTGACTGCTTGCATAAACAGTGCAGTAGACTACAATTACAGCATACTAAAGATGAAGTACATCTTTAGAAATCAATGCAAAAGAGGGGCAATCATTGATATAAAACAAACTGCAACTACCAGGGAATAGCTTCAACTAACAGTAAGTAAATATACAATTGGCACCAAGAACTGTCAAAGAATGAGTGTGTTAGATTGAGATACATCCCATAGGCGTAACCATCATGTGTAGAGTGGGTCTCGCGAGTAACAAAAGAGACCAACTAGAGGTACAACAGACTGAGCAATGTAACAGAAGCTCAGTACATAACCAACCAAGATGCATACATCACTGACAACATCGTGACAAAGATAGGTGCCGGCCCAAGAGGAATGTTAGATCAGCCCACTAAGCATCAACTGCGTACATAAAGCACGACAAGAGCATGTACATGTCACCAAGTCCCACGGTCTCACTGTAAGGCCCTCAAGCTCAACTTCGTAACCAAATGCTCAATGTAACATTCAAATGTCCAAAAGTGGCTCCCACTAGAACGAAAGTGAAATGCTAAAAGAGAGCAAACAAAGCACAAAACATCATGTGAAAGACATCCATACATCCAAGATCCAAGTAGCATACATCCGAGAGCACCTGACCCAAGTAACTTGCAAAGCTCTTACTGAAGCCTCAAAATTATCATAAATAATAGTGAATAACAATCAATGTCAAGATTCAAAGCTCTAATCTCAGCTCAAAGGCAATCCAGAAGCATAACCAAGCATATAACATGAACCATAAGCATCGGTACATCAACCCAAGTAGTCGGAAAGCACCCAGGAGCAATATACATGTATTTCACTGATTAAATGAGCTTCAGCCTTGGTTATTACTGCAGTAAAAAAACCTCTATAAAACTGAACAAAAGAGTGCTCAAATCAATCCCATAGCATTCCAATACATTGGCATAACATCCCCGAATGGTCCACCATCAAATAGACATCCCAAGAAGCATAAGTGACCTCCAAACAATGAATGAAGTGCTGTCCTAAACTGTATGACAACAAATTGTCACAAACTGTGAATCAATGGCTGATCCCAAGAGCTTCAAATGATGTGTAACACGACAAGACCGAAGTCGAGGAAGATTCCAAAGGTTGCCAAGTGCCAAGGAGGAATGCCAAGAATTGGGAGATGGGGCAGACTGATCAGGAATGAGAAGCAGCAAACAAGCGCAATTCACGTTGAATTGCTGGCCACTCCTACTACCTCTACTGATGGTACTAAGTGCTATTAAGCACTTACTAAAGCTCCGGCAATGGTCTTGAAGCTCCAGAACAAGTCTCAAGTGGAGGGATCAACAGAGAAAGAAGTGGGAGCAAGATTCATACCTCGGGAGGAAGAGGATTGAACTGCCATGGAAACTTCAAGCTGAAGCTTTTCTCGGGCTGAAGTAAACTGAAGGGGTTGAGCTCCTCAATGCCGGTGCAATGGCTCTGATACCAGTTGAAGAGAGGTGAGTTTTGAAGTGAAAGCACAGAGCAGAAGCAAGAGCTATGGTGGAAGGAGCAAGAGCAAGAGAGAGACACACACACAATGTGAGAACTCCAACAATCACAATGTATGACTAGCCTTCCCTTTATTCAAATGTTACTCAAAGAATAAAGAATAAAGTGACAATGATGGCTGCTCGCCATCTACAATGTATAGGTGTGCAAGTAAACGAGTACTATCAATGTAACTAATACACCAGCAACTAGGCACAGGCATCTTTACCCCCAACACATGCTTACCAAATATGCAATGATCAAAATCAGCATACCTCTGTTAGCGATCAGAGCCATTAGGCCGGCAGCCAATCGGACTGCATTGTACAGTCGGATTGCCACGTGGCAGTCTGACCTGTTTCTGTCAGTCGGCTGCATTTAATGCAGCTGACCTGCATATTTTGGCGCCCAGGTTTTTGGCTATTTCTAGCCGATTTTTCCAGCAGTCTCCCACATTCTTCTGCTCGCAGATTACAGGCTGGAGGCTCACGTAGATTCCGTCTCTGTTCGCAGATTTCGGACAGGAGATCGTGCAGACTGCAGCGGACTTCGAGGTGAACAACAGGTTGCATCGTCGAGGTGGAGACACGCAGTCCAGCGCACTGCGCCCATGTATATATCTGCATATCTTTGTATACAGCACACTTTATACAGCAGATCTTCATCTTCCACTGTCTCTCTCTCTCTTCTCTCTCTGCGTTCTCTCTCTCTCAGTCCTACGCTTCCGCACCGCTGCACTCTGACATGGTATCACAGCAGTGTTGAAGGGCTGACTGAGTGCAGAACCAACCTGAAGAGGAGTTTCTATCGCGACACAAGGCTGCGTTTTCAGCGTTTGAGGGCAGGCAAGAGGGCTGCGCCTCGGAACAAGGCTGAAGCGAGCGTGGGCGCGCAGGAAAGGAGTCCAGGTGGTGGATTTGCTGCTATTTACTGCTGTTTGACGAGGAGGAAGTTTGAGTTTTCAGCTTTCAAGTGCAGGTTTTGTTTTTTTTTCATCGCCTCCGGCGGGCGAAGAAGTTTCGGGATGCGGAAGAGCCCTAGCAGGCTGCGTTTTCACAGTCAGCGGGGGCTGCTTTTGCGTTTGTGAAGGCATTACAGGTGAAGATGTCTATAGAGATTGACTTGGAGTTCCAGACGATTATGGACCGGAAGGTGCCTGTCTTACCAGCTCTTCCCGCAGATTAGAAGCTCGATGGCGGTAACTACCGCATCTGGCGCGTGATGATGTTGGCCATCCTAGAGTCCTATGATTTGGCGGAGCTTGTACAGGAGGAGATCGACCGGCCCTCGGTGAGAGATGAGTCCAAACTCTCTTCCGATGCTCGTGCGGAGTTGGCCAAGGCACAGTCTCACTGGGACAAACTGAATGCCAGGATTCGTTCCTTTCTTTTTCTGTCTTGTACTACAGTCGTGATAGCTCACATCGAGCACTTGACAGTGGCTCGGGAGATATGGCTGGAGCTTGATCAGATGTATAACCGGATGACCCTTATGAAGCGGGTTTCTTTGGAGGTACAGATGCGGACCTCGTCCGTGAACAAGTCTTCTTCGTTGCGGAAGCACATCAACAAGCTTAGACAGCTTCAGATACAGGTTCAGAATGCGGGGAAGCCGATTTCCTCCGAAGACATGGCGATCACACTCTTGTCCCAGTTGCCGCCACGATTCGGTGCTTTCAACTCCGCCCTTATTGCTTCGGGGCGAGAGTCCACTCTTCGGTGGGAAGAGTTGGTTCCTATGGTCTTGGACCAAGAGGAACAACTGAAGGGACAGAATGCTTCCAAGTTGGAGGCACTGACAGGTCAAGCATCTCAGAAGAAGGGGAAGGACCAAAAGAAGAAGAAGGGGGATAATAAGTCAAAGAAGGACAAGGACAAGGACAAAGAATCCGCATGCCATATTTGTGGAAAGACTGGCCATTGGAAGAAGGATTGCCCTAACAAAGACAAGAAGGACACCAACAAGAAGGACACGAAGGATTCTGGAGCGGTGGCTGCACCCTCATCAGCTGCGTTTCTTCATCTAGCTGTCATTGAGGACTCTACACCCAATGCTTCTGATGCTGCGATGACGGCTCCCCAGGCTCGAGAGTGGATCGTTGACAGTGGTGCCTCCCGGCACATGACTCCTTCATCAGATGGTGTTGCCCAGTTGCGACCTTCGTGTGGGAAGATTCTCATTGGAGATATCTCTTCAGTGTCTATTGCAGGACGGGGTGAGATGCACCTTATTCCAGATGGACGTGGTGGTACCCATACCTCAGAGGTCTTGCATGTACCACGTTTAGGGTATCATCTACTGTCAGTTCATAAGATTTGTACCCTTGGTCTTATGGTGGAGTTTGACAGTGATTCGGTGCGAGTCCTTGATCGTGGGTCAGGGAAGGTTCTCTCATCAGGATATGAGAAGAACGGCATCTACAAACTAAAGTCTTCTACCACTCTCTCTACTCTTCTTCTTCCCTCTCAGACACAGTCAGAGCTATGGCATGCTCGCTTTGGTCACCTTAATTATGATTATCTTCGGAGGGCGTCACGTGGACAGCTTGTTCGAGGGTTGCCAGATATAGTGGTGAGCCAGTAGCCATGAGTCTCCTGCATTCGTGGGAAGTAGCATAGGGATGTCATTCCCCACAAAGCTTCGCGGCGGTCTACTTCACCGATGGAGCTTGTCTCTACGGATCTTTGTGGCCCTATGAGGAACGAGTCCTTGCGAGGGAGCTCGTACTTCATGTTGATCGTAGATGACTACAGCAGGATGACATGGGCCTATTTCTTGGCATTGAAGTCAGAAGCTTTCTCCCACTTCAAGGATTGGCTTCTCTTTGAGGAGAACCGATCGGGCCGGAGACTGAAGACCTTTCGATCCGACAAGGGTGGTGAATTTGTTTCTAATGAGTTTGCTCGTTTTTGTGCAGATAAAGGTATTCAACAGGAGTTTGCTAATACCAACACTCCTCAAGAAAATGACATTCTTGAACGGAAGAACCGAAGTGTGATTGAGATGGCGCGCACCATGATGGAGCACCGACAGACACCTCAGTTTCTGTGGGCCGAGGCTGTGGCTACTGCAGTCCACATTCTTAACCAATCCCCCACTTCGGCTGTTGATGGGATGACACCTTTTGAGGCTTACTTTGGGACTAAGTCCGATGTTTCTTATTTTAGGGTCTTTGGGTGTGATGCCTGTGCAGACTGATTTTGATGATGATTTCATACTTGTAGCTTCTTCTCTTGATACTTCATAGTTGACTTGTGCTTTGTCAGGGTATACTCAGTGTTGGCTCATAGATTCAAGGGCTTTCTTTCATGTGATCCCTCATAGAGAGTGGCTTTACTCCTATTGTAGTATGACTGGATCTATCCGTTTGGGTAATGGTTTGGCATTGGAGATAGTTGGTATTGGTGATGTCCAACTGCAGTTTGATTCAGGTTGCATATTTACTTTTCATGATGTATGTCATGTACCGGCTCTCACGAAGAGCCTTATCTCTACTTGCACTTTGGATAATGCAGGTTATATAGTTTCTTTTGGTAATTCCTCGTGGAAGATTACTTGTGGGAATCTTGTCATTGTACGTGGTGCTAAGTCCACTACTCTCTACCCCTTGCTTGTATTTGGGTCAGTTGACCATATTTTGGCAGTGGATGCAGTTCCACATGTATCTCTTTGGCATCATTGCCTTGGGCACATATCTTTGAAATGAATGAAAATGCTTACTTGTTTGTTGTATCTTTCACCCTTTGACTATAAGTGCTTTGAGTCTTGTGATCATTGTTTATATGGTAGGTAGACACGTAATGAGCATAAAAAGTTTGGTATGACATGCATGGGTGAGCCATTGGCTCTTGTTCATTTGGATGTATGTGGTCCCATGCCCTGCTAATGATTAGGTGGTGTGAAGTATTTTGTTACCTTCATTGATGACTATACGCATAAGGTCTGGGCATATCTTATTAATTAGAAATTGGAAGTCTTGGCTACATTTCAACAGTGGCTTGCTTTGGTTGAGAACCGGTTCGGGTCTAGGTTGAAATGCCTAAGGTCAAATAATGGGGTTGAGTAAGTCTCTAAAGCCTTTGAGCAGTTTTGTGATAAGATAGGTATTAAGTGTTAGTTGACTGCTTTGTACACCCCATCCCAAAATGATATTGCTGAGTGCATGAATAGGATAGTTCAAGAGTGAGTTTACAGTATGCTTAGCCAAGTAGGCTTATTGTAGCATTTTTGGGTTGAGGTAGTTACTACTGCCGTACACTTGATAAATCGGCTCCCATGTACTACTCTTGACTATCAGGTTACAGAGGAGATATGGTGTGGAAAACCTTCCTTATATGCTCATTTGTGTGTCTTTGGTTATGAGGCTTTTTGCCATGTACCCAAGGATAAGTACAATAAGCTGGATCCTAAGTCTAGGAAATGCATCTTTCTTGGTTATGGGGATGCAGATGAGATGGACTATTGCTTATGGGATCAGGCTCGAAAGGTTACCCATAGCCATGATATTTTCCATGAAAAGAAAATGCATAAGCAGTCTGAGCATGTTTTTGAGGTACGCAGGGTGATATTTCATGAGGAGCCTTGTGTTACTATGCAACCAACTAGATTGCTTGCAGCAGCAGTTGATGCCCCAATGGCCTAGGTCCCTTATTGTCCACAGGATGTACAGGCCCCACAGCCAGTTTTGAGGCGGTCTACTAGAGATAGATGACAATATGCGCGGTTTGAGCTCTCTATGGATTATGCTATGGTGATAGATGTTGGTGAGCCTCTTATTTATGATAAGGCCATGTGTAGAGGTGATAATCACTCTTGGGAGAGGGCCATGCAGTCAGAGTATGACTCATTACAGAAAAATTATACATGGGATTTGGTTCCTTTTCCTAGTGGCAAGCGTGCTTTGCCATGCAAGTAGATATACAAGTTGAAAAGTACCCTTGGACACTCCAAACGGGATACAAGGCTAGATTGGTTGCTAAGAGCTTCAAGTAGAAACATGGTATGGACTTTAATGAAGTGTTTTCTCTTGTTGTGAAGATGACTACCTTATGCTTGGCACTAGCTTTGGTTGCCCAGCTTGACTTGAATCTTTATTAGATGGATGCCAAGACGACTTTTTTTCATAGGAACTTACATGATGAGATTTATATGGAGCAGCTTAAGGGCTTCGCAGAACACGGTAGGGAACATAATGTACAGATTGCGAAAGAGTCTTTATGGCCTTAAGTAGGCACCTAGGGAATGGTATCACAAGTTTGATGCTTTTATGCATTCACAGGGATATTTTCGCAGTGATATGGATCCATATTTATACGTGAAGAAGGCTCGTGATAGCAACCTTATGATTTTGATTCTCTATGTGGATGATATGTTGATTGTTGGAAGTGCTCATGATGAGTTGGATGCCTTGAAGGTCAACTCAAGAAGAGCTTTGAGATGAAGGACATGGGACATGCCTCACATATTATTGGGGATGCGCATTACGCGTGATTGCTCTAAGGGGCTCCTCTACTTGTCAGAGGAGTACATTCAGAAGGTCCTTGAGCGGTTTCATTTACAGGATGTTAACCCTATTGGCTATCCTTTACCTTCTCATGTGAAGGTTAGTTAGGCCGATTGTTCGTAGGTTGATGAGCAAAAGGCCGAGATGGCCAAGATCCCTTATGCATCCGCAGTGTGGGTAGTTTGATGTATGCTATGATAGCCACTTGTCTTGACATAACATCTGCGGTGGGGGTTGTGGCATGCTATATGGCTACTCTTGGCAGACGGCATTGGGATGCTGTTAAGGATATCATGAGGTACTTGAAGGGCACAATAGCTGTGTGCATCTGTTATAGTTGCCAAGATACAAGAGTCATGGGATACACTGACTCTGATTATATAGGACATGCAGACAATAGGAAGTCTATTTTTGGCTATGTCTTTATCTTTGTTGGAGATGCTATTTCTTGGATGTCTAGGGTGGAGAAATGCACGGCCCCATGCAATTTGGACATCTAGCACTTAGAAAAATTTGGGGGTTTTGCTGAAATTGCTCTATTTTGGCAAAATTGGTCTATTCTATTCATGTCAGAGACAATGTAGATGTATGGTTGATGCTTTGAGCACAAAAATTTTGGGGCTTTTGACAGTGTGTGTCAAATTTTGTGCCTGTGGGTGCATGTACAACAGAAATTGCAGCTAAATTTTGGGACTTCTCATGTAATGAGATGTATTTGTCCTTGGAACAACTGTAATCAGTTGTGGAGTGCTGTAGCACAAGGTTTGGCGCTTCTGAAAATTTATATGCAGGTCTGAAATTTCTGCTTTTACGTGGTCATTTATTGCTGGTCGGTACTTGTTTGTACCTTGGTTACTTGTGTGATAGTTTGGACTTGCATTTACTGAATTTTTTGGTCACATTTGTGTTGAAAATCATGGCTAGCAGCAATAACAGTAGTAATCTCATGCACATTAAGAAGCTTGAAGGAGCACATAACTTTGTAGTCTGGCAAAAACAACGCTATAATATCCTGTTGTAGAAGAAGCAGGCAAAGCCAATTAAGACCAAAGGGACAAAGCCCCTAGATATGGAACAAGAAGATTGGAATAGTTAAATGAGCTTGCACACTCAACCATTGAGCTATTGATTTTTGATGCCTTGCTGTTTAACATTGAAGGTTTGGATTCTGCCTATGCTATTTGGACTCGACTGGAAGAACTGTATGCACAGAAGAGTGTCGCAAACAAAGTTTATTGGCTGAAAAAGCTTATGGATTTGCGTCTGAAAGAGGGTACAACAATGTCTACTCACTTGAGTGAGTTTAACTCCATTTTCAGCTAGCTGGTTGCCTTGAAGTTCATGATTGATGAAGAATTTAAGGCTATATTCTTGCTTTGCACTTTGCCAGAGAGTTGGGATACATTTAGGATTGCTATGAGCAATTCTAATGCGATCCTTTTGTATGCTGATGTAGAGAGTGCTCTACTCATGGAAGAAATGAATCGCAGAACAATGCATCCAGTAAGTCTTCCAGTGCTTTGTATACTAGGGGCAGATCACAGCAGAAAGGAAAATGTGATAGCAAGGGACGCAGTAAATCACGTGGTAAGGATGTTGAATGCTATCATTGCGGCAAGAAGGGTTAATTTAAACGTGACTACTACAAATGGAAGAAAGAGAAAGGAAAGGGCAAGAAGACGGATGATAGCAAGGAAGAGAAGAAAGAGAGTCAGCCTAAGAAGAGCAGTGCCACAATTGAAGAGGTGAATGTAGTCACTCATGACAGTGACAGTGACAGTGGGAATGATGTACTCTTTCTCTCTTCACACTTTAGTACACATGCTTTTCTTGCAGATACGGATGATGACATGCATACTTGGATTCTAGATTCGGGTGCTTCCTTTCATGTCACCCCTCATCGTGAGTGGTTCTCTGACTATATAGGGGGTCGACATGGTGTTGTCCATCTTGGGGACAACTATGGATGTGACATTGCAGGTATTGGCAGTGTGTAGTTGTTGTTTCAGCATGGTTTTGTCTTCACACTTCAGCATGTATAACATGTACCTCAGCTCAAGAAGAGCTTGATTAGCACAGGGCAGCTAGATGATGGATTTCATACCACCTTTGAAGATGGGAAATGGAAGATCTGTAAGGGATCTAGAGTGATTTCTAGAGGTTGTAAAAGTGATACCTTGTATCCTCTCCATGTATCTAGTGTGAGTAATCATGTTGTTGCCGTGACCGAGCAGCCAAGTGTTTCTTTGTGGCATGGCCGGTTGGGACACATGAGTCAAATTGGAATGAAAGTGCTTTCTCGTTTGGGTTACTTGCCTTGTCTTTGTTATGCTGATTTTGAGCATTGTGATCATTGTGTTTATGGTAATGATGTATGTCAAATGCTAGGGTTATCTTTCGGGGAAAAGAAATACTTTGTAACCTTTGTCGATGATGCTACACGGAAGGTATGGGTTTACCCTATTCGTAGCAAGGATGAAGTGCTTGACAAGTTTAAAAATTCTTGACATTGGTTGAGAATCAGACTGATAAGACACTTAAGTGTCTTTGCTCTGACAATGGTGGGGAATATGTGTCCAAGGCCTTTCAGGCATTCTGTGACAGCAAAGGGATAAAGAGGGAGCCTCATTGCCCCTCATAATCCACCCCAAAATGGAGTTGCAGAGCGTATGAATTGGACCATATAGGATAAGGTCCGTACGATGCTGTCTCATGTTGCATTACCCCATGGTTTTTGGGCAGAGGCTGTTATGACAGCCGTACACTTGATTAATTGGTCACCAAATAGGTCTTTGGGGAGGGGAGTTTCCCAAGAAGTGTGGTTAGGTAAGCCATCTTTGTATGCATACTTGAAAGTGTTTGGTTGCGAAGCATTTGTGCACATACGTAAGGAAAACCGCAACAAACTTGAGTCAAAGTCCTGTAAATGTATTTTCCTAGGATATGGTGATGAAGGTAAAATGGGGTATAGATTATGGGATCCCGAGAAAAGAAAAGTAGTATGCAGCAATGATGTTATCTTTCGGGAAGATCACATGCATAAACAACCCGAAAAGACTGAGGAGGTCTGTAGGGTTGTATTCCGGGAAGAAATACCTTTTGGATAGCAAAATGTGCCCGTTGTACAGCAGCAAATACATGCTGTAAATGAACATGCAAATGCAGAAAATAATGTTGAAAATTATCAACCAGCTATTGCCCATAATGATGAGCCATTGAATGTGCAGGAACTGCTAGGACAGCAAGCTTAAAATGGAAATTTGCAGGCTCAACAGCAAGCAAACAATGATCATTAGGTTAGGAGATCGTCTAGGGCTACTAGACAACTTGATAGATTCATTCATGGTGCAAACAATGTGGCTGATTATGTCATGTTGACAGAGTGTGGTGAACTGACTTGCTTTAAAGAAGCAATGGACAGACAGGACATCGAGAAATGGTATAAAGTCATGTTGTCAGAGATGGAATCTCTTGAGAAAAATGGCACTTGGGACTTGGTGCAGTTGCCTAAAGGAAAGAAAACCCTTCCATGGAAATGGGTTTACAAGATGAAGGTCCCTTGTGGTTCCTCGTCAAAGTACAAAGCAAGATTGGTTGTGAAGGGGTACAAGTAGGAACATGGAGTTGACTTTGATGAGTTATTCTCTCCTGTAGTCAAGATGACTACATTGAGAACCATTTTGGGCTTGGTTGCAGTTGAAGATATGGAGCTTATACAAATGGATGTAAAGACTACATTCTTACATGGTGATATGCATTAAGACATATATTGTTGGCTACAATGAGGAGTGTACCTCTTTAGATTTTTAGATAGATATATATATGAAAGTATAAATGTGCTAAGGGTGTGTTCACAGCCGTTCACATATAAAAGGCACGATGACCCTTTATTCCCAATAACCTCCCATCTAAAGGCAACGTGCTTTAAGAGGAGAAAAGAATTAGCAAAGTCTAGGTATGTACAAAGTTGAAATACATATATCTATCCAACTTCCATCATCTGTCCGCAATGAGCAAACCGCTATGTTGGAAGACCATTCGTGAGAAGATCTGCAAGATTATCATCTGTATGCACTTTGACAAGCTTAATGCTCTTGCTGTCAAGTACATCTCTAATGAAGTGGTACTTCACCTGTATGTGCTTCGTCTTTGTACATACCTAGACTCAGTTGATTTTTTTCTCCTCTTAAGGCATATTGCCTTTAGGTGGGAGGTTGTTGGGAATAAAGGGCCATCGTGCCTTTTATATGTGCACGGGTGTGAACACACCCTTAGCACATTTGTACTTTCATATATATATCTATCTAAAAACCTAAAGAGGTACACTCGTCATTGTATCCAACAAGTCGTTCTCACTCTCCTCACTACTTATGCACTCTCTCTTTGTCTCTCTGCTGTGAGAAAGCGTTGCGTGTCTCGATATTCATGCTCTCTGTCACAACATCAATCTCCCTCTTTGGCATTGAAGAGTTGTGAGGGTGATTACATCACCTGGACTAGAAAGTAGTAGAGGAAGAGGCAATCAAGCTCTTCTCGCGGTTTGAATAAGTGGATTCTTTCCCCATCGTGAACTTCTCCTTGGCTAGAGAATCGGAGTTGGAGTCTGAGGAAGAGGATGATGTGTTGGAGGAGTTTGCATCTCGCCGCTTCTTCTTTTCCTTCTTTTTTTGTGAGGCTACTAACTCCTCGCAGTCCTTCCACAAGTGACCATTTTTACCACAATAATAACATTGGGCCTTCGACTTCTTCTTGTCACCCCTCTCTAAAGGTGTAAAGGCCTCACTGAATCCGCCATAATGAGATGAGAGCCTCCCTTGTAAATGCAAAGATATCTCATGCTCAAGTAGCATGGAGGACATATGTGTAAAGCTCACAGGTATAGAAGATGTATGCACCCTCAAAGCATTCGCCACTCTAGCAAACTCGGGGGGAGCTTGTAGAGTACCGTGCTCCCTAGATGTGTCTTTGGAAGGGCAGACTACATTTGTCGAAGCTGGTCCTACACTTGTGTAGCACAGAGCAAAAATGGCTGCATGGTATCCTTGGACTCAAATATCATTTGCTGAAGCTATCCTTAAAGGGTCACAGCACGCATGGGGGAAGGTGCCTCCTACAATATTAGAAGCTTCGACCATATTTCTAGTGATGTCCTACAGGAGGTAATTGCCGTAGAACTTTAGAAATACACTGAAGTAGTGTAGATACGTAGGGGCATTGTCCGAATCCCATGTAAGTATAGCTTCCTCATGGTTGTCCTTATCAAAATCTTTGGGAAGAGAGGATGGTGAGGCAGAGGAATAGCTTCACATACAATGTACCAAATCCGCTTCTGCACAAACCAAGCTTTCATCACAACACTCCATGTAAGATAGTCAAGTCCATGTAACTTATCATTTGTAGAAGTGCATGGAGGAGCCATTTGGAGAGGAAAATAAGAGAAGATAGAGGAGAGAGAGTATACAGCCAAACCAACAACAAAGACTTCACTAAATGACAATTCACATGCAATGTAACCAAAAATCTAATATAAACAAAGGTCAACTGCTGCAAAATGAGGAAAATTTGACTGCCAAAAAGCAGCAAAAACAGCATGTATAAACAGCCACGGTTAGGGACAAAAAAACCAAAAACGTAGGTTGGTGGAGCATTGAATGCAGCAAACTGATAATTGCAGGCTGAAATTGAGGCGCAGGCTGAAAATGCAGGTTGCTGGTTTGAAAAACATAGGCCTGAACAGCAAGGGGAAGAAAGACTTCTAATCAACTAAAAAATCGCAGCAGGAACTGAGATCCTGCAATCTGATACCATGTTAGAAGCGGTGCAGCAATGGCAGCATATACAAGTGCTAAAATAAACTACCGAACACAAGACAAAGTGAAAGAAAACAAAAGAACACTGCAAAGGAAGAGAACTTAGAGATGTGCTTGGGAAATGGAATCTATGTACCAAACATGAGAATGACACGTACAAGAGTGAGTCACTAGTTGCGCGGGCACCGGCTCCCCTCTCCAAAAAGAAGACCACCTGAATAATGATGATGAATAAAAGAGAGGAGGAGCCACTGTATAAATAGGCCCAAAATATGCCAAATATGGCAGCTGGTTTGCCAACATTTAATGTTAGTCGGCCAGCAATAAATGCCTAAATAATCACTAAGATGACTACCATAAAATGCCTAAAATACCTAGTAATGTCAAGTATAGCCTAGACTCACACATGAGGTGTCTAGACTGATAAAAGTACCATGCTATCTCATGCTGCATTACCTCATGGATTTTGGGTAGAGGCTGTTATAACAGCCATACACTTGATGAATCAGTCACCAAACAGGTCTTTGGGAGGGAGTGTCCCTCAAGAAGAGTGTGGGCAAGCCACCTTCGTATGTACACTTGAGTTTGTTTGGCTATGAGACTTTTGTGCATATACGCAAAGAAAAATGTAGCAAGTTGGAGCCAAAGTCCTGTAAATGCACTTTCCTAGGATATGGCCACAAGGGTGAAATGGGATATAGATTATGGGATCCCAAGAAAAGGAAAATTGTACACAAAATGACGTTGTCTTTTGGGAAGTTCGCATGCATAAACAACCGGAAAAGATTAAGGAAGTTAGAAGGGTTGTGTTCTGAGAAGAGATACTTGTAGGACAGCAAAGAGTTCCTGTTGTACTATAGCAAATACATGTTGTAAACGACCCTATTAATGCAGGGAATGATGTTGAAGTTGATCAATAAGAAGTTGCCTATGATATACCACAGTTTTAGCAATAAAATGTGCCATTAGAATAGCTGCAACAGGCAGGTAATGTAGGTTTGCAGGCTGAACAACCAGCAAACACTGATCATTGGGTCTGTAGGTCGATTAGAAATAGCAATTAGCCAGATAGTTTGTTCTTGGTGCAAATTATGGTGCTAATTATGTCAGGTTAACAGGTTATCGTGAACCTTCATGCTTCAAGGAAGCAATGGACAGGGAAGAAAACAAGAAATGGTATAAAGCTATGCTATCAAAGATGGAATCTCTAAAGAAGAATGGTACTTGGGATTTGGTGCATTTGCCTAGGGGGTGGAAAGTCCTAGCCAAAGTACAAAGCACAACTTGTTGCAAAAGGGTGTAAGCAGGAAGATAGCATTGATTTTGACGAGATTTTTTCTCTTGTAGTCAAGATGACTACTTTGCAAACCATATTGGGCTTGGTTGCATGTGAATGTATGGAACTCATACAGATGGATGTAAAGATTGCTTTCTTACATGGTGATCTGCTTAATGATTATACACACACACACACACACACACACACACACACACACACACACACAATAGCCAAAAGGCTTTGTGGCCAAAGGGTAAGAAAAGATGGTATGTAAACTCAAAAAAAGATTGTATGGGCTGAAATAGGGCACAAAGGAGTTGTGCATCTGCTTTGGAAAGCAGAAGGCATCTGTTGTTGGCTTTACGGATGCAAACTATGCTGGTCATACCCAATTAAGATTTTATCAAAAACTAAATTGCAAACCTTAACTAAGAATTTGCAAGATAATTCTTGTTCTCATAAATTCTTTCGAAGTTCACATGCATCTCTTGCCAAGAAAACATGGTTAGAGTTTTGCAGGTAGAAGGTCAAATGGTTATAGATCCATAGACCGTTGTACATATGTGCCAAAAGTTATTTTCTAGAGCTTCTTGGCTCCACACATGTACCTTCTGAGCAGATTTTCCATCTTTGTTTGGCTCTTTATGCCTTGGTTAGAGATTAGGTTCCACTCGATATTTGGTTTGGCCTGGAGATTGATACTCAAGAGGGTGAGGTTTTGGACATTTTGCTGCACTTGCCCATGGATAAAAGTGCTGGTTGGGATGGCTTCACTAATGAGTTCTTTGAGACTTACACTACTTGTTTTGGTGAAATCCCTCACAACCATATGTCAGGAGATTTAGGAGATGGGGATCGTGCTTGCATGTTGGAAGGGAGGCGTTATCAAATTGATTCCGACAGTGCCTTCACTATCATTGTTGAAGCATTGGAGATCAATCTCTTTGATGGGGTTCATGCATAAAATCTTTTTGAAGCTAATGGCTAATTGTCTTCATAATCGCCTCCCTAGCATTGTGCATCCCCATCATTATAGAGTCATCAAGGGCAAAAATATTTTGTGCAATGTATTGAATGTGCAGATGGCTATTAATTATGCAAAGCATTCAAATTAGGAGGTGGTCTTGGTTTAATTAGATTTTGAAAAAACTTTTGACTACTTGGATTGGCCTTGTGAAACTTATGCATGCAATGGGCTTTGGACACGTATGTCTCATTTGATATACAGTGTTAGTGCTAATGCTTTTTTGCGGGTTATGTCGAATGGTGGTGTCACTGAACCCTTCGCCCTTGCACGCTTGGTTAGACATGGCTGTCCTTCGAGTCCTTTGTTCTAGCCCTAGTAACCCATCTAGTCCTTACCATGTTATCCCATTTGGTAGATATTGGACAACTGACTGGTTTATCCCTTTCTTTTGGTCACCATGTTGTAAGATAGTTATTGGCTGATGATACTTTCATGACCCTAAAATTGGAAAGGAGCAATCTCTGCAAGGCCTTACATGTTTGACACATTTTTGTGCATGCTTTTGGCCTCTGTATCAATGCCTTGAAACCCTTCCTTATTAGTTGTATTGAATTGGACTTGAAGACATTGGGATAGTAGGCTGTGGTAATATCCATGGCATGTCACCAGGCATCTAGTATCCTTTGGGTGTTGATTTTCAGCCAAAGCATTTGTTGAAATGGGTTTTGCACAAATTGAAGGCTAAGTTTGTTTATTGGAAATCTCAGGCTTGGCATTCCATATTCGTCTCAAAGTTGCGCGAACTATCATGTTCCCTATGCTTACTTATTTTTCTGCCACTTTTTCCCTGGACTACCATTACCTCAAATGATCTTACTAGGCACATTCGCTTTAGGCTATGGGAAAGGGACTCATTGCATGTGGGTATTTCTTAGTTTGCACTCTTAAAAGCATGGGAGGAGGAACCATTTTGGATGCTGAGACTCATATGGTGGCTCTTGGTTGGGAACTTTTTTGAGTTATGTATGGTAATCATCACCCTTGGGCCTTTATCATGCGTTTCTTTCTAGAAGATCGAGGCCTTGTGCATGGTCATACCACCATTCAGACTTGTGGTGGCACATCTTGAACAGAGCTGATTAGTTCTCCACATCTTCCTCTTTCTTGGTGAATGATTTGTTATACTCATGGAAGCTAGTGCTATAGAAAGTGCAATGGCACCTAGCAGAGGATCGTTTGGCTTCTAACTCTTTCCTGATGGAATTTTTGGTTATATGAGGGCTCCCTTGGGATGGGAAACATGAGGACCAATGTAAATTTAATCGCGTGGCATGTCTAGGTATGTTTTCTATTGCCGATGCCATTTTTACGAGACGCAATGTATTGATGTCCTTCCGCACAACTAGGTGGCTTTTTTGGATCCCTAGGACATATTGTGATTTATGGGGGAAAATTTTGTTGGTATTGTAGCATAGGCAGCCCTATTCCGTGCTTGATACTAATTTTCCTCGGCAGGATTGGGATCTTGTAGGACGGCTGATTCGTGAAAAGGCTTTGTCTAATCAGGTGTATCATTTCTTTATCAAAGATCACCATTGGTTGCTCACCAATGCCAATGTTGTTTGGGGTCTACACAAATCTAAGGCTTGGTGGAAAATGATTGTGATGGAAAGATGGCTCAACAAGACTCCATTCAAATGTAAATTCTTTCTTTGGAGAGTGATGATTGGTAGACTTCCCCTTGCCTTGTTCTTTTTCGAAGTGCTGAATCTCAAATGGGCATTGTTTTTTTTGTAGTACAAGTGTGGAATCCTCTCATCACTGATTTATTTCCTTCCTTGTGGCAAAAAAAATCTAGTACTTCTTGTCCAATATTTGGAGAGCTGTAGCTGGACCGTGTCTATACCCTTCCGATTGGGTCTTTGCTAAGGCACAATTTCCCACTCCTGTGTAGCCACACATAAAGGTCTTGTTCCATCTATCTCAGATTTTGGGGCTGTTGGCATAATTGTGTCAATTTGAATGCATTCATATATGATTCAGTCTCTAGTTTCTAGTGACATATCTAGGCTTAAGGGTCTTGTACATTGGCAATTAGATCTCATTTAGCATGCTAATATTCTCCCTAGGGAGGACTTGGTTCCTTGGTATGTGACAATTTCTTTTGCACCTTTGCCATGACTTTTGTATTCCTCATGTGATTTGATATAATATAAGTACTCATTATTACAAAAAAGAGAGAGAGAGGGGGGGATTCTAGATAGGCTCCCTTTGCGTTTCAATTCCTCCTTTTTAAGTCGTAATTTTCAATGCTTCATGGTACAATTGCTCGACAAGTTTTTGCTCGTTTCCATTTGTGGGCAATGCCTTTTTTGAGTGATTGATACAAAATGTGCAGAGGATTGCTAGACAATATGGGATCCACCATACTTCTATTTGCAGGTAGCGTATGCATGTTGTGGAGGAATTGCTGATCTTAGTGTGTTATTTGTTGATTGGATCTCTAGATGACAACTCGTTGGCTTCCTTATTTGTGCAATTGGCTGATCTTGCTAAGCACTTTCGTGCATTCTTATCAACGAGCCAAGCTAAAAGCCTTGACCAAGGGTCTATAGGATTATTCTTGTTAGTTCCATGAATTCTTTTGCGGTTTGCATGCATCCCTTGCTCAGGTAGACTGTCAGAAGTGGTGCAACAATGGAAGCGCTCAAGAAATGGAATCCATATACCAAACACGAGAATGATGTGTACAACAGTGAAATATGACAGCTTGTTGGCTAGCAATAAATATGCGAAATATGACAGCTTGTTGGCCAGCAATAAATGCCTAAATAATCACTAAGATGACCATCATAAAATGCCTAAAATACCCAATAATGCTAAGCATAGCCTAGGCTCACACATGAGCTGACTAGACTGCTAACACACACTCTCAGATCATGGGTGATCTGATACAGTACAATGAGACAATGACAATCATATACAACAAAGAACTACCAAAGTAGAACCATGGATACCCAAGTAGTGGGTAATCAAGCCACGACTAAGGTGCCTTAAAGAGAACTTGAGGTCAATGTCGATTGTACCAGCTCTTGAAAATAGAGAAGAGTCATAATAGATCTCTTTGTCTGTCAACAATTTCTCGCAGTAGCATACAGGACCATTCGATAAAAAATGCCTCTGAACATATGTGACCATGGATTCCCCACCTTTGGCCAGGACCGCTAGAGTGTCCCCTCATGTGAGCTCAAGACTAGGAGCCAATCTCGCTCGCTATCAAAGAAACAATTCATCATGAACTTGGATGTCAATCCTAGCTTGAGGATTTGAACCTGCCAGATGCGTCAGGAACGTCCTTCTCTGGAACATGTGCACCTATATACCAATATAGATGAGGCTCAACTACTCCATCTCACCACCCTCTCACACTCCCTCTTGGCACTAAAGAGTTGTGAGGGATGCCCGCATCACCTAAACTAGAAAGCAGCTAAGGAAGGGGCAATCAAGCCCTTCTCGCCGTTTAAAGAAGTGGATCCCTTCTTTGCGGCGTACTTCTCCTTGGCGGGAGGATTGGAGTCGGAGTCTGAGGAAGAGGATGACTCGTCGGAGGAGTTGTATCTTGCTTTGCTTGCTTCTCCTTTTTTCGTGAGGTTGCTAACTCCTTACAATTCTTTTGCAAGTGTCCCTTCTTACCTCAGTGATAACACTGAGCCTTCGACTTCTTCTTCCTGTCACCCCTCTTTGAAGCTATAAAGGTCTCATTGGATCTACCATAATGAGATGAGAGCTTGCCTTGTAAATGCAAAGATGTCTCATGCTCAAGCAACATTGAGGACGTAAGTGTAAAGCTCACAGGTGTAGAGGATATTTGTGCCCTCAAAGCATTCACCCCTCCAAACTCCCGGGGGAGCTTGTCGAGGATTGTGCCCACTAGATGTGCCTCTGGAAGGGTAGATTGCATGTGTTGAAGCTAGTCTTGTAGCTGTGTAACACAGAGCAAAAATGACTGAATGGTGTCCTTGGACTTAAACTTCATTTGCTGAAGCTGTCCATAAAGGGTCATAGCACACATGGGGAAAGGTTCCTTGTACAACATTTGAAGCTTCAACCATATCTCTGGTGATGTCCTATAGGAGGTAACCGCTGGTAGAACTTCTTTAGAAATACACCGAAGCAGTGCAAAATACGCATGGGCATTGTCCGGATCCCATGTAAGCACAACTTTCTCATGGTTGTTCTCATCAAAATCTTGGGGAAGAGGAAAAGGACACCGAGGTCGAGGAATAGCTCCACATATAATGTACCAATTCCACTTCTGCACAAACCAAGCTTTCATCACAACACTCCATGTAAGATAGTTAGATCCATGTAACTTATCATCTATAGAAGTGCATGGAGGAGCCATGTGGAGAGGAGAATAAGAGAAGATAGAGGATAGAGGGTATACAAAGAGGGAATTTAGCCAAACCAACAGCAAAGACTTCACAAAATGAGAGTTTACATGCAGTATTACCAAAAATCTGATAAAAAACAAAGGCCAACTGGTGCAAAATGAAGAAAGACCAGTCCATGTTAGAAGTGGTGCAGCAATGGAAGCATAGACAAGTGCTGAAATAAACTGCCAAACACAAGAGAGAAGAGAAAGAAAACAAAAGAACAAAAGAACACTGCAAAGGAAGAGAACTTAGAGATGTGCTCAAGAAATGGAAGCCATATACCAAACACAAGAATGACGCGTACAATATTGAGTCACTGGTTGCGTGGGCATTGGCATTGGCTCCTCTCTCCAACAGGAAGACCACTTGAAGAAGGATGATGATTGAATGAGAGGAGGAGGAGCCATTGAATAAATAGGCCCAAAATATGCCGAATATGGCAGCTTTTCGACCAGCAATAAATGCCTAAATAATCACTAAGACGACCACCACAAAATGCCTAAAAAGCCTAGTTATGTCAAGCATAGCTCAGACTCACACATGAGTTGACTAGACTGCTAACATAGATATGGTGAGATTGCACAATGCTGATGGTTAGATCGTGACAGATCCTCAATCTGTTTTCATATGTGTAGACAATACTTTCAGGATCTCCTTGGTTTGAGACAAGCACATTTTGATGAGACGGTCCATGCTCGTTTGGTATTTTATACTTTGACCAATGATTAGGTCACCCTAGACATTATGTTGTTTTATAAGCCAATATTCGTGAGGATGAGGTTATAGATGTCTTGTTAAACTTACCAAGGATAAAAGTCCTATTTTGGATGGTCTTGTAAATGAATTTTTTTGAGACTTATGCTACTCCTTTAGCAAAGCCCTTAATAGCCATGTGTCAGGAGGTTTGGGCTATTGGAGCCTATATCCAGTAAAAAAGGGGTTATCAAGTTGATCCCCAAAATCCCTTCCCCTTCAATGCTCAAACATAGGTGACCGATTTCCTTGATGGATACTATGTACAAGTGGCAGGATGAAGTACTTTCACATGGTCATATTGCTCGATATTTGGGCTACCCTTTGGGTGTAAATCTACAACCTAAACAATTGCTGCAGTGAATTTCTCAAAAGTTGGATGCCAAGTTTATTTTTTGGAAATTTCAGGCTTGGCCTTTTCATGTTTGCCTTAAAGTGGCATAGCTATTACGCTGCCCATGCTTACTCATTATTTCTCTCTTTTACCTTGGCCCAGGAGTACCCTGCGTGATCTTACTAGGCATATCCCTTTCATGCTATGAAAAAATATTCAGTGCATGTTGGTATGTCTTGGATTTCATGGAGCCATGTCTGTACTCCTAAAGAACATGGTTGGAGGGGCTGTCTTGGAGGTTGAGATTCACATGGTTGCTCTTCACTAGTCACTGTTTCAACCCATGTGTGCAAATTGTCAGTTGCATGTCTTTGTTGTTTGCTTTTTTTTTGGATGATCGTGGAGTTGCGCATGGTAATACTAAAATTCAGAGTTCATGGTGGCACATACTCAATAATGGCTCCCTGCTTGCGATTTTGTCTTCCGTTTTATTGACCCATTTGATATGCAGTTCTTCAGAAGGTGACTTGGCATCCACCAAACGATAGACTGCATACTAATTCTTGATGTAATTCTTGGCTGTATCTTGCTTGCTTTCATGCGAAGGGAAAGAGGAAGGTTGGTCCAAGTTCAATGGAATGGCGCGTCAGGGCCTAGTTTCTATTGCGGATGCAACCCTAATGGCTCATAGTGTGCTCATGTCCCTTCACAACTAGATGTGTTTTCTAGATTCCTTGTGGATACGATAATTTGTGGGACATGATCTCCGAGCATTTACAGGATTGCCACTCCTTCCCCACTCTTGATTCAGATCATTCTTGGCAAGATTGGAAACTTGTGGCTTTGTTGCATCTAGACCTTCCTTCAGTCAATCAGATCTATCATCTGTTGATTAGAGATTGTTATTGGCTAGTGGCCAAGGACAATGTTCTTTGAGCCTTACAAAAAGGCAGGGAATGGTGGAAATCAAATGTTATGAAAGGAAGGCTTAATAAGATATTGTTCAAATGCAAAGTCTTTCTTTAGAGAATGCTGATAGGTGGCCTGCCTCTCGCCTTTGCCCTCTCTAGGTGCCGCATTTCCAATGGTAATTGTCTTTTCTACTACTAGTGTGACATCTTCTTGTCATAGATTCATCCCTTGCCCATTGGCCAGAAAGATTTGGTCCATGCCGTTTGACATTTGGAGAGCTGTGGTGGGGCCTTCCCTCCGTCCGTCAGATTGGGTCTTTGGCAAGGCAAAATATGCTACTCCAGTGCAGCCACATATGAAGATATTATTTCATTTTCTTGGATTTTAGGGCTGTTGGCACAATTGGGACACCTGGAATGCTTTCATATTTGATTCTCTGATATTCAAAGTCATCTTGTTAGGCTGAAAGGTCTTCTTCATTGGCAGCTGGATTTTGTTCAGTGCGCTGGTTTTCTCCCTAAGGAGGATTTAGTCCGTTGGCATACAATAGTCTCTTCTGCTCAACTGCCGTGACTCTTGTACTTGTCATGTGATTATTAATATAATTGCCCATTATGAAAGAGAAAGAGGGAAGGAAGGAGGGAGGCTGGAGTTTGATACAATGGCACAAAGAAAGCTTGGAGTAGGTGGCACGGTAGATGCTAGGCGAGGGGCTGGAGCAGAAGCCAAACAAGAACATGCAAAAGAAAGGACAAAAATAAGAACATGGGCACTCAGCAAAATGTTGGACAAAAGGGCAACTTCAACCTGCATTCTGGGAATGGTGGTTTCAGACAAGGAATGGTTGGAACTTGGTGGAATTGCAGGGAATGCCATGGAATGGGTTGAAATGGGTATTTTAATGGCAGAGGGCTTCTCTTACACTTTTTTAGTGATATTTCATATTACGGTGTGAAGGAACCCCCCCATCTCTCCCTTTTTCATAGGGTTTTAGAAGGGATCCTGGGATCTTGCAATCCTCAAAGATAACATTTGTATTTGGTTTAGTATGAGAGAAGCTCGAGTTTTTGGTTCAGTATGAGAAAAGTTGGAGTTTTTTAAAGTTACACTAGCATTGGATTTACCTGAATTGCTGACTTTGCAAACAATGATTGTGTTCATTTTACATTTGCTCCTATGTTTGATGTTCAAGTTTGGCCCTTGTTGCCTATCATCGTTTCTGCTTTTGGCAAGGTGGAGCAAATGTGCACCAAATTTTCTTGATGTTATGCTTAGAATGCACTGAATTCTTACAATTGGCTAGTATATCCATTCTTTAAGTTTAGAGCTCAAGCTGCAAAATTTTTTCCAAAGATCTTGCCAAGTTTTAGTATCTGATATGTGACATAAGCTCTAATTATTTTTATATTTTGCATCTGAGAGACATAACATTCACATTAACTGCAACTATCTCTTGCTCTTTTCTCCTTTCTTCCTGCTCTTCTCTTCCCCTTCTTGTTTATTTATGAGGAACTACCTGCCCTCCTTTCTAGACTGATGGATTTATCCTCACCTTCTTTGTTTTTCAGAGGAGCACAAGTGATGCATTTGTTCAAGTGATGTTATCTGCATCAGGCTCAAACTTTTATGGAGATATTAGGAGTCATGAGAGGGTAACAGACTGATCTCAACTCAAGTGCCGACACAAATCTTGAAATGAGCACTACCTGAATGTCTTAGCTGTTCCAGGTTTCAATCTCTTTCAGAGATTTTATCGATTATGCCTCAAAGGCAGTGAGGATAGATTCAAAGGATTTGAAAGTGAACGATTCCAGTGCAGGGGATACTCATGACCAGTCTTTTACCGAATCACATTTGTACCTAGCACAGGTTTGACCTACTGTGCATTAATAACTTGATATTTTTTCATTTTTTTCATTTGTTTAGGCATGTAGATTTAGCTATCAAATACAAAACATGTTGCTTATACAGAACGTAGCAGTTCCATCTGTGAACTTTGTGATTGCATATGATCTTTGATTATGCTTCTGCAATGGCACAGCCTTAAAAGAGTCCCCTTTTCAGGTTTAAAGAGTAATTCTGCATGAGTACTGAGGTCTCTGTTAGCCAGGTCATTCTGGTATTCTATCACTCTTCACTGATTGGAGTCCAACCTACCCTAGCTGAGAACTGGGTTTTGGGGATACCTGGGATAAGCAACAAGTTGAGCAGCACTGAGACACACTCCTCAGGAAGAAGCATTTATTATTGATCCATGAAACATACTGTATGCTCTAAACTAAACTGGTGACTGCATCAGAAATCATAAAAAGCACAATGCATTTACTGGTGGTCAGTATGCTCATATACGTGCAGGTTTAGAAAACAATATCTCTAGTCACAAACATGATGAGCTGCAGTACACAGCTTTACAAACACAAATCTTGTAACATGCACTATGAACTGGGAACTGCAATTGCCTCATCAGAAACACACACAGCAGCAAAGACAATTAAATTGCAGTTAATTTTTAGCTGAAACACAATTAGGATTGATCTTATTTCTGTGTGACAAAAAAAAGAAAGGTACATAAATGTCTGCAGAAGGCCAAAGTAACTTGTGAGACCTGAGCATCATGAAGTAAAAATAAAATGGAATAAAAGCTAAATAAAATCAGATTATGTCTGCTAAGTAGATCCGAGTCTAATGAGCATAAAACAAATATGTCATGGGATGCTCCCTAAACTGCTCCCAGTCATTGAAGCTCATGTGTCTAGGTCAGTAGGTGGATGCCTTTTGTGTTGCATGATTGCTTGGATTTGGCGACGATCAAGGTGATAGGGTCATCTCCTTGGGAGTTGTGGGTGTCTTGCTAGACAAGCTGTAGCTTGTGCTATGGTAACTCATTATGAAAATCACATGAGAGAGAGAGAGAGAGAGAGAGAGAGAGAGAGAGAGAGAGAGAGAGAGAGAGAAGAACAGGTGAGTCTAGCTAGGTGCTGTCAATCACAAGTGCAGTCCAACACAGGTCGACTGCTTAACAAGCGCAGCGGGTTTGAAGACAGAGAGACGTCTGCGTTTCAGTTTGACTATAAAAGAGGCTGTCTCCATAACAGGGTCTATAATTGCCATGTTCAGGCCACCATGATGCAGGCAGCTTGTAGGCCATCTTGTGGGCTATGCGTTGATGCCCTTTGATCCATGATCCGGGCTCCCTAGGTATTTAAATTGTTATTAATGTGGTTGTTGCCCCAAATGTCCTAGGCACTAAGTGACACGACACTAGGATTAGAGTTTATTTTAGGGTTTCCTATGACGGTTAAGCTGTTAGGATTTTATTTTTTATTATTTAAAGACACATTGTGCCTCATTTGCACGTGTGGCTCTATTCAGTGTGATCACCTTGAGTGTTGTAATCTCTCTTACTCATTAATACATAGTCTCTCATTCGTAATTGAGTATTGTTGTGCATTGATTAATTATTTAATTCTCTTTCATTTTTCCATTAAATTAATCACACAATTGCTCCACACCTCAGCCCATTGTGGTATCAAAGTGGCTTTCTTTCATCGCTCTCGCCATTGCTCGCGATCATTTGCCACTAGCCATGGCCATTGAGCTTCTCCTACTCAGCCGGTTGCCCCTCCAGCCATTGCCCTTGTGCTGGCTCTAATTCTCTCATTGGCGATTGCACTCCGTACCGCAATCTTCATGTGTTCTCCACCAACCGTTACTGGAGGCTCTGGCTTGCATCTCCTACGCAAACATTGTGCCAAAGACGACCTATAGCATCATCATTAGCCCTTGTTCGTGCCCCGAAGTTCTTCGTATCTTACCTGCTATCTTCCAGTTGCCGTGTGACAGCACCTTGCTGGCATCAATCAGTTGATTGCTGTGCCCTCGACCAATTGTCCTTTGTGTGCCGGCCATATCACAATTAGTTGGCACCTTCAATTGCGCCGCCTGCAGCCTTTGTCCCGCCTGGTCCCCACCCTGGTCACTAATCTTATCCGTGACCTGTTGCACATGCCTGCTGCCGCACCGTCTTGGGGCCATCGCCATCGCCATCGCCCTGATCACGACAAGCTGCCGTGCCATCGCCTAGACCCGCCGACATGGACGTAGTGATTCCCTGTTGACGTCGACTGGTCGCCTCGTAGCCGACGTCAACAGACACAGACGTGTCATCTGACACGTGATCTACCATTGCCGCCCGTGTTGACTGAGGGCGGATTCACAATGGGGCGGCGGAAGTGAGTGATGTGGAACTCCTTGTCCGGGTGGAAGACTTTACATTTTTCTCCTGCCGCCGCCCTTCAATTCACACGGAGACGGCGGTAGAATGGTATTCACACTGCCGTCGCCCCTTGAATTCACACGGAGGCGGCGGAAGCAAACAAAGTGATTTGGTAATTTGAAGGTCAAAACTAACAAAAAAATAGCAAATCACAATAAAAATTAACTGTAATGAGAGACCAGGATTACAATGCTTATAGACCAAAAAAACAAACAAGGTTTAACCATAATGAGAGAAAAGGATTATAAGGCTTATAGACCATAATAAGAAATAAAATACTATGTCCACCAATGTCAGTCAATACTGATGAGAAGTTATTACAAATCATGAAACTTGAGCTTCAAAGGAAGATGAGGATGTATCTGCATCGGAAAGATTATCACCAAAGAATTCTTGAATTCGTTTCTTTGAATGTGTCCTATACATTGATCTTGCAATGTTGTTGCGTCGTTTAGTACCAGATCCGAAATCATGTTGTGCGGTTCTTCCTCCACGGTCGTCCCCTTGTTGTGCTCGTTGAATTGCATCTTCTGGTTGGAGGGGACGGATAGCTTGAATTTCGGCCATAGAAGTTATTGCTGTTCTTTGATCCTCTTCCATCGAACTGCCAAGTTGTAAGCACGCTTCTGCTTCACGCACCCAATCCATGTCAAAAGAGTCACCATGACGGATACAAATATTATGTAAGACAAGACATGTAGCTACAAGACTAGGCACGTGGTGAAGGTCCATATCACATCTTTTGAGCAAGATGCGAAACCTTGCCTTCAACATGCCAAATGCTCGCTCTACAGGCATCCTAGTGCTAGATTGTATGAAGTTCCAATAGTACTTCATGTGTGATAAGCCTTCCTTACATCCCTTAAAGGGCACCAACATGTATGGTCGTGTAGGATAAGCACAATCGCCAACCAAACAGTAATTGCCCAACAAACCCCTAACACATCTTCGCCCGAGTTCACTTCTTGTGAAGTTCAAAGAGTCATGGATGGAGCCAGCCCAACCCACATCATAGTCCCAAATTGAGCAATTTGATGCAACCGTTAATTGCAAAAGGATTGAATGAAACCCTTTGCGATTAAAGTAATCCTCATGGTTCTCTCTCGGTGCAATAATAGGAATGTGCGAACCATCGATAGCTCCTACGACATAGGGGATGCCTCTAATGGCCTCAAAGTCTCTTGATAGTTTCTCAAATCTAGCTCCAGAAGGCCACTTGATATACATATCTTTTAGGCCTGATGATAAGAAAGCTCTACAAAAATCTAAGACTATGCCACAAGCTGTGCTAGTGGCACATCCATATAGGTCACCTAAGACCTCCAAAGTTGTACCACTAGCTAGCCTATGCAAAGCAATAGATACACGAGTCTCAATGCTCAAGGTTTCACGCATATTGATGCGTTTTTTCTTCAATTGTGGAGCAAGTTTGCCACACAAGTATTGGAAGGTCTCTCTACTAATGCGAAGGCGTTTCTTGAACATGCTTGCTGAGTAAGAACCTAGCAAGAAGTGCTCAAGAAAATGTTTGGCCCGTGGATATGCCCAAGCTTTTCTACGGATATGCCCTATCCAACGATTTATACTTTTTTTTGCATGCATACATCGACCCATACACTCAACTAAGTACAACCACATTTGTAACATAGACTCTTCATCACTCATGGGGGGTGGTGATAGAAGCTCAGTAATCGCAAGAAAGCATAACCATGCACAAAACAATGCAATTCTTCTTGGGATGGCCATGTCCACCTGCAAAAATATGCAACACACATTATTTAGATTTCTCATTGCTTACAACATTTCACACCAACACACTAGAAGATATAAATAACATTGCAAAATCATTTTGATGCATTCAAAAATTCGACCATGGTAGCATGGAGGGCAGCTAGTAGATCCAAACGTTTGTTTTCGGTGGCCTCTTGACGAATAGAAGACTCCTTCAAATGATCAAGTAGAGCACGGCCTGTGTTGGCCATCTCATTCAAGGAGTCCTCTATTTTGGCAGGTCCCTGACGTCCTAATGGAGGTGTAGGCTGAACCTTGGCAGTGGAGTTTTGTGGCTTCCCCTCCTCATTTTCCTCATCTATTTGTGTGTCTAGGGGGTCATTACATGACACAGAGCTAGCATGTGATACACTCTTTACCTGTGCTCTATTGTGATAATAAAAATTTATCCTTCAAACAAAATTACAAGCATAAAAAAGAGAGGCCTTTGGTGGAGAGATGGGAGAGAGAGAGGCCAAAGAGAGGGCATATGGTGGAGAGAGAGAGAGAGAGAGGCCACATGGTGGAGAGAGGGAAAGGCCATATGATGGAGAGATTTGCCATATGGTGGAGAGAGAGAGAGAGAGAGAGAGAGAGAGAGAGAGCAATGCCATTTGGCGGATAGAGGGAGAGAGAGAGAGGGTGTATGGTGGAAGAGTGAGAGGCCATTTGGTGGAGAGTTGTCATGTAGAGGATGTAGAAGCCAAAGAGGGCCAAAGAAATTGGCAAGTACCTTCGAAACCTTGTTGATTTGCACCTGCACATCACAATTGAAGCAAATGTGTTAGTATGCTATTGAATAAATCTATTGTGGAATCAATAAAAGCTTGAAAAAAAAAAGCTCAAACTTCAAAGGTGGTCACCGAAATTGCTTGATAGAAGGGCAAACAAGTCTTGATTTGGACTTCACAGTGGCAAAGGAAGTACAACACAAAGCTTCAATTTATAGGAAAAAAATGCAAGAGCTCCTTGAACAATGTGTAGACGTTGGAAAATGCAACCGTTGGAAAATGCAAACGTTCATGAGTGAGCTGTGAACGCCGAAATCAGCGCTTACGTGGCATCTTTGTCAGGCGGCAGCGCTCTTGGGCGAGGGGGGGGGGGGGTCGGTACAACTGCACGGCGCACCTGCCGGGACGTGGCATGAGCAAGCCACTGCTGCCGCCGCCCACTGTGAAAGGGGGCAAGCACATGGCATGCTCTGGTTCGCAGGATCCGAGCGGCAGCTGCTGCCGCCGGTCCTTGTGAAACCAGCCTGAAATTCATCTTTAGAACATTATTACTATTGAGTCATTTCTCTTTTTCCACGTAGCAAGTCTTTGTTCTTGTTCACTGCCCTTCCCAAGCACTTTTGCCCAATTGCACCACCAAGGCACCTAATTTTTGAGACTTTTGCCTCAATTCATGTTCTTAGCCCTTGACATGCTCCAAAATCATATTGTTCGGCTGTTGACCTTGTTTTTCCTGACATTGAAGACAAATTTTATTATTTCAGCATTTTATTGGGCGAATTTTTAGTGTATTCTGTTGTTGGAGTACTTTTAGCCATAAATATCTGATTTCAGCATATTACTGATTGCTGCCTTGATCGGGTAATATCTTATTTTTTAAAATAAATATTATTTTTTGCATATTTTCCTCTATCCTTAGTAGGAAAACAAGAAAAAATTATTATTCAACTTCATTGAGGCAGATAGCATCTCTTCTATTAGTAATTTTTATTTTCACTTGGAAACTATCATTTTATTACTGATTTCCACTCACGACCAGCAATAATAATGATTTATTGGGCATGCTTGGTATTGACGACAAGTGCAATGGCACGTGTCATGAGGACATATATTTTTGAAACCTCACTTAACATGTGGATTAATTTTTAATTACATGGTTAAGTAAATGTTGCACATGTGAGGTGTAATTGGGGTTAGAGTAAATTTATGAGCTCGGACTTGAGGAAATCACGAGATGTCAAAGGCAAAAGTTGCTATAAGTTATGCCCCATAGATACTTGGTGATATATGGTGTCAGTTGTTGGCTTGGGTCATTCATTTGGTCAGAAGTGTCAGTTGTGACACTAGAGAAGTGGTGTTTAATGGTACCACAGAGACACTCGAGAATGGAAGTTTGCCTAGCCAATTTAATTATTAGCTAGTTAGATTATTTTTCACGGCACCAAAATAATTATTAGATTATGGGTAATGCTGGAAAAACCATTTGGGAAGGTTGCCACTTGTCAAATATGCCCATGCAAGATTGAAAAACGTCTTTAGAGATTGGAGAGAGGCATTTTTAGTGTACTCAGCCTGCAACAGAGAGGGAGGAGATGCGGTTGGTCTGATTTGCAGCCATTGGAGGACCTTTTGAGACAGCCAAGGGTAGGAGAAGACGAATCAACAGCAGGTGATAGTATCTAGAGGTTGTTCAGACAAGGTAGTAGCAATAAATGACTGATTTTCTGCAGTTCTTTGCATCTATAAGTTGTTGCGTCAGGGCAAGAACAGTAAATGATTGATTTTCTTTAGTTCTTTGCGAAGAAAGTCTGAATTTTCTCTCTCAGCATTCTCTCTCATCTCCTATCCTTTCTATAGGCTTGCTCTGAAGATTACAACATTGAGATCACTAGAGGCTGAGAAGTTTCAAATATCTCTGTTGTAAATCCTAATCTGCAACAATAGAAATTAGGGTTTACCAGTAGCCTCGAGAAGTGTGCTAGAAATTGGAAGCTCCAAGACTTGGATTCAATAAGGTTGAAGCTGTTTTGAGTCAAATTCAAGTGGAGGGACCAACAAATCAATGAATTTGAGGCATTTTCTATCTCCATTAAAGTGAGTGAATGCCAATTGACTGTACGAATCAAGGGGCAATCAGATTGAAGACTTGTTGGTCATTTTGGACAGCAAGGGATTTGGAATACCGAAAAAGAGATTAGAAAAATCCCATTGTACATCAACTTCTTACTCAATTAAGTAAGAGAAATACCATAAAGGGCGCCAGTTTTGGGGCCAACAGGGTGTCCATTGTCCAAGATTGTAAGTTATTTCTCAATTTTGCAATAAATGTTATTGCTGTAACTAAGTTATAATTAGGGAATTACCACCCATCCATGGAAGGAAGGCTGGTTTCATGGTTCCATTACCGGGACACCACTCAGTCCCTTGATTTGGTGGGCTCGAGGCACTTGATTGCAAGCCAAAGCTATGTGCTAGTGCTGTTTTTTACTCTCAGCTGAGAAACTATAGCAATATGTCTTCATATAGTGAGAGGGACTCAAGCAATGATGATGTCTTTAAGTATGAACATTCACATGGGAATAAAGGAAATGCAATGTCTGACCTTGGACAAGGCTCAGACCATGGACAACAAGCTGAAAATGTTGCTATTGGGCAAGATGCACGGCCTTCAGGGTATAAGGAGGCTGATGACCAGCAAAGTGAAGAGGAATTTGAGGACCAGTTCAAGAATCGGATGAGGACAGTAGCAAATCTCTTTGCTGAATTGGCAAAGGATCCTCAATTTACCTGAATTTTGAATGCTGTGAAGAAGGATAGCAAAGGCAAGAAGAAGAAGACGCCTTCTGCACCTTTGGGATAGCAAGGTGCATCGAAGATAATACCAAACCCTTCATTTGAAGCTCCCAAAGATTCTAATGAAGCGAAATAGTTGGTATCTACAGGGCAAGGAATGCAAACACAAGGCTATTAGGGAAGTGCCAATCCAATGGGTTTCGGACATGCATGTTGTGCTAGGGAAACCAAGATCTTTTGGTGGAAGCACGATTTCTCATGCTATGATTGGACAAGGACCGCATATGGGAATGTATGGCACAAATCCCTATGGTATGCAACAACCAATTCATGGTGTGCAAGGTCCAATGTATCCGAGTATGGCTAGAAATATGCAAAACCCTATGTATGGCAGCATTGGCTTGATGCTTGGGGCACAAAGTAGCATGTTTGGTACTGCATATGTATCCTGAATGCTTATGCGGCTCAAGAAATGAATGCCGGTCATATAAATGCTCCATTTGGCATTGGTTTTGATGTAAATTCAGCAAATGCACCCTTTTTGCAACAGCCAGTGTATGGCAACTTGACACCCAAAGGGGCAGCAAAAGACTATGATGAGGGTGGAAAAGCAGTGAAGTTTGAGTCCTTCAGTGGTGCACAACGTAGGTTGAAAGCTTTGACTTTCATTCAACAGTTCGATGCATCCTATTTAGGGGAGAACTTCACCGAGTCGTAGAATTAATTCATGACATGCAATTGGGTTATTGGTATTCTCAATGTGATGAACGCAAATTGTCTATCCATCTTACGACCTTAGTAGCATGTTGCCTTGTCGTGCATTTCAAAGTGACGAGCCTAAAACGCCTATTGCCTATCATTATAAGGTTGAAATTATTAAGTGCATTTTTGACTAGACATGGGAAGAATAGGCGTATGTCGCATTTTAGGCAATATCTCCATTGTAATGATTCATGAGGAAAAGTCATTAACACCCATAGGATGTTATCCGAAAAGAAATAGCAGAGCACGAAAATGATTCTATGGACTTGCATGTGGCATGTGCTTGCAAAATGGAATAAGCCAACACTAGTCCTACAATATGCACTTTGCATGAACTTCATTAACTATGTTGTAGTTAGGAAAGGGTTGCATGTTGCACATTTGTCGTGCGTAAATTTCAATTCATCGAGTGGCAGCCTGCAGATGTTGTCACTTGCTATTGATTGGTCTTCTCCTGCCCTTGGCTACCTTAGAAGGTCCTCCAATGGCTGTACATCAGACCAGTAGTATCTCCTCCCTCTCTCTTGTAGGTTGAATGCAGTAAAAATGTCTCTCTCTAGCCTCTAAAGTCGTTTTCCAGTCTTGCATGGGCATTTTTGACAAGTGGCAACCTTCCCAAATGGTTTTTCTAGCATTATCCATAAATAAGTATTCATTTTTAGTCTTTAAATACTAAAAA
This sequence comes from Lygodium microphyllum, assembly GCF_053477565.2. Taxonomy (NCBI): domain Eukaryota; kingdom Viridiplantae; phylum Streptophyta; class Polypodiopsida; order Schizaeales; family Lygodiaceae; genus Lygodium; species Lygodium microphyllum. Next base: position 46,264,885 of record NC_141135.1, on the reverse strand, counting down.
TTAATCTAATAATTATTTCGGTGCCCAAATTTTTTTTGACTAGCCAACAATTAAATTAGCTAGGCAACTTTCATTCGCGAGTATATTTGCCTCATCTTTGACCACCATCAGATTGGCATTAGATACCATTAAATGCCACTTCTCTAGTGTCACTAATTGACACTTATGGCCAAATGAATGACCTAGGGCAACAATTGGCACCGGATACCACCTGGCACCAAGTACTTGTACAACATAACTTATAGTAACTTTTTCCTTTGACATCCCGTGATTTCCTCAGGTCTTGGGCTTGTAAATTTACTCTAACCCTAGTTATACCTAACATGTGCAACATTTACTTAAGTATGTGATTAAAAAACAATCCACATGTTAAGTGAGGTTTCAAAATACATGTCCTCATGACAAGTAGATCATAAACGTAGTAGTTCAGCAGGTTGCCAGCTATAGATGATGTGGCTGATTAGCAAACGCAGTAGAAATTGATGTAGAGTGTGTGATGGAGGCTAGAAACAAGTACTAGATGGATGTAGACAATGTCGGGCACCCTCAGCTGAGATGTCCTTCGCGAATGGGGTGTGGGCAACGAAGATAGTTTACTTGAAACTTGCAAAAACGAGATTTAGACTAAATGGAGGGCAGCATGCCTATTTATAGAAAGTTTTGGGTCCTCAATAATTTAGAATCCCTCGTTTTTAACTCTCTTGAATCGTTGCATGTTTTGGGCTTTGTCCATTAAATGAGCATTTTTAGGGCTCTTCAAGAGGCTTATGAGCATGTAATGCATAATTTAGCTCAATAGTATACTCTATTTTCTTCTTTTGAGTCTTCTTGCCCTTGACAGGATTGGATGTTTGTGAAACTCAATGATTTTTGGGAAAGGTCGGTTAATTAGGTCTACCATAAGACGGTAGAGGATAAGAGGTGGGTCATTGAGAAAGCCAATAAAGTTTGACATGTTCAGGATAGCAGAGGGAAGTGGTAGGAGGGATTTCTTTAACCATAGAAGCTCAAGATTCCTTATCAAGGAAAAGTTTTCATATGGAGGTTGCTTATTAGGGGTTTTCCATTGGGGATATGCTACATGCTCGCAAGATCTCCTGCGGCCATTGTATCTTTTGCACTACATGCAATGAGACCCTAATTCATATTTTCATCTCTTGCCTTGTTGCAAGAGAAATTTGGAGTTTCATTTCTTGTGTGTGGACCTTGGTGACTCAGCAATGCATACCCATCCATTCTTGGATCATGGGCAAGTTGCCTTCTTTGTCCACTTTGCAGTTAGATCATCCTTGTCTCTTCCATTTTCTTGGATGTTTCGCTCTTTGGTACATTTGGTGCACCCATAATGCTTTCATTTTTGATTTGGCCTCAAGTATGCGTGGTCATGTGGTGTTTAATTGTGAGTTACTGTTATGATGGATCTTTTCATTCCATGGTTTTGATGGACTTGGTCCTTCTTGATGTGGCTGCTCCTTAGCTGCATATTGTTTGCTCCACTTCTGTTGTGCCATCCACATAGCCTTTTGACTTCACAAGTGTTTGCTGCTTATCTTTCATCATGCTTTGATGGCCAAAAGGCTTCGTGTAAACATTTCTATACATAAATTCAAACTTCTTCATGCGAGAGAGAGGGGGGGGCGTCAGGCCGTGCTATGCGCCACCCTATGCATCCCTTTGGGCCGCGTGCTCTTGACATGCACTTGCCTTCATCAATACCTTGGCAAACATGACAAAGGCCGATGTTAATCGAATGGTATGATTGGGACTAGTCATTGTTGGTCGAAGAGCATGGCTGTCATGTCTTTTCGATCGGTACGATGGTACTTTCATGTTCCTGGAGGCTATCATTACTTATGGGACTCCATTTCCACCTTACATGGCATGCAACCCTTTCCCCCCTTTGGACCAAGGTTCCCCTTGGCAAGTTTGGATAATCAATGGCTTGTTGCATCTAGGCTGCGTTTCAATGAATCATATATACCACTTGCTTATACATGATAGGGATTGGCTTGCCCAGAAGGGCAACAACACTTGGGGTCTTCCACAAAGGTGAAATTTGGTGGAAATCTGTGATAATGACAGGTTGGCTCAACAAAACACCTTTCAAATACAAGGACTTGAGCAGGCAAATGTTGATTGGTGCTCTTTCTCTTGCCTTTGGACTCTCCAAACATCAGATTTCCAATGGTTGCTATTTCTTTTGTGAGACGTGTGGAAACCCCTTGCCATCAGTTTCTTTCTTGTCTAGTGGCTAGAAATTTTGGTTGCTTCTGTTAGCCATTTGGTTGCAAGTGGTTGGGGCTATTGATGCTTCCAAAGGACTAGGTCTTTGGACATCCCAAGTTCATGGATCTTGTACAGCCCAATATGAAAGTACTCTTTCACTTTTTATGATTCTGGGGTTGTTGTCAGATGTGGTCTATGAGGAATGCATTCATTTTTGATTCTTCTTCAAGAGTGCAGAGTTATATAGCCCCCTTGAGAGGCCTTTATTGGCAGCTTGACATGAGGGAGCCGATGGATATTTTCCCTTCATAGGATTTGGTTCCTTTGGCACACAGCAGTTTCTTCAGCACCTTTGCGGCCTATCTGGTTCCTTTGTACTTCTGGTCATGCTGTATCTTTGTTCTCTTGGTCATGCAGGATTTGGTTCCTTTGGCACACAACAGTTTCTTCAGCTCCTTTGCAGCCTATCTAGTTCCTTTGTACTTCTGATCATGCTGTATCTTTGTTCTCTTGGTCATGCTATGCTTTTGATATCATGTTTTACTAATTGATACAACTATCCTTTATGCAAGAGAGAGAAATGAAATGAAATGATATATTAACATCTACAATAGGCCAAAATGACCTATGAGACCATGGGTTACAATCATGTGTATGATGATACAACTGTCTAGGAAAAATATGTAGCACAAAGCAAAATAAGAAAGGAAACTAACTATGGCCATGTGTAAAACAATGAGCTCCAGATGGTACAATTTCATGTGCCCGAGCAATAATCTCATGTGGGTATGGAGGGCCTCGACCGAGCAATAATCCCTTGTATCCGCCTATGAAGGTGTCGTTGGTGTCTGTGTCGAGGCCTAGGACATCTAGACCGGCTAAGTTGAACGGCCCAATCAATCAGTACTCCTTGTTTGTTTGTGGATTGTGGTAGTTAGAGAGTCTCTCGTGTGGTTTGGCATATCTGGCATATGTGCTCCTCTAGTGGGATGGATCTATATCTGCCAATCTTAATCTCTAGCTGATGTGAGGAGGTGTGCAACTAGCCAATAGTACAGGTAATCCCATGGGAAAGGTGGGTGTCCATGTATATTGGGTGAACGATAAATCCATCAACCATGTCTGCCTAATATCCAATTGGGTAAGATCCATCTTGATGATCCTACGAATCTCTAACCTGCTCAAATCAAGAGATGGTGCATCAAGGGAGTATTGGAGAGGGGTAACTTGTTCATGCAAAAACCATGTAGCTTAAACCAGGTCGACATATGTGCATACCGACATGAAGTATCACCCTCTTTGGCAAGATGCTTGGAGGATTCAAGAGCCTACCGTGCATATCTGTGTCTAGGTAGGTTCCATAGGCCATTTATGTATTTGTCCAATCGGGTGAGGGCCTGTACCACAATTGGTGTAGCTCCTAGCTAAGCTCTGATGATCTCATGTGGAATTGAGGCTTTACATTTGATCATCTTGGATATCATGGTTACTAGGGGTTTCTCCATCGACCTCCATCTGTCATAAGCACACCTTGATCTGCTACAATGATAAAGACTAGGCTTGCAACCAGCCTTCCTTCTTGGAATGGGTGGTGATAACCTGATTTAAGAGTTAATTACAGTAATAAATAAATGAATATAAAATGAAACACACACTTTACCATAACATTCTTGGACAGTAGACACCCTGTTGGCCCCAAAATTGGCGTCCCTTGCGGTATTTCTTTAGCTTTCATTCAATTGAAAGGAGTACAACTCGAGATTCTTCAATCTTCTCCTGCTAACCAATTGCTCTTGCTGTCATAAATGACCAGCAAGCCTTTTGGGTCATTTGCCCCTTGATTCACCCAGGACTTCTTCTCCAATTTGACCCTTGGCTGGCCAAATGCAGCCCCAAATCAATTCGGGATGGGCTGGCTCCTGAAATCCCTTGATAATCTTCAATTATCAGCTGCTGATTTCAGTCCCCTGAGCCTTCAATCTCTGGCACGGATCCGAAGGTGGCTGCTAAACCCTAATTTCTGCTGTAAATTAGGGTTTGCTGCAGAAATTACAGATCAGACCACCAAAAATGGCTGAGATCTACTCTGAATGGCTAAGAATTGCTGAGAATGACTGAGCATAGGCTGAAGGAGATGAGAGAATGCTGTAGAGAGAGAAAATTCTGAGATTTGTTGCGAAGAACTGATCAAAATCAGCTGCTGCCCTGTTGTACCAGCCCCAAACGGATGCGCACCAACAACAATAGGAGCATCAGAGACTGTGATCTTCAAGAGAAAGTGCATCAGCAACAATTGCCAGCTTCCCAAGGTTAAGAATATGCAATCTCCATCACCAAAATGGTCTCCAATGGCTGGGAATTGGCCCCAAAAGCTGGCAACAACAGTCCAACACCTCTTCCCAACAGCTCCAAAATGAAAAGAACGAGATTTCCCTCTCCCTTCAGCCCTATTTAGCCTTTCCCCCACTTGCATGGGAAAGTTTTGCCAAGTGGTAGCTTTCTTAATCCATTTTCAGTAATTTAATTAATTTGCAGAATTAATTAATTCTGAAAATTAATTCAGCCCTTAATCCATGCCCACAAAATTGACCTTGCCCATCCAGAAATTAATTGGCTAGGCCATCTGCAACCCGAAGTGGTTCCTTACATTAATTGACCCTTGGACAAGCATTAATCCAATAATTAATGCCTAGTCCCTAGTGTCGCCACTAACACTTAATGGCCAATTAATGGTCCTAGGGGCAAACTGACACCAAAATTCACCTAGAATCTAACAAGTGTAACTTGTTACAACTTTTGCCTTTGACACCCATCTTTTTCACAGGGTCCTTGGGCCTTCAATTGTAAAAAAAGTAGCTTGCACCTCACATGTGCAACACATGTGCATCTTTTAATTGCTCATTTGATTGATCCTTTAATTAAATGTCAATTAAACATAAGCAAAGCATCAAATTTTCACGTCCTCGTGATAAACCACCCCCTTGAAATCCTTGCAATCGTCCTCGATTGCACTGTAATATGTCAAAGCAAACGATATTGCATTGGAATTTCCACAAGGCATCATAGTCAACACAACATTGGCCACTGCTGGCTAACTATCTCATATGCCCACCATTTGCTGAAAATTTCCAGCCAGCATAAACATAGCATAAAGCTCAACAATAGTTCAGCTAGAAACTCATCGGATGCATCCAAAACTCTTGTTTCTCAACAGTGCTGACTACACAACCATAGTAAAGCATAAACCGAGCCAAAATCATGGCTCAATTGTCAATGGCATTCAATACACATGCTGCTGTCCATAGAACGAGTTGAATACCAGTGAAACCAATGATCATACACTGAAAACCAACACTCGGTAATCAGTCTCTCATGATCATAATTTGATACAAATGTACAGTTTCGGAGCTGCAATGAAAACCATACCCATCTGCATACATACCACAGTGACTAGTACACTGAATAATGACCTCATGGCAGACATGTTGTCAGCACAGTACCTTGGATTCATGCTGAATACATCCAAGATCCACTATACACGAGAGCAGTCCATTCTTGGAGGAGTGGAAGTGCTACCTCCCCCTTGAGTATCACGTGGTACTCTGGACCCTTGCCCTGCTGAACCTGAAAGAGCTCGATCCAAAGTCGGCTCTAACTGAAAGGCATCGAGGTAAAGCTGCAACAACTGAGGATGGTCTGCCAAGTCATCCTCTTCCATCCATTTAGCATCCATTGGTGAACAATTGTGAAACTTCACCCAATAGCTTATGGAAGCTTTACCTTTGACCTTTCCTCTTTATGTGCCAAAATCTGCTTAGATACCAATATCTTATTCAGCTCCCCTACGTTGGAGTGAGTTTCAGCAGATACATCCTTAGGCACATCACCATAAAAAGGCCTCAACAAGCTCACATGAAGGGCATAGTGTATCGGCTAGTGTAGAGGCAATTTCCATGATAGCCAGCATTAAACGGAGAATTTGCATGACCAGCACTTATTCCTTGAGTCCCAAAAGCACGACGGGGTACCGATGCTTGCCCATATGTGCGATTTTGCACACCAAGCATCATACCGATACTGCCATACATCGGACTATGCATTCCATGAGCCATACCCGAGTACATTGGGTTATGCAAGCCATGCATTGGTTGCTGAAAATTATGGGGAGGTGTGCCATACATTCCCACATTCGGTCGCTTACCCACCATAGCATGAAAAATTGTGCTACCACCAAAGTAAGTTGGCTGCCCCAAATTCTCATGCAAACCTTGCTGTCCAAAAACCATAGGATTAGCATTTACATTATGAAATTGCATTTGCATTTCTTGCCCAATTGGCACCAACTGCTTTTCACCATGAGCATCTTTAGGAGCATCTTGAGAAGGCTTTGGCTTGTTCTTCGGTGCATCTTGCTGTCCTGAAGTTCTAGAAGAGGATTTTCTCTTCTTGCTCTTGTTGTCCTTCGTAGGAGTGTTCAAAAACCGAGTAAACTGAGGATCTTTTGCCAATTCAGCAAAGATATTGGCTGCTGCTCTCATTCGATTCTTGAATGCATCATCAAATTCCATTTCCCCTTGTTGATCATCATTCTCTTTCTGCATTCAGGGTCCAACATCTTGGCCTTCAGCCACATTTTCAGCATGTTGTCCATGATACGTGCCTTGTCCAAGATCAGGCATTGCATTTCCTTCTTCCCCATGTGAATGTGCATCATGAGAGGCATCCTTACTGCTTGATTGCATCCCACTGTATGAAGACATCTGGCTGTAATTTCTCAGCTGAGCACAAAGATTAGCACTAGCACAAAGCTTTGGCTTGCAATCAGGTGCCTTGGGCCCTCCAAATCAAGAGATTTGATGTATCCCGGCAATGGAACCTTGAAATCAGCCTTCCTTCTTGGAATAGGTAGTGATAACCTGATTTAAGAGTTAATTACAGCAATAAATAAATGCATATAAAATGAAACACACACTTTACCATAACATTCTTGGACAGTAGATACCCTGTTGGCCCCAAAATTGGCGCCCCTTGCGGTATTTCTTTAGCTTTCATTCAATTGGAAGGAGTACAACTCGAGATTCTTCAATCTCCTCCTGCTAACCAATTGCTCTTGCTGTCATAAATGACCAGCAAGCCTTTTGGGTCATTTGCCCCTTGATTCACCCAAAACTTCTTCTCCAATTTGACCCTTGGCTAGCCAAATGCAGCCCCAAATCAATTCGGGATGGGCTGGCTCCTGAAATCCCTTGATAATCTTCAATTATCAGCTGTTGATTTCAGTCCCCTGAGCCTTCAATCTCTGGCACGGATCCGAAGGTGGCTGCTAAACCCTAATTTCTGCTGTAAATTAGGGTTTGTTGCAGAAATTATAGATCAGCCCACCAAAAATGGTTGAGATCTCCTCCGAATGGCTAAGAATTGCTGAGAATGGCTGAGCATAGGCTGAAGGAGATGAGAGAATGTTGTAGAGAGAAAATTCTGAGATTTGTTGCGAAGATGCTGCCCTGCTGTACCAGCCCCAAACAGATGCACCAACAAGAATAGGAGCATCAGAGACTGTGATCTTCAGGAGAAAGTGCATCAACAACAATTGCTAGCTTCCCAAGGTCAAGAATATGCAATCTCCATCACCAAAATGGTCTCCAATGGCTGGGAATTGGCCCCAAAAGCTGGCAGCAACAGTCCAACACCTCTTCCCAACAGCTCCAAAATGAAAAAAACGAGATTTCCCTCTGCCTTCAGCCCTATTTAGCCTTTCCCCCACTTGCATGGGAAAGTTTTGCCAAGTGGCAGCTTTCTTAACCATTTTCAGCAATTTTCAGCCATTTAATTAATTTACAGAATTAATTAATTCTGAAAATTAATTCAACCCTTAATCCATGCCCATGAAATTGACCTTGCCCATCCAAAAATTAATTGAGTAGGCCATTTGCAATCCAAAGTGGTCCCATGCATTAATTGACCCTTGGACAAGCATTAATCCATTAATTAATGCCTAGTCTCTAGTGTCGCCACTGACACTTAATGGCCAATTAATGGTCCTAGGGGCAAACTGACACCGAAATTTACGTAGAATCTAACAAATGTAACTTGATAAAACTTTTGCCTTTGACACCCATCTTTTTCATAGGGTCCTTGGGCCTTCAACTGTAAAAAAAAGTAGCTTGCACCTCACATGTGCAACACATGTGCATCTTTTAATTGCACATTTGATTAATCCTTTAATCAAATGTCAATTAAACATAAGCAAAGTATCAAATTTTCATGTCCTCGTGACAAGGCCCTCATATCTGTACTCCATAGAGTAGTGTGGATGTGACTTGTGTTTTGAAGAGCCATAGCTTGGTGCGGGGTTCCTAGAACTGCACTTGTGAGCACATCCTCTCCAAACCACCTAGTGCTTTGTATTTGCAAGTTAGTTTAGTGTCTGTTGTCTCTCACATAGAAAAGGTGGGGCCTGTGAATAAGGCTCCTAGGTATGTATAAGAGTCCATATACTCCAGTTCCTTAGGTCCATATGTGAATTTAGGTGTTGATCTCTTGACCCATTGTAGTGTAGTATTAAATACCACCACCTTGGTTTTACCAAGGTTCACTGAAAGCCCATTGTTCAAAGTATAGGAGTGTAATGCATCCAAGTGTCTCTGTAGACCCTCTCGAGAGTCAGCTATCAATACAATGTCATCTGCATACAATAGGAGAGGTATCCAGGTGCCAGCTAGTGGAGCTCCTCTATCTGCAATCCCATCAATGTATAGGCTAAATAATATCGGAGAGAGGTGGTATCAAGGTTTTATCCCAATGGTGGAGTAAATAGATGCTGAAAGGACCTTAGGTGTCCGTACTTTGTCCACAACCCTCTCATACAGTGCCAAAATACCCCAATTGAGCTCTTTTGGTTCTTTCATGGCATGCAATCTGTGTATTAGCCTGTCTCTTAGTACTGTGTCAAAGGCTTTGCAGATGTCCACAAAGTAGCCATAGGTCCGTCAGCCATGGCCCCTTCCCTCCTCAATGATCGCTTTGAGTGTGAGGATGTGATCCAATGCGGAAAAGCCTCTCTTAAAGCTAGCATGTCCCTGTGCTCTAAGACCCCACATCTCTACCCAACTGCTTAACTCATGCTCAAGGATGGAAGTATAATCTTAGCCAACGTATGCCCAACTATGATAGTTCGATAGTTACTGGGTAAAGTAGAGTCCCTTGGCTTGAGGATAGGCACAATAGTGTTCGTGCTCTAGCTCTCTAGTAGGCCTTCACACATGGCTTTGTTAAACATGTAAGCTAGGAATCCTGCCACCGAATCTCTAGCATGGATTAGGTGCTTGGCTACTAATCCATTATGATCTTGTGCCTTTCCTCTACTAAGTCTATCAATGGCCTCTCGGACCCTACTTTTTGTAAAGAAAGTGGTGGTCTTTGGACAAGGCTAAGGTGGGTCAAGAAGAGGTGGTTGACTCTCCATAGTATAAAGACTAGTTGCATACTCCTCCCATGTAGCAGTGGATATAATAGGTGTGTTCGGCAATGCTCTTTGAAAAGCCTCCAAGCCTCTCTAGGATCCTGGCTCAAGAATAGCTGATATAGGTCTTGCTCCAGTTGGACCAAGAATGTTATCTTCTTTTGCCGTGTGAGGTGTTTGAAGAGTATTTTTGCGTGTTTGTGGGTAGTGGACCCCAGTGCTATCTCTCTTTGTAGCTGTGCTTTGGTCTCACGACACTCATCATCATACTAGCTGTTCCGAGGTGTCACCCCGGTGGAGGCTCTCTGTGTGGGTCGTGAGGGTGGGAAGGCTATACCCGCAGCGATGTGTAGGCCTCATTGAACTACTGAGTCAGCTCTTGTAATGGAACGTTGGGGTCCACATCATGTAATAATGTAAGGATCTCCATCTCATAGATATTCTCTCTTTGGAAAAGAGGTATCTGGAGTGTCGGTGAGTTACATGATGGATGTGCATGTCAGTGAATTGAAGGTGGATGAATGATAGGTAGACATGATCCACTGCAACTTCGAGAAGGCGTGGTGATATTGAGAGGTCCTAAATGTGAGATATTAGCATTGGTGGAGCAAGTATATAGTCTACTGTGCTGGCACTGTGTCGGTGAGGATAACATGTGAAGATGTCGGACAGGGGGTATCTAGCCAAGCCATTGAGAATGGCCAACCTGTGTGCTGTGTCCATCTCCACAAGGTATCTCCCATATCCGGTGACTTCCCCCATATCCTGAGATGTCCTCTCTAGTTGTAGCTTTGACACATCCTGCTCCTGTAGCATCTCCTCAAATCTAGCGAGGCCATTGAGAATGGGCAACTTGTGTGCTGTGCTATCTCCACAAGGTATCTCCCATATTCGGTGACTTTCTCCATATCCTAAGATGTCCTCTCTAGTTGTAGCTTTGACACATCTTGCTCCTGTAGCATCTCCTCGGATGCATCAAAGAAAGACACCTGATGGGAGGTTGTCCTGGTATTAAAGTCTCCTAGCAAGATAACATCTCCCTTCTTTGAGAACTCCCAAATATCCTCATCCAAAGCGACATATGGTGATTGCCCCTTGGGTGGGGCGTATTGGGACGTCACAGGAGGAAAATAGCATATGGCAACATATAAAGTGCGTTCCCTTCCTCACCATACACTCTCACCCACATGTATCTGGCCGCTCCTCTTTGTCACTCCTCTCGACTTGCAATTATTGTGGTCTATGCGTTGTCAAAGAGTTTATTGTTCATAATATAAATCATGGAATTCTTATGTACACAGAAGAATTTCACTGGGAGTTATATGAGGAATTTGCATACAGAATTCAGTCATTGTTTCCCAATAACCAACTTAGTTACATAAGTTCTTTTGTATTTAGCATATAATTTTCAGTTGTACCATGTATATTGATGAAAAATAAGTCTATGGGAACCTACAACTTGGTCAGCTGGAAGAAATTGACAATCTGCAAGATAAATCACATTGATTCAAGTGTAAAAATATGGTTAAAACTCAAGAAAAATGCCAAAAGTTCACTAGGTTCATGGGGGACTTGAAGTAATGGACTAATGTGACCAGCAAGTGACCTGAGTAGGTCAAAAAGTGAACTGGACCTGAGCAGGATGCAGCCCGCATTTTTCGGTGCAAAATGCGGGCCTGCACAGCCTGACTGCAAACTGGAGAGAGCTGAAGCCATGGTGCATGCTTTGGAGCATGCAAACTGGAGATTAACAGGAGCTGAAGGTGAATATGCAAACAAGGTGAGAGCTCCACTTATCCGTCTATTTGGTCTGACGAAAATGCATGGTATGACAGTCTATAAAAGGGGGAAATCTGAGAGAAAAGTATTCAGCCTGCTCTTATGTACGTCTTCTCTCATTTTGTCTACCTTATTTATGGTCCAATGAAGCCCGACTTGTACCCAAGTACTTGAGTGACTTTGGGGCAAGCAAAGGGTGAAGATTTTGAAGGTGTATGGGCTGTTATGAGCTGAAATAACCAGTCATAAACAGGGCAGCCCACTGTTCTTGTCCATTTTTATGAGCAAACAAGAGATTTATGTGGTTGTAATAGAAGAAAATGACTTCTTTTCATCATGACTTTACTCATTAATGATTAGAGGAGCTTATTCATGAGTTTATGAACTCTTTTTGAGCTTGATTATGGGCTGGAATTTTCTGTTTTAAAACAGGGCTGAAGTTAAAATTATGCTTCTTCAATGCATTTCATGTTCCTTTGGCCCAAATCTTGAATGTATTTGAAGTATATCAACATAATACTTGTTTCCTAGAGTTGAAATCTATCTATGAACTTGAGATAAAAGCCATTAGTGCTTGCATTTGATATTCATATTTGGATTAAGAATCTGAGTATATCCTTTATGTTATGGATTATGTATCCAAAAGCATTTGATGTAATCAAGATAGAGTTATTTATTCCATTCATGTATGCTAAATACATTGAAAAAGCTCGACTTCTTCTTCCACATCTAAATCATTTCTAAACCCTGGATCTTGTCAAACTCCAATCTCTTTCCCTTTCCCGAACTTTGAATCCCATACTCCTCTTCTGCACTAAGCTCCGGTGGTAGACCTTCAACCCTTAACACGACGACAGTGGTGAACCCGACGTGAAGGTCCGCTGCGGAAGAAGAAGTCCAATGGGAGAGTCATCAAGTTCAAGAGGAGATGCCTTGCAACAGTTGGTTTGTCTAATGCAAGATAGCCAACAACAACAATTGCAATTTCAGCAGCAGTTGCAATTGCAACAACAACGGAGACAAGAAGAAGAGCGTATTGATGCTGCTGCCATTAAAGCTTTGGAAGCAGTTGGGCAAGAGCTCAAGCAATTTAATGGGGCAAAATGTGTCCTCTTTTATTCGTCTCTATACTGACAAGATGGTCTTCTTTGGAGTTCCTCAACATGCTTGGAGCCGTTATTTGGCCCGTCTGGCTGTGCATGGTCTTCAGGACCGAATTCATTGTCTTTTCCAAAAAGACGCGGGATGGTCCGTGTTCAAGAAGGCTCTTCGAGAAGAATTTTTTCTTGAAGATTCTGGCCTTATGACAGAGAAAGTTTTCACTGAATGGGTCGAAAGGCCCAATAAGGGTCTAACCGCCACTGCTCTTCATCGAAAATTTGAAAGCAAATTTGCTCAATTAGATCCTGACGATCAACAAGGTATGAAAAGCCAGAAGATTGAATTATTTCTAAAAGCTGCAGATTCTTCTCTTCAAGAGAAGCTAACTGATTGACTTGAAGACCCTGGCTCTGAGACGGGATTGAAGACTGCTTGGAGTGATGTCACTGAAGCAGTTAATATGATTGCTCGAAGAGAGCGGTTGCGCCTAAGATGGGGATCAACCCCTGCAACAACTGAATTCATGAAGGAGCCTGTTCCAGTTTCTCGACCTCCTGTCTCTATGGCCGAGCAACGAAGAAATTCTGCTGTTCCATCTCCAAAGAAGGATGTCATGGACAAGCTAATTAAAAGCATGCGGGATCTCCATCTTAATCTAACGGAGATTAATTCTAAAGTGGAAAGACTTGATGTAAAAGTGGAAGAAAGGGGACGGTCAATTGCCCAAAGGCCTGTACGAGAAGGCTTCAAAAGACGCTGTATCTGGTGTGATAGCCTACAGCATGACAAGAGGGAGTGCGGTGCATTCCGTGAAGCTGAAGCACAAAAAATAGTATTTTGGAAGGATGGTAAAATTCATGCAACCGAAATCGGGCTTCCTCTTGAGCCAAACTTCGGCAACGGTGGCATGAAGAAAAGATTGGAGGATTTGGCAACAAGAACAGCCTATGCAGCTGTTGATGCAGCAACCTATGGGCTGTAAATTGAGCCAACTAATGAAATTGTTAAAGCATGTAAAACTAATGCAAAATCTAAAGTGTGGATGCAGGCCTTGGATCGCATGGAGCAAGGCAAGGCAACCAAAGATGATTTAACCACTGCCAGTCAATGTATCCGAGGAAGAACCGGTTGGACCGAGCTTGTTGATTCATTTTCAGCTTTTGCCCGGTTAGCTGAAATTAATAATCATGAAGCCATGATAGAAGAAAAGAGAAGAAGAGATGAAGATGTTGCCGGTTCTTCTTCTTCAGGGCCAACTAAACGCGTGACAAGAAGTAAACCGGACCAGCAGAAGGCTACTGAAAATCCATCATCGTCGGAGCTTGATATGGGAGATGCCCCTCAAGCAAAGAAGACAGAAGGAAAAAGAAAAAGCAAACATCCCAGTTACAAGTTGCAGTCAGACATAGAGACCGCAACGGATCTTAAATGGATCCTAGAAGAAAGGATTCTTGGAAGTAGAATTGAATTTACATTAGGTGAAATTCTCGGAATTGCAAAACGAGGATTTCATGATGTAATAATTGATGTAATTAAACGAAAAAGACAATATGTTGGTGAATAAACTGAAGAATCTGTGCATGCTTTTTTGCAAGCACTTCATGTGTATTTGCAGGATGAAGAGAAGCTGAAAACTCAAGGGATTCGATTGGAGGCAATCAAAGAATTGATTGCAGCCATAGAAGCCAAAGATGAAGACATCTATGAAGCAGAAACTGAAGAAGCCATTATGGTGGGGACTTCTCAATCTAAAGTGCAGCCCATGCTTAAGAAAGAAGCTCATATTCACAACATGCAAGAAGAAAGTGATGCTCACTTTATTCCTAGTAGTCACTACTCCCGTACCCATTGGGCAAGGGCGACTACTGAAACCGTTTTTAAGATCGGAGAAAAAGAGACTCCATGCATTGCCCTTATAGACCATGGCTCGGAGATTAATGTCATGTCAAGAAGTCTCTACGAGAATGGCGGATGGCCCATTGATGTGGACCCAGGATGGCACATGAAGGCAGCCAATAACTCTTCTGGCGATCTTTATGCAGTATGTCCTTATGTACAAGTTACTATTGGTAATGTAAAATATGAATTTCATTTCTTTGTTCAAGATTCCTGCAGCTATCCTATCATTCTTGGACAACCATTTATTTCTGAGTCTCGTTTAGAGACAAAGGCCCTTGATGATGGTTCATCATATGCTCGGATAAGAAGTAAGGATAATGACAAAGCTGTCCAATTCCTAACCGTCTGTGTAAATCATCACTGGAATAGGGATCGATTGAGAGATCATCCTGTTCCTCTTAATGCCCGAGAATTTAAGGGTTTTCGGGTAGTGCTGCTATAAGTGGAGGCTACGGCAGTGCATCATGTCATAAAAAATTGCCTCCACATATAAAGGAGGCAAGGCCAAAAGCTGACTTGCAAGTTTTTACAGTCAATCTTGTGGGCTGTTATAAACAGTTTTCAGCCATGAATAGGGCTGAAAGAAAGTATTTGTGTCATATGGAACAAAAGCTGAAGCAAATTGATGTTTTACCTAAAGATGAATAAATTTTAGGGCTATTTTATGGGCTGAATTATAATGATACAATGGTTTAAATTTATACAGCCGTTCATGCAGAAAATCAAGCTGAAAATCAGTCCATACAAGTATGTACATTAGATATGTATGACATAATTCAAGGATTTGCAGATTATGAAGCTTTTGGACAGCCAAACAAGGATGAAGTAAGAGTAGAAACAAAGTATAAAACAGTTGATAAAAAGGTCAAGCTGGTGGCTACTCCTCTACCACCTGAAAGCGAAGGACTGGTAGAAAGGGTATCCAAACAGCCAAGCCTTCGTGATCCTAAAGATATTGGTCACCAATTTACAGCAGAAAGTCTACAAAAGCTGAAAATTGGAGACTCTTTCCTCTTACCAGCTGAAAAGCAAATCTTCATGCAAATGCTAAAGAATCATGGCAAGGCTTTTTCATTTCAGCCACATGAAATTGGCTGTGTGGATCCAAGCATTGTGGCACCAATGGTGATTTTTACGGTCCCACACGTTCCTTGGAATCTTAAACCAATTCCGGTATCAAGGGCTCATTTGCCTAAGTTATTGGAACTTCTAAATGAAAAGATAAAAATGCGAATATTGGAGCCATCCTCAGCTCCATATTCCAACCGATGGTTTACCGTGCCTAAGAAGAATGGATCTTTGCGATTCATTCAAGATTTACAGCCTGTCAATAAAGTCACTATTAGAAATGTTGGATCAAGGCCAATTGTTGATGAATTTGCTGAAGCTTTTGCAGGTAGAGCAATCTATTCCATGGGAGATTTATATTCAGGCTATGACCAATTTCAGCTTGCTTTGGAAAGCCGAGACATTACCACAATAAAGACGCCTCCTGGCTTAGTCCGCATGTGTACTCTACCTCAAGGGGCTACGAATTCAGTAGCTCACATGATGAATGCCATGCATAAAGTATTGAGGGATTATATTCCTCAATTAACTCTTCCTTTCCTTGATAATGTTCCAATCAAAGGATGTGAAGTTCATGAGAAGAATGAAGAACTCAATGAACTTGGATGTCGCAAGTTTGTTTCCGATCATATTAATGATTGTGCTCAAATCTTGTCTAAATTAGAAGAAGTCCATCTTACTCTTTCAGGTGCTAAATTTGTTTTTGGAGTTGAAGAAGTTCTTGTGGTAGGGCATATGTGTGGTCCATATGGCCGAAAGCCTTCTCCATCCAAAATTGATGCTATCAACAAAATGCAGGAAATATGTACAAATGTTTCAGAGGTGAGAAGATTTCTTGGTGCATGTGTCTTCTACCTTATTTGGATACCACATTTTGCTCATGTTGCTGAAAATCTTTATCAACTGCTAAGAAAATGCCAAAGGTTTATATGGGAGAAAGAACATACTCAAGCTATTCAGAAACCGAAGAAATTGCTGATTTCAGCCCCCACCTTAAAGAGGGCTAATTACTCTAATGGACAGCCTATTATACTCACGGTGGACACAAGTCCTATTGGAATAGGATGGGCAGTTGGTCAAGACGACCTTGAAGGCAACAGATATGCAATCCCCTTAGGAGCGAAGGTTCTTAATGAACGACAAAGAAGGTATGCTCAAATTAAAAGAGAGCTTTGGGGAGTAGTAACTGCATTGAAATGTGACCGGGAGTACTTCATGGGTGCACATGTAATAGTTGAAATAGATTGCCTTCCACTTTTGGGCATGATTGCCAACTGTTTCACTCCCGACATAGCTATGCTAAGATGGATAGCTTATATTAAATCCTTAAATCTTGATTTGAAACATATTGCAGGAAGAGATAATCCAGTTTGCTGACATGCTTTCGCGTGCCAGATATAAGGATGAAGAAGAAATGATGGATGAAGAAGAATCAGAGTCTATAAATGATGCTGTAAATGCAGGTACAAATCTGAAAACAGCAAGTACAGCTGAATCTAATGATGATTCAGCAGTCAAAAATGCAGGTACAATAATAATTACAGCAAGTACAACAGGTTCAGCTGCTAAAACAAATTTTACATCAACAAGGAAGGATGAAACAACCAAAAAGGAACAGTGGGCAGCTGGTAGACAGCATGCTCAATGTTTTGTTATGGTTTGTTCACACTTTAAAGAGGAATATTATGCAGATGATTGGCTAAAAATTGGCCAATTTTTGAGCACTATGACAAAGAAGGAAGATTGGTCTAATGAAGAGTTCAAGAGAATTAAGAGAAAAGCTTATGGCTTTTTTCTTAAAGATGGTTACCTTTGGAGGCATGCGAAAAAGAAAGGAAGGGCGCCTGTTCGTGTCTTAGGAGACAGGTCATGCAAGAATTTCATGAAAGTCTATTGGCTGGTCATAGAGGCATATGGGGCACTTTTGCCAAAATAAAAGAGAAAATTTGGTAGCAAAACATGTATAAAGACATTGAGCATTTTGTTGAGTCTTGTCATGTTTGTCAAATGTACTCTATGGTTAAGCATAGAGATGGGCTTCAGCCTACCTATCCTTTATCCATTCACTATAGATGGGTTATTGATTTAGTAACCATGCCTACAGGAATTTGGAACATGAGATATCTAGTACTTGCTAGAGAAGATCTCACAAATCAAGTGGAAGGAAAAGCCTTGACAACAAAGTCTACTCAAGCTGTTTGTAGATTTTTACTTGAAGAAGTATTTTGCAGGTATGGATGTGTTGCCAAAGTAATTGCTAATAGAGGAGAATTGGATGCTGATGAGGCTCGCCATTTCTTTGCTCAATTGGGAATTAAGCTATCTCTTACTTCAGCCTACAATCCTGAAGGCAATGGTAAGAGCGAAAGAGGTCATCAACCAATTCTTAAAGCTTTAGCAAAATTTTGCAAAGGAAAGATGAGGGAATGGCCTAGAATGCTACCATTCGCATTATGGGCTGATAGAACTACCAATAGTGTAGTAATAGGTTATATGCCGGCTGAACTAATATATGGACAGCCACCTATCATGCCTATTGAGGAGTCCATTGTCACATGGAGTATCTTACCTTGGGATGAAGGCATGAATAGAGAAGAATTGCTGACTCTGCGCATAAGGCAACTTGAAAGAAGACCAGAAGATGTCAAGACAGCCATTGAAACGCTGAAAACAGCAAGATTAAAGAATAAGAAGAGGTTTGACAAGCATCATCGACTGCGTCCAAGAGCTATTCAAGAGAATGATTGGGTACTTGTCTATGATAGCAGCCTGGACAATCAGTATAGTGCTCATAGCAAGTTAGCCAAGCGATGGTTTGGACCATATGTTGTAAAAGTAGTACATAATAATGCTACTTTTTTTTTTGGTTGAAATGGATGGGACCATGATAAGAATACCAATAGCCAGGAAACGAATCAAGCTCTTCAAACGAAGAGAATCTTCAACTTATGAGCTTGATGACTTAGATATGAGCCCTCTACTTGAAGACAAGCAGGAAGAAAAAGACTTAGAGGATGAAGATGAAGATATATTAGAAGAAGACCCTCCTTAACCTGTAATCTTATGAAATGGCACATGTCGGAGGATGTGCACGTTAGGAGGGGGTGAATGTCAAAGAGTTTATTGTTCATAATATAAATCATGGGATTCTTATGTACACAGAAGAATTTCACTGGGAGTTATATGAGAAATTTGCATACAGAATTTAGTCATTGTTTCCCAATAACCAACTTAGTTACATAAGTTCTTTTATATTTAGCATATAATTTTCAGTTGTACCATGTATATTGATGAAAAATAAGTCTATGGGAACCTACAACTTGGTCAGTTGGAAGAAATTGACAGTCTGCAGGATAAATCACATTGATTGAAGTGTAAAAATATGGTTAAAACTCAAGAAAAATGCCAAAAGTCCACTAGG
Organism: Lygodium microphyllum; assembly: GCF_053477565.2. Taxonomy (NCBI): domain Eukaryota; kingdom Viridiplantae; phylum Streptophyta; class Polypodiopsida; order Schizaeales; family Lygodiaceae; genus Lygodium; species Lygodium microphyllum. Next base: position 46,245,929 of record NC_141135.1, on the reverse strand, counting down.
TTCATGGGGGATCTGAAGTAATGGACTAATGTGACCAGCAAGTGACCTGAGTAGGTCAAAAAGTGACCTGGGCCTGAGCAGGATGTAGCCCGCATTTTTCGGCGCAAAATGCAGGCCTGCACAGCCTGACTGCAACTGGAGAGAGCTGAAGCCATGGTGCATGCTTTGGCGCATGCAAACTGGAGATTAATAGGAGCTGAAGGTGAATATGCAAACAAGGTGAAAGCTCCACTTATCTGTCCATTTGGTCTGACGAAAATGCATGGTATGACAGTCTATAAAAGGGGGAAATCTGAGAGAAAAGTATTCAGCCTGCTCTTATGTACGTCTTCTCTCATTTTGTCTACCTTATTCATGGTCCAATGAAGCTTGACTTGTACCTAAGTACTTGAATGACTTTGGGGCAAGCAAAGGGTGAAGATTTTGAAGGTGTATGGGCTGTTATGGGCTGAAATAACCAATCATAAACAGGGCAGCCCATTGTTCTTGTCCATTTTTATGAGCAAACAAGAGATTTATGTGGTTGTAATAGAAGAAAATGAATTCTTTTCATCATGACTTTACTCATTAATGATTAGAGGAGCTTATTCATGAGTTTATGAACTCTTTTTGAGCTTGATTATGGGCTGGAATTTTTTGTTTTAAAATAGGGCTGAAGTTAAAATTATGCTCTTTCAATGCATTTCATGTTCCTTTGGCCCAAATCTTGAATGTATTTGAAGTATACCAACATAATACTTGTTTCCTAGAGTTGAAATCCATCTATGAACTTGAGATAAAAGCCATTAGTGCTTGCATTTGATATTCATATTTGGATTAAGAATCTGAGTATATCCTTTATGTTATGGATTATGTATCCAAAAGCATTTGATGTAATCAAGATAGAGTTATTTATTCCATTCATGTATGCTAAATACATCGAAAAAGCTTACTTCTTCTTCCACATCTAAATCATTTCTAAACCCTGGATCTTGTCAAACTCCAATCTCTTTCCCTTTCCTGAACTTTGAATCCCATACTCCTCTTCTGCACTAAGCTCCGGTGGTAGACCTTCAACCCTTAACACGACGACAGCGTGTCTCCTTCTTGCAAGTTGACTCCCACCTATAGTGTGTCACCCATTGAAGTGTAGTATGTGGTCCTTGATGTGTCTTTGAGTAGAACACTATATCTCTCCCTCTGAATGTCTCCTCAAAAGCTCCCACATCGAGTCGGAGAGCTCCGTTATTGTTCCAAACTGCCACTATAAGGCTGGTCCCGTAGGTCTCACACCGTCATTTGTGGTGCCTCTCCATGTCTACTACTCTTCCTCCTCTCTAGAAAGCGAGTTTGCCGTCCTCCTTGGCTGCCTTAATTTTTGGTGTGCACTTCCTCAGGTGGGCTAGTTGGGATGGTGCGAGGTCATTACCCAAGAACACACTGGTCCCCTTCAGAGTATGGCGTTGAGCTAGGAAGTCTCTCCTAGCCTCAATGGTGGGGAAGTGGAGAATGAGTGCATGCTCTTTTGAGCTCTCCCCTTTTGTGCTTTTCTTGCCCACTCTCCAAGCAGAGACATGCGTGCCTTTTTTAATATTCATTAAGGTGTATAGCTCCTTAGTGTCCTCATTCACTTTTCCATGCATCTTCAGGCCCATCACCTGAACATGGAGTGCTCTCATTTTCCTTTTTTGTTCCTCCTCCAATGTGTCATTGATGATGGTTGTTGTAGGTGCGTGTGCTAGGCGCTTCTCCTTCTTGGCAAATTGAATTCATTGCTTCATCTCCTCTACCTGCAATTGGGTTTTCTTGGGCATCTTTGCCCAAGAAACAGCCTCCTTCATCGTCTCCTCCTTTTTTTGGAGCCTTTGTACTTCCTCTTTGATGCGGGTGAGCTCCTTGGTCATGCTAGGTTGAATTTCTCGTTCCTCTAGCTTGGGGCCGAGCTGAATTTCAGTCAATTACTGCCTAAGTGATTGAATCTGCCCATCTTGGGCTTCTATCTTCAATTCCAGCTTTTTGAGAGAGAGAGAGAGAGAGAGAGAGAGAGAGAGAGAGAGAGAGAGAGTATGTGTGGGTGTGTGTGTGTGTATGTGAATGCATGCGTGCGCATGGGAATGACAATATACGCCGGCACTTTTGGGTGCCTAGAGGCTATAGCTAGATCTGGTCGGCCTTGCAAGATCTGCTTTGGCATTATAATCCATTGACTACTCTTCAGCTTGCTTCACCGTGGCAGGACTGAATGTTTGTGAAACTAGATGATTTTCACAAAAGATCGGCTAATTAAATCTACCAGAAGATGGTAGAACACAAGCAAGGGGTCAGTGAGAAAGCAAATAAAGTTTGGCATGCCCAGGATAGTAGAGAGAAGTGGTAGGATAGACTTATTCAATTATGGAGGTCCAAGATTCCTTATCAGGGAAAGGTTTTTGTGTGGAGGCTGCTTATTGGTGGTCTTCATACTAGAGATGTCTTGTGTGCTCACAAGATCTTGTGGGGCCATTGTGTCTTTTGCACTACTTGTGATGAGGCACCGATTTACCTCTTCATCCCTTGCCCTTTGGCGAGACATATTTGGAGCTTTGTTTTCCATGTGTGGATCTCGACAACTCGTCAACAGGCAGATGCCTTGGGTCTTGGGCAAGATGGTTTTATTGTCTTTTTGCATTTGGATTATGCTTGCTTTTTCCAGTTCCTCAGATGGACAGCTCCTTGGCACATTTGGCGTACTCGTAATGCCTTTATTTTCGACGATGCCTTTGGTATTCATGGTCATGTAGCCTGGGTTCGAGGATTATTCTTATGGCAGATTTCTTCCATGATTGTAGCAGATGTTGTCCTCCTTGATGTGGCTGCTCCTTGGCTGGATATTGTTTGTTCTACTTCAATTGTTCTCCAACCAGCATGATATTTATGTGTTATTGTGTTGTAGCCTTTTGGTTTTGACTTGTGCTTGACAAGATTTTCTTGGCTGGCCAGAAGGCCTGATGTGAGAGTTGTATCCTTTCTGTTTAGATGGCCTGAAGGTCGGATGTAAATATTCAAACATTAATATACAGTTATTCACAAAAAAAAGGGAGAAAGAGAGACGTATCCTTTCTGTTTGGATGGCCTGAAGGCCAGATGGCAATATTCCAATATTAATATGCACTTAGTCATGAGAGAGAGAGAGAGAGAGAGAGAGAGAGAGAGAGAGAGAGAAGAGAGTTTTTACGAAAAAAAAAAGAGAGAGAGAAGAGAGTTGTGTCCCTTTCAGTAATTTTTAAAAATTTCTTACTGGCTAATAGCCATAGTTTTTTCTGCTGCAGGCTCCCATCTTCAACAAAGAGCAGCAGGAGCAGTGTTCTTTGCAAGCACTGCTACAAGATATTTCAATAGTTCAGTGGATCAATGTTCTGCTTTGAAGCATTGAATCTTGGCCTGTTTCAGGGCTTTAGTCTAAGGGTAATCTTGGTAATTATCATGCCTTATTTTTGTAGGGGCAGCTTGGATTTCTTGACTCTGATTCAGTGACAAACATAAATTTGTGGATGACTGCAAGGGAGTCAAAATCAAGTACACACTATGATCCGTACCACAACATATTATGTGTGGTTGCAGGAAGCAAACAAAGTAAGCTGATGTTAGGCTGCTTGAGCTTTATGCTTCACTTGTTATGGTAGCTATTTGTGATATGGATATGCATGGAGTTGTATCCAATGTTCACTTTCTGCTTGATTGGTTCAACTGTATGGCCCTTTGTGAGCCCTCTCTTGACGGAGAATCACTCTGTTAGTCTAGGGTTTAACCTATTCCCTTATCTGAGTCAATTATCTTTATTGCAATCTTAGCTTACAGAAATTAGACTTGCAGGCATAAAGCCTTATAGGTTTCAACCCTAACTCTAATTCATTCAATTATTCTTGAGGTCTATTTAGCCCCCGTCTACGTTAGATATGATGCCATTAAAAGATTACAAGAATAACTATGTCTAAGTCTAGTTTTCATTTTCTATTAGATTCTTTATAAGGATCCCTAGACGTAACCGTTCTTGGTATAAACTACAAAGCAAAAATCCCACTTGCCATGGACAAGCAAAAGGAACTATCTACAGCCTTGTTAAGCCACAAAAAGGAGGCTATTAAAACAGAGTTTGATGCTAACAGATATTTATTTGCAGTAACGTTGTGGCCTCCTTCTGCATTGCCTTTTTTGTATCCACACCCTATTCATGGTGAAGCTTCAAATCACAGGTACCCTTTTATCCTATGCCAACCTTTTGCTCCCATGTAAATATTTTCAAATGATTCTTCTTCCCTATGGTTGGGATGGATCTCAATGTTTCTATAGTGCTGTTGATTTTCTGAATCCAGACTACAAGAAATATCCTCTTTATGCAAGTGCACTACCAGGCTCTCAAGAAGTAATGCTGCAGTCTGGAGATGCTCTGTTTATACCAGAAGGCTGGTAAGTTGGTCATTTGATGCAATGCAGTCAATTGTGTCTTGTTTCCAATGGTTGCTGTGAATCTCTCTTCTTTCGAGTCTTTTGTTTGTTATACTGAACAATATTTATTTACCAAAATCATTTCAGGTCAGGTGATTATAACTATGATAGGCTAATGCTGAGTTTCGGTCTAGGTTACAATAAAGATTATGTCGCTGCACAGAATTCCATGCCAGTAGAAGACTAGGCCCAAAGGAAGATGAAACCACAAGGGAACGGCTAAGAACATGTGTCTTCAGCCTAGTAAGGACGGGTGCAAACTTCGCATCTTAGTTCCTAACTGAATTACAATACCCAACATGGAAGTACGAGAAAAGATAAGAACCTGTATGTTAGTGGTTTAGTGCTAAGAAAAGAAAAACAAAGCAAAGTTAATGTAAGAATAAGATGCAATGGAAGGTAACAAATGAATGAGTGATTGAATAAATGAATTTGTGTAGTGGGATGAGAGTCCTAAAGGGAAGTAGTTTTCTTGATGAAACTTTGGAATTTCTCTCTCTATAGCATTCTCTCTCATCCCCAAGCTACTCTCAAGTTATCTAAGCATTTTCTAGTAGTTTGAGACATCAGAGGAAGAGATTTCAATCAATCTCTTTTGTAAACCGTAATTTACAGTAGAAATTAGGATTTGACAGCCACCTCCGGATGCATGCTCAAAATTGAGGGCTTAGGGCTTGGATTCCAGTAGCTGAAATTGAGAAATTTCAAGGGGATTCAAGAGGCTAGCCATCCAATATCAGATTTGGGGTTGAATTTGTCTTTTAGGGAGCACAGTGAAGGCCAATCCCTAAGCAAGCCAAGGGCCAAATTGGTTTGGAGGCTTGTTGGTTACTTTTAACAGCAAGAAGCACTTGGATTAGCGAAGAAAATCAGAGGATCTCAATTGCACTCCTTTCATTTGCAATATAAGTTAAAGAAATACCGAAAGGGGTACCAGTTTTGGGGCCAATCGGGTATCCAATGTCAAAGATTAAAGTGGTAAAGTGTGCATTTTCACTTTATGTGAATTTTATGCTTGCTGTAATTAGTACTTAATCAGGTTATTTACCACGCTAGAGAAGGAAGGCTAGTTTTATGGTTTCATTGGCAGGACACCATTAATTCCCTCGAATTGGTGGGATGGAGGTAGTTGATTGAAGGCTAGAAGCATTGCTCTAGTGCTGAAATTGTATTTAGTTGAGCATTACAACAAGAATGTCTTCAGATAGTAAGATGGGATTAAGCAGGGAAGATGCCTCTTGGTATGAATATTCACATGGGAGTGAAGGAAATGTGTAAGGTTCTATTGTCGGGATACCATTAATTCCCTCGAGTTGGTGGGACTGAGGTACTTGATTGAAGGTCAGAAGGCAAGAATGTCTTCAGATAGTGAGATGGAATCAAGCAGGGATGATGCCTCTCAATCTGAATATTCACAAAGTGTTGGGAAAAATACAATGCTTGACCTTGGACAAGGCGCATAGAATGGATAGCAAGCTGATAATATTGGTTTAGACCAAAATGTGGGTTCTTTTAGGCCTTTAAAAGTTGATGACCAGCAAGGGGAAGAGGAATTTGATGACTAGTGTTAAGATCAGTTGAGTACAACAGCTGAAATGTTTGTGTAGTTGGCAAATGATCCTTAGTTCATACACTTTTTGAACCCCTTAAAGAAGGGTAGCAAAGGCAAGAAGAGGAAATTGTCTTTAAGAGCTTCAGGATAGCTAGATGCATCGAAGGAAGACCCAATATAGTTGCATGATGTTCTAAATGTGAGTAATGAGCATAAGCAAATGAAGCCAGTAGGGCAATTGATGCATATACAATGATGGGGTAGCTAGGGTACTTTGGTGGTGGCACTAGTTTCCATGCTATGGTGGATGAGGGAACACATACGGGAATGTATGACATAACTTTTTATGGTATGCAACAACCAATGCATGATGTGCAAGGTGCAATGCATCTAGGTATGACTTGTAACATGCATAATCCCATCTAGAGCAATGTTGGCATGATGCTGGGGTACAAAGTGGCAAGTTTGACAATGCATATATACATCCCACTGTTTGGGTCTCATGGTATCAATGCTAGTCATGCAAATGCTTCATATAGTGTTGATAATGAGTAAAAATATTGCTAGTTATGGATGCAATGTATGGGAAAATGTATCTTGGTATGGTTGGTAGTATGGAAATTCCCATGTATAGTCACATTGCAATGGTCCAAAGTATGCAAACATAAATGTTTCCTTATACATTTGGTACTCCTTGTATGTTAGGTACACATGAGGGACTAGTCAACTGGATACAATGTTGCATATTAGTTAAGTTGAAATTGCAACAATATGAAAGTATAAAGCATCACAATGCTTAAGGTGAGGAAAGGCCTACAACCTAGTGGAGGTTTGACGCAAGTAAAGTGAGAGGTAAAGTTTCCATATACTTCTTGGTCATAGAAACATGAAACGGGGACGGGGATGTGGACGGGGACAGTGACGGGGACGCCAAACCTAAGGAACGAGGACGTGGGAACATGAATGACATTTAAGAAATTAAAATTCATGAAAAAAATTTAATATTTCACTCATAATCCATGTGGACTATGGAGTGTTAAATCCAAGGTATATAATCCATAAGGACAAATCATTTTAAGTTTTAACTTTAAAGATATTATGCATAATTTTAAAACCACTCATTAGAAATTGAAATACAACTTACAAGGCTCAAGAGGTAAGCTATTTTATTATAAAATGCATACTATATATGCCATAAATGATAAAACAATGAACAATGAACTAAACTTTAAAGTCTAAGCTGAAAGAACATGCCCATGGATCCATTGTCAAAAAACTTAAAAGATTATAAATATGAAGTCTAATCTTTGAAAGAATATGCTCATTGTCCCAAAAAAGACTACAAATATAAAGTCTAATCTCTAGACTGAAGCAAAATGCGGCATGCCAAAATAGCCTCAAGGGCAACTGCAAGACTGCAAGTACAAATATAATGTCGGCATGGCACAACAGCCCAAGTGTCATCATATACAATGTATATGTGTCATGTATCATGAGACTCGTGATAAGTAAAGTAAATGAAAGATCATCATCATGATTTGAAGCTACTCTAGCTACTCTTGAAGTGCTAGCCTCATCATCATGTGTACCATGAACTGTTGCATCTCCCTCAACATCAGCATGTGTCTCCTCTTCTTGTTGCATCTCCCACTCTGTGAATGGATCGGGCTTTGTTGTCATACATAACATCCTCAAATTAGCACTAACAAAGACTAGATCATTTGCGCTCTCCACACCAAGATGGTTCCTCTTCTTTGAAGCAATGTGAGCGTATGTATTCCACAATTGCTCCAAACAAGAGGAGCTAACCGACTGACTCAAAATACGGATGGCTACTTGTTGCAACTCAAGACCATCCGAACCATAGTTCTCCTACCACAAAGCCATCCTAATCTTACAACGATCCTCCTGTGCATCCCCACAACCAAAAGAACTATGAAAGGTCCTATAACATGAAAGTTGGTCTCTGATCTTTCGTCTAGTACCATGATCAGGCACTAGACGAGACAATATAAGTCTCCATGCATCCATAACCTCAGTGTCATTTTCCTAACCCTTGCCCTGGAACTTAGGATCCACAACAAATGCAGCTGCATGCATGGGTGAGCTATAGGAGTTCCACCTCGTCACAACTAAATGGCGTATCTCCTCATATGCCTCATCATTTGGTGCCAACTCCTGCAGCTTTCATTCAGCCTATCCATAGCCTCATATACCTTGCCAATGTAAGGTTGCATAGCATTCATAACCCTCAATAAATGCACAATAGGTGATATCATAGCATCTATCCGCTTTACATTATCCCAAAAAGTGGAGTTATTTACTTTCTCCAAGCATAAGATACTTGTAGGAGTATCTGTCAATGTTGATGAGGTGAACTCATCACTAAGAAATAACTGCATCAGGGCACCACTGCATTCTCTTACTCTGCCTAGCATCAAGAAGTTAAAAGACAAATTTGGTATGAGAGTATTTTAAAAGTGTCTTCTTCGACCACAAAGAGAATTGATGGCGAAGAAATTGGTGATTCAAAACAAAGCTAACCATTTGAGCTCCTTGCTATGACAAGTGCAATCCATGATAGGTTATTTATATCCTTTGGTAGGTTATTCAAGCAATGAGCCATACAATATGAAACTGTGATATGCGGATAATATCCTTGGATAATAGCACAACATGCTATGGGCCAATAAGCTCAATATTTGTAACCCACTTTGCTGCAAGTACATCTATTGACTTTCTTGTCCCCGATGCATCATGTGAAGATATGAAATACATTTCCCCACGAGAATAAACAACCATACCATGAATGGATTGCTTATGTGTATCACTCCAACCACTAGTAATGAAGAAAACTCCATTTTTAGCCCATAGGCTCTTTCTAGTCACTGTTGCTTGCTTAACAATGTACTTTTCCTTGTCGAGCAAAGTGGTACGTAAGGTCTTTGATGATGGAAGTACATATGAAGGGCCATACTCAACAATCTTTTTACACATGAATTTAAAATACTCTAACATGGCTGGATGAAATTGAATGTGGTTATGATTAAAAAAAATGTGCCACTGATGTATCTACCTCTTCCTTCTTCTTGGGATCCCAACTAGCATCAAGTGTGCTGTGTCTACGTGTAACATGTGGCGTTGTTGATGCCATGGCCGATGCAATGCTTGCAATAGGTGTGGATGTAACGGGCCTGTTCACTGGGAAGGGCGGTAGTGTATAACCAAAATATATAAATGCTTTCACCCAATTTAACAGTCGCCCACTTTACTTGAACTTAAAGACACAGAATCAAGAAGACATACAGGAAGCTAGAATGCTCCTGTTGCAACACATACACCCTGTTGGCCCCTAAGTTAGGCGCCCCTTGCGGTATTTCTTTATTTTTAAAGAAGAGAAAGTACTACAATGGGCTGTCTTTCACCTATTCTGGGTGAAATTTGACAGCATAACAGTACAATTACTGACCCAAATCAAGTTGACCAGGAGGGGAAACTCTGCCCAAGTCTGAATCTACTGGTTGGAGTGCAGAATTGACCATTTCAGCCTGCTGTATTTATTGGTTCAGACCTGTTCTGAAACCTGTTTACAACTCTTACTGTTCCCTGTACTATTTAGCCCACTGTAATTACTGGTTCAGACCTGTTCTACACCTGTTTTCAGCCCATATTGTTCCCTGCACTGCCCTGCATCATCTGTGCCAAGTGCCCGTTGATTCTGACATCAATTGGGCTCTGAAATACCCTCTGAACAGTCCAGAATCAGTTCTGGTTTAGTGCTGTTTCAGGCACTTGCTTGGTGAGGTTACCACCCTCACCTGTCCCTGCTGGGAACTGCAAACATCTGCTTCTGTTCCTGGAGAAAAGAGGCTCTTGCCTCATGCAAAAATAGCATATTCCACACAACTATACGTAAATCAGAAGAAAGGCCCTTGATTCTGTAGCATAACCGTACTGTCAGGGAGAGAGAGAGAGAGTAGGAAGCAAGCCCAGCCCTCTGTGCACCATAGACAAGGTAGACCAGCTCTCAAGAGCTCTCCATCTGCAGCAATCCTTCTCCCCCCTTCACAAATGAGCCCTCAACCATCAAAAAACTGCACGCCAGCCCTCTTTTGAAGAGGTAAGTGCACACATGTGTGCCAAGTGGCAGCACTGGAAGATATTTTCCACTCCAGCCTTCCGGTCTAAAATTCTCCATCCTCGGTGCAGAATTTGACCTCGGCACAGACCAGAGGATTGATCCTCGTGCAAAAACGAAGATAATGATGCGAACAGATTCTGAGGTCCAAAAATAGTAACCCCCTAAATTTTAGGAGTTGCTTCCATTGCATCCCCCTAGTCTTCTGACCATCTTTGCAGACTATGGCTACATCCAAATTTACAATGTAGCTCAAGTGAAAGTGAATTTCCACTGATGACCCCACATGGACTAATCTCTTGCAGATTTGTCCATCTTCACTTTGAACTAGTCTCTTCCAGGCTAGTTCTTCAACACACTTGTCCATATACACTTTCACAAGTCTCTTCCAAGCTTGTCAATCTACAGTGCCATCAGTCTCTTCCAGACTTATACTGGACCTTAATTGTCCAGACTTGACTCACTAGACATTCCTGTCTGTTTCACATACTGGCCATGCAGCTCAGGCGTTTAGATTTCAAGAGGGATTTTTCCAAAAAGAAAAACCAAATAAAATATGTAATAAAGAAATCAACAAAAAGGTACTAGTTGTCACAGTCTTGTGACAGTGGAGGTGACGCTTCCTGATACTGATCCTACTCTAGATATATCTGATGGGGATGGTGTCACAAAAGTTGCAGGGTTAATTGCAACACGTCGTGGTCTAGATACAAGATAAGCTTGTTGACTTGCTACACGGTTACGAAGCTCCCTTTGCTTCTTCAAGGTCACATTAGGAAAAACTATACCTTTGAATTTGGCTCATGTAGGAGATGAGCTCGGACTTGATTACGCATAAAATGGAACAAGTGGCAATTGGTATTCCATATTCTAATATTTAAGTAACTTTGAAAAATTAAGATCAATAAAAATTTGAAATAGAAATGCTTGGTTCAATGGATTACCTTGTTTGCTATTAAAATTAATGATAACAAGGAGATTAACATTAAAAGTTAATGCGATCATAACCTCTTCAAAATAAACAATAGCATTAACATCAAATGTTAATGTCACATGATCATTAAATGCTCTGGTAATATTAAAATTAGCTATCACATTAATATTAAATACAAATAACAAAACCTTTGATGCAATCCAAAGCAATAAGATCCCAACTATCAACCATGGTCTACCATGGTCTTAGAGTGGTAGCCCTCCAAACCCCAATTGTTGGTACCACCTTGTCAACACATGCATTGCCTCAACACAAAATTGGAACATGAGTACTAAACAAAAAACTTACTTGTTATACTCACCACTTGCAACACATGCCCTTGTGTACATCCCTCTCGCTAGTAGTGTCCCATACCACCCTAAATGAGATAAAAGCGTGCTTGTCAGGCGTGAGTCATCATGATTTCGTGAGCAAGAGTGGGTTTATGCATGCCACCGTATTGTGCGCCTAGGATACCAATGTAACACCCACCTAGGATCCAACTTGTATATGAGACACGACACAAGCTCTATCCAGAATATAAGGGATTGGACTGTTGGGGGTAAAGGCATTTGTGCTTAGCCGCCTGTGTTAGTTACATTGACAATACCCGCACCGTGTATTAGTTACTTGCACACTTGTACACTACAAGTGGCAGACGCCCATTACTATCACTTCATTCTTTATTCTTTCAGTGATATTTGAATAAAGGAAAGGCTGGTCACACATTGTGACTATTGGAGTTCCCACATCTTGTGCGTGTCTCTCCCTTACTTTTGCTTCTTTCACCATAGCTTTTGCTTCCGCTCCATGCTTCCATTTTAAGGCTCACTCTCTTCAATTGGTATCAGAGCCATCTTCTCCGAGAGCTCCAAGCCCGACTTGGCATTGCTTCAGCTTGTGGGGAATACCTTTTTTAATGGCAACCATCGATTCTTCCATTCGAGGTGAGCTTGATCTCCCGCTTCCTCCAACTTGTATTGGCTTCTTCTAGGCCACGGGTAGACAAGTCCCCTGAGGTGCTTCCCCAACCCCATTCCCATCAGCAAGGTCAGTAAACAGGAGCAACAACAACAGCATGAATTGCGCCTGTTTTGCTGTTGCCCACTTCTTGACTCTCTTAGACATATTCTTCAGCTCCTGGCACTGCTCCTGGCACTTGGCAACCTTGTGGACTCTTCCCCGGCATTGGTCTTGTGATTCTAGGCATCATTTGATTGAAGCTCTTAGGATTAGCCATTGATTCATAGTTTGTGATGGTTTGCTGTTATACAGTTCAGCACTTACCTCATTGTTTGGAGGCTACTTATGCTTCTCGGGATGTCTATTTGTTGTTGGATCATCTGGGGATGTTATACCAATGTATGGGAATGCTATGGGACTGATTTGAGTATTCATTTACTTAGTTTTACAGAGATTTTTTAACTGCTGTAATAAGCAGGGTTGAATATTATTTTAACAGGGATCTTGTATGTCTATTTCCATTGGATACTTCCTAAGCACTTTGGATGCTACATTGGGTATACCATTGATCTTACATACTTGGTTATGCTCTTAACATACTCTTGAGCTGAGATTAGAGCTTTGACTCTTGACCTTGGTTGTCATTCACTGCTATGTATGGTCATTTGATGCTATAGTAATAGCTTTGCAAGTTACTTGGGTCGGATGCTCCCGGATAAAAACTACTTGGATCTTGGATGTATGGATACATTCCACATGATGTTTTGAGCTTTGTTTGTTCATTTGGCATTCGACTTTTGTTCCTGTGGGAGTTGTTGCTGCTACTTGATACTTGGGTGTTACATTGAGCATTTGGTTATGCACTTGAGCTTGAGGGTCTTACAATGAGACCGTGGGACTTGGTGACATGTACTCGCTCTCTTCATGCTTTATGTACGCAATTGATGCTTAGTGGGCTGATCTAACATTGCTTTTGGGCCAGTATCTATCTTTGTCACGCTGTTGTCAATGATGTGTGTATCTTGGTTCGCTATGTATTGAGCTTCCGTTACATTGCTTAGTCCGTTGTGCCTTTGGTAGGTCTCTTTTGTTACGCGTTATGCATGATGGTTATGCCTATGGGATGTATCTCAGTCTGACACACTGATCCTTTGATAGTTCTCGGTGCCAATCGCATATTCACTCACTACTACTTGTAGCTATTTCTTGGAAGTTGCAGTTTATCTTATATCAGTGATTGGCCGTCTTTGGCATTGATTTCTTACTGTTGTACTTCATTTTTGGCATGCTGTAATTGTAGTTTACTGCATTGTTTATGCGAGTAGTCACCTTCATTTGACAATCTTTTGCATCTAGTTTGTGGTTAGCTCATTACTTTGGTAGTTTCCCTTGTTTTCAGCTTGATCTGGTAGAGGTTTTGGGGCTGAATTGCAGGTTATTACAGCAGCTTGTTTTGCCCTTTTGTACATTTGCTTGGTCTTAGTATGGCTGGTGGCTCCAATGATAGTGCTATCTTTAATATTGACAAGTTGGATGACACAAATTACAGCTATTGGAAGCCCCAAATTTGGCAAGTTTTAGTGTAGAAAATGTAGGTCAAGCCTTTGAAACATGAAAGTGTTAAGCTTGAACGTATTCATGCAGAGGATTGGGCTAAATTGGATGGGCTATGTAAGTCCATCATCATTTTGTCCCTCTATAAGTAGGTTTTCTATAATGCTGTCTCTGATGGGTAGTCCGCATGGGACTTATGGGATATAAGATTTGCAAGGTCTATGACAAGTAGAGTCCCACTTCTCATATGTATTGGCTGAAGCAACTCATGGACCTTCACATGAAGGAGAACACTTTCATGTCAGCTCACTTAAATAAGTTTCTTTCTATTCTCAGTCATTTGTCTTCGTAGGGGATTGAATTCAATGGTAATCTTCCCCTTTATTCCTCTTGGTTACACTGTTTGAATCATGGGATATGTTTCTGTACTACTATGTGTGTAAACGTGCTTATAGATGGGCTAAAGTTATAGGACGTAGAGGATGCACTCTTGAATGAAGAGGTTAACAGAAAGAATGTCGATACTTTTTGCACCTCTCATGCTTTGACGATTAGAGGCAATAATGGTAGGAGTGGTAATGACTCTCATGGGAGAGACTCTCAACAGTCTCATTCTCAGTTACGTGGATAGTCTTGCAGTAAGTCTCGTGACCGTAAGTCCTCATTGACTTGTCATTATTGTGGGAAAGCAAGACATATTCGGCCATAGTGCCATAAAATGCGCGAGGATAAGTGCAAGGGTAAAGTACATGATAAAAATGATGATCGTAGCATTGTCCCTAGCAAGTCTAGCATTAAGATTGAAGAGATTAATGTTGCGTAGACTGATTTTGATGATGATTTCATACTTATAGCTTTTTCTCTTGATACTTCATAGCTGACTAATTCTTTGTCAAGGTATATTTAGAACTGATTGATAGATTTAAGGGCTTCCTTTCATGTGACTCCTCATAGAGAGTGGTTCCATTTCTATCGTAGTTTGACTAGATCTCTTTGTTTGGGTACTGACCTGGCATTAGAGATTGTTGATATAGGTGATATTCAGCTGCAACTTGGTTCAGGTAGCGCATTTACTCTCCATGATGTACGTCGTGTACCGACTCTCACAAAGAGCCTTATCTTTGCTAGTACTTTGGATGTTGCAGGTTATATAGTTTCTTTTGGTGATTCCTCATAGAAGAATACTCGTGGGAATCTTGTCATTGCACGTAGTGCTAAGTTCAATACTCTCTACTCCTTGCTTGTATCTAGGTAAATTGACCATGTTTTGGTAGTGGATGCAGTTTCACATGTATCTCTTTGGTATTGTCGCCTTGGGCATATATCCTTGAAAGGAATAAAAATGCTTACTTGTTTGTAGTATCTTCCGTCCCTTGACTATAAGTTCTTTGTGTCTTGTGATCATTGTTTATATGGCAAGTAGACATGTAATATATATAAAAAGTTTGGTATGATATACATGGATGAGCCTTTGGCTCTTGTTCATTTGGATGTATGTAGTCTCATGCCCTACAAGTCATTAGTTGGGGCAAAGTATTTCATTATCTTTATTGATGACTATATGCATAAGGTTTGGGTATATCCTATTAAGTAAAAATCCGAAGTTTTAGCTTCATTTCAACGTTGGCTTGCTTTGGTTGAGAACCGATTTGGGTTGAGTAGTTTTGTGATGAAAGGCGTATTAAGTGTCAGTTAACCATCTTGTATACCCCACCCCAGAATGATATGGCTGAGTGCATGAATATGATAATTCCAAAGTGAGTCCATAGTATGCTTAGCTAGGCAAGCTTACCATAGCATTTTTGGATTAAGAGGGTTACTATTGCTGTACGCTCCATAAATCGGTTTCCATGTATTGCTCTTGACTATTATGTTGTAGAGGAGGTAAGATTTGGAAAACCTCCCTCATATACTCATTTGCGTATCTTTGGTTGTGAGGCTTTTTGCCATGTTCCCAAGGACAAAAGCAATAAGCTCGATCCTAAGTCTAGGAAATGCATCTTTCTTGGTTATGGAGATGTAGGTGAGATGGACTATTGCCTATGGGATCCGCAAGCTCCGAAGGTTATCCGTATCTATGATGTTGTTTTTCATGAGGAGAAAATGCATAAGTACCTTAAGCATGTCGTGGAGATATGCAGGATGATATTTTAGGAGGAGTCTCTTGCTACTATACAACTAGCTCGACAGCCTGCAACATCGATTGATGCTTCAGTGGCCCAAGTCCCTAATGCTCCATAGGCTGTATAGATCCAATAACTTGTTTCGAGGCAGTCTACTAGAGATAGACGACAGCTTGCATGGTTTGAGCCCTCTATGGATTATGTTACGGTGATAGATGCTAGTGAGTCTTTTATCCATGATGAGGCCATGTGCAAAGGTGATAGTCATTCTTGAAAGAGGGCCATCTAGTTAAGAGTATAACTCACTGTAGAAAAATTAGATGTGGGATTTGGTTCCTTTGTTTAGTGGAAAGCGTCCTTTGCTATGCAAGTGGGTGTACAAGTTGAAAAGTACCCATGGATACCCCAAGCTGGCATACAAGGTTGGATTGGTTGCTAAGGGTTTGAAGCAGGAGTATGGTTTGGACTTTGATGAAGTCTTTTCTCTTGTTCTAAAGATGACTATCTAACGCTTGGTATTGGCTTTGGTTGCTCAGCTTGACTTGGATCTTCATGAGATGGATGTAAAGATAGCTTTTCTTCATGGGGACTTGCATGATGAGATTTACATGGAGTAGTGTACGTACTTTGTAGAACTTGGCAAGGACCACCTAGTGTGTATATTAAGAAAGAGTCTTTATGGCCTTAAGTAGACACCTAGGGAATGGTATCACAAGTTCGATGCTTTTATGCATTTACAAGGATATTCCGGTGGTGATATGGATGCGCATTTATACGTGAAGAAGGCTCATGATGATAGCCTTATGATTTTGATCCTCTATGTGGATGATATGTTGATTGCTAGGAGTTCTCATGACGAGCTGGATGCCTTGAAAGGTCAGCTCAAGAAGAGATTTGAGATGGACATGGGAGAGAACCTTACGTATTCTTGGGATTAGTATTATGTGCGATCGCTCTAAGGGGCTCCTTTACTTGTCACAGTAGGAGTATATCCAAAAGATCCTTGAGTAGTTTTATCTACAGGATGTTAAGCCTATTGGCTATCCTATCTTCTCATGTGAAGATTAGTCAGGCCGATTGTTTGTAGTTTCATGAGTAGAAGGCCGAGGTAGCTATGATCCCTTATGCATCCGTAGTGGGCAGTTTGATATATGCCATGATAGCCACTCGTCCTGACATAGCATTTGCAGTAGGAGTTGTGGCACACCATATGGCTACACCTAGCAAATGGCATTGGGATGCCGTCAAGGGTATCATGAGGTACCTGAAGGGCATAACAAATATGTGCATCTATTATGGTGGCTAGGATACAAGAGTCGTGGGGTACACGAACTCTAATTATGTAGGACATGCAGAGAGTAGGAAGTCCACCTTTGGCTATGTCTTCACCTTTGTTGGAGGTGCTGTTTGTTGGATGTCTAGGGTGTAGAAATGCATGGCCCTATCTACTATAGAGGTAGAGTATGTTGCAGTCACTGAGGCTTGCAAGAAGGTTCTCTAATTAGACCATAGTTACTTGGAACGGGGAACGAGAACGGGAATGAGACCCCTTGGAATAGGGGGAACATCCAAGCTCGGGGAACGGGAACGACACATGTCTTAAGTGTCCCAAATATGCCCTGCATGACCCAAATTGCCCCAAAGAATGTCCCTCTAATTGCCCCAATACCCTTCAATGCTCCAAATTGTCCCAAATGTCCCAAAATTGACTTGATTACCCCCATAGCTCCAAATTTCCTTGAATTGCCCCAATTATCTGAATTTCCCTTGAAATTAGACAATACAAATGGATGATTACCTTGGAATTGAAGATAGGCTGAAATTTGATTGTGATTTGTAAGACTTGATAATGCATCAAATTTGAACTTGCATGGATCCCTGATTGGCTTGTGGGTTGTCTTGACACTTTGAATCTTCAACCATATATATATATATATATATATATATATATATATATATATATATATATATATATATATATATATATATATATATATATAGAGAGAGAGAGAGAGAGAGAGAGAGAGAGAGAGAGAGAGAGAGAGAGAGAGAGAGAGAGTAGTGCGTGCACATTGGGCAATGCCAAATGGAGATGGGTGAACATGTGGTAGGAGTGTGACACAAGCAAAAAGAAAAAATTGAAAAAACGTCATTTTTTGGTCAAAAGGCCTGGAACGGCCGTTTCAAGTAGGGAACGGCAGGGGGAACGGTAGGGAATGGTAGGGAATGGCAAGGAAGGTTCCCTGACCGTTTCACTTCCTCGGAGGGTTTGGAACGCGTTAGGCCGTTCCTACAGGCCGGAATGGTTGTTCCCTATTTCTATGAATTAAACCATCTTGTGGTGGCAGACCTTGGCATTACTGATGAGGTCCCTACATTGCATTTGAATTCTACGAGTGCTATTTAGTTGGCTAAGAATTTGGTCTTTCATGCAAAGATGAAGTATATTTAGGTGCATTATTACTTTATTCGAGAGGTTGTTGAGGACAAGTCCATTGAGCTTGTCAAGATCTCAACAGACCAAAATCTTGCAAATTTGCTCACCTAAAGTCTCAGCGGAGCATTCTGCCTTCCTTAGGAAGTTGATGGGCATTGGATGAGATGATGTCTTTCCTTATCCTGATATACTTATGTACATTTGTACTATGTCACTTTTTTCTTCTTCTCTCCTCACTAGGGACACATTCGTCTTTAAGTGGAAGGTGGTTGGGGTAAAGGCACCTATGCCTAGCCTCCCGTTGTGTATTAGTTACACCGACAATACCCGCACTGTGTATTAGTTACCCGTACACCTCTATACTACAGGTGGCGGGCATCTATTACTATCACTTCATTCTTTATTCTTTCAGTGACATTTCAATAAAGGAAAGGCCGGACACACATTGTGACTGCTGGAGTTCTCACTTCTTGTCTCTCTCTTTCTTACTCTTGCTCCTTCCACCAAAGCTCTTGCTTCTGCTCCGTGCTTCCACTTCAAGGTTCACTCCCTTCATGGATCTCATGCTTAGCTCCTAACCATAGAGCCAAATGGGCTCATCCCTGAGGGTGGGAGCTAGTAGCACTCTAGGTCACGACCATGTCTCAAGAATTGGCGTCCCATACCACCAACTCACATCATCTTGGTATATGGACAGTTTGGCCTATGGGCCAAGAGTCCAAGAGTGGTGATCACACAATGATGTGTACAATAGGGCCTTGAGTCTTATAAATGGGACCTAGCTGCCCTAACCTCGAAGTGTCCTTAGTGCATTTGCACTAAGTCGCTTCATGATCATTGTGACCAATGCCGCTAGCGCCCATCTGGATGTCCAAGGATGTAACACGGTCTCTATAGTAACTTACAATAGGAACTTGCACAATGGAAGGAGCAATAGAGAAGGGTTTTGATTCATACAATCAAAAGGACATTATGAACTTGACACTGGGCTTGGTTGTGATGAAGACGAGGGTTCGCTAGTAGTGTTGAATGTGGTATGTCCTCCTTGATTGGAAACCCTAAGAGCTCTTTCTTCTCTGATAAGAAAGGGTTCTCTAACTCTTACACTCAAAAGAGTCTCGAGCATTCCTTTTCAATCTAGTACTCTTCCTCTTGTAAGTACTTCTAGTATTCTCCCTCGCTATACCTGTAGCCATCCCTGCCTGTTGCCACCTCCACTTGCCTGCTGTCATTTCAACATCTGACCTGCTGCCATCTCTGCCCAGCACCCGTCACAATCTCTGCCTGTCCCCACCTCTATCTGCCTGCTGCCAGCCCTGACGCCAGCCTCTCTGCATGTTGTCCTTGCATTCTTCCCCCCAGTATGTTGCATTTTCAGTTCTCTCTCTGTCTAGCATATGTGTTCTGCTTAGCCCTTTCCTGCACATTTCCAGCAGCTGGGTCTTTTGGTCCAGCCCTCTTATTCTTGCGTTTTCTTTCAGCTCTCTTCAATGTCTATCTTGTGCTCTTCCTGATTTGGCCAGCTCAAACTTTCTGTTTCCTATGGCCAGGGCCAGCCCATGACTTCTGTCAGTTGCTCCAGCCTTTTCGTGAAGGATTCCATTCATGAACAAGATGGACAGGGTAGAAATTGAGCAGTTGATTACCAACTACATGAACAAAATGGAAAAAGAAGTACAGCGCTGTAATTACAGTGAACAAGCAGCTTGTAGAAAGTATTGAGAAGCTTGAGATGGAGTGTGTCTTGCTCAGAGTGAGAGTGGCAGCTCAAGATCAAGAGAGAACAATCCTAAAGAACAAACTGGAGGAAGTGTAGGCCCTAGATTAGAAGAGGTAGAAATACAACCAAGCATTGTTGAACAACTCATCAAGTCAAGGAAGAGGTGCATCATCTCTAGGAGGAATAAAGGACTACTAAGGTGGCTGCTTCTTAGGTGGAGGTACTCAAGAAGACCCAGAAGCAAGTGAAAGAAATGTAGCAATGTATACAAGTGGTGAAGGAAGGTAAAAGCCAGCTCTCAAACCACCCATCACCACCCTCATTGATGATAGCTTGGAAAGCTACAAGCACTACATGTGTGAGTAAGAGGGTCGAAAGTACATGACAGTGTGGAGGAGGACACCAAGGATCTTTACATGAAGATGGGTATCAAGGAGACTCTAAACGGATCAGCTTGGAGGTTAGACAAGAGAGTAGATAACTGGAGTGGAATGGGGAAGAGCTTGAAAGAGTGTGCCCTCATCTTATGTTTTCCCACTATGGAGGGTACGAAAAATTTCTTAGCACAATGTAGGGCATTGAAGGGAACAGGTGTATTCTCAGTAGATGATTTTACATCAACTCAGTTTGCTCACGTGAGAGAATGCATGCCCAGAATCAGGGCAGCTAGGAAAGAGGGTAAGATAGCTTTCTAAAGAGGTGGGAGAGTCGTAGTCTTGGAGAAATATGCCAAATGATAGTACAAGACCTATAGGACCAGCTTGAAAGTTGCAGTTTTAGGGTCCTCGTAGCATGTTACCAACCATAAGTGACTGGATACGGATGGGGGTTAGCACACAAGATGGAGAAATGTATTGAGCATGTAGTCATGGTTTGGGTAGTTCAGTAGTTTTGTTTAGGGAAGAGCTATAGTGAGTGATTCAAATAGTTCGTCAAGATGAGCAAGCTAAGTATATGTGGATGAGTGTATGAGGTGAGGAACACACTTTATACATGTGCATACACTGCCTTCCCCCTATGATATCCTGATATGCCCCACCCAAGGGGTAATCACCATATACAATCGTGGATCAGGACATTGGGAATTACTTGAGGGAGGGAGATGCTATTTATTTGGGGACTTTATAGCCTTTAACGTTAGGACTGCTTGCCACCAGGTTTCTTTCTTCGATACATAGGAGCAGGATTTGGAGGAGCTGCGATGGAGTGGGTTCCACATGATGTGGGAGAATATAGAGTAATAGGAGATTCCTTATTGAGATGGCCATGACATTTGGATTAGCCATCCTCAGTGGCCTAGCTAGATATCCTTTGTTAGGTGCATTCACATGCTACCCCTATTGGCATGGTGCCAACATGGTGGATTATGTACTTGCCTCTTCCATGCTTATTCTCAATGTTCAGGATTTCACAATCTAATTGAGCCTTCAACTGACCATGCTTGCTCATCGTTCGTAGTGGACTTTTGATTCATATATGTACAGATCCATTGTACAGCTTACTAGTATATGAGATATTACTTTTTGAGAGAGATCAGAATATCTACTTGGTGGAGACATTCAGATTGCTATATGATGTCAACCCCAACATTCCATTGTTTGAGCTGACATAGCAGTTTGGTGAGGCTTTGCATGCAACAGCAGGTGTAGCTTTTCCATACTCATAGTCCACACAACAAGCTTCATCCCTTTTGATACCTTGGAACAATTGGTATGATGATGAGGGCCGCGAGCTCATGTTGAGAGGGGTGGCTTTAGGATCCACTACTTACAGGCAAACACAACTATTGTTATGACCCCTCCTATGGTGAAAAGAGAGAGCTTTCTTAGCCTAGTTGGAGAAACTTGTAACAATTGTTTTTAAGCTAGGATTCTAGGGAGGTTGGGTGTCTTCTTAGAGAACATTGTCCAACCGCATCCATTACATCTCTTGATACATGGGGGTAGTACACAGCCAGTATTAAACAATAGCAAGTCACCCTCCTCTCACAGACTCATTGGAACCTTGCTGATAGATAGTTACCTTCTTCACAAAGAGCATAGTTTGGGATGTTATTGATGGGCTTCACAAAGATAAGATACAGGATCAAGAGATATAGTGATAGGACTTCACATATATGTTTTAATAAAGCCATGTGTGAAGGCTTTCCAAAGAGTTGGAGCACTTACATTGTTGTGCATATTCTCAAGTCAGGCGATCCTACCTTACCTAGTAATTCTCAGACTATCATGATGGGCCACACTGGCCAAATTATATGCTCCATCCTTGAGGAGGAGTTGAGTCCATGGGCAAAGAGAGCCGGTTTCAAAGCACAAGGATAGGTTGGATTTAGGAGAGGCTTTTCGGCATTGGATCATATATTAAAACTTACAGCTATTATTGAGGAGGGCAGAGCCTAATGGAAACAGATTTACGACCACTTTGTGGATTTGCACAAAGTGCTTGATATCATTCCAGGAGCCAGATGGATGCATAGGCTATATGACATGGGAATACCAAGAGAGCTCATTTGGGGGATTCCGACATTATATGAGAGGATGATTGGCAGAGTATAGACATTTGAGGGTTTATCAGCTCCTTTCATTCCACCATTCGGGTTAACTCCAGGATCTTTCTGCAACATTATTTGGACTTTAAGTTGATGAGACCTTTGACTAAATATCTAGGAAAGGGGATAGAGGAGCTGAGCTGGCAGGTACTTGGATACCCCTCTTATTGTAAGCAATGACATTATGCTGATAGTAGCTGACCCTCCATAGGGGCTATAGAGAGTGCAGATGCACTATATTCATCTGCAGAGGACATTGAGCTTTTGGTCAACCTTGGTAAACCAAGGTTATGGTGTTTAATACCACCCCTTAGTGGAATAGGAGATAGGCACTAGTGTTTACCTATGGGCAGGAGCAGTATGCCAATTCTATACATATCTAGGAGCCTTATGGAGGACAGGTATGGGGGCGTAGCCTCTATAATCATAGTTGATCGGGGAGGTGTCAAGAAACAGTAGGGTTTGGAGAAACTTAAGAGTGTACAGAAAACATTGTTATGAAGGAAACTCAAAAGCATGGACAAGTGAAGAATAATGAACACTGAATCATGCTGAATGCTGATACAATGGAGTTGAGCTTGAAATAACCCTCAGCCAGACTGTCGCTAGGACCGGTGCTAAGGTTAGCAGAGCTTGGAAATGACTGCATTGTCCTTGCTAATTAGGCAGCAACACTTCTGGATGAAGATGCTATGTGTAGGGAGCAAAACATAGTCCTTTGGGGTAGTAGGATGTTGGAGAAGACACTAGAAGATGATGGACAGTAGTAAAGGAAGCAAAACAGAGTCATCGGGGGACTGTGGGAGATGGAGTGCTGTGCGAGAGCTGTAACCAGCAAAAACATAGAGGGACTGATCAGCTAAGCTGCCAACAGCTGTAGATGTGTTGCCAGCCTGTAGGAGACTTTCCAACAGCAAAATTCATGGTTCATGATGATGATGATGATGATATCAGACAGCAGGGTGGCTGCTGTCACAGCTCCAAATGCAGGGCAGATGGCAGCAGAACAAAATGCCTCAAGCTGAATGATGAAAATACAGGATAACTGTGCAGCATGATGAAGATCAGGAGCTTGGCAGCTGTTCTAGACAGCAAATGCAGATCTGTCCTGCACGAAAACAGGCCTTAAGCAGAAAGAATGATACTGCCAGGCGCCCACAGCAAATAGCACATGTAGATCCTCCACAAACTGAGATGTCATGCATCTTGGGGTGTGGACAGCAATGGAGAGTGTTGAGAGGGGAAGGAACTGACGAAGAATCAATGAGGTAGATGCAAACAATAATGCCCATGCTCTATTTATAGGCAGATAAGACTAGGCTATCTTGAGTGAGGCATGGACACTAATAAATGTGAAATAATACAAATAAAGCTATTTTGGGGCTGTAAATGGAGATCAAAATTAGGAATGTATGTAGTACAACAGTTTGTTAATACAGCTAATGACTTTGGTTGCTCACAACACCCCCTCTCAGGCCCAAAATGTGCCTTAAGAGGAGTGAGAGAGATGTCTTGTATGACTTTTGAACACAGTAGAATCTCAAAAGAAGACTAGGAAAAGATAGTTGATGATGAGGGTCACACCTGTAATCCAAGAAGTCCACGTGAAAGGAAACCTATTAAAAAGAACAATAGAAAAGGTGTACTGATGGTGCTCGAAACTCAACCTCAGGAGACAAGCCACTAGCTTTGGTGTCTCATTGTTGCTAGTGAGGATGTGAAGGCATGCTTGATCTTGGGCCCCCCTTGGGGAGAGGACACTACCTCCGACTCTATGCTAGGCTAGATGTGAAGGCATAGCTACCAAGTCATGGTTGAAACATCCAATGGCCTAATCTAGGTAAAACATGTAGATCTTGAGTGTCAATAGGTGAGAGGGAAGCTCAAGGCCAACCACCCCATGGCCCATCCAAAGGTGAATGAAAAATGAAAAGGCTTTTTGCCATGGTGTGCTAAGGATTACATGATGAGCAGTGGCACCCTTTGGAACTCAAGGAGAAAATCCCCCTTTGAAGCGGGAGGAATAGGATTCCCATTTGAAGACCCCGTGGAACCCCCCTTTGAAAGAGATAGGGAATCTAAAATCTCATGAATCATTGCCTTCCATGTGTTTGATGATAAAGGAAGAATTGTGGGTGTTGCTGAAGAGGGTATTTGAGGTTGCAACGGAATAGAGGCCAAATAGCTTCTAGTGGTGGCCTCTTGAAATTGAGTAGAAGAGGGATGGGGAGGGGTATCCCATATAATCTCCTCAATGCCCTCATCAAAGTCAGTGTCTGTGAAGTCACACCAGGGAGGAGTGGAAATGTGTAGCTCATATGGAACTAAGGCCAAATAGCATCTAGTGGTAGCCCCTTGAAATTGAGGAGAAGAGTGATGGGAGGGAGGGGTATCACATATAATTTCCTTGATGCCCTCATTGGGGTTGGTGTTCGTGTAGTCATACCAGGGAGGAGTGGAAATGTGCAGCTCCTATGGAGCCGTAGGTGGGCGATAGCCTCTCTCTCTCGGTGGAACAAATTGCGATGTTGAAAGAGTTGAACAATCTCTCTCGCTTTGGGAAGTGGATTGTCGAAAAGGTAATATCCAACAGTCTTTGTTTGTTGGTGGAGCTTGAAATTGAGGTTCATGGAAGTCAATGGACCCAAAGAAAGTATCTGATGTTGCAATGGAAGAGAGGCCAAATAGCTTCTAGTGTGGCCTCTTGAAATTGAGTAGAAGAGGATGGGAGGGAGGGGTATCACATAAAATCTCCTTCATGCCCTCATTGGAGTGTTCATCTAGTCATACTAGGGAGGAGTGGAAATGTGTCATGGATGGGTGATAGCCTCTATCTCTTAGTACGCCGAAATAGTTGAACAACTTCTCTCTCTATTGGGAGAGTGGACTGTCAAAAAAGATTTGTTGCGTCTATCTCCCTTCTCAACTCCACTCCTCTATGGCAGCCTGATACTCGTTGCAACACCTCGTCCGCCATCCTATACACCTCCTGCCATGTCCTGACGGTACGAGTTGGCCTCCCACCTAGCCCACTAGATGTGGGAACGCTCACCTATCTGTGCCCCTTCTCGATCTTTGACCTGGGGGTTCCAGATCACCGGCTGATGGTCTATCTCCTCCAGGCAGCTTGGGGGGCTCTGGATTAGGGTCTTGCGGAGACCCTGCCACACGCGGAGTAAGCTGCGAAGGAAAGGTGATATGGGGGGGGGTGATTTGGGCTGACGTGAAGATCCATCTCAGGGATGGCCTCCAGTCGCCGCCAAGCCCCGGTCTACAGTCCTGAAGGCCCTTCTGCAATAAAACCTTTCAGGTTTGCCCTCCTGGTATGAGACCGCGGACAACTAGCTTGCCCAAGAGGGCCATACTCTGATACTCTGGGTCTATGATCCCAAGCCCTCCCTCTGACCTATGTCGTATGATGGTTGCCTACGCCACCTTGGCCCTGGAATCCTTGGAACCATCAGACCCTAACCAAAGGAAATTCCGCACTAGGCAGCGAAGCTGCACTACGCACGATGAGGAGAAGCACCAACACGAGGCGATATACTAGACCGTCGCTAGGAGAACCTGGTTGACCACTAGGGTTCGTCCGGCTAGTGAGAGGCGAGCCGTGCTCCAGTAGGTTAGTTTCCTCCAAATAGAATCAAGGACAGGAAGAAAGTGCTAGGCAGGAGTGATGTCGAGTCCCACCTGGAACCCTAGGTACCAAACGGTTTGCCCTTTGCTCACCCATCTAAATCCTAGGTGGATGCCCCACTTTGTGCTAGAGTCCGGGTTTGTGAGGAAACCAACCGACTTTCGCCGGTTGATTTTCACTCCCGTTGCAGAACGGAATACGTTAAGAGCCAGCCTCACTCTCTCCAGCATCAACTCATCGTCCTCTATGTAGAGGGCTGTATCATCTGCGTACTTTGAGTCTAACAACTCAGTCTCCTCTCTCATTGGAAGTTGGAGGCCGCGTAATCCGCTCACATGTGACCTGAGAAAGTGAGACATCACCTTTGCGAAGAGAAGAAACAGGTAAGGGGCCAAGGGGCAGCCCTGTCGAACCGATCTCTCCAGACAAAACTCCTCTCCTCTCCTTCTGCCTACAAGAACCCTGCTGGTGGCCGATCTATAAAGGGCATAGACACCATGAATCCAAACCTGGGAGAATCCCAACCTCCCCATGGTGCCCTCTAGGAAATCCTAGTCCACCCTGTCATAAGCTTTCTCGAAATCCAAGAGTAGTACGGCCAGTCTCTGCCCACTATGTTGAGCCCACTCTGTCACCTCAAAGAAGGTAAATACATTGTCTAGGATGCTTCTATCTTGGACAAAGCCTACCTGTGTGTCATGGATAATATCCGGAAGCACGGGGCGTAGTCGCCTACCAATAATCTTTGCTAGTGCCTTATAGGCCACCGACAATAAGGTGATCGGTCTCCACTGGGAAATCTCCAACGGGTGTCCCCCTTTGGGGAGAAGACTAATAAGGCCTGCCAAGAGACTCCCTGGCATTTGTCCTGAAGTGAAAATCTCCTGGAAGGCCATCAATAGGGGGTCCTTCACCACTTCCTAGTAGGTAGTGAAGAAGGCCCTAGAGAGGCTATCCTCCCCCAGGCATTTCTGCCCATCTTGTGTATGGAAAGCCTCCTCTAGTTCCTTCTCTGTGAAGGGGGACTAGGAGGGAGCGTCCCATCTCCTCTGTGACGAGGGACGGGATGTGGTTCCATACCTGCTCTCTACATCTCTGTCCTCTAGTTGAAACTATCTCTTGCTGAAAGAGGTGGGTGTAATAGTTGGTGGCAATCTCCATCACCTCGTCTGGGCTAGAACGAGTCCTCCCATACTGATCCCGAAGGTTGCGTATCTGCTCTCCTGCGGTGCGAGGTTGGTGCACTTGGAAGAACTCTTTGCACATCGTATCCCCCTTCCGCGCCTAGAAGGCTGCTGAGTTTCGGAAAGAAAACTCCGAGCGCCTGTCCTTTAGGCCAGCAATGGCTGCATGCGCACGCACCTCCTATGCGTGGAGGGTGGGTCCCCTGGTGCCTCTTGTAATAATCTCTGTATGGCTGCAAGGTCCCGCCGGAGTGCTCTCTCCTCCTCCCAGCTCTGTTGCCTGGCCTGTATGGCTACCTCTCAGCAGATTCTACTCGACTTTGCTAGGACCTCTACAACCTCCAGTGCAATCCGGTCTCTCCTGCCCCACTCTCTGGTCCAAATCTGCTCAATCTGTCTCGTCACTTTCTCCTTCCTATAGATCGAGTCAGTGATCTAACAGGATCGTGTCTCTAGGGCAGATGCTAGGGGGTCAAGTGTCAGGAGAACCGGGCAATGGACAACGTGGTGCTTGCCAATTGCTCAATCTAGCCTCCACGAGAGCCTCCCCACTCTCCCACATAAAACTTGTCCAACCTCTCCAGTAAGGCTCCACCTAGCCGCCTGTATCCCCTGGTGAAGTCCAACGACCTCTCCCTCCTGTGGAAGGCAAGGTCTCTCCAGGTATCACGTGCTCCAATTGCTAGCAAGAAGACCTCCCATGCCTCCTGCTCCTTCCTAGCCATGCCCTGGTAGTTTTTGCCTTTTCCCTATAGGTCCTCCAAAGCCTCCAGATTGTTGAAGTCTCGTCCAACGATCCAGGAGTCCACCTCTGGGAGTCCATCCACGATCTCCACCCATAACCTGCTGCGTGCCCTAACCTTCGTAGGGGCATAGACATTGAGGACTCCAAGGCACGAGTCCCCAATATCCAGTCTGACCCATAGAACCCTCCCTGCTACTATCGTCCCATGGTCTCGTACACAAGCGGTGAGACTTGGGCCAATAGAGGTGCAAACGTCTCCACTCCTGCCGTAGGCACCTATGGCGTGCTCCTAGTAAGTGTGCGAGCTGCCCGGAAGCACCTTTCCTACCCGCTAGCCTGGGTGGGGGTGAGCTTGTGCTCCTGTAGAAGTAAGATGTTGATCCGTCCGGCCAGGGCAGGCTGCAGCTCCTGCCGAACAATCAACTTCCTAGAACCACGTGTCCCACTGTAGTGGATGCTATTCACATTCCAGGATGCTAGGTGTAATCTCATGGGGGAACTTGTGACTGACCAAACAGGCATCGGTTCGGTGTGGAGGCTGCAGATGAGGAGGAGAAACTGTGAGGCATGCACGTACGCTTTGCCGCCGGTCTGGACGGTGAGTTCTAGTCCCCCATGGTGGCCCTTGGCCGGACCATAGGGGTGATAGATGCTCCAGGTGGTACTATCAATGCATCTATCAGCCATGTTGAGAGTTGTGACTCGGTGCACTGGTAGAAACGGGCCGCCTGTGGGAGGGGCCACTTGATCACGTCCCTCGGAGCTCTCCACCGTGGAGGGGCTGGAAAGATAATGCTCAAGTGTGGGACCTTGGCACCAGCCCACCAATTAATGTCCATCATGCACCCAGGCCATTGCTGTGCAAACAGTGCTAATCCTTCATCTCCCATCCACTAGGAGATGTGATTTGCCACCTGACTCTTCGACTTCTCCTCTATCTGTGTAGTTTTCGACTCCCCTGAGTGAGAGGACTGAAGAAAAAAGGCATAGTTTGGTCCATCCGGTGGTGCTAGTAAATGGGCCTTGCTCCTCCTTGACTTATGAACCACGAAGATCCCCACCTCTAGAGGTAGTGGGAACTCTCTGCGCTCTGCAACTCTCAGGAAGGACCATGGGCCACTGCGGAAGAATTGTTGTGGCAATAGTTGTGCCTGTCTCGGGAAGGTGTGACGGACGGCAGGGGCGGATGAGCTGGTGGCTGTATGGGAGGGGGAGGATTGCTGGTGCGAGGAGGAAGTAGGTGTGTGTGGCTCATTGCCTCCTGTGGGAGGATTGGGGGTGAGGCTGGGAGGGACCACCTAAACCGGGTGCGGATTTGGGGGGGGGGGGTGCTCGGTAGGGGAGGTGGTGGGGGGTATGAGGATTGAGGGATGGTGGGATGGACAGAGATGCATGGCGGGTGTTGGGGGGGGGGGGAACTGGTGGCCTTGGAAAGGGGGGGTTGTGGGCCATGGTCAAATAGGGGGGGGGGGCATGGGATGTGGGGGGGTGGGGTGGGTGTGGGGGCTGTGGAAACTCAGGTGAAGTAGTTTGTGGCGCGGGTGGTGGATGTGGGGGGTTGCGGTCGTGTCGGGTGGGACGGGTAGGGTGTGTTGTGGAGTGCTCTGTCGAGGGGGCGTGGCTCCCCCCCTTGCTCCCTGTTGACGAGGCTGGGTCTGAGGAGCTGGCTGCGCCCCCCCCGCCATCGCCCTCTCTGTTGTCTCTGGACCCATGTGAAGCCATCAACGTCCACCCGCGGGCCCGACGGCGGAGCTGCCTTGGCCCCGAAACGGTTTTGACACACCGCGGACGGATTCGAGGTTACGGACGGAGGCAGCACGCCCGGGGGGGGGGGGGGGGGGGCAGCGGGCTATCAGGGCGGGGGGGACAGTCTCTCCAGTGCGGGTAGGCGCCGGGGGGGGGGGCAGCGAATTGTCGGGGCAGGGGGGGGGACTGTCTCGGCAGGCCGAACAAGCGGGGGGGGGGAGTGGCTAGGCGGAGGGGAAAAAGTCAGGTGGGGCGGGGCATTCACGACTAGGTGTGTAAGCAAGGAAGAAAACAGCCAGCCCGGGGGGGGGGGGGGGGGGGGGTGGGAGCTGTCAAGCGGGGGGAATAGACGGGGGAGAGGGCCAGTGAAACTGAAGGATGCGATCAGACAGGGCGGGAGGGAGCGATCTGATGGAGCGAGGGGGTGCGAATGATCTGGGGGAGGAGCGATTAGATGGAGCGGGGGGAGCACGCGATGTGACGGGTGCCGAGCGAACTTTTTTCCCAATGGGACTTATTGCCTCCTGAAGTCTTAAGAGCCTTATTTTGCTTGCAAAGGCTTAGTGCATGACGTATGTGTCTTACTGTCTTTGTTGGCAAGAATAGCGAGGTGGCAAAAGGAGTGCCGGGGTGGAAGATGCATATACTCCGGTGGTGTAGGGAGCAAAGGCCAATGGTGATGGCCTTTGGTGGTGTGACTACTCTTGCCATAGTAGGAGCACCCAATGATGTGTGACTTTGTCTTTGGAGAAGGCATAACACCACTGTGTTAAACATCCAAAGGGAGGGTGGGAAGGAGAAGATGATGGTATCCCCTTGATATGGAATTTGAGAGTGTTGCCGACCCCACAACCTTTGTTTGCCTTCACTGATGAATAGTATCTTTAGCTCTTGGAGCACCTCTACTTTGATACCATGTCAAGAAATGGTAGGGTGTGTGGGGTGAGAGAGACAGACAGAATGTATGACAAACATTGCGACAAAGAAAACTCAAAAACATAGAAGCATGAATAATAGTGGACACTAAATCATGCTAAATGATGATATAATGGAGCTGAGCTCAAAGTGAGCCTGAGGGAGACCATGTCTCTAGGAATGGTGCTGAGGTGACTGGAGCATGGAGATGCTGCACTATGGATGAAGATGCTCTCTGCAGGGAGTGAAACGCAGTCCCTTGGGATGTTGGAGAAGACACTAGAAGATGATGGACAGCAGTAGAGGGAACAAAATGCTGTCCTCAGGGGCCGCTAGAGATGGAGTGCTGTGTGATAGTTGTAACCTGCAAAAATGTAGAGGGACTGATCAGCGATGAAGTTGTCAGCAGCTGTAGATGCCTCGTTAGGCTGCAGGAGACTATCCAGCAGCGAAATGCAAGGTTGAGGATGATGATGTCAAACAGTAAGGCAGCTGCTGTAACAGAATCAAACATGGAGCTGATGGCAGCAGAATTGGGTGCCTCAAGCTGAAAAATGAAAACACAGGGTAACTGTGAAGTGCGATGAAGATTAGATGCTGGGTGGCTGCTCCAGACAGTGAACACAGATCTGTCCTGCAACAAAACATGCCGCTGGCAGAGAGAATGATGTCACCAACAAGAGGAGAAAGTCAGATCAGCTGGTCAGACAGGTCTGCCCTCTGAAAATGCTGCCTGATAGATGATTGAACGGGGTGCCAACAGCAGATAGCACATGTAGATCCTCCATGAACTTAGATTTCCTCCATCTCGAGGTGCTGACAGCAGTGGAGAGTGATGAGTGGTGACAGAATTGGTGAAGAATGAAAACGCTAGATGTAGACAATAATGCCTATGCCTTATTTATAGGCATATGAGACATTGAACTATCTAGGCTGGTGTTGTCTTTGGTGGCCGTGGATACTAACAAATGCCAATAATACAAAGAAAGTATTTTTGGGGCTGTAACTGGAGACCAAAATTAGGAATTAATGCAGTACACTTGTTTTTTAATGCACTTAATACTTTGGTTGCTCAACAGGAGGTCCATGGTGTCCATGATTTCTAGGATGGTTAGATTCAAGGCTTCGGTCCCACGCGAGATCATCAGAGTTGAGTTAGAGGCTTCCCCAATTGTGGTGGAGGCTCTTGCCAAATTACTATCATTCATACGTTGGTTGTGGAAGCTATCCAAGACAGAGAATTGCATGGTTGACCCTTAGGTCTTTAGAGTAGCGCCACCCTTTCAATACTGTCTTGATGCATTGTCTCTCACTTTTGAGTCACACAAAGATGGCAAAATCATCAAATAAGACCTTATTTGGTTGGATACTAGGAGGACATTGCTGACACTAGTACATGAGTTGGGGACAAAAGCTTTTTATCAAGAGCATATCTCCACACTAGAAATGATGGCTTTATTGTTTGCCTAAGCTACATGGCCACCCACCTTTCTCATGGGGTTGGGCTATTGGCAACTTGGGCAGTTCTTCAAACCAACTGGAGATTGAGGCTGGTAGATATACATCCATACCTCTTGAGGAGTGCATATGCTAGATTTGTTAGCTAGAGGTAGAGACAAAGGAGCATTACATCTGCCGTTGTTCAAGGTGTTTTCAATGTATGTTTCAAGGCAGTTTTGGGCTGTTGTTTAGAGTCATGGATTATTCTAACCAAGTATATTTTGGCACCTCTCTCTTGGAGATACAAGGGCTTAGAGAGACTTTTCTTTGGAGTAGGGCACTTCATCAAAATCTATAATCACAAACAAAATATCTGTGAGAAAATTCATAGTAAAATTTTAAATCTTTCAAACAACACCGAAATAATAAATGTGCTATTGGACAAGAAATAAATAAATTATTGAGCACACTTTGAGGATCCACCAAGTTTCAAAGTGTGCACAACTCCCAAATTTAACAATACAGATGCTTAACACAAATACCGCAAAATTAATTGTCAACGAAAATCCATGTGTGCATAGTAGCCTAAATACCTGAAAGGGCAGGTATCTTGTTAAATTTTGAATGAAAAGAGTCAAGCCTTAACCTCTTGACATTCCCCTGTTTAATTTGGATTGTTAGTCTCTATTTGATGGTTTGCATCTTAATAGGAAGTGCACACATGATTTTTTCATCGAGCATATTAAGGGTGTAGAAGAAAAGTAGAATAACATTTAAACTGTTTATCATAAAAGTTGTTGATAGGGGCAGTGATATCCAGGTTTCACCAAGTGAATAGTGAAAGCTTAACCATTGCTGTTAACCTTTGGTGGCCTTCGTCAATATCAATGGCATTGGGTTCCCACATGGATGGTTATTATCTCCGTCGAATAGTTAGCAGGTAACATGCATTCTTGATGTAATAACAAAATAAGGTTCTGCTTTTAACTATGCTCTATGATGCACTATCAATCGTGAGATTCAAATTATTGATTCAATCCAAGTTTCTGCAACTCATTGTTTTTTCCCTGCCTTACATTGCTCTGAAGCAGTCTTTTGGATCGCGAGAAGGTACAACTTTTGCACTGAACAACATTATCAAACACACTTCTTCAAGTGGTAAATCACAAATTTAGATGTAGGAAGGCCTCACTTTCTCTTATTTTGTCAAGTTTCTCTCAGAAAGGGTATTCCATTTGTAGGAGCGGATCATCAGGTTCACATGTAAGAAAGCAGGAGATACCGAAGCTCACAAGCAAGAAAGTTCTAGTTCTAAGTTTAATCAGGGATATTGTCCTGCAAGATCAGACCCTGTGAAAGGGACACAAAAGAGAACTACACACAGTGAGAACAGAGAACTAGAAAAACAGTTTGCCTTTGAGCTTTTGACCCCATTACAAAAGTGTTGTCTTCAACATCTTTGTACATATTCCAACAGTAACACTGCACCTGTCCAAGAGGAGCAAACGCCCACCATAGGCCACAGTAGGTCATTAAAAGGTGATGATGAGGGGGGTGGTGAATATGTTGGTCCAAAGTCAGCAGGTCAAAGCCCAGGCAACCAAGTAAGGGAGCCCTTGATCGGATTGCTGGAAAAGGATGTTGCGGCGGAGGCTTTCAGCATCCTCGATCCTGTGTCCTTGAAAGAATTGCTGCTAGTGATGGTGGTAAGTACAGTTGACCTGCTTTAGAGTCCTCCATTGAATCTATAATTTAGTTGGCAGACATATGTGTTTTTCTGAAATACGGATTTTTTAAAACAGAGAAATGAATTTAACAGTTATATATGTTATACCTTGACTTTCATATCCTTGAGAACCCGTTTTTCCCAGATTCTTCAAGGACACATTTCAGTGAGGGTTTTTTCATGTGCATAATTAAGGCAAAATTGAAAGTAAACTAAAACAAACTCAACCAAGAACTTGGATGACTCTAGATACCATCATACTGACATCCGCAGGATTTTCAGCTTCCAATAGCAATAGAATATTAACAGCGTGGTGTGTTAGAGTCAGCAGCTCTCACTTTTGCAGCAGTTGGATTCTAGCGAATAATTAATGGAACTTAATGAATCCCCATTGAGTCAGCAGTTATACAATTTGCAGCAGTTTGACAACAGGAATAAGGCTTAAGCAGTAAAAGTTGTTGAACCACTAGTTTTAGGATTTGCAATTAATCTCAATTATCATGGATTAACCCTTCATTTAGGCTCCTTAAAAGAGCCCCGAAAAGCAATTAATGATATATTATTATTATTAAATGGCTTATTGTTGGCAGCACGCCAAATGCGCCCCAAATCCTCTATACATGGGAGTCTATGTGATTGCATCCTTTATTCCATTCATTCTAGCTAGCAACTTTCAGCTCCCTCATTGCCCGCTGCTACCCACACCCCTTCCTGGAGGATGTGTGAGTTCATACAGCTTTGATTGCTGCCTCTTGCTGTCTACACAGTCTACCAGCCAGGTGACCTGATTTCAAAGAGCTTCTACCGTATTGCCTTTATCAGATATCCATCACCCAGCTGCCTATGACCTGTTCCATCACCCTACGTACCTGTGTTTTTCATCTGTTTGTTGCCATCCACTGTTCCTGGTCTTGCCTTCTGCCTCTCCAGGTCTGCATGTACCCTCATAGGCTACTACATGCCTATCCTGCATGAGAATTGCATCAATGCTATCCCCATATGTATCACTATGTACCACAAAATGTTTTTCAGCCAATCAAAACTGAATTGGAAGTAAGTTTTTCCTTCAACTGATTGAAGGGTGCAATTTTTTTCTAGCCCATCTAAATTTTTTTTTCTAGCCCATCTAATTTTTTTTTCGTAGCCCATCTAAAAGGCACTGCTTACTTTGGCAAGGCATGATGGGGAGAGAGAATCTTCAGAAAATGGTGGATGAACCTCTTGTAGTAAGAACATAACCCAATGAAATTCTGAACATAATGCAAATTCCACAAATTTAGCCAACTATTAATGGTCTCCACTTTAACTATATCCATCCTAACACCATCCTTAGAGATGGTGCACCTCAAAAAGTGAATCTCCTTCAAGAATTCACTCTTCTTGTCATTAATTATTACAATTGATGCTTGAGAAGTTCTTGAAAAATCATACCCAAATGCTTTTTATGCTCAGCTTCATTCTTTGAATAAACACTGGCATCATCAAAGAATGTCTCCACAAAAGATCTGTGTTGGCAAAAGATCCTGTTATCATTCGATTGAAAGTTGTTGGAACATTAGTAAGCCCAAACGGCATCATTAAAAACTCATACAAGCCAAAGGTTATCTTGAAAGGCATCTTAGGCTGATCTTCTTTTTGAATGTGTATAAAATGATACTGACTTTTCAAATGCATCTAGTTGAATATTATAGATCCCTCAAATTTGTCAAGGATATCATCTATCCTTGGAGTAGGAAAACAATTCTTGATGGTATTCTTCTTCAAGGCACGGTAATCAATATATATGTGCCATGAACCATCCTTTTGGATCAAAAGAATAAGAGGAAAAAGGGGATGAGCAAGGCTGAATCGGCCCCTTATCCAATAAGTCCACTTCAAAATTTCTTTTGGTTTGGGCTGAATCTGTATGGTGGCCAGTTTGGTGGATTACTGCTGCGAGAAATCAGTCCTATCCTTATTCAACTTAGACAACTGAATTTCAGCGTCATTTTCACTCGTATTCCTAAACATTCTCTAGCACACACCCACCCATCCACCAACCCCCCCCCCAAAATTTTCTGTTGTACATGTCCAAATTCCTACAAATCTGTTGCCTTTAATTGTCTCGATGTCTTCACCTCCACCTCAAAGCTACTAGTGAGCCACATGTTACAAAACTCCCTGAATTGTACCCAATTCTTTGTGCTTTTTTGTGAACTACAAGATTAATGCACCATTGTTGTGTAGTCCCCTTGAGGGAAGTAGATGCTTTGCACCTTGGATCCTTAGTGTAGTTTCCACCTTAATAGACTATGTCAAAGTGCTGAATAAAGGTCAAGCCTTCATCATATCATGCACACTAGGAAGGTCTCAAACTTTATTGATAATCCTCCTTTGTAATCTTTAGCTTTATCCCTTAGAGTGAGATTTGTCATAGATAGGTGGCTGCTCGGATTGCTTTCGGCGGCAGGTGTTCAAGGACATATTGCCAGAATCAAGGGTCTCTTGCATTGGCAGTTACGTCTTATCCACTATGCTGATCTTCTCCCTTGGGAGAGGATTTAGTCTTTTGGCATACGGCAATCTTCTCTGTTCCATTGCCATGACCTTGTATCATTTTGTGCATATAGTCATCCTACATCTTGTGATCTTGCAATCTTGTACTTTTTTCATAGTTAATACAATTACCTATTACGGGGAAAAAAAAGATAGGTGGCTGCCAGAATCCAGGCTGATTTGCATTGGTAGCTTCGTAGCAAGACATAGGTGCTGAATTCACATTTCTGGATGCTGGTATTATCATACTTGTACATGGGGCTGCATCGCAACCTGAAAACCTGGCTGAGTGTCCAATTTCCATACATAACATTGTGTGGATTAGCTTGGATACCAGCAAACAGATTCCCTTGCAACCCTATTTGTAGACCACCACTAGTGACTTGGCCAGCCTGAACATTGGCAGCCACAGCCTGAAACACAAAGTCCCTTCCAAAATAACTTGGACTTATAGATGGTGGCTAAACTGCTTGCTGCACCTGCTGCACTTGCTAAAAGTTACTATCGTGTCCACGCACCTCAGCATCAAATGCAAAAGAAGAATGCTGAGCTGGAACATGCTGCATTATTGACCCCATTTGGCTGCTGTCGAACAACAAACTAAAATCTAGTGAGTTGTCTCCCAGCCACACAAGGCTCCTGAATTGGTGTATCTTGCTGTGTCTCCTTTGTTTTGAAGAACCCAACAATGCTTAGGATTCTTCATAAGCTGCACAAAAGTATCCACTGCTGTAGAGAGTTGAGTGAACCTGATAAGTGCAGTAAGTAGTTGTGCTTTGAATAAAGCATCATCATGTGCATGAATCCTTATGGTCTCCCTAGACCCGGAAACAACATCATGACTTGGTACATTATCCATTTGATCTCCATATGCTAGAGAATGATGATCTGATACATTTGTACATCTTTTGCATTGTAAGTGCAAGGAAGAACGTGAGAATGACAATACTTTGGAACTTAACCAACTTGATCAATTATCACCATGAAAATGAGAGAGAGAGAGAGAGTCGACACCACGTTGAGAGGGGAACTGCTCCCTTCTCATTTTCAGGAATTTATTGAAACAAAACCACGGGTACCAAATGCTTGAACCATACCCAAAAGGGTTGATTTGTTGCAATTCTGAAAACTAGGGTTTTGAAACCTTAATATCTGCAAACTGTGGGCAGCAAGTTGATTTTCTTCTTTAGTGCTTGGATTAGATCAAGCTAAGTAGAAAGTGTTTCTTGGATGCGAGATAGATAGGAGAGTACAAAGCATGTGACGAAAATTTTAGTATGAGAGCTTGTCTCAAATGAAGAGAGAGAGACCTCCAATATATAGGTGCGGGGCTTGGGTGCTCAAAAGTGGAAGGTAGAGTTTACAAATGATAAGTGTTTGTTGAAAATGACAAGTGTAGGGACACTTGTCTCTTCAAAATGACATGTCCTCTTTTAGATGTCACATGCCACTTTTCTAGAGAAAGAAGCTTCCAAACCTTCTACTCTAAAAATCTCTCAAATTGCTAAGAATTTGAGATAGCTACTGGAGACAAAATTGTTCCTTCTGAAATTTTGGAGCCTTTGAGATGAATAGAATTTTCATTTGATCAACTTTCAAAATAACCTCCTAAATCTTAGGAGTTGCTAAATTTAGCTTTTGGAGAGCTCTATTATATAGGTTCACTGGTCCATGGTTTGTTTCTTCGATTGTGAGTATCTGGTTTCACTTTCTGAGACCACTCATTAAATAGGTTTCTAGTCAGTGTGACTATTTGCGTGTAGACGTCTTACTCATTTGAGCTTTTTGGTGAATTTGATCGCTCTAAACTTTTAATTTCTCTTAGGCATCTCGTTAATGACGATCTAAGTATAATTATCAGGCGTTTTGGCCATTAGCTACCATTAACTAGAAAGATGAACATTCAATTATATTTTGAAACACTTAAATAATACAAATCGCCTTTCAAATTACATGAGTATAAAAATAATTAATATACAAAATGTTTATTACATGTCTCCCTCTTGAAATCCATCTTGTCCTCAAGACGTTGCTTGAAGTATTTCTGATCCTACAGCTTTTTCATAAGCTGTAAGTATTTTTGGATAGTCTTTAAAATACTCTTCTGGCATCTATTTAGAATAGAAATGAGAGTAAATTTTTAAAATTTAAAATGAATTTTCTAAAAATGTTTCTTTCTCATTTTCTAATCATATGAAAGACTGTTTGCTCTGGTTGAAGTATCTCCTCTTGTTTATCTACTTTTGATGGATTCTATATTACAAGTTCCAATGGTGGAGGTTCTTTATAAGGCTTCAAAAGATGGATATGAAAAACATTCTAAATTCTTCAATGCTTTAGAAGTTATAACCTATAATAAACATCATTAATCTTTTCATTGACTTGAAATGACCCATAATTTCTTGCTACGAGCTTAGTGACTTGGGATGAAGGCTTGTTAAAGCTTCTTGGACGAGCTTTGTCAAATGTCAATCACGTTCAATCTTCTACTTGTAAAATCAATTGTCTTTGATGCTTATATATATATATATATATATATATATATATATATATATATATATATATATATATATATATATATATATATATATTTTTTTTTTTTTTTTTTTTTTTTTTTCCTGAGATCTTTGGATAGCTCGTTTAACTTGGGTAAATGCTGTATCCATATCATGTACGAACTTATCGGCATGAAATATCTGTTAGCGATTACCAGTCCTTGGCGGAGCAGGCAGCCACGTGGCAGTCTGGTACAGTTGGACTGTACCAGTCGGCTGTATTTAATGCAGCCGACCTGCCATATTTGATCGCATTATTCTTGGCTATTTATAGCCGACATTCTGCACATTGTTCCAAACTTGTGTTTTGCAGATTTCAGGCTAGAGATTCGAGCAGACTGCAGCGTATTTCGAGGTGAACAACAGGTTGTATCGTCGAGGTGGAGACATGCAGTCCCGCGCACTGCGCCCGTGTATATATCTGCATATCTTTGTATACAGCATACCTTATACAACAGATCTTCATCTTCCACTGTCTCTTTCTCTCTCTCTCTTCTCTCTGTGTTCACTCTCTCTCTTAGTCTTGGTCCCACGCTTCCGCATCGCTGCACTCTGACAATATCTCCTTGTTTTTGAGAATAGGTAATAAGAGTGGTTTTTCATATATAATCTCAAATGGTGTTTTACTTGTAGAAGTATGAACTATGTTGTTATAGACCTACTCTACTAAAGGCAAATACTTTTTCCATTGGTGGTTGGCTTCATGGCAATAGCACTTAAGCATATCCAATATTGTGAGATTGACTATCTCACTTTGACCTTCTATTTAAGGATGATAAGATGAAAAGAAGGTAAGCTTTGTATCCAAATTTTCAAAAAGAGCTTGCCAGAAGAGACTAGTGGTTCGTGAATCTCTATCACCTACAATGGATTGTGGTGACTTATGATACTTAAAGATTTGTTGAATAAATATTCTAGCCATATATTGAGACTTGATAGTCTTCTTGATTGGAATAAAATGAGTTTGTTTGTTAAATTTGTCTATAATAGTCCATATGCCATTCTTGCCATTTGTTGATTTTGACAAGCCAAAAATAAAATCCATAGCAATGCTTTTCCAAGGTTGGCTCGGAATCGGTAATGGTTGCAAAAGCCCTATAGGCTTTTGGCAATTAAACTTAATCTTTAGACACATAAGACATTCTTTGATAAATTTCTCAATGTCTCATCAGAGACTTGGCCAAAAGAAATACATTTCAAGTGCCTTGGTTGTGGCCAGGATATCACGATGAGCCATGTAAGGTGCCGCATGACATTCTTCCATTACTGTAGGCCTAAAATTTTCAGTAACATATAATTTGGTCTCTATCGTAAGAAATTGGTCTTCAATAACATAAGAGTTTACCCTTTTACCAAGTTATAAATTCTCCTAGATGATTTTATAATCTTCATTAGAAGCATATATGTCTCCCATACTAGTGTGTCTATATGATGAATCATGGACATTGTATGAATTTGAGATCTTTTTGATAGGGCATTAGCTACCCTGTTTTGCTTCCGAGGAATATGTAGTATTTGAAAGTTAAATGGAGATAAATAATTGGTCTATCGAATATGCTTTTAAAAAATCTTTGTTGGTTGAGAAAATGATTAAAACTATCATGGTCTGTCTTGATGGAAAATTCTCCACCTAAAAGTTTGTGTCTCTAATTTTAAAGCTTGAATGATGGCCATTAACTTCTTTTCATAGATAGTAGTATTTCTTTTTATATTTTGTAACCTTCTGCTTGCATAAACAACTGCATGCTCTTCTTGGTTTAAGACTGCATCAATGTAGTCTCTTGAAGCATCACATTCCACAAAGAAAGGTTTTGACAAATGTAATTAAAATAGGTCATTTCTTGATATAGAACTTAAAGTTTCAAAAGCTTTATTTTCTAGTTTGGTCCATTGGAATGCCATTGCTTTCTTGGTTAAATCATGCAATGGTCTAGTAACCACTGCAAACCATTTAATGTATCTTCTGTAATAAGAGCATAATCCCCAGAAACTTCGAACTTCATGAACACTAGTCAATTTTGGCTATTCTATAATAACCTTGACTTTTTTTAGATCCATCCGAATTCCATCTTAAGATACAATATGGCCTAAGTAGTGAATCTCTTCTAAGAAAAATTCACTCTTTTTGCCATTGACATAAAGTTTGTGTTTGTGAAGTTCTTGAAATACTATTTTAAAGTATTGCTTATGCTCTTCTTTATCTTTTGAATGAATCAATATATTGTCAAAGAAAGTACATGTAAACTTCCGATGTGCAGTAAAGATGTTTTTCATCATTCTAATAAAGGTTTGCAGGAGCATTGGTCAGATCAAATGGTAGCACAAGAAACTCATATAAACCGAAAGTTGTCATGAATGCTGTTTTATGAATATCTTGAGGAGCAATCCTTATCTGATTGTAGCCACTCTTCAAGTCAATCTAGCTGAATACTTTGGATCCATCAAATCGATTCAAGATATTATCAATTCTTGAAATGGGAAACCTATTCCGAATTACAATTTTATTAAGGGTCGTGTAGTTCACACACATAGGCTAACATTCATATTTCTTTTGCACTAAGAGGACTGGAGAGCAAAAAGATGAGAAAATGGATCTTATTAGACCCTTTTCCAAGAGCTCATTCACTTGCTTCATGATCTCCTCTTGTTGTGGTGGCCTATCCTTTAAGAAACTAATTTGGTCCTCGTTTGTATCCGAGATGAACTCAGTAATTTTAGACTCTTTGTTAGAATCTTTAATAAAATTCAAGTACGAGGAAATAGACTTTCTCATTGTTTTACAAATTTGTACATGGGATAAGATGGGAATAGAGTTTCCTTCCACCCCCACATCAAAAGTGCATTTTTACCCTTGAAAGGAAATATAAACTTATTTGATTTCAATCAATGACTGGATCTATTATTCTATGCCAAGATATTCCTATTATAACATCACAATGACCAATATCTCCCATGACAAAACTCTCATGATCTCTACATAATCTTCTATCTCAATTCGTAGTTTCCCAAGAATGGAGTAACTTCAAACTCCATTCTTTGAAAAGCAGCACCTAACATTTTTGGTGTTCCAAACCTCTCCTTTGATAAATGTAGAGTTTCAACAATTTGAGGATGGATATAATGATATGTAGCCCTTGTATCAAAATGAATGAGAACAGGTTGATTAGCAATCTTATCCCAAGCCACAAAAAGCTGCATTTTCTCTAATGGAGTTTCATTCTGTTGCAAGGATTCCTTAGGTATAGCATTTGCTTGAGGTGTCTTTTGGGGTTGGTTTTCCTTCCTTGCCTTATCAGGGCATTGACCAACCATGTGTCATTTTTCTCCACAAGAAAGACATCGTCATTTTCTAGTGTATATTCAACTAACTGTTGATATGCTAGCTCTTTTTGGATGGCAAAGATGGACTACCTCCATCCTTATGCTTTGGTTATTGTTTATCTGCCTTCTTTTGGTCAAACATCTTGATCTTCTTCCTTTGTGGTTCTTCTTTTGAGGCTTTACGAAGCATCCATGGCATATACACTCCAACTTCTAAGGTTGCATCTTGGGCTACTTTCAAAGTATCATGCTTTGTCATCTTGTGTGACATTAATGTGACATTAAAAGTGACATTTAATGTAATGTTAAGGTCACAAATATTGAATGTGACATTAAAGTGACATTTAATGTGACATTAAGGTAAATCTAGGGAAACATGCACGAGAATGACCATCCGGGCTCTTGGGCGCCCGAACGGGGTTAAGGGGAGCCTAGAGAGTAAGAGAGTCCAAGAATAGTAGGACTCACCAAAAGTGGACGGCTGGCAGAGGAAACGGGGAGAGAGGAGCCAGCACTTATCTAGGCGAGGTTGGGAGGAGAAACGGACTCGTGCTCACAGAGGAGAACTATTCTTCTTCAGGCTTCATCATTTTCTGTCTTTTCCTAAGTCATCTTTCATTGGTATCAGAGCCGTGTGGATTCCTGGAGATCTTCAACGAAAGGGCAGTGACGGATTTTCAAGTGCTCCGCGATCCATTCAGTCGACAGTCGACGGACCCGTAAGCTGCTGGTCAAACGTTACGTGACACGTCACGAAAAACTTGACGTGACGTGTAATTTTGGTCACGTAACGTATCGAAAGGGCAGCCACTTTTTCACGCCTGTTCGTGAACGCCGTAGACTGATCGTGGGCCACCGAATCCTGGCCACGCCTGTCTGTGAATGCCCCTCCATGAACACACCAACAAAGCACGCATTCTTCTCCTTTTCACGGGCTGAAGTTGAAGTTATTTTCTGATACGTATTTGATCAGTCGACTGCGTGTTCAGAATTCTTCTTTTCAGCCTCGACTGTATTTATATCACAAGTACAGGTTCAGCAAAAAGCAAATTCAGGAAAGGGACATTGATGGCCTGCGTGATTATTAAAGAAGGGGGCTGAATACTAGTCGTTCTGCAAAGAAGCTCCATTTTCTGCGTGACCGACTTTGTTCGGGCGATAAAATTTATTACTTACTCTTCGGGTTTATTTCCAAACCAGCAACAACTGTCTGCCATTAAAATCAGGGAAGTACTTTACTTTATATGCAAATTTCTTATCTTTGCTTTCCAATTCCAGTGTATTAATGGCAGAAAAAGGGAAAGAAAGGGTAATGGAAAGCTCTAGTTCTGGGGACCAACCTATGGTAGATCCCCATGAACCAAAAATACAAGAATAACAATGGGAAGAATTTTTTGCTA
The DNA here is from genome assembly GCF_053477565.2 of Lygodium microphyllum. Taxonomy (NCBI): domain Eukaryota; kingdom Viridiplantae; phylum Streptophyta; class Polypodiopsida; order Schizaeales; family Lygodiaceae; genus Lygodium; species Lygodium microphyllum. Next base: position 46,202,253 of record NC_141135.1, on the reverse strand, counting down.
CACGAGAGCAATTCGATGATCTTACTGCTCATGTGCAAGCTCAGGGGGTTGAAATGGAATTTTTAACCCAAACACTCACTGAAATAAAATCTCAATTAACTTTATTGTTAGAAAGAGATAAAAATAAGATAGAAACCTCGGATGTCCCATCTTCATCGAAAGATTTAGATGTGACTATGCGAGATCCTAAGGAACCCCAACCTTACCATAAGTTGAGGGATAATCCAGTTCTAAAGGATATGAAACCACCTCAATTTTACGGGAAGGAAAAAGATAGGAATAAAGACACAATATTTAATTTCCTCCAAAAATGGGAAGATTTACATAAACTAAAAAATACCCCACCACATCTCCAAGCACTGGAGGCTAGTTTAACTTTGGGGCCCAAAGCATATAAGTGGTGGCGAACTTTAAAGGAGGCAAATAAAATACCTGAAACCTGGGCTCAATTTGAATCCGTCTTTTTGAAAGAATTCCTTCCTGAAAATGAAATGGAAAGAAATTGGGAAGATTGGGATTATGTCAGACAAAAGGGAAGACCCCTGCTGACATATTTGGAGGAATATCGTGAGATAATCCTCAAATTGGAAGGAATAGATGAATTCCAAAAAACAAGAGGATTCATTAGGGAACTAGACAAAGCTTGTAAAAAGAAGTAAAAAGGAGTTCACCTAAGACGCTGGAAGAGGCAATTAAATTTGCATTAATTCATGAAGATAGTATGCGTCCAGGTACACTCACTAGTCTCATTGATACGGAGCCCAAGTCTAAGGAATTGGAAACCTCAAAATTTGTGGGCAAATTTAAAAGGAAAATGCCATTCTTTAAGGGTAAAAAACAACCTTTTGAAAAGAAACCATACATAAGGCCAAAGTTAAGTCCTGATGACTTTGATAAGGCCAAAAAAAAAAGTTGTGTCTCAATTGCCTATCCCCTAATCATGCTGCTTGGAATTGCCCTCAAAAGAAAAAAGGGGAAGACAAAGGAAAAGATAAGGACAAGGGCAAGGGAAAAGAAAAACAAATCCATGTAGTGCAGACCTTAGAATTAAAGGGCCATGAAAAGTATAAATCTTTAGAGGTCTTGCACATGGATGTACAACATAAGTGCTGTATGTCAACTTCTATGTGGCAGCCTACTTTTGGGCCACATGATTTACTTAGAGTACATGGATTCATAGCTGGAAAGAGGGTTAGAGTCATGATTGATGACTCTGCCACACATAATTTTATAAATTATGCACTTGTCAAAAAATTGAAACTTCCCCAACAAAAGAGTGGGCATTAATATGTTGTTCGTATGATGCAAGGCCAAGACAATAAAATATGGGATACAATGGTATCCAATTTGGAAATTGAGATTCAAGGATATAAAGATAAACTTGATTTCCAAATAATGAACATGGAAAGAGCTGATATTGCTCTAGGGAGGGAGTGGCTATGGGGATTGGAACCATCCTTAAAACGTAGTTATCACCATAATACACTGGAATTTGAAAGGGATGGTAAGACTTTTGTCATTCAAGGTGAACATGAAGTATCTGATAATCCTTTGCTGTGTTCTACTGAAGTTCAGAAGCTGATAAAGAAGGAAGTTTGTGAGGTATATATGTTATGGTCTCTTCCTGTACAGAACACTTTTACTTTCTGTAATATAAAGCAACAATTTTCTTATGGTTGTGAGTTGAATGTTAATAATGAATTAAGTAGTTTGTTAGATGATTTTAAAGATGTGTTTCCTTCTGATTTACCAAGTGGCCTTTCACCAGATAGGGGTGATATAAATCACCCAATTGATATAAATAAGGATACACACCCTATTTCTAAACCACCGTATAGGTTAAGTGAAACATAGCATCAAGAAGTTGAAAGACAAATTAAGGATTACCTGGATAAAGGGTTTATTCAACCCAGTAATTCACCTTGGGCTTCACCAATTTTATTGGTAAAGAAAAAAGACGGTTCTATGCGACTTTGTGTTGACTATAGAGCACTTAATAAAATAACGGTGAAGAATAAATTTCCTATGCCCAGAATGAAAGATCTTTTTGATCAGTTACAAGGGGCAAAATTCTTCACAAAGATAGATTTAAGATCAGGTTATCACCAAGTAAGAATTAAGACACAAGATGTTTCCAAGACAGCATTTCGTACTAGATACGGGCATTATGATTTTTTGGTGATGCGTTTTGGCCTCACTAATGCACCAGCTACCTTTATGAAACTGATGAATAGTGTTTTACGGCCCTATCTAGGACATTTTGTAGTAGTCTTCTTGGATGATATCTTGATCTTTAGTAAATCAAGAGAAGAATATTTGGAACACTTACAATTAGTATTCCAACTGTTAAGAACACATTCCCTTTATGCGAAGAAAACTAAATGTGAATTCTTTGCACAAGAGGTCAAATATTTGGGGCATATTATCTCGAAAGAGAGAATCAACATGGATCCAGAAAAAGTAAGGGCAATAATTGAATGGCCACCTCCAAGAAACCTGGAAGAGCTGCAGATCTTCCTAGGTTTATCTGGATTTTATCGTAGATTCATTCGAGATTATGCCAAAATAGCTGTTTCAATGACAGACCAACTTAAAGGGAAAGGAAAAAGTTTTAATTGGGGAACAGACCAAAATGAAAGTTTTCAAAAACTTAAGGTAGCTATTGCTACAGCTCCAGTACTATTAATAGTGGATCCCAATAAACCATTTGTGGTTGAAGCTGATGCCAGTGATAAGGCAATAGGCACGGTCTTATTACAAGAAGGTCGACCAGTTGCTTTTGAAAGCAAGAAATTAGACCGTGCAAAACAGAATTATTCTGTTTATGAGAGGGAGCTGTATGGAATAGTACATGCAATGAAGAAATGGAGGCACTATTTGTATGGTGCCAAACTTTTGATTTTATCGGATCATGAAAGCATTAAGTGGCTTAATGATCAACCGGATTTACACGGGCGTAAAGCCAGATGGGCCGAACTCCTCCAAGAGTTCGACTATGAGATAAGATATAGAAAAGGAAAGTATAATATAGTAGTTGATGCACTCAGCAGAATGCCCATCATTAATGAATTGAGTTTTACTCAGTTTATTTCCAACTTGCTTGAATCCTTAAAAGGGAAATGTCAGGTTGATCCGGCATATTCCAACATATGGGAAGCAATAAAAAATGGAGATCCAAATGAAAGTGCTTCTACTGAGGAAGGAATATCTGACGATGTTGAACAAGGAAATGGAGCATCAGGGGTTGCTCAAACTGGATTCAAGTGGAAGAATTTTACCATTGATAATGGTTATTTACTCTACAAGGGTAGGGTATGTGTCCCGAAAGATATAGAAATAAGGCGCCAAATACTCTTTGAGTGTCATGATACCCCTAGCGCGGGACATCCAGGAGTTAATAAGACTTATAGTCTTATTAAAAGGCAGTTCTATTGGCCTGGAATGAATAAGGACGTCCTTGACTATGTGGTCAAATGTAATAAATGCCAAGTTAATAAAGCTGAAAGATTAAAAATGGGAGGACTTCTCCATCCACTAGAAATTCCTTCGGGAAAATGGGAGAGTATCTCCATGGACTTTATTGTTGCTTTACCTAGAACACAGAGGGGGCACGACTCTGTGTGGGTGATTGTGGATAGGTTAACCAAAATGGCTAGGTTCATTCCAACTTCAACTGATGTTAAAACACCAGAATTGGCTAGATTGTTCGTAGAGAATATATACCGATTGTATGGCCTTCCGGCAAATATAGTTTCTGATCGGGATAGAAAATTTGATAGCCATTTTTGGCATGCGGTATTTAGGAAATTGGATACTAAACTTAGCATGAGTACGGCGGATCATCTGCAAACAGATGGGCAAACTGAAAGGGTTAACCAAATTCTTGAAGATATGCTTAGGGCATATGTAAGTAAAAGGCAAACTAATTGGGAAGAGTATTTACCGATAGCAGAGTTTGCATATAACAGTGCCAAGCACTCTTCCACTGGATATAGTCCATTTATGTTAATGTATGGGTTTCAGCCCAGAGCTCCTTTTGCAGTAGGACTGCATAAGGAAAAGGTTCAGGCAGCTAAAGACTTTTTGGAGGATATGAATAGTATGTTAAAATTTGCTCAAGAAAATATTAAAAAAGCTCAAAATCGAGCTAGAGCATATGCAGATCCTCACCGAAGAGACATCTCCTTTGAAGAAGGAGAATTGGTCTATCTTAAGGTGCTTGAACAAACTAAAACTATGAAAAAGGGACAATGTCCAAAGCTTTCACCAAGGTATTGTGGTCCTTTCATAATACTTAAAAAGGTGGGAGAATTGGCTTACAAGCTCCAACTACCTGCTGGTAGTAAAATACATCCAGTTTTTCATGTAAGTAAATTAAGGAAGAAGCTGGGTGATTTGGATAATCTAATCTTAAATGATGATATTGAGGAGCTATTCAATGACCAATCTAATCCACATGAACCAGAAATAATATTAAATGTTCGTAATAGACGAACAAGGAATACTATTTATCAAGAATGTTTGGTTAAGTGGAAAGATTGTTCAGAAGAAAGCTCAACATGGGAGCGAGTAAGTACTTTAAAGAAAAGGTTTCCCGATTTACAGTTAGACCTTCCAAGTATCGTTTTCGAGGACGAAACCGATTCTTAAGGGGAAGGAAATGTGACATTAATGTGACATTAAAAGTGACATTTAATGTAACGTTAAGGTCACAAATATTGAATGTGACATTAAAGTGACATTTAATGTGACATTAAGGTAAATCTAGGGGAACATGCACGAGAATGACCGTCCGGGCTCTTGGGCGCCCGAACGGGGTTAAGGGGAGCCTAGAGAGTAAGAGAGTCCAAGAATAGTAGGACTCACCAAAAGTGGACGGCTGACAGAGGAAACGGGGAGAGAGGAGCCAACACTTATCTAGGCGAGGTTGGGAGGAGAAACGGACTCGTGCTCACAGAGGAGAACTATTCTTCTTCAGGCTTCATCGTTTTCCGTCTTTTCCTAAGTCATCTTTCATCTTGATAGCTCGCCCTACCGTTAGATGTAATCCACGGATAAACTTTCTCATCTCCATAATGGAAGGAACTTCATTAAGAGATGTAAACTTAAGAGATCAATTATCACCATGAAAATTAGGAGGGAGAGAGAGAGAGAGAGAGAGAGAGAGAGAGAGAGAGAGAGAAGAGAAGAGTTGACACCATGTTGAGAGAGAAACCGTCCCTTCTCCCTTTTCAGGAATTTATTGAAACAAAACCATGGGCTCCAAATGCTTGAACCATATACAAAATGGTTGATTTGTTGCAATTCTGAAAACTAGGATTTTCAAACTCGAATTTCTGCAAACTTTGGGCAGCAAGTTGATTTTCTTTTTTAGTGCTTGGATTAGATTAAACTAAGTAGAAAGTGTTTTTTGAATGTGAGATAGATAGAAGGGTACAAAGTGTGCGATGGAAATTTCAGCATGAGAGCTTGTTCCAAATGAAGAGAGAGCTCTCCAATGTATAGGTGTTGGCTTGGGTGCTCAAAAGTGGAAGGTAGAGGCTACAAATGACAAGTGTTTGCTGAAAATGACAAGTGTAGGGATACTTGAATAAAAAGATGAACATTTAGTCATATTTTGAAACGCTTAAATAATACTAATAGCCTTTCAAAGTACATGAGCATCAAAATAATTGATATACAAAAGGTTTGTTACATGCATACTAAGATACATGCTGGTCAATAGGTCTTCAGCCTTCTGACAAATCCCTACTCTGCTCCCTTTGAGACATTCCTCTTGAATGCTTTCTGTTTTTGGGTGATAATGAATGCCAAAAGCCTAACTACTCATTTTCAGAGTTCTTGGGTCATTGGGTTATTTTCCTTGTTCCCAAGTGTGTGGTCCCCTGTGACTCATGCACATTCACAAATCTCAATAGTCACCTATAGCCATTGATTCCATGAGTTTTCTTATCTAGTTGTAAGCTTCAGCCAGTTTCAACCCAATGGCTAGCTCTATTGTTAATGATGGTTTGTGCCTCTGTCTGAACTTTGCTCTTAGTGGTCATATCCTTAGTAGTTCAGTCTTCAGTTTTACAGCAATCATGTGTTTTGATATGTGTAAAGCTGGCATAGTTTTACACATTGTTGCAGAAGCAGCTAGTCAGTTACAGGAGAGTGATTTAAATGTGCTCTACGGTTTTGAAAGATAGTTTGCAAAAGTACATAGCATAATCATATTACATAGGATAGAGTAAAATCAGCTTCCATATACAATATATGCAACCTGTCTTATTGAGTGTAATTCCTGGGATCACAGATGTTAATCCTTTTTATGTTTTGGAACTGTTTTCATGCAGAAGCATTTCCCACGGACATTAGAAGTTTTGATCCTTCATAAGCTTACTCCGCTTGCTGCTGAGCTGCTAACTAGAAAATTTGATGAGATAGACAAAGCGCTGTCTGAAGTTGAACAGTTAATTTCTGCCTTTCCATCTATTGTTATAAATCTATAATCTTTGAAAGCTTGCATAGGGTGTATGTTTAACTTTGACTTATTTCATTGGGCATACTGCAGAGAGGAATTTTACAAAGTCTTCTATAGTGTGTTTGAAGATCCACGGATTGCAATGGCTCAGTTACTTGATAAGAAAGAGGTCTTTTCAGCAACGGTAAAACTTTCTGCATCCATCAGTTTGCTTTATATGAAATCTTTCTTGATTAAGTTAAGGTGAAAAGTGTTTTCTCACTACATTGGGGATCTCTTCTGTGACACACATCTCATGCTGTGGTGTCCCAGGCTTTCAGACTAGAGATGATCCAGGGCTTAGGATGCAGACCACCATGATGGGGTATTGTAGGCTCGGACCCAAAGGTCATAATGTGAAGAACTACCCTAACACAGAAACATAAATGAAAGTGTACGACAAAGCATAAACTCAAAAGAACATTGATAGGGTTAGGGTAACTCAAAGACAATGAACACAGTGGAATCTGAATGAATGATTGAATATTGGATATACAATTCTCATGCAGCAAACAAACCGTGCATGAATGAAAACTATACCCTACAAAGGATTGAGGCAAAGGTGCTGAGCAGGAGAGTGTGTCCTACTCTTAACGGATCCCGAAACACAGCAAAGGAAGCCTCTGAGGGTCGAACACTAGTAAACGTAGTTATGAAAGCTGGATGTGATGTAGATAGACAGTGAGGAGAGAGAAATATTGAAAACACAGGTACCTGAGAGGAGAGCGAAACTAGGCGACAATAGAAAACTGAAAATGCAAATGCTAGAGGGGTCGCCAGGTTGCAAATGCAGAAACTGTGTGGTTGGATCAACAAGGTGAAGGTTGAAAAGTGAGAGAAAAGCAGGGTGGAGGTTGGAAACAGGTGCCAGACTGATGTAGACAGCAATGGGCAACTTCGGATGAGATGTTCTTTATGAATGGGGTGTGGACAGTGAAACTAGAGGGCTTGAAACCTGTAAAAACGACATTGAAATGAATGGAGGGCAGTATGCCTATATATAGAAAGTTTCAGGATTTTGTATTATACACCATTTTAAAACTCTCTCGAATTGCGTACCGTTTTAGGGTTTTGATTAATTAAACATTTTTGGGGTTATTTGAGTGGCTAATTCAGCATTTAATACTTATGTTAGTTCAACATGCTCTCTTAAGCCAAAAAACTAAGCTAGAAAGGAAGGCCAACCCAAATTTTGAGTGTTTTTGGTTTTTATATATTTTATATCCCAAGGTGTCCTATCCCAAAGCAACCAGGGCATGGGACAAAGGGTGCACGGTGGCTGCCCAACGGTCTACCAAAACTATAGAGGCAATGGGTATCTTACCAAGGGAGTCCAAGTGGTCACATCAAAGAAGCTAGGACATCAGATAAAGGGTGCACATCGACTGCCTAGTGGCCTACCAAGTCCCGCAACAACGGATGGAACCATAGTAAACTTTAAAAAAATTTATTTGTTTGATAATGATTGTTTTAAAAAAGGGGAGATAGCGAACGATTAAGTAACATACGGGAGACTAGTAGCTAGACCTTAAGGTTTTCACAAAATAAACAGGCTATCCCTAGCATTATTGAATGTTGATGAAGAAGGAATAGGCTAGTGGAGTGTGTAGGAAATATAGGGATATGTGAAGCAGTAAAAAAGATGTGTGAAAAGATTGCCTTGGAGACTACCATGTGCAATGCCGTGAATATGGTGGATCTAGAATTGACCGAAAGGGATAAATGCGCACATATGCATGTTTATAGAACAGAATGCTAATGCACTAGAGATATGCTAGAGACAATGCAACTATGCACATGCAAAGTGCTATGCAACGGTGCTACTTGGATAGTGCAGTTACAAGGAAATAGTTCACTCATCCAAGTCTCTTTTTACAATCATGTCATCCTGATCATGCGGATGAAAATACAAAGTTCAATATACAATAATATCTGAAAAAGAAACTCTAAATAACATCCTGTTACTACGAAGAGAAAAAACTGTCCCCTCTTAAATTGGAAGGGAAAGCTAGAGGAAAATACCCTCTCCACATCAAGTTGAAGAAGTAGAGGAGGGTTTACCCAAGCCGATCCTGGGTAGAATATATTGTAACATTGGCTAATTGACCGCCTTAGTTAATATGTCTGCAAAGTTATCGGAGGAAGGTACAAACTCTAGGCGTATGGAGCCTAGCTCAACCTACTCTCTGCTGAAGTGAAAGTGGACCCCCACATGCTGCATCCATGGTGTAATGATTGGATTGCCAGCAAGGGCAATTGTGGTAGAGTTGCATGGAAAATGAAGTACTGCTAGTAGAATAGTCTCTGTGATACCATAAAAAAGAGCTTGATACTCAGCCTTGCTCGTGAAAGCCGCCATGGTCTCTTGCTTACGGCTGGCCTAAGAGATGGATATTGTGCCCAAAGTAAAGAGGTAGCCGCCATAGGAATGTTAGGTGTCAGAATCTCTTACCCAATCAAAGTCAGTGTATGTATGCAAATATAAATCAAATCCATAAGTTAGGCCATAAAAATAGGTACATTGCAAATATCTCAAAACATGAAGACATGCAATCCAATGTAATATCGTAGGTGTAGTGAAGCATTGACTAAGCAAGCTAAATTTGGCCTAGTGTAAATCAACCAAAGAGGCTTCCCTACCATAGATCTATAGGTGTGCTCGTTAAAGGGCTTTGACCTAGGATATTCTTAGAAAGATGGACAGTGGGATCAAGAGGTATAGCCACAGGTGGTGTTTGATCCGTGCCATACTAGTCAACTAACTGAAGTGGGTACTTTTACTATGACATAAAAATACTACCCCCAGATCGAACTACCTCCAACCCAAAAAATTAAGATAACAAATTAAGGTCTGTCATCTCAAAAGGGGAATAAAGCTGGGTCTTTATTTCTGCTATGGCAGTAGAATCTGAGCTAGTGATAAGTAAATCATCTACGTATAGTAGGATATAGTTGAATCTCTCCAAAGTAGTACGGACATATAATTTTGGGTCATAAGGGGTAGAATGGTATCCATGAGTCCTAAGGAACTCATGCATTCTATGGAACGAAGACCATAGTGCTTGCTTTAGCCTATAAGAAGCTTTCTACAAGCGAAAGATCTTATCTTTTTGGTCTATAGAAGAAAATTTGGGAGGTTGCTCCACATAGACTCCATTCTCCAAAAAGTTGTTCAGAAAGGCACTTTTGATGTCTATTTGATAGATTGGCCAATCATAGTGAGCAATGAGCACAACTAACAAATGAAATGATGTCAATTGCAAAGTAGGAGCAAAGGTCTCTTTATAGTTAATACCTTGCTTTTGTTGAAACCCTTGTACCACAAGGCGAGCCTTATACTTGTTTAAAGTCCCATCAACTTTTAGCTTAGTCCTAAAAATCCTTTGTCTCAATGACTTTTTTGTGGCTCGGACGATCCACCAAGGTCCTTGTCTCATTTTGATTAATACTCTCTAGCTTCTTTTCCATGGCCTCTTGCTATTGGTGGTGCTGAAGAGTCTCTTGCCAACTATTTGTCTTAGAATGTGCTATGTAATTAGAACAACGAGGCAAATGAAGCTTGAGGTGCAAGCCGGGCAGAACTTCTAGAGCTCTCCGGAGTAAAATCTATTGGAAGGATCCTGGAATTGCACATGATTTGTTGATACTAGCGAGGTAACAGGTCTCGTGTAGGGGCCTAGGAGATGAGCGGGTGGGTCAGGAGCAGGTAGTAGACTCGGCTCAAAAGGCACTATCTTAAAAGGAACAATGTGAGGAAAGGACATAGAATCTGGTACAGAAAATGTCCCTCTCATTAAACACTACATCTCTCTTAATGATCACCTTGTTTGTTGCTTGAATCATGAACTGAGGAGTTGTTCCCAACTCAAACATGCCTGGTTATAGAGGCTTGGGAAAGAAAAATGTCTGCAATGGGAGTCATACAATGGGTAGCTCCACTGTCCTCAATCCATGGAGTAGCTGAAGTACTCGATTGTGACGAGTGGGCCTCTATAGTCATCTCATTAGGAGGCAACTCGTAGATGTGGACGAGACTCACATCCTAAAATGTCTCTACAGATACTATGTGGGCTTTTACAGATCAATTAGACAAGCCCTTTGTTGTTAAGAACGTTGTTGACTGTGATGGCTGACCGGTGGCAGTGTGGGTTTGGCCTCGCCATTGCCCTTGTTGAGGGTTGCCACCGCCTGGCCTCCCCTGTTATGGGTTGCTTGACTGAGGGGTAGGGGTTTGAGTCTTACCTTTTGATACTGTGCCTCTTGCCTTTGATCAACACTGGTCATCAAAATGGCTAGCCTTTTGACAATGTTGACAATACCACATTTTTTTCGATACATTTTGCCACCCAAGTTTTAGAGATGACAGGGAGGTTCCTTGGGTCTCACTAGTTTGGTTTTGATTTTTTGATTTTGAGTTGGTTTTGATTATGATTGGAATTTTGATTTTGTTTACCCTTCCCTTGTTGCCCCTTCTTAGAAGAATCAATGAGAGCCACCTTTATAGAGTTTAAACTATGAAATTGATTGAACAATTGAGTGTAATGCAGTAGCTGACACTCAAATTCATAGAATGTAGATATGGTGGAATATGATATTACTTGTTGCACAAAATGAAAGTTTTTTTGCGGCAGCTTGTTTAGAAACAATGAGACTTGATCCGAAGCTGAATAGTGGTCAGTCAAGTGTGTGCCCAATGCTCGGGTGCTAAGCCAAAATGTTGAAGTTGTGAATGAAATTCAGGTAATAGACCTTGCATTAGCTTGACAATAGCGGAGGCATTCTTAGCCTATCATAAGCAAATAACCTCGTATGGAATAACTACGGGAGGTTGGGATTCCAAGCCACGCACAAGATTTCATAGGTTTTGTGAGTGAAGGACACGTCTCATCAGGTTTGACCAAGTAGTGAAGTTTGACTCGTTAAAACGAGCCTTGTAATTAAAGGCATGTTTAGTTGATGAGGAAGAAGAACCATGAAGTATTGGATAAGTGGAATAGGAAGGAGGTGTGGAGGGGGATAAATAGGAGGGGGAGGTGGGTAGGTAGAAATAGATTGATAATATCCAATGGGTGTTGATTGATGCAGAGGCACTGGAGCACGAACGTTTCCATAAAGTGCGGGTGGAGATGGAGATATCGGGACACGTAAGTCTTGTCCAATGGTCGTCTAGGGCATAACAAAATGACTAGAAGGCCCACTAGGTAATGCCATGGAGGCAAGCTGTGGTACCAAATTGATCCACACTTGGTGGTGGTTGGATGGCATTGCCAAGCCATGAAAAACCTGGAAGTGTGGGGTGGGAGGATGAATGTCCGTCATGGAGACACCACCCGGTTGGGGAAAAGATGAGGTCCTAAAAGGCATGGCTAAAGGTGGACCCCCTGGAGTGATATGGGAAGACACGTATGGTGCACTTAATGGAAGCTAAAAGGAAGGTGTAATGGAAGTAGTGGGTGGGATGGGTGGAAGATTAAATGGATTTGTCATTTGAGTTGTTATGGGAAATATGTTAGGTCCCTTTTGTCCATTAAATGCAAATGAAAAAATAGATGAATCACCAAAATCATATGTCAGGTTTCTTTTGTCCATTAAATGCAACTTTTGCTTACCTTTTTCGAGTTCAAAAAGAACAATCTCTACTCTTTAGGTCTTATGAACCAATACTTGGGATGAAGATTTCCTTCATTCTAAGCATCACCAAAATCTTGCGAAAAGGAGGAAGTAAACTCAAAAGATTGAGAAGTACTAGCAAGCCTACCTGATACAAGAGTGAATGAAGGCGGAGAAGTGTATGGAAAAGATGAAAGAGGTAGAGATGGAGATGATTGTGGTAGAGAGGAAAATGGTTTGTCCTCCATGCTGGTTTCCCTGTCAAGGTGATCAATCCTTTGTGGAGCTTCCATCCTTCTTGCAAAATCATTAGACTAGTGCACTAAATCTAAAGGGGAAATTTCAAATTTACCTTCAATTTGCTATTGGGCTCGATAAATGAGAATGAGATCGTATTCAACTCATGAGATCTCATATTGTGTATGGACTCTATGGTAGTCCAAAGACTCTCTAGCCATCTCGGATGGAGAAGCAAACTATGAAGCCCACCTTAGCGTATGTCTTGATGTGCTAGGTACGGGAGCATCATGATGATGTGGTGAAGATGTGTTCGAAGTCATCTTACCCTCTTGTTGTTCTTGCTTCTTGCCAAGGGCTTCCAAATCAAAGGCCAAGGTTTCATGGAAGAGAATGTTCCTTTGATACCATGTGAAGAAATACCCAAATGTAGAAGCATAAATGAAAGTGTATGACAAAGCATAAACTCAAAAGAACACAGTTAGGTTTAGGCAATGAACACAGTGGAATCCAAACGAATGATTGAATATTGAATATACAATGCTCATGCAGCAAAAAAACCATGCAAGATTGAAAATTGTACCCTGAACTCCTGTGCCTCGAGAATTGAGGCAATGGTGCTGAGTGGGAGAGAGTGTCGTATCCTTGACGGATCCTAAAACGCAGCAAAGGCAGCCTTCGAGGGTCGAACACCAACAAACGCAGCTATGGAAGCTAGATTTGGTGTAGATAGGCAGTGACGAGACAGAAAGACTGAAAACGCAGGTACCTAAGGAGAGAGAAAAACTGGGTGACAGTAGAAAACTGAAAACCCAAATGCTGATGTTGTCCTCCCAGCCAAGTGACAGCAAAAACAATAGGGTGACAGTCTTTGGATGGTCGCCACTAGGAGAATATGGTCAAGAAGCAATTGCCAACTGTGGAGAGGGGTCACTAGGCAGCAAATGCAGCAATTGTGTGGCTGGATCAGCAAGGCAAAGGCTGGAAAGTGAAAGAACAGTAGAGTAGAGGCTGAAAATAGGTGCCAGACTGATGTAGACAGCAATGGGCAGCTTTAGATGAGATGTCCTCCGTGAATAGGGTGTGGGCAGTGGAGCTATAGGGCCTGAAACCTGCAAACTCTTGAACTACGCACCATTTTAGGGTTTTGATTAATTAGGCATTTTTTGGGGCTGCTTAAGTGACTAATTCAGCATGTAATGCTTATGTTAGTTCAACACGTCATGGGTAGTTAACCTTACAGTCTATAGGTTCCTGGTCACTCAAGTTTATTATCAACCAAGTTTTGATAAGATAAGGCCTTGTGCTTCCTTCTAAAATTTTAGAGAGAGCGTCAATAAGCCCACTGGGTTGTCTTGAAATTGTCTTCTCTTTCTAGTGCCACTAGAGTAATTGGCTAGTGTTTGTGTTGCACATTTGAAGCATGTTACAATGTGGAATCTGGAATATAGGCCAACGATAGGTGTAGTGGGGTAGGTTAATTGAAGTAGCCTTACATGCAATTGTAGTGTAGGCTAGGGTTCCTTTAGCTTTTTTGAGATATTTGGAGTGGATTGTGGCTGGATGTCAAGCTTTGATTGGGCCCAATTGGGAGGTACTGGTGGCTAGGGGGGCCTCACAAACTGTTATGCTGCCCTTCTTTTACCCTTGAAACAAGTTCCTCTATTAGCCAAAAGCACACAAAAGAAGTAGACACCCCGTACATGGTGCTGGCTGGCTGGCTGATCTAGGGGTATTAAGAAAGCCAAAAGGCTATACAACAGGAAAGGATATAAAGATTGGCATGCAGGGCAATACTGTTAAGAAAACTGTGATCGTGCACCCCAAAGAATGGGCTGTGTCTGCCATCTTGGCAGCAACAAAGGGCCTTAAACGCTCAATGGCAGGATGTCATGTATCTTGTGTATCCTGTCTGAATAATCTCCAAGTGGATGAATGATATTTGACGATATTGGGCACATTGTATCCATTGAAGACATGCTAACGATTAATCACATTGCTGATTTCATGGCTTCATTACAGAAAATGTACATCCACAACATACAAAGAATCCATAGGCATGATTAAAAACTGAACCAAATAGAGATAAAGTGACTTGCAAGCTTACATTAATACCAGTTAACCATATTTGTAGCAACCGACCAGTGCACACAAGTTCCTTCCCACTGGTAATTACACGTCTTCTGCTGTATTTTCCTTAAGCCATCATTAACATAGGGTAGTGATGCATGTGGCAATCGGCTAGATTTCTCAACAAACAACTGTTTGTTATTGGTGGTGTACCAAAGGACAACAACAGTATGGTGCCTCAAGATTGCCAGCACACTTAGACAACTTTTAGTTGCACTAGATCAATCAGCAGGTACGAAACCAATGATATTTGCAGCATAGGCAATAGGTAACCTCACAAAGCTGACCTTGTTGAAACCATAAGCCGCCTCATGTGTGGCTACAATTGTTGTAATTCTCAGTGTGGCTTAAACAAACTTGGAAATTTTCCTTGAAGACGTGTTTGATTATGCATGCCCATGCTGTAAATATTTCCTGATACGAATAACTGTATTATGTTGTTATTTAGTGTGACATGAGCTTCTGATTATAAGATCCTTGCCACAATAAGACTCGTTGGCTGTATAGGTGGTGATGAGTTGCGATTCTTTTAATACATTTGTCTGTGCAGGCCCTCAAATCTGTATTGGAAAGATACCTGGGATAGACTTGTATGACTTATAAAATCAGGTCAACCAGAGAATGGCAGCCTTGCTGATGATGGATACAACAGATCATATTTCTGTAGTCTTTTGCAGGCCCTGAAATCCGTGTTGGAAGGTAGTGAGAGTGATCTGAGCTATATGATATGGTAGTCTATCTGCAGTCCCTCAGATCTGTGTTGGAAGGATAGTGAGAGTGACTGAGCTAAGAATCGTTAGTTAGTCTCTCTGCAGACCCTCAAATTCTATTGGGGGGAGAGTCAGAGCAATCTGAGCCTTGGAAACATGAGGTGAGTGATACTATGTAAGAGAATGGCAGCTGGATGATGAATTTCAGTAAAATTATGTTTGCCCCCAAATTGTATGGTAGATCAGTTCGATCAGAGAACGGCAGCTTGATCCATATTACATGTTTGATCCCTTTATATTTTCAACAAGGTAATAGGAAGTAAGTCTGTACATCTTGTGTGTGTTCAAATTTGCAGTCTTGATTGTACATGAAGTTGATAAATCCAGGTGGAGGGTAGAACTTCTTGCATCTTCTCCCAAACTCAAGCCTAATCCATACCTGAGCAAGAGTAGCTGCTGCAATTTTAAGCTGCATTTCTACGGTTGTGCAAACTTGCTCTTTTTGAATCCAAAGAATAAACAAATCTTTTTTTAAGGAAGATCCGTAACATATCTTCATAGGGAAAGATGAAAAATAAGCTCTGTATATGACTTCATCGATATATAACAGATGAAAGAGGCCGTTTGTCATAAACAAACTATGCAGGAAGAATGGAAGAAGGTGCTGGAATCCCAAGTATGAAGAAAATGATTCTCCTCATACGCTCAAAGTCACTTGTAATCTCTTCCATCTCTGGCAGAGTCTGTTAAGAATACTCTGGCCAATTCTGGGACTACATCCCATAGCCTAGTTGAAGTAGGCATTAACACTAGCAGCAATGTTACTAAGTCCAACTGTCTAGAGTAGATGTGGAGCTCACGTGCTGACCAAAATGGAGAAAGGATACAAGGCCTGCCATAGCCTGGCAATGTGCAACTGCCATGCTTTTATGCGCTACTTACCAAAAGAAGAGCAAAAGCCTTGTAGTCGTCATTCAATATCCTCCAAAAGTATATGGGTCTATGCTGGTAATCAGATTCGAATCTATCATATAACGTGCAGCGGCTTTGATCCTTTGATGAAAGTAAGCCAAGTATCATCTCATAAGTCTGCCATCCTTCTCAAATATAAAAGTAAAAACTCTCAATATTGGTAGTCACTACTAGAAGAGCACCTGTTGTGGTAAAGAGACCAATCCACATGTGAGAGTGTTTGTTGTTGTCCTCTATTTTGGGGGCACTCCCACTATAGAAGCAGCTTGTGTGGGAAATCTCCCCACAAGAAAGGTGTGTCCTCTCTCTCAAACTCTGCATTCAGATGGTGATTGAAGGGAAGAAGTTACCTCATCTTCTCTTCAATTGTGGTGGGGCTAATTAGAGAAGAGAACAAGTGATGTAGATCTTCAAGCTTATGTAATGATAGCTACACATCTTACCTCCAACATTATTGGCCTTGATTTCTTGGAAGATCCACTACATATTAACAATGAGCTTCACCAATAAGAAAACTATATCTTAACAATGAGCTATGAATCTTACCTCCAGCATTATTGGCTTTAACTTCTTGGAAGATCCACTATATAGTAACAATGAGCTTCACCAATAAGTTAACTCCAAAAATCAAAGCTTATAATGTTTAAACCATTTGTAGATCTGTGTTGTATGGTGATGGTCCCAAGTCACTTTTGCCCTAGTGGAGCTCCCATTTGCTTGCATCTAAGTAGGTGAGACTTGATTGATACGTATCCTAAAGAAAGCATATTCATTTGGCTAGAATCGAACTCTATGCTTAAGCGTGCAAAACTACAACCAGTTTTTAAGGGATCAACTCTACTTTGCCTTCTTGAGGTCAAGTAGTTTACTGAGGTCTTGTTTTTTGGAATGGGCAAGGTTGTTATAGCTTTTGCAAGCTTCCATGTGAAAGCTATAATCAAGTATTTTCACATTCTCCTAGTGACTAAATAGTCTATCCATCCTCCTCAAATAAGTTGCAACTCTACTATGTAAAATTTTGAGATAACCACACATTCTTATACATGGATGAGCTTGTAGACCATTAGAAGCAAGTTTGCCTCATGCTTTGCTTGCATTTTCTTTTTGTAGAAAGAGGAATTTCCTTGCACATTTGAGTTGACATTCACATTTTCTTGTGAAAGTTATACTTTTGCTTTCCTTGTTTTTGTTTTTGTACATATTCTACCTTAGTTCTTGTAGGTCTTCTTTGTCTATCTTGCTTTTGGACCAAATTGTATATTGGAGACATGCCATTTAATGGAGGATGTGATATTGAAGGGCATTTTAGAGACATTTCTGCATTAATGGAAAGCAAGGCATACACCAATAACAAACATATCCCATCTCAATTTGAAATATTGATGACCACCCGTACCTTAGATATTTCAAACTATTATAAGTGATTGGTTATTTTTCTTATTGACATCTTGCAAACAAGGGAATCCAATTAGTGTGATTGATAATCCTTAGTTGACAACCATGGGAGAAAATAAGCAAGATGTGTGATGTATGAGGTGAGAATTTTCTAGTATGACTTGCTTGTGTTTAATATCTATGGCCAACATAGAATAATAGCCAAATATTGTGAATTGCACTTCCTCCACATATGGGCTATCTACTATTTAGTGAAGCAATTGTGTAACATCCTAAGTAGACAAAATATTGTCACCAAAAAATGAAAGTCAATTCTTTCTTAGTACTTTCTCAAAGTTCACTACAATGTGTAGCTTAATTTTGTAACTACAATTAGAAGTTGCTAAAGTGTTTGTATTTTTGCTCTTAAGATACACCTCATGCAAGGCATCACACATGAATCACAGTTGAGTTGAATCTTGCTACCTAGTAGACAATTGAGGAGCATTGTCAAGCACTACATGTTGTCTTATGTATGTTTCGCCATCAGTATGTGTGGCCCTACATTTAGAACTATGTTGTTCCATTATAAGTTGATATAGAAAGTTCTACATTGTATGCATTATACACTCACATCCAATTGTACGAACTTGAAGTTGAGTCCTATAAGTGATTCTAAATTGGCAACACATAAATATTAGCATTAGAGTGGACTTTGTACCAATTAGGAAGTTACAAAAGGCACAATAATAAGCATTGTGGTAGTGATCTTATGATGTATGGACTTTAATGTGGTATAATTTTGGAAATTATTTTTGAATGTTTAGTTAGGAGTTAGAGCCTTGACATGCACAAGTTACGGTAGTTACACATTAATGACAAACACACAACCCTGGCTTGAAGTGTGGGTATGCACTTTTTGAAACTAGAAGTAGTCATGGGCACTACATCTTTACACACCAAAAGAGACATTTTGGAAAAAGTGAAACATCATAAACATATAGTTATCTTGTTTGGTTGGAAATGTAAAAAGTGTACCCTTGTCCATCACTTTACAAAGTGGGCAAGAGGGACTTCCTCTCCAAAATAGGGAGTCTAAAAATGGCTTCACTAGTTTAACATATAAGCAAAGAGGTCATGGCCTCTCCAATGAGCAAAGAGGATTAGACGTCCAACCCCTAAATGAGTACTTTGATTTGTTAAAACTTACAAAGTGGGTGTTCCATCTTTGGTGTGCAACTATTCTCAATGGATTTGCATGTGATACATTTAAGAGTTTGGAGTATTTTGGCCATGCCATTTTTGACTTGTGATGGATCTTGCCATGTTTGACATTGAAGAGGACAATGACCCCACTATCTACATGTGCCTATGGAGAGAAGGTAAACCTTTCACACGAGAGAGAGAGAGAGAGAGAGAGAGAGAGAGAGAGAGAGAGAGAGAGAGAGAGAGAGAGAGAGAGAGAGAGAGAGAGAGAGAGAGAGAGAGAGAGAGAACCGAACGGGTGTAGCTCAATTGGTTAAGTTGAATAGAATGGTGACCAGAAGGTCTTTAGTTCAACTCTTATATTCTGCATGGTCATTTAATATAAGTGTTGCAAAATGGAGAATTGAACTTGGGTCAGTGAGTTATTAAAAATTGTAAGGTGCCCCTCTTATGAACTCCCAACAAGTTCACATCTAGTACCGTCCTTTTTTTTGGAGGGTATTTCATGGACTTTCCTTAGTCTTGACATGCAAGTTCACATGATAAAGTATCCCATTGATATGTTTGACTTACTCGACTGTAATGGACTCGCACAAGTAGAATCTACATACTTGTGTCCTGAGCCCAAACATCTTGTATACTGACATACATTAGACATCTTGCACGACATCCATCTCTCAACACACCCCCTCTTGGAGTGTATATCTCGAAAAATGTGGCCCTATCTATTTGTAGGCTCTTGCATGTTCTCCACCCCTTCGTTATCTCATCTCTATCTTTGCTTGTTTCTCATTTGGGCTAATTTATCACACTTCTCTCATTGGTGGGTGTTCCTTCTAATTCAGATGCCTCTCTTGTCTCTATTGTTAGCCATGTCAAGGCAAAACAAGATGTGTTTGATTCCTGGAAGAGTAATAGGTCATTAATCCACATGTTCATACCCCAAGGTGTGATTGGGGGTAGGGGGTTGATGGCCCTCATCATCATGATCAAACCTAGCTAGGATATATCGTCCCTCCCTTGCACAAGCTCATGATTTTATAATTAACAATGTGGAATTAAAGTAGGAATTTGTTAAAATTCTTGGGTTTGCATTAACTATTGCCAAGTGGCTATATCACGTGAAGCACTTGCATATGTATTGGAAAATCGTGTATGTACAAGATAAACAAACATTTTTACCAAACACTTTGAAACACACTATGTAAAAATGTTCATGCATACATTAGGAGATTAAGTCATTGTAGAAAGCACCAAACACATTTATGTGTGCTAGATTAATCACAACTTTGTAACATAGAGTCAACATGCACCTTTTACAATTCAAGTCAAAACAATAATATTGCTTCTTCAATAACACTTCAAGACATAATGCTAACAATTTCCACATAATTAAACATAATCTTCTATTTAGTGGATGAAAATCATTGTAGAAAGCCCAAAATGCATTCGTATGTGTGTTGGATTAATGGCAACTTTGTAGCAATAGGTTGATGTTTGCCTCCTACAAAGTGGACTCAAAGTAATCATATTATCAACTCCTACTTGAATGTATGGATTCCGTCATTTTGTGGAAAATCAAGTACAAAAGACTATGCATAGATGTAGAATCTACTTTGAAATAAATAATTTGAAGCTAACAGATACAATTGAATAAGGCCACTTTATGTAGGACTTAGTTTTGTCTTTCTTAATGGCATTTGAGGCTCAATTGCTTCCTATGCACTAAGTGCGTGGGGGAAGTAGTGTCAAATGTAGCTTGCTAAGTGTATTTTAGAAACATTACCCATTGTCTTGCTCCCTACAAACAAATGTTACGAAGATCATGCATGCACAATTATTAAATCAAAGTACCTACCTTGACATTCGTAGAAGATGTTGCACTCTATGAACCTAATGCAAGGTCACCAAGGACAACAAGTTATTTGACTCTTATAGCTTGCTCAGAAATGAGGGATTTTATCTCTATGGAAGTGGGTCAGTATAGGGGTACAAAGATCACGAATGACATGCAAACATTATACGTCCTCACCACAACTAATTTCAAACATAAGGGATAATGTATGCTAATAACTGCATCCACATGTAGGTACTCCATTACCCGAGAAAATCTGCTTAAAATGTGGTTCAATAGTAATACTGCAAAAGTTCTCGTAAGAACCATAGTAATACCACAAAAGTTCTCATAAAAAATGCATCTAATATTGAAAAGATAAGAGATCACTGGAAACCTGAAGCAGAGATTGTGTGGGAGGAGTAGGTTTGGGATCTGTCTGACTCATGAGCTCAGAGCAGCGGCTAACAACCATTCCCCCTCTGCCGCCCTGCATGTAGGGGGAGAGGGTAGATGAGCAACGAGCTCAAGTTATCGGTACATGGGTGAGGGTCCGAACATTTTAATCTTAAGCTGGCCACACGAAGGCCTACAGCTTGGATCTGCAGGTGGCGACACCTGCAATGGTGGTAGCCCTGCAAAAGATCAACCAAGTGGAGCGTCCAGGCAATCGATTTTACAAATTGTCTGGTGCATCAGGATAATCTTTCATCGCCTTTAGAGCCTTTGTGCTGTTCAAGATATTATGCTATTGGAACAGCAGGTGTACTATGTAATTATTTTATGGGCAAAGCTCCTTTCGCCGATGAGTTTAACCGATGGTTTGTTACCACCTTTCATAGCCCACACGCAGTGTCGTCTTAGTCCTCACCATGGTTGGCATCTACTGCTGTGTAACGTCTCAGTCCTCAGCATGGTGGGCATCCATTGATTGGGTCTATAGATGTTCCTAATTATCGGTTAACCAATTCTCCTCCTGCAAACCATGGCGAGAAGCTGTGTTTGCAGGTTGTACTGTGGTAGACTAGATTGTTTGATGACTTGTCTCTATATGATTGGGCCATTGCTTGCCAACGATACTAATCAATTATTATTCACGTGCGCTGGAATCAATGTCAAAGCTACCATGGTAGGCCTTTTTCATGCACCACAATAGCTCCTTTGTAATGACGCGTGTGGGCTGTCAAGCCCATCTTGGTCTGGTTTGCTGCAAACTTATGGGGAAAGGGTTTTATAGGGAACTCCTAGGATCCCAGCAAGATAAAGAATGGGTTTTGCCATGTTCAATTGGATATGGAGGCTCTCTGTCTTGCCCATCGAGGGCCCAGACTCTTGCTTTTCCTTTGGGCAAGGTTTTGTATGTCCTATCTTTGCTTTCCAATACCCGGGGACAAAAAAGGGCTTGTATCTTGTGGGATTGGCATAGCAAACTTGTAGAGATTTCGGAAATCCAAGATAGTAGAGGTATTGAAATTGTGTGTGATGTTGAGTTTTCTGAATTTCTACATGCTTCTTGTGCCACTATTGCCTTGAGTCGGGCCACTTTGTTATAGCTGATGCCCCAAGAAGATGGGACAAGAGGAAGAGGGGGTTGAAGTCAAGAAGAAAGATTGTGAGAATAGTAAGGATACATTGCAAGACCTAGAAGAGAAAGACAAGGCATTCAAGACCCAGCTATGGCAAAGAATGTTGGTATCCCAGAAGAGGAATGAGCAGATGCATGCCAAAGATCCATGCAAGAAATCATAAGAATGGTAGACTACCAATGCCAAAGAGAAGAATGAGAATCAATAAGGAAGAGACTTCAATGAAGGCAACAAAGAAAATGAGACTCTTGCTAGTAAAGAGGACATGTATGAGCAATACTCAAGACAGTCGTAATAAGAAGGATGATCAGAGGATGCAAATTAAAGCATAAGCTCAAGAATATGGCAAGGAGGCCACAAGCCTTAATAAACGTTTATGACCTGTTGGATGAGCTAGACTCTAACTTATAGAATAATCTTAATGCAAAGAGTCTCTAAGAGATTTACCTCAATCGATTGCAATGTTGGGGATTTTTGTTTGTTAAACGTGCAGATGTGTGCGAGAGACTTCTTAGAACTAGGAAGCTTGATGTCCTTATGATTTAAGAGCTTGTAATAAGACCAGACTAACCATTGACTATGGAGATAAAGGGCTAACAATGTATATCAAATGTTCAAAATAGGATGAGAAGAGGTATCTTAATGTTAAACATGTATACCTTTATATTTGAGAAACCTTTGCAAAAACAAAGAGGGGTCAGTAGTTGGTGTTAGACCCATTAGTGCCAATTTTTGAGGAAAAATAGGCCTTTTAAACCTCTTCTACCTCTAGCAAAAAAGGTGAAAAGGGCATCGAATATTATCCTCATGAAGCAATTCTAGGCAAAAGTTTTGCCATGATAATGACATTTTTTCAACTTTTTGGGTTACTCTTAGCACCTTGATATGACTTTTTGAAAAGTGGAGTTCTTTAAAGTTTCCTTAAAATTAAAATTAAAATATTATTTAAAGTCTAATCTAGATCTATGAGATATTTTAAAAGCTTTTGTAGTTCACACCCTTTTTGTGTGTGTTTGTCTCCTAGATCTCATTGTTTTGATACATTATCTCCTCCAAACTATTTTTTGCATTACCTCTACTCCATTCTAATCTCATTTCTTGTCAATACCTCATATTTCTTCTTCCATCGCTTCTTCTAGGTAGCCATCTAACTCTATAAGCTTAATGATTAGATAATGATGATTCCCTCTTGTAAAGATCCTCGCAAGATCAATGAATGGAAAAGAGAAATGTGGGATTTTATTGGAAAGGACAAATTCTAGGGTTTAAATAATGAGATAAAAAGTTACATGGATCTTCACTTAGCACTTTTTATGCTCTTCTATGCAACAACATTTTCAACCTTAATGTAAGGAAGCAAAATTTACATTTCAAGTAGGATTAACTTTTTGTGTATCTTTTTATTTTACTTTTTACTAGTTCACTAAGCTTATAGACAAACTTTGAGTACTTTATGTATATGTTTCCATCGATAAGTGGGAATGGTAGCCATTGGAGTCACTCAGAAACTACATTTAGTGTTATGCATGATGAATTCAACAATCTTTTTTTTGCGTTGACTACCCTTCATCATTATTCATTTGAAAAGATTTATATTTTCAATTTGCAACTTAATTTTAGTAAATGCACAAGCATTTGGAAGGTTGAAAGAGCTTTTTTCACTTGATCTGATCAATGGACTAGAAAATTGGGATAATCTTGATTATAAAACCATTTGGGGCTTCAAGTTAAAAGTCACTAAAGATGTTCAAAGTTCTATAAAGGTTGGGACAATATCAAAGAGAGTTAGTTAATCTTAGTTTATTCCAATTCATGTTTTTGAATTACTTTTTCAAGGAGCATGTTTGCAAAGAACAAAAAAATGTGGTTGGATAAGAAAATCTCATTCACCACATTAACTAAAATATTTGGATAAGAAAACAATGTTGTTGGATAAGAAAATCTCAGCCACCACATTAGCTAAATTCTTTGATAAAATTGGAAGTCAATAGAGAAAGTATACAAGGGCAATTTATTTTTTTGCAAATGTTCAAAGGGTCTTGTTACCTTATCATACAACATTCCAAGTCAAATGCTATATCTTGTTTTCTAGTATAGAAGATTAAATGGAGACTAACTATGAATGGGTACTTTTGGAGCTTAAGGAAAGCAACGATCACTTTACTATGGCCATCTACTTGGAGAATGAGGATCCAAAGTGTTTCTCAGTAAACAAAAAATGGATTGGAAGCTATAAGAGAAGCCTTGCAAAGTCTATTTGTAACCATGATTCAAGATCTTGATTTAGGATTACTGGTGAATTGATTAGAAGAAGGGTAGAAAAAGCTTACATATGTGAGCCTAAAAGGCCATTCTAAGATTTCAAGGCCTTCAACTTACCACACCATTCAATGATTATGTGCCTTTTAGGTGCTTCAATTCATTTAGGATACAGATACTTAAAATGAGACACATTCAATTATATATTACTTAACTCATATTTAGAGAGAGACACATATAAGATTCTCAAAACTAACAATGCACATGGAAATGGGAGAACAAATGAAGAAATGATCAAAAACATCATTGAGCTTATATTGTTTTTGTTGGATACAAAAAATTATGTATATAAAAGGATACATTTTTTTTTCTCAAACATCCTAAGCTACGGTGTATTTGGGTATCCTAGGAGATACGATAGCCTCTATCTCCTTCCTTGGTATCCTAGCCTCTACCTCCTTCCTTGGTGTCTCAACCTCTGCCTCCTTTCCTTGTCCTTCTAGGGGAGGCCTAGTGTTCACTCTCTTTTTGGGGGGGTCTTCTTTCGGGCCTTCTAGGGCCCCCTTCCCCTTTCCTTTTGTAGCTTCTTGCTTCCATCCAGTTGGCTTCTTAGATGTAGTAGGCTTCTTAGCCCTAACTACTTTGTTAGTTGCATCCTCTCCCTGAATCTTTGGCAAATCTAGGTCTAGAGGCAAAACAACTTGCTTATCAATAAGAAGTTTGATTGCTTGTTCCCTTACTAGCCATACATAGTCTTCTTTGTACAAAGCTTCGATAAACTACAAGAAGAGAATGGATGACCTAATAGATAATCAAAAAGTAAATTTCTGTGGGAAAGCAACAGATGAATCACTTATGCTTATTCTTTTGCCTTCAAGCATGAACTTAGCCTCTAGAAATGGATATCAACAATAATCCGCCATCCACAAGAGGAGTTGTCTGACTATCGAGGGACTTGAAGACTATAGGTTAATATTTCTTTGTGTTCAATGATGGAAACTTGTCCTCCATAGCAATAAACACCCTCTTTGAAAACTAGTTGATTTAATTTAAAACCCTTCTAGAATACTATAAACACTTCAAAATGACATATAGATTTATACTTATGATCTTGCATCTCCATAAAAACCATGAGGAAATTAATTATATAGATTTTGTTGAATCTTAGGTCTAGGATATCACTATTTTAGTGTGATCTGCAAGAGTCCAAATATAAAGATGGCTTGGATCTTTAAACCAATTTTCAATTCTAATCTTTTGGCAAAGAATTATCAAAAGAATTAGTTGCTCTCTTGTTATAAGGAATGATTATATACTAGACTTCCTCTGGGTTTACCTCATGCAAGAAGAAGTCAATACAATTTGCATTTGCCTTCGTAGATATCGGAAGATCCACTATATGGACCTTTTTTAGCTTGTCAAGTGGAAGTATTAACATCATAAACCTTTGAAGATATTCAATAAAAAATGAGATAGGACTCAAGGCTTGTAAAATATCATTTTAAAAAACTTATGTTTACTCAAACAAATCCCACAACTTGGTGAAACCCCATAAAATGGTATAAAAATACCAAAAAGAGTAAAATGGGACCTGAACCCTATGGTGCACAAAGAGATAATCCGATAGTATTCGAATGCCTCCTTTTGCGTTGCAAGGGCTGGTTTACTTTTTCCCTCCTTTTGCTTATAATACACTTGCATTGGCTTTCCACAACATGTGGGATATCCAAGAGATGAGGACAACTTTAACAAGTTTAAGGTATTAAGCACAAGCCAGCCCTCAATGAGTGATATTATCCAAAGGATAACTAAACAAGGTTTGAGAATACCTTATGAGCACTAAAATTGTTGTGTCATTGATCTCCTTGTCTTTCTTATGCAAGAATGTAGTATCATCTCTAGAGAAACGGTGAGGTATTGTGAGTTGCCTTCAACTCCAACATAGCCCCCTTGCATTCTCTTTCTCAAGGTCCATGGGGATTTTATTTTTGCGAGCTTTCCTTTTCGTTTTTTTGCAATCAATCTTTTTTTTTTTCAAGCTTTTTTGTGCAATGTACACATTCTATATATATAAATATCTCTATGTAGCATACCCCCATATGGAAATATCCTAGGTCATGCATGAATTTCATGCATAGATTCTTAGTATGATCAACCAAAATAGAAAAGATCCTAGTTCACAATTTTTATGCATGCAAAAAGAGGTTAACAATTCTTCACTATTACTAAAAGAGCATGACACTTTGCATTTAGATCAAAGCTATAAAAAAAACACAATAACAAAACAAACATGGTGTACTCTCGACATAACCAACCAATTTAGGGTAAAAGTATTTCTTGCTTGTGTCCAATACATGAACACATCAAGAAAACAAAACCAACACGGCATATTCTCAACATAACTACATAATCACATGGTATAGTCATAAAAAAAGCTATAGTCACATGATGAAGTACATCCAAGTCGATGCACAAGAAAATTTAGAGTTAATCATTTTTAACCAACCATTGAGGGAAAATAGGCAATACACATTAGGACTTCAAGTATTGAAGATCACGTTGTCTTCACTTGAGGTAACATATGTCTTCTTTGAGAGAGTAAATTTCCACTTCACTCCATGTAACAAATTTCTTCCTTGTTTTCTTCATCTTTGAACATAGAGGTGATCAACTGCCAAGACCCACGGACTACTTATTGCTTCAAGCATTCCAAGTTGAGCACTTAATGGCTACCTCTCACATAGCCGATGCACTATCCATCCTTACGAGTGTAGTGAGCTTACCTCCATGGCCGATCGAGTTGTCTCCTCTCTAGAGCGCTCCGGTAGCTCCACGATCCAAGTGCAAGTTTCAAGCGAGCTCCATCCTCAAGCTCCATCCTCAAGCTCCATGCTCCAAGCTCCATTTCTGCGAGCAAGAGAAGAGAAGAGAAGAGAAGAGAAGAGAAGAGAAGAGAAGAGAAGAGAAGAGGAGAGGAGAAGATGGAGAGCTTCTCCACTACGGTTCGTCACCCTCACACACTCACTCCCTCACACTCTCACACTCCCTCTCTCAAGCACAAGCTCAAGCAAGCAAGACCAAGAAGAAGAAGAGGAAGAAGAGAGCTACTTTTTGCCACACACAAGAATGAGCTTCTCATTCACTTTTCAACTTTATATACAAAACCCTAAATCCCTTTTGGGTGGTCATCCCCTTATCCCCTTTTTTACATAGGCGGTCGCGGCCTAGGCCATTTTTCCCATTGTCCTCATATCTTCCTAGCTTCTTTCCTACCACCCATCTACCTTTATAATTTGCATGGGTGAGACCTCGTCGACGCTCTTAAAATAAATTATGGTACACATTGCGCTCTTTTACAAAAGTATTGATTTGTGCTTTTCTTGTGCGCCTTTCTCCTTGATTTAGGACTTTCTTGCACTTCTTGTCTCTAGATTCTTCCCTAGCGTGCCTTCATCTTCCGTTTCACCTTTGCTCTTGGCCTTGTCTTCTACTTTAGATTTTTCAAATTTTCCACCTTATTCGTTTGAGGGTTAACATTACTTCCCTGCCAGACAAGCGCCAGTTCCATGGCACTCACCATTGTAGGTAGCAGGCTTTGGCATGCACCAAAGACATGGGTGGAAGGGATTGCTGTGGTTTTAACTTTGGAGTTTTGGTGGTGGTGCGGATGAAGGTGGTTGGTGGCACTTTGTTGGCCTAACTAGTTGGTGATAGGGTTGTTGAAGGTGGTGATAGGGCCAGTTTTTGTTGGGAGTTGCACTCATGTGTTGGCACAGGTGTTAATATTCTAAGGATTCTGGGGCGGGCGACAATTCTTTGGTGGGCTTGCAAGATGATAAAGGATAAGAGTTCAGAGTTGAGTGTTGATGAAGATCTGACAGTACTTTTGTTGGAGTCAGCAATACCTGCAATTGAAAACCTTTATATGTGGTCTCTCCCTAGGGGTAGTGCTAGTCTTCTTATCATGCACAAGACATAGTTTGATTAGTTTGGGAGATAGGTCATAAGCAAGCTGAGAGTATTGTCCTGCACTTGAGGACCCAAACTGTGTATATATTGTGGTGCAGATATTATGTCAGTGTGCATGCATACTTAGATATTACATAGTTAGAAGACCGTTGGTCTGGTTTCTCATAGCAATGGGTAGCTGAAGTAAGGATTTGATGGGGTGGGAAAAATTGTCGATGTTAAGGAGAAGTACACTTGAAGGCTTCTTGAGACATCATTTGTGCTTTTGACAACACGATGTAGCATAATTGAGTTCATTGATGCCTCAGCTTTGGTGGTGGTTGGTGGCTGTGTGTAGTGGTTGACGAGTACGGTGTACTTTCCATGGTCTTTCGTGCGTTGTTTACCATGATCGATTACAATGGTATTGAGGTGGGGTGCAAAAAAGGAATCGTGCAAATGGGTCAGGGTGACAGGTCTAACCATAGGTGAGACAAAATCTCTAGGTATGTTCTGCCCTTGATGTGCCCTGAACAATTGTGGGGGATGTGTAAAGGGTTAGGGGATTAGGGGCGGAGCCAACCGACCAAGGTCATTGGACGTACCTAATTTGAGAACCCCTAGATGTTGTGCTGTGATTGTGAGTGCTTTTTCTTTTTTTTTTCTTTTTCATTTTTATTTTCATTTTCATTTTCTTTTAAAAAAATAACATGAATACAACTATTGCAATACGTTGAGGCTATCAGTCTTTTATTTGGATTGAGAAACGTCGAGATTCAAAGGCTGTGAAAATGGATATTACAATGATGATTGTGTTACTAGCCTCGTTGCTAGGGGAACAGTTATTGAGATAGGAAGATACAATTGAGATTTTACAAAACCTCTTTGTAACATGCGATGTTGATACCATTGAGGTAACAATTGCCGTGAGAAAAATATAGAGTTTGACCCAAAAGGAGAGAGAAGTCAATGACTATGCTTTGGGCCATGCGATGTGGGTGGGATGCAAGGGTGATTTTCACTTTCGATAGTGAGGCTTCCGTCATGGCTCTTTGTGGGATTGGTGGTCTTGTGGTACCTTGGATATGAACGCTTTCATATAGAGACCTGCATCGTCCTGTATCCACTTGACAACTCGTGAGGGTACATGCAAGTCATACATTTCAACTATAATGAATAGGTGCAATGCAAAGAGACATCACTTATCTGAATCCCATGGTGTTGACTTAGATGCATATCACCTGTGCTTGATTTTTTTTGTTTTTGGTCCAAGACGTAAAATTTATTAGAAGTAAATAAGGGAAGGTTGTACCTTGGGGAACCTACCCCTTTAACCATCTAAAGACAAACATTGATGGCTAGATAGCACTTGATGAGCATCTTATACAAAATAGGGCTATTCTATTTGTATGAGACATGTTAAGTTTAGGTGATCAGGCGACTGGGGCATTGCTGGTGGTGAGCTTCTATCAGGCTGGGCAGGGAAGACATTAGCTGGGACCCAAATGGTGCAGTCCTTGGCCGCTGCGGTGTCAAGAATGCTTTGAAATAGCTTAGCAATATCATTATTGATTCTAGCTTTCTTTTCTTCTTTTGAGCACTTGGTGCTCGAGCGTCTGGGGAGGGCCTACACAGCAAGGGTCGCTACCCCTCAGGCGTTCCCTTGAGCCTTCCTCTTCCTAGCCTTGGGAGTTTTCAGCCTACATCTTGGGCAGTGTCGCTTTGGGCCTCGTCTCGATGCATACCTCTTTAGGGTAGGTATGTAGCATTCTAGTGGAGGAGCTTGTGTCGTATACTCCCTTCTACGGAGGAGAGCTTCTTTGCAGGCTAGCTGCATTGTGTGCTCCATGACAAGCTACTGTAGAGGAACCTGCAAAATGTGAACCATGGGTTAGGCCCTGAGGCACGATAGAGCTATTCGCATGAAGGGGATTAAACAATGGATTATCAAGCACATATGACGAGGAGGGGTGAGGTGAGGCATGCAGTGTTTGTTGTAGAGGGACGACCCCCGTGATGATGTTCATCCTATCTTGAATGCGGGGAGTATTCCAACCAGTAGCAGATGTTTGCTCATGCCAAGTTGCACGGATTGGTTGTGATGGAGTGGGTTAGGACTCATCCCTAGAAGGATAGATTTAAAACGGGGGAAAGCTTGTAGAAGGGGATGGAACCCTGTCTACACCCTCATAGGTGTTGGTCAGGGCTTCCCATGGCGGCCATGAGGACTACATGCCCTCCACCTAGAGGTGGGAATGGTCACACAACTTCTATATGTATGGTGAGAGGAGGAGCCTAGGAGGTCAGCCTGTCAAACCCAAAATTTTCTCCCTATGGTTGACTATCATTGCTTGTGTGTGTTGGTATTATCTATACACAGTTACAAAACTCATTGTTTATTTATATACATATTTATGAACCCATGTCACTTCGTGAGGATAAAAACCAATTGTAGAACTCATGATTGTATTGGAGTGTGGCACACGCATCCAATACTCGTGGCAACCTAAATAACAACAAATATTTTGCAACATCGAGTAGCATGGTACCTTGTCCGAGTCTACTTGCAACATGTAGCTCCTCCTCAGTGAGAATCTTATCAACCAAAGAGTGTTCTTGGCTAGATTTAGCTAAGTCTATATCCCGAATGGCAGTTAGCACTTGAAGTTAGCGCCACATAGGTTGGTTCTCTTTAAGACCGCCATTTGGCCAATCACTCCTCCGAGACCATCTAGGCTGCTAGTTTGTCGGCCATTGTAATGCGGTTTTCAAACCAACATTTTTCAAATTGACTTCGACCCTCTGATTGTTGCTTTAGTTGCTCTATCTCTAAGAGATTTGGTTGGCAAAGCGCTTCATTGAATATCACAGTTAAGCGTAGTTCGTCGGCCTCCTCATCAGAGATGAATTGCATGCTCTTATGTAGGAGTGTGTTGTAGTAGTTGTTAAGATATTCTTGCTCTTTCCAAGATAGGGGACATGGTAAGTGTTCTTCAAGCTGCTCCCTAGGGAATGTGCCCATGTCTGCAAGGACATAGACACGTGCGAATAGCTTGAGTTTAGCGTCCAACTCAGTTAA
Source organism: Lygodium microphyllum (assembly GCF_053477565.2). NCBI lineage: Eukaryota > Viridiplantae > Streptophyta > Polypodiopsida > Schizaeales > Lygodiaceae > Lygodium > Lygodium microphyllum. The sequence goes on along the minus strand of NC_141135.1, from coordinate 46,170,803 downwards.
GCACTCTGTGACACTTCTATGCTCTATGAAGGCTTGCTCAGTTGCTATCTCATGCAAGATTCTAGGAGTTTCTCTAGGATTTAGTATATTGGGAGCTCAAGCCTAGATGAGCAAGATTGGTCAATGCTAGGATTGCTTATATCCTTGAGGTTTTCATGTTTCTTCTAAGGCTTTGCTTCTATTGTATCATGGTTCTCCTCGGATATGACTAGTATAGTCTTGTCACCTTGTTGTGGCAGTGTTAGATCCACTCTTGATTGGTCAATGCGAGTTCTTTTGTCGATGGATTGAGTGTTGCAAGAAACTGCTGATGGTAATGGTTGCTCTGATTTATCAGAACACATGGATGTGCTTGAGTTTTCACTGTTGTTAGGAGAGATGGCAATGGGTTTCTTAGTGGGTGGACTCGATGCTTTATTCCTCAGCTCTTCGGCACTCTTGGTCTCAATCTTCTTGGCATCTACAACCACTTGCAACTACCATTGTTGTTTTCATTCTTTTCTCCTCTTTTTCTTAGGCATTTGAGGTGTATCCCTTGAAGACTCAGCACCTTGAACTAGGTCAGTCGTCGTTGATGTGCTTGGTTGGGCCTCAACATTCTCTTTCTCTAGTGTGTCCTCATGGGACATAGTTGTGGCATGCTAAACAACCTCACTAGGTTCCGAGGGTACAACTGCCTCTGTTTCTGGAGAGTTTATCTCTTTAGCCAATTCTCTTTCATTTAGCCCCTCATCCGATTGAATTGGTAGTCACTCCTTGTCAACCATTTGCTCTAGCCTCTTGTCCTTAAGCATTGTTGGAACATGCCTCCATTTCTTCTTATCAGTGCAAATGTTGTGTTTAGAGCTGTTTTTCTCTTGCTCAGGAGATTTGGGTGACTCTAGTGTAGACCCAAGAGACTGTTTAGGGTTCTTGTCATGTAGTCTTGGACGAAACCAACTGAAGAAGTCAAGGTTGTATTGATAGGAAGCGTAGAGATGTAGGATTGCAAGGTCTTGAGTAAGGCAGAAGACATATACACTAACATCAAGAACCATGCTCCCTAATCCTAGCTTGCTAGCCATGTGTAGATATTATTATAGAAGCAGTTTATTGTATAAGGGATGTTTTTGGAAAGTGGCAGAAAGCTAGACCTCACGGACCACTGCCAACACTCATAATGAGGTTGGGGCAACGTACGTGGGATCATGTATTGATGTCCAAAGGGCTTTCCTTTGCTCAGCGAGTGTCATTAGTTGGTGGCCAATTTTGGCTACGAAACTTTGATTGGAGTACCATTTCTGCATAAAGTTTCCTTGTCCTTTTCTTTTTCATTTGATTGCTTCGAGCTTTTCCTTGTTTCACACATTGAGTCGTATAGAGTGAGGCTATCAACAAGTGCTCCTAAGTCAGGGGTTTGGCTATGAGCTTTGTGTGCTCTGGTGTTGGCCTTCCCATGTCCTCATGGACGTATGCACGTGTGATGGCTGTTAGCTTGTGATCAAGCTTCATAAGGCACTTCATCTTTGGTTCATTGGTCAGATGCACTATCTCTTTGACCAAATATTTGAGAGATTTCTCCTTAAGCCTTGGCTTTAGATGTTTTGAAAGTACTGGAGGTGTCAAGGATGTTGGCTGCGGCACCTATTCCACATGTGAATTGCTAAGGACACGTTCCACAAGAGGCATTGTCACGGCCAAAGGCTATGATTGCTATGATTCTTGATTGGAAGTAGTAGCTGCTAGTTCAGTGGACTAGCCACTATTGGTAGACTGAGGTGTCAAGTACTTAAGAAGATTACAAGTGGTCGTGTCTTTTGTTGCCCTTTGCGCATTCACTTGTGCAGATCGAGCTAGTCACAATGGATTGCATAGGCATATCCTTAGGCTGAGAGCTAAGGGTGGTATCATGTCCCACCTCTTGGACATTTGGAAGCTTAGATGGAGATAGAGATTGGGATTGAGTAGTTGCACTTGGCTTTGACAATGGCTGGAAGATTTTCTCATGGCTATTTGCTTTATTGAGTAATTACCCTTATCATGAGCAACATTGTGCCTGTGGTGCTCATTATCCTCTTTGAAAGTCAAAGGCTCCTTGGGCACTAGTGGCTTTTGTGCACACTCGATGATTACATCTGATAACTGCTTGTTAAGTACACTAGGCTGAGGATCTATCCTTCGAATAGTCCCGTTTGGTTTCTTGATTTCAATCATGAGGGGCTCAATCACTCCAATGTTTTTTACTTGAGACTTGTATTTTCATTTAGATTTCCTCCTACGCTTCTTAGCTCTTGATATGTCTTGGCCTTTAGTTAACAGAGGTGGTTTAGCAGGGGGTTTTGGTACCCGAATCCATCAGTTACTTGCGTAATACTGTTGAGCACGTAGCAACGCTTTGGATATCCATCGCAACGCTGTGCCGGCTCTCCATAGATATCTTTGTCTATAAGACTTGGGCTTCTTTTGTGGTCTTCTATGATATTTGTAAGTCCAAAGCCTATCCTTTGCCTCACACTTCGTCGCCCTTTTGAAGGGTCATCCCGTTTCCTTTCCACAATTAGCACTATTCGGAGGAACGTGGAATATGATAGGCAAGCTTTCCATTTCAATAGTTACAAGGATTTTGCACTTCCCTATAAGTGCTTGTGGGTGTCCCTCGTAAGGACTAAGAGTTGCATTAGTTGGTGTGAGCTCTGATTGGCCTAGTAGGGTCCATGCTTCATAGGTCAAGATATTAAAATCTGTTCCTTCATTGTGATGAGAGCATTGACACTATGCTCTCTTTTTTTTGGTGAGTTTGACCCTAAGATAGCAGGCAGTACTATGCCTTCATCTTTCTTGGCTTATAAATTCAAGTCTTCTTATATGTGCCTTTGAGTCCCCAACTGCACAACTAGATGTGGATTCTCTACTAATGTCTTGGATTGTTTGTGCAGTGTCGTTCAAGGTGCATCTATCATCAGGACTTCCATGTCTAGTCATCCTCGCAGTTGTAGCTTGATGTTGTTGCATTCTGCTTTGACTAGATGCACTCCGAATGCAACCTATACATGTTTTTGTGGTGTTGCCTTTTTTTGCTTGTTAGCTAGATTGACCCATTGAGGTTCTAGGGTCTCTGTTTGTCCTTGTTCAGGTATGGGCTTTCAATTGTTGTTTTGCAAGTGAGAGTCTATGCTTGTGTAGAGCCATTACTACACTAGGATCTAATTTGGAGGCCTTGTCACGTCGTGCATTTTCTCTTCAACATACTTAGGGGAAGTGCAAAGGGTGCAGAGCCCCATCTACGGGGGTCTGAGGGGAGCATTCCCCTTCGGCCCGTAGGGTCATTACACTAAACACCATGTGCGATTTGAAGGACCGTTCATAGCCAAGATTTGAACTACTTGCTCTAGATTTCAATCTAGTGATAGATCTATGATGTTCCTTTTGGCTCTGTATGGTCTCTCGGTCAGTTTTAGGGTCTGCAGATTAAAATTTAACAAAATCCAAATTTGGCCCAACAGGTCTTAAATGCAGGGGCCGAATGTTTGATTTGGCTTGTCCCAATGGCTGAGGGCTGAATGCAACTGGTCCGAATGTCACATTTAGCCAGTCCGAATGTGGTTTGTCTGAGAGGTGAATAGCCGAGGGCCGAGTCGACTGGGTTGAGGACCGAGTGGTTCATCCGAATGGGTTTGGACCGAGTGGTTCGTCCGAATGGGTTTGGACCGAATGACCGAGGGCCGAGTCGGGCGGGCCGAATACAAAGTGGTCCAAAGGGTAAATTCGACCGGGCCAAATGTCAGCTTATTCGAGTAGGGGCCGAGTGGATAGGGCCGAGTGGTGGGCATCTGAGTGGTAGTGGCCGAAAGGCCGAATACGAGAGGGCCGAGGGTTGAGGGCCGATTCTGGGACTCGGCCTAGAATTTTCGTCACTCAGACAGGCCGAACGCGACACGTTTTTTTTTGTCGACTTGCACAAAATTCGTTGCGTTAGCGATCGAGACCTTTCCATTGATCGAGTACCTCCAAATCCTAGCTACTCATGCAGGAGAAGGTGTGGGAGTACCTGTAGAGGCAAAGAACTCCTCGACGGTAAGATCAAAGAAGAAGGTTCACGCAATGAAGCTCTCTCTCTCTCTCTCTCTCTAGCTCTCCCAAATCCCTGAAATGCAAACTAAGGTCTCCTTGCTACTCTTGCTTTCTTGTTACCTTGCCCAGCCCTGCATTCACCTTAGTCTTGCTCCCCTTACCAACATTTACCCCAAAATTTAACTTTTTGCCATTCTTTTCCTTGTTTCAGCCTGTTACACAACAACAGAAAACCCTATTGTATGCTCAAATGTTTTGCTCCTATCCTACCTAAATGCAAGGAAATTTCATAAAGGAAACACCTACACTGCTCCAACCTATCTTTCCAAATCTAAACAACCAAAAACTTACTTGCTAAGGAGATCGAATACCTCTTCAAACTCCCTTGCTTTCTACCTATCTACCTCAAGCACCGATTCGAGGAAAACTCTACTTCAATGCTCAATTCGAGAAGCGTGCAAATGCTCAAGGCTTGAATCCGTTAGTCTCGGCAATGAAACCCAAATCTAGAGGCGATTGACTACCAAGACCCACTGACCGGTTATTGCTTCAAGAGTTCCAAGCCGAGCATTAATGGCTATCTCTCACATAGCCAACACGCTATCCATCCCTATGTATGTAGTGAGCTTACCTCCATGCCCGATTGAGTTGCCTCCTCTCTAGAGCACTCCGATAGCTCCATGATCCAAGTGCAAGCTTCAAGCAAGCTCCATTCTTAAGCTTCACGCTCCAAGCTCCATTGCAGTGAGCAAGAGAAGAGAAGAGAAGAGAAGAGAAGAGAAGAAGAGAGGAGAAGATGGAGAGCTTCTCCACCACCATCCCTCATCCTCACACACTCACTCCCTTACACTCTCAGAATCTCTCTCTTAAGCACAAGCTCAAGCAAGCAAGAAGAAGAAGAAGAAGAAGAGGAAGAAGAGAGGTACTTTTGGCCACACACAAGTATGAGCTTGTCATTCACTTTTCAATGTTATATACAAAACCCTAAATCCCTTTTGGGCGGCCATCCCCTTATCCCCTTTTTTACATAGCCGGTCGTGGCCTAGGCCCTTTTTCCCATTGTCCTCATATCTTCCCAGCTTCCTTTCTACTACCCATCTACCTTTATAATTTGCACGGGTGAGAGCTCGGCGCTTTTCTTGTGAGCCTTTCATTCTCGTGTGTGGACAAAAGTGGCTCTCTTCTTCTTCTTCTTCTTCTTCTTCTTCTTCTTCTTCTTCTTCTTCTTCTTCTTCTTCTTCTTATTCTTGCTTGCTTGAGCTTATGCTTGAGAGAGGAGTGTGAGAGTGTGAGGAAGTGAGTGTGTGAGGGTGAGGGACCAGGGAGGAGAAGCTCTCCATCTTCTCCTCTCTTCTTCTCTTCTCTTCTCTTGCTCACAGTAACAATGGAGCTTGGAGAGTGGAGCTTGCACTTGGATTGTGGAGCTATCAGAGTGCTCAAAAGAGGAGGTAACTCGATCAGGCATGGAGGTAAGCTCACTACAGCCATAGAGATGGATGGCGCATTGGCTATGTGAGAGCTAGCCATTAGTGCTCGGCTTGGAACACTTGAAGCAATAAGCGGTCCATGGGTCTTTGCGATTGATCGCCTCCACATTTTGGTTCCGTTGCCAAGACCAACGGATTCAAGTTTGAGCACTTGCACGCCTCATATCGAGCACGAAGTAAGGGATTCATCCCCAAATCGGAGCTTGAGATAGATAGGAAGTTGGGGCTTTTGATCTTTGATACAAGTAAGTATTTTGGTTATTTTGGTTGTTTAATGTGATTGGGAAAGAAGGGGAGATCATTTCAGTTATTCGCTTTTGATTCTTGTTGCATTTAACGTAGGTTAGGATTAAGAAATCATATTAGAGAAGCATAGGGTTTACTCCTGTAAAACAGGGTAAAACAGGCACAAATCATGGTAAATGGAGAAAAAGAGTGGTTTGAATGATTAATACCAGCAAGGGAGTGATTGGGGATAGCAAGAACTTGCTCGAGAAGGGGTTGCCAGGAGACCATAGAAGAGCTCATTTTTCACCCTGGCAATGAGAGAGAGAGAGAGAGAGAGAGAGAGTTTCCATCATTGATTCGGTTCAATCTTGCCATCAGGGATTTCGTCGCATGATTCAGGTATATCAAAACCTTCCTGCTATGTATTTGTTGTGATTTGGAAGTCGGTGTGCTTGGTGATTGCGAAGATCATTGGATTCAACGAGATCATCCTCAGTGCGGCCGTCGTTGCGTGCAACTCGACCTGCCATCTGAGTGGCTTGGTTTTTGGTCAAGTCCCAGAATCGAACCATTTGGCACTCGGACCACTCGGCCCACTTGGCCCTCAGACCAACTGAATTCACCCTTCGGGCCGCTTGTATTCGGCCCCTAACTCGGCCCTCGGCCCTTGGACGACAAACTGAATTGGGCATTCAGCCCTTGCAATTCAGACCTGTTGGGTCAAATTTTTAACTTTTAGACCTTGAAATTGACCAAGAGACCACATAAAGCCGAAAGCACATAATAAATCTATCATTGGGCTGAAATCTAGAGCAAGTAGTTCAAATTTTGGCTACAAATGGTCCTTCAAATTGCATATGGTATTTAGCGTAACGGCCTTGTGGGTCAAGGGGATCCCCCTCCCGGACTCTCGTAGAGAGGGCTTTGCCCCCTCCGCACCTCCCCCAAGTAGATTGGAGAGAAAACACGCGTCGTGACAGGTCCTCCAAATTAGTCTTAGTGTCGTAATGGCTCTACACAAGCATGGATTCTCACTTGCAAAAGAGCAACAAAAGCCCATACCCGAACAAAGATAAACAGAGACCCTAGAACCTCAATGGGCCAATCTAGCCAGCAAGGACAAAAAGGCCACACCACAAAAACATGTATGTGTTGCATTCGGATTGCATCTAGTCAAAGTGGAAAGCAACAACATCAAGCTACAACTGCAAGGATGACTAGATGTGACAATCCTGGCGATAGATGCACCTTAAATAGCACTACATAGATGATCCAAGACATCAATGGAGAATCCACATCTGGTCGTGTAGTTGGGGACTTAAGGGCATTTTTCAGAAGGCTTAAAATTATAAGTCAAGACCCAAAAGATGAAGACATAGTATCGTGTGCTTATCTTAGGGTCAAACTCACCACGAAGAGAGAGCACACTGTTGATGCTCTCATTGATGAAGGAGCTGATTTTAATATCTTGACCTATGATGCATAGACCCTACTAGGCCAACCAGAGCTCACATCGACTAATGAAACTCTTAGTCCTTATGGGGGACACTCACAAGCACTTATAGGGAAGTGCAAATTCCTTGTAACTATTGAAACGGAAAGCTTGCCTATCGTCTTCCATGTTCCTCCAAATAGTGCTAATTTTGGAAAAGAAACCCTCCTAGGATGACCCTTTAAAAGGGTGACAAAGTGTGAGGCTGATTATGTAGCATAGATGAGACACTTGACACTATAGGGTGTGAAGATAGTCACCACCTTTAGCAAGGATGACCTAATCGAACCTCGAGGGAAAGGCAATGAAGATGCTAACATAGCAGGCAAGCCTACTAACGAGAGTAAGGACTTGTTGAAAGAGTCGATACAAGCGCGTGTCAAACTGAGAGAACCAGTGAGCGGGGCCATGCTTGGAACATGAAGGTCAGGAGACAATGCCAAGGACAGGCTTTGGACTTACAAATATCGTAGAAGACCATAAAAGAAGCCCAAGCCTCATAGACGAAGGTATCGATGGAGAGCCAGCACAATGCCGCGATGGATATCCAAAGTGTTGCTACGTGCTCAAGGGTATTACAAAAGTAACTAATGGATTTGGGTACCAAAGTTCCTTGCTAAATCACCTCTATTAGTAGCTGAAGGCTCGATCGTGTCAAAAGCAAAGAAGCGAATGAGGAAATCTAGACAAAAATCCAAGCCTCACTCAACAAGTTTGGAGTAATCGAGCCCCTCGCAAAAATCAAGAAACCAAACAAGAATATTCGAAGAGTATATCCTTAGCCTAGTGTTCTTAACAAGCGAATATCATATATACTCGTCGAGTGTGCACAAAAGCCACTAGTGTCCAAGGAGCCTTTGATTTCCCAAGAGGATAATGAGTATCATAGGCACAACATTGCTCATGGTAAAGCTAATTGCTTAGCAAAGCAAATGGCAGAATCATCTAACAGTCACGAGCAACTCGTCCAGCCAATGTCAAAGCCACTTAGGAGTCCCAAGTCTCCTACATCCTCTTTCCCTAAATGGATACAGGAACCACAACACCAGTCGTCAAGTGCAGCTACTAAATCCCAATCTCTATCTCCATCTGAGCTTCCAAATATCCAAAATGCGGGACATGACACCACCCTTAACTAATGCTCGATCTCCACAAGTGAATGTGCAAAGGGAAACAAAAGACATGGCCACTTCTGATTTGCTTAAGGACTTGACACTGCAGCCTACCAATTGTGGCCAGTCCGCTAAACTGGCTGTTACTACTTCCAATCAGGAATCACGGCGGTCACACCCTTTGGCTGTGACGATGCCCCTTGTAGAATGTGTCCTTAGCATTCAGTGGTGGGAGAGGTGTCGCAACCAACATCCTTGATACCTCCAACACTATCCAAGCACCTAAGGCCTATGCTTGAGGAGAAACCTCTCAAAGATGTGGCCTAGGAGATGGTGCATCTGACCAATCAACCTAGTAAGGTTGTTCGACAGGTCACAACTAAGTCCCATGAGAGCACATCAGAGAAAGAGAGTGCTAAGGCCCAACCAATCACATCAACAGGGCTAGCCTAGTTCAGGGTCCTGAGTCTTTGAGAAAGACACCCTCATTTCCCACAAACAAGAGGAGAACACAACGAACACAATGGTGGTTACAAGTGGTTGTGGATGTCAAGAAGATTGAGACCAAGAGCAAGGAAGAACTTGGGAATAAAGCATCAAGTCCACCCACTAAGGAACCCATTGCCATCTCCCCTAATAGCGGTGAAACCCCAAAAACATCTGTGTATTCTGATAAGTCAAAGCAACCATCACCATCAACGGTTGCTTGCAACACTCAATCCACCGATAAGAACTTGCATTGACAAATCAAGAGTGGATACAACACTGTCACAATAGGGTGACAAATCTATGCCAGTCGCATCCAAGGAGAAGCATGATGCAATAACAACAAAGCCTCAAGAGAAACATGGAAACCCCAAGGATATAAGCAATCCTAGAGTTAACCAATCTTGCTCGTCTAGGCCTGAGCCCCCAGCTATGCTAAAGCCTAGGGAAACTCCTAGAACCTTGCATGAGATAGCAACCGAGCAAGCCCTCATTGAACATAGAAGTGTCGCAAAATTCTTAACTAAGTTGGATGCTAAGCTCAAAATGTTAGCACGTGTCTATGTCCTCGTAGACATGGGTGCATTCCCTAAGGAGTAGCTTGAAGAATACTTGCCATTTCCCCTATCCTGGGAAGAGCAAGAACATCTTAACGAGCACTACAATAGGCTCTTGCATGAATGCATGTGACTCATCTCTGGTGAGGAAGCCGATGAACTACACTTAATTGTGACATTCAATGATGTGCTCTGTCAATCAAATCTCTTAGAGATAGAGCAACTAAAGCGACAATCAGAGGGTCAAATTCAATTAAAAAAATGTTGGTTTGAAAACCGCATTACAATGGCCAAATTGGGAGCCCAGACTATGACAGTCTCAGAGGAGCGATTGGCCAAATGTCGGTCTCAAAGAGACCCAATCTATCTGATGCCAACTTCCTTTCGAGTGCTAACTGCCATTCAGGGTATGGACTTAGCCAAAACTAGCCAAGAAAACTCTATAATTGATAAGGTTCTCACTGAGGAGGAGCTACATGTTGCGAGTAGGCTCGGACAAGGTACCATGCTACTCGATGTTGCAAAATATCTATTGTTATTGAGTAAACTGCCACTAGTATTGGATGCATGTGCCACACTCCAGTATAATCTTGAGTTCTACAGTTGGTTTATTTGCGAAGTGACATGGATGCATAAATTGTACATAAATGAACAATGTATTTTGTGACTGTGAATAAACAATACCCAAGCAAGCTCACACACAAGCAATGATAGTCAAGCACATAGAGAAAAGTTTGGGTTTGACAAGCTGAGCTCCAATGGTCCTCCTCTCTCACCACATGTCTAGAAGTCGTGTGACCATTCTCGCCTCTTGGTAAAGGGCAGATAGTCTTCATGACCGCCATGGAAAGCCCTAACCAACACCTTTGAGGGTGTACACGGGGCACCGTCCCTTTCTATGAGCTCTCCCTCCGCTTTCGATCTCCCCTTCCGAAAACAAGTCCTATCCCAGTTCATCACAACCAGTCTGTGTGATTTGGAGTGAGCAAAGAACTACTACTGGCCTGCGGTCAAAGCATGACAAATATTATCACAGGGGTTGTCCCTCTATAATGACTACTATGTGCTTGATGATCTACTAATTAATCCATGTCATGAAAATAATTCCATCTTGCCTCAGGGCCTAACCCTTGGTTCACTTTTTGTAGGTTTCCTCACACTAGCCATCATGGAGCATCCAGTGAAGTTGGCTTGCAAGGATGCTATCCACTGTCGGAGGGAGCATATGGCACAAGCTCCTCCACCAGAGCACTATGTGCCTACCCTTAAGGAGTACACACCAAAAAGAGGCCCTAAGCGACACCACCCCAGACGTAGGCCAAAAACTTCCCAGACTAGGAAAACGAAGGCTCAAGGGAATGCCCAGGGGGTGGCAACCTGGCCATGCGGGCCCTCACTAGACGCTCGAGCACTAGGTGCTCAAAAGAGGAGAAGGCAGCTAGAAACAAGAGGGAATTTGATGAATTATTTAAAAGCATTCTTGAAATAGCTACAGCCAGGGACAACACCATTCGGGTCTCCGCTAATATCTTCCCTTCTCGGCCTGATGGGAGCCCCTCACTAGCACAACCCCAATCACCCGACCACCCAAACTCACCCACTCATATAAATAGAATAGCCCCTATGTTGTATAAGCTGCTTAACAAAGGCCATCTTGGCATAACTTTTTGTCCTTAAGTGGTTAAAGGGACAAGCTCCCCCCAACTATACAAACCTCCTTTACTACTAATACATGGCATGTCTTTAACAAGCACCGATGAGATGCATCGCAGTCAACACCATAGGATTTAGATGAAGTAATATCTTTTTGCATTGCATCTGTTTATCATAATTGACACATGCGATTTGCATATACTCTCATGAAGCGTCAAGTGAATGCAAGATGACACAAGTCTTTGTACGAAAGTGGTTACGGCCCAAGTTACCGCAAGACCACTAGCCTCACGAAGAGCCATGGCAAAAGCTTCACTATCGAAAGTGAAAATCACCCTTTCCAATTGCCTACATTGCATGACCCAAAGCAGGATCAGGCACCACTCTCTCTTTCTGGGTTAAACTCTATACTTGGCACTCACAGCAGTTGTTACCTCAATTGTACCAACATTGCACGGTACAAAAAGAGGTTTTGCAAAATCTCCAGTGTATCTCCCCATCTCAACAACCATTTCTCTACAACGAGGCTAGGGCACAATCATCACTGTAATATCCATTTCTTGAGCCTTCGAATCTCGGCATTTCCTAGTCCATTGAAAGGCTGATAGCCTCAACATATTGCAATGGTTGTACTCAGGCTATACTTTTCTTTTTAAGAAAGAAAAATTAAAATAAAATAAGCACTCATAATCACAACACGATACCTAGGGGTTCTCGGATTAGGTACGCCCAATGACCTTGGTCGGCTAGCTCTGTCCCTAGTCCCCTAGCCCTCTACACATCCCCCACAATTGTTCAAGACACATCAAGGGTAGGACATACCTAGAGAGCTTGTCTGGCCTATGGTTAGACCTATCACCATGACCCAATTGCACGATTCCTTTTTACACTCCGCCTTAGTATCATTGCAATTGATTGTGGTAAGCACTGCACGAATGGCCATGAAAAGTACATTGTACTCATCGAGCAAGCCCAATAGCTAACAGCTACCAAAATTTTGGTGTCAATGTGTCCAATTATGCTACATCATGCTATCACAACAAAAAGGATATCTCATACACCTTCCTGTGTACTTCTCCTCAAACAAGGACAACTTTGCTTCATCCACACGTTGTTTTGAGGAACCAGACCTGTGGTCTTCTAACTACATAATATCTAAGTATGCACGATCACTCACATAATATCTGCACCAAAATATATACACAGTTTGGGTCCTCAAGTACTGGACAATACTCTCAGCTTTCTTAGAGTTCGACCTGTCTCCCAAACTAATCAAACTACGTCTTGTGTACAATAAGAAGACTAGCACTACCCCCAGGGAGAGACCACATATGAGAGGTTTTCAATTACAGGTATTGAAGACTCCAATGAAAGTGTCGTTCGCCCTTCATCAACACTCAACTTTGAATTGGTATCCTTTATCATCATGCAAGCCCACCAAGAATTGTCAGCCATAGAATACCTAGAACACCAACACCTGTAACAACTCCCTCGACAACAACCCAGGAGTGCAACTCCCCCGACAACAACCAGCCCTATCACCAACTTCACCAACCCTACCACTAGCCAACCACCAACCACGTGCCCCAAACGACCTTTATCCACCCTACCAACAAAACTCCTCCACGGAAAACCACAGTTGTCCCTTCCACCCATATCTTTGCTACATGCCAAAGCCTGCTACCTACAATGATGAGTGCCATGGGACTGGCACTCATCTAGGAGGGGGGTAATGTTAACCCTCAAATAGACAAGGTGGAAAAGCTAAAAAATCTAAAGCAGAAGACAAGGCCAAGACAAAAGTAAAACAGAAGACGAAGGTGCGCCAAGAAGAATTCGGAAACATAAGAAGTGCATAAAAGTCCTAAATCAAGGAGAAATGTGCACAAGAAAAAGCGCAAGTCAATAATTTTGTAAAAAAGGCACAGAGCACACCATGATTTATTTTAAGAGTGCCAGGCTCTCACCCGTGCAAATTGTAAAGGTAGATGGGTGGCAAGAAGGAAGCTAGGAAGATAGGAGGACAATAGGAAAAAGGGCCTAGGCCATGTAAAAAAGGGGATAAGGGGATGAACGCCCAAAAGGGATTTAGGGTTTTGTATATAAATTTGAAAAGTGAATGAGAAGCTTATTCTTGTGTGTGGCCAAAAGTGGCTCTCTTGTTCTTGTTCTTGTTCTTGTTCTTGCTTGCTTGAGCTTGTGCTTGAGAGAGGGAGTGTGAGAGTGTGAGGGAGTGAGTGTGTGAGGGTGAGGGACCGGGGAGGAGAAGATATCCATCTTCTCCTCTCTTATTCTCTTCTATTCTCTTTGCTTATCTTGCTTGCCACAATGGAGCTTGGAACGTGGAGCTTGCTTGAAGCTTGCACTTGGATCGTGGAGTAATCATCAATGAATGTGACAAAGTACTTTGTACCACCTAGTGACTGAGAGGGCATGAGAATAGAGGGTACTATAATTAGCACCACGTACAATAATAAGGTTCTCATATGTAATCTTCCATGAGGAATCACCAAAAGAGATAGCATGACTTGCATCATCCAAGGTGCCATTACAGAGATAAGGCTCTTGTGAGAGCTGGGACATGATGTACATCATGAATATACTGCATGAACCAAAACATTGCTAGACATCACCAATACCAACTATCTCCAATAGAGGGTCATTACCCAAATAGATAGATCATGTCATACTACGATACTAGGAGCGAAACCACTCTCTATGAGGGGTCACATGAAAGGAAACCCTTGAATCTATCAACCAACACTGAGTATATCAACAAAGCATTAGTCAAATGTGAAGCATCCAAAGAAGAAGTTGTTAAGGTAAGATCATCATATATATCAAGCTACACTACATTAATCCCCTCAATATTGACACTAAACTTGCTAGGCACAATGCTATGATCATCATTCTTGTCCTATACTTTAACCTTTCCCTTTTTCTTACTCTTGCCTTTGTGCATTTTATGACACAATGACAGAATACGACCTATTTTCTCACAATAATGACAAGTAAGACCGGACTTAAGGCCACATGACTTATTGCAAGATTGTCCACATGTCCTAGACTAAGACCTATTAGAGTCTCTACCATGGCCATTTCCATCCTATTAATCTCTCACAATCAATGCATGTGACATATGTGAAGCATCCACATTCTTTGGTTTTCATCTTCTATCAAGAGGGCACTCTCAACATTGTGGAATTTTAGCCCATCCTTAGCATAGAGAGTTGTACGAAAAGTGTCCCATGACTCAAGTAGAGTACCAAGTAAAAATAAAGGATGCAAAGTATTCTTGAACTCAATCTTCTGCAAAAATAATTGGCTGATGATGGAGTAAAACTCATTCAAGTGTGCAAACATAGAAGTCCCTTCCTTAATGTGAAGGTCCATCAATTGTTTCAACCAATACATTTGAGGTGCATGACTCTCTTGTCATAAATATTCTTAATATGTGTCCAAAGCTCATATGCAATCTGATTTCCAATTACAACATTGTAGTGAAGCTACTTAGAGAGTGATAAAATGATTGTGGATTTTCATGACTTATCCAATTCATCCCAATCCTTGGCCACAATGTTTTCAAGTTTGGCACCTCCATTTTTGAGTAGTCTAATCTGTAAATTCTACACTAAAACTGCCATATCTAGGTCTTTCAATAGCTGTAATTGGTCCCATCCAATTTCTCAATATTGAAGATAGCACTATCATGAGAACCACTAGCCATGATGAGATCAAGCAAGTACACAAAAGGGAAAGATGAGCTGTTGTAATATCCTGCAAATCGGCCCCAAAACCACTACTAAATCAAGCTGGAAACAAAAGGTACTAACAAAATAATGAGCTGTCCACGAACTATAGTCAAGAAACTATCAAGTAAAAGTGGCTGCCCTCCAATAGAATACATAAAACTGAAATGACAAGTTGTAATAAATTACAATAATATGCCAACAACCAACTATGAGCAACCAAGAGGGAAGAATCCATGAACAACTGGCACTAAAAACTATCACAACTGTAGTGTGTTGGAAATCATATATGCAAGAGGCACAAAGAGAACTGCCTATTCAATAAATAACCCAGAAGCATATAAATACCATTGACAACACCCTGACAGACATAAGTACCAAGTCCAAGCCAAGAGATCGATTCAGTCCATGATAGGATAGCTGCATGCAATAAATATCAAGAGAGCATGTACACATCACGATGAGTCCCACTATCTCACTATGATAAACTCGAGCTCAATTGTATAAACCAAATGCTTTGTAGTATATCCAAGTGTCAAAGTGGCTCAATACATAAAGCTGAATAGCTCCCATTAAAGCAACAGTTGAATGACAAATGAGCAAGTAAAGCTCAAAACATCATGTGAATGACATCTAGATATCTAAGATCCATAAAGCATATATTTGGAAGCATTGAACCCAAGTAGTCTGCAAGACTCTAACTATAGCATCCAAATAGCATCGAAGGATACGAATGACAACCAATATCAAAGCATCCAAGCTCCAATCTCAACTTAAGAGTATTCATAAACATATCCATAGGCATACATGATAACCAAAGTGTCGACATATCCAATATCTGGTACTCGAGTAGATTCATAGAATAATGAGCATAATCTTCATCAAACAACTACTTGCTATCCACTATGAACAATAGGGATATGACAGTCAAAACTGAGTGAATGTAAGCTTAATCAAAGCCAAAAGTAAGAACCATATGCTTTTCCTAGATAATTTGCATTCAGACCTATTATTACAACAATGAAATCTCTAAGAAAATTGACCCAAATCTGCACTCAAATCACCCCAATAGCATTCCATTACTTGGTATAGAATCCTCAAGTGATCCAGTATCAAATATACATTCGAAGAAGCATAAATGACCTCCAAATAATGAGGTAAGTGCTATCCTAAACTATATTACATCAAAATGTCATAAACTATGAGCCAATGGGGTTGATCTTGGGAGCTTCAAATGATGCCTAACTTAGTCCCAAAGTGCTAAATAAATACAATGCTAAGTGAATGCCCAAGAGTACTTGGGTGCTTACGAGCTGAAGATGAGGTGCAAACTAATCAGAGACAGAGGCCAACAAACTAGCACAATTCATGTTGAGCTGTTGGTTACTCCTACTGCCATTGCTAAGCTAAATGTGGCATTAGGGAAGCTCGAGTAGGTCCTAGGGAAGCCATGGAACAATCCTCAAGTGATAACAGGTAAAAGGTAGAACTCAATGCATACCTTAAGATGAAGAAACCATGGTTGCCTTGAAAATGATTACTGTAGGTATTTGAATGGAAGTTGATGGGTCAGCAAGCTTTAGCTATTGAGGAAGATAACTTTGATACTGACACTGAAGTGGAAGCACGTGAGAAAAAGCAAGAGCTATGGAGAGAGAGAGAGAGAGAGAGAGAGAGAGAGAGAGAGAGAGAGAGAGAGAGAGAGAGAGAGAGAGAGAGAGAGAGAGAGAGAGAGAGAGATAAGATGTGGGAACTCCAACAATCAAAATGTTTGACCGGCCTTCCCTTTCTTCAAATGTCACTAAAAGAATAAAAAATGAAATGACATTGGTAGGCACATCCGCCACCTGCAATGTACAAGTGTGTGGGTAGTGTTAGTGTAGTAATACACGAGTGGCTAGGCATAGGTGCCTTTACCCCCAACATGATCCTCTTTGTTGTAGCAAACAAAGGGATTAGTGTACTCTTTATCCTCTACCAGTTCCTTGACATGATAGATAGGGGTATCATTCAGAGGATGAGTAATAATGGGGCTTGATGGTCTAGGAATCTGTGAGGGTTAAATTTATTCATCAACACCATTTATATTTGGTTTTGGGGAACTAGTAAGGCCAAAGGTGGTGCTACTTGCTGATGGCATGGCTAATTAAGATCTAGTTGTATTGTGGATAGCCAAAATTGAAGTTGGGTCATTGAAGCCCTCATGGAGCTTTAAGTAGGCAGTTTCATGCCCATTGCCTCTACAGTTCGTGCAAGTACATGCTACCCTCAAGCACTCTAAAGGGAGGTAATCTCTATTGTAATGGATACATTGCATGTTTGTGGGTATGGTTAGGACAACTCAAGGAATTCCACCATTTTCAAGAGCTCTATTTTTTTTAAACACCAATCATTGGATCCTATGTGTCACTTGTCTCAATCTTGCCATGGCTTAGCTAAGGGTCTAGTGTGATGCCTGCAACTCTCTAGATCAAGATCATCAACGTGGATTGATTCCTTAAGCTAAGACTTGAGTTACCTTCCATGCTTTCATAAATTCTTGCATCACAGATGCCCTACAAGCTTCTTACTTTTTTGACACATAGTCATGCATGCTTTCGACACATAGTCATGCGTGCTTTCTTTCTCTTGTTGATCAATGTTCATCAGTCAAATGATTAGGTTACCTACCTAGCTAGCCCATGCAAAGCAACTTATAAAAAGATCCTTGAGTAGTATGAATAAGGCTTTTTAAATGGCATCATGCCCAATGCACCAAGTTTGCCCCTTCTCTCTCAAACACTTGTGTTTGCTTGGTGTCACCTATAAGACTGTTCACCTTGCATAATATTTGATAGAAATTTGTGAGGATCTTGTGACTCTTATTCAACACCATCCTTTGAATGCTATCCATATCCACTTACATGACTGCAAGTCGTTGTTTCGTATCATTGTTGATGTCCAACAATCAGTTGAGAGTGTAGGTCCCTTTACCTTGCAACTCCACAAGTATTTATGACATAGCTTGAGGGGTCATGGCTAAGACATTGAAGTTTGTAGCTTGCTAGAACCTATCAATGGTGGCTTAATGGTAATTTGAGGCTCCATCCAAAGCTTCAACTATCTTCATTACGCTTGGTACAATCCATGTGGTCTCTTGGTTAACTAATTATATTGCATGATTGATCAAGTCATAGATAGATGTGTTTTCTCTATTGAGAGGGATGTGCTAAGACTAGGTTATTGACTACTAGTGGAAGTCAAGAGCTCATGTCCACTTTCCATACACATGCACCTACGTTGTGGCTTCAAATCATAGGTTTTCTAGTATCAACTCAATTTTCTGTGTTTTTGTTAGTTTACTTTCCTATCCATTTTTTAATGGTTTATTGTAATGATATTTTGAATATTCATAGAGCAATTATTTCTAATTTGATATTTAATTTATGTCTTGAATATATTTCATTTTGTGTCTACAATAGGCTTACAATCTATCTCTAGTTTGTGCTTAGTTCTTTACTTTGCAACTAGTACTATGATTCATCAATCCAGTTGCTTTTGGTGTTTCAATGATTTGATTAATATTCCAATTGAATTTCTCTTATTTGAATTGGTTTGCCTCTCCCCAATGTTTTATGTTTTGTGTAGTTTCCCTCTTGGTTCATATTATTTAATTGTTGATTAGTTTGATTCCCTTTGTTGAATGTGTGTGCATGTTGTTGAGTGTTGAAATGGCTGTATTCTTAGTTATTTTCTATTGGATTTTGGGTGATTTTTTATCGATCTAAGGTATGATTGATTGGTTTTTGGATTATTTTGAAGTGTTTTTTAGTGTGTTGGAATGGGTTGAGAAGGTTTAAAAAGCTTATGATGTTTTGATTGGTTCTTGGTGTGTTTGTTTGGTTCTGATAGATTTGTTTTGCTTGTGTTTTGGTTTGTTTTCTTTCTATTTGAGAGATTATGATTGAAGATGAGTGGTTTGAGGAATGATTGAGGGTTTATTGGATGGTTTTTTAAGGTTTAAGTTGGTTTTGGTTTGAGCTATATGGTTTTTATGCCTTCTATAGACCTTCTGCAATGTACTATCGAGCGTCTATATGCCTTTTTGTTGTCTTCTATATGCTTCTATAAGTGTTCTATTTGATGGATATTTAGCTTGGGGATGTTTTCTGATCTTGGAAAGAGAAGAATAGAAACTCTTAATAGCCTGAAGAAGTAAAAGAACTAGCTGATGAAGACTTGAAGTAAAGACTAAAGTGACATTGACATTGATGAGCTCTCAAGGGACATTGTAGTGGATCTGGTGCTTTTTTGTATTAAGCATACCTCTTTGTAGGGATATCCATGTGACCAAGAGAAAATTATTGATAGTGATTCTTTTTTATTCTTATGTAGTATTGAGAGAGAGCATATGTGAGAGAGAGTAAATGAGTGACACTCATTTTGTATGAAGAAACATTGTATCTACATGTGAGAGATTAAGAGAAAGACTATGAAGACTATAAAGATGATGAAATATGAATACTATATAATGAATTCCATATAAAGTTGATCATTTATTTGTATTCTTTTGGTTCCTTGATGGTTTCTATGATGAATATATTGAATATTTTTTGTGATAAATCCGTGGGAGATTCACTATATAATATTGCGTGGAGATTGGTTGTTCTTAGTGCTCTTTTTGCTTCCTATGGTAGATTAAAATATAAAGAACAAGCTTGTCAGTGAGACAAGATATATCTTCTTGCAGTAGTGCCCCATTTTCTTGGTAATGCTATGTCTGGTTGTCAAGCTAAGGTGGAGAGGCTACAACCTAGAATGGAACTTTTGTGGACTTGTTCTCAGCAATTTATGGAATATATGCCACCAACTCACTCCTTTTTTGTACATTATCAATAACAAAGACTGGCTTTTTATATGAAATTGTCCAATATGGATTTGTGTTCTCTAGAGGATGGATGGAATGATACTTGGTCCTCTGATCTTCTTGTGGAAGTGGTTAAGATGGTCTTTGAAGCCTCTCTTACACCTGACACCATGCTAATGGCTTACATGTATATTTGAGGTGATCTTGTAATTTAGAATATGAGAATTTGTCTTGGTATGTGAGGGATATTATTTTCCAAGTTGTTCCTTATGCTGAATATCTGGAGATATGGATAGATGGGAGTTTTCAAGCTTATTAATCCAAAGTGTCTGACTATCCTAAAGTTTCTTGGCATCCAATGATAGATTTTGTTTCTTGAATCCTTGATAATTAAAAGCCTCTATACGTCTACTACGAAATGCTAACCAACTATGGGAGGATCCTTTAGCCCATAATTCTACATAATCTCCTTTTGACATCCTTCTTTGAAGCTTATAATTGTCAATCTATTTTAGATCCATTAGTACCTTCACTTGTTTATTAACAATAGATGGCTCATAGATTTGATTCTTATCCGTCCATACTTCAACCAACTCCACAAATTATTTCTCTTCTTCTTCAATCTCAATCGGATCCCCCATTTCTCATGTTTACTCATTGCTCATTCATCCTAGATCATGTTTTCTAACCTCCTTCTCCTTGTCCTCCACTATCTACTACACTCTTTTCTACTTTTTCAACATACTTCTTAACTCCTTTCTTATCAAATTATATTAAATTTCCTAAATCTCTATCTTCAAGCCTTTCTTTTTTTTATGATTTGCATATTTGTCACTTCATCCTTTAACGTTTGTCTCTATTTCTCATTCCACATCTTTTATTTCTAATCCACCTTAGTTGATTAATAGTCACTCAAGTCTGGTTTGTAGATACCTAGACACAGAGGATGGAGTCAAACAGATTCTTTGATGGGTCCCTAGATCAATTGGTCACTCATTTCCAAGGAAATGGAAAACTCCTATATAATCTTATCGTTAGGGGTAAAGGTGTCTCTGCCTAGCCGCCCGTGTATTACTACACTGACAGTACCCACCACTACACATTGTAGGTGGCTTGCAGGTGGCGGGTGCCCATCAGTGTCACACATTCTTTATCCTTTCAGTAACCTTTGAATAAAGGGAAGGCCGGTCACACACTGTGACTGTTGGAGTTCCCACATTGTGAGTCTCTCTCTCTCTTGGTCTTGCTCTCCGGCCATAGCTCTCCCGTGCAAGCTTCGATCCTTCCCACCTTTCACTAGTATCAGAGCATGGTTGCTTGAGCACTCGAGTATGGTCTGTGACTCCATCAGCAACCCATTGAATCCCTACACCATTGGTGCATTCTCCCAGCAGCCATATATGACTCCTTCAAGCTCCGATCACTCCCCAGCTTCCAGAGCACCTATCGAGTCCATTTGGGCACCCTCAAGGTATTCCTTCAGAGGTATTGAAGCATTCTTTTGATTGTTTATTTCAATTTACAGGGTATAACAAGAAGGGGCAACCATAGCTCCAACCATTGGAGCTCCCCCATTTCATATCTTGGCTCCTTGCCTGATTAGGCTTGACAAGGCTTTGTATAGGCCTTCTTTAGGCCCTACTTGAGCCCCCCTTCCACCCCATTAATGCCACATGGACCAGCTGCCTAGCCAGCAACATTAGTCCTATTTTCGTTATCTTGAAGACTTGTAAAAAATCATTTTTTACTTTAGCCCTCCCTTGGCACTCATTGGCAGCTTTAAAACACTTCATTTGGCACTTGGAAACACCCCCTTGATGCTCGATTTTATGCATTGATTTGTGGATTGATTGACCTTAGTCCAGGACTGTTTTTCACAATCCATATGCAGCCACAAATAGTGTTATATCAGCACTTTATGTTTATGCTTGGATAGCATTGGCTATTTGATGCCCAAATGCCTATGGTTAATGCAAGATGTTTAAGGAATGTATGCATATGGATTTGCCATCATTTTGGGCTGATCTTGAGCTGAAAAATACACAATTTTATGCATTGAATGTATGCTGGAAACTTTAGGGCTGAAGTGGTTTTGTCAAAGCTTTCTTATACCTATTGCAACTGGGTTATGTCTTGGAAGCTTTACATGATGTATTGATACTTTGGGGTCGACACAGAGCTTGACATTGCTCCCGTATGTATTGTTGAGCTTGAGCTCCACCTTGGTTAGAATTTTGGATCTCTATTTGGATGTACTTTGGCATGTACTTGACTGCCTTTGACATGCTTAATACTTATGTCACCTATACATGATGGTTACATTGTTTGGACTTGAATGCTAGTGGAATTTCATTTGAGCTTGACTTTGGATATTCTGGAGCTTATTTTGGTCTTGCTTTGGCTCATCAGAGATTGATTGGGATTGTATTCATGACATTGGATGCTATCATTGGATCCTTGACCGCTCATATTTTTTGAATGTCTTCTTGATATATGACCTTGGATACTCCGTCACTGATGCTCTTACATGCCCTGTTTAAGCTTGGATGCTTGACTATTACGACTTTTGTGCCAGTGGGATAGTTTATGTATATTATCGTTTGACAGACATTGAGCACACTGGTTATGTACTTGAGCTTTTGGATACTTGAGACTAGGATCTCCTTGTGGATGATGTATGGTTGATATGCATTGGTCCATGTAGATGTACTTAGGCTGATTCGACTTTGTATTCACTAAGCAAACACTAACTTGTGTCAGGCCTTGGCAATGGTATGTACATTTTATGATGTACCGACTTTACTGACGGACTTTGTCTAATATGCTTGGGTGTTGGCTCATGTCAGTTTGATTGTTACATGCTTGTTGATGCCCCCTTGATGCTAGTTTTGCATTGACGATCAGTGGTTGACTTGGAATATTGTCTTGTGCCTATTATTAGCTCTCATTATACACTGCTGCAAATTATTACAAGTATATATCCCCAAACTGTGATGTATTTTTCATGCTAAATCATCTTGGTTTGATATACTTTTGATGGTACTTGGTGAACAACATCATTAAATACTCAATTCTTGTCATTTTACCTTGGTTTTTCTGTAGTTTACAGCAAGTGGTTTTGAACTGTCTGCATTGTTTTAGCTTGCAGTATGGCATCTTTTTCCACTAATATTACTATCTTCAACATCATTAAGCTTGATGTACAAATTATGCCTATCAAAAGAGCCAATTTTGGCAGGTATTGATGTAGAAATTGTAGATAAAGCCATTAGGGTTGAGTGGAGAGCAGCCTAAAACTATGACTAATGACGAATGAATGAAGCTTGATGAGTTATGCAAGTCCACCCTCATCTTGTCTCTCACTGAACATGTGCATTACAATGTGGTTGAGGAAGTAAAGAGTGCTTGGCAGCTTTGGGATAAGATCAAGAACCTCTATGACAGGCAAAGTCCTGCAAGTCAAATGTATTGGTTGAAACAACTTATGGATCTCTGCATGAAAGAGAATATGACCATGTCAGCTCGTCTAAGCCACTTTTATGCTATTCTTAAGAACGTGGTTTCGCAGGGCATTGATTTCAAAGAGGATGTCACTTTCTTATTCTTACTTGGAACTCTTAATGAGTCTTGGGATGTATTCCACCTGCCTTATGTGCTTCTACCACTACTCTGAAGCTATCTGATATTGAGAGCTCTCTTCTGCATGAAGAGATAAATTGTAAGAAATTGAATGCCTCTCGTGTATCTCATGCTTTGACAGTTAGAGGCAAAAATGATAGAAATACAAAGAATAACCGTGGTAATGGCCGTGGACGAGATTCACAAAAATCTTGGTCCAAGTCGCATGGCAAGTCATGCAGTAAGTCTCGTGGGAGAAATGCAAATCTGATTTGTCATCATTGTGGGAACAAAGGCCACAGTGTCATGAATTGCGCAATGAAAGGTGCAAAGACAAGGGGAAAGAGAAAGTGCATGAAAAGTATTCTAATCGCAGCATAGTATCTACTAAGTCAAGTGTTAAAATTGAAGAGATCAATGTTATGCAGCCCAAGGATAGTGATGGGTACTATAGCCTTGCAGTAGCTTCATCTAGTGCTTTGCAAATGATAGAGATACACTCTATGTATGCACAGTGTTGGCTCTTGGACTTAGGTGTGTCCTTTCATGTGACACCCTACCAAGAGTGGTTCCATTCATACCATTCTGTTTCGGGTTTTGTGTGCTTGGGTGATGACAGGTCTCTTGCAATTGTCGGTATTGGTGATGTTAGGCTATAGTTTCCCTCTAACAGCAATTTTGTTATGCACGATGTATGTCATGTACCTGTATTGACATGCAGTCTCATGTCCGTTGGAATAGCTTGATGATGCAAGATATCATGTATCTTTTGGAGACTCTGCATGGAAGATTCCTCATGGTACAATTGCGCTTGCGAGAGGCGCCAAGGCTGGTAGCCTCTACCCCTTAATTGTTTCTAGATCTATAGTTGATCATGCTTTGTATGTGGGTTCTTTACCTCATGTATCTCTTTGGCATGCCCGTTTGGGGCACATCTCTGTTAAGGGAATGAAAATGCTTTCTTATTTGCAATACTTACCGCCCCTTGACTATTCTCATGCAGACCTACCCCAATACTTTTGGGCTGAGGCAGTTACGACTTTCGTACATATCATTAATAGATCTCCCTACAGCGACATTGATTTTCAAGGTTGCAGAAGAGGTATGAATAGGAAAGCCTCCCTCTTATGCGCATTTGCGTGTCTTTCAATGTAAGGCATTCTGCCATGTGCCCAAGGACAAGTGTAACAAGTTGAATCCTAAGAGTGTCAAATGCATATTCCTTGGTTATGAAGATGCAGGAGAGATGGGTTACCATCTATGGGATCCATAGGCACGGAAAGTCATCTGCAGCCATGATGTAGTCTTCCATGAAGGCAAGATGCATAGGCATGCTGAGAGAATCGTGGAGATACGTAGGGTTATATTTCAAGAGGAGCCAAATGCTCTCGTAAAGCTAGCTGGACAGCCTGCAGCAGCAGTAGATACTCATGGCGAGGGTGTTGGAAAAAATGTTGAGTATCCAGCAGAGCCTACAGTGTGGTATTCTACTAGAGATAGACACCCCCTAACAGATTTCAACCCTCGATGCATTATGTTTTGGTTACATATGTAGAAGAGACTTTCACTTATGATGAGGTTGCGCAAGGGTGATAGTCACTCCTAGGAGAGGGCTATGCAGTCTGAGATAGACTCCTTGCATAAGAATGAGACTTGCGATTTGGTTTCCTTGCCTGCTGGCAAGAAGGCTCTACGATGTAAGTGGGTGTACAAGCTCAAAAGTACCCCTAGATACCCCAAGTCGACATACAAGGCTAGATTGGTAGCAAAGGGTTTTAAGCAGGAGCATCGTAATGTTGGCTTTGATAAGGTCTTCTCTCCTGTGGTTAAGATGACCACCCTACGCTTAGTCTTGGCTTTGGTTGCACATCTTGACTTGGACTTGTACCAGATGGATGTCAAGATAGCTTTCTTACATGGGGACTTGCATGATGAGATTTACATGGAGCAGCCTAAGGGTTTTGCAGAGCCTGGCAGGGAGCACATAGTGTGCAAGTTGAAGAAAAGTCTTTATGGCTTGAAAGCACCTAGGGAATGGTGTCATAAGTTCGATGCATTTATGCACTCACAGGGCTATAGCCATAGTGCTATGGATCAGTGCTTGTACACAAAGAAATCCTACGATGGTTCTTTGCTTATTTTGGTACTCTATGTGGATGACATGCTATTAGTAGGGAAAGCTCATGATGAGCTAGATGCTCTGAAGGCTTAGCTCGAAAAGAGCTTTGAGATGAAAGGTCTAGGACATGCCTCTCACATACTTGGTATGCGCATTAGATGCAACATGCATCAGGGACTCCTCTACTTGTCACAAAGGGAGTACATCCATAAAGTCCTTGAGCGCTTCCACATGCAGGACTTGAAGCCTATTGGCTGTCCATTGCCTTCTTATGTAAAGGTATCACAGGTCGATTGTCCGCAGATAGATGAGCAGAGGGCGGAGATGGCCAAGATTCCCTATGCATCCACTGTGTGCAATCTTATGTATGTCATGATAGCCACTCGTCCAGATATTGTGTTTGCAGTTGGTGTTGTGGCACGCTATATGGCTACACCTGGCAAGAAGCATTGGGATGCCATGAAGGGTATCATGAGGTACTTGTAGGGCACTGTAGATATGTGCATATTCTATGGTAGCCAGAATACAACAGTCATGGGATACATTGATCCTGATTATGCAAGATATACAGATAGTAGGAAGTGCACTTCTGGCTATGTGTTCACCTATGCTGGAGGTGCTATCCCTTGGATGTCCAAGGTGCAGAATTGTGTGTCTCTTTCCACCACTAAGGCCAAGTATGTTGCAGCCACTAAGGCTTGCAAGGAGGCCATATGGTTAGGCCGTTTGGTTCATGACCTTAGTATTGATGCTATCCCTACACTGCATTCAAATTCTATGAGTGCTATTCAATTAGCTAAGAATCTAGTCTTCCATGCAAAGACGAAACACATTGAGATGAGGTATCACTTCATACATGGAGTCATTGAGGATGAGTCTGTTGACCTTGGCAAGATCTCCGACTAACCAAAACCCTGCAGACTTGCTCACGAAAAGCCTCTCTACAGAGCACTTTGCCTTCCTTGGGAGGTTGATGAGCGTGGGATGAGATGACGTCTTTCCTCATCTTGTTGTACATGTGTACATGTTGTACTATCTCTTATTTTTCTTTTCACTCCTCACTGGGACAGATTCGCCTTTAAGTGGGAGGTTGTTGGGGGTAAAGGTGCGTCCACCTAACCAACCGTGTATTACTACACTGACAGTACCCACCATTGCACACTGAATGTGGCAGGTGCCCATCATTGTCACACATTTTTTATTCTTTCAGTGACCTTTGAATAAAGAGAAGGCCAATCACACATTGTGAATGTTGGAGTTCCCACATTGTGAGTCTCTCTCTCTCTCTTACTCTTGCTCTCTCGCCATAGCTCTCCCGTGCAAGCTTTGATTCTTCCCACCTTTCACTTTTTAGAGTTATTTGTAGTTTGCCCAAATATATTGTTTATGTACTAGTCCTTCAATTAGATTGACTCCTCATTTCGATTAGCACTTGTATGCATGCATCATCATTCTCATAATAATCAGTAGTGAGTGTTGTGCTTAGTGCAAGTGTTAATATTAATCTCCATCAATTGGATGTATTGTATTTCCATGCTCTTTATCTTTCGAGTTGATTTCTTGTACTTGTGGAGAGAATGTGTTATTTGTAGGTTTTTCAAAATCCTCTCAAGATATTAGTGAAAGAATCCCTCTCCATAGACAAATTTCAAAACCATCAAGTTTTTAAGTGCGATACACTCCATTGATCCTCGATGTATCTTTATTGAGCTATAATGATATGTTTTATTTTTTGGAGGTTCCATTCAAGTAATTGTTGTATATCTAGTTTATGTATATGGTGTATGAGTTGTGTATAACGCGATCATGGTTTAATGAAGCTAATCGAGATAATGGTTCTTTGGTGATTGCTTGGTTTTTTATGAATTGTAATGGATAGAAGAAATCTATTATATCCCTTATAAGTTTGTCATGATTTTAGGATGAATTAATAAATTAACATATTTTTCTTTTCTCAGACTTGTTTGTCTAATGCAAGTTATTAGAAGGGGTTGAACTATAGTTAGTGAATGATTATGGTTATTTTAGATCTTTTATTCTCTTTTTCCAAGGTTGCAAGGACACTCCCTTAGCTAAGTGTAGAGATATATTAAGTGTTGATATAATTATATTTTTAGTTATTTTTTATTTTTTATTGATTTGAGGTATGATTGATTGGTTTTTGGATGATTTTAAAGTGTTTTGGAGTGTGTTGAAATGATTGACTAGATTTAAGAAGCTTATAATTATTTTTGGTTTAATTACGATGTTCTGATTGGTTTTGTAATGTGTCTATTTGGTTTTGATATGTCTGTTTTGCTTTTTTTAAATCTATTTTCTTTCTATTTGTTGAGAGATTATGATTGAAGATGAGTTGTTTGAGAAATTCTTGAGAGTGTATTTTATGGTTTTTTATTGTCTGAGTTGGTTTTGGTTTGAGCTATATCATTTCTACGCCTTCTGTAAACCTTCTATAATGTATTGTTGAGCTTCTATATACCTTTTGTCGTCTTCTATAAAGTATTACGTTTGATGGATGTTTAGCTCGGGGATGTTTTCTAATCTTGGAAAGAGAAGGATGGAAGCTCTTAATATCCCAAAGAAGTAAAGAAAGTAATTGATAAAGACTTGAAGTGAAGGCTGAAGTGACAATGATACTAATAAGCTCTCAAGGGATGTTGTAGCGGCTCTGGTGCCTCTTTATATTAGGCATACCTCTTAGCAGGGGTATACATGACCAAGAGAGTATTACTAAGGGTGATTGTTTGTTATTCTCATGTACTATTGAGAGAGATAGTGTATGAGAGAGAGTTAGTTTCTACAAAGAAATATGTACCTATATGTGAGAGATTGAGAGAAAGACTATGAAGGTTATGAAGATGATGAAATATGAATACATGTAATGAATTCCATTCAAAGTTGATCATTCATTTGTGTTCTTTTGGTTCTTTGATGGTTTCTATGAAAAATATAAAGAATATGTTGAAGATTTGTTGTGATAAATCTGTGGGAGATTCACTATATGATGCTACATGAAGATTGGTTGTTCTTTATGTTTTTTTTTTGCTTCTTGTGGTTGATTAAAGTATAAAGAGCAAGCTTTTTGGTGTGACAAGATAGCTTTTCTTACTGTAGTTTCCATGTTTTCTTAGTGTTCCTCTTGGGACTCTACATGTGGTGCAGTGTTGTGTATCTTTTCGCTAAATCATGTGCCTATTGCAAGGTGCATGGATGTGTTGATGATCCCATGTGTGTTAACCTGGTTGCAATAGTGGATGATGTGCATGACTAGCAATAAAGTTCTCTAAATCAAATGTATACAAACATCTATGAATGGTCAAGTACATGTGCATTTAGACTGTGACGTGATGGTTAAGAATACTCTTGTTGCATCTCACTCGGCCTATCACCCTCTTATATAGTGCATAGATGTCCCAAATCATGTGTGATAGGATTCCAAGTGTCCGCAATCTTTGTAGTAGTCTATCTTGTGAAACTACATCAAAGGTCTTGTAGAAATCCACAAAGTAGTAGAGTCTCTTCCTTCTAGCTTTTGCCTACTTGAGCACACCTCCTAGCGTGAAGATGTGATCTAGTATAGCTATCTAATCTAGCTTTTCATATAGTCTATCTTGCTCTCTCTACATAGACACTCAGCTCTGCTTCCATCACTACTCCATATATTTTCGTCAATGTGTGGCCCACCATGATGGGCATGTACGTACTTGAGCGAGGGGATCTCAAAACTATGGATAGACACAATGATATTCATGGTCCACTCACTTGGAAAGCCTTTCCCAAATGCCTTGTGAACCATGAAAATATCCACTATATAAATGAATTGCTCACCCTATATACATATATGATCCATCGATCATTCATGCAATAGGTGCTCTATCCATCTCCTCACAATAACATATGTAAAGAAAGTGAATGTGGTAAGGTGAGGCTTAGAGGGTATGAAATCAATGGCTACTGTCTTATATAATATACTCTCTATGCATAGAATTGACATGTCTCTAGGTTTCTGATGGGTGTAGGGCAGTGTGGCTCTTGTAATGAGCACCATGTTGTAGCCACAGCTTCGCTCGTGAATAGGTGGTAGAGATCTCAGTAATGTGCCTCCTTGTATAGTTGTCATTTACAACAAGCAAGGGTTCTCATTTACATGTGTGCCTTCCTCTTTGCAATATAAACTAGTCATCTCTAGGCCTAAAGGTGTTTGTATAGCTCTCTATATTCATCAACATACCATCAATTATGAGACATGGTCCCAGGTCAAGTGCATCCCATAATATATGTGTATGATGGAGATAAGTTGGGAGGTGAGTATCCCTATGGTAGCAGTGTGCTCCTAGGTGAGCCCATTATAAACATGGCTACTATACATGTCAACTAGCTCATGTGTAAAATAGGTGATGGGTTGGGCATGGACGGTGGCTAGAATTTGTGGGCATGGGATTGTGGATATGGTGAGGAAGAGGTAGATATGGTCCACTCCAATAGAGTAGGGAGGGGATGATAAAGGCTTTGATTAGCTTCATTTTCTCAATGGAGATTAGGATGTGGTCCACTATGTTGGAATAACGGGCTAGAAGTAGGTCAATACTTTGGATTTGTGCCACTTCCTTATCCCATTGTAGATAATGAGATAGTATCATAACCTTAGTTCTATTAGGTATTGACCACATTGTGTATGTTATTTCCTCCAATGTCAATGATACTGTATCTATGTTTGCATCCTCTACTTCCATCACGCATAGTTATCCCAAGTCTTTAAAATCATGCGCATCACATTGTTTGCTCTATCTAGGCATTAAAATATCCCATTAAGAGAATCTCTCCCAATCCATAGTAGCATACAATCTCATTCAAGAGGTCTATGAATGGTGAGTCCCTAACTACTCCTACATCACCCTCTCGCTCAAGCTACTATGTCTCCCCACTAACATGTCTTCAATCCCCTTGAAGAAAAGTAACCTATGGCAATGCATAGAATTTGGTCTTGAGAGACAAACCTAGTACACATGTATCAAGCATCAATATCTTGTGCCATGATGCATACTTGGTCCTACAACTCCTATCTGATCAACACTACCACTTTGGACCCTCAAGTGGTCCCCTAATGTCTCATGCAACCTTTGTATGTGGACTCTATGTCTCTTTGTACTCCTCTCTCCTAGCTTTGGTGTGCCTTTGTAATCATGATCAAATCCCCATCACCTCATCCATCCTCTCTAAGTGTATCCATAGTAAACCATTACAATTCTACATTGTCATTCGTATCTTTGGTGCATTTGCTCATAGGCCTTATGTCTCTTTTCGACTCTCTTACAATTGACTATGAGTCGACCAACACTCTATAATGCCTTTTTTCCCTCTTTTATATCTTTGATTATTGTGGGTATGCTTGCATGTCTATGCTCCACATACATTCTATTGAGAACATCATCTATGTGGATGGGGTTCCTTGGGAGTCCACTTAGTATGGCTTCCTTTCTCATGAAGATCATTTTCTCTACCTCATCTAGGAATCTCAATGCACTTTTGCAGCTCTTTACCAACCCTAAAGATTTTATGAAAGGAAGTGGATCTTCCTCTTTCTATCTAAGTCATATGCATAAAGTCTTAACATCCTCTCTCGACAACAAATCTTCTTTGTCCAGCATGTCATTAACTCTTACATTCAAATGCTTCACTTGTCACATCCTCTTCCTCATGAGTGGCCTTGATGATGTGCACCTCCTCTTTACAACTATCCTTTTACATTTCCTTCTTAATGCTCGTTCTACTTTTATTCATTCTTATTGCATCTAGTTAGACATGGAAAAAGAGAGAAAGTAGAGGGCAGATAGAATTCGTATTATAGGTATAAAAGAGAAGATGCAAAAGAATGGCATCATAGGAATAGAGGTCCAAGGCCACCAAGCACCAATTGGGACAATGTGGAGGAGCATGCAATAGGCATAACAAGCCTAGGAAGGCAACACACAACTAGAGTCGACTACATAGGTTTGGGACATTAACATATGGTGATAAGGGCAATATGTCTAGTGGCAAAAGCTATGCTAGTGGTAGGAGCTAAAGAGATCATGCAGAAGTGCGCTCATAGCAAAAGCAAGAGATTGGTGGTGTGAATAAGCTAGTGGCGAGGGAAACCATACTAGTAGTGCAAGAGAGGGCTACTGGAGAGAGAGAGAGAGAGGGGGACATGCACACACACATAAATAGAATTTGGTCAAAACAAATCCAAGATGCCTCAAATGCAAATCCCACAAATCTTTGGTTTGACTAATGTAATCGTGGGATATGCGTTTGTATGTGTGTGTGTCAAATGAAATGCAATGATTTATTAACATATGCAAAAGTGACCTATGAGATCATAAGTTACAACCATCTATATCATAATACAGGTGTCTTGGAAATAAACATTGCAAAAAATAAATGAGATCAAGCTCTGAATGGTAATAATGAAAGAAAACTAGCTCTATAATATGAGGTGGTACACATCATCTTAAGAAATCTCTTATCAATCATTGTAGCAATCTCAATATCCTCCAGTGCATGTGGCTCCAATCCATATGTCAAACCCTAGGGCAGCATCTAGATCAACCAAGTTGGGCTACATGATCAATCGGTGTTTCAAATCAATGTAAGCTAAGCATTCTGTCATCTAGGTATCACCCTCTCTGGAAAGCTATCATGAGGACTCAAGGGCCAATCATGCATATTTGTGTTGAGGAAGCTCCCAAAAGCTATCTCTATATGAGAGTGATCTAGTGAGAGCCTCTACGACAAGCAAGGGGAGGGTTGGGTGAGGGGCATTTTGCTCTAACAATCTCATGTGGAACCAATGCCTTACATTTGATCATATTTGAAATCATGGAAGCTAGTGGTCTCTCCATTGATCTCCATCCATCATATATGCGACCTAATTTGATGTTGCAATAGTCAAGACTGCGTCCATAACTATATGAGTATGGATGTAACCAAAGTATCAAACAACCATAACTTTGTGCCAGGCTCCTAGAATTTTATGTGAGCACATTTTCTCTTGTCCTCCAAGTGCTACATATCCTCTTGTAAGTCTAGCCTCTAGAATCTCTCTCTGAGAGAAACTAGATCCTATAAATAAGACCCCCAAATATGTGTGAGTCAACATAACCCACCAATTGTTGTCCATAAGTAAAGCTTAGTTATAATCTCTTGAACCCTGTATAAAAAATTACACAGTGCAATGAGCAAAATTTGAGCAAAAATAGAGAGTATACAATAAATATGAGAAGATCATAAACTTCTTTAATTTTGAACAAATTGATGTAAAGATAGTTATGTCCGCCCATGTGCTTCCATTATGAAGCTTAGATAGTGATCTAGATAGACCATACATGAAGAGCTTGAGGCTGGTTGCAAGAACTTTGACTAGGTGAAAGATAACTTAATGACAACCTTGGAGGGTACATCATTTTCTAGTCCAAGAAAATAGTCTAGTCACAGATTATCCAACCATATGAACATTTCCTAGATGGGTATTCCCTTTAGTGTTGTGCAGAGGGTGTTTTCCCCTAGATCCCCATCAGGGAAGCCACTTGCTTGGCTAAGATCCCCCCCTAGCCACGAGCCACGCCTGCCCCGCAACTCAAAGCAGTCTACCTCAAGTTACTATCAACTTAAATAGACTATCTAACCTAAAGGCTAAACCCACAAAGAACGATTTTTGCTATCTAATCACATAGACCTCATCTAACATATAAGCCATGACCCAACCAATATCCATGCTCACATATGGCTTCTCATAATGGGAGCCTTATAACTTTGAGCACCACGAACCATTTGTGGCATCTTACAAGGGTGGGACATTGAGTATATCGAATATCCCTCCCCCTCAATGTCCACCCATCGCAAGTGAACTACATCATCAACCCAATGTCGAGACTTTGAATATGAACTTGACGCATATGCTAAATAACAACTTTGGTAAAGATATTTACTCCATTCTCCTTTGTTGGATACTAGACAAGCTTGACTATCCTATCCTCAATCAAATCATGCATATAGTGATAGTGGATTTCAATCAATTTGCTATGCACATGAAACACTAGATTTTTTGCAGTGGTGATGAAACTCTGATAGTGACATCTTAGCCATGTTGAATCTTCATCCTACACTCTCATATGCCATAGGATTCTCCTTAACCATATTGCCTCATACGTAGAAAAATAAGCTCCCTTGTATTTCGGTAGAACACACTACTAGGATTAATTGTGTCTTATTGATCCAAGAGAATCCAACAACAAACAATATCTAAAAATTCACTTCACTGAATCACTCTCACCTTCCCAATCTAAGTCACAATTCCCCACAAGAGAACTTTTAAATTTGTATGTTATACCATAGTTCAATGTTCCATTCAACAACCTGAGCACCTACATTCTGATTTTTCAATGACTTTCTCATGGTTTATTTAAGAACTAGCTCAAAACACCACTAGCAAAATTGATATCTGGCCTAGTGTTACACAAGTATATCAGACTATCAATCAACCTTCTGTATCTTCGAATGTCTACTAGTGATAATGTATCGTCAATGGATAACTTCTCATTAACCTCCATAAGTGTAACTATCACCTTACACTCGATCATGCCAAATGCTTTTAGCATCCCCCATGCATACATCTGTTGAGAGATGAAGATTTTACTAGAACTTGAATCCTCAAACAAAAGTGCAACAAGCCCAAGTCTGTCGTTTCAAACTTGAGCTCAAAGCCTTTTTAATCTAATGGATCGTATCTTCGTAGTCACATATACTAAGGTTGTTTACATATAGAACGATCACTACAAACTTTTCATCATTCCTATAAATATACAAGTTAGTGTCTAAGACATCTATTGAAGTTTAAGCTTAAAAAGAACTTAGCTATCCATTGGTACCATAGCCTATGGGCTTATTTCACCTCATATAATGTATGTTTTAGCTTATAGACTTTATTCTCGAAATGGGGACCTCTAACCCCAATGGTTGAGCCACATATACCTCTTCCTTGATATCATCATTTAAGGACGTTGATTTAACATCCATTTGGTAAACATGCTACTTCTTGTGAATGGCCATTGCAAATACTCTGTAACTAGTGGCCGTTTTGGTAGTTGAAGCAATGATTCTTGAATATCAAACCCTTCAACTTATAAAACTCCCTTTGTAATTGGTCTAGCTTTCTACTTTTCTAAGCTACTATTAGCCTTGTACTTGATCTTTCATACCCACTTGAATCCAATAACCTTCCTCTTTCTTTGCCAATCCACTAGCTTTCAAGTATCATTTTGCATTATGATGACATAGTCAACTTGTATAGCTACTCTCCACATTGAATCAACAAGTGTTTTTTCCAAAACATGTTGATTTTTTTACTTCTCTCATAATCTCAATCGTCAAGGACATATTGGCTATGTGAATAAAAGAATCTCTTTATTTTTTTATTTTCTAAGATGACCTTGAACTATCTATCTTTTCCTCAATAGTTGTAGAAATAGGATTGTTCTAATCATAGAAGCTTGCTTCACCCATCATAGTAATGGCTTTTTCAATGGCATAATTACAAGTTGATAAACTTTCTCTTCATCATCCAAAGACGATGCTTCCTCCCTCCCAAGGATAGGGGTAGCTCTTGGAATATGTTCATATTGGAGTAATTTGTGTGATGACAAGGTGAAAGAACTTACGTTTTTCTCCTCCATTGTATATGGTTACTCCTTGGATACCACATTACGGCTTATTATGGTCTTATTTGCCTCTTGGTCATACAATTTGTAAATCGTTTGATTGAAAATTAATCCCTGCAAAAGCCTTTTAACTCCTTTGAGTTAAACCCACCACTACAATCTATTTTAAACTTCACACTTTTCCTATTTCATTCTTAGCAAATCAATGATCAATATAAAAATAAAATCCCCCAAGACTTGCATATATATTTTACTACACAAGTTTACATACACCAACTCTAAAGAAGCATTCACCCTGTTCTTGCTCTCTTGCAAAATTGCATTTCTCTATTGCTTGCCCGTCATACAAGATTAACATGGTTCCTTCATTTCAATTACTATAAGATAGGTGAGCAACTAACACATCTCCATTTACACTGCAAATTTAATGTAACTAAATCTTTCATGCCAAAGTATATTTGTGCCCACACCTACAATAGCTATAAGAGCACCTAGCTCAAACAAGTTGTTCCTTCTTTCTCTTTTGCTAACTTTGCCAATAGTGTCGAAAATTCCTGCATTTGTGTTCGTGAGCCTCGCTTCATGACTAAGATTAGTTAGTAAAGCAACCAATAAGAAATTTCACTTAATCTCTAAAATCTACAACACATTTGAAAGCTCTTTACTTTATCATTTGTAATAATGAAAAAAATAGTATATATACCTTAGCAAAAATGAGTTATGGATGATTACATAAGATACATGCAAATGTATAGATATTTCTCATTGGCCATGTGACGAAAGTGTCACTATCCAATATCCATGTGTCAATGGTAGATGCCTATTGCATCGAGAAACACTTTCTCAATGATGGTCATTAATAACTTTAGCTCTACTCCAACAACATTGTTTATCTTCTCTTTATTTTTAAGATGTATTAACCATCTCATCTTTATTTTTAAGGTGTCATTATTCTCATCTACCCTTTTAACACGACAATTTGCAATTGCATGACCTTTCTTCTCACAATAAAAACACTCACTGAAACTTTTTCTTACCACCCTTCTTATCTTTGTCACTATTATTAAAGAAACCACCTTCAATTTCTATGTTAGCAAAGAATACAAGATCTTCACGACTACTTCCTTCTTGAGCTTTAAGTCATAACTCCTCCATTAGTAGCATACAAATTTTTCTCAAAAGCAAAAGCTTAATGTCTCATTTGAACATTTAGGACAATTACAAGTCCATCAAACTTTGCTAAACAAATCCAAAGATACCTCAGAGCTAACTTCTTATTAGTGTTCTATCCCAACTCCAATCATCCGGTTACGCATGTTCTTAATCCAAGCGATAAATACATCTCCACTATTGCTATCTTCTCAAGATTTAAGTCGTAACTCCTCCATTAGAAGTGTATGAAATTCCAAAAATATTAAAGCTTAGAGTCTTGCTCTCATGCGTCTAAGACAATTATCAATCCAACAAACTTTGATGGATGAATCCGAAGAGATCTCTAAGCTAGCTTCTCACTAGTCTTTCATATCCCAATATTAACCATCTAGTCGTATATGTTCTCAATCCAAGTGATAAATACTCCAACTCTCTCCTTCAACAAATTTCTCTATCACTAGAGTTGATTGTCTACGTTCTAAATCCTTGTTTGATTTTACATTTCATAGACTTCTCAATACATTCAAGATCTTCAATGCCTTAAATATCATGAATTAAGGTCAAAATACTATTGAAACAGCTTGTGACTAAAACACACAACCCATTTATATTCCTTTATTTCCAAGCTTATAAAATATCTAAATTTATTCTAAAAATCATGACACTTAGATTTGATAGAATAAGGGTAGATTGTGATTCTCAATCAATCCCTAACACCATCTCCAAAAGCTCATAAGAATTAATGATTGTTATAACTTTACTTTCATAAAGTGTAATTTATATTATCAAATTGACCTTTGTTAAAAGTTGATAGACAACTCTTAAGTACTAGAATTGCTAGTATATTAACACCACTACTTAATGCCCCAAAACCACTTTCAAAGAATGACATTACTCCTCTTCGTTGTTAAATCTCTTACCTCCTGTAGTCTTCACTCCTTAGAGCCCCTTGGACTCCGAACCATGTAAAGAACTACAAAACACAACAAATAGAATCTGTACAAGAAATAGAGAGTATACAACAAATATGGGATAAACAAAAACTTCTTTAATTTCAAACTCGATATAAAGATGGCTTTATTCACCCATGCACTTTTGTCGTGAAGCTTAGATGATAATCTAAATAGATAATAAACAAAGAGCTTAAGACTAACTGAACAAACTTTAATTAAGTGAAAGATTAATGATAGCTTTGAATAGATCTTATATTTATAGCCCAAGAAGATAGTTCTGATCAACCAATCCAACCATATTATAAACCTTCCCTAGCCAACTCAAACCCTCTTTTGGGTCGATTAAAACTTCACTATCCTGTGCTTATTAGTATATCAAACATCTTTGTTGCCCCGTGGAAAGCCAACTGTCAATATAATGTCATCTGCATCATATAGTAAGAGAGCTATCCAAGTACCAACCATGGGGACCCCTCTATCTCCACCTCTACAAATGTAATCAAAGATCTCATCAATATATCATTAATGTATGTGTGCATGTATGCATATGTGCGTGTGTGAGAAAACTAAAATTTAAAAACTCACTAACCATTCTACCCAACAAAAACAAAGTTTTCATGCTAAAACTTCCTAAAACGTTTCACTTATGAAAAAATGTAAAAGCATCATCACTGGTAATGAATCAAGGCATCACCATATAATCATCCTCATCATCACCCTAATGTGTTCATAGCTTACTAACCTTTAATTATCTAAGATTCATTATGTTCATTATTATCATTATAAGTCCATAAGAACATATATTTTAACCTTTTGACAAAGGAGAAAAAGAAAGAAAAAAAAAATATTAACGTCTGCATAAGGCCAATGTGGCCTATGACACAATCAAGAGTACGTTCATATCTAAAGTTATCTCATCAGTTAAGTGGAGATAATAGTAAAGGTAGCAATAAAATATGGGCCCTATGAAACAATAGGGAGAGGGAGAGAGAATGTATGTGCACGTGCATGTCGTATTGAGAGAGAGAGAGAGAGAGAGAATATGTGCGTGCATGCATACGTGTGTCATATTAACATCCTTGAAGGTGCCAAAAAGGTATACAAGACAGAGACATCAACTTCGGAGTGCAATTTACACAAAAAGAAGTCCAGTATATGCGCCACTTGCACAAAAAGAAAACCAATTGTGAAAGCTGTATAAGTTACTGAATACATCATGGTCCTAAAGCAACTTGGCGTTTAGGCTTTTCAAGCTCCTCTATGATGGCTTTGCCCGCTCAATACACTACCCATGGCCTCGTACATAGCCACCTTTCAGTCAATCTACCTGCTACTTTTGCATGTTGCCGAGAAGAAGAAGAAGAATGAAACCTCTTTTCAAACAGCCAATTGTTGTAGATATTTAACTACATATGAGAGGGGTCACCTTTCACCCTGTTTTGCAGCAATATAGAAGACTTGGGCCAGCCTTTGGAAATGCAACTTTCGTAACTGACCTCACATTTGGCGAAATTTCATCTCATCTGATTTGCTAGAGCAAAACAACAAACAGCAGTTGGACTAAGCAATGCCATGTGCACGTTGTAAAATGCATGCCAGGCAACAAAACAAGAGCAATGTTCGGTACAGAATTTCATATACCAATCCAAATTGCAATAAAGAATTCAAAATAACAATCCAAACTAAGAGAACTACTTACTTCCACGCTCCAAAAGCACATGGGAGCTGAGAAAGCTGAGGCTGCAGCACAGTCCTCACATTACAAATTCAAGAACCCTTGCAGCAATCTGATTAGACCAGGGCCTGAAGTACATTTTTAAAGCAACCTGCATGTTGGACCTGCTGCCAATCATCTAACCAGTCTGACTGGCAACATGGCAGTTGGCTGTCTTCATGATGTGTGTCTGGCCTTGCTGCCTCTGGAGTCTGCATGCATGCATTGCCATATCTGTCACAATCTCTGTGATTCAATGCTATGTTGGTAGCTCTGTACCCAACAAAAGCTGCACTGCTTCTTTGTAAAGAGAGAGATCCTCCGCCACCTTAGCTTTCTCCATCCAGACTGCCTCACCAATTGGATGTCTTTAAG
The DNA here is from genome assembly GCF_053477565.2 of Lygodium microphyllum. Lineage (NCBI taxonomy): Eukaryota > Viridiplantae > Streptophyta > Polypodiopsida > Schizaeales > Lygodiaceae > Lygodium > Lygodium microphyllum. The sequence goes on along the minus strand of NC_141135.1, from coordinate 46,131,514 downwards.
CTTCATTACTTGGGGAAGGTCCCCAATCGTTTGCTGTTTGTAAAAGTGAAACACAAGCTGTTTTGGCTCCATCAGGATTCAGTCACAGCAAATGTATATCATCCACTAATTTGGACTAGGCTCATTTTATGAGACAAAAGGGATTGATTTTTTATATGATGACCATAAGTCCACATGAAGGTATGGTGCATATTTCAATCACTGTGACTTCAAGCTATGGCTTGGCTTTTCCAAGGGTCCAATGTCACCTTGATTAATGTGTCAGATATGGAGCTACATCATAAGGACCCATGATTCTCCATGTATACAGGATATACACGTACACACTTCAAGAATGCACAACTATTGCGCACACATGTGAAGACAAGCCAAGGCCAATTGGTTTATGGGCTCAAATCACCGCCTCACCAATTGGATATCTTTAAGCTTCATTACTTGGCAAAAGTCCCCAATCGTTTGCCTTTTCTAACAGTGAAACACAAGCTGTTTTGGATCCATCAAGATTCACTCACAGCAAATGTATATCATCCAGTAATTCGGACTATTCTCATTTTGTGGGACAAAAGGGATTAATCCATGATATGACGATCATAAGCCCACATGAAGGTATGGTGCATATTTCAATCATTCTGTGACTTCAAGCTATGGCTTGGCTTTTCCAAGGGTCCAATGTCACCTTGATTAATGTGTCAGATATGGAGCAACATCATAAGGACCCATGATTCTCCATCTATACAGGACATACACGTACACGCTTCAAGAAGGCACAACTGTTACGCACACATGTGAAGATGAGCCAAGGCCAATTGGTTTATGGGCTCAAATCACTTCCTCACCAATTGGATCTCTTTAAGCTTCATTACTTGGGGAAAGTCCCTGATCAATTGCCGTTTGTAACAATGAAACACAAGCTGTTTTGGATCCATCAGGATTCAGTCACAGCAATTTATATCATCCACTAACTTGGACTACGCTCATTTTGTGAGACAAAAGGGATTGATCCATGATGTGATGACCATAAGCCCACATGAAGGTATGGTGCATATCTCAATCACTCTGTGGCTTCAAGCTATGGCTTGGCCTTTCCAAGGGTCCAATGTCACCATGATTAATGTGTCAGATATGGGGCTACATCATAAGGACCGATGCTTCTCCATGTATACAGGATATACACGTACACACTACAAGAAGGCACAACTATTACGCATATATGAGAAGACGAGCCAAGGCCAATTGGTTTATGGGCTCAAATCACTTCCTCACCAATTGGATCTCTTTAAGCTTCATTACTTGGGGAAAGTCCCTGATCGTTTGCCATTTGTAACAGTGAAACACAAGCTGTTTTGGATCCATCAGGATTCAGTCACAGCAATTTATACCATCCACTAACTTGGACTAGGCTCATTTTGTGAGACAAAAGGGATTGATCCATGATGTGATGACCATAAGCCCACATGAAGGTATGGTGCATATCTCAATCACTCTGTGACTTCAAGCTATGGCTTGGCTTTTCCAAGGGTCCAATGTCACCTTGATTAATGTGTCAGATATGGGGCTACATCATAAGGACCCATGATTCTCCATGTATACAGGATATACACGTACACACTTCAAGAAGGCACAACTATTACGCATATACGAGAAGACGAGCCAAGGCCAATTGGTTTATGGGCTCAAATCACTGCCTCACCAATTGGATGTCTTGAAGCTTCATTACTTGGGGAAAGTCCCCGATTGTTTGCTGTTTGTAAAAGTGAAACACAAGCTGTTTTGGCTCCATCAGGATTCAGTCACAGCAAATGTATATGATCCACTAATTTGGACTAGGCTCATTTTATGAGACAAAAGGGATTGATCCATGATATGATGACCATAAGCCCACATGAAGGTATGGTGCATATTTCAATCACTCTGTGACTTTCAAGCTATGGTTTGGCTTTTCCAAGGGTCCAATGTCACCTTGATTAATGTGTTAGATATGGGGCAACATCATAAGGACCCATGATTCTCCATGTATACAGGATATACACGTACAAACATCAAGAAGGCACAACTATTACGCACACATGTGAAGACGAGCCAAGGCCAATTGGTTTATGGGCTCAAATCACTACCTTAATGATAGCTTGTCGAATGTGGCGATAGATGAATGCGCCCGTCGTTTTTCTCCCTCTTGCCGGTATCTACGGCCCGCAAAAAGTAAGTGCCGACTGGACATGAGACGAGTATGTTGATGATGCCCCGTTTCTTACGATCACTCCATCCATCAGTGTGAATGGAGCAACCATATTTTATCCACACGGCCCGAATAGTATCAAGGGCTCTATCAATCCTCTCCTTCTCTTCATCAATCTCTCTCGTCCTCATGTCGTTGTATGTGACACCAGTCCATCCTTCACATGGACCCACATTGGCAACGGCTTTTACCATCTTCTTCCATTGCTCTTGCTTTAGAACATTGAATGCAAGATTGCACTCAATCACCGTGCGTGCAATTTCAATGTCCGCAAGTCATTGCCTTTCTCTAAAAAAGGCAACCGATCCACACACATGACCAGAAGCTTGAAAGAGAGACGATTGTCTCTCGGGCACCGCATGAGTCTCCACTCTTTGTCTTTTACCGGAGCCGGATGCAAATGTGGAGTCCCCCACCACCAATGGTAGAGACCTCTTCCGCATCGGTTGAAGATACGCCCACATTGGATACTTCCTTGTTAGTAGGTATAGGAGTTGGTGCCGATAAGACACTTCCTCCTCCTCTTGTGGATCCCCCTCTCATCTTCGCGAGAATCTCCTCCGCAATGTCTTAAGGGATCTCCTTGCATGGAGCAACTTGCTCCCCCCATCTTGGAAAGATGTTGGAGTAGCCGAGTTGCACCACTTGTAGAGCACTTCCCACAATACTTGCATGTCCAATGGTGGGAATTGGACTTCTTTGTGTCCCTCTCCACATGGATCGCATGCAAATTAAAGGCCTCGTGCTTCTCACGAGTCATGGTGCCGATGACGAATAAAGAGGCCAGAGAGAGAGAGAGAGAGAAAGAGAAGAGAGAGATGCTTGATTTTTGACCCTTGAAACTTGAGTCTTGAAAGTTGAAAGGGAGGGAGACTCGAGAGGCTCGAGGGTTGGAGTAAAGTTGAAAAAGCAAGAGTAAGAGAGAGAGGAGGCAAATGCTTTGATAGGATGTAGGATAGAGGGGATGGGAGATGAGATTTGAGAATGGCAAATGCTTCGATAGGGTACTGGAAAGAGGGGATGGGAGATGAGATTCGAGAATGACAAATCACAAGTCCATTCAAGAATCAAGATCCAAGAGAGGAAGATGAGAATGGTAAGTTGCAAGTGCTTGCTAAATTGGTGTGGAAGCATGGAGGAGAGGAGCACCTTTTGTAGATGAGAGAAGGGTCAAAGTTCAAACAGTCAAAGAGGGGTCAACGGTCAAAGAGAGGTTTGACAGCTAGAAGGAATCCAAAGATGGCTGGCGAGGGGAGTGCATGGCTGGAAAAGGAGGCGGGATGCAGTATCCAAGGCTTCCCACCCCCCAAAAAGTGCCACACATGCAAGTGGAGTAAATGCGGGGGCACAGGAAAAGCGAGACGCGAGATCGATGACGCACAGGCGACATGGCTCAAATAGACCTAGAAAGTTGTACGGATACGTACCCTACAGTACCGTACAAATGATACCGTACAAATATATCCGTATGAACGTACAAAAGGCAACTATGGCAGAGCCCTGCTATTGGATGTATACGATGGTGGCCACCTTCTTAGACTAGCACATCTCTAGGTCCTTTCGAATACCCTAGGTCAGTCTAGCATTCATTTTGCTCTCTCTTAGAGTCAGGCCCATAAGATTCATTGTCCTAAGATTTTCCATTCTTCTATCTTCCCTTGCATTTACTCACACACATACACATTCATTGCCTTTATTTTGAGTTAGATTTTCTTTCTCTTATGTTTTGCTTTGGAGCATCTCACCACTAACCTCTGTGTTTACATGGTATTGTCTTCCAGTGTAGGGCTAACTTGCAAATTGCTTTGGTCCTACCTAGGCTAGAGACGTGGGGATATACACCGTTCCTTTCATGGTTCCATCATCCTAGGAGTTTTTGCTCTTCTTCCATCATGGTGAATTCCCCTTCCAAGGTGGATTGTGCAGCATCTCTCTTGATGCTATCATGGCGGCGACTTCTATCTTCTTCTTCTAGGAGGGTGCTTCATCCACTTCATCTTCTTTCATTCCTTATGGCTCTCAACACCATATGAAGACCGACATCAAGCTCCTCTTCCTTCTTCGGCATCTACATCCAGGTTGAGAGGGGGTTGCTACCCTTCTTAGTATTCTACAAGCTTCAGTACTTTATCTTCGACATCAGTTTCTTTCCCCTAGTGTATCTTACCCTTTGCATTGCATGAGTTTATCATCCTTATACTAGGACGCTTGGGCAAGTGAACAATTTCCCCACCAGGGACACTGTCCCAATGACACCTGTTGCATGAGCATTCTTCAACATATAGCATACTTTGTATCTCATTGTACAAAGCTCCACTTGAGTAGATCCTAAGCTATTTCCACCGGTGGCTGTTGTCACCATACTACCATACTTCTTCATCACATGGATATCTCATCACCTATTTTTCCTCGTCATCAACATCCTGAGTGGATAGGTAAGCTTGTACTAGTTTGTGATGTGTTGGGTGTACCCTCCCTACTCTCGTCTTCTCAGTCACTATTACTCAATCGGCCGCATCTCATAAAATTTAACTTACTTATTCAACAAAAAATAAATATATAAATGTGGTCTCATCCGCCTTTGTAGGGCTTCATAGGCCACTAGGCAGCAGGCGTGCACCCTTTGTCCAATGCCTTGTCCTCTCTAGGATGACTACTTTGGGTTCCCTTAGTAAGATAACCATAGCCTCTGTAGTCTTGGTAGGCCACTAGGCAGCCGTCATGCACCCTTTGTCCAATACCCTGGTCGCTTTGCGGTGGGACACCTTGGGGTAAGTTAACATCACAATGGCTAATCAAACCTTTCACCTCAATTTTGGGTCTGAGAGAGAGTGGTGAGCTAAAACACTTAGTTTATTAGCATTCTTAAACAACCCCAAAATACACTAAATTAATGAAAATCCCTAAAAAGAGAAGCGGTTCAAGAGAGTTTTAGTGGCCTCCCAAAAACCCTAATTTTTTGGGCACTCTTGTACATCTATAAATGGACAGGTTGCTTCCACTCAGCCTTCATCTCGTTTTCACAGATTGCTACTATCACCACACTCAAACATGACAATCCAACCCTTTGACTATTGCCTCTCTCTTCCCTCTATCCCTTGCAGTGCCTTGGTGCCTTCCTCCAAGCTATCGCCCACTATCCGGTGCTCTTTCCTTGCTGTGTTTACTATGTGGCTCATCGCCAGCATCTCCACCCTCATCTGCTCTCTGTGATTGCAGATTCTAGCTGTTGGCGACAATAGACAGCCCTCCTTCTCCATCAGGCGACCCTTGATACCCTGCATTTTTGTCCTCTACTGCCAAGCGACTATTGGTTGATGCTCTCCTTCATTAGGCGATACTTTGTCTGCTACGTTTGCAACTTTCTGGGGCAGCCCTCTTCCCTCTGCATCCTCTACTGCTTGCATTTGGCTCTCCAATAACCTCTGGTACCATCGTTTTGCAGTTCCTCTACTTTCTCACTCTGACTAGTGGTCACAGACTCCAGATCAATCTCCGATGGACGTCACACTCTAACATTGCTCTGCCCTTGAGCACACTACACTCTTACATTCATTTACAGCATTCATTCAGTTCAAAGTTGTGTTCACTCTCTGCCTTCTTCTGTTTGTGTTTCAGTTTCTAAGTTTGATTTTTGAGTTTTGCATTTAGGGTTTGAGTTTTGTTTTCTATGTCTGTGTCTGTCTCTTTGTATTTTCGTCGTGGTCGTACACTCTGTGTTTCCTCAATACAAACCCTAGCAATTTTCTTCACAGTTGGTACCAGTGTGTGTGGGAGCTTTCGCTCAACCGCCAAGACCCACGGACCGCTTATTGTTTCAAGCATTCCAAACCGAGTACTAATGGCTACCTCTCACATAGCCGACGCGCCATCCATATCTACGGGTGTAGTGAGCTTACCTCCATGTTGTTCGAGTTATCTCCTCTCCCGCGCACTCCGGTAGCTTCACGATCTAAGTGCAAGCTTCAAGCAAGCTCCATCCTCAAGCTCCACGCTCCAAGCTCCATTACCACGAGCAAGACAAGAGAAGAGAAGAGAAGAGAAGAAGAGAGGAGAAGATGGAGAGCTTCTCCTCCTCGGTCTCTCACCCTCCCATACTCACTCCCTCACACTCTCACACTCCCTCTCTCAAGCACAAGCTCAAGCAAGCAAGAAGAAGAAGAAGAAGAATAAGAATAAGAGAAGAGCTACTTTTTGGCCACACACAAGAATGAGCTTCTCATTCACTTTTAAACTTTATATACAAAACCCTAAATCCCTTTTGGGCGGTCATCCCCTTTTCCTCTTTTTTACATGGCCGGCCGTAGCCTAGGCTCTTCTTCCCATTGTCCTTCTATCTTCCTAGATTCCTTTCCACCGCCCGTCTACATTTACAAATTGCATGGGTGAGAGCCCAGCGCTCTTTTACAAGATTTCAGGGTGCACCTTTTTATTTTAAAATGCGCCTTTCCCCTTTTGCATTTGCCTTGGACTTTTAAGGTTGCCCTTGCGCTTTTGGCCTTTTCTCCTATTCTTTCTTCAGTCGGGTTACCTTTTTTCCGCCTTTGCCTTGCGTCTTTTTTATTTCCTTTTGCTTTCTTCATATTGGGGTTAACATTCCCCCCTCATAGACGAGTGCCAGTCCCATGGCACTCACCGTCGTAGGTAGCAAGTGTTAGCATGCACCGCAGACGTGGGTGGCAAGGGCGTCTGTGGTTGCCATGGCAAAGTGTTGGTAGTGGTGGGGAGGAAGGTCGTTGGGGGCATGTCGATGGGTTAAGTGGTAGGTGGTAGGGCAATGGAAGTTGGTGGTAGGGCTGTTCTTTTGGGGGGATTGCACTGATGGAGTACAAGTGGCGGTTTGTTGGGGATTGTGTACATGAAGATTCTTGGCAGGCTTACAAGGTGATAAGGATAGGAATTCAGAGTTGAGTGTTGATGAAGAGTGAAGGACACCTTCGTTGGAGTCTTCAATACCTGCAATTGAAAAACCTCTCATGTGGTCTCTCCCTAAGGGGTACTGCTAGGCTTCTTATCGTGCACAAGACATATTTTGATTAGTTTGGGAGACAGGTCGAACTCTAAGCAAGCCTGGAGTATTGTCTTGCACTTGAGGACCCAAACCGTCTATAGGTTATAGTGTGAATATTAAGTAAGTACACGTGCATATTTAGGTATTACTTAGTTAGAAGACTGTCGGCCTGGTTCCTTGTGTAGCAATGGGTCAGTGAAGCGAGGGCTTAGTTGATGGAAAAAATTGTTGATGAAGACGGGGAGTACACTTGAAGATTGCTTGAGACATCATTATGGTCTTGTCAAGGCAATGTAGCACAATTAAGCTCTGTGATGTCTTAGCTTTTGATAGCTAGTGGCTACTCGTAGTGCTGTGTACTTTTCCATTGTCTTTCATGCCGTGCTTACCATTGTTGATTGTAATGGCATTGAGATGGAGTGCAATAGAATTGTGCAAGTGGTTCAGGGTGACAGGTCTAATCATAGGCGAGGCGAGCTCCCTAGGTATGTCCTGCCCTTAATGTGCCCTAAACAATTGTGGGAGATGTACAAAGGGCTAGGGGAGTAGGGACAGAGCCAGCCGACCAAGGTCACTGGACGTACCTAATTTGAGAACCCCTAGGTGTGGTGCTGTGATCGTGTGTGCTTTTTTTTTCCTTTGTCTCTTTCTTTCTTTTTTTTTTCTTCTTCTTCTTTCTTTTTCTCCTTTTCTTTTTTTTCTTTCTTTCTTTCTTTCTTGCTCTCTCTCTCTCTCTCTCTCTCTCTCTCTCTCTCTCTCTCTCTCTCTCTCTTTTTGGGAAAAATGAATACAATCAATGTCATACATTGAGGTTGTTAGCCTTTCATTTGGATTGAGAAATATTGGGATTCAAAGGCTATGAAGAATTAATATTACAAAGATGATTGTGTCACCAGCCTTGATGCTAGAGGAACTGTTGTTGAGATGAAGAGATACACTTGAGATTTTGCAAACCTCTTCGTAACATGTGAGACATCGAACAATTGAGGTAGCACTTGGAGTGAGCTGTGCATGGACAAGGGCAGAGCATCTTGCGAATTGAACCTTGGATGATGAAGAGATGTTCGCCCTTGTTGAGACCGTGGCTCCTACCCGAACATAGAGTTTGGCCAAGAAGAAGGAGGTAATCGATGATTATGCTTTGGCCATGCTCAGTTGCAATATGTGCTTTTTTTGAAGAGGTGTCCTTGGGTTCTCATCCAGTTGCGTTTCCGCCATGGCTTTTGTTTCTTGGTATTCCTGTCACTTCCTCCATAATGGTTCTTTGTGGGATTGGTGGTTTTGTGGTGACTTGGATATTAAACGCTTCTAGACATTGACCTGTGTCATTTTACATCCATTTGTCACTTCGTGAGAGTATATGCTCGCTTGCGTTAAGTACACCGAACCAATGCAATCATATTAAAACATAATTTTTCAGAATGCTATGATGCCCATCCCCTTACTTGTTAAGGTCGCATACATTAACGATAGGTGAAGGAAGTGTGTACAAGTGGGGATCTTGCCCCTTTACTCATCAAAAACAAAAAGTTATGGCATGATGACTTGTCAAGCTACTTGTACATCATAGGGGCTTAGTCAATAGGTACTAGGCGGGGTGAGTCCCGTTGGCTAGGCGACCGAGGCAGTGCTGGTGCGAGGTTCCCGTGAGGTTGGGCAGGAAGCATATCAGCTGGGATATGAATGGTGTAGTCCCGGGCCGCGACCGTTTCCAAAATGTCTTTAAACAGTTCATTAAATTCTTCCCTGTCCCGGGCTGCCGTTTCTGCCCTTGAGCATTTGGTGCCCAAACGTACGTTGGGGTTTTGTGCCACTGGTGTTGCCACATTGTGTGCCCCTCCTTGAGCATCCGCTCCCTTGGCCCGCAGATTCTTCGGCCTTCATCCGGGGCGGTGTCGCTTGGGGCCACGTTTCTTGGCGTAACTTTTAAGAGTGGACACGTAGTGCACTGGCGGAGGGGCATGTGCTGCATGTTCCCGTCGGCTGCCGAGAGCGTCCTTGCAAGCTAGCTGCCCTTGGTTCTCCGTGTTTTCCTCGTGAGGGGGCTTGTAAGATGCGAATCAAGGATTAGGATTTGTCACATGATAAGACCATTCATATGTAAGGGATTATAGTGCAGGTTATCAGGCGCATAGGATGAGAAGGAAAGGGGTGGGGCATGCAGTGTTGTTATAGAGGGATGGCCCCCGTGATATATATTTAGCCTCCTGCCATTAGCAGATCTTGGTTCACGCCGAGTTACGTCGGCTAGCGGTCATGGATTTAGGCAGGGCTCCTCCTTGGAAGGATAGACCGGAAAGGAAAGAAGGTGTATAGAAAGAGACTACACACTGTCTACACCATCAGAGTTGTTGGTCAAGACTTCCTATGGTGGTAATGTGGGTTGCATGCCCTTTACTGTCAGACCCAACTCTTCTCCCTGCACTTGACTATCAATGCTTGTGTGTGTTGATAGTGTTTATACACGGTGACACACAAATGAGTGTTTATTTATATACATATTTATGAATCCGTGTCACTTCACAAGGATAAGAACCAATTGTAGAACTTGGGGTTGTACTGGAGCGTGGCACACGCATCCAGCACTCATGCCAGCTTAGTACCGATAAATATTTTGCGACATCGAGCAGCATGGACCCTTGTCCGAGTCTACTGGCCACATGTAACTCCTCCTCAGTGAAAACCTTATCAAACAAAGAGTTTTCTTGGCTAGGTTCAGCCAAGTCCGTACCCCGAATGGCAATAAGCACACGAAGGGAAGTTGGTGCCACATAGGTTTGGTCTCTTTGAGACCGCCATTTGGCCAATCGCTCCTCAGATACTGTCATGATCTAAGCTCCTAGTTCAGCCATTGCAACGCGGTTTTCACACTAACGCTGTTCAAATTGACTTCGGCCCTCTGTTAGTCGCTTTAGTTGCTCTATCTCTAAGAGATTTGGTTGACAGAGCAAATCATTAAACGTGACAGTTAAGCGCAGTTCGTCGGCTTCCTCGTCAGAGATGAGTCGCATGCGTTCATGTAGGAGCCTGTCGTAGTGCTCGTTAAGATGTTCGTGCTCTTCCCAAGATAGAGGAAAGGGCAAGTAATCTCCAAGTTGCTCCTTGGGGATTGTGCCCACATCCGCAAGGATGTAAACTCGTGCGAACACCTTGAGCTTAGCATCCAACTCAGCTAAGCATTCTCGATACTTCTATGTTCAACGAGGGCTTGCTCGATTGCCATCCCATGCAAGGTTCTAGGAGTTTGTCTAGGCTTTAGCATAGCTGGGGGTTCAAGCCTATATGAGCAAGATTGATCAACACTAGGATTGTTTATGCTCTTGGGGTTTCCATATTTCTCTTGAGGCTTCGTTATTGCGTCATGGTTCTCCTTGGGTGTGACTGGTGTGAATTCATCATCCCGTCGTGACAGTGTTGTATCCACTCTTGATTGGTCGATGTGAGTTCTATTGTCGGTCGATTGAGTGTTGAAAGCAACTATTGATAACAACAGCTGCTTTGATTTTTAAGAGCACACAAATGTGTCTGAGATTTCACCGCTATTAGGAGAGACATCAATGGATTCACTGGTGGATGGACTTGATGCTTTATTCCCCAGCTCTCCAGCGCTCTTAGTCTCAACGTTCTTAGGGTCCACAACCACCTGTAGCTACTGTTGTTTTCGATGTTTTCTCCTCTTTTTCTTGGTCAATGAAGGTGCATCTCTCAATGACTCAGGACCCTGGACTAGGTCAACCGTTGATGTGCTTGGTTGGGCCTCAGCATTGTCCTTCTCTAGTGTGTCCTTACGGGACATGGCTGTGGCCTGCTGAATAGCCTCGCTAGGTTGTGAGAGCACAACTATCTCCCTTTTTGGAGAGTCTAGCCCTTCAGCCAACTCCCTTGTATTTAACTCCTCCAGTCTAGGCTTTAGGCACTTTGAAAGTGCTGGAGTTGTCGAGGAAGTTGGTTGTGACACCTCCTCCACAGGTACACTTCTAAGGACATGTTCCACAAGGGGCATTGCACAGCCAAGGGCTGTGACTGCTGTGATCCCTGATTGGAATTAGTAGTAGCTAGTTTAGTGGCCTGGCTACCCTTGATGGATTGCGGTGTCATGTCCCTAGGGCGATCAGAAGTGGTTGTGTCTTTTGTTGGCCTTTGAGCACTCATCTGTATAGTTCGAGCATGAGTTGATCTAGTCACATTAGGTAGCTCAGGCATATCCTTGGGTCGAGAGCTACAGATGGCGTCATGTCCCACCTCTTGGACGTTTGGAAGCTTAGATGGAGATAGAGATTGGAATTGAGCAGTTTCCCTTGACAACCGTTGTGCTGCTTCCTGTGTCCGTTTGGAAAAAGAGGATGTAAGAGATCTAGGACTCTTAGGTGGACTTGGCATTAGCTGAATGATTTGCTCGAGGCTATTAGACGATTGTGCCATTTGCTTTGTTGAGCCATTAGCCTTACCCTGAGCAATGTTGTGCCTATGATGCCTGTTATCCTCTCAGAGAATCAAAGGCTCTTTGCACACTAATGGCTTTTGGGCACGCTCAATGGCTACATATGGCATCTGCTTATTAAGCATGCTAGACTGTGGCTCTTTCTTTCGAACACTCATGTCTGGTATCTTGCCTTGAGACCTAGAGTTTCTCTTAGATTTCCTCCTGTACTGCGTTGCTTTTGATGCACTCTGGCCCTCAGCTGATAGAGTTGGTTTAGCAAGGGATTTTGGTACCCAAATCCATCGATTACCTGCATAATACCCTTCAGCACGTAGCAACGCTTTGGATATCCATCGTGGCATTGTGCTAGCTCTCTGTCGATGCCTTCGTCTATAAGGCTTGGGCTTTCATGGTCTTCTACGATATTTGTAAGTCCAAACCCCATCCTTGGCCTTGTCTCCTAACCTTTTTGTTTCAAGCATGGCCTCACTCACCGGTTCTCGTTGCTCGACCTGCGCTTGTATCCAACTCTTCCAACAAGTCCTTGCCCTCGTTAATAGGCTCGACTGTTACATCAGCACCTTCCTTGCCTTTCCCTCGACGTTCGCTGAGGTCACCCTTGCTAAAGGTTGTGACTATCCTCACACCCGGTAGTATCAGGTCTATCCTCTGAGCTACGTAGTCAACCTCACACTTGGTCTCCCTTTTGAGGGGTCTTCCTAGGAGGGTTTCTTTCTCGCAGCTAGCACTATTTGGAGGAATAAGAAATATGATAGGCAAGCTTTCCGTTTCAATTGTCGCAAGGATTTCACACTTCCCTATGAGTGCTTGTGGGTGTTCCCCATAAGGGCTAAGAGTTGCACTAGGCGGTGTGAGCTCTGGTTGGCCTAGTAGGGTCCATGATTCATAGGTCAAGATATTAAAATCTACTCATTCATCAATCAGAGTATCGATAGTATGCTCTCTTTTCGCGATGAGTTTGACCCTAAGATAAGCAGGTGGTACTATGTCTTTATCTTCCGGGTCTTGGCTTGTAAATTTAAGCCTTCTGACAAATGCCCTTGAGTCTCCACTTGCAAGACTAGACGTGGATTCTCCACCAATGTCTTGGGTTGTCTGTGCAGTGTTGCTCAAGGTACATCTCTCGTCAGGACTGTCATATCTAGTCATTCTCACTATTGTAGCTTGATGTTGTTGCTTTCCGCTTTGACTAGATGCAGTCTAAATGCAGCACGTATGTGTTTTTGCAGTGTGGCCTTTTTGCCCTAGTTGACTAGATGGACCCATTGAGGTTCTAGGGTCTCTATTTCTCTCTGTTCGGATATGAGCTTTTGGTTGCTCTTTTGCAAGTGAGAAACCATACTCGTGTAGAGCCATTACTACACTAGGATCCAATTTGGAGAACCTGTCACGGCGCGCGTTTTCTCTCCAATCTACTTGGGGGAGGTGCGGAGGAGGTCCCCCCCGGCCCGCATGGGAGGTTCCGGTAAAAGCCATGCACAATTTGGAGAACCGTTTATAGACAAATTTTGAACTACATGCTCTCAATTTTAGCCCAGTGATGAATCTGTGATGTGCCTTTAGCTCTACGTAGCCTTTGGAATCAATCTCGGGGTTTAGATGCGTCAAAATTTGCGTTCTAGATACCTGTCCGATTTTCAAGACTCCGATTATCAGAATCGGACGTCCGATTTTGGATAAGTCCAATCGGCCCAGTACTCCGATTTTGGTCACGTCCGATTTTGGAAATCGGATCAAACAGGGTGGTCCGATTCTGGGACTCGAACGGCCTGGTCCGATTCTGGACTGGCTGGTCCGATTCTGGGACTCGGACGGCCTGATCCGATTCTGGGTGGTCCGATTATGGACTGGTCCGATTCTGGGACTCGAACGGCCTGGTCTGATTCTGGTCCGATTCTGGGACTCGAACGGCCTGGTCCGATTCTGGACTGCTCCAAGTCCCAAAATCGGACGGGTTGGTCCGATCGGACGTTTGTCTGAACGTCCGAGTCCGAGTGTCCGAGTAGTCCGAGTCCGAGTGTCCGAGTAGTCCGAGTCCGAGTGTCCGAGTAGTCCGAGTCCAAGTGGTCCGAGTGGTTCGAGTTCGTCCGAGTCCGAGTGGTCCGATCAGACCGTTGTCCGAACGTCCGATTCTCAAAATCGGACGTCCGATTCTGAGACTCGGACACTGAAACGGGTATCCGATTCCACCGACCCGAACGCACTTTCGAGCATGAAATCGTCCAAAATCTTAAGATATTGCTTATTGTAAGCTACAAGATTCCACAGGAATGATGCGGGAGTGATGGGAAAGAGATCTATATACCTAGGATAGCAAATAAACTCCAAAATGCAAATCAGCAAACGAATCAAACCCTCATACCTTGTTATGACAGCAGAAACCCTGATGCTTGTTTTTTTTCTTTTTCTTTGTTTTTTCCTACCCTAATGCACCCAAATCACAAAGTAAATACCTACACTACTTCATTCCACAACATAAATCTCAAGAAAGAAAAAAACCTACTTGCCAAGGAGATCGAATATCATCTTCAACCCCCTCTCTTCCTACCTATCTCAAGCACCGGTTCAGGGAAAACCCCTTACTTTGATGCTCGATTCGAAGCACGCAAGCGCTCAAAGCTTGAATCCGTTGGTCCCGGCAACGGAACCAAAATGTGGAAGCTTTCGCTCAACCGCCAAGACCCATGGACCGCTTATTGTTTCAAGCGTTCCAAGCCGGGCACTAATGGCTACCTCTCATATAGCCGACGCGTCATCCATATTTACGGGTGTAGTGAGCTTATCTCCATGCCGTTCGAGTTACCTCCTCTCCCGCGCACTCCGATAGCTCCACGATCCAAGTGCAAGCTTCAAGCAAGCTCCACGCTCTAAGCTCCATTGCCGCGAGCAAGACAAGAGAAGAGAAGAGAAGAGAAGAAAAGAAGAGAGGAGAAAATGGAGAGCTTCTCCTCCTCGGTCCCTCACCCTCGCACACTCACTCCCTCACACTCTCACACTCCCTCTCTCAAGCACAAGCACAAGCTCAAGCAAGCAAGAACGAGAAAAAAAAGAAGAAGAAGAGGAGAGCTACTTTTTGGCCACACACAAGAATGAGTTTCTCATTCACTTTTCAACTTTATATACAAAACCCTAAATCCCTTTTGGGCGGTCGTCCCCTTTGCCTCTCTTTTACATGGCCGGCCGTAGCCTAAGCTCTTCTTCCCATTGTCCTTCTATCTTCCTAGATTCCTTTCCACCGCCCGTCTACATTTACAAATTGCACGGGTGAGAACCCGGCGCTCTTTTACAAGATTTCAAGATACGCCTTTTTATTTTAAAATGTGCCTTTCCCCTTTTGCATTTGCCTTGGACTTTTAAGGTTGCCCTTGCGCTTTTGGCCTTTTCTCCTATTCTTTCTTCAGTCGGACTACCGTTTTTCGGCCTTTGCCCTGCATCTTTTTTATTTCCTTTTGCTTTCTTCATGTTGGGGTTAACAGTGTGCCAAGTGTCTAAGCATATTTCGCATTGGCTTGGAGAGCCAGGAATCAAGTTACTTCCGGAGGAGTGGCCAAGATCACAATGGACATTAATTGGCAAGTTGGTGCACATCTCCCAAACCTAAGTGATCCTCCTCCATACCTTGCTACAATGTAGATTACCGACAAATGTGATTAAGTGGCCTCCATCCCACGCTACCCAATATTACCAATGGCCTCCATCCCACACTACCCAATATTACCAAGCCTCAAAGGTACATTTGACAACTTAACTCTTGGAGGTGCTCATAGTGAGCTTAGACAACAAACATTACCCTGTTGCTTTGTCTTATGGACCACCATGGGGGAGTATAGCCCTTTAAGCCTTGCGCCAACCACCATTGCATGTCACACAACTCCCCTTCTATCTCCA
The DNA here is from genome assembly GCF_053477565.2 of Lygodium microphyllum. NCBI lineage: Eukaryota > Viridiplantae > Streptophyta > Polypodiopsida > Schizaeales > Lygodiaceae > Lygodium > Lygodium microphyllum. The sequence goes on along the minus strand of NC_141135.1, from coordinate 46,115,935 downwards.
ACCACGTCGAGTAAGATCCTATTTGGCAAACCCTAGAGTTTCCTCAAATGTATATACCTCACATCCTGGAACATGAACGGTCTCCATTATAGTGGGGTAAGAGGTCTAGAGGGTTGAGTTGTTTAGCAAGACCTACAGCTAGCCCTTGCTGGATTTATTGATATTCTTCTTCTACAATAACATAAACTTACCTCCTCCCAAGCCAATACCTTTCCATGGACTAGGGAAAGTATTGGCGTGATACCCAAAAGGTTTGGAAATCTCATCCAAGGAAAGATACTTCCATAAAACTTCCATACCTATTGGATATAACCAGGATATGAAATTTTGACGCTTTACTTGGCATTTGATTAGGTTAATCAAATGTGCAAATGTGACTCGCACATGTGAGGTGCAAGTTGATTGTTTCACAATGTGGGATCCAAGACCCTATGATATCAATTGGCGCCGAAGGCAAAGGTTGTAACCAATTATATTGACAAGTACTAGGTGGTACCGGGTGTCAAAACTTGGCCTAGAACATTTAATTAGACATCACTATCAATGGTAACACTAGGAAATTAGCCTATCAAATTATTGAATAATTATTGAATTCATTTTTCAAGTTACTATTCTGAAATTTAATTTGATAAAGTTGGATACTGCTCGAAATTGTTTTGGATAGCTGCCACTTGGCAGAACTTGTCCATGCAAGTGAGAAAAACGTTTTTGATAGAGAGAGAGGGAGAGACAGAAGGCTCCCAGCGCCTATGCCTTGCTTCCATGTGGGGCCCCACTCCTGCAAGCATCTGCCTTGCGGCAACCTACTGCAGACCTACGTCTACAGCCTCTTTCCCTACACCTACCTGTCCACCAGCCCTGTGGCACCCTGCTGCAGGCCTATGATGACACCCTCTTGTCCTATTGTGCCACCCTTCAGCTCTGCTGCCCTGCTAGGCCTATGGCCTGTCTTGACAGCCTCTCCGGCACCTCTGGGCCAGCATGCAGCTTGCTGATATGCCTGCATCATCCCCTCTGCACACTATGTATAGGAGCCGAGCAGCACAAGAAAGGGAAGAAGAAAGAATGCTCTTTTAACAATCCTTGTTCTCGATGGCAGCCATGAAGATGGATGACATGGATCAGCTTGATGAGGCCTCGAGTCCAAACATGGATGTCGAAGAAGAGCCATGGAAGAAGACATGCTACCTTACACCGACGAGGAGATGGCTCAGCCACCTTTTGATGATCAGCCCTCAATCAAACATAGCAAGCACCTCCATGAGGAATTCAATGCTGCCCTTGAGATCCTTGACCTGGGTGATTCTCCACCTCGTTCGTATGCTCATGTGGCCTCTATCATGAGGACATGTATTTTTGAAACCTCACTTAACGTATGGATTAATTTTTTATCACATGATTAAGTAAATGATGCACATGCGAGGTGCAACTAGGACTAAAGTAAATTTACGAGCCCGAGACCCGAAGAAATCACGGGATGTCAAAGGAAAAAGTTGCTATAAGTTATGCCAGACGGGTACTTGGTGGTATTATCTGGTGCCAATTGTTGGCCTGGCTCATCCATTTGGCCATAAGTGTCAGTTGGTAACACTAGAGAAGTGGCATTTAATGGTACCTAACACCCATCTGATGGTCAAAGATAGCGCAGAGACACTGGGGAATGGATATTTCCTAGCCAATTTAATTATTGGCCTGTCAGATTATTTTTCAGGGCACCGAAATAATTATTAGATTAATTTTTAGTATTTTAAGACTAAAAATTAATATTTAATTATGAAAAATGCTAGAAAAACCATTTGGGAAGGCTGTCACTTGTAAAAAATGCTCATATAAGACTGAAAAACGTCTTTAGAGGCTGGAGAGAGGCATTTCTATAAATTTAGCCTGCAAAAGAGAGGGAGGATGGGCTGCTAGTCTGATTTGCAAGCATTGGAGGACCTTCTGAGGCAGCTAGGGGCAAAAGAAAACCAATCAACAGCAGGAGGCAACATGTACAGGCTGTTGAGACAAGGCAGCAGCAGTAAATGACTGATTTTCTTCAGTTATTTGCATCTACATGCTGTTGTGGCAGGGCAATAGCTGCACTTGACTGAGTTTCAGTCGTTCTTCATGACAAAACTCTGAATTTTCTCTCTCTACAGCTTTCCCTCTCATCTCCCAGCCATTTCACAGCCTTGCTCCGAAGATCTTAGCATTTGGACCCTTGAAGGCTGAGAAATTGCAAATTTCTCTACTGTAAACCCCAATTTATAGCACAAATTAGAGTTTAGCAGTAGCCTTAGAAAGTGTGCCAAAAATTGGAAGCTCCAAGACTTGGATTTAACAAGGCTAAAGGTGAATTTCAACTGAATTCAGGTGGAAGACTAGCCAACCATTGAATTTGGGGCATTTCCATCGTCTATGAAGTGGGTGAAGGCCAATCAAGTGCCCAAATCAAGGAGCAAAATAGATTGAAGATTTGCTGGTCACTTTGGACAGCAAGAGGAGTTGAAATACCGAAAGGGATTGGGAGAATCCCATTGTAATTCAACTTTTTCTTCAATAAAGCTAAAGAAATACCGAAAGGGGCACCAATTTTAGGGCCAATCGAGTATGCATTGTCCAAGATCAGTAGGTAAATTTATATTTTCAGATTTGCATTTATTGTTTGTTGTTGTAATTAAGTTGTAATCAAGTATTTACCACCCTATTTGAGGAGGAAGGCTGGTTTCACCTCTATTTCGCAAGATTTGCAGAAACCGAACTGGGAACAATCGTTCGAGTTTGCAAATACCCTCTTCGAAGAATATGTGGCGCATAACCATCGAGCTATCCCTACCTATGTGGAGGAGATTTCAGATACACAAGTGCCCACCCAACAAGTGCTTTGTTCCTTTTCAGCTTTTCATGAGTGAAGGGTGATTCTCTTCTTCACGGGTCGAAATCCCATGCTTACCAAGATTTGTTAGTGGTGCCTAACCACCATTCTTCAAATTGATTGTGTGGTGATCTTTGGTGGCCCGCATAGTTTTTATGAGGTCGTGCTTCTCTCTGCTTTGGCCCGAGATTTCCTCCTCCAAAAGCAGCCCCTCTTCTTTGAGAAACTGTTGTTGCATATATTGTCACATGTGCCACCTGCCAAAATTTCAATGTTTGTTGAAGCACCAGTGTCTAGTGTGGGTGAAAGTGGAGAATTGCTTGGCTGTCTATTGGGACCTTCTCGACAATGTAGGATGGCCCCTCTGACTTTGGTAGAGCCAAAATCTAAGTGAGCTGGAATGGAAATCCAAGAGAGCGAATATGCAATGCTTAGAGACTCTAATGCATTGACATGGTCATACGAGGCAACATAGCCTGCATGGAGAGAGGAGTCTCTTGCTTGTCTTCCCCATTGAGTTGTGCCTAGCCTAAGGTGTGATGCGTGAGACAATCTTCTCTTTTGAGGTAGTCTCATGCATTGTGGTCGTCCTACATGCCTTGCCTACTAGCCTCTAGGTACTAGAGCCCACATTGTGACAGTTAGAAGTTTGGGAGATCATTGGGAACCTCACTGGGTGGCACCTCTAGAAGGCACGCTACCAAATCATATATTCTACTTATTGCAATAGGTACATTGTAGGTATGCATGTTGTTATGCAGGTTGGTCATGCAAAATATTGATAGATCCTAAAGCAATATATATGAAGACAAAAAGAGCATGTAACATCTAATGAAACTATCAATTTGGAGTAAATTATGCAACATATTGAAACCTTATGCATGTTAGACATGTATTGAAGCTATCACCTATTGCACCCCTTTAATACACCCCATGGATACAACATAAATCCCACCTATAGTGTCCTAAATCCTAGCCCAAAGTCATTAGAACTTGTTATATACCATCAATACCAACCTAGTATTGAGGCACAAGCTTTTCTCTGTCTATTTTTCCAAGGCACATTGAAAATGCTCTAAAGCCCAACATTTAACTTGGACTTTGAACATTGAAACTCAAGTTGTTCTTACTTGGTGTCTTAAATCCTTACCAAAAGTCATTAAAACTTGTAGCATCAACACCAACCTAGGATTGACACACACTTTTCTCTCTATATATTTCCAAGGCATATAAACTTCAAGCTAACTCATGTTCCAAGCCAAGCTAATGCTAGTATGAGGAAACACCCTAAATCCCAACATCTCCAGGTCAGGTCTTAGTTCCCATGAGAAAGACTACTAATGCAACCATGCAACTAGAGAGTAGATAGCTCAAGACACAGCCTCGTGCCCAACATTTGATCAAATAGATAGACATCTAGCACATGCCTTAGAAAGGATTGACAACAACTTTTCAATCTCTAATGATAGCTGCAGCAGCTTAGTCCTTAGCCTAGTGCTTAGGGCTTTAGTCGCTTTAGTTTCATGAGACACTTCAATGTGGAAAACCATGCTTGAAGTCTCAAGAATAGGATCTCCTTTGAAAGGTACACCCCATGAGGATCCCTCACATGAGAAGTTTGCATAGAAGGTTGCTCATACTACACATATTCAAGGACCATTGAGTCTATGACGTCAAGAGAAAGGTCTTTGATTTTCAGCTCTATGACTTGCGAGAAGCACCATTTTTCAAAGGAAAAAGTGGATATAGTTTATCTTAAAGGAGCAAGCATGAGATTCTCAATACAATGCACCCTTAATAAGCACTACAACTGAGCCTGCAATAATGCTTCGATCAAAGTGGCTGACATTGACTCAAAGGAGCCCAAGCTCCATGAACAAGACTAGGAGGCATGTTGTAGTCTAATGTAAAGAGCTGATAGGGAGTCTCCATGTTTACAATAGACATTCATTTGATCCAGCACCTAGAGCCATATTTGGCTGGAAGAAATGAGCTCAATAAAGTCATAGGCCATTTATGTTGAGGGTCGCAAGGATGAAATTTAGGTAATGACATAAATATCCATTTGTTGCTGACTCTAGCTGAAAGGAGTCTAAGCTCCATGAACAAGATATAAGGTGTGTTGTATTGTAATCTAAAGAGCTGCTAGGGAGAGTCTTTCATTTTTGTTTACGATAGAGAAATAAATTTGATCCAGCATCTAGAGCCATCTTTAGCTGCAAGAAAAAGCATAATTGGAGTGGTAAATTATCTATGTTGAAGGCCCATAGGATGAAACCTAGTCAATAACGAAGATGAAGTATTCAGCTCAAACAGTCAAAGGGCCATTCTCAAGTACTTATATTCAGTCTTAAGTTATTGAAGTTTGTATTTTGAAGATCAGACTGTTTTAAATGGCCAAAGTTGACAATCGGATGCATTGTTCACGAAAACACCATTCATGAATTTGCAAGAAAGAGCAAAGCAATGTCAAGGATAAGGTACTAAGAGAGGAGCACACGTCTGGCAACAAAAAAGCCAGTTGAAAACATGGCAGGTGGCTATCGCTCATGTGTCACACATTTCCCTCAGATCAAGTTTTGCTGTGGATGTACTCTACGTAGCATCTACTATAAATGGGCAACCTCAATTTTCATATATACGTATCCCTGCATTGAAACTTCAAACCTTACCACCATCTAAGCTTAAGCACACCTTAGCCATTCCTGGAGAAAAGGCCAACACATGCAATGCATCCTACTAGCTTGCAAATTCAAATCTCCTTATGTTTTCTCTGACGGCATTCAAACATGGTGTTTGTGGTGCATGTTGATATTTTATAGATTTAGTTGTAGACCTAACCTGATTTCTGCAAATGCCCAAATCGAGAAGCAATTTGCTGATGCTTTGTTGTCCAATCCATCCTACTCCAGAGGAACATAGTAGGTGACACACCTTTTTTCTTGTCAAGGACAGTATTTGAGATTTCCAGCAAGCCCCATGGCCAAAGCACCTGCAATACCATCTCATTCTACCAATTAATCCATTTCTGACATCAATATGTACTATGCAAGTTTGTATATTAGAAACTTCATGCCTGAGAGAGAGAGAGAGAGAGAGAGAGAGAGAGAGAGAGAGTGTGTGTGTGTGTGTGTGTGTGTGTGTGTGTGTGTTTATGTGTGTTGTGTGAGAGAGAGTAGTCTTTAGTTCATCCCAGAATGGAGAATAATATCAGCAAGTCATACCTCATTTTGTAAGATATCTGAATCATCCCACACAAGATTATAGCTCGACTCTTTGTCCAACCTAGAGCACACCATTCATTTGTAAAAACATGGCACACAAGGCAACAAAAGTAGAACATACTATACAGAATGAAAATATCCTATTCTTTTTGTAAAGGAATACATACCTTCTTGCAAAAAGGGGGGCGATCAAAACAATTAACTTAGGCTTTAGCTCCAACGTATAATCTACTATTCTGTTCAGTTGATCTCCCCATACATTGAAGGAAAGACTCAAGCATATGAGCTTCACAAAACAAATCAATTGTGCAATTAAATACATTAACTTTATAAACTGCTGTGAACTGATTCTACAGAATTCCAATGTTGTTGTTCTAGGCACAAAATCAGGATTTGAGCTTCCAGAATATTACCAATTTTGACCCTGTTGGAAGATTATTTCGTTCCGGGCCAAGCAGTTCTTCTCCCCTCTTCTGTTTCATGATCAAGTGCCAATATAAGAACAACATCGCTAAAGAGGATGATTACAACAAACCAGATAACTGCAGGACTATCATATTGCAATCAGAATTTCATATTAAGCTCACAAATTATTTTAAACAGCAGCCCAAACAATGACAAGTCTTAGCATTCAAATTCTCCAAATCCATTGCAACAAGGCCAAGCATTCTGCACAATCCCTTGTTCAATAGAGCTGAAGCCCAAAGGTGTGCACCTTCACCAGAATCCTCATCACATGAAGTTAAAAATACCCAACAAGATCATTGTCAAAATGATTCCCATCGTGAGGGCCTTCACCATAGTTTTCTGATACAGCAATAATATGTCACGCACAAACAGATACAAAAGTATGATTGGAGTATGATTCAGGTCCTTGGGCTAAATGATATATTGCCCTATTTTTAGTTATTTTCTTAAAGGTAAAAATGTAGGCAAATCTAGCAATTTATATTGAGTACCTAAATTAACAAGCTGAATGAAAACTAGAAATTCATTATTTTAATAACTTTAGAAATAATCACTACCATTACGGCATTCAAGGATAAAGACACAACATTCATCTACCAACAAAATTTCAGATTTCAACTTCCCATCATTGAAGTCAAGACATAATTGAATCACCGATACTCCAGCCTACAAGCGAAAGAAATTGAAAAAAGGATGGATAGAGACTAGAGTCCTCAGTCTAGACTTGCAACACTTTAGCAACTGCCATAAAAGGCAAAGAGTTACATAACAGTAGTAGATGCAAAATAAATAGGAAAAAGTTGCAAATAGTTATGTCGACAAGATGCACAATCTCATCTTCCTAAATGTCCTCATACTCATTATCCATCTCTTCCTAATCATCATTATCATGATCGTCCTCTTCCTGCTCAACAACAAAAGCATTGGCATTGGATTTGCAATGTCTAACTTGATCTTAGAGACAAGGCCAAGGTTCATGTCGACAGAAATAAGTTTCTCTATACGCTTTGGAAGTAACTTATTTCTTCTCTTTATGCATACAAAAGAGAAGGTACTCCAGTTTCTTTTACATGGAAATGCACAATCACCTAGTTTCTGCAAAGTAGGTGTGTAAGTCCCAAATGTTTCCCACCACGTCACCCCTTGATGCATCCTTGCCATATCCTTTGCAATAGAGCATGCACATTCACCTTTCTCTCACTTATACATCTCCAAATCATCACATAGAACACTTTCCATTGTCATATAACACCTTCCATTGCCACATCATGATGAGCGTTTCTCTCAATCACACTCATCCAACCTTCATGCACTTCACTATAACCACCTAGATCCTTTGCTCTCATATTGGATGCAAAACATAAGAAATTGCATGCAAAGGTGCATACAACATATCCCATCTATTGACACACAAGTCCTTAGGCCTACTTAAATTTGTTAGCACCCACACCCTCAATGCTCTATATCTTCTCAATCATATGATCCGTTAGCTCATAAACAAACCCCATCCTTGCACCTTCTCTATATGCAAGGGGAAGGATCTTTAGATACTTTAGCTATGGCCTTATATTCTTATGTTCTTTCTAAAATGTATGTATGATCTAGGTATATAAAACACATATTCATTTTCGAAATTGAGTACATAAGACTACATAATTTACTTATAATTCAAGTAGATTATCGCTAGTATCCAATCAATTGATGTCCTTTTTTCTCAGAGAAGAGATGATTCTATTAATGAATCTGCTCAAGACGAAGTATCTTGGGGCACAACACAAAATTAGCCTTGTAAGGAATTTCCAAAACAATAACATTAAAATTGTGACATACTAAAGGTCTATTACAAGGCCTTAGTGAACACCCAATCAAAAGGCCTATACCCCATGTGGCTACTAGTGAAAGAAAGTGTTAGAATCCTAGGTCCTAAAAAAGCATATTTCCTCTTATTAGCATCTCAATCACCCTATATCCTCTCCCATCTCCCTTGAAGAGTATGGACAATCCATGTCCAAACCCTAGAGAGAGTCCCTACAGTGGATCTATCCAACAGATCTATGCCATGGCTACATGTATGTCACCAAATATACTAGCAATGATATTGGCTATGAGCTCCCACCTCTATCGATGCCCCTAAGTCACGTTTCTCAACGGCTGACCTGAAATGAGATAAGTGTGCTCCCATGCATATCCTCATTCCCATAAGCTAGGCCTCTATCTTTGACCCATGCAATCATCCCCCATGTCATAATAACAGACTGTCGAGCAATGAAACAACACCTTAAGGGATCTCCTCCACATCTCTTCTACCCTAGAGTACTCCCATACTCAATGTCTCTACATCCTTTTTGACTCCCCTTACCTAACATTGGCAACTGGATCTCTATCATAACCAAGTCAATTACTCCCAAGCTACTATGCACTACTAGCCATAGAGAGTGTGAAATTCCTCTGAGGTGATACCATGGCAACCAAGGTATTCATTGAGGTGCTATGGAGGACCCAAGTTAAATTCTCATGAGGTCTCCAATCTAGCTGTTAAGTGTCAAAAACCCAAAATCCATAGGACTTGTGCCAATTATAAGAATTCCTAAAGCTATATAAAAGGTCTCTATAGCCAATGCAAAGACCTTCAAGTTACCCTCATCCCCAATGAAATACATAGTTGTGTCATATGGCAAACTCATATACTCAAAAGCTCTTCTAATTTTAGAATGGACAGCCTTATGTGACAAATACTTGTAGATATGTCCCTTAGATAAGAGGTCATGAGAGAGAGAGAGAGAGAGAGAGAGAGAGAGAGAGAGAGAGGGAGGGGTGTGCAAGGACACATCTCTATCTTACCAATAGCTTACCGCTAATCTATTGACCTTGGAATCACCAATCAAGACCTAGCTATGAGCTGATGAATAGAGGGCCATTATACCTCTAACCCACTGCTCTAGAGAGTATGCTCAACATGGTGCCCTCAAAAACTCTCATTTCACTCTCTCATAAGCATCTTCAAGTCAAGCACTAGAACAAGGTCATGTTTCCTAAGGCATGGAAGATCTGTGGGCTTTCATAAGATAAAAAATAGTGTCCAAGATACTACGCTCCCATGGAAAACCCATTTGTGCACACTCCGAGATGTCTAGCATGGGAAGAGAAAATCTATGACTAATTACTTTGGTAAGGCTCCTATATGCAGTTCCAAACAAAGTGATCCGTCTCCGCTAAGTAACCTCCAATCTATCTCTATTGCCTTTAGGGTGATGTGAATTAATCCCTCAAACTCTCTCTAATATGTCACTTGATCCCATAATCTCCTCCAATGTTGCAACCTCAAATGTTGCAAGTACTCCTATGCTAACAAAGTTCCAATAGCTAAAAAAGAAAGCTTTGTCCAATCCATCAACCCTTGGGCACTTGCCTGAGGACAAGGCTAAATCATCTCCAAAAGGTGGCCATCAAATATCTACTCTTATCCTCAATGACCACTCTTCGGATGCTATGTAAACAATCTCTCTACTTTCTCACACGTTGGAGGTCTAATCGATCCCAACAAGGCATTTAGTACTCTATGACCACGTGCCTAACTCCAGAGTCTCTTGGGCTAAAGATCCATTTGCTCTCCTAAGTCTCAAGAATGCCTAGGGCCTATAGTGCAAGAAAAGTCGTTGCTTACTCTTATCTCCTACTTGGTTATAAAAGAAGCTCTTGCAAAGTGCTTATACTCTAATCTAGCTTCCTTCTACCTCTGTTGTAACAGCATGCATCATCTCAACAACCCACCTGCACCCAAAGATCCTTTCCTTCTCTTGCTAAAGTGCTACCAATGAAGCTGTAGTAGCCCTCTTCCTCTCCAAGAGGCCCTCTTAAGCTCTTGGCCTCCTTTCTAAAGAAAAAGCCAATCCCCTATAGGCAATCATCCAAATCTCTCCCTATTGCACCAACTAAGAAGGGCCTGCCCCCCAAATCTTGGCAATGGCCTCTCCAAGACCCTCGTCTTAATAAAGGTAGCAAGGTCCTAACAATGGAAGTGGCTCCCCTAACTACCTCCAAAGAACCAATTACACATTCTCTCACAATCCTCTTGCAAACATGGGCCTCCCCCTCAAAAAAAGTCTTAAAAGGAGGCTAGGCAAAGCCTAACAATCTATTTCATCTACTGTGTCCTATGGCAATCCACTACAAGGTGGCCCACCAACCTGCGAGCAAAGCACTACCCTCGAAGACCTATGTACGGTCTTAGGCATAAATCCCCCATGCACCAAGGCAATCCTAATGGTCCAAGGAAGATAGTCAAATCACGAGGTGGGGCCTAACTAATTGTCTCTAGATCCTAGTGCACTCCACTGCAAGGTGGTCTACCATTCTACAAGCAAAGCACTACCTTGCAGGGCCAAAGTAGTATATTGTCTTTAGCATAATAACCACAAGCACCAACAGGATCTCAACAGCCACAAAAAGAGTTGAGGCAAGAGGTATTAATCATAAATCTAACTAATGGGTACTTTGGGCACGGGGCACTCCTCCACTACATCTCCAAAGGTCATGTCCCTTTGAATAACACGCACAAAACACGGACCAATTTGGACAATGTGAGATATGGAGAATTCATCGCGGCAAGAAACATGAGTAGTGATAGTTGTGCCATCACACAGTGTGGAATATCCATAAGCACCAATTCCACCTACTCCGATGTGCTAAAATTGACCCTAAACCATCCTTCCCTACCAAGATTACTTCCTAGCCCACACATAGGTGCTTATCATAGCTATCTACAACACGTCCTCCAATAAGTGCACTAGTGATATGTCACCTACTACTTGGCAAGCTAGAGATGGCACAGGGGAAAATCAAAGAGGATAGTGTGGAGGCAGGGGAGGGGGAGGCGAGGATCAGGGAGGAAAGAGCAGCCACATCTTGATATAGGGCAGCCAATGTAAGGGGGTTTGAAGCCATTGCTGGGCTTAGCAAGAAGAAAAAGGGCAAGCTGAGATGATAGAAATGCTGGGGCAGGTGTGGCAGAAACTGGCACGTGGTGCCAAAGGAGATGGAATAGTGAGCATGAGCTAAGACAGATGATGCAACCACTGGCTGGAGGCAAACTGAGTGAGCAGCTGGCAAGAAGCTCAGGTGGCGCATAAGGAGCTGGCAGGTAGTCAGTAAGATGAGGATGGCAGGAGCAGCTAACAGGAGTTGTCCGGTAAGGCAGGGAGTGCTGGAAGGGCTGCTGGCATCACTAGGAACCAGCAGGCGCAGGTGTTGCAACATCAGCAAGGAGCAGAGTTGATAGTAATCTGCTGACATAATTCATTTACTCTTACAACTTACCATTAAAGGCTCCTCATGCCATGTAATTAAGGCTATTCTGAATTTAATTTCTTTATGAGCCATTAAAAAGCAAGTAAACTTTATAATCATTAAGCAGGTGCTTGAAGTAAAATAAATGAAACAAATGACAGGATCAAGCAAGCAAACAGACTTGAAACATCACCAACTCCTGAATAAGATTTCAGAAGAGCATTCAGACATCTCAGTGTTTGAAAGTGTTTTCTGTATGTGGCTGCTTTTTATTTAATCCAGTGCATTCAATTTTGATAGCTGGAACTGCAGTGTTGAAACATCTAACAGGAGGTGAACTAAAGATTGAGGTAAGGCAACATGCACCTGTGATAGCAGACGTCTTTTGTAGTCGCACTTTTTGCCTGAGTCTGAAATCCTCTCTTTCAAAAGAGAGAAGTAATCTAGTCTTTGGCTACAAAACTCCACCACCTTTCTTTGAAAAAAAACCAACTCTAATATCAGTATGCAGCACATCATCTTCTTTACAAAGGTTGTATCTTCAATGACAATCAGACAGGGCACATGAGCATGGTGTTTAGCTTCCTATGAGACATTTGCTGGACCTTCTACACCCAAAAACCCCACTCATGGATTGCTCAACCTTCAATTTAAGAAATAATGGCAAACAATAGACATGCCTAAAATCCCTAAAATATATACACTAGTCAGCATACAGAAGAAAACTATACCCTCCACATTTCATGTGGAGAAGCTGCAATACTTCTCAACCTTCTTCCATTTTTCAGATGAGTATATCTTATGCAAAACAAACAACTCTTTGAAAAGTCTTAACGGTTGCTAATACAAGCTGTAGATATGTGCCTCCAATGTTTCTGGTGTTGATAATATTGAAATGCCCCTTGACAATACTCAAGAAAATTGCAATGCATTCAGACAGCTTGCTAAAATTTGGGAAAAGGTTTGTCCTCCTTTTCCAATTCTGTACAGCTGTCTATACATGATCAGATTATTGAGAAAGCCAATCCATTTGGAAGATCACAGATGTTTTCGTTCATAGTGTAATTCCCATTCTACATGCCTAATGAAGGTAAAGAAGAGGAAGAAGGAATTTTGGAAATTCAAGTACAGGGTACTTTTATAAATTGAAGAGTAGGGGCAAGGTTTAAATAGCAGCCCAATTTTGAATGTTATCTCTACTACTTGAATTACAAATCTCACACGTCACATATCCAGTTTGCCCCAAAGATTTTGGGCTAAAGGATGCCAAAATGAAGATCTAAAGCAGAATAATAAGAGATCTCATCCTTGGCCAGCACTTGAGCAGGATTCATTTAAGAGACTCCCTCTAGGATCTGGATAAAGGATGAGTTACTAAAAAGGCTAAAAGGTATGTTCCTATAAAGATGGATGCACGAAATGGCACAATAGATTGCTACAATTGCAATGTTCTTACCTCAAGGATTCTTATTGGAGGTCTCCCTACTAGTGATATGGTGCACTGATGCAAGATTGCTAGTGGATATTGTATATTTTGAACTATATATGGAAACTGCATCTCATATTTTCATTTCATGCCTGATACCAACAAATTACTAATCGTGTATGGGAATTGGGAAGATTACCCCAGTGTGACATATTGCAGCCACAACATTCTCATTTGTTTCATTTCTTGAGTTGGATTGGACTTTGGCACTCATGGTCATATTGGTCGTATTAGAAGCTTATTGTTATGGCATGTGGCTTCTATGATATTAACAAGGATTATCATTTGCAATGTGGCTGCTCTATGGTTCGAGATTATTCACGCAACTTCAATCATTACTCATGCATCATGCTGCAAGATATTGTTACAATTCAAGGGCTTCAACAAGATTTCTCTTTCCTAGTTTCAACTACTGTTTTTTTTATGTTCTTTGGGGGGGATGATGGGAGAGACTCCAAAGTGAGTCTAAGCAGAGGAAGAGCGGAGATTTTTTTATACAAACATATATGGTCTAGAAGAAGAGGAAATAATAGCATCTTCTTCCACTTAACACATATGGTCTAGAAGAACAAGAAAATATTAGCATCTTCTTCCACGTAGGAGCACACATGGTCTACAAGAAGAGGAAGATATTAGCAGCCATGGCCTACAATGTTTTCTAGGCTAAGACTAAAATAATACTAAAATAATATAGCCAAGAAAATCCTAGTTGCATGTAAGGGCAAACCGGCATGGCTCCTCCTTCGTTATCTACACCAATCAAATTTCGAGATTTGAAAACAAGGCTACTAAAATAACTATTCAAGTGTGGTGTACAAAATCACAAGGAGGGCTCTTAGATCAAAGAAAGTGCAAGTCTCTCATGTGTGAAGGAAAGTATTTCACATCTTGCGCATGGGATTGGAGTCTCCCTGCAACCCATTCAGTCCATGTCTAAGAGAGTGAATAATCTCAGTCCACATGCAAGAAAGTGTTCTAAAAGTAGACGTGCGTTTACGCACTATCGCCTTGCCAATCTCACTCTCCAGATCTACTGATCCATGTCTGCCAATGTCTGCTGCCGTCTTTGAATCTTCTACTTATATTCATCATCCATCGTTTATCATCAAGGAGAATGATTTTGATAGACAAGCAGTTTAACAAGATATGAACCAGCATTACTTTATATTATGTCAAAACTTAATAGCTGCACAATGGCTAGAAGATCAAGCATAACTGGCTGCCATACAAGGTCAAAAGCTAGCTGTTGTGTGCAGCTTCAGCAGGTGGAGTGACTGATGTGCACAGCTACAGCAAGCTTCTTTAGTCCAACTTGCATGACAGCAAAGGCTATGGGACCATTCAACGCCCAAGGGAATCCTAAGTCCAACTACTGTGGATACACAGATGGTCACTATGCATAATGTACATGAATCAGAAATCTGAAATTCAACAAATAGAAATTGGGTTTCCAAGACACCATCCATGCAGGCAGTGCATCCTGGACAAAGGACCTTTAGGTAGCAATTTCATCCTCTTGTCAAGAGATAGATGGCTAAGGAGAAGTTAAATTTCCTTAGTCCAACTACTGTGGACACACAGATGGGCACTATGCATAATGTACATGAATCAGAAATCTGAAATTCAACAAATAGAAGTTGGGTTTCCAAGACACCATCCATACAGGCAGTGAATCCTAGACAAAGGACCTTTAGGTAGCAATTTCATCTTCTTGTCAAGAGATAGATGGCTAAGGAGAAATTAAATTTTGCTCTCATACTTTTCTCTATTGCAAAAATGCGCTTTCCATGATCTAATACAGAGGCATTGTGAAACCGCCACGTAGATTTGATCTATAGGGCAGTGAACATCAACTTACGACACACACACTATTCCATTCAGCAAAGAAAATAACAAAAAGAACTTGAGAACAAGAGTGCTCTTGCACAATAGATGACACCCATTTGCCCATCAAAAGTGAATACCCCTTACAATATTTCTTTAATATTCAAGATAAGCCTGTCACAAACCAGCACTGTTTCTGCTTATGATGGACCAGATTTGCTTCAATTGCTATGCACTCAATTGCTCTCATCAACCTTGACCAATGAGCTTTGAATCTGTCTCAATTATGCACTCAAACCAGTGTGTCTTCAAGCATATAGAGCTTGGCATTGAGAAATGCATCCAAGGTCTCTCACTGCTGCCCAACTGCAATCAATGAGGAATTCACACAAATCTCAATCTCAGACTGATCTGATTCGTTGAATGAGGCCTCAGCCCTGATTGTCCAGTAATCTTAGCGCTTTTCCCTAATCAATGCACCTTTAACTCACTGTCAAATTGAAGTAATTCACACCTATAAGCTTCCTAAATTTAATGCTTTCAGTGGCTCAAAAATCAGACTTGCACGTCAAAATACATCTGTCCTGATGTCTGACCCAAATCTTCAATGATTTGGCGACCCAAAACAAGCGGCATATTGGGGATTTTAGTTGGAATGTCTTCAGCAAGCAATTCCAGATGCAAAATGACTTATTTTTGCAAACCTTAGCCACTAATCGGTTGTAAACATCAAACCCTAAATCTGATCTATTGTAAAATGGAGCTTGCATAGCTTGAAACAAAGAAAGGAGAAAAACAAGATTGATTCCGAGCTGTCTAGCACCTCGGTATTGCTGCAAAACACTCTCCTCTTTGTGTTCATCACAAAAAATCAGCAAGCACGCACCTCCTTTTGCTACTACAGCTCTCCAACTTGGGCTGCTCCAAAAATCAAAGATAAAGAGAAAGAGAGAGGGCCCCAAATAGCCAAGATCAAGTTTCTAAATGAATAACTAGTTACTCCCTCATTGGAACACTTTTCTTTGTTAAGGGCTAATTAACAACTCGATAATTAATCATAAGTGAACAACTCGCTAGACCAAAATTAAGCTCAAGGTCTACTTAATAACTTAAGTGCCCTAAACGACTTGCTAGTCAGTTATGCATTGTTTAACTTAGTAGGGCACTTTCCTTTATGTTGTATCTTATTTATCTTTGTGTACATTGTATTGTGTACAAAAGAGAAAGAAGAAACCAACAAAAAAATGTTTTGGTCTCCATCTCTCATCTTGTGTTCTTAAGTAAGCCTCTTCTTGTGTGTACAGTGTGTGTTTGGCGCAACAGCTCAAGCAAGTTTCCCCACCATGCGATCCATGACATGGTATGAGAGTGGTGCGACTAAGAGAGACTAGTTTTCAAAACTAAACCGAATAAGAAGAAGCAAGGATTGGAGCAAGCAAGCAACGGGTAAGAAGCTCTCCCATTCTTTCACTCTTTCTCTTGCATAGTGCCTATGAAAGCACCAAAAGCAAAGCAAATTTTTGTATATTTCACAAATAAACCCTTTTGGGCTTATGCACGGCCTTTTTGGCCATGAGAGAACATTTCAAGCCCCGTTTTAGACTCACAAGACTGCAGACAACAATTTCAAGGTATACTATACATTTGGTTGTATCGACCAAAAGAGGATGCACAAGTTATAGATTTGGAATCTGTAACTTTTAAGACATTTGCCTAGAAGCAAACACAAGTTTCATGTACTAACAACTTGCAAATTGCATACGATCCTTCCTTTTCAATTTTACTTTCCGAATACACTTTTATGGAGTCAATCCCTTTGCAAAATGGGGATATATTTGAGCCATAAGATCATGATTAAGAAAAAGTTCGTGAGAAAGAGATATCTCTTTGGCATCAACTCCTACATCTAACAGTTGGTTGATAGCTAAAGAATTTACTTAAGACTGTTTTACTAGCACTATTTTGACAAGAAATACAGATACGAGGGCTGACTATAGATAAAGCCTTATAAGTTTTCTTGGGTTTGGCTATTAAATTAGAATATGTACTCTTGAGCAGTTAGTGAAAAAGATTACTTCGTATATTGTTGTGCAATTGTTATGAAAGGATGCAAGAGACTTACTTGCTATTTTGTATCAATCTTGTGATAATGACAAACAGTAGAGGAAACCCTACCATTCAAATGCTAGACAAAAACAACTACCCAACATGGAAGTTTCGTGTGACAAACTTCCTTATTCAAAAAAGCCTCTATAAGTTTGTTTCAAGTGAAGAAAATGAGCCAAAGCTAAGTAATCTAGTGACTGCAGAAGAATTGAAGGCACGAAAAGAATAAAATATCAACAATAAAAAGGTGATGCATTGGTTGTCTACTATCATCGATAATACTATTGTAAGAACAGGAAGAGATCGAAGCTCGGTTGAAAGTGGACTAGACAGTGTAGAGTGTGAGAGAAAACACCCAATACCATAATCTCAAGTGTAAGGTGCAAGTACAAAGTACAACCCTTAAACCTTAGGGTTGTAAGAGGGTGTTCACACCTAAAGTGTGTGAAACACGATAAGTGCCTAAAACTGTAAAATATGACATATAAAATAAAAGGAATAAATCAGGGGAAAAACCTCTACTATGGAGAGTAAAAAGTACCCTAGTGTCCTACTAAAGATCACCGACACACCTCTATGAGCGTAGACATAAGTCAAACCCAACAAACCACCTTGAAGTGAAGAGTGATCAAGATACAAGGTCATTCACAAAAGAAGATCAAATTTAAAGCATTGCAAAATGCTTCAAATTTGTCACGAGGAAGAGCTTAGATGAAGATATCTACCACATTACTTGTGGTAGGATAGTAGACAAGACTTCTTTCACCTGCATGTAGCCTCTCTCTGACAAAGTGATAATGGATCTCAATGAGTTTCGTGCGTACATGAAACACTTGGTTCCATGTCACTGCAATAGCACTCTAACTGTCAGTGAACAAATGAGTAGGCTCTCTGACAAATACATCCAAGTCAGCTAGCAAGCATTTAAGCCATACGCGTTCAATTGTTTCTTACTAAGCCAAGAGATGCAAGATAAGCCAAGAAAGAAACAACTGCCACCAGTAAAGTGATAAGAATCATAATCACCAACCCAATCCGAATCACTGTAAGTATGTGAGTGCAATTGTCACAACTCTATAGAAACAGAATTTGTATCCTTTTTCATTAATTTATTAAATTTATTTCCTTTGCACCAATTAGATATAAAGAAAAGTGCATTGGAGCTGGCCACTGATGAGTGGTCACACGTTATGGTGGACCCACGCGGTGGGTTAGAGAAAAGATACTTCACACTTCCACCTATATGGCCCGATTGGGTGCCTGTGACTAGAACTCACGCATATCAGGATTAGACTCGCACACAGAAAGGATTGATACCTTGAAGTGTGGGCTAGATCCACCAGAACAGACAGTTACAATCAACAAGATGGCATGATCATGAAATGCTTGTATAATGTGCATGTGTGGGCTGAAAGCTTGAAATGCACATTTCTTTGCATAGGAAAGTCACATGAAGATTCGGATACCATTTTTGCGATGTACACGGAAAAAGCTTTCATATGACATCCATATTGGGGGGTCCCTAAATTTTAAGAGATCCCTAAATTTTAGGAGGTCCCTAAAATTTAGGAGCCTCGAATTAGCCTAAAAATGCTAGTCCTAAAAAATAGGGGTGTCATTTTAAAAATAGTAAGTTTTGTACTTTCATTGTGCTTACTAAATTTGGTTGTTTCTATTCTTGACAATATTCAACCCAAAAAGGAAGGCCATAGAGAAGAGACAAGTGTCCAGACATTTGTCACACAAGTTTCCAAGTGTCCCACCACTTGTCACATCTCATGACATGTGGCTGGACACTTGTCTTGTGCTACTCCACTTTCCCCTTTTGTACTAGCTCTCCCCTCTCCTATAAATAAGAGCTCGTTTTTCTTCATTCAACATCATTTTTCTTTGCTGTAAACTCATGTACAGCACCCACAGATAGCCAGAAACTGGCCCCATCCATCCCCATCATCATCCCCCAATTCTCCATTATCAAATTCCTCCATATTCCCTCTTCTATCACTGCTGTTTTACAGGACAGCAAGCCTGTAAATTCATTACAGCACCTCCTTCTCGAGCTCTTTCTTCCATTTTAGCAACAAGAAGCAAGCCCTATCTATGTACTATTGATCAACGATGGAGAAAGGCTAATTTCCCCTTTTTCTTCTCTCATACTGTAAAGAAATCAGTTCTTATCATTGCATGTTTATACATCTTTGCATGATCTTGTGAGAGTGAGAATTACTTCTTCTCACTCTTAGGTTGAGTGTAACTGAGCTCTACCCTAAGGGACTTGGGTTGAGCAAAAATACATTCCTTCGGGGAGGTGGGGTTGCCCATCTTCAACCCTCAATCTTGTCTCCATTACTTTTACATTTTCATAGCTATAATTTTGTGAGTAATTTTCATTTTCAACTTTAAGTGTTCATTCTCTTTTATATTAAATCTCAAAAACAAGCGAATATCATAATTGTTAAGCATACTACATTGTTCGGGGCGTTTACAACAGTGATCCCCCCCTTGGCATAAAGCAATCCAAGAGTCCTAGTACCCTGCAAGTAGCTGAAAACACACTTAATAGCTTACCAATGTGACATGCGTGGCTAATACATATATCTAATAAGACATCCAATTGCTGGAGCATATGTATGGATATCAAATAAGTCACTGTCATCATGCAATGACAACTTCAGTCACGGTTCCATTGGTGTAAAAACCGGCTTGCAATCATGTAAGCCAAACCTCTCAATAAGTTTATCAATGTATCTCGACTGTGACAATCCAATGCCTCTAGCATCATGAATGAACCGAATGCCCAAGTAATAGTGCGAAGGCCCCAAATCTGACATCTCAAAAGTTTACTAAAAATTTTGTTTGAATGCTAAATCTGATTAGCATGTGTCCCTATAAGCAAAGAATCATCAGCATATAGAAATATGGCCAGCAAGGATCCTCCCTCTTTACATATATAAAGAGTAGACTCGAATGAGCTATTTATGAACCCTTGGTTGAGTAAAAAGGTATCAACCTTTGCATACCAAGATCGAGGAGCTTGTTTCAAACCATATAAAGCCTTTTTCAGCTTATAGACCAACTATTCAGATCCCTCAACTACAAAACCAATGCGATGTTGTACATACTTCCCCATGTAAAAATGTGATCTTTATATCAAGCTAATACACAGTCCATCCATAATGGACAGCCAAAGCAATGATAGACCTAATGATAGTCATGCAAGAGATAGAAGCAAATATCTCCTCATAGTCAATGCCTTTCTTCAATGCATAGCCCTTGGCCAGAAGCTTGGCCTTATATTTGTAAATGGATCCATTTGCAATCCAGTTTATAGACCCACTTTGTACCAATGGCTTTTCTCCCAATAGGCAAAGACACTAAATCCCATGTTTGATTCTTTATGATGGAATCAAACTCACCTTGCATTGTTGTCATCCAATGTACATTATGTTGTGTATCCTCAAAACATTTAGGCTCCTCATCATCAAATGTATGTGCTGCCATAACAAACTCCATGGTATGTGCGCCATCATGCATATGAGCTTGCCTTCTAGTATAACCATCAATAGGAGCATCCAAATGACTATCTTTTATAGTCTACAAATACCATCTAGGCATTTGTCTAGCCTCCCAACTGTGTACAAGCTCTTGCTGAATTTCAAATTCAGCACCTTGCTAAGTACTCAGATCAACCATGGGCTGATTTTCTACATTACCCAATGGAGCACCTAGCTGAGCATTAAGTTCACTTGCTAAAGCTCCAACTGTATCACCAAAAGAAAGGGGCAACAGCCCTTCAAATACATCACTAGAGGCCTGATCTGTATCAAAACTAGCAAGGAATAATTCTGATTTTTTATCGAAAACCATATCCCTACTGACAAATACCTTTTTAGGGACAGGATCATATAATCTATATCCTTTGCTCTCACTATTGTACCACACAAAACTAGGAAGAATCGGTCACTCATGGAGATGGCTAGATGTATGTTGAAAACAAAGAGTTTGCCACACTTATTTTGGATGGAAGCAGTTATGTATACTTGCCATATCTTGAATAGGTTCCCTACCAAGGCACGAAAGAATTTCACACCTTTTGAGGCTTGGAATAGCTGGAAACCTTCTGTAGGGCATTTTCGTACTTTTGGGTATCTTGCATATGTACACATTCCCAAGGTACTCAAGAAAAAGTTGGATAACATGGCTGTTAAATGTACTGATGAACAATGCCCTTCTTTTTATGCCCTTCTACTTCAAAAAAGAATTCAATATAAAGGACATGTTTTTTCCCCCTCCATCCAAACAGAGAGTCTTCACCCTACAGCTAGATTGATTTCCAACAAGTGCTATAAAAGCCAAAAATGCATCATACAAATCTGACTTTTTCACCAAAGAGTAGACCCAACAAAAATGAGTAAACTCATCAAAGAAAGTGGCAAAATAGTAACCACCACCCAATGACTTTATTTGCATAGGACCACATATATCTGAGTGCACAATCCGTAACCTGGCAATTGCTCTAAAAGCCACATCATGGATAAACAAAAAACAATGCATTTTTCCCAAAATACATCCCTCGCATAAGTACTCAAAAGGTCTCTCCAAGAGAGGTGAACCATAAGTATCTGTGTACACTGCATAAGCATCAAGCTACCATAGTTTGCATGCCCCATGAGAGCATACAATAACTCTGCATATGACATAACAGGAGTAAAAGTGGACGCTAGATAGACGGACTAATCAACTGAAAAAGCATTCAACTCATATAACCCATGACATTGAGTGCCAATCAAAACCAAAGTCATGTGTTCTTTACCTCTTACCAAGCATCTGTCGTCATCAAAGGTGATCTGCAAACCACACCTTGCAAAAGAAGAAATAGATAACAAATTCTTTTTTATACCTCACACAAACAAGGCATCTTGCAAGCAGAGAATAGAGCCATCAATGGCTGTCAACACCATCTCCCCAATACCTCTAACAAGGTATGATGCATTGTTGGTACAGTGTCCAAACTTGCCAACCAAGGCTGTGATAATAGAAGCAAACAAATCTTTGTGAGATGTGATGTGCTTGGAAGTACCATTGTCAAAAAACCATGTGCCCACATCCTCAATAGAACTAAATGCTCTATCAACCCAAGAAGAGTCATAACTGCATGGTAAAAACAATAGTCCCTATCTGCAACAAAGAACGCGAACTTAGTAGTAGTAGAAGGTACATTAGAAACAAGTATCCCTGACTTCTCCTCCCTGGCTATGCACTTTCTACACTCAATGATGTAGTGGCCTGGCTTCTTACAATAGTGGCACTTGCCCTTCTTGGCTTGTGTGCCTGCTATTTCTTACTGCCCTGTGGAGTGCTTGAAGTCCCAAAGCTCTACCAAGCATTCTTTGCATGGCTACCCTTGCCCTTCTACCGTACCATAAAAGCATGCTCAGAGGCTATAATATCCACATCACTGTTCTTTTGTGTCTGCTCTTCCTCTAAGACCAAACTAACCAGCTGAAGGAAATTGAGTGGCTATGGGGCAATCCTCATGGTGAGGTTCAAGGCCGTATGAAAAGTCGAGTACGAGGGCAGCAATGAATTCAAGGTAGTAGATATCATCTACGCATCTGAGTAATACTCATCTATAGTCATAACCTCCACACAGAAGTCCTGAATTTTATTTCGATCATCCTGCATAGAATCACCCTTATCCATCTTCACTATCTTAAGCTCTTTCTTCAAGAAAGAGATGTATGTCTCATTCTTGCTAGCAAACATCTACTCTAAGGTGAGCCAAGCTGCTTCTCATAAAGAAGCTGCAAACCACATGTGAGGGATAATAAACCGTTGAACTACCAATGCAATCGGCGACAAAGCTTGTGCATCCCGTATATTCCATGCCTTTTATGTTGCTAATCTCTAAGAAAGTGGCTGACTGAAGCTGGCTCAATAGGTTGAGTTGCCCATTGTCCACGTCCTACTGGAGGAGGAGTAGCAAGAGCCACAACTCTAGGCCTAACTTCTTCACTGCTGACATAATCCCAAAGATTCTTCACAATCAGCACATTCTTCATCATGAACGACCATAGGGAATGGTTGTTACCATCCAACCTATCCTCCTTGGATACGTAAGTCAAAACATCACCTCCTTGATTTGCCAAGGTAAATGATGCTGATCGGAGAGAAAGAGAGCAATGTCTCAAGCTGAACCAACCTTGAAATCTCACAATTTCAAGAAATTACAGCAAGTACTTTGCTGTAATTAGCAAATTGAAGCACACTTTGTCAAAACTGTTTGAAATATACGTTGGCCAAGGTGCAATTTATATTTAGCAACGCTCAAAATACAAAGGCCCCAAAATTTCTTGTCCCAAAATACACAAAATCAGTCTATTTCAGAATATCACAAATGTACATGTGTCAATCACTGAGGTAACTGCGAAAGCCCCAAATGTCTAGCCCAAAATGCATAAAATCTCTGCTATAATCGTGTCCCAGACACATGCGGAAACTGAGAATGCTTGCCCGAGCAACAAGCCCATTCCCGAGAAGTGTATCTGAATTAAAATTTGATTTTTTACTTTATTTAAAAAACCGCTTTACCTTCGATTGTTTGACAGTCGGGCGCAGTTCAGGCGGATTTGGTGGGCAGACTAGTAGCGCTCAGCCACAGCGCGTGGTGACTGCTTGTGCAAGTCAAGGCCAGACAAGCAACGCACTGTGGCAGCAGGCAGCAAGCCTAGAGCAGGCGGACGGCGCCTATCGTGGCTACTGGAGCAGGTCATAGGCGGCTACTGATCAGAGGCATACACCAAGACCAAGGCGTTTCAGATGGACAGCTCCACTGGAGATAACTGGCGCTGGTTGACACAACTAGACAAAGGGTGGCACTCTAACTGGCACTGCCTACAAGAAATGCACAGGGGGCAACTATCTTGCTGCAAGCCAGGTGAGAACTCTGCCTGGTGACGGTGAAGCTACTGACAATGACAGAAGAGATGGAGACGCTGGCTCTACGGTAAGTTGAGCTAAGGCTTAGCTCTGATATCAAATGTAAAAACACAAAGAGATCGAAGCTCACGTAAAAGTGGAGTAGACTGTAGAGTGTGAGAGCACAACACCCAATGCAATAATCTCAAGTGTAAGATGCAAGTACCAAGTACAACCCTTAAACCTTAGGGTTGTAAGAGCACATTCACACCCCAAGTGTGTGAAACACAATAAATACCTAAAACTGTATAATATAGACACATAAAATAAAAGGAATAAATCTAGGGGAAAAAACCTCTCGTATAGAGAGTAAAAAGTGTCACAATATCTTACTGAAGATCACCAACACTCCTTTGTGAGCGTAGATGTGAGTTCAACCCGACAACTATGTTCGAGTATATCAAAAAATATAGAAGCTTCACATGCAACTTAGACAATCTTTGAGAATATATTTTTGAGTAAACACAAAGATACAAAATATTCAACTCAAGCAAGAGTTAAATACTTTGAAGAAAGTAAAGATGTCTATAAATGAGTATATTTTGAAAGAGAAAAGCATTGCAAATATCTTAACAACTATTAATGCAATGCCTAATGATGATGATTCTGTTTCATCTACTTTGGGTGGCCTTAATAATGAGAAGGCTTGAAAATCCTTTGTCACTTTTGTGTATGTATGGAAGCCATTTCTAGTTTTTGATGAGTTGGCCTCTCTCTTGATCACTGAAGAGATCAACATGCAGGGTGAATCATCTGAACAAAGTGGTAAACAGGTCCAAGCATTTTACTCAAGTTCACGAAAGAGACATGGCAGATCCTGTTCAAGAGACCGTGGTATGGAACATGCTAGTGATAATCAACAAAACAAGTTGAATCAACAATTCGTTGAAATGTGGGTTTCAAGAGGTCGTGAAAACTTTATAGACAAGGGGAGCTCTAAAGGAAGAGCTCGATGCACAACAAAGGTTCTAACGATTCTAGTATTGTTTATCATTATTGTGGCAAAATAGATCATATCATAGCCCATTGTTATACTAAGAAAGATGATTTCAGTAGTGATAAATTGCAGCAAGGAAACTATACATCCTCTTCATGACAGAATGAAGACAAAAATGAGTATTTGTTTGTTATGCAACATATGATGAATGTTGCTATAGGAAAGGAGACACATGATGTCAGGTATGTTAATTCAAGTGCATCTAATTATATGACCAATCATGTGAAAAGGTTTGAAAAAATGTAGGATTTACAAAACCCAAGTTATGTGCAGACAAATGATGATGCATGCCACCCAATCTCACACATTTAAAAAGTTTCTTTGTCCTTGCATGATGGTTGGACAAAGAGTTTCTCCGATGTATTACATATGCCATCTATCGCAAAGAATTCAGTGTTTGTTGGTAAAATGGTAGAGCAAAGATTGCTAGTTCAATTTAATGCAAATGGCTACTTTGTGAAAGATTTTAATGGTAAGTATATATTGGTCGCAAAAGAAAGTAGAGTCGGTCGCATGTTCACTTTAGATATTGGAACTCTTGCTATAAATGATGCTATGTATACTAAAGAAAAAGGAGTGGTTGTAGATATTGAAATATGACACAAACATATTGGACATGCAAATGTGCAAAGGCTGAAATTAATGCAATCCAAACGGTTAGTTACAGGGTTGTCTACTTTTAGAGTTGCAGAATTTCATAAACAATGTGAAGCATAAAGTTTGGTAAGCAGACAAGACAATCTTTTTCACATGATAGAGATAGAAGCAGAAACATACTTCGTGTTGTGCATGTTGAGAAACCCTTCACCTGCAGTTTGCATTTTTTGTGTTTCTGTGTTTTGCATTTAGGATTTGCAACCCCAAAAAGGGGCACCATCCTAGACTAATTGTACCTATTTATAGGCCACCATCTCATTCATTCCTTACAACTATTTCATTCAATCCATCACCTCTTCTCTCCAACCTCTCCACTACCCTCACACCCCTTCAAGAGATCATTGCGGTTTGTGGTTCCTAGTTGTCTTCATCATCTTCCTTGTGCTATGGTAACCTCATTCCCTTGTATCACATTCACTCCATGATTCAAATCTTCATCATTCCATTCATCAAAGTTTCTTCTCTCTTCTCTTCTGTTCTCCATATTTGTCAAGTTCACTCTGTGTTCCTTCCCGCTAACCCTACTGTCTGGCTGGTACGTCATCTTTTGACACGGTATCGGAGCTGGACCTGCTCAAATAGTGGCAAAGATCTTCCACTCCACTGATGGCAAAGACCGGTGGCAGGTTCGACATCCACTTCTCTTCTTCTTCCACTGCATCAATATCTCATATTTGTAGGTTTCATGTGTTTTCAGCTTGTTGCCTACACCCCTTTCACAAAGGACATCGCAATCTCAACTATCCCTTGCTATCATCTGCAGTCTGGCACCTCTTTCTACCCTTCCACCCGCAGTCTGCAGCTGTTTACAGCAAAGCAATTGTTGCTGATCACTCTCCATTCAGAAAATAATCTCGTTTTTGCAGATTTCAGGTATTTCAGCTTGCTGCACACACCGCGAACGCAAAGAACATTGGGTCCAAGCTGGCTATTGCTGTTTATAATAGTCTCGTGCCTGTTTCCATCCTACCACACATTGTTCGGAGCTTACTGAGTGCTGCTGCTGGTTTTTCCTGCATTTTTAGTCTTTCTCTCTCCTACACTCTCATTCCAGCCTTCCTTGTCTACGTTTGCCCACAAAGATCCTCCTCATCAGAGAAGACAAAGACCGGTGGCGGGTTTGGCATCAACATTTAATTTCTCTATCATTTCCGTTGCGCATTGGGAGATATTCTTTTTCTCCCTTTCACCCTTCCTTCTCCAGTACCATGGCCTCTCCATCGACAAATTGTCCTTCTACTGGGTGCTACTACTGGGGCACGAACGATCATCCCACCGCCGCTTGCTGCCTTCAACCTTTGCTCCCTACCCCACCCGAGTAGATGCATCTTTCTCCCGGCACTCCTTGTGCCACATCTCCTTTCTGGGCCACAGAGATC
Organism: Lygodium microphyllum; assembly: GCF_053477565.2. Taxonomy (NCBI): domain Eukaryota; kingdom Viridiplantae; phylum Streptophyta; class Polypodiopsida; order Schizaeales; family Lygodiaceae; genus Lygodium; species Lygodium microphyllum. Next base: position 46,088,673 of record NC_141135.1, on the reverse strand, counting down.
ATTCTGCATCAACTATCAGAGTAATATACTCAAGGCAATAAGTCACATCCAATGCGCACTAATTCCTTTCGAGCACACAGAGGATTAATTGGCGCTACGACCTCCTGGAGATCGTCGCAATGCCAGCAGCAGTCTTCTCCCACCTATTTTCAGGTATAGTGGCTCCCACGGCCTGCGATCTTGCAGTCCGCTCCATCGAGAGAGAGTGATTGTTGAATATCATCTCCCATTAATCCACTCCTTTGAGAGACAGTGGTTGCTCGACTCCTTCCTCTTCTTTGGCTTCCCCATCCACTCCAATGAAAAGTAGCGATTCTTCCCTACTCATTGCTCAGAGTCTAAGCCCCACCCTTCACCCTCACCTACTCAGGTTTGAGAGGTCACCTTTGGGAGTTCTTCACCACCCTAGATGCCTTCTTCGACACGCGCGACGGCACTTTCTTCGACATCAGATGATACAAAGTCCGTGATCCATGAGTTTTTGAATTTCCTATCTATCTCAGAGAGGGATTTGGCGAGGGATGATCTCTCTTCACTCTCCGAGAGGGCTCCTACTCCTACTACTTCTTCACCTTCCAAGGGGGACCCTTTACCTCCAACCTTAGAGGGGGCACCTACTCCACATGAAGTTCTTTACCCATCATCTACTTTTTTGGGATGGTTGTCTTTGAGCAATCATCTCTTCTACTTGTACCTAGAATCACGAGGATCTACCTAGCTCAAGGCCTTGAAGGTTCAGCCACAACTTGGTAACGAGACCTTTGTATTCCTTCCTGCATGGATGCACGGAGCTAGTGGCTTCTCTCCCGAGGTTGAGTTTCACGTTCTCCAGTTCACTCTGTCTACTATTCTTTACTGCAGGTTCCCTTTCATGTGGAAATCTTGGATCCTAGGGATATTCTACATCTTCTTCCTCCTATGCATTGCATGATTTCATCATCTTTGCACTAGGGCACTTGGGCAAGTGAACAATTTCCCTACGAGGGACACTATCCAAGTGGCACCTGCTACATGAGCATTCTTCAGCATGTAACATTGCATCTTTGCCTCATTCTTCTCTTGTTCCCCTTTTTGGCCTTGAGAGGGGGTATTAAGAAACCCTTTGCCCGCAATTTGCGTTTTTTTGCATTTCTGCGTTTTGCGTTTAGAATTTGCAGCCCCAAAAACGGGCATCATCCTAGATTGACTGTGTCTATTTATAGACCACTCTCTCATTCATTCCTTACGGTTGATTCATTCAGTCCGTCACCTCTTCTCTCCAACCTCTCCACTACCCTCACACCCCTTCACGAGGACATTGCAGTTTGTGATTCGTGGCTGTCTTCATCATCTTCCTTGTGCTATGGCACTCTATTTCCCTAATATCACATTCACTCCATGATTCAGATCTTCATCATTCCATTCATCAGAGTTTCTTCTATCTTCTCTTCTCTTCACTTCTCCATGTTTGTTGAGTTCACTCTGTGTTCCTCCCCGCAACCCCTATTGTCTCGCTGGTACATCATCTTTTGACAGTGCATACAGATGTTTAGAAATCTACACAAAGCATCTCTTGGTAACAACAAATATTTTGTTACGTTTATTCATAATTATTCAAAAAAGTTGTGGATTAAGATCAGATAGACAGAAAGAGTACCTCTCTAATGAGTTCAATGACTTCTTGAAGTCTCATGGGATAAAGAAACAATTTACTTGCAAGTATACCCCAAAGCAAAATGGAGTTGCAAAAAGAAAAAGTGAGCATATTGCAATAGTTGCACGGGAATCGATGGTTGAAAAGAATATTTCTTGTCTGAAGCTATTCATATTGCTGTCTGTATTACAAACAGTTGCAATCCATGCAATGATTCTCAAAGAATGTTTTATAGGCAATAAACCTAATATATCACACTTGAAAGTATTTGATTATATTCCATATATTCATGTGACAAATAAGCTAGGAGAGAAGCCTAATCCAAAGGCTAAAAAATGTTTTTTTTATTAGATATTCCTTATAGCAGAAAGGGTATCATTGTTATAACCCTGTCATAGGTGAATTCAGAGTGAGAGAGAATGTTATTTTTTATGAGATGAGCAATTGGTATGCATCGAATGGTGATACATTAGATGATGATCATGATCATGATAGTTATATACACAAAGAAAAGCAAGAATCATGGAGACTTAGTGGACTAGAAACATCATCTGATACCAAATCTACAGTTAGCCCTTGGTCTGGGAGACTAAGAAGCAATCACACGTCTTCAAGTGCATCTACTAGTGTTGCAACTAAAAACAATGGGAAAAAGAAAGTGTCAAACAGTAAGGATGCATCCGCTAGTCATTTGAGATTTAATGGAAATTCCATTGATCCAAAGAGTTTGGATGATGGGCTTGGTATTTCTTCAATCAATAAACTACATGTACAAAGAGCACATGGTCATGTAAAGGCTCCACTAAGTAATCCAGTGGTACGCAAGTCTAGCAAGGTTAGATACCATACTAAAAGATTTGGTTTTGAAGGTTATACAACTCACAACTATGCTTATATGGTAAAGCTGGTTAAGGATGATAAGCCCACTTGTTTTGAGGAGGTTGTTAATCATGCTCATGGGGATGCAACAATGGATGAGGAGATGGTTGCATTAAAAACCAATAAGACTTGAGATATGGTATCATTGCTTAAGAGCAAGAAATCTACTGGCTTTAAATGGATCTACAAAATAAAGCATAATACAAATGGTTCTATTAGCAAGTATACGACTAGGCTAATTGCAAAAGACTATACTCAAACATATGCCATAGATTATAAAGAGGCATTCAATCCAGTTGCTAGGATTGCAACTGTTAGATGTGTGCTTGCTTTAGTAATAGCCAAAGATTGAAATTTACATCAAATGGATATAAAGTATGCCTTTCTATATGGTGAAAGGCAAGAAAAGATATATATATAAAGCAACCAGTAAGTTATGCATCCCACATCTGCAACTTAAAAAAGAAGCTCTATGGACTAAAGCAAGCACCTTGAGCATGGTCTGACAAAATCAAAGAGTATCTTGTCAACATTGGCTTTTATGTTTCTTATATTGATCACTCACTTTATGTGAGAAAGGAAGATGCAAGTTTGGTTATCATAATCATCTATGTGGATGACTTGATCATTACAGATAACAATAACAATGGAATCACAGAAATCAATAACCATTTGAAGAATAAGTTTAAGATAAAGGATTTGGGTGAGCTAAGGTACTTTCTTGGTATTGAGGTAATCAAATGTAATGATGACATATGATTGTGCCAAAGCTAGTATACCTTGGATATATTATCCAAGTATAGTATAATAGCATGTAAGCCTCTTTCAGTGCCATTGAAGCGAAATATGAAGTTGAGAGCTGATGTTAGGAATGAGAAAAAAGACTCTACTATGTTCAGGAGGATAGTAGGAAGTCTGATATACATGACTATCACAAGGCCAAACTTGAGTTATGTTATTGGCCTTGTTAGTTAGTTTATACAGATATCTAGAAAGCCTCATTTGGATACAATTAGATGCATATTGAGATATCTGAAGTCCACTTTGCTTTATGGACTTTTTATTGAGGTAAGTAAGGATACACAAGTGTTTGGATACACAAATGCACATTGGACTAATAGCATGTCTAACAAAAGATCTACCAGCGGATTCATGTTTTCCCTTGGCAATGCAACAGTTATGTGGAGCAACAAAAAGCAATCTACGGTCACTTTATCGAGTACAGAGGCTAAGTACAAAAATGTTGCTATAGTAGCATGTGAGATAATATGGCTACAAAAGTTGTTGGGTGATTTAGATATACAAGGAGATGGTTGAGTTATTATTCATTGTGACAACATGAGCAACATATAGCTAGCTAGGAACCCAATGCTCCATACTAGGACAAAACACATTGAAGTGCATTACCACTTTGTAAGAGAGAAGACACTTATATATGAATTTAACTTAGTATATGTCAATACACAGGATCACGTAGCTGATATTTTCACAGAGGCATTGGATACAAAGAAGCTTCAAAAATTGTGAAGCTTACTTGAAGTTACAGAGATACAATTGAGCTTAAGAGGGAGTATTGAGATGGTAAGCTCAACATGTGCGGACATTGATGATGGACCGCCTGGTTAGATGGATCCGCACCTCTACACTTAGCACGTCAGTGGTCATTATGATCCTCACATGACCACTAACTTATCACTTATTATATTTAGTTTGTTACACCTACCTATGAGTAGCATAGTTATAGCCCCAATCGATTAGTATAGTTAGTTATGCACTGTTTGACTTAATAGGCCACTTTTCTTTATGTTGTATCTTATCTATAATTTGTGTACATTGTATTGTGTAAAAAAGAAAAAGAATAAACCACAAGAAAACGTTTTGGCCTCCATCTCTTCTCGTATTCTTGAGTGAGCCTCCTCTTGTATGTATGGTATATGTTTGGCGCAATAGCTCAAGTAATTCCCCCACCATGCGATTTGTGATAGTATTGGCAATATACAACAATGCAAGTTGGTAGTCATTGTACTAGTAAACAACCAATCATAATGATATATATCCATGGTTATTAGTTTCTAACAATGGCCTTCAGCTTTTACACTTCTTTCCGACAATCCCTAGCAAAGTGCCCATGATCCCAACACCTATAATAGTAGAATTTTCTCGATGGAGATTTATTAAAATTTCTCTATTGATAACTATTTCTTGGTCCCCCAAGCTTACTTCTACTAGAGGTGTCAATGCATAAGCATATGTAACTATTGTAGCTATGATCCCTAATTTTAGGGATCACAACTACAATAGCAACATATGTAACTATTTCTTGGTTCCCCAACTTCATTTAGACATTACAAATTCCTTAGAGAATGATCCATTTCTTGTCTCAAAGTTGGCCAAAAAAAGTCTTAAAATTGTTTTCTCAATAGCATCAATACATCAATACTCGATAATTGTAAACTTCAATTTCTTTTGACACCAAACACAATCGTACATTTCAAAGCTCAACTTCTATTGACACCAAAGACAATTGTACATTTTAAAGAATCCATCCATTCAATTGTCAAGCTCGACATAGCATAGGCTTTCCTTGCTAGAGGTCCAAACACACCAAGCTGCTACAACAAGAGATTGACCAACTCCTATATCAATTGTTTATCATCCTCAAAGCCCACATCTAAGATCAATAAACCAAGTATACAAAAACAGCCAACCAACATATGCAATGATTCTCAATACAAGTCTATGATTAATGCTCTAACCAATTGCAAAACAACAATTCATGTCATGCGATTGCCCTATCCTGTGGCCATCCCAAAGTCATACTTTGTGCAAACATACACAAATGAAAGCAACATCCTCAAGTGCATTTCAAAAGGCATACACCAATGGTCCATGAGCAAAGATACCTCATATGACAAAAGTGTCACATCTCTTACTTGATCTTCAAGAACAATAGAGGATACCATGCATGAATCCACATGCCATACTCCAATGCTTTCACATATACTAAACTCCACTAGATATCTCAATCACCCATAACGACTACTTTACAAGCCTTTATGCCCATAGCCATGGCTGCTTGACAAGACTTACGCCCATAGCCATCCTTGGAGATTCATAGTGCTTCATAAGACTTACCATGATGGCCATACAAAGAGATCAATATTGGCAACACATCTTAAGCATAAAAGCATCCCATTCAAGATAAACAAACATCCACTTAGTGCCCTACACTTTGCATACCAAACAAATACACTAACTTGTAACACAAATGACCTAAAGCAACAAATCATAGTAGGTCCCAAAGCAAATATATTGTCAGCACATAGTACCTTAGGTGTATATAATGTATATCAACCAACCACTAGATATCTAAGCGTACCTAACCAAAAGGAGTGGAACTACAACCCCCCTCTTGAGCATCAACCAATGCTCCACATCTGCACTCTATTGAGTCTAATGGAGCTATAACCAAGGTTGGTTCCAACTAAAATGCCTCAAGGTAAAGCGACAACAATTGAGGTGAATTTGCTAGGCCACTCTCTTCCATCCATTTCATATCCAATAATGCATAGTCTATAAACTTCACTAGATAATGATGGGAAACTTCAACCTTCCTAGCAATATTTAGCCTTTCCCATAAGCGTCATATTATCATAAATTGGTGGCTGCAAATATTGATGCACGGGAGGTACCACTCATGCATTTGCAATAGGCACACCCATGGTTGGCTTATTAGGACCAGCCCCCTAAACTTTGCATTTCATACAATCCCGTAGGGCCTCCCACACGTCCATACAAGCCTGATTGCAACCCTAGCTGCATGCCAATATTTCCATAAATGCCAGTCTTGGCTGTGCACCACCAAAACATTACCCTATAAGTGATGCAAACCAGGCTGTAAACCAGCACCATGAGTTACTTGCATACCAAGCCACTTGATGCATTGCTATCCATATCCTAGAGCACTACAACCACCTCCAAAATAGCCTAGATATGCAAATGGTTGCTGCATTGTTGGATGCCAAAATGCATGCTAAATTATTCCCTTTGCAGGCATACTAGCACCATTACCATATATAGACTCTTGAATTGGATCCCTATGCACATTGGGTTGCTTCCCATTAAATGGCATAGACTGAAGTTGTTGCCCTTGTGCTCTTCTAGCGCATCTAGACTGTGAATGCCTCTTCTTGTGCTTTGACTTTTGAGGTCCAAGCATTACACCAGAATATTTTGGGTGCTGAGCAACCTATGCTAATGCATTCACTGCATTCCTCAATTACACCTAAAGCATTACATTTGTGTCATCTTCCTTCAGTGACTCACAAGCTCTCCCTTGTGTGGTATCAGTTGCATTAGTGTGTTGATGTCCAACATTGGCATAACCTTCAATCGAACCTGTACTATGCAACAACTGCTCCTCGGAAGAGGACAATGAGTTGTCATCACTTCATCTCAGTCCTATGAGACATCTTTGCTGAATTTCCAAAAATTCACCAGAGTGCACTGAATTACAGCAAGCCAAAACTCAAAAGTGCACCTCCAAACAACCAGAGCTCACCCCCTTAGGAAAGATGGTGATGGCCTGATAAAACAGAACCATGAAACCATCCTATAGACCTGATCTATAGGGCGGTGAACATAAACTTACAGCGCACACACTATTCAATTTAGCAAAGAAATAAATGATACAAAGAACCTAAGAGCTAGAGTGCTCTTGCACAATACACAATACCAGATTGACCGTCAAGGTGAGCGCCCTTTATGGTATTTCATTAATATTGAAGATAAGCTTTTACATGAACCACTTGTAACCCGCTCATGCAATCAACATAGTTATCATAGACCACTCACCTAATGATTCCTCATGTGCCTCGCTCTTCAATGGACCAAATTCGCTCCAATTGCTATGTCCTCAATTACTATTTCCAACCTTGACCAATGAGCTTTGAATTTGTATCAATTACACACTCAAAGCAGTGTGTCTTCAAGTATACAAAGCTGCAATCACTCTAATGTTAACCATGACATTGAGAAATGCATCCAAGGTCCCTCACTGCTGCCACAATGCAATCAACAAGAAATTTGCAAGAATCTCAGTCCAAGACTGATCCAATTCGCTGAATTACACCTCAATCCTAATTGTTCAAAAATCTTAGAGCTTTCCCCTAACCAATGCACCTTCAGCTCATTGTCAAATTAAAGTAATTTGGACTATAAACTTGCTCTCTCGAATGCATTTTCCCTAGGCTCAAAAGTTGAATTTAATGCTTTCAATGGTGCCTACAAAATCAAATTGCATGTTGGAATACATTTGCCCTAATGTCTGCCCCGAATCTTCAATGATTTGGCAACACGAAACCAAGGCTGTAACGTCTAATAGCATCTGATACTAGTACCATACTAATCAGACTAATGACTCTTGGATCTAAGTCCAATTTAAAAGAATTTTACATACAGTTTGAAATCTATACATAATGTTTAGACTTAAATCAAGACTTAAAACTAAGTGCAAGCGAGAGTTCACATGAGAGTGTAGTATGAAACCAACAACCATATTATGAGCCAAATTGGCGATCTCAAAACGGATAGAGATAAACGCTCTAAGTACTCATATCACTCTCAATATCGAAGTCAAAAGAATTCTCACCACCACTAGAGGAGTCATTACCCTCCTCAACAAAATCTCCATCATTATGTGAATTTCCCTCGTCGTCATACTCCGGCCCTCTAAGCTCTATATGGGAGGTAGAGACAGGCATGTCCTCATGTGCCACACCTGGAGTACTCCTTGAGCCACTCCCATGCCTTGCATAGCACCTAAGCATAGTTTTCAGGTATGAAAGGTACGATACGGTACGGTATGATAAAATATAGTACTAATTGGTACCTTATCATTTTATAGGGTACGGTACGATATTAGTACGAAAAAATTTTAAGATGATTTTTTAAATAACAAAAACCATAAATAATTAAATGATAGATCATAGAATATATGTTTAAAGTGAAAATAGCCATTTCATTACAGAATAAGATGAATACATGAGGGTGACCATCGTAGTCGCATGGGCTACGCAAAACATGCGATATATCATACAACTACAGTCTAGTATATCTGATACAAAAAAAAAGAGACTTATGTCATATGAATGATGAATCTATGATGAGGCATCACTATCACCATCATCATCATCATAAAAACCATCTGAGTGCTCATCAGGAGAGTCTGAAGATGACTCCTCGGCATCCGATGATGAGACGCACTCATACTCATCCTCACTAATGAGGTTACCATTATCATCAAATGATGGCTCCCTAGGTGGCAGCTGTGTAGGCAAGGAGGGGATATCATCATGAGGCACAGGATGTGAGCTACTAGAGCCCTACCTTACATATATCTGTAAGCCACTTGAACCACCCCTCCTCGATGATGGAGGGCGTCGAATGGCCATGCCCCTACTACCATCTACTCGAACTCCTCGCCCACGAGCACGCTGAATGCGAATGTCACCAGTATGTGCTGCTATAAGCTCTCTATAGAGCTCTGCAAAAATCATCTCCTCCTCCTCCAACTCCTTATGTACACTCGGAAGAGTGTCGCCTGGTCAACTTGAATGTATCAACATTCACCTACACAATGCAGTGATGCACATAAGATTAATCATGATTCATTGTAAATGCTAAAATCTAAATTGTAAAGTATAAAGTTTAAACTTCAAACTTCAAAGTTTAAAAGTTAAAACAACAAATTTTAAATGTTATGGTTAAGTGTTTAAACTTTACCGGCTTCAGACTACCCATGCTCATCATAGCCCTCATCATGCATAAGTTAGTGCGGCAATAGACTAGCCGCTCTAACTGTCGTGTGCTAAGCCGATTGCGAATCTTTGTGTGAATGAGAAAATAGACACTCCAGTTTCTCTCACATGCACCCGAAGAGCAATCCTAGGCAAAGACCCTCATGGCTAAGGGCTGAAGGGTCTCCAGTGCGTATCCAAAGTTTTGCCACCAAAATAAAGGCTTCACAAGTAACTCTCTCCTCCAACAAGTGGGAGAAGCAAAAGCCACATGCCCTCTCTGATCTACATAGCATCCTAGCTCCTCTAGCACTACATTGTGGTCATCAACAGGAACCACATGAGTCAAATAAGCAAGCTAGTCTGAACGGAACTCTCTATCATCCATGACCGTTGGTGACTTGTAGGCTGGATGTACCAATGCGGCAAAACCATGGATGGACTTATGCATCCACACCCATCTCCTCTCTGCTATCTCTAAAACATGTGCACGCTGTGTCTCTGTGATCACTATATAAGCACGTGCCTCTGTCAATGCCGCTCTAAAGAAGTAAATGAGAAGGCCCATGGTGGACCCCTCACAATCACTCATACGTAACACCCTATAAAAGAGAGTCACGACAATGACAATGGCACAGACTTTTTGCTAAAACTGCTCATTAAGGCACAAGCGATGCATGGCTTTTGCCTCCTTTGTCCCATGCTCATCCCACTCATTCCATAGAGTCGACACCACTCTCTGGCGCAAGCTGGACTACACCTCAGAAAGGCGATCTAGCAATAACCACATGTAAGCAAAGCGAGTTGAAGAAGGCTTCTTCAACTCCAGTCTGCTATGCTCACGATACATCGCAAGCACCTTTACCTTTACCGTGATGAATGTGACAATTGATGTAGCTTTGCGAACCACCCTCTTCATCCACTTGAGCTTCCCAATGTCCTCCATGAGCAAGTCCAAACAATGACTTGCACATGGAGTCTACACAATTGTAGGGAACTCGGCCTCGAGCAAACGGTCCATGCGCCTACAATTCAATGCATTGCCAGTAACAACTTGCACCACATTTTAAGGACCCATCTACGACCACAATTTACAAATTACAAGTTATGTATAAATCAAATTTCAATTATGAATCATGATATTGTCATAGTGAAAGAAAGTGAAACAAATTTAAAACGCAAATTACAATGTATACCTCAATAATAGCTTGTCAAATGCGCCGTAGATGAACGCCCGTCATTTTTCTCCCCCTCTTGCCGGTATCTACGGCCCGCAAAAAGTAAGTGCTGACTGGACATGAGGCGAGTATATTGATGATGCCCTGTTTCTTACGATCACTCCATCTGTCGGTGTGAATGGAGCAAACATGTTTTATCCATGCGGTCCAATAGAATCAAGGGCTCTATCAATCCTCCCCTTCTCTTCATCAATCTTTCTCGTCCTCATGTCGTTGTATGTGACACCGGTCCATCCTTCACATGGACCCACATTGGCAATGGATTTTACAATCTTCTTGCATTGCTCTTGCTTTAGGAAATTGAATGCAAGATTGCACTCAATCACTGTGCGTGCAATTTCAATATCCGCAAGTCGTTGCCTTTCTCTAAGAAAGGCAACCGATCCACGCACATGACCAGGAGCTTGAGAGAAAGACGATTGTCTCTCCGGCACCACATGAGCCTCCACTCTTTGTCTTTTACAAGAGCCGGATGCAGATGTGAAGCCCCCACCACCAATGGTAGAGGCCTCTCCCGCATCGATTGAAGATACACCCACATTGGATGCTTCCTCGTTAGTAGGCATAGGAGTTGGTGCCGATAAGCCACTTCCTCCTCCTCTTGTGGATCCCCCTCTCATCTTGGCAAAAATCTCCTCCGCAATGTTTTAAGGGATCTCCTTACATGAAGCAACTTGCCCCCCCGTCTTGGAACGATGTTGGAGAAGCTGAGTTGTACCACTTGTATAGCACTTCCCGCAATACTTGCACGTCCAATGGTGAGAGTTGGACTTCTTTGTATCCCTCTCCACATGGATCACATGCAAATTGAAGGCCTCATGCTTCTCACGCATCATGGTGCCGATGACGAATAAAGAGGCCCGAGAGAGAGAGAGAGAGAGAGAGAGAGAGAGAGATGCTTGAGTCTCAAATCTTGAAACTTGAGTCTTGAAAGTTGAAAGGGAGAGAGACTCGAGAGGCCCGAGGGTTGGAGTAAAGTTGTAGGGTAAAGTTGAAAGAGCAAGAGTGAGAGAGAGGAAATGGGAAATAAGAATGGCAAATCCTTTGATAGGGTGCAGCCCGCGAGATAGAGACCCAAGGGGATGGGAGATGAGATTTGAGAATGGCAAATGCTTCGATAGGGTGCGGGAAAGAGGAAGATGAGAATGGTAACTTGTAAGTGCTTGCTGAATTGGTGTGGAAGCATGGAGGAGAGGAGCACCTTTTGTAGATGAGAAAAGGGTCAAAGTTCAAAGTTCAAACAATCAAAGTCTAAAGAGAGAAGGAATCGAAAGAGAGGGTTGCAAGCTAGAGCCTAGAAGAAATCCAAAGAGGAGCACTTTTTAAGTTTTGCATGGCTGGAATTCGGAAAAGGGGCGTGGGGTGAGGTATCCAAGGCTTCCCACCTCCCCAAAAAGCACAATAGTGCAGGAAAATCATGAAACACAGGATGTGGGGGCGCAGGAAACGCAGAACGAGAACGCGCAGGCCAGGTGGCTGAAAGAGACCAATTTTAGCGTACGAAATGATACGAAATCGTATCGTACGGATCATACCATACGAATTCTTCCGTACCACGTACGGAGGCAACTATGCACCTAAAGTGCCCCATCATGGCCACAGGTAGTAGCAAATTTCAATGTCAAAGTGAAAGCACCACCACTAGAGGCATGAGGTGAAACAATGGCACACCGGTGTGCACAAGTGCAAGAGACCCATTGGTTTATCTCCCCAAGCTCCCAATAAAGTTGCAGTTTTAGCTATGCTAGCTAAGAGCTTGAGTTCATTTTCATTGAGATATACATTTAAAGGATAAAACTAAATGTCAAGGGAGGAACTATAAGGCCTAAATCACCATAATCATAAAGAAGAGTGAAGAAATCTCAACAGAACGAATGTAATATGCAATAGGCACACAAGAAATATTGTAATTTAATTTTAGTGGAGTCTTTAATTCAGAGCTTATACAACTTAGATTAATCCAGTTCAAACAAGTTTGATATGATAGCTCATGATACATTCACTGAGACAATAGCTCACATAATACTCAGCATATATCAATTCAATTGTTGTACATATGATCCAAACTCAAGACATAGACCCCTTTGCCAAGAACAAAACCCGTATATGCAAAGATTTCATTCAAGACAAAGCAGCTTGTATAAATCCAGAAGCACTGTGTTAGAGCTTTGAGAAGACACTAATTTCATCCCAAAATAATCTCTTGTATCTAGACCTCCAACAATAAATCAAGAAATCTTTAAATTTGTCCATACTATATCTCACTATGATAGCTACAAGTAAGAGAGGGCACCTGGATCAAGAGAGCTTTAACTACCAAAGCTATTGACTACAATACTCTGCATGTTTGCGATGTGTTATAGCAATGACCTGTTGTAAATCAGTCCATGAAAGACCTCCAAGAACTCTCTTTTCAAGCTTTGCTTTCTCTTGATGTTACCCCTACTATGAGCCATTTCTCTTCATGAACCAAAAACATGAGATATCTCCATTTTCCTTCATGTTTTTTATCAACAAATTCTCTGCAGATGGCACCCCTTTTCTCCCTACAGTTGCTTTCAATTCCTTGCCCTTATTCACGTCCAATTTCAACCCCAAAAGCCCTTCATAAAGTCTCTGAAAGCATACATTAAGGCTAGGTAAAAGCTCTTCCTGTGTAATGTGACCTATAAACATCTAAACTTAAGCATAAACCACATGAACTTGTCAAGTAACATAAAGAAGACTAAAGTTCCTTTGATGTAAGCCACTTATTAAATCTCTGTGTCGAATCACTATGCAAACAACCCAATAAGTAAGTAGTAGGCATATAAATGAGCTTCCCATAAAGGCGGACTCTTTCACTGTTTTGTCCATTAGATATGATACCACACGACATCCACCCCCTCTACACTTGCACATCCTTCGGTGCCACACTATTCAATCTGTAGGTTATTGGTTTTTAGTCAATGCTTTCTACCCACCATGATTAGACCCTTCTTGCTCTCAAAAAATTGTCAATCAAGACATCCAATATAAAACTACTCATAGCCTTCTAACTATAGCTTGAATCGGAGAGCTTTCTGAAGGAAAGCTATAGCCTCAATTCCAAAGTATAACTTCCCTGAAAGCACTAAAGTCGATTTTTGAAAGCTGCTGCCCCAAAAAACTTTGCACAGCCTGCTTTCCTATTTTCTTGTGTGCAGTCTACTATTGACATTGACCTTCCAACACATGTATCTCCTCCATACTTACTCAATTCGCTACCAAACTTGGAAGGGATCTTCCTTAGGTGTGAATGTACACCCTAGATGTGTTGCACATCATCAGAGGCTCTCCAATTAACACCAGATTTTAGAACATTAGAGCTGTCGAAAACTGTGAACTACGACAACCTACTCTGCAACCTGTATGTACTGTACTTACAGCACTCTCACCTTAGCCACTGTAAACTTGCTTTCCTCCAACATGTGCCAAAACTTCTTCATCTTCAGCAAGTACATAGCTTTCCCCTTGCTCATTTTCTATACTGTCATCAATAAGCTCAAGGTCCAGTCCATCCTCTTCATTTTTGTCTGAATCTCTTCTCTTAAACAGTTTGATCCTCTTTCCTACAATTGGAATCTTCACATTTGTACCATCCAACTCACAAAGAGCATAGATAGCATTATAGGGACCAAACTTTCTCTTAGAGACCTTCCTGATGGTACCATGCTGATTGTGCAAGCTGCTATTGTATACAACTATCCAATCTCCATCCTCTATAGCCCTTGGTGTAAGTTTGTGCTTTTTGTCAAACCTCTATTTGTTTCGAAGCCTAGATACCCTCAGTCTTTCTACTACAATCTCTTTGTCTTCTAGCCTTCTTTCCAACTAATGGATCCTTAAAGCTAGCAGCTCCTCTCAAGTCACCCCGTCCACCATTGGCATGATCGGCTTTTGTCCATATATTAGTTCAGCTAGCATATACCCTATCATAGCATTGTGTGTGGTACAATCAGCCCATTATGTCGGTCACAAGTTCCTTGGATATGCACAATGAATAAAATAACCATAAGAGCCACAGGACCTGGATCTACACAACCTACTCCAGATGGCTGAAACACCAATGCTTTACCATGCCTAGATATCATCTCCTCCAAGCATTTCCTCTCTGCAAGGAAGAGAAATCCATTATAACCAATCTTTAGCTCTTTAAGCAATTCCACAATAACTTGGTGACCGATTCCCTTTGGATCCCTTAAGCTTGGCTATCTAGATGCCAAATCATACATTTCTTCTCGGTCTGGTGGCAATGACATTGCAACCAGTTTAATTTTCTTGTCCACAAATTTGTACTTTATCTCTACCATAGCTTCAACCCTTTTATTCAGACATAATCATTCCTACTTAACAAACTCCTCTATCACTTGAAACATACTCAATAATCAAAACTGTAACATGTTTTCAGCCATATTTTCAGATTCAGCATTGTTGGAATTTCAACCACTTTGTCCACAAAAATCAGTCCATCATACATACTAGAGATGCTATTCTCTACTACCAATAATCCATGCTTTCTCATGTATTTTTCAACCCTGCATATATATAGTCTTTCAGCCCTATTCATAGACTCAATTCTTTGAAAACATACAATGTAGAAAAGGTGGAGGTGGAGAGTTTAAGATGTAGAGACTCAAGAGTGTGGAGGGTGGAGGATGGAGTCATTGAGGGAGTAGAAAGGGTAGGGAAGTTAGGGGAGTAGAGAGAGCTTGATGAAGTAGGAAGGGTAGGGAGGTTGAGGCAATAAAGTGAGCTTGATGGAGTAGGAAGGGTAGAGAAGTTAAGGGAGTAGAGAACTTGAGAGAGTAGAGAGCTTTGGCAAGAGTGCTTGAAAGTTAAGGGAGCTGAGAGAGTAGAAAGCTCAAGTGAGTCAAAAGAATAAATAAGATGGAGGAAGAGAGACAAATTTATCAAGAAAGGGAGAGTAATTTTAGGATTTAGGGTTGGGGAGGAAGAGAGGGATGCAGGAAAAGCAAGATGGCTCCTGCCCTGTGTGCTGCCTAACCTGCTACCTCCCTATGCACCCATTGTCGCCCTATGCTCCACATGCCACACGCCATCTATGTGCCCAAGGTCCCCTCACCCTGCTTCTTCAGAGCATGGGACAACTTTTGCCCACCTGTTTTACACCCCTTCCTAGTACCCTGTGACATTGTCACCTTCCTCATCAGTTGCCAACACCGGCTTGTGTGATCTACCCTTAGTATCATCTACCCCTTCCACAAAATCTGTGCAGCCACGCAAAGAGAGAGGGACAAAGCGAGAGAGCGGGCTGCCTGCTGCCCCCACTGTGGATTAACTATATGCCTTGAAAATACGGCATCTTCACTCACAACCTGTCTGTTCTACCCTGCCACCTGACAAGATTGCTCCACCTATGTTGCAAGAGGACTTGCATTAGTACATGTATGCTCCTGCTCCATGGTGGATCTAAGTTCGATCCATACAGACTAGGAAGCTGCAGGCTTGGTTCCAGCCATGGATGTAGAAGAAGATGATGTGGAAAAACATGTTGTGGAAGAAAACATGGTGCCCTATACTAATGACATGGCCCCAATCCATTCGAACGCTCAACCATCTGTCAAGCACAACAAGCATCTCCATGATGAGTCTACTGCTGCCCCCAAAAACCCATGCCTCAAAAGATTCTCCATCTAGCTCTTATGCTCAAGTGGCTTCTACTTTGAAGGGTTTGCCAAAACCAAATTGGAAACAATTACTTGAGTTTATGAACTCTCTTTTGGAGGAGTATGTTGAGCATCATCATCCAGCAATTCTTGCCTACGCAAAGGAGAAATTCTGGATGCACAAGTCAATACTCAAGGGTTCTTCGCTCCTTTTCTACTTTTCATATGCGAGATCTCATTCTCTTCTTCATCAGCTGGATTCTCGTGCTAACCAGGACTCGTCAATGACTGGTATCCCTTTGACAAATTGATTGTGTCGAGGAGATATTTTCTGATCCACCTGGTTTCTATCAGGTTGTACTCCTTTCTACTTCAGCATAGGATTTTCTTCTCTATCAACAGCCCCTTTTCTTGCATACGCAACTGGTGCATATTGTCCCATGGCATCCAATGGCAGGTTTCCAAAGTTTGCTCAAACAGGCATGTGGAAGTGGAGAGGTGCCCAACTATTTACCGAGCCCTTCTCAAGGATGCAATGGTTGTAGTGGGTCATGTGTTGGTGCCCCCAAGCCTAAAGGCAACAAACCGCAATCAATTTTGTATGCTATGAGATATGGCTAGAAAGAGACTCAACTGGTTGCGCCTCCATTGCAATGGTATGCAGCCTCTTTGGTTTCGACTCAAGTGGGGTACTTCTGCTGGCCAATGTTTCTCCCGTGGTCAATTGGATACTTTCATGGCCGAATATCCATACAAAAAGAGTAGCTTCGTGGACCAGCCCATGAGCAACGATCACACCACACCCCTACCATCTTCAAAGTAGCGGATTGTTGGGCCCAGTTAGTCCAAAGGCAAGCAATTGATTTCTTCTTCAAATCTAGAAACACACATATGGCCACACAATAAGGAAAAATCAAAGGAGACTTCCATGCCCACAGCACCTACCGATCCTTCTTCTTCACATCACCCCCTCTACACTTACATGTGTCACAAAGACAAATCCTCTGACACACCGACTACTCGAATTCCTATTACTACCAAAGATCCACCAACCTCCACAACTAGCCTTTGATGCTATTGATAGAGTCATTACTCATGAGATCACAAGTATCTAGGTTCCACCCCTCACACTACAAATGCGTCTTCATCCTCATGGGTTGGTTGTCAAAGGCCCAACCCCTTTGGGATTCTAGGGACTTCTTTGAATATCGTGTATTAGAAACATTGGTAGCAAAGGCACAAACCCACACAGCCGAATCCCGTCAAAACTCTTGATTCCTTGTGTCTATCTAGTCTCGAGGTGTCTCTTCCACTCTCATCCTTTTGTACTTATTGAATCCATTGTATTTGGTTCATACATGATGGCCTAGGGTCACCCTGCACTTTGTAATCTTGCTATCTTGTACTTTTTTTCATAATTCATATAATTACTCATTATGAAAAGAGAGAGAGAGAGAGAGAGAGAGAGATTTCAAATTTGAGTCTATGTGTGAATGATGAGAGAGATGACTGCATTGTATGTGTATGTCAAAGATAGGGGGAGAGAGAGAGAGAGAATGAGATGGCTAGATTGAGAGAGAGAGAGAAAGAGAGTTTGTGTGTGAAAGAAAAGAGTGATGTTGGGGAAGCTGAGGGAAAAGCTTGCCTAAAACGGTTAAAATATGGGCAAGAAACAGTAAATTTTGACCTCGGGCAAGCACACAATGGACCAATAAACTAGACAATCGGCACCATCGGACGGCTTCAAATTGATTGGACATGTCGAGCAGGACAGTGATTGGACAATTGGACCTGTCCATCGGACATAGACAACCCTGTTCAAAACAAGAGTCAAACTGGGGGTTTTGGTTAGAATGTCTTCAGCAAGCAATTCCACACCCGAATTGGCAGATTTCTGCAAATTCTAGCCATTGATATGTTGTAAACAGTAAACCCTAATTTTGATATACTGTAAAATAGAGCTTGCAAACCTGAGAGAGAGAAAGGAAAAGAAAAAGATTAATTCCCAAATGTCTACAATCTAGCACCTCAGTATGGCTGCAAAACACTCTCCTCTTGTTGTTCATCATGAAATATCAGCAAGCATGTGTCTCCATTTACTGCTACAGCTCTCCAAACTTGGGTTGCTCCAAAAATGAGAGCGAAAAGAAAGCCCCAAATAGCCAACATCAAGTTTCCATACTCCTTAATCAAGTGAGCTGCTCACTAGACCAAACTTAAGCTCAGGGCTACTTAATAACTTAAGTGCCCTAAGTGAGCTGCTTACTTGGTGAAACTTTCAATTTAATGAAAGTTTCACATTGCTCCTTATTACTTTTCCCTTGCTCTTGTACCACATAAGCTGCATACTTATCCACCGCATGCCCTGTCTCGAATCCTTCATTGCCGGAGCAATGGCCACTGTACCGAGAGCTAAGGGCATCAAAATTAGAGTTTATTTTGATTAAATTAAGCCCATTTCTCATTTTGGTGATACATTGAGTCGAGGATGAAGAAAATTCAGTGTTTATTACAAGTGTGCAGTTCTTTTTCCACCCTTTGGGCCTTGGGGGAGCCAAGAAGTTACAAGAAAGTAGGAATATATGTAGCTGATGGTACAGATTCTGTTATGGCAGGCATAAACACATCCGTGTAGTTGTAGACAGCAGCGAGACCAGTAAGGAAAAAAACATAAGCACCTCACCAAAATGATGTAAATGTGGGCAATCTCAAGAAAGGATATTTCTTAAAATGAATACGATGGCACCTGCAACCCTTTCTGGATATGTAATCTCCAAGGCTGACAATGATAACAAGCCCTGTGTCTGTCCACAGGGTGTTAATAGAACCTTGCACTTGGCATGAGTGCAAGGCCAAGCACAGACAGACAAAGACACCAATAATATATTCATAATCCCAAACCCATAGATATATTGCTACCTTGGAATCCTTTTGTTTCACAGACCTTTTAGTCTTTACAAGATAGTACATGTCTTTTCTTTACTCTTCCTCTTGGGCAATTGTTTTCAAAATCAAAAGTAGGGTTGAGAAAATTGACTTCTGAGGCACTATGTACACTATATATAAAATCTATTCATTTCAAAGCAAGCATGACATGCACCTACATCGGCACCTTCTTAGGAAAGAACCAGCACAACAACTAGCTCTGGAAAATACTCAAAAGGACATACAGAAGAAATGCAAAATTTGATGCAACTCTTACCGTATCTCCATCCTGAGCATAGTAATTTATTCTCTCTGCAACCTACATCAACCAGTGACAACAAGACTTGAATAAAAGTTATTGCAATGTAAATTATGTAATCCAGATATTACTTTAGCTGAAATGACATTTATATAAAACAGGTCAGCAGTGCAACTTCAATACTCAAACCAAGTGTAAAATAATCCATATATCAAAACGTATTGAAGCACTTGATATTAGCCAGGTAAATTAATGAAATGCATACAAATACAATTTTGCACCCAAATGATAGGTTAAGTCACCGACCGCGTAACTTGATGAAATGAATGGCAAGATGGCTAATCATATGCACCACCATCTATAACTACCTTTTTAACAAACATAATGATGCCTAAAACACCCTAAACTTTAAAGCCTCCTTCCTTCCTCCCTTCCTCCTTTACGAGCGTTCTCATCAATGCACTGCAATGGCCACTGGATGGATGATATCTACCCTTCCTACAGAACATAGTCCATGGAAGTTGTCTCTCATTGTATGTGCAAACCTAACTGCCTCTTCCTTTAAGATGGCCACAGTCTACTGGCTTACCAGCCTTTTTTACTTCTTGGACAACTTGCAACTGCTAACAGCAGGAATTATCTCAGTTTCGCCCTTTCAAGTGCAAAGAGGGTCTTCTGCTGCTGGATTGTGCTTCAAGGCTTGGACTCTAAAGCAGCAGCGAAAGCCGATAGGGAACCCTCCAGAACAGCCAAAACATAGCTGATTGCGGGAGCAGCTGACATGGCAGACCTGTGGCAGCAAGATAACCATCTGGGCAGCAAAGATGGGAACAGCAGATGTTGCATTTCAAGATGTGTCAGTCTCAGGCAGGTGCAGAACTGGTAGAAGCAGCACTCAGGAATGAAAGTGCAACAGCAATCAGGTTGCCATGGGCTGTTGTGGACAGCGGACTCCTGAAGTTTGCAGCACGGCCTGCAAACACAGATACAGCAAGTTGATGGGCAGCAGCAGCCACATCAAGGGCAGCAACAATGGTGCTCACCTCTAGAGCAGTTGTCAGGTATGGACCATGAATGCAGTCACATCCAGCATTTGGCTGAGGGCAGATGGCAAGGAGAGGGACAATTGTGGTTGCTCTACCAAGGAAAGTGATGATAACAGGGACAAGAAACTGGTCTGCCAATTATCCCCTTTTATAGAACATTCTAAGCTAGTTTTTGTACTAGAATCTCTTCTTTTGAATTCAAAGTCTCAATTTTGCATTTTGAGGCTATATGAGACCCCAAAGAATTAGCCAATACAAGCAAAAGGCTCCACCCAAAGAGATCAAGGCATTGGACAGGGGTGTAAAACAGACTGCCCTAAGTTTTGGGTTGGGTGCAAAGCTCACAGAAATACCTTGCTGTAGCTCACACACTTTTATATGACAATGTTCCATATACAAAAGACAAGCACTATGATATCATTCAACCAAAAAGTATCAAAAGCACTCATAAAAAGTATCCAACTCGGGCCAATCCAATCCTTTACTGGATATACTATCAGATTGGTGCAGAGATCTTCAAAAGTATAGATAGCCATCAACAATGACATGCTCAAATGTAGCCAAGTTGTGGAGCTTCCAGATAGTCCATAAAGCCCAAAAGCAACTCCAAAATAGCAAGATGGCATGGGGCTTCAATCTGGATGAAACACACCAAAAAGCTGAAAATTTCTTCTAAATCCGAAACATGGGAGCACACAAACACATGTGAAAGAGAAAAACTGAGTGATATCAATGTCTTGCCTAAGTGAAAGCTTAGGACTGAAACTGAGAAAGGCATGCTAAACTTCTTTGGATTGACAATCATGATAGCCAATAATAGTGCTCATGAGAAAGTACAATGATGCTATGGGGAAACAAGACTTATAGGGAGAAACTGCTCAGGTGAGGAGCTATATCAAATTTGAGGATGGCCCTCATTTATCTCATGGAGAGAGTACAACCATGCCAAGGGAAAATAAGACTTATGGGAGGCAACTAGCTCAAGTAAGGAGCTATGTATCATCTGAGGATGGCCCTCATGGATTGCTAAAGCATGGCAAATATGACCTCCTCACTGTTACTTTAAGTAGGGCGCCCTCAAAAGCACACGGCTTGGATGTTGAGCCATGGATCACTAAAGCATGGCAAATATGCCCTCCTCACTAATATTGTAAGCAGTGCACCCTTGAAAGCACATGGCTTGGATGTTGAGCCGTTAAGAATAAGGCATGTACTAATTAGAAATTACTCTGCAGTAATGCTTATGTTATTCCCCAAAAAACAGCCCCAAAAAGCATGCTGAATACGAAAAAAAAAAAGGCTTTTTTTTTTAACAGTAGGACAAATGCCCAAAAATATTTATAGAGCATGTTGTGGGCATCCATCCTATCCCTGATTATTCTATACCAGGCAGCCATCTACCACATGTGCCCACAACATATATAGGACGTCACCAACCATCTGAGGTTTGCCCCAGCCATTGTCCAGCTGTTTTTCACCTCGTCCAGCCCCCAACTGCCATCGCCAGCTCATTCACCGCATCCCACTCCTCTCACCGTTATTAAACTTCACCCACCCAATTCCAGCCATTGCCATCATCCAGGAGGCTTCACCCAGCCAATTTCTCCCAGCATTATTAAACTTCGCCCAGCCAATTCCAGCCATTGCCATCATCTAGGAGGCTGCACTCAGCCAATTTCTGCCATCACTAGCTTGCACACAATTGTATTTTCAGCTACCTGAACCCCTATTGCTGCTGCTCCAGCTGTAATTTGTAGCCTCCAGATCCTTGCAGCTTGCCCTTGAGTCCTGCCTCTATTCAGTACTTTTTTGTACACACTAGACTTTTGTAAGAGATTACTGATTATCTATTTGTTGTTTTTGTACTGAACTCACATTCGACTCCTTTTCTTGGCAAGTGCTTGTTTGGTACAATACAAAGTGCATCTTGGCAAAGTCCTTTTCTGCAAAGTGGCAATTGAACTTACTTAACCATTTAAATCCAAAAGGAACCAACAGTAGTGCTAACATCTAGACAATTTTAATCAGATGCCATCAAATGTGGCAACCCTGATTAGAGAAAAAGACAGCAACAAAGTCCCCTAGAACAACAATGAGCCAATAGTGTACAAGGAAACTGTAAAACCCTAGACATCCCGATGGATGCTAGTAGCATTGGTCACAGCGGTTACAAAGTGACTTAGTGCAAATCCACTAAGGACACTTCAGGGTTAGCGCAGCCAACTCCTACTTATAGGACTCAAGGCCCTATTGTGCCCGTGGGTTAGTGGTATAGGACACCAACCTCTTGAGATGTGGTCGTGACCTAGAGTGCTGCTACCTCCCAGGCTCAAGGTGAGCCCATTTGGCTCTATCGCTGGGATGCAAGTCCGATGTCCAATCCCTTTCATTGTGAGGGTTGCTTGTGTCGTGTCTCGTGTGTAGGTTGGATCCTAGGGGGACGTCTTAGAAACCCTCGTATTTCCTAAACTAATTCAAACGCTAGGTTGAAATATTTACGGTTCTGTTGGCTTTGACTCACACCTACGCTCACAGAGGAGTATTGGTGATTCGCATTAGGATATTGGGGCACATTTTACTCTTCGTAAGAGAGGTTTTTTCGCCCATTCACATTATTCTTTGTTTGTGTGTTTATGTTACACAGTTTAGTCACTTACCACACTTTACACACTTTTAGGTATAAGCACACCTTAAGGCACTTACACAACCCTAAGGTCTCAGGATTGTACTTTGTACTTGTCTTAAACACTAGTGAATGAATCATGTATCAAGCTATGTCTACACTCTCACTCTCTCTACTGTCTACAATGCATGTTAAGCTAATAGCTACCATCTCCATCTTCCACATTTGGTATCACAACACCCAAGTTCGCCAAGCTCCTCATCAAGCAACTCGAGGTTCGTCAACTCAACCTCGACAAGCTCTCCCTATCCAGTCTTGCGTTAAGCTCACCACCTACAACACACCTGACCGGTCAACCCAACAATTGCTGATGTCAGCATGTCTTGCACAATGCTAGTCATTGCCCCCAACTCTACATGCGCCACCTATAGTGCCACCTGCTCTGCAATGCAGCAAGCTGTGCAGCTTGCACCTGCCACCCCTGCCTGTCACAAAAGCAGCCCAGTCCGCCCTGTTTGCCAGCCTGACGCCCTATACGCCAACCTACCGCCTGTGCACCACCAACTCCAACGCTAGCTCCTACTACTCCTCCAGGTCGCCGCCACTAACCTGGACAGTTTTGACATTCACCCAACTCGTCTTCCGCTTGTCTCAAATGTAACAAGTACATCTCATTACTTTATTCGAAAAATCAAAGCTACAGCAAAGGACTTCCACAGAGAATGGTGCATTTCTACTTCAGCAAGTGCTTTTGGGCACAAATCGCAAAAATGTCTTGGAATTCGGGTAAGAAAATTCGGGGCATGTTTGGTAGACATTGGCACATGGTCTGCAGATTCAGTCTGAAATTGACTGAAATATTGCACTTTGGACAATTAAATTTTGGGGCTTTGCATTTTTCGTGCTAGTAAGCATTGTATGTGCATTGGACAGCGTGCTATTTGCTGAAATATATGGGAATTTCGGCACATTGGACAATAATGATCAAGTGTGACACAATTTTGTTAATTACAAGTGGGTGTTTGCTGTAATTACTGAAAATTTGCAGATTTCTAGGTTAATCCAACTTTAGTTATTGCTCTTGCGCCTGTTGGAAGAGTGACATTTATCCAGGCTAATAAAGGACAGAATCATGTATTCACTTATGTATCTAAAGAGGATAGATTGGACGGCAATAACTATTCTCTGTGGTCCTTCATGATGAAGAATGTGCTCATTGCTAAAAATCTTTGGGAGTATGTCAGTAGTGAATAAGTCCGTCCTGGAGTTGTGGCTCCTACAACTCCTCCCCAAGGAGGACATGGTCAAAGGCTAGCTCCAACTCAGCCACTTCCCCAAGGAACAGTTGCACAACAGGCTTGGGACACTCGAGATGCCCAAGCATTGTCACTTAATGCATTGGCAGTTCAACGGTCCATAATCCCACATGTACGGTCTGCTACTTTGTCACAAGTAGCATGGCTTACACTTGAGCAAATATTTCCTAGGAAAAGTGAGATACACATTTCTTTCTTGAAAAAGAAGCTTGAAAATGTGAAGATTGACAAAGGTGATACTATGCAAGATTATCTTAACAAAATTCAGAACTTGCATGAGCAGTTGACGAATGTAGATGAGTATTATTCTGATGCACAAACGATCTCTACTACTTTGAATTCCTTGCCACCTTCTTGTTTGGTTATTTGGCCTTTCACATGGCATTAAATCTCACAATGAGAATTTCTCCACATCCACTTACCTTTCTTCAATTCATTAGTTTATTGCTAAAAGAAAAGCAAACAAGCAAGAACAGTGGGGTAGATGTTGTAGCCTCAGAACTGGCTTTTATGACAAGACAAAAGGACAAGGGCACTCCATCGCCACTTACCTTTCTTCAATTCATTAGTTTGTTGCTAAAAGAAGAGCAAACAAGCAAGAACAGTGGGGTAGATGTTGTAGCCTCAGAACTGGCTTTTATGGCAAGACAAAAGGGCAAGGGCACTCATTCTAGGAATACTCCGCAAAGTTCTGAAAGTTCAAGCACTTCATAAAACAACAAGAAATAGGGGACACGCAAGCCAAGAAGGGCAAGTGTCATTATTGTAAAAAGCTAGATCACTACATCATAGAATGCAAGAAATGCATTGCCGAGGAGAAAAAGGGGTCTAGGATGTCTGTTTTCGATGCACCTTCTAGTGCTATTGCTACAGAGTCCGTGTCATTTGTTATTGACCATGACTACTATTTTTACACTTGCAATTACGATTTTTCTTGGGCAAATAGAGCATTCAACTCTACAAAGGATGCTAACACTTGGTTCTTTGACAATGGTGCTTCTAAACACATTCCATCCCACAAGGATTTGCTTATCTCTGTTGTTGCAACTCCTGGTTGGCAAATCTGTGCAATGTGTCAACAATGCATCTTATCTTATTAGAGGTGTTGGAGAGATTGTCTTGAAACCCATTGATGAATCTACTCTCCATTTGCAAGATGCATTATATGTGCCAAGGATAAATAAAAATTTGTTATCCATTTTTTTTTAGCAAAATGTGAAAAACAAGTCACATTTGATGATGACAAATACATGGTTAAAGATAAAGAATTCCTGACTTTGGTACTTATTGGCACATTATGTCATGGACTCTATGAGTTAGATACTCATTTGATTGATGAATCGGTCTATTTGGAATCTACTATCACTCATGTTATGTCACAAACAAAGTTATGGCATGCTTACATGGGACATGTTAACTATGGTAATTTGATGCTTATGCAGCATACACAGATGTTAGATGGTTTACCTCTCTTGGAGAGACGTCTTGAGCATATTTGTGAGGGCTGCATTTTGGGAAAAATGCATTAGTTCTCTTTTTCTCTTGATGTTGCTTTTATGGTAATAGCCAGTTGCAAATTGTGCATTCAAATGTATATGGGTGAAACCAACCTTTCTTCCATGGATGGGTGGTAAATCCATGATTACAACTTAGTTACAGTAATAAAATTTATTACAAAACTGAGAAATGCAAATTAACTTACAATCTTGGACAATGGACACCCTATTAGTTGCAAAACTAGCACCCCTTTCAATATTTCTTTAACTTAATTGAAAAAGAAGTTGATGTACAAAGGGATTCTCCCAATCCCCTTCGGTATTCCAACTCCCCTTGCTGTTCAAAATAACCAACAAGTCTTCAATCTGACATGCCCCTTGATTCGGGTAATCAATTGACCTTTAGTCACTTTGATGGAGATGGAAAATGCCCCAAATTCACTGATTTGCTAGTCCCTCCACTTAAATTTGACTGATTTCTGGAACGCTTCTCAAGATTGCTATTAAACCCTTATTTCTGCTACAAATTAGGATTTACAGCAAAGACATCTGAAATTTCTCAACCTCTGGTGATCTCAATGCTATAATCTTCGAAGCAAGGTTGAAGAAAGGCTAGGAGATAAGAGAAAATGCTAAGGAGAGAAAAAACTCAAGCTTTCTTCACGAAGAAATGAAGAAAATCAATCATTTACTACTATTCCCCTATCTCAACAGCCTATAGATGCCATCACCTACTGTTGATTCGTCTTCTCCTACCCCTGGCTACCTCAAAAGGTCCTCCAATGGTTGCAAATCAAACTAGTAGCATCTCCTTGCTCTCTTGCAAAATGAATACACTAAAATGTCTCTCTCCAACCTCTAAAGACGTTTTCAGTCTTGCATGGGCATTTTTAACAAGTGGCAACCTTTTCAAAATGTTTTTCTAACATTATCATAATTATTTAAAAAATTATTTTTAAATACTAAAAAACAAACAAACAAACAAATTAATCTAATAATTATTTCGATTCCTTGAAAAATAATCTAGCTGGCCAATAATTAAATTAGCTAAGCAACTTCCCTTCCCGAGGGTATCTATGTCATCTTTGACCATCAGATTGACGTTAGGCACCATTAAATGTCACTTCTCTAATATCATTAACTAACACTTATGGCCAAATGAATGACCTAGGTCAATAATTAGCACCACATACCACCAAGTACCTATGTGGCATAACTTTGAGTCTAGAACTCGTAAATTTACTCTAATTCCAATTACACCTCACATGTGCAACATTTACTTAACCATGTGATTAAAAATTAACCAAATGTTAAGTGAGGTTTCAAAAATACATGTCCTCATGATAGTGGACTCATGCAAACAAAGTCATTAGATGGATGTTATTATTTCATCACCTTAATTGATGACTTTACTTGCTTTTGTTAGATCTATTCATTGATTAAAAGATCAAAAGTGTATGATATATTTTTTGTTTTTATTGCACTTGTGGAAATTTAAGTTGACTATCGGATTAAGACTCTCAATTCCGCGGGGGGAGGCAGGGGAGAGTGTTCTTTTTGAAGCAAAAAGACATTGCACATCAGTATACTATTGTATACACTCCATAGCAAAATGGGTTTGCAGAAATGAATAATTGGTTACTCATGGAGATAGCCAGATCTATGCTAAAAGCAAAAAATTTGCCATATGGTTTTTGGATGGAAGCAATTATGTGTACTTGTCACATTTTGAACAAGTGCCCTACCAAGGCATTGAAAAATGTTACGCCTTTTAAGGCTTGGAACAGCCGTCAACCTTCAATCAGTCATTTTCGTACTTTTGCATGTCATGCATATCCTCATATTCCAAAAGTATTAATAAAAAGTTGGACAATAAGGCTCTCAAGTGCATATTTGTGGAGTACACTAGTGAAAGTAAAGGATACAGATTGTATGATCCTATTTCCAAGAAAGTCTTTGTTGGTAGGAATGTGATTTTTTATGAAAATACATATCAGGCTACAAATGATGTGTTTAAAGAGCTAGTGTCTATTTCTTTTGGTGATACAACTAGAGCTTCATTAAATGAACAAAATATTCAACTAGTTGCTCCATTAAACCATGCAAAAATTCAACCTATGGCTGATCTAAGTATTCAACAAGATGCTCAACTTCAGATTCATCAAGAGCATGTATATAATCAAGGGGCTAGACAAATGCATGTATCGTACTTGCAAACTTTAAAAGACAGTCACTTAAATACTCCTCTTGCTCGTTGTACTAGAAGACAAGCACATCTGCATAATCATTGGTACTAAATGGGTCTATCAGCTGAAAACAAAAGCGGATGGATCCATTGATAAGTACAAAGCCATGCTTGTGGCAAAAGGCTATGTGCAAAAGAGCGGCATTGATTATGAGAAGACATTTGCTCCTACATCTCGTATGACCACCATTAGGTATATGGTTGCTTTGGCTGCCCATTATGGTTGGATTGTGAACTAGCTTGATATTAAAACTACATTTTTACATAAGGAACTTCAAGAAGGAGTGTATATTCAGCAGCCCATGGGTTTTGCAGTTTAAGGATCCGAACACTTGGTATGCAACCTAAAGAAGCATTTGTATGGTTTGAAGCAAGCTCCACGAGCTTGGTATGCAAAAATTGATGCTTATTTACTCAACCAAGATTCATTAACAACTCATCAGAGTCTACTTTTTATGTATGCAAAGAGGGGGATCCTTGTTGGTCATTTCTCTTTATGTGGACGATCTTCTGCTTACAAGGAAACCAACCTTACTTCTGTGGATGGGTCGTCAATCCCTGATTACAACTTAATTACAGCAGCAAATAGTTAATGCAAATCTGAAAGTACAAATTTACCTATTGATCTTGCACAATGCACACCCAATTGGCCCCAAAATTGACGCCCCTTTCAGTATTTCTTCAGCTTTATTAAAGAATAAGTTGATTCACAATGGGATTCTGCCAATCCGCTTCAGAATCCAAACTCCCCTTGCTGTCCAAAGTGACCAGCAAGTCTTCAATCTATTTTTCCCCTTGATTAGGGCACTTGATTGGGGCACTTAATTGGCCTTCACCCACTTCATAGACGATGGAAATGTCCCAAACTCAATGACTGACTAGTCCTCCACCTGAATTTAGCTGAAATTCACCTTCAGCCCTAAAAAATCCAAGTCTTTGAGCTTCCAATTTCTGGCACGCTTCCTGAGGCTATTGCTAAACCCTAATTTATGCTGTAAATTAGAGTTTACAACAGAGAAATCTGCAATTTCTCAACCTCCAAGGGTGCAAATGCTGAGATCTTTGAAGCAAGGTTATGAAATGGCTGGGAGATGAGAGAGAAAACTAAAGAGACAAAAAATTCAGAGTTTCTTCACAAAGAACTAAAGAAAATCTATCATTTACTGCTATTGCCCTGTCTCAACACCTTATAGATGCAAAGAACTGAAGAAAATCAATCTTTTACTACTGTTGCCTTGTCTCAACAACCTGTAGATGCTATCATCTGCTGTTGATTGGTCTTCTCCAGCCCTTGGCTGCCTCAAAAGTTCCTCCAATGGCTGCAAATCAGACCAACAGCATCTCCTCCCTCTCTCTTTTGCAGTCTTAATACACTAAAAATGTCTCTCCAGTCTCTAAAGACGTTTTCCAATCTTATATGGGCATTTTTAACAAGTGGCAACCTTTCCAAATGATTTTTCTAGCATTATCCATAATTAAATATTAACTTTCAATATTTAAATATTAAAAATTAATCTGATAATTATTTTGATGCCCCGAAAAATAATATGACTGGTCAATAATTGAATTGATTAGGCAACTTCCATTCCCGAATATCTTTGTGCTATCTTTAATCATCCGATTGGCACTAGGTACCATTAAACGCCACTTCTCTAGTGTCACCAACTGACACTTATGGCCAAATGAATGACCTAAGCCAACAACCGGCACCAAATACCACCAAGTACATATGTGACATAACTAATAGCAACTTTTGCCTTTGACATCTCGTGATTTTCTCGAGTCTCGGACTCATTAATTTACTTTAACCCTAGTAGCAGCTCACATGTGCAACATTTACTTAATCATGTGATTAAAAATTAATCCACATATTAAGTGAGGTTTCAAAAATATATGTCCTCATGACAACCCTCCCCCTTGAAATCCTTGCAATCATCTTGGATTGTGCTACCAAATGCATCAAAAGCAAAATAGTCCACTGGAATTTTCCATAGGGCATCATAGTCAACACAACATTGCACACTGCTATTCAACCATTCCATATACACAACATATACTGAAAATTACCAGCCACCATAACATAACATAAGACTCACAAAGAATCTCAAAAACATTGCCAGATTATCATGTGACATGTTCATTTCTCATGAGCTCAACTCATGTGGCAAAACCAAACCATAGCATAGCATAACCAAGCATAAACCATGGCTAAAACATCAATGGCATCATAACATATGATGTTGTCCATGGAACTAGATATAAACCATTGAAAACTGAGCATAATCTGATCATAAACTAATCACTTGTTGATCTGAGAATTGATCACAAATTGCTGCAAATGTGACCCCAAATTGATCACAAACTCATTGCAAAAACTGACCAGCAATCAATGTAAAAATGATCCAAAAAGTGACCATAAACGGTTCTCAAACTAATCAAAAACTGAGCTAAAACTTATCCGAATTTTTGTCTCAAAATCGAGGCAAATTTTATACCAAATCAATTATAAGCTAATGCAAAAGTATAGTTCCAGTGCATGGGTGAAACTCATACTCATCTGCATACATCTCACAATGACTAGTACACTAAGTAGTGACCTCATGGCAAACATACTGTCAGTACAGTACCTTGGATGCATCTTGAATACATCCGAGATTCACTACATACAAGAGTTGTCCATAACTAGAGGAGCGGAGGTGCTAGCTCCCTCACAAGCATCAGGTAATACTCTAGGCCTCTGCTCTACTGAACCTCATTGAGCCCAAACTAAATTCCTCTCTAACTCGAAAGCGTCAAGGTAAAGCTGCAACAACTGAGGATGGTCTGCCAAGTCATCCTCCTCCATCCATTGGTGAATAATTCTGAAACTTCACCAATCTTCTGAAACCCTTACCCTTGATCTTCCTCTCTTTGTGCGCCAAAATCTGCTCTGGTACCAGTATTTCATCAAGCTCTTCAACCTCACGCTGAATTTCAGCAGACATATGCTCTAGAACATCACCATGAAAAGGCTTCAACAAACTGACATAAAAGGCAATGTGTATCCACCAATGTGGAGGTAATTTCAACCGATCTACCACACTGCCAATCTTCTCCAATACGTGAAATGGCCCACAGTATCTCATAGAGAGCTTTGGATACAATCACTCTTTGCCTTTCATCTTTTTCAGCTGTGCCTTTTCAAATTGTAGCAATACATAATCGCCCTCTGCAAAGTTCAAAAGCACACCTATGACAATCAGTTGCTCTCTTTTGCTTATCCTTAGTGAAAACTAAGTAAGCTGAAAGATGATTTTTCATTACTTTGGAAATAGCACAAGCAGATACAACAAGGACAAATTCCCCTTTCAATTTACCTCCAAAGTATAAACTTTGCCTCTATGGAAGAGGGTCACAATCTTATCATGAGTATCAATCACTGCATGCACATGATGACACCAAGGCATACCAATCAAGACATCACATCCTTCCAATGGAGCAATAAATAACTCTTCATTGTCCACATTACTTTGAATATGCAAACGAAGCTTTCCAATGATAGGAGTGACCAGCTCTGCATGTCCCTGGCATACCATACCAATCTCACCCATGGGCCCAATCTCATCCTCTCTAATGCCTAAATGGACTGCCATATCACGAGAGAGAAAATTTGACCGTTCCCCTACATCAAGAAAACTCAATGCATGCTGATCTTTGATTTTGCCCCATACCTTTCAAAGTTCAATACTCTATCTTTATTAGGTTGATTTGCCACTACATCAAGCACTAAAGCAACAATGGTTTTGCCTTTATTTCCCTTATTATCATCCTTTTCAGCTTGTTGTTTATTAGGACAGTTGCATGCTATATGCCTTTCCTGTTCATAAATATAGCATTTATTTGCAACCATCAGCTCCCTACATCGTGCATCACTTTTCCCACTCTTACTCTGCAATCTGTTTCTCTTTCCAGCCCTATTTTCAGATCTGTCCTGATTTTCAACTTTATTTTCAGATTTACCCTTTTTCTCAGCCTTTAGCTCTTTGACATGTGACTTGGCATTATTATCATGGAATCCTGCATCCTTTCCACGCAGCAATGGGTCGACTGTAGTAGCAGTTTCTATAAGCTAAGACATGCTGGAAACAGTGGACTTAATGCAAAAATCCTCAATACCCTTTGGCAAACCATAAATATACTTCTCCACCTGCTCATGGAGGGATACTCTGCGATAAGAAGTAACTGGCAGCAATGCATCCCAAAACTTCTTATTGTATTGATCCAAGTTCTTGTAGTCTTTGGAATTTAACTGATTTCAAGTTATCATAATGTCTACTTCAAAGGTACCTATCAACCAATTTGAAGTAAACATTTGCTTGAACTGGACTCAAGTGGTAGGTGACTTCCCTTGAATAAGAAGTGTAGACCACCATTGCAATGCATTTCCCTTCAAAAATGTGCCTATCTTGCGTATCTTAGATGTCTCTCTGATGTTGCCTCCAAAATAGGCTACATCAAACTACTGGATAAAAACAAGTGCTTTCAGCCTATCTTGTGCACCACTAAAAGGCTCAAACTTCACGATTTTGCCACCTTCATCATAGTCCTTCGGCGGACCTATCGAAGTCAAGTTATCATAAATGGGCTTCTACAAAAAGGGTGCATTGGCTGTATTTGCATAAAAACCAGCACTATCTAAAGCATCTACATGACCAGCACCAAATCCTTGTGCTCCAACCGTCCCTACGGGTGCCGATACATATCCATATGGCCCACTTTGTGCCCCAAGTATCATGCCTATGCTGCCATACATGGGGTTAAGCATTCCACTTGCATTACCCGGATACATTGGGTGTTGTGAGCCATGCATTGGCTGCTGCATACCATAGGTATTTGTGCCATACATTCCTGTATGCGATACCTATCCAACCATAGCATGAAAAATGGTACCACCACCAAAGTATCCTTGCTATCCCATGCTTGTATATGCATAATTGCCTTGCTACCCATTTTCCCATGGATTGCCACTACCAAGTTGGCCATGCATTTGCACTTGCTACCCCACAAATACCAATTATTTGTGCTCATCAGGCATTTTGGGCTCTTCTAAAGAAGGTCTAGGCATTTTCTTCGGTTCTTGTGGCTATCCCGAAGCTGTAGAAGGTGTCTTCTTCTCTTTGCCTTTGTTGTCCTTCTTTGGGGCATTCAAGAATCGAGTAAATTGGGGATCCTTTGCCAATTCAGTAAAAAGATTTGCTGCTATACGTATTCGATCCTTGAAGCTATCATCAAATTCTTCAGCCCCTTGCTGGTCATTAGCCTCTTTCTGCATTGAAGTGCCAACATTTGGGTCATTTTCCACATTTTCAGCATGATGTCCATGCTGAGAACCATGTCCAACATCAGTCATTGCATTTCCCCCTTCACCATGTGATTGACCAAGGAGTGATGCATCCTCTCCACTTGATCGTGTATCACCATGTGAAGATATGCTTGCTATAATTCACTGCCAACAACAATTTCAACAATAATGCAATAGTCCCAAGTTGCAATTAAGTACCACAGGCCCACCAACTCAAAGGATTTGATGATATCCGGAAAACGGAACCATGTAACCAACCTTTCTTCCATGGATGGGTGGTAAATCCTTGATTACAACTTAATTACAGCAGCAAACAGTTAATGCAAATCTGAAAATACAAATTTACCTATTGATCTTGGACAATGCACACCGGATTGACCCCAAAATCGACGCCCCTTTTGGTATTTCTTTAGCTTTATTGAAGAAGAAGGGGCAAAATAGTTTGAAGGCTTGCTGATCACTTTATTGAAGAAGAAGACTTGCTGGTCACTTTGAAGAAGAAGTTGATTCCCAATCCCAAATGGTTTTTCCAGCATTATCCATAATTAAATATTAATTTTTAATATTTAAATACTAAAAATTAATCTAACAATTACTTTGATGCCCTGAAAAATAATCTGACTAGCCAATAATTAAATTAGCTAGGCAACTTCTATTCTCGAATATCTATGTGCCATCTTTGACCATCAAATTGGCATTAGATACCATTAAACGCCACTTCTCTAATGTCAGTCAACACCAAATAAATGACCTAGACCAACAACTGACACTAGATAACACCAAGTACATGTGCAGTATAACTTATAGCAACTTTTGCCTTTGATATCCTATGATTTCCTCGGATCTCGGGCTTGTAAATTTACTTTAACCCCAATTGCACCTCACATGTGCAACATTTATTTAATCATGTGATTAAAAATTAATCCACATATAAGTGAGGTTTCAAAAATACATTTCCTCATAACAAACACATGCTAATTGGATTTCATCATTCAAGAAAAATTTGCAATAAACTTTTGAAATGTCAAATTTGAGGCCTTTGCATGACTATTTAGGCATTCAATTTATTCACGATGCTAGAGGCATTGGATAGTCGCAGTCCAGATATGTCGGTAACCTCCTTTAGAGATTTGACTTCCAAGATTGCAAGCTAGTTAGCCCACCGATGGAGACTGGACTTAAGCTGTCTTTGCACAATGACAGTGATCTGTTTGGCATTTATGCATATGCTCGAACCGTTGGATGTCTCATTTATTTATGCAACACAAGGCCAGATATTCAATTTGCAGTTTCAACCCTAAGCAGATATATGCACAGCCCACACATGACACATTGGCAAGCTATGAAGCATATGTTTTGTTACGTGCAAAGCACCAAGACTCTTGGATTGCTTTATGCCAAGGGGGAACCACTACAATTACATACTTACAATGATTCAAATTGGGCTAGCGATTTTAATTCACATCACTCTACAAGTGGAAATTGTTTCTCTCTTGGCTCATCTTGCATTTCTTAGCTTAGCAAGAAACAATCCACTATTTCCACATCATCTTGTGAAGCTGAATACAAGGCAACTTCCACTACCATAGTTAAACATGTATCACCGATACATTTGTTGGCTGATCGTGTATCTGTCACAAAGCCTATTCTTTTGTTTACTAACAGTCAAATTGCCATTGCAATGGCACGGAACCCAATGTTTCATGCACACACAAAGCACATAGAAATCTACTATCACTTTGTCAGAGAGAGGCTACATGCAAGGAATATCAACCTTGTCTACTATCCTACCATCAACAATGTAGCAATCATCTTCACCAAAGCTCTTCCTCGGGATAAATTTAAAGCATTTCGGGATGCTTTAAATTTTATCTCCTTCGGTGGATAATCCTTGTATGCTAATCATTTTTCACTCCAAGGGGGGTTTCTTGGGTTTGACTCATGCCTACCTTCACAGAGGAGTGTCAATGATCTGTAGTAGGACACTGGGACACCTTTTACCCTTCGAAAGAGAGATTTTTTCCCCCAATCCCATTATTCTCTATTTTTGTCTTTATGTTACACAGTTCGGTCACTTACTGCACTTTACACACTTTCAAGTGAAAACACACCTTAAGTCGCTCCACATCAAGTGCATCCCCATTGCGCATACCTAGATCATGATTCTCAAAGATTTTTCAAATGTGCCATGTGTCTCAAGTATTACCTTGAACGCCAATAAGATCATCCTTGTTGAGAAGGAGTTGGTGAGACACGTTTTGGGCACGTGCTTATGTGGCAGAATCGTGAGTTTGATTACTTTGGGGAGCGCTTTTGAGGCTCCAAAAGCAAGGATAATGGTTAGCGAGGTAATCGTTGACAAGAAAGAGATGCCATGAACAAGTGTTTGAAGCCATAAAGAGGTTGCCTCTTTGTAGCAACTAATTACCCTTGTACTCCCATCATAGCTCTACATTTACACCCAATTAAGAAGCAATTTGATGTATAAAAAGAATAATAATGTTAATTTATTTTTCTCTTTCTACATGACA
The DNA here is from genome assembly GCF_053477565.2 of Lygodium microphyllum. Classification (NCBI taxonomy): domain Eukaryota; kingdom Viridiplantae; phylum Streptophyta; class Polypodiopsida; order Schizaeales; family Lygodiaceae; genus Lygodium; species Lygodium microphyllum. The sequence continues at coordinate 46,052,696 of NC_141135.1, read as the reverse complement.
TGTACACAACCCTAAGTACTTTGTACTTATCTTAAACACTGCTAAATGAATCGTGTGTCAAGTTGTGTCTACACTCTCACTCTCTCTACTGTCTACCCTGTGTGTTGAGCTGATAGATGCCATCTCCATCTCCCACGTTCTACAGTTAAGGCCTAGAAAACAACAAAGCTCTCATGGTGAAATATGCTATTAAAGCATGAAAAGTAGCATCCCCCACAAGATTCCAAGGTAAAGATCCTTTTTTAGCACACTTCATCCCTAGCTAAACCACCAATTGTTGAAGCCTTCGTGTTCCATGAGTGGAGTCTCATTATCTATATCACTCATCTCCTAGATTTGCATGAATATGTAGCCAACTCCTCTCTTGTTTCCCTGCCTATCAAAGCATTGGTGTTCCATGAGTGGACACTAGAGTCTCATAATTTGTCAATCATCTTCTAGATTAGCTTAACAATGGAGCCACCTCCTCATCTATTTGTTTCTTCACATATTGTCACTTGATTTCCATGTAGGAATGGGAAACTCTAAGCCCTTCTAAATAGGAGTCCATATATTTTGTATTGTCCTTTAAATACTTCAAAGGGCCCCTTATTCTAAATATACTTAGAATGCTATCCCACCTCAAATAAAAGAACCTCATCATCTATGGATCTTGCACATTTGGAGTGAGGGACAAAGTTTAAGCTTGGGCCAAAGAGCACAAATACTTCTTTACTCTCCAAAACATCACAAGTGGGCCAATGTTTTGATCATGCATGCCACATGGTTTTAGAATGGAGACAAGCTAGGCAACCCACCTCTTTAAGTAGTAGGAGAGATTGAACCAGGCAATTGTTGTTGCACACAGCCCTTCAAGTCAAAGAATTAATATCCAAAGACCTCAGTTGAAAACCCCACCAAGAGTTCTCTAAACAAGTCTTATCGATGATAGCATGCTATATCATACGTTTGCCGCTTGCAATGAGTTAGAGTCCTCATCTGCCTACAAGCCACCCTCTTTGTAATAGACTCTAGTCCTCTCTAGATCTAGAGGTGTCATATAGCTCCCTGCACTCATCATCGTATCATCTATTCTGGGGCATGTCCCGAAGTCTTGTGAATTAGCTACTATGTGTGGAGTGTGGGAAGCTTTAGAGAGCAGCTTAGTGTAGGATGGAGGTGAGCTGGAGAGAGGTAGTATGCTCGAACTGTGTGAGCCCATCATAGACGTGATGGCTGCATATGTCACCTAGCTCTTGCATGAAACACACACACAAAGGGGGGGGGGGGGGGGGGGGGGGGGGGGGAGGAAAGAGAGAAACAAACAAACAAAGATGTATTTACGTCTCCAAAAACCCAAAATGGCCTATGTGAAAAAGAAAACTACATCTCCTCAACTTGAGGACAACAATGAAATGAAAACAACCAACTATGGCTACTGCAAGTATAGGCTACCATCATGTACAAAATGATCTCTTGATGATCCTTCAACTAACCTGTAGGAGCCCAACCTAATCAATATGATTCTATCATGGGATGGTCCAAGACATTAAGTCCACTAAGGGAAGGTGCTCATCCTTGATGGTGAGCAATGATGGGTCGGTTTTGCTAGAGGTAAGGATGTCAAGCATGCTGACAAGGTGGTAGGCACTATGCTGTATGGAGTGTGGCTGTTTGGTCTGTCGTGGCCCCTCTTAATGCATGGATGGTATGGTGGAGCTACTATAGTGGTAGCATTTGCGATAGTAGCATGTAGAAAGCTATCTCTAGAGCTAGTACTCAAAAACCCTAGGGCAAGAACCCCATGGCTTGCTAACTCTACCTTTATTTTTATCTTGCTCCTCAAAAACTTCTCTCTAAATGCTCGAATCTCCAACAATAATAGACCTAGGTTTCTCTAGTTCTCATACTCCATCACCCAACGGAGAGGCCCAAACCCCTCTTAGAAAGGGCAATGAAATCGCCCTCTAATCTCATAATATACACAAAGAGAGAGAGAGAGAAAACAACATCTGAACGAAAACCAACGTCACCTATCATGGAACATGCACTATGCAGCATGTGAAAGTATACAAATATATAGTCACATGGACCAAAGCACTATCCCTAAAAGTGAATGAGAACTACTAAGCAAACAAACACCAAGGCTACTAGTGAGTTTCTCTCCAAGCCTAAAGGAGGCTAGGATACACCAATGTCCACTCTACATACCCATGTGGATCCAACTTGCACGTGTGATATGATACAAGCCATACAAGCATGACATAAGCATGGGAATGGACATCACTTGCACATCTCAATCATAGAGCCAATGCATGCTCTTCCTTGAGCTTGGAACCAGTAACTCTCGAATGCCACGTAGGTCCAACTTGCGCATGTGAGATGATGCAATCCATACAAGTATATGATAGAAGCATAGAGGAATGGACACCAACTGCAGGTCTCAATCATAGACCCAATATGTACTCTTCCTTGAGCTTGGAACCAGTGGCACGACATGCTAAGCTCCCATAGGGTCCCATCAAAGGACTTGTGTACCATACCACCAGCCCACACAATCTCAATGCATTAGTGAGACTACCTCAGGGCCTCAAGTCCAAGCGTGGTCATGACTTGAGATGTGGCCCAAGGACCTCTAAGTCCTCTTTACAGCTCTAGCCTTTGGATTTGTTCACACATGGTGACCCAAGGCCAATGCTATGAGTGCCCATCTAAGATGTCTAGGGACGTAACACTTTTCCCTTACAAATGACTGTAGTCATCAGCAACATCCTAATAAATGAATTCAACAAAGCAATTCTATAAGTGATTGAACCGATGCACAGCTGGCTTGTGTCTTCAGGTGATTCTTCCATGGTTTCTAAGTATTCAAGATAAAAGATCTGACAGAATCGTTGTTAAGAGCCAATTCAAGTTACCTGAAATATTGTCTTCCAATTGTGGGACTTCCTCAACTAACGATGTGCTTGCCCTGTCTGGAGTGCTCTTTTCAATGTATAACATGGAATGACGATTAACATATGCAAAAGTAAATCCAACTGGTTATATAAACCACTTCTCTTCTTGATAATTTGGAATAGTCTACAATACCTCAAAGATGATTTGTAAGAGTTGTACATGCAGAATATGTCAGAGACCTTCAAAACCTTTATGTAATCAACATGTGCTCTTAGAGCTCTTCAATGGTATCATATGGATTCAGGGTTTGTGATCCAGAGCACTTTAATTGGGTTTCTCATGGAACCTCCGTGAGATATCTGTGAAGCCATGTGAGGACACATTACTAGAGAGCAGCTATTGGCCCTTCACTGTTTAAGTGGCAAACCGAAGCTTCTTTACTAGAGATTCTGCAAAACACTCCCCAGCAGGAAGTAGAGGTGGCCATCCAAGTTTCTTTAACAACCATCTAACACTTCATTTCTTGTTGGGCCTTCTCTCAATCTTGAGTTTGGCCACCAGGTGAAGCTCTCATCCGGAGCTTCATCTGGTCAAGAGGAGATGGTACCCCAACTAGACTGAAGGTATCCAAGTTTCAAAGGCAAGCTTGGAATCATTGACCCAGACTGCAAAGTGCTAGTCGTCAAGCTGAGAGCTTGTCTTCCAAGTGAGGACCCTGGAAGAAGCTCCTGTAAGAGGTATAAGGAGATGGGTGGTCCTTAGCAACTGAGCATCAGATGGATCTTTTACCAGACCAGAGCCAGAGATACAGGCACATGAGAGGTCGAGGCAGCCCCTTCTCTTCAACAATTAGGTTACTTCTCAGATTGGGCACATATTAGTTTAGAAACCATACATTCCTACAGCACCTTTTCTTCAGAGATTAGCTGATTCAACATCATACTCATCGTTTCCCCACACTGTTCTTTATTCAGCTCAGATATTTAAGGAAAATATGACCCACACCTTGCAACAGGCATCAAATTTTCACTTACATTTAACACACACTTAACAACCATATTTTAGATACACATCAGAGCATTGAACAGTTAGATTTTACATAGGTTCCTAAAAGAGAGAGGCATTACCTCTTTCTGTTTGCTGGCAGCAGGGAAAAGGTGTGAAACCCCATAATCCCGCAGCTCTACCTGCTATCAGTGCAATGACGCCTAAAGAAACCCACTCATTGTCCAGGACAAAATAAAACAAAAACACCTGAAATTTTCCAACCTCTTTCAACAAAAACTCTCTTAATGCTTGTCTTGAGCAAATGGCTTCTGCTTTTTCAACACTGGCCCCTCTATCAATATAATCCAGAGCTTTACGAGCTGCCTGTATAACAATGTTTGAAGCACATTAGTATGTTAAAAGTAAATGGAGACCCTTGGTTTGCATGACAAAGATTCTTACAGATGCGACAGCCCAAAGCTTATCAATTGCAGGAAAAGGTCCAGAAGAATAAGTGTGCTCTGTTTTCAACTGACGGTCACCATAAACATCATAATTGGCAGCCTCCATAATGTTCTGAATCCTGCACATCATATTTGCAATACAATGTTGAATATAGTTTATAGTTCATCTCATCAGAATTCACCATTCTGTAATGATACCTTTCAAAAGAAGAACTGTTTTCTGGCAAAAACCGAATATATGAATCCTGATTATGTTATCCTCATATGTGTGTGCAGGAGTCTCAACCAACACACAGATTCATGTATTGGTAACCAGCTGAGTCAATAGATAGAAGAATGTTGTTGCAAAAAAAAAAAAGTTATATGAGCTCCATGATGTGACCATGCAGAATTTCATGTGCCATTTGAGCAGCTAAGTATCTTCTACCCATGAGTAGCAACCCAACTGTCTCAAGGCTAGAACAGATTTTATTTGAATAAATTTAACAAACAGTGTTATTGTCAAACAACTGTTCATGCCTGCAAAAATAGACTTGCAGGTAAGGGTGCGAAGAGAGAAAGTACACAGATGATTAACATTATAAATATATAGCAAACAAAAACAAGATGATAATCTAAGCTCTTGGGACATTTAAGTGAAATTTTCACTCTCTTGTAATACTTGATAAATTGATGGTGCAATCAAAGCTAGATAAAATACAATAGAGGCATTGTTCAGGACATCAGGGAGAAACCCAAAAAGCCAAATCATCTCTGAACCAACGGCTCACAGAAGGAAAACGTTCCGTGTGAATAGCCAATCTAGTGGTCTATAATTCCAGACTATATGCCACTGTAGGTGAAAGGTGATAGAATCCTATGTGCCAAGCTGCTCGAGGTGGCCTTGCAACCTCTCCCATCATCCATAGAGGGTATGGTATGAATGAGATCCACCATCCCTAGGAAAGTCTTTGCTATGAATGACTCCTATGTCTCAACAGCATGAAAGTATCTTGCTTTTAGATGTACCAAAAAATAATACGAGCAACCAGCTCCCACCTGTGTGTGTCCCAAAGTCTACTCTGTGAAGAGACGTCTACTGTAACCTAAATAGTCAGTCCAGAAACAGGGAAAGTTTGATTCCCCTGAATATCCCCATATTTAGATGCTGGACAAAGGAGACACAGAAACACTACTGAGGGGACTGCTTCAAAGCTCAAGAGATAGAGGGCACACAAAGGGTCTGCCTCAAAACTCAAGAGATAGAGGCACACAAAGGGACTGCCTCAAATCCCCGATGGTCTAGCAGAGAGCTCTCAGATTGGTCTTTCATGAGTCATTCCAAAGCTGAGACTATGATCATGACTTGGGGGCAACAGCTTGGGTCAACAGCCTCAGTCACCAATGGAGTCCCTCTGACTACAATCCTGTTTGTGTAGATCTTCCAAAACATTCCCCTGACCCCTTTACAATAAAGCTCAAGCACTCATTCTATGAAGTCACTTCGATCATGGCCCTTCTAGCTTACCTACACTGTTGAGCTTGGATCTATCAGATAGTTTTTTTTTTTTAATTCAAATATGTAATCCTACCTTTGCCTGCTCAAAGAGAATAAGACTACGAGCATGGTACACATTACAATTAAGGTCAAATTATAGATTTTGAAATAAATTATTTGTTACATAGCATAGGTTTTGATTTTGTCATTTGAAGTTTCAAATCTTTTTTTGGTGGTTTATTCACTATTATATCTATCTGATATGTACATAATTGTATCTATAGCAATCAACAGAGATTGCATTTTACAATAAGCAAAGCTTTTCGTGCAAAACAAGCCAAAAAGAAGTCATTGAGTTGGCTTACTATGATAAAGGTATGCTCCTGCTGCAAAAAGTTTGATAGACCAATTCGTCAAAAGAAACTCCAACAATGTCAGTTCCCTTTTTCTATAGTTTTCTAATGTACCCTTCTAAGAAAGTTTCCAGCCCTTTTTTAAGACTTATAAAATGATACAATATTCTTTTTCCATGTGCCACCCGCCACACCTGCACAATGTTGTGAATCTCAAGGATGCATTAGTTAAGAATAGCTTGTACAAAAGTTCATCGAGACATTAATCCAAAGTTGTGACAAGATCCTTCCTTGTGTGTGGCCAATTTATCGATCATTAAGGAGAAGGAATCTCCTCAACCTCTTTCCCATAGTCATAGGAACTCCTTGGAGCAAGGATGAAAAAACAAAGTACAAGGCCTTGTTAGCAGTCATGTTTGTCATGCCTTGTCATCTGCTACCTATGAGCCTCAGTCTGAGTCAAACAAGGACTTTAGGAGATCTGAGCTGTCTATCACTTGTTTTGACGAAGGAGGTAACTCACTCTAGAGAACTAAATTTATTGCATTTCAGTGCATTTTCTCCTCCAATCGGGATTTTATGTGCATTTCCCGGGTAGTTTCTGCATTCTTTAGCCTGCCTCACCTGCATGACATTGTTAACCCTTTCCAAGATTTTTCTAAGCATTTTTGGCATTGTTACCAGCATTAAATGCTTGTCGACCATATTTTTGGCCCCACATTTCAAGTCAGCCAGTTTTTGGGATATTTGGCTACTTATAGTCATTCCCCACTTGGCAATCATATATATTATCATCTTCCCTCCTTCCTTGGTCAGTTCACTCTCTAACTCGTCGTCTTTGGTGTTGTCATCATCATTAGCCTGATGCCCTCACTGATGTTGTGGGCTGCGTGCAAGGACTGATCGGCAGGTTTCTTTTCTTCCAGATTGTCTCTCTCTTCCTCTGTGTTCGGGTTCCTTCTTCCATTGTGCACTCTCAGATGGTATCATTGTCTAAGAGAGAGACAGAGCTGACTTCTCACGGAGGAGACTAGCCCAAACTGACAGGCAGCCTTGCCACATCAGCGTTTCACAAAAAACGCAGCTTTCTACTTGAAGGTGTCCGCTTTTCTTGTGCCAAGTTCATGTTTTGCTACCCATTTTCTCTCCTGCTAGAGGCGACAAGCTTCCTCAGTAATGCAACAATCTTCTATTGCAAACACAATGTTCCTTGGCCAAGCAACAGCTCTAACCAGTAAAGCACATATTCCTTGTACAAGTGACAATCTATTTCCCCCAAGCGAACCCTCTACATCGACTTTCTTGGGATCCTATAGCCGTTTCCTCTTGTTTCGAGGCTATCTACCACTAAAATGCAGAAATTTTGTGGGTGTTGTGCAGGATATCAAAGATGTCTTATCACCAATTCTTTGCTAACTCAGAGGATGAGGTCTCTCTTCCTTCCTCTGAGAGATGGAGAGACTTTCGTGCTAGTTCACGCGATGATCGAACCTAGCCCATTTGAACAAGATCCCTCTCCTCCCCATTCTCTCTGTATTTCACAAAAGGCCCGTTATGCTGGCCTTCATATGCCATTCATGGAACCCTCTATACAGGTGTTCGTACTCCCCTTATGTAAGGTGTAGTGTATCCTTGATACCTTCAAACTTTGGGAGTTTGTTACCCACCCTATTCCCCGTCAAGTTGACTTTCACCAACCCCTAAAAACGTTTTTTTTTACTTCCATGGGCAAGCTTTGCCAAGTGGCAACCTTCTAATCCAATTTTTAACATTTCCTACCTATTAAATCAATTTTTAAAATATTAATTCCAAAAATTAATTTAATAATTACTATAGTGCTCAAAAATTTGATTTCACAAGCAAATGATTAAATTGGCTAGGCCAATTTGTCTTCTAAAAACCCCTAAGCAGTTACTAGCCCTTAGATCGGTATTAATTAATTAATTAATGCCTAGTCTCTAATATCACCACTGACATTAGAGACCAATAAATTAATTAGGCCAAAATTTAACACCGGATACCACCTAGTACCTATCAAGCATAACTTATTACAACTTTTGCATTTGGCACCAATTGATATCTCGAGGTCCTAGGTCCCACACTGTGAAATAGTTGACTTGCATCTCACATGTGCAAGTGACATTAGCACATTTGATTAGTTTTTAAACAAATGCTAAGAAAAGCAATAAAATTTCATGTTTAGGGTCATCGACGCTATCAAACAGTCATGTTATCAACAAGATTAGAGCATCTCAAAAGTTCACGTCCTTGTAACATGTGACCATCCTACAATTGCATTTACAAGTTCTTGTTGCCACCCTTCGCTCCAAGCATCATTTGTGTTGTCGCCTCTATCTTCTAACTATCTGGTGATCAACGTTTGGTGTTTTTCTCATCCTTCGCAGTCCAACTGGTGGTCACATCATTTGGGATTCATCTCCACTAGACGTCACTCTCTAACACTCCATCGCTCTACCGTCAAGCATGCTATACACTCTTACATTCATATACAACATTCATTTACTTCAGAGTTTTTAATACTTGTCTTTGTGTTTGAGTTTTGTGTTTTGCACTTTGCATTTAGAGATTGTCATTGTCTGAATCTTTGTATATCACTCTTAGTCGTACGTACTATGTTTCCTTAGTGCAAATCCTAGCATATCTTCACATGGTATCAGAGTTGGTAGCTCTTCTAAAGAGTATCCTGTAGTGATTGTGAAGACTAGTCTTTGTGTGAGACTCAGATGTGACTTAATTCTGACTCGTAATGTCTCAGGTACCTTTTTCTGAGAATCCTATGATGCATAATCAAGCTTCTCCATCATTGGAGGCTCTACGAAGGCATTATGGTATCAAGAAGGGGATAGACACACCTTCACCTTTATCATCTTCTTCTTCACATTTGGTCAACTTACAGATGAGAAGTTTGAGGAGTATGTGCATATCATGTACAGTCAGGTTTACAGCCATCCAATGAATACTACTACTCTATCTGTACCAATTGGTGAGACTGACCATCTCTCTTATCTTGAACGGACTACGACATTCGACACGTCTCACAATCCATCTCCTCCATCATTGCCAGGCCTTATGTCCAATTCGTATAACCCTTTTGAGTCATTTGAGCCAAAACCCTCTCATGTTTCTTCTTTTGTTATGCACGATCCGAATGATTTTCAATATGTTAACTTTAATAGAGTAGACTCTTGAAGCAGATACCCTTCATCATATATATCTTTATCATCTATTTCATTTAAGCAAGTAAACCACACATCCTAGCTCCCTTCTGTTGAGCTAAAATATGCATTACTTGCTGATTAGCCTCTTCAACAGCCCCAAAACACACTAAAAATGCTCTTTTAGAGTAAAACCCTAAAACAGGGAGCGGTTCGAGAGAGTTCAGTGGAAACCCTAAAAACGGGGAGCGATTTGAAAAAGTTTAGTGGAAACCCTAATTTTTGGGGTGCCCTTCCACATCTATAAATAGACAAGCTGCCCCCATTTAGCTATCATCCTTGTTTTGCAAGTTACACCGGCCCACACACCCTCTACTGCTGTTGGCGCCCAATTTCCAGCCTGCAGCCAGCCTCCATCTGCTGTCCAGTCATCATCGACTACCACATCATCTTTAGTCTGTCCATTGCTGTAGGCGACAGCTCTCAGCTGCTGGCGATTGCTCCAAACTGTCCCAGACTGCTGTTCAGCCTGCTACCCATCATCTCCAGGGTCAGTCAACCTGCGTTTTCAGCATTACAGGCCCTGACACTCTCAGATACCGTTTCAACTTGCTGTTTACAGCAAACTGGGCGACCAGCCTGCTGCCATTCACTATTCAGCACTCCTACACTCCGACTGGTGGTCACAGACTTCCCCGTCTTCGGTGGATGTCACACTTCAACATTGCTCTGCCCTTGAGCACATTGTACACTCTTACATTCATTTACAGCATTCATTCACTTCATAGTTGTATTCTCTCTCTCCCTTCTTCTGTTTGTGTTTGAGTTTTTGTGTTTGAGTTTTGAGTTTTGTGTTTAGGGTTTGAGTTTTGCCCTCTGCATCTGTGTCTGTGTCTTTGTGTTTCTATCGTGGTCGTACACTTTGTGTGTCCTCAGCACAAACCCTAGCACTCTTCTTAACACCTTCCATCCCACCACTATCTTCTCCACATTCCGATCTACTTATGTCTTCATTCCAAAACCTTGGATTACACTCCATTTCTACTCACACCACACTAGGGATTGGATCTTCCATCTCAACTTCTAGCACTTTCTCATTCCCCATCCTATCTTCCACCTACCCCCACTTTACTACATCCTTACACTCTAGGATGGCTACAATGGGCATCGCCCTCACTATCCTTTAAGACTCACAACCTCGCCATATGACCTTTTAGACATAGGGATTTCCATCCTCTACTTATAAATTATCATCATACATCCCTTGGGTCACTCCTACACACGGATTCCATCCTTTGCTCCACATGTCTATATCCCTCCACCCTAGGCTTATCATGTGGTTACCATGCCTATACCCACTCCGCCCATTTCCATATTTGGACCCATTGTGCACACTTCTCATCTATATGGTAAGCACTTCAGGATTCCTTCCCAAGAGTACTTCACTTTTTCACCCTGCCCCATTATACACCTTCTCTATCTCCTACCACAACCACTCCTGTTGCAATAGCCAAGAATGCCTTCACAGATGCAACTCGTTTTAATGGGTTGAATTTCACCACTTAGTCCAGCTTCGTGCAACAAGTGCTTGAATCTCAAGGACTTTGGGCCCTCATTGTTAGCACCAACCCTCGATTAGCTCACCCTGATCACAACTATCAATGGACTTTGGGCCCTCATCCTTAATACCAGCCCTCGATTAGCTCACGCTGATCACAACTATCAATGGAGAACCCGCAATGCCACAGCCAATGTTGAGTAAATGCACGGGTTGTTTCCTAAGTTCCACTCTCAGTTATAGCATTTTTCTCTCGCATCCAAGTGTCGGAGTCCTCTCATTGACTACTATGCGGGACAAGATCGCACTCGATGTATCAATCTCGATTTTGAGCTTCAAGAGTTTTCCATTAAGAAAGGGGATAATCTGAAAGTCAAGTTCACCGAATATCGGCAAGTACTCCCGAAGTTTGACTCCCTGAAGTCAAACAACGATAAGCTCGCATTCTTCTTAAACAAGTTACCCAACAAATACCTCAATTTTATCTAGAATGTTATCTCACTACCTAAATTGCTGACCTTCTACGAGTTTGAGTGCGAGTTCTTGCAATATGCAAGGTTGCACGATCAAGTCCACAAGAAGACCTTCGCACATCCAATCAAAGAGGCAAGGGTTGGTTGCCTCTTCTTCGGAATAGAAAACCAACAATGGCAAAAACTCGCAAGATGCGAAAGCAAGCCAAAAAAAGGATAACACCTCTTTCTCTAATGACGAAACCAAAGAAACACAACCCCTTTCATAGTAGATTCCTAAGAAAAATAGGTTTTGCACACATTGCTAGAGGTTAGGCCATGTAGAGAGGAGTGTCATATCAAGGCCCAAGGTCTTTCAACTAGAATACCACAATAGACCGCTACAACTGCCTCTACTCCAGTTGGCCAATCCAGTGGGACTACATCGCTTCCTGCTACACCATATATTCCATCTGCCCATTGGACATATGGCACACGGACAACCTCAACAACCTATATCCTTCACTACTCCTAAGCCTTAGCTAATTGGTCTACTAGTGGCTCACCTATTCCACTTTAGGCATCCATTTCTAGGGTATCCACTACACCTTCTAGAACCACTTCCCAACCTCGATATATGCAATGGTGGCCACACACTTGGTCTTTTCCTTTTTAGACTTCCACTGCATACATACATATTCATTGCATTGCACTTAGCTTTTCTTCTTCTTTTTTTCAGTTTTGTTTTTTGAAGCATATTACTACTCACCTCTATGTTTGTAGATTTTGATCTCTTTTGCAAGGTTTTGTATTTCAATGTAGAGTTCATGCAAGTTTGCACTAGTCCTTCCTGAGCTAGAGACAAGAGTTGCACGTTGTTCCTTTCATAGTTCCATCTACTAGGAGTTTTGCTCTTCAACTAGTCTGGAGACTTCCCCTCCCCTAGCGGATCGTACAACATTTCTCTTAATACTATCATAGCGATGTTCTCTATCCTTGCTCTTCCAATAGGGATGCTTCATCATCTTCATCCATATGGTTCTCAGCACCATACAAACGCTGACATCATTAAGCTCCTCTTCCTTTTCTTTGCTCGAGGTGCCAAGGCTAGCAACATCTATCCCTTGCTTGTATTTAGGTCTATAGACCATGTTTTGACTATGGCTGGTATACCAAATGTCCCTTTATGGCATCGTCGCCTTTGACACATGTCCTTCAAGGAAATGAAAGTGCTTACTCATTTGCAATATCTTCTACCTCTTGATTACAAATGTTTTGATCCTTGTGATCATTGTCTTTAAGGAAGGCAAACACACAATTCTGAAGAAATACTGCACTAATTAAAAAAGAATATTGAATACAATGATAAGGACTGGTCAATCCCTACACACAATCATAAGCATCAATGAGGGCACCAAATCAGGTTGAGATAATGATGGCAGCACCAAAGTCGGAGAGTATTGGAGACAGAGGGTGCACTAATTAAAAAAGAATATTGAATACAATGATAAGGACTGGTCAGTCCCTACACACAATCATAAGTATCAGTGAGTGTAAACGCCCCAAACAACGTAGTATGCTTAACAATTATGATATTCGCTTGTTTTCGACATTTAATATAAAAGAGAATGAACACTTAAAGCTAAAAATAAAAATAACTGACAAAATTACAATCATCAAAATGTAAAAGTAATGGAGACAAGATTGAGGGTTGAAGATGGGCAACCCCCCCCCCCCGAAGAAATGTATTTCTGCTCAACCCAAGTCCCTTAGGGAAGAGCTCAGTTACAATCAACTTGAGAGTGAGAAGAAGTAATTCTCACTCTCACAAGATCATGCAAAGATGTACAAACACACATGCATTATCTATTATGCAATGATAAGAACTGATTTCTTTACAGTATGAGAGAAGAAAAAGGGGAATTCAGCCTTTCTCCATCGTTGATCAACAGTACATGGATAGGGCTTTCTTCTTGTAGCTAAAATGGAAGAAAGAGCTCAAGAAGGAGGTGCTGTAATGAATTTACAGGCTTGCTGTCTTGTAAAACAGCGGTGATAGAAGAGGGAATATGGAGAAATTTGATAATGGAGAAGTGGGAGATGATGATGGGGATGGATGGGGCCAGTTTTTGGCTATCTGTGGGTGCTGTACATGAGTTTACAACAAAGAAAAATGATGTTGAATGAAGAAAAACGAGCTCTTATTTATAGGAGAGGGGAGAGCTAGTACAAAAGGGGAAAGTGGAGTAGCACAAGACAAGTGTCCAACCACATGTCATGAGATGTGACAAGTGGTGGGACACTTGGAAACTTGTGTGACAAGTGTCTGGACACTTGTCTCTTCTCTATGGCCTTCCTTTTTGGGTTGAATACTGTCAAGAATAGAAACAACCAAATTTAGTAAGCACAGTCAGAGTACAGAACTTACTATTTTTAGAATGACATCCCTATTTTTTAGGACTAGCATTTTTAGGCTAATTCGAGGCTCCTAAATTTTAGGTCCCCAATTTTAGGGACCTCCTAAAATTTAGGGACCCCCCCAATATGGGTGTCATATGAAAGCTTTTTCCGTGTACATCGCAAAAATGGTATCCGAATCTTCATGTGACTTTCCTATGCAAAGAAATGTGCATTTCAAGCTTTCAGCCCACACATACACATTATACAAGCATTTCATGATCATGCCATCTTGTTGATTGTAACTATTTGTTCTGGTGGATCTAGCCCACACTTCAAGGTATCAATCCTTTCTGTGTGCGAGTCTAACCCTGATATGCGTGAGTTCTAGTCACAAGCGCCCAATTGGGTCATATAGGTGGAAGTGTGAACTATCTTTTCTCTAACCCACCGCGTGGGTCCACCATAACCTGTGACCACTCATCAGTGACCAGCTCCAATGCACTTTTCTTTATATCTAATTAGTGCAAAGGAAATAAATTTAATAAATCATTATATAGACAAATTAATGAAAAAGGATACAAATTCTGTTTCTATAGAGTTGTGACAGCCCTCTGGCTTTTATTCAGCTGTCCTCAGCTGAAAAGCTTCTTGATATTGCTGTAGAATATTTGGGTAATCCTTCATGAATTTTTCATCTACCCATTGTGCATCTGTTGTGGGTAGATTCTTGAATTTTAGTAAGAATTTTCGTGTCACAAGGCCACTTCTCGTGGTTCGATCCTTGAGAAACAAAATCTTTTTAGGTTCCAAGAGTTGCTCTGTCTCTTCAACTTCTGGGGGATCTTCAGTAATGGGTTCCTTTGGTTCTGGTCCTATGTAAGGTTTTAGCAAACTTACATGAAAAGCATTGTGTATTTTCCAATGAGCAGGAAGCTCAAGTCGATAAGAAACTTCATTTATTTTCTCAATCACTTTGAAGAGTCCAAAGTATCTACTGGAGAGCTTTGGAAAAGATGAATTTTGACCAGAACCTTGTTTGAGCCTGCTTTTATCAAACTTTAGCAAGACATATTGACCTTTTTCAAAAGCCAAAGGTCTTCTTCGTTTATCTGCTTGCTTCTTTTGTCGCTCTTGGGCAACTTTGATAGTGGCTCAAACTTCATCCATTGCGGTTTTTAAATCTGAAGCAAACTCATCAGCAGCAAAAATCTTATCTTTAGTGCGAATAATTGGAGGAGGAATCACTTTACCCTGTACTATTTCATTTGGAGCTTTTCCTGTGGATGAGTGCACTGTATTGTTGTAAGCAAACTCCAATAATGGAAGATATTTCTCCCATTGTGACTTATGTTCACTAACATAAGCTTTCAACATATCCAAAAGAGTGAGATTCATCACCTCTGTTTGGCCGTCAGTGTGAGGATGAAAAACTGAGGAGAACTTTAAAGTGGTTCCCAAATTCTCAAATAAAGCATCCCAAAAGTTACTTGTGAATTTGGAGTCTCTATCTGAAATGATCTCAGAAGGCATACCATGTAATCTGAAGATATGTTGAATGAAAAGTCTTGCAGCTTGTGCAGATTTTAACGTTTTATGACATGGAATAAAATGTGATTGTTTGCTGAATCTATCAATTATGACCCAAATCATATCATGACCTTGAGGTGTTCTTGGAATACCTGAGATGAAATCCATTGTGATAGATTCCCATAGATCTTTGGGCACTGGAAGAGGTTGCAACAATCCTGGAATCTTCTGCCTATCATATTTGGATTTTTGGCATACCAGACAAGCCTCAATGAAGTTATGTGTATCTTTTCGTAATGTTGGCCAATAAAAGTAGCACTCAATTGCACTTAGAGTGGCTGCCCTCCCTCTATGCCCTGCATAAGGGGGTTCATGACTTTCTTTAAGCATCTTTTGTCGAACAGGAAGAGTAACACAAAGGCGATTGTTCATGAGAAGGTAACCGTCTTTGATGGAATAATCTGGATGAGAACCTCCTTGCTGTAAATTTGACCAAATTGCTGCAAAATCAATATCTTCATCATAAGTATTCTTCATCATTTGAAAATCTTCATGATGAGCCACTGTAATAGTTGCAATGCGAGGCACTCTAGAAAGTGCATCAACAACTACATTTTGTTTCCCTGGAGTGTACATAATTTGAAAATGAAACATAGACAAGAAATTTTCCCATCTTGCATGTTTCTCCTGCAAATGCTTTTAAGTCTTGAAATACTTTAAGCTTTGATGATCGGTTTTAATAAGGAATTCATTGCCTAAAAGATAATGTTTTCATATCTTTAAAGTATGAACCACTGCTAAGAGCTCTTTTTCATAAATGTCATACCTTTTCTCCACATCATTTAGACAACAGCTTTCAAAGGCTACGGCATGGCCTTCTTGATTTAGCACTGCACCAATACAATCACCGCAAGCATCTGCTTCCACCACAAATGGTTTTACCAGATCTGGAATGATAAGAACAGGTCCAGAAGTAAGAGCTGTTTTCAGCCTTGTGAAGGCTGCCTTCTCTTTTTAAATTCCATTGGAAAGAGATCTTCTTCTTTGTAAGGTCATGAAGTGGAAAAGCCATATGTGCAAAATGCTTGATGAAGTGGCGGTAATAAGAACATAAGCCAAGAAACAATCGCACCTCATGTACATCACGAAGATGAGGCCATTCTTGGATTATCCTGATCTTTTCAGGATCCATCTGAATCCCTTCAGAAGAGATGACATGCCCAAGGTAATTTATTTTATGCATGAAAAATTCACTCTTTTTACCATTTACCAAGAGTTGATTTTGTTGTAGTAATTGTAGAACAATTTCCAAGTGTTGATGATGATCCTCTTCATTCTTGCTAAAGACAAGAATATCATCAAAGAAAGTACCGACATATTGCGCTCCATCATTTGATTAAAGGTGGCTGGTGCATTGGTTAATCCGAAATGAACCACCAAGAATTCATAAAGACCGTATGAAGTGCGGAAAGCAGTTTTGTGTACATCTTGTGGTATTACCCTAATTTGATGATAACCACTCTTTAAATCAATGCGGCTGAAAACCTTTGAGCCTCCTAGACGATCCAAAATGTCGTCAATTCTGGGAATAGGAAACCGATTCTTCACAGTGATTTTGTTGAGGGCTCGATAATCAATGCACATCCTAAATGTGCC
This sequence comes from Lygodium microphyllum, assembly GCF_053477565.2. Classification (NCBI taxonomy): domain Eukaryota; kingdom Viridiplantae; phylum Streptophyta; class Polypodiopsida; order Schizaeales; family Lygodiaceae; genus Lygodium; species Lygodium microphyllum. The sequence goes on along the minus strand of NC_141135.1, from coordinate 46,035,769 downwards.
ATCTTTCTTTTGAACAAGAAGAACCGGTGAACAAAATGATAAGCTACTTGGCCTAATTAGCCCACGGTTGAGTAGGTCTTCGACTTGCTTTCTGATTTCTTCTTGTTGAGGACGGCTCACACGGTATGGTGCTATATTAGGAGGAGAACTGCCCGGAATAATATCAATATGATGGTCTTCTGGCCTTTCTGGGGGAAGCTGATAAGGAAGATCTTCCGAAAAACAATCTTTATACTTTTCCAAGAGCTGAAGTCGCTCTTCGTTTTCAGCATTCATATTATCTTTTACATCAGTGACATAAAGCAGACAACATTGAACACAATCCTTAATTGCTCTAGAGACTTGCATATAGCTTACCATAGGTATGGTGTCTCCAGAAACTCCAGCTTGGATCTCGTACTTCTTGCCTTTGTTGGTGAGTTCTACCTTCTTTTTCTGAGAGAAGATGGTTGAATCTACTCTATGATTCCAGGGCATGCCAAGAATCACATCGCAACCATCAAGGTCTCCGATACAGAAGGTATCTTTGTCACTGTACCCTTGAATTTGAAACTTGAGCTTGCCAATGTAGGGTATCACAGTCTTCACTGTGTCACCTTCATCAGCATTTACAGCTTGGCGAACTTCTGCCGGAGTGTCCATCTCTTCATTCTTTAATCCAAGCTCTTTAGCTAATTGCAAGGAAATGATATTTTCATTCGCCCCAAGATCTATCAAGAATAGTGCTTGCTTACCTTGCAACTGTCCCCAAGCTTTTAATAATTTGCGCGTCTCTGGAGTGTGAGTTGTGTTTGCAACTACATCACTGATAGCATTGATTTTCACTGGCGACTTAGGCTTGTTGTCAGAAACCTTGCTTTGTCCTTTGTTTGGACATTGCTTCGCTATGTGGCCTGTTTGTCCACATTTAAAGCACTTCCCTTCTTTCATGAAGCGTTGCTTTTCTTCTTCGGAAAATTGCTTTGCTTGTGGGTATAGATTGGAGCGAAATTGAGGAGCATTAGGAGGTGCATAGGGCTTCATCTTCTTTTGATTTGATGGCTGCTTTTGCCACTGTTTTTGTCCTTCATTTGGGGCTGAATACTCCTCATCATCAGCTACTCTCTTCTTATCATTCTTTTGGAATGATTTGTTGCCATTGTGCTCCATTTCCCATGTCTCAGCATGGTCAATGAGTTCCCTGAGACTAGAACAATGATAATGATTAAGAGCAGTACGAAGTTTAAAATGCAAACCTCCTTGAAACTTCCTAAGCTTTTCCGAACTGCTAATCTTCTTGAAATGTTGGACCTGTAACTCCCAAAATCTCTTGGTATAGTCACCAAGTGACTCATTTTTCCTTTGCCAAAGCCGATCCCATTTCATTTTTACATCTCTTTTGAAATGAACAGGAAGAAATTGGCTTTGTATCAGGTGAACAAAGGACCGCCATGATTTTGGGGCAGCATGATCATATTCCAACCCCGTCCACCAAGTATGGGCTAAGTCGGTTAAATGTAAAGCCGCAAACTTAATCTTTTCTTTTTCTTTATACTTGTCACGACCATACAAAATTTGAAATTGACGAATAAACTTCAGAAGAAGATCAGGATTTCGAGAACCATCATACATACTGAACTTGATCTTCTTTTCAAGTTGAGATAGTGACTTAGTCTTCTTCTTCTTCTTATGCCTTCGTCCATACTCGGAACTTGAGGTTGAAGATGATAAAGTGCTTGATGGGGATGAAGATGGAGACGAGGGTGAAGAATGTCGACGCCTTTGACGATGATGAGGTCTTCCACGAGAAGGATGTGACTCTTCATTACTAGAAGAGGATCCATCAGAATAGGCGCCAGATGACTTTGAAGAAGAGGATGAGCTTCGACGCGATCTCTTTATTTGTCTTGAAGTAGAATGGGACTGCCTCTTAGAAGTAGTTGGACTTCTTGATCGGCTTATTTCATTGGTATGGCTTTGTCTCCTTGAAGTAGATGGGCTTCTTTCCTTGAATTCTTTGGGATTCTCAACTTTTTCTAGTTTGAGAAGTTGCTCACGAATTTGCTGATTCTCCTCTCTAAGACTTTGAATGGCTTGAAGGATAGCACTCGATTGATCCATTGAGACTAAAGAAAAAAAAATATGCTCAAGCACTCAATGCAAGGGCTGGAAACAAACAAACTTATACTTGTAAGCACTATCAGTGTTGGGAGTGAGGACCGAGCCAAAGCTCTAATACCACTGTAAACGCCCCGAACAACATAGTATGCTTAACAATTATGATATTCGCTTGTTTTCGACATTTAATATAAAAGAGAATGAACACTTAAAGCTAAAAATGAAAATTACTCACAAAATTACAGTCATGAAAATGTAAAAGTAATGGAGACAAGATTGAGGGTTGAAGATGGGCAAAACCCCCCCCCCCCCTCCTCCCCCCGAAGGAATGTATTTCTGCTCAACCCAAGTCCCTTAGGGAAGAGCTCAGTTACAATCAACCTGAGAGTGAGAAGAAGTAATTCTCACTCTCACAAGATCATGCAAAGATGTACAAACACACATGCATTATCTATTATGCAATGATAAGAACTGATTTCTTTACAGTATGAGAGAAGAAAAAGGGGAATTCAGCCTTTCTCCATCGTTGATCAACAGTACATGGATAGGGCTTTCTTCTTGTAGCTAAAATGGAAGAAAGAGCTCAAGAAGGAGGTGCTGTAATGATTTTACATGCTTGCTGTCTTGTAAAACAGCAGTGATAGAAGAGGGAATATGGAGAAATTTGATAATGGAGAAGTGGGAGATGATGATGGGGATGGATGGGGCCAGTTTTTGGCTATCTGTGGGTGCTGTACATGAGTTTACAACAAAGAAAAATGATGTTGAATGAAGAAAAACGAGCTCTTATTTATAGGAGAGGGGAGAGCTAGTACAAAAGGGGAAAGTGGAGTAGCACAAGACAAGTGTCCAACCACATGTCATGAGATGTGACAAGTGGTGGGACACTTGGAAACTTGTGTGACAAGTGTCTGGACACTTGTCTCTTCTCTATGGCCTTCCTTTTTGGGTTGAATACTGTCAAAAATAGAAACAACCAAATTTAGTAAGCACAGTCAGAGTACAGAGCTTACTATTTTTAGAATGACATCCCTATTTTTTAGGACTAGCATTTTTAGGCTAATTCGAGGCTCCTAAATTTTAGGGACCTCCTAAAATTTAGGGATCTCCTAAAAATTAGGGACCCCCCCAATATGGGTGTCATATGAAAGCTTTTTCCCTGTACATCGCAAAAATGGTATCCGAATCTTCATGTGACTTTCCTATGCAAAGAAATGTGCATTTCAAGCTTTCAGCCCACACATACACATTATACAAGCATTTCATGATCATGCCATCTTGTTGATTGTAACCGTTTGTTCTGGTGGATCTAGCCCACACTTCAAGGTATCAATCCTTTCTGTGTGCGAGTCTAACCCTGATATGCGTGAGTTCTAGTCTAACCCTGATATGCGTGAGTTCTAGTCACAGGCGCCCAATCGGGTCATATAGGTGGAAGTGTGAACTATCTTTTCTCTAATCCACCGCGTGGGTCTACCATAACCTGTGACCACTCATCAGTGGCCAGCTCCAATGCACTTTTCTTTATATCTAATTAGTGCAAAGGAAATAAATTTAATAAATCATTATATAGACAAATTAATGAAAAAGGATACAAATTCTGTTTCTATAGAGTTGTGACAGTGAGGGCATCAAATGAGGTTGAGATGATGATGGCAGTACCAAAGTCGGAGAGTATTGGAGACAGAGAGTGCAAAAGTCTGCAAAAGACTAGTGAACTACCATGAGAAGGAGTCCAACTATATATTAGGCACCTCCACCAAAGTTGGCCAACTGTACATATGAGTATGCCCTAAATTTACTAACCAACTACACCAAGTAATGATGCAGTTGCATTACTGCATAGAAAAATTGGAAAAATGATGAGAAGATATCCCAGGCAGTTGTGGGGCAGAAAGGCAATGGCATGGGGTGTCCACCACCAAACCAAGAGAATGCACAAGAAATGTGCCTAAAACCAAAGACATGCACTCTAGAATGCTAGAGCTTCCATGTCTTTGTCACACTTTGACAAGAGCTCACAACTAGGAGATGACGGACTAACATAACTAACATAGACAACCTGAAACCCAGTTTCGGTGGAGGTGACTATATATAGTTGCACTCCTTCACTTGGCAATTCACTTGTCTTTTGCAAGCTTTTGCACTCTCCTTCTCAAACACTCTCCGAGTTTGGTCCTACTAGCATTATCTCAACCTGATCTAGTGCTCTAACGAATGCTTAGGGATGCGTAAAAGGATTGATCACTCCTCATCATTGTATTCAACATTCTTCTTCAGTCAATGTAATATTTCTTCCTTGTTCTTTTGCTTTCCCTCTCTCTCTTTATGTTCATGTTCCTTCTTCCGTTGCACACTCTCACATGGTATCATCACCTAAGTGAGAGCAAAGAGTGACGATTTCTTGCAAAGGAGCATTCTTAGCCATAAATCGCAGCCATCCATCATTGCATTTGCTGCAAACACAACCATCTTAGGACGAGGTGATATCATCTAGGTGGACTTCATGAGCATTTTGTGCAACACAACCCCTTTTCCCACCTAGGCAATAGCTTTTGTGGCCAATCCAACCCTTGGCTTGGCAATAATACACTTTGTGTAGGCGACATCCTTCTAGTGGCAAGCGACAATCTCTTGTGTGAAAGCGGCACATTCTCCTAACTGTTTCTTGATTCGTGTCTTATTTCGCAACTTTCTAGGTGACTGCAAATTTGGAAGATATCGTACCAATTTCGGCTTTGATGACTCCGATGATAAGCCTTTGTCTAGCCACTCTTTTGAGCGGAGATGCGATTTTCGAGAGTTTCATCATCGAGAGAAGTCTTTTTGAATCCATCCCTCTTCTGTTCAACTCTCACAGGCGGGCCCATCTCAAGTGAACATGCCTTCCTTGATACCATCCATTCGGGTGCATGTTCTCCCTTCTTTGCCCAAAGAAGACAAGCCATACGATTCCAACTATTCATTAATGCATACTCGACACCTTTGGCCTTTGGGAGCTCATTTCTTCAACTATTCCACATCCCCAAGAGGACCCCACTGATGGGCCCTCCATGAAATATGCAACCTTATGGAATCAACTCAATTCTCGAGCCAGATCCTTTCTCTTTATGAGTTTGTAGGACTCTGTTCTTGTGCATGTTCGCAGTTGAAGACTATAGCAAGTGTAAAGTTTGCATCTTTGTATCCATGTGAGAGTGTGCAATGAAAGAAGGAACATAAACACAAAGAAAGAGAGAGAGAGAGAGAGAGAGAGAGAGAGAGAGAGAGAGAGATAAAGCAGAAGATGAAGGAAGAAATATTACACTAGCTAAAGAAGAATGCTAAATACAATGATGAAAACTAATCAGTCCTTGCATGTAGCCCTAAGCATCAGTGAGGGCACTAGATCGAATTGAGATAATGATGGGAGTTTGATAAATACCATAATAGCCACTCGCCTTGACATAGCATTCATAATGGGAGTTGTGGCATGCTATATGGCTATATCTGGCCGACAACATTGGAACGACATGAAGGGTATCATGAAGTACCTAAAAGGCATTCCAGGTATGTGCATTTAAAATCAGTGTAAAAATGCACATCCTTATCTACTACTAAGCCAGAGTATGTCGCAACTGTTGAGAAATCCTTCACCCATAATCTGCATTTTTGTGTTTCTGCATTTTGCGTTTAGGGTTTGCAGCCCCAAAAAGAGGCGCTATCCTAGACTAACTATGCCTATTTATAGACCACTCTCTCATTCATTCCTTACAACTAATTCATTTAGTCCGTCACCTCTTCTCTCCAGCCTCTCCACTACCCTCACCCCCCTTCAGGAGGACATTGCAGTTCGTGGTTTGTGGCTGTCTTCATCATCTTCCTTGTGCTACGGCACCCTTGTTCCCTTGTATCACATTCACTCCATGATTCAGAACTTCATCATTCCATTCATCAGAGTTTCTTCTCTCCTCTCTTCTCCTCTCCATGTTTACGGAGTTCACTCTATGTTCCTCCCCGCAAACCCTATTGTCTCGCCGGTACATCATCTTTTGAGAGCAACCACCAAGGCTTACAAGGAGACCCTATGGTCAGGCCATCTACCGTCTGTTGACAAATCTTATTATTAGTCTTAATCTTACACTGCATTTGGATTCTATGAGTGCTATTCAGTTGGCCAAGAAACCAGTCTTCTATGCGAAGAAAAAGCACATTGATATGCGCTATCACTTTATTAGAGAGTATAGTGCGGGGGAGTTTCAAAAACGGGGAAAACGGAAACGGAAAAAAACGGAGTTTCAAAGTTTCGGTCAAATTTTGAAAACGAGGAAATGGCATTTCAAAATAAAACACTAAAATAAATACAATATTATGTGGGTATGTAAATATATCAATGCCTACAACAACATGTATCCAAATTTCATACAAAACTTTGAGTCTTCATATCATACGATTGAAATCATGATTCATTACGTATATCATGACTCACAAATAAAAAAGGAGTCAAGACCGAGGACTCAATGGTTGAAACTTAAGACAGCTTAACACAATTAAGACTCAATTTTCAAAACTTAAGGCAACAAAATGAATTATAATTTATGACAACTCATGAATAATCTATGATCTAAAGAGCAATGAAGACTAACATCAAGAACTGTGGAGACTAGCATCAAGAACAATGGAACAAGAATCAAGATGTATAATAAGTGAAATTAAGATAGAATGATGCATGTAACTATGTCATGTGAATAATCTGTGAAAACTCAAGTCTAGTGAGGCTATAAGTATCAACATCAATGAACAACTGACAACTGCAGTCTGGACTCTGCACTGCTAAATTGACTCCTGTATATCACGAGTCATGACTCATGACTCATCCAAACTCTCAAGATCTGTGCACCACTGCCTCCGAGGACCCTAATTGGGAAGTTGATAAAGCAGCCTCACCTCAATCTCAGACTCTGACTCTAACTGTATCTGTGATGCACAACCACGTGTGGCCCTCGCTCTAACCCTTCTCTATGCAAAAGTCTCATACACTGGTGCCAATAGCTCCTCACAGAGCATGGAGTAGATATTTCACTCCTTCTATGGCATCTACCAGATATCATGCACCTTCTCTATATCAATATTATCAACATTCACCTATAAAGGTGGACGAGACAAAGATATATATATGAGAGAAGACTCAACATGTTAAATGTTCATACATATCACAATTTACAATCCAACTTCCAAGCAAATTAGCAATGTCAAGTATCAAGGACTCAAGGTTAAAAAGTTAATTATACATAATACTAATCATTATTAATTTACCTATGAAGGCTCAGGGGATAGAGCGGTCCTCTCAAGAAGCTGGAGATTGCAATGGCAAAACACTAAACGCTCCAACCAGGCAGTTATGAGCTTATTTCTCTTTTTAGTGTAGAAGAGAGCCCATGTGCTCCAATTCTTTCAACAAGCCGTGAACTACAATCTTGCGAGAGAACCCAAATGGCAATGCATTTCTATTCAATTTTAAGAGATTGAGGTTGAGTAATTAGCAATTCCTAATATGTAAGCCGTAAAATCAACATTTGAGTGGGCAATAGATTATTGCCTAGGTTACATAATGCATTAAATAATCAACATTCAAAATATAAAAGTCACTAGTCACATACCAAAGTAAAAGCACAATTGCCGTATTTCTTCCACTAAGAAACAAGGTGAATGTGTGTCTCTCAAAGCCTAGCTATGGGTCAACCAAAATGAAGAGAATAATTATAAAATGCCAACAAATCATCCTCTACTCTCCTCATCATATCTATATCATCCCCTATGAGATACCTCATATACTCCATGAAGCCCTCCTTTAACTCCTCGCTAGTGTATTGCTCCTCGTTGCACTAAAGGGGATCAAAGAAATGTGCAACAGCATGGATTGATTTATGGAACCCTTCAAAGCGAAGGATAATAGATCATAGATAAAATAAGTTAAAAACTTAGAAGTTAGAATAATGATCAATCATCAAGAAGCCATTAATACCAAATAATTACATGTATAAAAGTTAAACAAAAACTTACTTATCTTAGAGCAAAAAGTTGTTATGAAGCAAGGCCTTGCTAATTTTATCCATATACTCATATAGAAGTCCCAAAGTCCTCCCCTCCATATCAGTGATGCGCAATACAGTGTAAATAGAAGTGAGACTTTTCACCAATGCCTCTGTCTCAACCCACCAACTTTCATTTAAAATATTGTGCCTAAAAGCAAGAGCCTTTGAAGACTCTCTCACTCCATGTGAGCCACCCTGTATCAAATTTGGACAACCGTATCAACCTCTCCTATACAATAAACATATAAGAAAATCTAATAGTAGAGGGCTTCAATAGCTCAAGTGTGTTATCGGCTCGAAACATGCTTGTGACAGATGGTCTCTTCTTCACAAATCTTACCATACTTGTTGCCATCTCGAAAATATCATCCACCCAAGATATTTGCCCAATATCTTCAATAAGCAAGTCAAGGCAATGAAAAGCACATGGAGTCCATACTATGCTAGGAAACTCCTCCTCAAGCATATATTTCATAGACACATAATTGCTTTCATTATTTGTCACCACCTGCATCACATTTTGGACTCCTACATCCATGATGACCTGTTGCATGTGCTCCCAAATGAAAGCTCCTGTGATGGTAAAACCTAAGGCAAAGGCATCAATGGCTTTAATGAACATCTTATCTTTACATGAAGACACCAAAACATTTTAAACATTCCTTCGACGCATATCTGACCATCCATCGCATAATATTCTGCATTCATATTTCACCCATGTCTCCTTCAAAGGCTCCAATTGAGCCTCTATGGATGCTTTCTTCCTTCGAAGCTCCCATGTGCGTAATGCATCTGCGGATGGGCCTTCCCGCTCACACTCTATGCGACTCACTACCCTAATTATCTTCTTCCATCAATGTATAGTGGCCACATTGAAAGGGATAGCATACCGAATAAATAAGCATGTGAGTTTCCTAGTTGCCTCTACAACAACCTACCTTTAAAGTCTTGCATGGACACTTACACCATGCAAGGAGCCCTTTTGCCCACCACCACTAGAAGATGGCAACGTGTCCTTTTGCACTTGGACCCGACACGGATATGGATACACTTCTTTTTTATGGGCCATTGGCACCTCCAATCTGACTAGTGCCACTAGGCCCACTAGCCTCTCCTTGCCCTACTTGTGCTTCATTAACCCGATGTGGTGTTGGATGAGAGGATTCATCCTTTTCTAGCTCAATACCCATACACTTTCAACACCAAAGATGGAGACTTATTGTTACTTCTGCTAGCACATTTGTGCAAGGCTCGATGTCTTTGCTGGCAATGCATGCCAAGTGGTCTTTCACGCACATTACGCTTTCCGATTTCTCCAATCCACAATAGTTTTACTGTCACTTCTTTCATTCATCGAAGCTCTCATATCCCTTAATTGAAGTGACGTGCCTCCAATATGGATCCGACGCCATGATACGATGATTAGTCTTTAGGTAATCGATTATTGGAAAAGGAAGAGAAGGAGGAAGAGAAAGTGGAAAAGGAAGAGAAAGAGAAAGAATAAGAAGAAGAAGGAAAAGGAGGAGGAGGAGAAGAAGGTGATGGGAGTTGGAGTGTGCCACGAGACTCAGGAGCTGGAGTGAACGCACTGCCACTTGCTCAGACCTGGAGTCTCTAAACTGAACTCAAATCGCGAATCCGGCACACTGGATAACCAACCCCAAAACAGACCGCAGGATCATGAAACGGCAGTCTGCCATTTCCATTCCAATCCGAAAACAACTGGTCCGTTTCAGGGCTGCCGAAACAACGTTTGGGAATACTGTGTCAAGGAGGTGATAGAGGACAAATTTGTCGAACTTAACAAGATCTCGAACTAACGAGAATCCTATAGATCTACTCACTAAAAATCTCTCAATGTAACGTTTTGCTTCCTTAAAAAGATAACGGATATAGAATGAGATGACGTCTTTCCTCATCTTGTCGTACTTTATATATATTTGTACTTTATCTCTTTTTTTTCATTTTTCCCTTATTAGAGTCACATTTTCCTTTAAGTGGGAGGTTGTTAGGGATAAAGGTGTCTATGTCTATGCCACTTGTGTATTCACTATGTTTATAATACTTGTATACCTATATACTAGAAGTGGTGAGCACCTATCACTATCACTTCATTCATTCTTTACTCTTTTAGTGACTAATGAATAAGAAAAGGCCAATCACACAATATGATTGTTGGAGTTCCCGCATACAATGTCTCTCCCTCTTGCTCTCTTGCTCCATCCGCCTTAGCTCTTGCATTGCTCTTGTTTCCACTTGTGTGCTTCTAGTTGAGCTCTACCTTTCAGGTCACACCCACAAGGACCTTAGAGGGATGGAAGAAGCACACCCCTCTCAATCAAACTCTTAGGAGATTTGCGTTTAGATAAGCGGGACATCTAATCATGCAATTGGTCAAGCCTACAATGGCAGCAATCTAGTCCATCATTCATTTAATACCTGGGCCATATCTATTAGGAGAATTGAGCTCTGAGCTAGCCATTTCAGCCACCATCTCTTATCTAAGCTAGCCCTGTATAAAGAAATCAGCCAGAGCTTTATATGAATGCATCCTACGTTGAGCTTGACTTACAAAGGCTAGGCATCTATGAAGACTAGCTTGGGCTATTGATTGGGTGGCCAATAGGGCAACAAGTGCCAATGGGTGGTACCCAATGTTAAGGAGGTTAAGCAGAATGAGGATGTTAAGAAAGCCTATAAAAAATCATTCAAGTCAATTGGGGAAGGATCCTCACTCTTCAACTCCAGCATTTTGACATGGACATATGATAGGTGTGCACTATTGGGATTGGATGCTAGTCCTCGAGGCTTCAGAGCAAGGGCTTCAGAGCTAAGTCAAAGAGGTTGTATAGTTCGAAGGTAAATCAAATGCCAATCCTCCTATCTTTAGAGCCTTTTCTTTGTCTGCTATCATGTTCAATTTTGCAAGTTTATCCATGTGTGGGCCTAATAGTGGTATCAAACCCATAACTTGTTTGGATGGTAGACCCAATGTGACAAATACTCCCCTAATCTCGGTGGACACCATATTCTGGTTTGCGAGATTATCAATGTATCAGCCTAATAGTGCTATCAAAGCCATAACTTGTTACGACAACAAATCCAATGGGCACCAGCTCAAGTAGAGAGTTAATGTGGTTGTACAATCGGAGGTGCATTCAGATGCTTCTCTTTCTATACATATCTGTTTTCTACAATATTAGGGCTTCACAGCCTATACAAGAGAGGGCCTACATTATTGTATCAAAGGCCCTTGAAGAATCTTCAAGGAAACAAGCACCTTTTGCAGCATTTACAAATCAACTTATGTACTAGAAGTCCTTGAAGCACAAGATTGAACCAATCTGGTTGTTTCAAAGGTAACTACATGGTAACCAAGCTTTATTGGTAGGATAACACATTGATATGCCACATGGTGTTAGGAGACACTCATGTGGGGAGCTATGAGTCAAAGATTTTGACTAGATAATACTCGTGAAATATCATTCTACTCATAGTGCAAGGTAACTTCTAAAGTAAGTCAAAAGCTACATGCTTCTCTTTTGCAAATTAGGGTTTCAACAGTTGAATAGGCCAGAGAAGTGAAGAGTATTTGAGCCACAGAATTCACCTGCTAGCCTTGGCACGACCCATTTTCTGATTAATTACATTCATCTTTAGCCAATGTAGTGCATGTCCACCACATCAGCCCTTGTGCACACGCATTAAGTTAACACTTTAAAGAATGTGATACTTCCTCTCCCTTAAGAACTGCTTTCATCCTCAAAAACAAAACTGTGATTGTCTAACTACAAAGTGGGAAACCTGTTTCAAATAGCACTTACAAGCTCCCATGTTGAACTCTCTTTTGGACAATCCTTCCATTTTCCTAAACGCTCTCAGTAAATTGAAACCAACCTTCCTTCTCCGAAAGGGTGGTGAATGACTTGACAATACACTAATTACAACAAGCAATAAATTCACATCACATATATTGAAATATAAATGTCACCAATTAATCTAGGACAATAACTCTTGATTGGCCCCAAAAATTGGTGCCCCTTGCAGTAATTCTCTAAATTCTATTGCACTTGGAATCCAATCCCTCTTGCTGCCATAAATGGCCAGCAAACCTCCAAACCAATTTGCCCCTTGCTTTGACAAAGATTAACCTTAAATTGACCCAATTCTAGCCCCAAATTCATTTGGGATTGGCTAAACTCTTGGAATCTCTAAAAAAAAGCCCAATTCCCAGCAGCTGATTCCAAGTGCTAAGCCTTCAATTCTTGGGCACAGGATCCAAGGTAGTCAGTAAACCTTGAATTCTACTGTAAATTAGGGTTTTGATAACAAATATCCTTGTTGCCTACATTCACTGGCTGCAAATTGCTGTGAATCGCTGAGAGAGAGAGAGAGAGAGAGAGAGAGAGAATTCGTCAAAAGAGAAAGGAACTCTATTGAGAAGAGAGAAAGTAATCAGATTTTGGCCTAGGAAGTCCCCAAATTGCTGTTGCCAATTGGAACAGGCCCTAATGCTGCTGTTGCCTGCTGCCCAGGCCCTTCTTCAGCAGACACCTTCAGCCAGGGATCCTCCTGATGCTGTTGCCTACCAATAGTCAGCCGTTTGGGCCTATTGTCTGCAGTTGAGCACCTCTTTCCTAGTTAAAAATGGCCTCTCCCAATATGCCTACTATCTATATCCTCTCTCCTATCTCTATCTCAGCCTCCACAATGCTCAATTTGCTGGAATGACTCTTAGCCAGTCCCCCAACTTGCATGGGAAAGTTTGCCAATTCACAACCTTCTAATTGAATTTTCAGCCATTTTAATTAATATCTAGAATTAATCATTCTGAAATTTAATGTATCCCTTTGTCCTTGCCCAAAAGATTAGCAATGCCCATCCACAATTAAATTGGCTAGGCCATTTTAACCCCCAAGTGGTCTTATGCATTTATTGGTCCTTTGACTAGCATTAATTTATTGATTAATGCCTAGTTCCTAATGTCACCACTAATATTTATTGACCAATTAAATACCCTAAGCCAAAATTGACAACAAGCACCCACTAGTAAGTACCTAACTACTATAACTTGTTTCAACTTTTGCCTTTGACAACCATTGCAAATTTGCGGTCCTTGGGCCATCATTGTGACTTAACCAACTTGTCCATCCCATGTGCACTTCACATGTGCACATTTAAGTGATTCCTGAGCCAAATGCTAAGCAAAGCATTAACAATACGCATCCCCATGACATAAATAATATTGCATAGTATCACAAAGTTTCAAAAATGGGGGAAATAAAACGAACAAGAAGCGAGTTTCAAAGTGTTTTGGCCAATTTTGGAAATGGGGGGTAGTGTTTCAAATTTCCGCAATCAATCCATACATAGGTGCTTTAATATATGAATGCACACAACACCATTTACTCAAATAGAACATAAAACTTCAGTTACAAACAATGAGCATTCAGCCAGTAACACGGCTGCAACCTGCATAGATATTAGAAAACTTAAAAAAGGCATACTAGCACTAAGCATACATGGTACACCATTGACCATGAGAAGTGCATCATACATAAATACCAAGATGATGGATCCCAAGATCCATATATATAATGTCAAGACTCAAGACAAACTATATGATGCTGAGTGGCAAGTCCAAGAGACATGATAGTAGATACATCCTCTAATCAAAGACCTATGTGCATCTGCCATTATAGAATGATAGATCATAGAACATGGATGATGGCACTATGACATGTCTATGCCAAAATGGGATAATGAGGGATGCACTGTAGGAGGATGGACTAGTCAAAACAGCATTTCGAAGTTTCCCTTTCCATCTGAAATGGATGTTCCATTTCAGACAAGTCAAAACATTGTTTCCAGATATTATGAAGTATTCAAAGTTCATCTACTACCAACACCTAAAATTTTTTCAAGCCCATGTGGAAGAGATTGCTTATCAAAAAGTTCCACTATCACATCCCCTAAGATAATCATCCTATAGAAGGGATTGCTTATCAAAGAGTTCCACTATCTCATCCCCTAAGACGATTATCAGCTTCACCCAACTTTTTCCTTAACTTACATGAAAAACTCAATGTCTCCCAAGAAGTTGGAGCTTGCAAGTCATTGCACCTATCTCCTTAAGTATTGTGATGGACCACAATACCTAGAGAGAACTCTAAACATTGTCCCCTTTTCATGGTTTCAAATTGCTCAGGCATCCTAAGATACACTTGCTCTCCCTCTTCAAACAGCTCTAGCTCTATCTTGTGCCTTCCTAATGCTGCTTTGTGCAAGCTTAAACATTTCTTTCATATCCTCTAAGAAATGATTTGGCTAACTAAACCTTCTCCTTTTGCAATCCTACTGCATAAGGAGCTGTAGGCTGAAACATATACATCAACAAAAAGAGACTATATCCAGTAAAAAAGTGCTTGCCATGGCCTACTACTGTAGGTAAGCAAAGTACGTTGGCTTTTCCGTACACATGTACAATGCATGCCTCCTAGAAGTCGATTAAATCTTGCTAATGTTTCCATCGGTGGCTTGTCCCACGGCATCTTGCAATGGCTATAAGATCAGCAATGCCCCTTGCTAGGAACAAACACTGGTGGCTGCCCCATACATCTTAACAGGTCTTCATAACAACTAGCTTAAATCTCCAAGTTGTTGACACTGAATTTAGACCAGGCACTAAATCTTCATACTAAAGGCAGCTCCCTGCCCACATGCAAAAATTAGCATCTTCCAACCAGAAACTAGGGTCTTACACAGCTGATTTTAGTGTTTTGGCAGCTTTACACAGCAAAATAAAAATGGAAAAGACGTAGAGCTACAATAGAGAAAAGTAAGAGGGTCGATTTTACGATATCGTTTTTTCACAACTAAACAGTCCATCCAATTATTTGCAACAAAAGTGCTCGCAGCTGAGATAACTTCATCATTTGAACCTCCCAAGATTAAAGAAGGGACTAGTATACAGCAGGCAGCAACTGGAAGAGGAACAGTAGCTAATGGCTGAAAATGGCTGAGTTGTTGGCTGGCTATGGCTGTTCCAAGGTCCAAACTTATGGCAGAGTGATAAATCGGCATCTAATCTCGTTTCTCATTCTGTTCTTAAACTTCTTAGGTCATACAAACATGCATATGCGAAGTGACAGTGAAAAGAAAGTGAAGCGGCAGCTTGTAATCAGCAGGTACAGTCCTGAATGGCCACTACTTTAGCTGAGTGTTGACAGCCTTCACTCCCCCAGAGAATGTTGGGATCAGCTGTAGGCACTCTTGCCACTCTTTCTCTGCATCTTTAGGAAGCACAGCCTGTTTTCATGTTCCTGGCAGCTGAACGGCAGCACCTACCAAATCTGAACTCCCTTGGATTGGCTTCTTGCTCTCATTCCTCAAAACCACTTTCAGAGAGGCCTTGCCCCTAATATGACTTAGCTCCACCTCAAATGTTGAACCTGCTACTTTTGGGCCTCCAGCCATGCTGTCAGCCCTTATTCTCGTTTTTGTCTTTTATTGGGTAATAAGACTAGCCATCCCTTCTTATTGCAGAACTGAATGTTGGGCTATTTATGATTTTAGAATAACAGGGCACAATATTCATGAGGAGGAAGATGTGCTCCCACTAGAATATGGGCCCTTGCAAAGTGCCAACCAGATATGACCAACAGCCTGAGAGAACTTTGTGAACATATTAAAAATGGAAGGGTCCAAAGCACCACTACATCAAGAAGCAATGTACAGACGGAGGCCAATGTAACTTTATTCAGCACAATGCAATATCTAAATTCCTGAGCTCCAGTATATTAGACTTCACCTTGACATATCCTGTGCAAACCGATGAGCTGGACCTGGTTGAACATATAACTATCTCTACCTAGCCAATCATTGAAATTTTGGTAACACAATTCTGACCCAAGTGTTTTCAGATGGTTGTCCATGGTCAGCAGCAACTGCAACTCCATAATAGCAACACGCACTTAGACATAAGGCACAGTAGGCCGGATAGTTTTCCACGACAGAATCTTAGTTGAGCATCATAATTACAGCAAAAAGTGCAAAATAGGCCTAGAATGATGGGACCTTTGTGAGGAACTTAGCCATAACTTTACACCAAAATGAATAGTGAGCCAGTGACAGTACTCCCTACCCAATGCTAACCTGATTTTGAAATCCATGTGAGTTGATACAGCATGGGCTGGTTCAGCTTGAGAGATAGTATGAATACTCTGTGCCCCTTCTTGTAGTTTCGTAGGAAAGCTTTCCTTATTGACAGAAACAGATGCAAGCCTCACAGAATCCTGGTAATCAACACAGGATTTGCGCTCCCTGATACAAAAAGAAAATGAAGGCAAAGGATTTTTGTTAATGATTCCAGATGTCTTCAGCATTGATGACTAAACTTGAGCATATGAGATAAAACATATTGCACACACTGTCTGACCATGCCACTATTCCAGTTTGCAGTTAATAGCTAGACAAGCAGGCACACATGATCCTAAAAACATTCTGCCACACTAACTACATGATGCTACAGCAATGCAAAGCATAGATCTTCATTCATAAAGCTTGTACTGTAAAAATAAATTTCGATTTCAATCCAATTATAAACAAAAATTATGATGTAGTCAGAATTATGAGCCCTCTTAATGCTGGCAAAACTTACACATTACGGTTCAAACCAATACAGGCACACAACAGAAGGGTTTATCCTCACATTTTAGACCTGTTTAAACATCTCCAGACCACTCTTTTCAGGAGAAACTTTTCTACATACGAATGTACCTGTGACAATGATCCAAAACAACTCGGCCATGCAGACAGGCATCTCCCAAGAAACTCTCATTTGTTTTAGAAGTTGATCTTCTTCTTTTTAGAGTGGCAACCCTTACACAAAAGGAAACGTGATCTTCCCCATCTGAAAAGGGTGAGGAATCTTCAGAAGGATCTTTGTCAGTATCAGATACTTTTCTCATTCTCTTCAGAACCAAAGGCTCCTTATCACTATCAGAATCAAGCTGTGGCTGAACTAACACCTTACTATCACGTTCAGGGCTGGCAGGTTCAACATCAGTGTCGTCCGCAGTGATAAACTTTCGGACACGTTTGAAAGAAACAGGTTTGCTATCACTATCTGCATCAGATTCTTCAGCAAACCCAGGCTCTTGAGACCTCATGGATGCCAGAAATAAGTCTAGTTTGTGAAAATCCTGAAAAATAATTTTTTTCAGCAGTGTTAAAAAGCTGAAGAGAAAATGCAGCTCCCGCATCCCCCCACTTGAGACATGATCAAATGGCAGAGGTAATAAAAAGGATGAAATAGGCTGCTTAATTGTTAATTACAATCTTTGACAGCTACATAAGCCTTCAAGCATATGTCAAGGATGCTTATATCTTTGAGATCAAAAGTGCAAATGCCTTGAAACCTATTTAAGGAAATAACTGTTCACTTACATATGTGAAGTCCAAATGTAGTTGCTTGATGAGCATGATCCCTTCAAACAAGTCATCTTCCTGTGGACTGACAACCCAATCACTGCCACAAACACTAAGATTATTTAAAAGATGATAACCAACTGCCTTCCCCCACATTGTGATAAAAGCCGTTAATGAAGCCTCATCCAAGTGTCTAAGACTATATTCAGAAGTAGGCCTGATTTTAACTTGACACTCCCTAAGACTTGAGGGGAAACAGAAACAAAGAATAAGCAATAGGCCTTAGCAGCATTGCTTGTAGAGAAGAACTGACATCACGAGAATAAAATGGGGAAATTACTGGAAGAGCACATGTCATCGACATAACCTTAGTTTTCACTGGAATTAAAGGTTGGGTTACATGAAACGAACAAGAAATCAGGGACATTTGACTAACACTGCCATTTGCATGAATGAAATGCAATAGCTAAATGCTCCAGAAATCATGCAGATGATGCAAAAAAAAGAAAAGAAAAGGTACAATCAGGTGGTGCCAGTGGTCAAAAATAACTAGAATACACAATGAAATCGTACTAGAGACTTCTATTCTAATGCAACCGAAAGTTCCTGAATAGCAGATGCCAAAAAACTGTAAACATTTGAACTCGTATCAACCACAAGCTTTATAAAACTTTGAAGTTACAAAACCTTCTTTGTAAATTCCAAATATCAATGCACAGTTCTGTATTTGCAAAAACAGACACCATTTGTTTTCCATAAAGTCTAAATGAAATAAAGGAGTGAACTTACATACCAGAATTCCATTTTCAGTTTCTGGAGAAGAATGTCCTTTGAAACTTCAGTAACCTCCTTCAGCAGGGAAAACAGTGCACAACAGACCAGCACATTTCTTATAGACTGCTCGTAGCCAGTTTCTGGTGTCCCTAACTGCATCCTGATTGTATTCCAGCATAGGCAAGAACTCAGTGCTGTGAATTTTGAAGAATACCTTAACTGCACACATGACAATGGAAAACTTACCACTCCTTCCCAGTAGTTCTAACATGGACAACAAGTTTATATTCTTCTGTCAGATCTAATTTCCAGCCATCAATCTTTGTTTTGAACTTCTTCTGTTCTGCATTTGCATAACCAGACAGGAAAATATCTTTTGGAAATGAAGCACCAGTAGTTTCTGAACCTACATAGGGGATCTCAGTGATTGGAATATATGTTCCCTCTCTGAACAGCAAGCTCCATTTTCCTATTAAACAATTCCTTGAAATTTCACCATGTGGTGAAATAGAGCCAGTAGACATGGCTTCTTGTGACAGTGCTTTCCTAACAGTTGCAGATGTAGGTGAAGTTGGTTTATGAGAACTTTCATTCTGTGATTCAGAATGCATAGAATTATCATCTGCATCTTTGTTACTTGTCAGATTGCCTCTGATTTCATGTTCTAGTTTTGTACTACCCACTCGAAGGGAATAAGAAGGTTTGAAATTTTGTTCTGTTTGATGATTCCTGCAGAGTCAAGCAATTTCAAGTAGTTAAGTAAGTACCTTATGATCTTTCAACAAATTCTTGACCATGAAAGAGCATGTAAGGGCTTGGGAGGAAAAGAGAGAGAAGAAAGAAAATGATCATACAGAAGGCTAAAACGACCTATGAGACCTGAAGTGTTTATCCTATTTAACAGATATATCATGTGAATCAAAACGTAGTAAAATTAAAGTGATCATAACATTCTTCTAGAATCATCTACTTCATGAACAAGCATTAATGAAGCACACAAAAGATGCAAGCAAAGGCATAAAAGTGAGTACGAACCTCGTTTCTGAAAACAACCCTTTTGAGCAAGACAATTGTCCAGATTCATCCATTCCGCTATTAAATGCTGCTCCTTCTTTGTAATTCCTCTCTGAGAGTTCCTTACAATGCCTCTCCAACTCATCAAGACTATTAAAGTTCGCATAAAATCCATTCTTCCGCAGCTTTCTAATCAGCCCAACATGTGAAAGTGATCTCGAGACAAGATTCCAGCCCTTTGGTTTCACATCTGGATCTAGCTCAACAGCCGCATATGTTCGTGCCATTTGTCAAACTCGAACTCTGAAATGAAAACTGCTACCGTTGTTGCATATACATAACTCCAACTGAAAAAGGTAGTGTAAATATCGATAGCATTAGATGCCAGAATCTCTACACTTGCAAAACAATTGAAATTTTGTGTCTTCTATTACTGCATGTTTCACAGAGAACAAATTGATACTCCCTAACCTTAACTGCTTATAGTAATTAACAGCCATTCAACATTAAACCATAGTATCCTACCTGTTTACTGAACCAATCACTATGTTAAGTACTTAGCTTAACAAAGATATGTGTCCCCACTAATTAGGGCTAGAAGCAGATAAAGTGGACCGTGCCTAACAAATATGTAAAAGCATCCAGTAACTAGGGGCTAAAAGCAAGTAAAGTGGACTCGAAAGCACATCCTTATTTTCACTTTTGGTGTTTTAAAAGCATCTATAAGCAAGATAGCTTATGTAAGGCACTTTTCAGTGGCCATCTTGGAGCTATATTGGGAGAACATCTCCATGGATTTTGTAGTTGTCTTCTCCAAGAGTAGGTGCTTGCAAAATGATTGTATTATGACCTTGGTGAATAAATTAAGCAAGCCTTAAGTATTATCCCTTGCACATGTAAATTAATGTGATAAATTAAAAAAGCCTTAAGTCTTATCCCTTGTGTCATGTAAATTAATGCGATAATTAATTAGGACTTTGTTACCATGTGCGAAATATAGAATATATCACCCGGGGTTTAGGGGTGTACAACTATTACCACACTTAAGGTACGTGTGACCAGGGCTAAGGCCAATTGATGTATGGGGCTCACACATATGAATAGGGGCTAAAGCCAAGTGGGTGATGCTATAAGTGTGCAAACGCTTGCTAAGGATTAAGGTAGCTAATCACAAAAAGGGTCATGCCAAGGCTACAAGGTGAATGGACAGCTCACCCCACACATTTTCTTCTTTACTTTCTGCACTAAATTCTAATCTTAGTTCAGACCAGCAATCAGCAATCCTTCCTCTATCATTGGTATAAGAGCCTGAAAATGATTGGAAAATGAGAGTTTTTTTTGCCTAGAATTGCTGGCAAATATAGAACATTTAATATCCTACCTTCAAAAATGAACATAACAGCAAAAAACACATTGTAATGTCAAAAAGGCCATATAGACACCTCAGAAAACACATACAACTATCTTAGAACTGAAAACAAACAAGAGTGGAGAGAGGTGAAGCAAACAAGAGCACACACACACAAAAGCAATGGAGACTTAAGAGCACAAAGAGATAGGGCTGAAATCTTCTTCTTCTTCCACACACAAGAACTAAGTCTACAACATAATAAAAGACTAATATGAAAGTACCACAATGTATGTGCATGCGGTCACTAAGTGTGAACCCACTAAGGAAAGAAGAGGTAGCACAATAAATGTGCCATGACCAAGGATGGACTATGTGGGTGTAGTCCAACTGTAAAATCACTATCGTATCCTCATTCGGTCACCTAACACACCAATGAATAATATCCTACCACATCACCAAGACACGTAGTGAATGCTAGCTCATGTAAAGCTCAACATCTCAACACTCCTCGCATCCCCAAATCACCAAGTAGCTTACGTAACCAAGCTACCTCACATACTGCAATTGAAGCACCTCTGTACTAGACAAGGCAGTGTGAAGAAACTCGCTAGGGTTTGGGAAACACAAAGTGTACGACCACGATAGAAATGCAAAGAGATAGACACAGACATAGAAAGCAAAACTCAAACCCTAAATGTAAAACTCAAAACTCAAACTCAGAAACTCACACACAAACAGAAAAAGGAAGAGAAGAACACAACTCTGAAGTGAATGAATATTGTAAATAAATGTAAGAGTGTACACATACTCAAGGGCAGAGCAAAGTATTGGAGAGTGATGTCCATTGGAGATGGATCCCAAGTCTATGACCACCAGTCAAAGTGTAGGATGGAGAGGATGCAGCAAACGCAGGTGTCAGAAGAACCTAGAGCACCAAAAAAAAAAGCTGGATAGGTGTGGAAGAGAACTGGCAACTGTCGCCTGGTGAGGAGTTGTCGCCTCGAGAGAAGACCCCAAACGCAAGCTGTAGATACAATCGTCAGCTGCCGCCAAGTGATGAAGGGGTCCAAACGCAGTAGCAGGTCGCCTGATGAGGGAGATAGGCCACCAACTATTGCCTTTGGAGGTGCAAATCCAGCAAAGGAAAGGTGTGATAGCAGTCGCTCGGACTAGACAACTATGTATGTCTAGACTAATGGCTAAAATCTGCACTCAAAGGGTGAGAAACCTGCACAATGAGACAAGGCTGAATGGGGGCAACCTATCTATTTATAGATGTTGAAGAGTGCCCAAAAGAATTAGGGTTTTGCGGGGACCACTGAAACTCTCTCGGACCGCTCCCCTATTTAGGTTTTTTCATTCATTAAGTGTATTTTGGGGCTATTTAAGAATGCTAATCAAATAAAAAGTGTGTTTTAGCTCAACACCCTCTCTCAAGCCCAAAATTGAGACGAAAGGTTAGGCCAACCACTTTGATTTTTACCTACCCCAAGGCATCCCATCCCAAAGCAACCAAGGCATCGGACAAAGGATACACGTTAGCTGCCCAGTGGCCTACCAAGACTACAAAGGCGATGGTTATCTTACTAAGGGAGTCCAAGTAGTCACCCTATAGAGCACAGGGCATGAGACAAAGGGTGCATGTCAGCTGCCCAATGGACTACCAAGCTCTACAAAAGCAAATGGAACCACATTTAACTTTTTTTTTCTTTTTTTATTGAGTGAGTTAAATTTTATGGGAGACCGCCGATTGAATAACAGTGACCCAAAAGACAAAAGTAGAGAGGGTATACCCAACACATCACAAAACAGTACAAGCTTACCCACCCACTAGAGGGTATCGATGACGAGGAAAAAAAGGTGATGAGGTATCCATATAATGGAGTATGGTAGTGTGGTGACGATAACCGCTAGTGGAAACAACTTAGGATCCGCTCAAGTAGTGCTCTACACAATGAGATACAAAGTATGCAACATGCTAAAAAATGCTCATGTAGTAGGTGCCACTTGGACAATGTCTCTTATGAGGAAATTATTCACTTACCCAAGTGCCCTAGTACAAAGGTGATGAAATCATGCAATGCAAAGGGGAAAGGTACAGCAAGGGAAAAGAAGCCGATATCAAAGACAAAGTGCTAAAGCTTGCAAAATACCAAGAAAGGTAGGATCCCCCTCTCAACTTGGATGTAGATGCCGAAGGAGGAAGAGAAGCCTAATGTCAGTCTTTGTGTGGTACCAAGAACCATGATGAATGGAAGAAGATGATGATGAAAAGAATGAAGCACCCTGCTAGAAGAGCAAGGTAGAAGTCACTGCCATGATAGCATCAAGAGAGATCCTGCACAATCCGTCTCGGGAGGGGAAGCCTCCATGCTGGAAGAAGAGCAAACAATTATAGGATAATGAAACCATGAAAGCAACAACACACATCTCCACGTCTCCAACCCAAGAAGGACCAAAGCAAACCTACAAGTTAGCCTGACTGAAATACAAAACCCTGCAAAAGAGATAAGAATCTACAAGCATAGAGGTCAATAGTGAGATGCTCCAAAAGCAAAACATAACAAAAAGAAAAAGCTAACTAAAAGTACAATGCAATAAATGTGTATAGGTGTGAGTAAGTGCAACAGAAGACATAAGAATGGAAAAGCTAAGGACAATGAATCCTATGGGTCCGACTCTAAGGGTACAAAAAATGAATACTAGACTGACCAAGGGTATCCAAAGGGACCTAGAGACATGCTAGCCTAAGAGTGTGGTCACCATCGCATACGCCCAATAGCACATCTCTGCCAATGAAATGCCTCACGAGGTGGAGAGGGAGGTGAGATGGATGCATGAAGTGCAATGGGATCAAAACTTGCAGACCAATCAAACAATCCCTCAGGGATAGTGAAAGAGACTGTCTTTTGACTCGAGGCTATCCACATGCCACATATCCAGCAACAACGACTGGTGCTAAGAGAGCAGATGAAGCCGAAGCGGAAGGCATAGCCCCACTAGACTATTCAAATGCAACAATCTGCTAAGACTTTTTAGCTGGGAGACCTTGGTCCTTGAAGCGACACTCCTCATCCACATGGCCAGATCTCTGGTAGTGTGTGCAAAACCTATTTTTCTTAGGGTGTTACTGCCAATTAGATCTTGATTCTTTGGTTCTATCTGAGGAAGAGGTATCACTCTTGGATTGGCTTGCCTTCACATCTTGCGAGTTCTTGCCACTCGTGGTTTTTCCTCCCGAAGAAGAGACAACCGACCCCCTCTACTTTGAATAAGCCTATGATGAGGATTTCTTGTAGACTTCATCATGCAACCTCGCAAAACGCGATAACTGACATTCAACCTCACAGAAGGTAAATAGTCTAGCATGTGAGATAATGTGCTCGATAAAATTGATCGGAAAACTTATTCAAGATGAATGTAACCTGATCATCGTCTGACTTCAAAGAGCCAATAGTGGCAAGCTCAGCGAGTAAACATCTATATTCAACCAACTTGACTTTCAAATCATCCCCTTCCTTAATAGAGAACTCTTGAAACTCAAAGTCGAGATTTGTGCGCCGAGTATGATCTCTGACCACATAGTGATCGAGAAGATGACTCCAATGTTGTGATATGAGCAAGAAGTGTTGTAACTAAGAGTGAAACTCAAGAAGCAATGCCTACATCAGCTCAACATTGGTTGTGGCATTGTGGGCTCTCTATTGATAAATATAGTCAAGGTGAGCTGATAGAGACTCTAGATCAACGACGAGGTCCCAAAGGCCAAGAGACTCAAGCACTTGTTGCATGAAATTTGACCAAGTAGTAAAATTTGACCCGTGAAAACGAGTCTCATCCATGAAGGCATTTTTGGCCGTTGCAACAAGAGTGGTAGTGCTAGGTGATGGATAATCCAAGAAAGTGTAATGTGGATAGGATAGGGGAATGGAGTACACTTGGAAATGGGACCCAAAGTGCCCACGAGGCATATGGTGAGTATGCAAGGTGGATCCATAGGTAGGAATGGGCTAACTAGGCATAGGTATGATAGCCATATGAGTAACCCAAGGAGGTGGAATGGAAACACGTGGAGCAAAAGATGGGAATCCCTATATAAGTGTAACCCAAGGAGAGTGTGAAGACGCACCATAAGCTGAGGATGGAAACCCTTGCGTCTCAGTGGTCATGTGAGATATGAATCAGGGGGTAGTGAGAGGGATGCCCATCAGAGTCATCCCTGGTACTATGGGTGTGCTCATTTGCAAAAAGATGAGAGGCAATATGTTCAAGGGTAACATTCCCCCTAACAAAGGACCAAGGTACAAAGAGGTAGAGAATGGGCTAGAGAATGGGAAAGTGCTAGGAGGGGAGATGGCACATCCAACCCCTAGGGTGTGTAATACGGATGTGGAGTATAATCCAAGGTTTTGGAAAGATGATGAGAGGTGATCAAGGTGTGATAAAGAAGAGGAAGGGATGGGAAGGAATTGAGAAGTGTGTGTTACATGCTCAAAGAAACACAAACTGTAAATGTACCTCAATTATATCTACTTCGAGAGTCCCCCTCTATTGAAGTTCACATATGCAAAGCCATCCAGATCCTATACCTCAAAGAAAGAAACAGGGCAGGGTTTTGATTCATGCAACTCAAAAGAATTGTACAAATCTAACAATGGATCTAGTTGAGATGATAAAGATGAATCGCTAGATGTTCCAAATGCTATATATCCTCCATGATCGGAGAGATGGCCAGCACCGGCAAATCCGAATGTGGTAGTAAAACTAGTAGGAGGGGTATAAACATCATCGTACTTGTTGCGATAGTACCCCTCAAAGTCCTCTATCATGTGGGTGAAATCTGAAATAAGAATAGAAAAAGAAGGTGACTGTGAAGATGGAGTGTCATCCTCCTCATTGAGCCCATAATGCCATCTCAAGGTCTCCAATGATGAAGAAGCTTGATGAAATATCATAGGAATTGCATAAGGTGTCTATGACATTGTGATTCGGCTATAAGTCATAGTGTGCGCCTCGTGTGAAACCAAGCTCTCCACAATATCCTCAAGAAACTCTTTACAAGAGCATCGGCTCTGATACCATGTGAAGAAAGCTGCTAGATTTTGTACTGAGGAAACACAGAGTATACAACCACTACAAAAACACAAAGAGACACACACAGACATAGAAAGCAAAACTCAAACCCTAAAGCAAAACTCAAAACTCAAACTCAGAAACTCAAACACAAACAGAAGAAGTGAGAGAAGAACACAACTCTAAAGTGAATGAATACTATAAATGAATGTAAGAGTATGCACATACTTAAGGGCAAAGCAAAGTGTCGAAGAGTGACGTCCACCGAAGACGAATCCCAAGTCTATGACCACCAGTCAGAGTGTAGGATGGAGAGGATGCAACAAAAGTTGGTGTTACGAGAACCTGGAGCACCAAAAAACACAAGCTAGACAAGTGTGGAAGAGGGTTGGCAGTTGTCGCTAGATGGACGAAGTTATCACCTAGAGAGAAGACACCAAACACAAGCTGTAGATGCAGTCACCAATTATTGCAAAGTGATGAAGAGGTCCAAATACAACAGCAAAAGGTCGCCTAATAAGGAAGATGGGCTAACAACTGTTGCCTACACACTAGAGGTGCAAACGTAGCAAAGGGAAGATGTGGCAATAATTGTTGGGACTAGACAGCCACGTGTGTGTGGACTGATGGCTGAAATCTGTACTCAAGGGTGAGAAACCTACACCAACGAGATAAGATTGAATGGGTGCAGCTTGTCTATTTATAGATGTTGAAGGTTGCCCCAAAAAATAGAGTTTTGGGGGGACCACTAAAACTCTCTTGGACCACTTTCCTTTTTAAGGTTTTTCATTAATTAAGTGTGTTTTGGGGTTGTTTAAGAATGCTAATCAGCTAAAAAGCATGTTTTAGCTCAACAAGCAATTGTCGACCGTTTCTTGCTACTCCAAGTAATAGCAGCACTGAAAGGTGAGAAGGATTAAAGCTTGCACTCGAGAGCTATGGCGGGAGAGCAATAGCAAGAAAGAGAGAGACAAGAAATGGGAACTCCAACAGTCACAACGTGTGACCAGGCCTTCCTTTATTCAAACCGTCACTAAAAGAATAAAGAATAAAGTGACGATGACGGGCGCCCACCACCTGCAGTGTGCAGTGGCAGTGACTGTCAGTGTAGTAATACACGGGCGGCTAGGCAGAAGCCCCTTTACCCCCAACAACCTCCCACTTAAAGGCGAATCTACCCTAGTGAGGAGTGAAAAGAAAAAGAAAAAAAAAGACAGTACAACATATACACATGTACAACAAGATGAGAAAAGCCATCATCTCATCCCACGCCCATCAACCTCCTGAGGAAAGCAAAGCGCTCTGTAGAGAGGCTTTTCGTGAGCAAATCTGCAGGATTCTGGTCAGTCGAGATCTTGACAAGATCAACAGACTTGTCCTCAACGACCCCACATATGAAGTGATACCTCATCTCAATGTATTTCGTCTTCGCATGGAAGACCGGATTCTTGGCTAACTGAATAGCACTCGTAGAATCCGAATGCAGTGTAGGGATAGCATCAATACCAAGGTCAGCAACCAAATGATCCAACCAAATGGCCTCCTTGCAAGCCTCAGTGGCTGTAACATACTCGGCCTCTGTAGTAGAAAGGGCCATGCATTTCTACACCTTGGACATCCAAGAAACACCTCCAGCATAGGTGAATACATAGCCCGAAGTGGACTTCCTATTATCTGCATGTCCTACATAATCAAAGTTAGTGTATCCCACGACTCCTATATCCTAGCTGCCATAGCATATGCACATATTTGTAGTGCCCTTCATGTACCTCATGATACCCTTCACGACATCCCAATGCTTTTTGCCAAGGGTAGCCATATAGCATGCCACAACACCAACTGCAAAGGCAATATCTGGACGAGTGGCGATCATGGCATACATAAGACTGCCCATTGCGAATGCATAGGGAATCTTGGCCATCTCGGCCCTCTACTCATCTGTCTGCGGACAATCGGCTTGTGATACCTTCACATAAAAAGGCAATGGACAGCCAATAGGCTTTACGTCCTGCATGCGGAAGCGCTCAAGGACTTTATGAATGTACTCTCCTGTGACAAGTAAAGGCGTCCCTGATGCCTGTCGCGTCTAATGCGCATACCAAGTATGTGAGCGGCCTGTCCCAAATCTTTCATCTCAAAGCTCTTCTTGAGCTGAGCCTTAAGAGCATCTAGCTCATCATGAGCTTTCCCTGCTATCAGCATATCATCCACATAGAGTACCAAAATCAATAAAGAACCATCACGAGCTTTCTTCGTGTAAAGACACGGATCCATAGCACTCCTGCTATAGCCCTGTGACTACATAAAGGCATCAAACTTATGATACTACTCCCTAGGTGCCTGCTTCAAGCCATAAAGACTTTTCTTCAATTTGCACACTAGGTGCTCCCTGCTAGGTTTTGCAAAGCCCTTAGACTGCTCCATATAAATCTTATCACGCAAGTCCCCATGTAAGAAAGCCGTCTTGACCTCCATTTGGTATAAATCCAAGTCAAGCTGAGCAACCAAAGCCAAGACTAAGCGCAGGGTGGTCATCTTAACCACAGGAGAAAAGACCTCATCAAAGTCCACACCATGCTCTTGCTTAAAACCCTTTGCTACCAGTCTAGCCTTGTATGCCGGCTTGAGGTATCCAAGGATACTTTTCAGCTTGTACATCCACTTACATGGCAAAGCCTTCTTGCCCTCAAGCAAGAAAACTAATTCCCAAGCCTCATTCTTATGCAATGAGTCTATCTCAGACTGCATAGCCTTCTCCCAGAAGTGACTGTCACCCCTGCGCATAGCCTCATCATAAGTGAAAGGCTCTCTTGCATCTGTAACCAAGACATAATGCATCGAGAACTGAAATCTATTAGGTGGACATCTGTCTCTGGTAGCCCGTCGCTCTGCTGTCTACCCAGCTGCCTGTCCAGCACCCTGACCATAAGCATCTGCTACAACTGTAGGCTGTCCAACTGGCTGTGCAAGAGCTCTCAGCTTCTCCTGAAACATGACCTTGCAGATCTCAACAACTCTCTCAAGTTGCCTATGCATCTTGTCTTCATAAAAGACTACATCATGACTGCGGATGACTTTCCACGCCTGCAAATCCCAGAGACGGTAACCCATCTCGCTTGCATCCCCATAACCAAGAAAAATGCATTTAACACTCTTAGGATCCAGCTTACTTCTCTTGTCCCTGGGCACGTGGCAAAATGCCTCACATCCAAAGATACGGAGATGCACATAAGAGGAAGGTTTTCCAATCTATACCTCCTCGGCAACCTGAAAATCCAAACCACTAGAAGGTGATCTGTTTACGATATGCACAACTCTACTAACTGCCTCAACCCAAAAGCTCTGTGGTAGCCCTGCATAGCTAAGCAAACTACGTACACACTCCTAGATGATTCTATTCATCCACTCAGCCAAACCATTCTGGGAGGGGGGTGTAGGGGACAGTCAACTGACGCTTAATACTCCTCTCATCACATAACTGCTCAAAAGCACGTGAGACATACTCATCCCCATTATTTGTCCTTAGGCATTTTAGCTTATACACAGACTTGTTCTCAACCAATGCAAGCCATCTTTGAAATACAGCCAAGACATCGGATTTCAGCTTAATGGGATAAGCCCAAACTTTCCGTGAAAAACCATCTATGAAAGTAACAAAATACTTGGCACCACCCATAAACTGACAAGGCATGGGCCCACAGACATTCGAATGTACCAATACCAAGGACTCACTCATGCGTGGCCTACCAGACTTCTTATGCGTAGACCTAATTTGTCTGCCATAAAGACAATGCTCACATGAATCAAAACATACATAATCAAGGGGCGGTAAGTATTACAAACGAGAAAGCATTTTCATTCCCTTCAAAGACATATGGCCCAAACGGGCATACCAAAGAGATACATGTGGGATAGAACCCACAAACAAAACATGATCAAGGGAAGAAGCAGATACAATCAAGGAATAGAGGCTGCCAGCCTTAACACCTCTCGCAATCACAAGTCTGCCACGAGTGATCTTCCATGCAGAGCCTCCAAAAGATACATGATAACCTGCGTCATCAAGCTGTCCAGCTAACAGGAGACTGCATACCAAAGTAGATACATAACGTACATCCTGCATAACAAAACTACTGCCAAAAGAAAACTGCAACCTAACATCACTAATGCCCACAATATCAAGAGAATTGTCATCACCCAAGCGCACAGAACCCGAAACAGTATAGTATGAATGAAACCACTCTCGACAAGGTGTCACATGAAAGGACGCACCTGAGTCCAAGAGCCAACACTGTGCATACATAGAGTGTATCTTTGCCATCTACGAAGCACTAGAAGAAGCTGCAAGGATATAATCATCATCATCAACATCCTCAAGCTGTATAACATTGATCTCTTCAATTTTAACACTGGACTTTGCAGGCACTATGCTGCGATCAAAAGACTTATCCTGCACTTTGCTTTCTCCTTATCTTTGCGCCTTTCATTGGCGCAGTTCACGGCATTGTGACCTAATATGGCCCTTTTTCCCATAATGGTGATAAGTAACATCTGCATTCCTACCACGGGATTTGCTACGTGACTTCCCACGAGACTTGGACCAAGATTTCTGAGAATCCCGTCCACGGCCACGGCCACTGCCACTGCCATGCTTTCCATACCCATCATTCCTGTCTCTAATTGTCATAGCATGCCACACACGAGAGATCCAAATTCTTACGATTAACCTTTTCTTGCAGAAGAGCACTCTCAACATCAGATAATTTCAAAGTAGCAGTAAAGGCACATAATGCAGTGCGGAATATATCCCATGACTCATTAAGAGTACCAAGCAAGAAAAGAGGAGTGACATCCTCTGCAAAAGTGATGTTTTGCGAAGTCAAATTCTTAAGTATAGCATGGAACTGGCTCAAGTGAGCAGACATAGTCACATTCTCCTTCGTGCGCAGATCCATAAGCTACTTCAGCCAATACATCTGACTCGCTGGACTTTTCTTGTCATAGAGATTCTTGATTTTATCCTACAACTGTCATGCACTCTGTTCTTCCTCAAATACATTGTAATGAACCTGTTCTGTGAGAGAGAATACAATAGTGAACTTGCATAACTCATCAATCCCAAGCAATTCCTCATCTGGTATAGTTGCAGGCGGATGCCCGCTCAACCTCAATGGTTTGATCTGCGATTTCTGCACCAACACCTGTCAAATCTAGCTCTTCCAATAAGAGTAATTCGTACCATCAAGCTTAGTGATGTTGAAAATAACATGATCAATGGACGAACTCGCCATAATGCAAGCTGGAAGACTATAGATAATTCAAAACTGCTTGCTGTTTACCACAGAAAATGACCAAAAAATCACCAAAATCGAGAGAAAATGATGAGAAAAGTGTAACCAAAGCTACTACCCACCAAGTACTAGTGAAAATATATCATTTCAGAATATTTCAACATGAAAAATCCACGTCATTCCGGAGTTATATGCTTGCTGTAATAAATGACAACAAGGTACTGTGAGAAGGAATTGCTGACCAAATCACTGTACCAAGTTAAAAAATGACAACCAAGACATGACCAGCCATAAACGGGCATAAATCAACACCAAACAATCATCAAGACCCTGAGCAAACACCCGAACATGTCACCAAAGCATCCGTCAGTGAGTAAGCATACCCCCTAGACAATAGGGCAAAGTATATACATAACACTGGCAAGACCTGACACCAATAGGTACATGCTCACAAGAGTGCAAAGCCCAAGCTCAGGTCAAAAGCAACTCCAAGATATCAATGCATGAACCATGCAACATGTAAGTGTAAGAGATCCAAAAGTCTCCAAGTATCTACAAAATGCTCAAATAGCATAAACCTCCTGCTCAATCTCGGTCAAGCATACAAGATGCTCCCATTGGCTCAAAAGGCGGATAAACGAGCTCAACAGCTCAAGCAAACCAAGTCAAAGTACCAAAGACAGGTAACCAAGATAATGCCTCAATAGTATCCAAGGTCGTAATGGAAAATGCCAAGTTGTAACGGAAAAATCCAAGTCAATGTCCAATTGCTGAAGGAAATACTCAAATGAATATCGAGACGAGCTCAAACAACTGCCATCCACATCCAAAGCATAAAGCATTCACCAAGACATCATAACCCGTACTGGGTAGCCTAGGCATAAACCATGTCATAGATTAAATGTCAGCTGCAAAGAAGTGACAGTCAAATCCAAATCGAGCTCTAATCTCAACTCAAAAGCATTTTGGAGCATAAACAAGACATGTGGCATAGTTCAAATACATCATGACATCATACCGAGTAGCCGAGAGTACCCCGTGACTAATAGGCATAACCCAACTGTAGTATAAATAGCTTCAGCCCTGAAGTTTCCAGCAATATATAACCTCTGTAAACTTAGCAAATCAGTGCTGAATCCAAGCTCAAATCCATAGGAATACATTCCCGTATGTATAGGCACCAACCCAACATAATCGGGTATCAAATACGAAGACCTATAAGCATAAAATTAAAGTAATAGGTGGCTGGTCTATTTTGGACAAATCTAGGATTGTTCAAAACAGTCAATGGCTGAGCTAAATCAACTCCAAATGCGTCGTCTCACATAAGAGGCATAACATCCACAAGTGATCCGGTATCAATAGACATCAATAGAAGCATCACATAAGCCATAGGCATACACATGCATGCTGTCTCAGACCTGAAATCTGTTGCAGAATATTCTATCATCAGAATTTGGCAAATCCGACATCACCATCGCGTTCAGAGTGTATCAAAACCCCAACTTAGACTCTTACCTTACCTGAATCGGGTTCCAAATGCCCGAGATATGACAAAAAGAGTGATTTTTGGGCCAGATTTTGAAACAAGCACAAAAAAAACGTAAGCTTGCTGGGGGGGTCTGCTGTCCCACATGTCAACAATGGGGCCCAAAGGGGGCACAAATGGGGGCCAAAGAAGGCCTATACCAAGCCTCAACAAGCCTTGATAGGCTGAAAGCAAGACCCAGGTGAAGGAAGCTCCAAGAGGTGTGAGCTATGGCTGCCCACAACCTGTGAAAACCCTGTTTACCTAGACCTATGGACTGAGATAAATCTTTGAAATAATGAAGCAATACCTCAATATCAATACCCTGATGGTGCCTCAATAAACCAGGAAGAAGCTTGGAAAGCCGGGGAGTGACGGGAGCTCAAAAAAATGAGTTATGGCTACCGAGAAGGAGACCCAATGCGAGTGGAGAGTCGATGGGAAGTTGAGAATGCCACGAGTCAAGCTCAAGAGTCGAAAGCCGTGCTCTGATATCACTTGAAAGGTGAGAAGGATCGAAGCTTACACTCAAAGCTATGGCGGGAGAGCAAGAGCAAAAAAGAGAGAGAGAAGAAATGGAAACTCCAACAGTCACAATGTGTGACCGGGCCTTCCTTTATTCAAATTGTCACTAAAATAATAAAGAATAAAGTGACGGTGACGGGCGCCCGCCACATGCAGTATGCAATGGTGGTGACTATCAGTGTAGTAATACTTGGGCGGCTAGACAGAGGCGCCTTTACCCCCAACAAGCACTCCCAAAGGAAAACATAAAATCATTGAGTTAAAAGTTGATGCAACAATGGAAACATAAACATGTGGTATAATAAATTGTTGAATACAAGACCAAAGAGAAAGAAACACTAAATAACACAATACAAATGAGAACTCAAATGTATGCTTGAGAAATGGAATCCACATATCCAACACAAGACAGTCGCATATAACAGTGAGTCGTTGGCTATGGGTATCCGCACTGGTTCCTCTTTCCAATAGAAGATCTACAAGTGAGATGATGAGTGACTAAATGACTCAGGAGGAAGAGCCTCAAAAAATAGAACAAAAATATGTCCTTAAAATGATCAGGTCGGCCAACAATAAATGCTAAATATGATCAATATGAAGACCATAAAAAATGCCTAAAATAATGCCCAGCACTAAATTATGCACAAACTCACACATGAGCTGACATGTATGCTAATACCCTCTCTCAAATCATTGGTGATCTGATACAATACAATGGTACAATGAAAATGAATCATAAACCATACAACATAGAACCACCAAGTAGAACCATGGATACCCAAGCAATAAGTGTGCAAGCCACCACCAAGGGGCCTCGAAGAAAACCCGATGTCAATGTTAATCATACCAACACCTAAAAATAGAGATCATAGCATATCTCTGGGTTTGTCCCAATGTCTCTTAGTAACATACATAAACAGCCTGTCACAAAAGTCTCTGGAACATATGTGACCATGGATTCCCCGCCTTTGGCCAAACTACCAAAGTGTCGCCTCATGTGAGCTCATGACTAGGAACCAATCTCTTCCCTGTCAAACAACCCATCATGAACCTGGATGTCAATCCTAGCTCCAAGATTTGAACTTGTCAAACTTCAATCGATGCGTCAAGGAAGTCTCTCTCTAGATCTTGTGCATCTGTATAGATGTATAGATGAGACGCAGCTACCCCATCTATCCACCCTCTCACTCCCTCTTTGGCACTGGACAGTCGTGAGAGATGCCGTCATCACCACTACTAGTAAGTAGTAGAGAAAGGGGCCATCAATTCCTTCCCGCGAGTCGAAGAAGTTGATCCCTTCAATGCCTTGGCCTTCGATTTGGCCAAAGGATCGAAGTCTCAGTCAAAGACAGATGAGGACACATCGGAGAAGTCCGTATCCCACTTCGTCTTCTTCTCCTTTTGCATCCTGGAAGCCACTAACTCCTTACAGTCCTTCCGTAAATGACCTTTCTTCCCACAGTGATAACACTGAGTCTTCTTCTTCAAACCCCTCTCTGAAGCTGCAAAAGCCTCACTAGAACCTCCAGAAGATGACGAAAGCCACCCTTATAACTACAAAGATGCCTCATGTGCAAGTAGCATCGACGTCATACATGTAAAACTGACAAGAGCGAATGATGTCTGCACCCTCAAAGCATTTGCCGCTCCATCAAACATCGAAGGGAGTTTGGAGAGTACAAGTCCAATAAGATGAGCCTCTGGAAGGGCAAACTGCATTTGCCGAAGCTAGTCTTGGATCTGGATCACATGAAGGAGAAAATATTGAATAGTATCTTTAGCCTCAAATGTAATTTATTGGAGTTGTCTAGAAAGAGTGACTACCCTCATGGGGAAAGGTGCCGCGTATAGTGGCTGCAACTTCATCCATACTTCAAAATATATTTTGCAAGAGGTAACCGCCGATAGGACTTCTTTAGAAATACACCGAAGCAAGGCTGAAGAGGCATGTGCATCGTCCGAATCCCATGTAATCACCACTTCCTCATGATTATCTTCATCAAAATCATCCAATGTTGGAGTAGGATACTAAGAACGAGGAATAGCTCCACATACAACGTACCATAACTGCTCTGCACAAACCAAGCTTTTATCACAACACTCCATGTGAGATAGTCAGGTCCATGTAACTTATCATCACTAGAGGTACACGAAGGAGCCATCTGTAGAGGAGGAGAAGATAAGGAGAGAAAAGAAGGTATTTGGAGAGAAGCTGGTCAAAACAAAACAAAATCTACTGCGAAAAGTCGAAAAATCAGCCTGAAACTGCTTGAAATAGCAAAAATGGCTTAATGATACAATCGCCCAGCTAAGAGGAGATGCGAAGACACCAAAACGCAAGTTGGAACTAATATGCAAGCAATAGAGGTGCTGATGCAAGCCTTGCAAATGCTAACATCAGCAAAAACATAGAAAAAACATAATACAAATGAGAACTCAAATGTATGCTCGAGAAATGGAATCCATATATCCAGCACAAGACAATCATGTACAACAATGAGTCATTGGTTGTGGGCACTAGCATTGGCTCCTCTCCCCAACAAAAGATCCATAAGTGTGATAATGAGTGATTGACTAACTGAGGAGGAAGAGCCTAAATGAATAGAACAAAAATATGTTCTCAAAATGATCAAGTCGGCCAGCATTTAATACTGGTCAGCCAACAATAAATGCTAAATATGATCAATATGAAGACCATTAAAAATGCCCAAAATAATGCCAAGTCCTAGATCATGCACAAACTCACACAAGCTGACATATTTGCTAATACACTAGCAGATCTCCTGCTCGAAATACTACCAACCCAACCTACATCTGTGTAACCATGCAAATCCAATGGTATACTCGCACCATAGAATAAGGCATAGTCCAATGTGGATTTGACA
The DNA here is from genome assembly GCF_053477565.2 of Lygodium microphyllum. Classification (NCBI taxonomy): domain Eukaryota; kingdom Viridiplantae; phylum Streptophyta; class Polypodiopsida; order Schizaeales; family Lygodiaceae; genus Lygodium; species Lygodium microphyllum. The sequence continues at coordinate 45,999,728 of NC_141135.1, read as the reverse complement.
CAACGTAATGTGCACATCATTGCATCCAAATATGGCTTTGGTGGAAGCTGCATAAATTGACTCCAAATCAATTGTGTAGTTTAGGTCTAGCCTAGTGATCATCAAATAAATAAGGGTGCCCACAATCTTCCGATACATAGTGACATCCTTAATCAAGTCACCCTCATATGCACTAAGCTTAGTATTAACATCCAAAGGTATAGAAATAGACTTGCAATCAACCATACCATACTACTTCAACATATCCGACGCATACTATCTCTGTGACAACCATATACCCTCTGGAGTCCTCATTATCTCTATGCCGAGAAAATAGTGCAACTCTCCCCAATCCTTCATCTCAAATTCACTCTTGAGAAGACCCTTAGCATTGTCAACCTCTATCTCACTAACACCCACAATGATTAGATCATCCACATATATAGTAATGATCACAATACCTACATCAATCTCACGTACATAGAGTAAGTGATCAACTTGTGCTCTACAAAATCCAATGCTGACAAAATATTCTACAATCCTGTCATGCCATACCCTAAATGCTTGCTTCAGCCCATACAAGACCTTACGAAGCCTACATACATAATCTAGATGACTCTCATCCACATAACCGAATGGCTACTCCACATAAACTTCCTCTTCCACCTCCCCTTGCAAAAAGGCATTCTTAAAATCCATTTGATGCATGATCCAACTTTTCAATGGTCACTGCTATGATAGCCCTTATGACGGCCATTTTAGCCACTAGAGAAAGTCTCCTCATAATCAATACCATGAGTATGTGCATACTCTTTGCACAACCAGTCATACCTTATAGTGCTCAATAGATCCATCTGACTGGTTGTGCAAAGAGTATAAGGTATATTGCTCTTATACATCACGAGTGGATTGTGGATAATAGCACTTCCGCCACAAGACACCTACTACAAATGGTATATTGCTCATATACATCCAATGCATGGGCAAATTCTCATAGATGACAGCTCTTTGATCCCTATCAAAGGCAAACATGATAGGCATCTGATTCCAAATGGCAAGGTGGTGCCACATATCAAAAGTTCTCTATGTGTCCGGTTTGAGATATCATCTTTCCATGACCAAGGTTTGTGCTCTTGGTCATAGAATTGAGTATGATAATGACTTTCCGAGTTCTTGATGGAGCTTCTCGACAAGTTCTTTGTTCAAGTCATGAGAAAAATGGAGTCTACAAGATAAAACTTCATCAACCTTATACTTTCGTTTTTCTCCCTTCATAAACTCAGACGGATCTATGGCATGCTTAGTTTGGCCATGTCAACTACAAGCACCTTCAAAAGGCATCTCTTGGTTAGCTTATGCATGGATTGCCAAAGATTGGGGTGAGCCACCCGCCATGTATGTCTTGCATTCATGGAAAGCAAGATAGAGATGTGATTCCCAAGAAGGCTTCACATAGGGCTAAGAAGCCCTTGGAGCTTGTTTTAACAGACTTATGTGGACCAATGAGAAGGGAGTCCCCTAAGGGAAGTTTATACTTTATGCTAATTGTTGATGATTTTAGCAAGATGACTTGAGCATATTTCTTGGAGCTCTAAAGCGTTCTCGGACTTTAAGGATTGGTTGATCTTGAGGAGAACAGATCTAGTAGAAACTCAAGTCCCTGCGTTTTGACAAAGAAAGGAAGTTTGTCTCCAATGAACTAGCCAAGTTTTGTGCTAATCGTAGCATTCACCAAGAGTTTGTCAATATGAACACACCTCAAGAAAATGGCATATTGGATCAAAAGAATCGCAGTGTAACTAAGATGGTGCGGACTATAATGAAGCATCGACAAACACTACAATGTCTATAGGCCAAAGCAATGGCCACCACCGTTCAAACTTCACATGCTTAATCAATCTCCTACATAGTCCGTGGTTAATATGACATCTTTTAAGGGTTACTTTGGTCAAAAACCAAATGTATCGTATTTCAAGGTGTTCAGTGCTTATGCTCATATCCTAAAGAAACAAAGGGATAAGTTTGAGTCAACTTCCAAAAGACAAGTGTTCATGGATTATAACTCGCAGTTACACATGGATATATACTTCATGATCCTGTTTTACAAGAGGAATACACGAGTCGAGATGTCCAATTCATGGAGTTTCCAACTACAGAGGGGGGTACTAAGCATTCCATACTTAGAGATCCGAGTAATAGTTGGACACCTAAGCCAATGCCCTTGGAGCCTATGGCTTTTGAGGCTCCACCATCGGTGGAGGAAAAGATTGCTTCACCACTGGATTCACCTGTTGACTCAGCACCAGTGAATATTCTAGAGACTTCATCAAAGGCACAACGACAAGGGAGCACTAATTTCCTTCTCATTGGACACATGATCCACTCTATGATGTACAGATTGAGGGAGTTCCTAAGAAGTGGCACCCACAAGATGGCCCATGGTGATCTCAAAGGAACCAAACGCATTCCACCAAGCTTGTTTGTTCTACCTGTTGTTTGATGTCGCGTGCCATACAAGATAGGAAGCCCATCTCTGTAAAGAAGGCTTTGTAGTCATAACATTGAAACAAGGCTATGGAACAACTGGTAGAGTGGAAGGAGCAATCACGACATGCTCATGCTTGATCCCAAGACATGGGTCCAATACCAACCAAATAGCATAGGTATACCTAAAACTCGGCCTCAAGAGATGGCTACTATCGCCTATGCTTGTCAACAATGCAAAGGCACAACCATCAAAGTAGTACTCCTCCTAACACAAAAAAAAAGGGCTAGATGAGTGGTAAGTGATGCAAACTGATAAAAACACCTCAACTAAAAGAAAGAAAGACTAATACCATGATAAGTAAAAATGATACCCAATATCCAATCTCAAAAGTGAAGACACTATCTCCATCTCTATGCTAATCAAGGATATACAAGCGTTCGGCTATCAAGAGCTAGTATCTTATAGACTTGCTTGTAGAGGAGACTTGTCACTTAGGTCTACAAGTCTTGAATTCACATAAGTAACTAGAGATTCAAGAGTATTTCCATCCCACTAATTGACAAAGTGAAAAATTCAACAAAACAATAGCCAAGGCCAAGGCAAGCAAATTACATGAGGACCAACATTCTTACCATGGCTAATCTAATGCATGGAGTGTGGCTTCACTCACATGCATCAAGATTTTCCTAAATGCAAGGTATCTAGTAGTATTCCACCTAAGTCTTCAAGTCCTAATATCCAAAGGGTCAAAGCCACAAATACTGATCCCAAAGACAAATAACTAATCTTGCCATTCTATCTTAGGGCTAGAATCACCACAAAAATAGTGCACATCATTTAAGTTCTCATTGATCAACCAGGCGAGAATTGTAAAACCAAACCTTTGGCCCAATTAGGATCGGGAGATGTCTATGATGTTAGTCTAGAACTTAAACACAAAAAACATGTAAGTAGAACCAATATACTAGCTGTGTCATATTGAGATACTTTTGGTAACTATCAAAAATAGAAAAAAATGAAACTGAGTGTGTGTGTGTGTGTGTAAAGAAAGACAAATAAAAGGATGTCAAAGCAGGGCTTAGCCTATTATTGCCAAGGCAATAATAATAAACTAGGTAGCCTACATGCTAATGTAGCCTAAAGATTTGGCAAAGATAGCCTAAGAAAAGACAAGTCTAACTTTCAGACTAGCTAAAGAATGATAGTCTGACTAGCCTATGTATGAGTCCTGTGGTGGGTAACCCAAGAATCCTAAAGATCTAGCCTAATGAGCAATAATGACCAAACCAATCAAATAGGCCATAAGGCACTAATGGAGGAGAAGATCTAGAATCTACCACATTAACAGTTAGCCATTGATAAACAAAGATGCTAGGGGGTGGAGGGACTGTGCTACCTCCTTAAGAAGACTCCCTCTCAACCTCCATGGAGTAGCACTATCACCACTGGAGGAGGCTGAGGTTGGTTATGGTATGGTTCATGAGTTCAACTTTGGTGTGGATAGAATACCCGTAGCTGTGCATGGTTTGATTGTGATCTAAGAAATTTGGCCTTCAAGGGACACTAGTCGACATGGCCGAGTTTGTGGCAAAACAAAAAGTACTAGAGAGAATGACTCATCACCCCGATCATGTCTCAATCTTTTGACAATTTATCCAAACCTAGGTAGGGTTCAAAGGAAAAAATGGACCTCATGATCCAGTTCAACGCAGTATTGGCAATGATGTGCCAAGATATCATGTCTATCTCAAGTGTATCTCTTGTAATGCCCTTGAGCCACATGTATACCATAGTTGATTGATGCTGTATGTGAACATGACAGATAAGCTAGCAAATGCCATGGTGTCACGGCCAGCTCTTCAATACGAGACATATTCATCAGACTGTTTTAAACAAATCTCTGTGTTTATGTCACATGTATACCATAGTTGATTGATGCTGTATGTGAACATGACAGATAAGCTAGCAAATGCCATGGTGTCACGGCCAGCTCTTCAATACGAGACATATTCATCAGACTGTTTTAAACAAATCTCTGTGTTTATGTGCGGTGATGGCACCAGTGAAGCCTTGGCAACATTCTACCCTTACCTATTTCTTAACGTTTGGTCTAAACACAGGCGAGAAGAACCATGCATGGATTGTTTGGAGTCCTCTGAGCTTGCAAGTCGACGGTTGCAACTTCTCTCAGGATAGTTTGCCCCCCTGCAGAAAACGAGAGCGCGCTCGCCCCCCCCCAAACACACACACACACACTCTCTCTCTCTCTCTCCAGCCCCACAGGAAGTAATGAAGCCCGCTTCAAAATTCTTAAAGCTTGATCCTTCGCCTTCTTGGGAGCGCTTAAATTTGAACGAGCCCACATCTTCACAAAAAAGCCAAGGTTTAAAGTTTAATTAATTGTTTAAAAATTTCAAATGAAAAACCTTCCAAATTCAAAGAAATTTTTCCAAAAACCCTGAAACTTTATACAATTTTTACCATATATGTGTAATTAAATTCAAAAAATCTCTCCAAAGTTTTGAAACTTGAAGGTTTTTGTATCCTCCCACCAAAATTGTTTTTCTCTTAAACATTCGTCATGCTTGTTTTTGGCTAATTTTCAAGCAAAACAAGTAAAATCTTTTCCATCTATTAAACTCTATGTTTTGTTAAAGATGTCCTCTCTTCTTTTGTATTGTGTATAACATACTTAAAGTTATCAAAAAAAGAAGAATATATATTTCATAAACCTTAGTTGTCGCATGAAATATCGAGGCATTTCAATAGATCCAAACATTGCACTTTGGATTCAAGTGATTTGGTGTTTGGGATTGCTGTAGAGTCCTTCGACAAATGAATTATCCCTTTTGTAAGCAAGCTTTCTTCTCTATGAAAATCTTCCATGGAAAATGAAGAAAATAGAAAATTAAAAGGGGCTTCATATTTATGAGTCATCCCTCGAGAAGAAAATGATATTTCCATGTTGGTATAGAACTCCATAAGGCACATACGTGTATAACAAAGGGTGGCTACATTGCAAAAGGACAAGCTTGAACATCTACAACAATCTTTTTTATCTAGAGGGCAATACATTTTTCATGTAAAAGGCCCCATAGCTACTTCAATGTTCATTTTCTATCTGGTATATCATCAAATGCTTATGACCTTCCTTATAATATTAGAGTTGCTCAAATGCCCGCCTCTTGGTCATCTCTCCTTATGTCAAGTGTTTGGCATTGTAAGTTCCCCAAATAAGAAGAAGTTATGATGGGCATTGGATGTTGCCTACCTTTGTACCCATATTTTGATAGAAATGGAAATCAAGATAAACAACACAACCGAAAGAATAGTAGATGAGATCAAGGGCTAATAAGTCTTCTTCTTCTTCTTCTTCTTCACTCTCTTTTCTCTTCTCTTCCGCATGCATGCATAGTCGGAGATACAAACGTAGATAATATCTCTTGTTGACTTTTCCATAAAGTACCTTCACACACACTCCTACTTTATGTTCCTCTCATACATATGATTATAGACTTAGGCTAATATAACTTTATCAACGCTCCCGCTCTAGCTCAAAATGAGCTTGCATATGTAATACTCCAAGTGCACTCCTAAAGTACTCAAACTTATCTTTACCTAATACTTTGGTAAAGATATCGACAACTTGGTCACTGGTTTTGACATGGACCAAGTCAGTCTCATCATCTAGTACCTTCTCTTTGATAAAGTGATAGTGCACTTCTCTATGCTTCATGTTTATTGGTATGCTTTGGTAAAGATATTAGCAACTTTGTGATTGGTTTTCACATGGACCAATCAATCTCGTCATCCAATACCTTCTCTCTAATAAAGCGATAATGCACTTTTGTATGCTTCATCCTTGCATGGTAAATTGTGTGCTGACCAACATGTTGTTGCTTATGTTATCAGCATACAATACCACACTTCCATCAATCTCTAGCCCCAGGTCATATGAGAGAAGTCTCAACCATGTTTCTTCAGATGTGGCAAGTGCTATGCCACGGTACTCTGCCTCCTACTAGGCAATGCAATGGTAGGTCATTTCTTATTGCTCCAACTAACCATGCTTGTCCTGAATGAAAAAGCATATTTGCTAGTGTTTATCAACCCAATTTGCATCCGTATACCCAAACAAAGTAAGTGTAGAATCCTTTCCATAGTGAAGTCCATATCCCAATGTAGCCTTCCTCATCTATGTCAAATTCAAGCAGGCTCCTTGCTTATTCTCCATAAGCTAACCTTATGCTTTTGGCCATAAGCAAGCCCTATGGTCAAGCAAGCCTTGTGCTTCCATGACTAATACATGACCAAAATTTCTTATTGAAACCAATCGATACCCATTTTTAAAACTTTGTTTTTAATCTTCAACGGTTGTCCAACCACCCGTTTTTGGGCTATGAAGGTCCCTAATTTGACAAAAACGAGATTATTCTTAGATTTAGAGGTGTATCTTGTAGACTATCTTGAATCGTAGCCCATTCGATGCTCCAAAAATAAAATTCCAAACTCCTTTGTAAGCTTCAACATGATCTTCAAGCTCCCAATTCTGACTCCAACTCCAAGCTCCCAATCTAGTGCCAAATGACAGTAATGGGAATCAATATAGACAATACAATGAAAGAATGACAAGAAAATTTGATGGCTCAATAGTCTTATTTGCCTTCTTCATTCTCTTCTCATCTTTCCATGTTGTTCCTATGACTCATTGGCTAACTTAGCAGGCCGTCCAATTTGTGAAGTGATAGTGCCTTCTTTTGTGTCCTTCCTCTTCTCAACTTAGTCACCTCATTTTGACTATTGAGGAGTGTTGCTAGGAGTTGTTGAATCTCATTATCAATGACTACTAAAGGAGATTCCTCTACTCCTTTTTCTTGTGCTCAATAAAACTTTCCTCTTTTCTTACTCTACCTTATTCTACCTCCACCCATTGTGCCAATAAATCCTTTGTTATCTCATGTCTTTCTCAAAGGAAAACCATTGGGTATCTTCTATTGAGAAATCAAATGATGTATGCCTAGAAGAGGCTTTGTATAAGAGAGATGACAAAAGTTGTATGCTCCATAAGCTCAAGGAAGAGATGTCCAAAATCCCATAAGCACAGAGAAGAAAAGCGGTACTATCCATAAAGCTATAAAAGCATGTACTTGACACTCATTTTTATATATGGTACAATCAATTTGAGTCACTCAAGATTGTGTTTACGAGTCCAAGCTAATCTATATTGGAACCTAATTCACTTAAGTTACAATTCCTCATTTTGATAATGTATCGTGTGTTTGACCTACGCCCACCATAGCTGATCTAGTTCTAGGTCCGTGTTTTCCAACATGGTATCAGAGCCATGGCTGAGCTAGGTACCTAGTGGGCATAGTCTTTCACCATTTCCTTCTCATTTTTTTCTCCGTGTACAAGCCATTCAAGATTCATTATTGTATACGAGGTGCTATGTAGGAGAGGTGAAGAAGCTTAAGGATGTGTTGCAGTGCTGTTCAAGAATATCTGTTTAGAGTTCACATTGAAGGCTAGCTTCTATTCGAAAACAAAGAATAGCCACAAAGGAAGAGGAAACTAGATAGAGACAGAGAAAAGAAAGGTGTGTGATTGCAACATCATCCAAAAGGATGTCAAACTCCTTGGATCTTCGGAGAAGGCCCTCTCTCACAAGTGCAGACACATATGGTCGTTCTGTAAGAAGTTGATCAGCATTGAACTGTTCAACAACAGATTTCAACACCTCGTTTCCAATTGAAGGAAGTATCTTCTCATTGTACTCTACACCAAGGCCCTTAAATATATCCGGAAGTTTGTCAACATCAGGCCTGTAAAGAACACGGAGGGTAAGATTCACCATTTGCAAGTCATTGGTTCCAGTGAGACTGAGGAGACCGAGCGAGTACTCTAATGGCTGACACAGAAGTCCTTCCTGACGAGAGTGCCAAAAGACCCCAGGAAGTCAACGGAGATGAGTCAGCAGCAGCGAATGGCGACGGTGGCCAGGCCGCAAAGAAACTGCGTCTGGACTGCGAGGATGATAATTCTGTGATCGCCCCCACAGAGGGAGCAATTGAAAGCCATAGGCAGAAAGACCCCGTAGAACAGAATGGTCAAGTGGTGGAACTAGATGCACACAAAGATCAAGGCCCTGCTGAAAAAGAGAAGCACGAGAAAGGAGGTGATCACTCAGCTAATGCAGTAGAACAAGACAACGCATCTACTTGCTCCAGCAAATCAAGAGAATGAGAAAGAAGCTGATGCGGCAGACGAAGTCATGGCTCCTGCGCAGGAAGGCATGAAGAAGTCGTCACAGGAGCAATATATTTCTTTTAACCTCTCTTATCCTTCTAAATACCTTAAGATTTTTTTTTTAAAATTAACCGTATGATTAAATCAAACCTATTCACACCCTCTCCAAACCTTATTGACATTAAGGTACTCTACCATCTCTTTTGCCATCAAGTGTCTTTTGACACTAGCATTGTGTGCTTCTCAATTTCTCTGAAGCATATTTTGTAATTGAGATTAGACACTGCTATTAGGTAAGACCTTCCCATATCCCAAAATCGAAATGATTTGCTTATACCATGCCATGTCAAGCCATGTGCTCCAAATCCGAGAGAGATCCAAAGAGAAATATGTTCATCTTGTATGCCAAAAACATTGCAACATCCATTCTAAGCCAAAGGCCAATCCTATGTATGGCAAAGAAAGCTTGTCAAGAGAAAGCCATGTACCTATAAAGCACAAAGATCATGTCAAGAAGACTAGAGAAAAAAGCATGTATCACGCATCAACAAAAGGGATAAAGAGCACCATGAAGACCAAAATGCCAGAAGCTCAAACATTGGAGCAAAAGACCAAGAAGAAGATCAAAGAATGCCAAAGAAGCATGAAGGAAATGAAGAAGATAAAATACTCCGTTGCTACAAACTAACAAAATGTTTTGCAAAAATTTCCCATAGTGGATGTAAAAACCCTACCAAGATGTAAAGTTTCAAGCCTTAACTTGACTAGGCTGCCAAAGAGCTAGTCTCTTGGTCCATGTTTGCATGCAGATGGGGCAAAAGCCAGCAAGGGTAGAGACTCATCATTTGAGGGGGGGTATTGAGAAATCAAATGATGTATGCCTAGAAGAGGGTTTGTATAAGAGAGATGACAAAAGTTGTATGCTCCATAAGCTCAAGGAAGAGATGTCCAAAATCCCATAAACACAGAGAAGAAAAGCGGTACTATCCATAAAGCTATAAAAGCATGTACTTGATACTCATTTTTATATATGGTACAATCAATTTGAGTCACTCAAGATTGTGTTTACGAGTCCAAGCTAATCTATATTGGAACCTAATTCACTTGAGTTACAATTCCTCATTTTGATAATGTATCATGTGTTTGACTTGCGTCCACCATAGCTGATCTAGTTCTAGGTCCGTGTTTTCCAACATCTTTATACTCTAGTGTAGCACAAAACTGATTTCATGCACACATAGTTGGAGATATTGAGTGGAAAACAATTAATGAAGGTGACTGGAATATAATTATATCAAATTATAAGTTATTGAGGGACCCTACACTAGATTCTAAAGCATTAACCCCAGCTTGAGGCTCCTAGGGGGACCATTGGTCCCTTTGTGGATACAATAGAGAATGTCCTCTTTACTACAAAGTGTCATATAGGTGAATGGTGATTGACAAGTTGGTGAATTTGCATGGGCAATAAAGTCAAGTTCGACCACCCATGTGCTTATGATTGGTTGACCTTCAACATCATTAATAGATAGGTAATGCTACGATCCAACACATCAATTATTAAGCACTCCAATATTCTATAATCATTGTCCATCATCAAAGCTTATGATAATGTGTGTGTGTGTGTGTGTGTGTGTGTGTGTGTGTTAGATTATTGTCAATAATGCACTAAGGAAATCTTTCTAGTCCAAAGAACTAACTTGCCTGAAGTGCCCTTATGCAAGCCAGTATAAGCAAGATCATATAGCTTGGGATAAGCTAGTGAATAAATACTAGATATACTCCACCTTAGCATGCAACATATTTTCATTGTCTTACATAATGAGATCTTTTGCTTATTGCATATATATATTCTCATCTAAGATGCCATTCAACATGCAACTTTAACATCCATTTGGTAGATGTTTCAAATCTTCATAGTAGCCATAGATATAACAGTTCTAAGTGTAGTTTTTTTTGCTATATTGAAGCAAAAGTTTTCTCATAATCTATTCCATATTGCTAGAATAGCCTTTGGCTCGAGCGTTGGTCAATGGTGCCATCTGGATTGTACTTTAGATTGTAGATCCATTTTCATACAATTGTATCCTTTCCTCTACATATCCACAAGTTTACATATGTTATTCTTCATGAGAGCTAGACACTCTTCATCTAATACATCACACCACTTTTTCTTACTATTGCATCTTCATGGAAAAGAGGCTACTCTTCCTACACAATAAAGATCCTCAAGGCAAAGTTAGATTGTTCAAATCATTTGTCTGAATTATTGGTATCTAAAAGCCTATTATGAGGCCTATATTTCCTTCGGACGTCCTCAAAGTGGGTGTTTGGGTTGACTCTTTATCACGATCTTTACCACAATCACGCAATAGTAGAAATTTTGTGATCCCAACCTACATGGAGTCTTCATTGAGCAAGATATTAGCCCGAGAATTTGGCTACCATCACCTTGAGGGATTAATGAGAAAGGATGATACAATTAAGCTCGAAGGGTGCATTCCTCTAGGAAACCTCTCACAATTCACTCAGCGAACCTCAAGAACAACAAAAAGTGGTTTGATGCTAGAACTAGGAGAGGGTCTCTACTTCCATGCCTTGGCTCATCCACCAACCACCCAATGAGGCATAGGCTTGATCCAAGCACGCATCTCTCCACGAATCACCTCCATGCTTGTTTCTCCAAGTGAATTGATGGTGAGCATTACCTTTAGAAAGAGTAGCAACATCCATAAGTTCTAGTTAACTTTGGAAAGTATGCTAGGTGTTTAATTCTGACACTTTTAATAGATCTCCCCCACAATGTTATCTGTCCTACTCAATTACCATATTCTAGTCACCAATAAACAGGGTCTCCTCCATGTTTATCATTTCAACTAGATGCAACTATAAATCTACTCTCTCATTACTATAATTAGGGGTATAGACACTAACAATGGACATATCCAAACCATTATAATATACATAAATCCAACAAATTATCATGCACTATTAATAACTATAGTTTATATTTAAGGAGTAAATTCAAAACATGATAATATTTGCATCACCTCTATTTGGGACATCAATAAAGTAGTCATACCCACCATACAATGTCAAATCATGATGAGGGTCACATTCGACCTTCATCAAACATAGAATGTATGGTTTGAATGTCTTACATAGAGATCTAGTAGAGTCTTTTGTTGAGATGTCAAGCTCAACACATACGGACATTGATGATGGACTGCCTCGCTAAATGAGTCCGCACATCTACACTTAGCACGTTGGTGGTCATTATGATACTCACATGGCCACTGACTTATCACTTATTATATTTAGTTTATTACACCTACCTACAGCTGGCAAAGATATAGCGCCAGTCGATTAGTGTAGTCGGTTATGCACTGTTTAACTTAGTAGGCCACTTTCCTTTATGTTGTATCTTATTTATACTTTGTGTATATTGTATAGTGTGTGGAAAAAGAAGAAAAAACCATCAAGAAAACGTTTTGGCCTCCATCTCTCTTCTTGTGTTCTTGAGAGAGCTTCCTCTTGTGTATACGGTGTGTGTTTGGCAAAGCAACTCAAGCAAATCCCCCCCCCCCCCCCCCCAATGCGATTCTTGACATGGTATCAAAGCCACACCACTGAGAGAGGCTGAAGTGAAGGAGAAGAAGCAAAGTTCGAGCAAGCAAGCAACGGGTAAGAAGCTCTCCCATTCTTCCACTCTCTCTCTTGGATAGTGCCTGTGGAGGCACTAGAAGCAGGGTCGAGCAAAAATCTCAGATTGCTGTGAGATTTGGTGTGTGAGCAGATCACTGTATATTCTATAGATTAACCCTTTAGGGCTTTTCCGCAGTTATTTTGGGCATCTGAGACCGTTTCAAGCCCTATTTTAGAGCCGCAAGGTTGCGGACATCAGCTTCAGGATACACTGTGATTTCGGCTGTATTGATCGAAAGTGGGGTGCACAGGTTACAGATTGCGAATCTGTAATTTTTGAGGTGTTTGCAGGAAACAAACGTAAGGTTTATCTGCAAACAAGTTGCAGATTACATGTACTATTGAGCAATCAGTGAAAAAGATTGCTTGATGTATTGTTGTGCACATGTTGTGAAAGATTGCAGAAGACTAGCTTGTTGTGTTGTATCCTTGTTTGTGATGATGATAGAGAACAGTGGAAATCCCATTATTGAGAAGCTCGACAAGAACAACTACCCTTCATGGAAGTTCCGTGTGACGAACTTCCTTATTAGAAAGGGCCTTTATGAGTTTGTCTCAGGTGAAGAAAAGGAGCCAGAGCTAGGTATCCCTTCGACTGCAGATGAGTTAAAAGCATGGAAAGAGTGGAATGCGAAAAACAAAAAGGTGATGTATTGGCTATCTGCAGTCATTGATAATACTATGCTGAGACATATCAGGAATGTAGAAACTTCACATGCAGCTTGGATAATTTTTGAGAGCATGTTTTCAGTAAATACAAAGGCACGAAAGATTCAACTCAAGCAAGAGTTGAATGTCGTGAAGAAAGGGAAAATGTCTGTCAATGAGTATGTGTTGAAGGTGAGGAGCATTGCAGATGCCTTAGCAACGATTGATGCAATGCTGATTTTGATAAGCTGATCTCTCTCATGATTACTAAAGAGATCAATATGCAGGGTGGTTCGTTTGAAAGAAATGGTGAACAGGTCCAAGCATTTTACTCGAGTTCAGGAAGGGGACGTGGAAGATCCTCTTCGAGAGGCTGTGGTATGGGATGTACTGGCGATAACCAGCGAAACAGGTTCAATCAACAGTTTGGTGAAATGCTGGTTTCTGAAGGTAGAGGAAACTTTAGAGGTAGGGGGAGCTCTAGAGAAAGAGGTGGATGGCAAAATAGAGGTTCTGGAAATTCTGGTATTGTTTGCCATTATTGTGGAAAAACATGCTATATTGCAACCCATTGCTATGCAAAGAAGGATGACATTCGCAGTGGTAAATTGCAGCAAGGAAACTATGTATCGTCTTCACGATAGAATGAAGACAAAAATGAGCGTCTGTTTGTTATGCAGCATATGATGAATGCAGTTACAGGAAAGGGGACACATGATGATGTATGGTATATCGATTTAGGTGCATCTAATCATATGACCAGTCATGTTGAATGGTTTGGAGAGATGCAAGACTTACAAAACCGAGGTTATGTGCAGACAGGTGATGATTCATGCCACCCAATTTCACATATTGGAAAGGTTTCCTTGTCCTTGTATGATGGCTAGACAAAGAGTCTGACAGATGTATTACATGTGCCATCAATTACAAAGAATCTAGTATCTGTTGGCCAAATGGTAGAGCAGGGATTGCATGTCCAATTCAATGCAAAAGTTTGTTTTGTAGAAGACTTTAATTATAAGTACAGGTTAGTTGCAAAAGGAAGTAGAGTTGGCTGAATGTTTGCTTTAGATGCTGGAATTCCTGCAATGGATGCTGTTATGTATGCTAAAGGAAAAGGAGTAGTTGCAGATATTGAAATATGGCAGAAATGTATTGGACATGCAAATGTGCAAAGGCTGAAATTAATGCAGTCCAGAGGATTGGTTACAGGGTTGCCTTCTTTTAGAGTTGCAGAATTGCATAAAGTTTGTGAAGCATGCCAGTTTGGTAAGCAAGCGAGACAACCCTTCTTGCATGATAGAGAAGTGAGCAGAAATATACTTGATGTAGTACATACAGATGTTTGGAGGCCTACACAAAATGTATCTCTTGGTGGGAGCAAATACTTTGTCACATTTATTGACGACTGTTCAAGAAAGTTATGGGTATACTTCATGAAGGAAAAAAGTGATGTGTTTGAGCACTTAAAATCTTTTATAGAAATATGCTTAAAAGTAAAGTGCTTGAGATCAGATGGAGGGGGAGAGTACCTCTCTAATGAGTTCAGTGGCTTCTTGAGGACTCACAGGATAAAGAGGCAATTTACTTGCAGGTATATCCCACAGTAAAATGGTGTTGCAGAAAGAAAAAACAGGCATATTGCAGAAGTTGCACAGGCATTAATGGCTGAAAAGAATATGCCTAAACATTTTTGGTTTGAGGTTGTCCATACTGCTATTTACATTATGAACATAACTCTCACAGCTACAGTTCATGGGATGACTCTTGAAGAATGCTTTACTAGCAAGAAGTATGATATATCGCACTTGAAGGTATTTGGCTATGTTGCATACGTTCATGTGCCAGATGAGCTACGAAAGAAGCTTGATCCAAAGGCAGAAAAATATTTTTTTATTGGATACTCTTTAGAGCAGAAAGGATATCGTTGTTATAACCCTATCATAGGTGAGTTCAGAGTGAGCAGGGATGTTATCTTTGATGAGATGGAAAGTTGGTATACACCTGCTCTGGTGATGTTTTGGATGATGATAATGATCAGGACAGCTATGTGCAGAAAGGTAAATAAGAATCATGAAGTCTTAGTGGACTAGAAACATTATCTGGTACTACACCTATAGTGAGCCCTTGGTCTGGGAGACTAAGGAGTAGCCCCACATCTTCAGGTGGATCTATAAGTGTTGTAGGGAAGGACAAAGGAAAGAAGAAAGTGTTGGATGGTAATGATGCATCTACCAGTCGTTTGGGATTGGATGGAGATTCTAGTCGCTGGGAGAGCTTGGATGATGAGCTTGGTATTCCTTCAGTCAGGACACCAGGTGTACAGAGATCTCATAGTAATGTAAAGGCTTCATTGAGTGATCCAGTGGTACGCAGATCTAGCAGGGTCAGATACCCTGTTAAAAGATTTGGTTTTGAAGATTATGCAGCTCACCATTATGCTTATATGGTGAAACTAGTTGAGGATGTTGAGCCCACTTATTTTGAGGATGATGTTGGTCATGCTCATTGGGATGCAGCAATGGATGAGGAGATGGCTGCATTAGAAGCCAATAAGACTTGGGATTTGATACCTTTACCTAAGGGTAAGAAAGCTATTGATTGTAAGTCGGTTTACAAAGTCAAGCATAATGCAGACGGTTCAGTTAGCAGGTATAAGGCTAGACTGGTTGCAAAAGGCTATGCTCAAATATATGGCATAGATTATGACGAGACATTCAGTCCAGTTGCTAGGATGGCAACTGTTAGGTGTGTGATTGCCTTGGCAATAGCCAAAGGTTGGAGTTTGCAGCAAATGGATATTAAGAATGCCTTCTTGCATGGTGAAATTCAAGAAGAAGTGTATATGGAGCATCCAGCAGGTTATGAGGATTTAGTGCATCCCACATATGTGTGCAGGTTAAAGAAGGCGCTCTATGGGCTGAAGCAAGCGCCTAGAGCATGGTCTGACAAGATTGGAGAGTATCTTGTCAATATTGGATTTTGTATTTCTGATGTTGATCACTCACTTTATGTGAGAAAGGGAGATGCAGGTTTGGTCATCATAGTCATCTATGTGGATGACTTGATTATTACAGGTGACAGTGACACTAGGATTGTTGAAGTTAAGGACTTCTTGAAGAAGAAGTTTGAGATGAAAGATTTGGGTGAGCTGAGATACTTTCTTGGTATTGAGGTGATCAGATGTGATGATGGTATATGGCTATCCCAAAGGCAGTATGGCTTGGATATGTTATCCAAGTATGGTATGACAGCATGTAAGCCTCTTTATGTACCATTGGAGCAAAATGTGAAGCTGAGTGCTGATGTTGGGGATGAGATAGAAAACCCTACTATGTTCAGGAGGATAGTGGGGAGTTTGATTTACATGACTATCACAAGGCCAGACTTGAGCTACGCTATTGGCCTTTTTAGTCAGTTTGTGCAGATGCCTAGAAAGCCTCATTTGGATGTAATTAGACGTATATTGAGGTATGTGAAGTCCACTTTACATTATGGACTTTTTTATGAGGCAGGTAAGGATGTACAGGTCTTTGGATACGGAGATGCAGATTGGGCATGTCAGATAGAAGATCTACAAGTGGATTCATGTTTTCTCTTAGTAGTGCAACAGTTACATGGAGCAGCAAAAAGCAACCTACAGTTGCTTTATTGAGTACAGAGGCTGAGTGAGGTGCTACTATGGTAGCATGTGAGATGGTATGGTTGCAAAAGTTATTAGGTGATTTGGATGTGTAGGGAGATGGTCCAATTGTCATTCATTGTGACAACATGAGCAGCATACAGCTAGCTAGGAATCCAGTGTTCCATGCTAGGACAAAACACATTGAGGTGCACTACCACTTTGTGAGAGAGAAGGTACTTGCAAGAGAGATTGACTTGGTATATGTCAGCACACAGGACCAAATAGCTGACATTTTCACAAGGGCATTGGGTGCAGAGAAGCTTCAAAAGTTCTGAAGCTTACTTGGAGTTGTAGAGATAGAGTTGAGCTTGAGGGGGAGTGTTGAGATGGCAAGCTCAACATGTGCGGACATTGATGATGGACTGCCTCGCTAGATGAGTCCGCACGTCTACACTTAGCACGTTGGTGGTCATTATGATACTCACATGGCCACTGACTTATCACTTATTATATTTAGTTTGTTACACCTACCTACATCTGGCAAAGACAACGCTAGTTGATTAGTATAGTCGGTTATGCACTGCTTGACTTAGTAGGCCACTTTCCTTTATGTTGTATCTTATCTATACTTTGTGTATATTGTATAGTGTGTGGAAGAAGAAGAAAAAACCAGCAAGGAAACATTTTGGCCTCCATCTCTCTTCTTGTGTTCTTGAGTGAGCTTCCTCTTGTGTATACAGTGTGTGTTTGGCGCAGCAGCTCAAGCAAATCCCCCACCACGCGATTCTTGACATCTTTTCTCTCAATGGAGAGTAAGCCTCTCACATTCCATGAACAACAGCTGATCTTGCAAATGATAGAATGAAGAGCTTGAACCTAGAGCCTTCAATGGGACATACAAGTTTGCAAACACTATAGACCTCATGGACAACTTCTTGAGGGAGACTTTTGACCTAACAAGCTTGTAGTAGGGTGGGCATTTCCATCTCTTTGTTACATAGATTATCTATTTATGCTTAGTTAAGAATATTTAGCATTGTTGTTTATTACTTACATACTTAATCCACCTTGGACTTATACGATTGATTATGCTTTGGGGCACTTAATGGATTCTTGGGGGGTATTGTTTTCTTTTTCTTTTCCTTTCCCTTTCTCAAGGCATTCTCTAGCAAAGTGTCCAACTTGATGACATAGGTGCATGCATCAAGGAAGGGGAAAACTTTACTTCAAAAAGTAACTCCATGCTTCTTGGATCTTGGAGATGGAGAACTTCTAGGGGCTCCATTTGGCTATCCCAAAGGATGTAGGCCTTGCAATCTTTCTTGGAGAAAAAAATAAGATGTCATCATAACAACCTTGCAAAGGAAGCATTGTCTTGGCTTGCAGAGACTTCTTCCACCCTCTTGCCTCTAACATATGTGGAACGGTTTCTTCTTCTCTCTATAAGATCTTTGTCTTGCGAGTAACCCTACTAGTCACTCAAGGCTTTCAATCAAGATCACGACAAATCTCAAAAGCTAGCATACAAGGACTCCCTATTCACAATGGCCACAGAGAGATGATACTTTGGAGCAGAGAGCATGTGAGTTATGAATGCAGTCATGAACATGGACAATGCACTGTCATGTGTAACATAAAACTAAGTTCTTTCATATATTAATGTTCATTTAATACAATGATTAGGAACATAAATAAAAGATTCTTCATACTCGATGAAGAATTTATAGCTTAACAAATAGGCAAAAATGGGAATTCAATTGGAAATGGATGTTAGAATAAGTAGAAATTATGGAATTAGACTTTAGTTTTTAAAAGTAAGGGTAAATTGCATGATATCATAACACATCGAATTAAACCATACTCTAGGTATGTAAGCAAAGTGCATTAAATAAACCAATTTTTAATTCAAGCAGGATCATTGGAGAAATCTATAAAAATTTAGAAATCAAGTAATCACATAAATAAATATTTTTTTGGCATTTACAAATTAGAACCTAGGATATTCGAATCAACCCGCTTTGCAAATATGACAAAGTGAAGTACGAATCCTAGTTCATGGTGCAACCAAAAATCCAATATAATTCTCCTTCAAGAAAATAGAAGTTAAAATCCTTAGAGAAAATACTCGCTTTATTGACTTATATTGGTTGCAAAGTAAAAATTGAGATTCTAAGGTTCCAACTAGGTTTCCATAAATTAAGACAAATTTTAACTATTTCCCAACACGTAGGAGTATAGAAAAATAGTCAAGACTCGTAATAAGGTCAATTGCCAACCTTCAACAAAGGTTAGGTTGAGAAAGATCACGAGCAAAGGCTAAAACATGTTGTCAAAAAAAAAAAAAAAAAAACCAAGGAAGGATCCGATGAAGAAATACAAATTGAGATCGTGATTTCAAAGGGAACTTAGAAAAATCTGAAGGGAAACTTGCAGAAACCTAGGAAGGGAAACTTGCAGAAACCTAGGAAGGGAATAAGACCAAATCGGAAAGAATTGTTGCTAAGTCAAAACCTTACTCTAATTACCTCCCTATTTTGTGTAGAATAATTGCTTGAAAAAGAGTGCTTGTGCTTGTAAAAGGTACATACAAGTTTACTTGATACACTTAGGAAGTTTGATTGAATTGATCAAAACCCTAAGATGCCAAATTTACAACACAATAAAAGGAAAGCGTGCTAGACCTCCCCGAAGGCTAGTTGCAAATCCCTTTACCAAGGGGATCAATTAGTTTCCAATTGCGAGAGGTCACTCCCTAAGGGGATCCTTGGGTAGAAGGAGTTAAGGGTGGCTGGGGACTCTAGCCAATAAACTCTTAAACTCCTAGGAATAGTCCAAACCCCTTCATGACTCAAGATGGAATTTCTAAGGGGTCGGATACTAGTTAAGGGCAAAAATCTTGGTAAAATAAAGGCCTTTGGGTTGTTCTTCTTTATGGACGAAAGATAGACACTTGTATTAGATTCTCTAATAAATAAAAAAGTGTTTTTTCTAATGGATTGTTTTCATTGTTTGTCTGTTGTGACATAAGTTACATGGATGAATACTATGACTAAAGGAACTAATTAAGGGAAGCAAATTTTTTATGTACAACACAAATACATTCGGTAAATAGACAACTAAAACTATCCAACCAAGGAAAGCAGGAGGGTGAGATTCTTGACGAATCCTCCCTAAGGCTGGGTGCTCTCGATAAGCCAAGAGCTTCTTTACTTTTTGATGCTTTATAGCATAAGAAACATTGACCACATAGAATCAATTAGAATCTTGACTGTGTATCATTTTAGGGGAACAGAGTGAGACTTTGCCCTATGGGGTAGAGGGATCAATGTATCCATATCCCCCCTTGTTTCTCATTCTTCTTAAACCAAGTGTGATACTAGTTGGCTTTGGTTCGAGCAATCTAACACAAGCAATTGCTCTAAGACCAATGTTAGTGAATTTGGATAGATGACCTTAGTTTACTTAGATCTCAAAATTTAGGTCGATTCTTGTGGGAACAACCAAGGACTTCCATTGTGAAGTGGACTTGAGGGAGTCTAGGCAATAAACCTCATGTTATTCAAAAGAGTACCGAGCTACATTGCCTAGAAAAATCATCGCAATGGACCACTAAATGATGCTACTATTGAGAATATCTCAAAGTGGCACATCACACATGGTATCAAAGCAAAAAATTCAAATTAATGCATTAAAATTTTTGTTTGCAACCTTGTCTAAGGAAACATTCGATGCAAATATGATTCACTCTCTAACAATTCGTGGAATCTCTTTCAGAATAATGAAGATTGGTAAAAATTGTTGGTGTTTTAAGCAATGTTTACCTCCATGTTGCATTCCTTTGATTTTGTTTAGTGGGATAGCTTCATGAGGGTCTTGGAGCATATGTGTAACCCTTCAGTATTGTATCCAGAGCATCAATGGATGCAAAGTGCAGTCTACTGCATTATCAATGTTGATCGACTTGGTTATCTTCAAAACAACCTCAAAAGAATCAAGTGGATGGAAAAGTTTAGCCGGTCAAGCTATTCATCTTTGAAGAATCGCACCTAAATTCCATCCTCAACATAGGTGGAGAACAAATTCACCAAAACTCTTATCTTTATGATCAATTGTTGTGCATTCTCCCAATCAAGTTTATTGCCATTTGGCGCTCGTGTCACAATAATTACTATAAATATGGTTTCCCAATTATTTCCCAAAAATACAAAGTCCTAAATATATTTGAAGAGCCTCCAACCTACAAAATCATGGATGTATCTGAATTTCACAATTAGAATCATCGTAACAAAAAAATCTTCTTAGCTTGATCTCAATTATTGCTATTTGATGTAATAAAGAAATTCGACTAGCATTATTGTAGCCTTGAATAATAAAAGAGTCTCAAATTCTTGAAGATTGTGTACTTGTAGTAGACTTATATTATAAATTTAAAAAATCACGGATTCTATTATTGAAAACCTTAGAGAGAGATAAAAGTTGTAAGCATATAAAATGTGTATCTAATCTTGCAAATGTTAACGAAACCACGGTATTATGCCTCCCATGCCTATGCTTACTACCTGAGTTTGATGGCAAAGGAAAGGATGTCGAGTTTAAAGCAAAAATTTGGATTGAATCTATGGAGGATTGCTTCACTATTGCAAGCACTGTCCCTCTTAATCAGGCAATGATAGCTTAGATAAAGTTGATAAGCGAAGTCCAACTTTGGTGGAAGCGATGGTGCAATGACCTAGGGGTTGTGGAAGCAACCATTACTTGTGAAAAGTTGAAGGAAGTTATACATGGGTGATACCTCCCACTAGCATGTTGCACATATTAAAAATGAATGAATTTTTTAGTTTGAAGCAATCTATATTGAGTTTGAAAGCCTATTATTCTAGATTTATGTCCCTTTTGAAGTATGCCCTGCCCATGGGCATCACCCAATAATTAAACCCTCCATTGGATACTCGTCTTGAAGCAACACGCGCATCCAATTTTCAAGACCCATTAATTTGAACAAGCCCCATTATAAAAGAGCTTCAAACAATATCCAAGAGTGGCAAAATTTGGGGACAAAGTTCTTCATACAAAGGATCGTGAGGATATGTCAAAAGGATCCAAGGACAATATCAAACCGGTTAGAGAAAGAAGGTTGAGACAAGTGTAGCTAGAAACTTTGTATTTGTAGTCAACAACAACAAGGAGGCACCAAGGTGTTTTCATTGCAACAAACTTGGCGACTTCAAAAGACAATACCCAAAGTTAGGCCAATCAATCCACCAAGGACAATTTTGTGGCTAGAATCGAGAAATTTCAACCATAAAAGGAAAAGTTTCTAGAGTAACCTTCAAGGGAAGGGAAAAAGGAATAGATGAAGGTGAAGTTCCCACTTTAGAAGTGGACATGGAAAGAGCAATGATACAAGCTACTCTCAACAAGAAGGGCCCCAATCGCAAGTTCTTAATGATCCAGACTCTTGCAACCTATCAAGGCAAAGCCTTTAAGATTTTGATTGTGGAAGTATCTACTCATTTATCTCACTAAAATGTGCAAAAAGGATAGCAATAGACTTTGTACTTGCATCTAAGTTGTTAGTAGAATTAGCAAATGGGAAAGAGGCAAATCCTGCTCAATAGACTAGAAGAGTGGAATTTAACTTAGGAGGCAATATTTCCAATATGGGGTTTAGAGTTATGAATCTAGGAGCTTACGAGTGTTTGTTAGGGATGGATTCCTAATTCCCAAAGATGCTCGTATTCATTGTAGAAAAGGTCAAATCACATTCCAAGTTAAAAAAGGAGAGCTAGTGACCACTCATGGAGAAGCAAGAAACCCTAGAATTCAACTAGCAAAAGCTTCTCAGATCATGAAGGGGCTAAGAAAAGGACTATTTATCTATCTAATCAAACTTAATAAGATTGAGAAAGGAAAGGAAGCTAAAGAAGAACCATCCTGGTTAAAGGAATAAGTAGATGTGTTCCCTTAAGAGACAATAGAATTCCCTTCACCAAGAGAAATCGTATATCCATTCTAGAAGCCATTGAGTTGAAAGAATGACTCAAATAACTCTTGGATCAAGGATAGATCAGGCCAAGTAATTCACCATGAGGAACCCTGGTGTTGTTCCAAAAGAAGAAGAATGGAATCGTTCGTCTTTGCATTGACTACTGTGGACTAAACTAGGTGATGATCAAGAGCAAGCATCCAACTCCAACGATAGATGAATTACTTGACCATCTTCAAGGTGCAAAGATCTTCTCAAAGATTGATCTAAGATTAGGTTATTACTAAATAAGGATCAAAGAAGAAGACATCCCAAAAACTATATTTAACACAAGCTATGGCCATTATGAATTTATCATGATGTCTTTGGAATTAACTAATGCACTTGCAACATTCAACACACTAATGCAAGATATCTTTCCGCCCTATCTTGATGACTTTGTCCTTATCTTCTTCGATGATATCCTAACCTACTCAAAGAAGGATGAGAATCATGAACCACAACTTTGAGTTGTCCTTGAAACAATGAGGATGTACAAGCTTTATGCCAAGAAGAAGAAATGTGCCTTCTTCAAGGGACAAATTTAATATTTGGATTTATAGTCTCTAACAAAGGGATTGCTGTAGATCCTGCAAAAGTTAAAGATGTGCAAGAATGGTCACCCCCAACAATGGTTAAGGAAGTTCAAAGTTTTTTGGGCTTGACAGGATGGCATAAGATATTTATCAAAGACTATGCCTTGATTGCTACACCCTTAATTGATTTACTTAAGAAGCAAGTTGCCATTGTGTGGGCTCCCACCAAATAGTATAACTTTGAAAAGCTTAAGCAAATCTTGATCAGAGCTCCTCTCTTGAAACTGCCTTTGAGCCAAGAATTTGAAGTTGTCATTGATGCAAGCCCTCTTGTGTTAGGTTGTGTGCTCATGCAAGAAGGCTACCTGGCAACCTATTCTTCTAGAAACCTGAAGATTCATGAGAAGAATTACACTATCGTGATCTAGAGCTACTTGCTATAATTCATGCTCTCAAGTTATGGAGACACTATTTGCTTGACAAAAAGTTTACTTTAGTCATCAACCATAAGAGTCTCAAATGGATCTTCACTTAGCTAGACCTAAACATGAGGCAATGGAGATGGATAGAAGTTTTGCAAGAATATGACTTTGAGATCAAGGGTAAGGAAAATACCATTGCAAATGCCCTAAGTCACAAAGCATTTCACAATGCCCTTATCTCAGATGAACCCTCTAAGATAATATCTCTAGCAGCAATGGTGTGAATGCCCATTAATTTGATAATAGAAATGGCCAAAGAAGAAGCAAGTAAGGATCCAAAGTACCAATAAATGATAAAAAAATGTCATATCCAAGTAGACAAATCCTAAATTCAAGTTCAAGTATTTGAACTTCTCTATAGAAGGAGGACTTGTCTACTTCAAGACAAGACTATGCATCCCAAGAAGCCAAGATCTCAAGAAGAAGATACTTTGGGAAGCCCATGATTCCCCTTTCTTAGGATATTTAGGCTATGCAAAGACTCTTGATGTGTAAGAAGAAGCTTCCATTGGGAAAAACTCAAAGGAGATGTGCTTAAATATGTTACTAAGTGCTTGAGCTACCAACAATGAGTAAAGGCTGAGCACGTCAAGAAACCAAGAAAGCTCCAATCACTTGATATCCCACAACTGAAGTGGAAATTGATCAACATGGATTTTGTAGTTGGATTACCTTGTGTCCAAGGAGGATACAATTTAATCCTAGTGATTGTGAATATGCTAACTAAGGTTGCTCATGCTAGTCAAAACCAACTACAAGGTTTCAGATATTGCAGGAATCTTTGTGAAAGAAATCTTTAGGTTGTGTGGATTGCCTAAAAGAATCATTAGTGATCGTGACTCTCTTTTCACTTCTCATTTCCAAAAGAGCTTATTTGAGGTCATTGGTACCCAACTTTGTTTCAGTACTGCTTATCATCCACAAACTGATGGGCAAATCGAATGGGTTAACTAAGTCATCGAAGACATACTTAGAGCTTACTACTACAGGGAACCTAAGTAGTTGATGCAATACCTACCTTTGGTGAAGTTTATCTATAATGCATCCTATCATCAAAGCATCTAGATGACCCCATTCCAAGCTTTGTATGGACAAGAATGTCTAGCTCCATTGAGGTTTTCTAACCCTACCCTAATGATAGAAGCTTCCAAGAAGATGTTGAAAGAAATGAATGAACAAGTTAAGGCTATCAGACAAGATATCTAGGTTGCTCAAGGATCGACATAATTCATATGCTGATCTAGGAAGATAAGAGTGAATCTTTAAGGAAGGAGACATGGCTTTTTTTCATATCCATCCTAAAAAGAGTTATGTATCCTTGGGGCAATTCAAGAAACTAAGCCCTAGATATTTTGGACCATACAAGATTCTTAAGTGTCTAGGACTCAATGCTTACAAGTTACAACTTCCTAAACACTTGAAAGTTCACATTATATCTCATGTTAGCCTACTAAAATATTATATACCTAATCGTGATCATGTTCATGATGATCAACAAGTTGTAATTCCAAGCCAAGGAGTCCTTGACCTTCAACTTAATGTAATACTTGATGTTAAAGAACGTGCCCTCCAAAGTAGAACCCTTAGGAAATATCTCATGTAGTGAAAAGACTATAGGATGCCACTTAGATGGATGAAGATACTCTATGTAACAATACCCCTAGTTTCTTTTTTATGAAGGACTAGATCCCATTGAAATCTTGAAGGTAATTAGAAATCTTAAAAAGAGCTTTGTGAGATATAATAAGCCTGACACTTGTAATAAGAAGTACCTTGCAATGACTATCTTATCTTGCCTCTATAGTCACTACATTGCATTAAACTTCAGTGTTGTATGTAGTTAGAGTAGGGTAGCAGAAGCATTGATGGGTTACCACAAACTTTACGATCCCCATCTATGGTAGAGCCAATAACCCCTAAGTTTCCTCAAGATGAGGGCATCTCAATTCCTATAAGGGAGAAAGGATGTGAGGACTCAAAAATCATGCATGAAAAGGGGCTTAAAGAGGAGATTAATAAGGTTATTAAATCTTAGTAAATTAAAAAATAAAAGAAATTATTGTCAAACTAATCTTCACCATTGCTAAGATGGCGAGCTCAACATGTGCAAACATTGATAATGGACCACTTGGCTAGGTGGGTCTACACGTTTATGCTTAGCACATTGATGGGCATTATGATTCTCACATGACCATTGACTTATCACTTATTATATTTAGTTTGTTGCACCTATTTACTGGCATAGTTATAGCACCAGTCGATTAGTATAGTTAGTTATGTACTAGTTGACTTAATAGGCTACTTTCCTTTATGTTGTTTCTTATCTATACCTTGTGTACATTGTATTGTATGTGTAAGAATAATAAAAAACCAACGAGAAAACGTTTTGGCCTCCATCTCTCTTCATGCATTCTTGAGTAAGCTTCCTCTTGTGTGTATGGTATGTGTTTGGTGTAGCAACTCAAGCAAGTCCCCCTACCGTGTGATTCTTGACATGGTATCACAGCAAGATTATTGAGAGAGGTTAATTTTGAAGGTTGAAGTGAAGGAGAAGAATCAAGGATTCAAGCAAGCAAGCAAGCAATGGGTAAGAAGCTCTCCCATTCTTCCACTCTTTCTCTTGGATAATGCATGTGGAGGCACTAGAAGCAAGGTAGAGTGAGAATATCATATTGTTGTAAGATTTGGTGTGTAAACAAAGCACTTTATATTCTACAAATAAGGCCTTTAGGGCTTTCTTGCAGTTTTTTTTTGCCATTTGAGGCCGTTTTGGGCTTTGTTTTGGATATCCAACGTTGCAAAAAGCAATTTTAGGGCATATTGCAATTTCAGCTGAGTTGGCCAATTATATGTAAACAACTTGCAGATTACATATACTATTGAGTAGTCAATAAAAAAGGTTGCTTGGTTTATTGTTGTGCACTTGTGAAAGGTTACAAATGACTTTCTTGTTGTTGTTTTGTATCATTTTTGTAATAATGGCAGAGAACAGTAAAAGTTCCATGATTGAGAAGCTAGAAAAGAACAACTACCCATCGTGAAAGTTTCATGTGACGAACTTTCTTATTGGAAAATGCCTTTATGAGTTCATTTCAGGTAAAGAAAATGAATTAGACTTGAGTAACCCTATGAATGTGGATGAATTAAAGGCTTGGAAAGAATGGAATGTGAATGACAAGAATGTGATGTATTGGCTATCTATAGTCATTGATAATACTATGCAACTTAGATAATTTTTGAGAATATATTTTTAGTAAATACAAAGGCACGAAAGATTCAACTTAAGCAAGAGTTGAATACTTTGAAGAAAGGAAAAATATCTATCAATGAGTATGATTTAAAGGTCACATTACAAATGCTTCGGCAACGATTGATAATAATGATGATTTGGTTTCATCTACTTTGGGTGGCCTTAATAATGAGAAGGCTTAGAAATCATTTGTCACTTCTGTATATGTACGGAAGCCATTTCTAGATTTTGATGAATTGGTCTCTCTCATGATTATCGAAGAGATCGATATATAGGGTGACTCATCTGAAAGAAATGGTGAGCATGCCCAAACATTTTACTTAAGTTTAGAAAGGGGATATGATAGATCCTCTTCGAGAGGCCATGGTATGGGACATACTGGTGATAACCATAAAAATAGGTTAAATCAGCAATTCGACGAAATGCAAGTTTTAAGAGGCCCAGAAAACTTTAGAGACAGTGGGAGCTTTAGAGGAAGAGGTGGATGGCAAAATAGAGGTTCTAGAGATTCTACTATTGTTTCCCTTACTGTGGCAAAACAGATCATATTGCAACCCATTGTTATGCTAAGAAGGATTATATGTGCAGTGGTAAATTACAACAAGGAAACTATGCATTGTCTTCACGACAGAATGAAGGAAAAAATGAGCGTCCATTTATTATACATTATATGATGAACGAGATTACAAAAAAGGGGACACATGATGATATATGGCATGTTGCTTCAGGTATATCTAATCATATGACCAATCATGTTAAATGGTTTGGAGAGATGCAAGATTTACAAAATCTAGGTTATGTGTAGATGGGTGATGATTCATACCACCCAATTTCACACATTGAAAAGGTTCCCTTATCCTTGTATGATGGCTAGAGTCTATTATATGTATTACATGTGCCATCAATCACAAAGAATTTAGAGTTTGTTGACCAAATGGTAGAGTAAGGGTTGTACGTTCAATTTAATGCAAAAGGTGTTTTATAAAAGACTTTAATGATAAGGGTAGATTGGTCACAAAAGAAAGTAGAGTTGACCACATGTTCACTTTAGGTGTCGGAATTCCTACTATGGATACTGCTATGTATGCTAAAGAAAGAGGAGCAGTCATGCAAATATTGAAATATGGCATAAATATACTAGACATGCAAATGTGCAAAGGTTGAAATTAATGCAGTCCAAAGAATTAGTTACAAGGTTTTCTACTTTTAGAGTTACAGAATTTCACAAAGTGTGTGAAGCATGTCAGTTTGGTAAGCAAGCAAGATAACCTTTTTTGCATGACAGAGATGTGAGTGGAAATATACCTGATGTTGTGCATATTGATGTTTGGGAGACTACACAACACATATCTCTTGGTGGTAGCAAATACTTTGTCACATTTATTGATGTTTGCTCACGGAAGCTATGTGTATATTCCATGAAGGAAAAGAGTGATGTATTTGAGAATTTCAAAACTTTAAAGGCTGATGTTGAAACAAAAATATGCTTGAAAGTTAAGTGCTTGAGATTAGATGGAGGGGGAGAGTACCTCTCTAATGATTTCAATGACTGCTTGAGGTCTCATGGGATAAAGAGATAGTTTACTTATAGATATACCACATAGCAAAATGGGATTGCAGAAAGAAGAAGTAGACATACATACAGAAGTTGCATAGGCATCAATGATGACTGAATAGAATATGCTAAAATATTTTTGGTCTGAAGCTGTTCATACTGTTGTCTATATTATGAATAGAACTCCCACAGCTGCAGTTCATGAGATGACCCCCAAAGAATGCTTTACAGTGTTGGGGGTAAAGGCGCCTCCGCCTAGCCGCTAGTGTATTACTACACTGATAGTTCTCGCCATTGCACACTATAGGTGGTGGGCGCCCGTCACCATCACTTTATTCTTTATTCTTTTAGTGACAGTTTGAATAAGGGAAGGCCTGATCACACATTGTGACTGTTGGAGTTTCCATTTTGTGTATCTCTCTCTTTCTTGCTCTTGATCTCCCACCATAGATTCTCCAAGAAAGCTTCAATCCTTCTCACCTTTCAACTGGTATCAGAGCATGGATTCATGACTACTCAAGCTTGGTTCATGGCATCTTCAGCTTCCTATTGATTACCTACACTCATTGGGCTCCTTCTTGATAGCCATAATTGACTCTCTCGAGCTCTCGTCACTCCCCGGCTTCCCGAGCACCTTCTCGGCCCCTTTGGACACCCTCAAGGCATTACATCAAAGGTATTTCTTCATTTGGTTTAGGGTTTCATGTTGGTTACAGGTCTACATGTCTAAGAAGAGAAAGGGGGCAGAACCATTGAAGCTTCGGTGCTCCATATCTTGACATAGACCTCTTGTGGCTGCTTGAGGCTTGTTGTGTGCCTTGTTTGGCACCCCCTGGAGCTTCCTTACCATCCTGACAAGCACAACAATAGCAGTAGAAGCCCTTAGCAAATTAGCATGATTTTCCCCTATTTCCTACAGCCCCTGGACAGATCCTCTCCTGCTTGCTGAAGATCATGCCTTGCTCTTAGATCATTGTAGCACTTTTGGCAATAATGCTTGATATGTTTTGAAGCCTCCCAAGCCTTGGACATTGATTTAAGGTCATGTAGCATTGTTTTGAAACAATTTATAGTAGTTAACAGACATTAAATATCAATGCTACACTAGCAGTTGATGCCTATGATTGTTTGATGCTTTCTAGTTAAGCGATTTGATACCTATTGATGACCGATTGTTAGGGGATGCAAGACATATGTATTGCCATGATCTTAGATTGATTTTTGCACTGAAAAATCTCATTTTTGAATAGTAAATCACTATTGTATAATAGTGATATGAAGCCTATTACTTCATGTTTGCTTATGCCTCTTGGAATTGAGACATGCTCTTTGGAGATATACATTGATGTAGTGATGACTCTTAGGGATCGACATAGAGCTTGGATTTGATCTTGGATCATTGGTTGAGCTTGATCTCGCTTCACATATTATTTAGATCTCCATCTTTGATGTACTTATGGCATGTACTTTGCTTATGTCTGACCGGTCTTGACATGCTTGGCCTATGCCATTACTACATGCTAGTTACATTGTTTGGAGTTGGATGCTACCTGACTGTAATTTATTATAGCAAGAAGTTATGCATGGAATGTGATGTATTTTTCATGCTAAATCATCCCAATTTTATGTACTTTTGATGGTACTTGGTGGGCAACATCATTAGCTATCAGTTAATGGTCATTTTGCCTTAGTTTTGGTTGTATTTTGGCTGTTTATAACAAAAAACAACACACAGTTTTGAATTGTTTGCACCATTTTGGACTACAATATGGCATCTTGTTCCACTGATAGTGCTATCTTCAACATCACAAAGCTTAATGGCATGAATTATGCCTATTAGAAAAGCCAAGTTTGGCAGGTATTGGTGTAAAAATCACAGATAAAGCCACTAAGGATGCATGGCGAGCAGCCTGAAACTATGATTGATGACAAATGGGATGAGCTTGATGAGTTATGCAAGTCCACCCTCATCTTATCTCTCACTGAACATGTGCATTACAATATGGTTGAGGAAGCACATAGTGCTCGCTAGCTTTGGGATAAGATCAAGAACCTCTATGACAAGAAAATTCCAGCAAGTCAAATGTATTGGTTGAAGCAACTTATGGACTTGCGCATGAAAGATAATATGAAGATGTCTGCTCATTTGAGCCAACTCCATGCTATTCTCAAGAATTTGACTTTGCAGGAGGGCATTGCCTTCAGTGATAAGGTTACTTCATTGTTCTTTCTTGGGACTTTGAGTGAGTCATGGGATGTATTCTGCACTATGTGCTCATGCTACTATTTTGAACTTGCCTGATGTAGAGAGTGCTTTTCTGCAGGAAGAGATTAATTGTAAGAACCTGGATGCCTCTCGTGCGTCACATGCTTTGACTATTAAGGCAGAGATGATAATGGAAAGAATGATTGTGGGAATGGCCATGGCAGAGACTCGCAAAAGTCTATGTCTAAATTGCGTGGTAAGTCATGTAGCAAGTCTTGTGGGAGAAATGCTAATGTGACATGTCATCATTGTGGTAAGAAGGATCATATACGCCCATAGTGTCATGAGTTGCACAATGAGAAGTGCAAAGAGAAGGGAAAAGACAAAGTATAGGAAAAGTCCTCTGATTGCAGCATGGTGCCTGCGAAATCCAGTGTGAAAGTAGAGGAGATAAATGTCACGTAGATTGAGAACTTTGATGAGGAGTACATTTTTGCAGCTAGTTCTTGTGATGTTATGCCATTGACTAAGGTTCACTCTATGTATGTGTAGTGTTAGCTTTTGGATTTTGGTGCTTCATTTCATATTACACCATGTTGTAAGTGGTTCCACTCCTACTACACTATCTTCGGTTCAGTTCGCTTGGGTGATGATAGGTCATGTGCTATTGTTGGCATACGGTTGCAGTTCTCTACTGGCAGTACTTTTCTGTTATAGGATGTACGTCATGTACCTGCGCTTACTCACAGTCTTATGTCTGCAGGAGGGCAGCTTGATGATGTTGGGTTTCATGTTTCATTTGGGGATTCTGCTTGGAAAATCACGTGTGGTAGACTTGTGCTTGCTAGAGGTACCAAGGTTGGCAATCTCTATCCTCTTGTTGTTGATGGATCCTTTGTTGATCATGTTTTATCATCAATGGGTTCCAGCCCACATGTATCTCTTTGGCATGCCCATTTGGGCCATATGTCCTTGAAGGGAATGAAAATGCTTTTTGGTTTTTGCAATACTTACCACCCCTTGACTATGCATGTTTTGATTCATGTGAGCATTGTCTTTATGGCAAATAGACTAGGAATATGCATAAGAAGTCTGGTAGGACACGCATGAGTGAGCCTTTGGCATTGGTACATTTGGATGTTTGTGGGCCCATGCCTTGTTAGTCTGTGGTGGGTGGTGCAAAGTAATTTGTGACGTTTATTGACAATTTTTCACATAAATTCTAGGCTTATTCCATTAAGCTTAAGTTAGATGTCTTGGCTATGTTTTAGAGATGGCTTGCATTGGTTTGAGAACTAGACTAGGCATAGGCTAAAATGTCTTAGTACTAACAATGGGGGAGAATATGTATTTGGTGCCTTTGAGAAGCTATGTGATGAAAGGGGTATTAAGCGTCAGTTGACTACCCCCTATACCCCACCCCAGAATGGTTTGGCTGAGTGGATGAATAGAACCATCCAGGAGCATGCATATAGCATGCTTAGCCATGTAGGCCTACCACAGAGCTTTTGGGTTGAGGCAATCAGTACAGCTGTGCATGTCATAAATAGATCACCTTTGAGTGGTTTGGATTTCCAGGTTGCAAAGGAGATATGGATTGGAAAACCTCTGTCTTATACGCATCAACGTGTCTTTGGATGTGAGGCATTCTTCCATGTGCCCAAGGACATGCGTACTAAGCTGGATCCTAAGAGTGTCAAATGCATTTTCCTTGGCTATGGAGATGTAGACGAGATGGGTTACCGCCTCTAGGATCCGCAAGTGTGGATTGTCATCCACAACCATGATGTAGTCTTCCATGAAGACAAGATGCATAGGTAGCTTGAGAAGGTAGTAGAGGTACACAGAGTTATATTCCAGGAGGAGCCTCGTGCTCTTGCATAGCCAATTGAATAGCTTGTACTACTAGTTGGTACACATGGCCAGGGTGTTGGACATGATGTTGGACATACAACAACAGAGTCTACAGTGTGACAATCTATTAGAGCTAGACGTCCACCTAATAGATTTGAGCCCTCAATGCATTATGTCATGGTTACAGATGCAAGAGAGTCTCTCATCTATGAGGAGGCTATGCCTAGGGGTGACAATCACTCTTGGGAGAGGGCTATGCAGTTTGAGATAGATTCCTTGCATAATAATATGACTTGGGATTTGGTTGCATTGCCTACAGGCAAGAAGGCTTTACCATGCAAATGGATGTACAAGCTAAAAAGTACCCCTGTGCACCCCAAGCTGGCTTATAAGGCAGGACTTCTTGCTAAGGATTTTAAACAGGAGCATGGAGTTGACTTTGATGAAGTATTTTCTCATGTGGTCAAGATGACTACCCTATGCTTGGTTTTGGCCTTAGTCGCGCAGGTTGACTTGGATGTGTATCACATGGATGTCAAGACTGCATTCTTGCATGGGGATTTGCATGATGAGATATACATGGAGTAGCCTAAGGGTTTTGTAGAATGTGGTAGGGAGCACCTAGTGTGCAAGTTGAAGAGAAGTCTTTATGGCTTGAAGCAGGCACCTAGGAAGTGGTATCATAAGTTTGTTGCCTTTATGCAATCACAGAGCTATAGCAAGAGCTATGGATCTATGTCTTTACACAAAGAAAGCCCGTGATGGCTCATTGCTTATTTTGGTACTTTATGTGGATGATATGCTGATAGCAAGGAAAGCTCATGATGAGATGGATACTCTTAAATCTCAGCTAAAGAAGAGCTTTGAGATGAAGGATTTGGGACAGGCCTCTCACATTCTTGGTATGCGCATTAAGCACGACAAGCATCAGGGACTACTCTACCTCTCACAGAGGAAGTACATTCATAAAGTCCTTGAGCGTTTTCGCATGCAGGACATAAAGCCTATTGGCTATCCATTACCTTCTTATGTGAAGGTCTCACATGCAGATTGCCTGCAGACAATTGAGGAGAGGGCCGAGATGGCCAAGTTCCCTTATGCATCAACCGTGGGCAATTTGATGTATGCCATGATCGCCACTCGTCCAAATATTGCCTTTGTAGTTGGTGTTGTGGCACGCTATATGGCATCTTACAAGAAGTATTGGGATGCCGTGAAGGGTATCATGAGCTACCTAAAGGGCACAACATATATGTGTATTTTCTATGGCAACCAGGGTATAAGAGTTGTGGGGTGTATAGACTCTGATTATGCAGGACATGCAGATAGTAGGAAGTCCACTTCTGGCTATGTATTCACCTATGCTAGAGGCGCTATCTCTTGGATGTCTAGGGTTCAAAAGTGTACGACTCTCTCTACCACTAGGACCGAATATGTTGCCTGAGGCTTGCAAGGGGACCATATGGTTGGAGACCATTTGGTTTATGACCTTGGAATTGATTCTATACCTACACTACATTCGGATTCTATGAGTGCTATTTAGTTAGTCAAGAATCCAGTCTTTCATACAAAGACAAAACACATTGAGGTGAGGTATCACTTCATATGTGGGGTCGTGGAGGACAAGTCTATCAACCTTATCAAGATCTCCGCTGACAAAAATCTTGCAGATCTTCTCACGAAAAGCCTCACTACTGAGCACTTTGCCTTCCTTAGGCGATTGATGGGCATTGGATGAGATGTCATTTTTCCTCATCGTGTTGTACATGTGTACATTATACTGTCTTTTCTTTTTCTTTTCACTCCTCACTGGGGAATATTCTCCTTTAAGTGGTATGTTGTTGGGGGTAAAGGTGCCTCTGCCTAGCTGCCTGTGTATTACTAAACTGACAGTACTCGCCATTGCACACTACAGGTGGTGGGTGCTCCACCTAGCCTCTCGTGTATTACTACATTGACAATACCCACCAGTGCACAGTGCAAGTGGCGGGCGCCCGTCACCGTCACTTTATTATTTGTTCTTTTAG
Organism: Lygodium microphyllum; assembly: GCF_053477565.2. NCBI lineage: Eukaryota > Viridiplantae > Streptophyta > Polypodiopsida > Schizaeales > Lygodiaceae > Lygodium > Lygodium microphyllum. The sequence goes on along the minus strand of NC_141135.1, from coordinate 45,965,102 downwards.
TAATAGTTTGAATAAAGGTAGGCCTGGTCACACATTGTGACTGTTGGAGTTCCCATTTTGTGTCTCTCTCTTTCTTGCTCTTGCTCTCCCACCATAGCTTCTCCAAGCAAGCTTCAATCCTTCTCACCTTTCATACGAGCAAGAAGCCGATGTGTCACACTTAAAAGTGTTTGACTGTATCACGTATGTTCATGTGTCAAAAGAATTGTGAAAGAATCTCGATCCAAATATTGAAAAATGTATTTTTATTGGATACTCTCTAAAGCAAAAAGGGCATCATTGTTATAACTTTATCATCACATATGAGTTTAGAGTGAGCATGGATGTTATTTTTTATGAGATGAGTAGTTGGTATGTATCTAGTGGTGATGCATTAGATGATGATGACAATGATGATGATAGTTATGTGTAGAAAGAAAAGCAAGAATCATGGAGCCTTAGTGGACCAAAAATATCATTTGATACTACATCTCTAGTTAGCCCTTGGTCTGGGAGACTAAGGAGTAAACCCACATCTTTAGGTGGATCTACAAGCGTTGCAGGTAAAGACAAAGGAAAGAAGAAAGTGTTGGCTGGTAATGATGTATCTACTAGTCATTTGGGATTTGATGGAGATTCTAGTGGTTCAGAGAGTTTGGATGATGAGCTTGGTATTCCTTCAGTCAAGACACTAGGTGCATAGAGAGCACATGGCAATGTAAATGCTCCATTAATTGATCCAATGGTATACAAGTCTAGCAGGGTCAGATACCCTATTAAAAGATTTGGTTTTGAAGTTTATGTAGCTCACCATTATGCTTATATAATAAACGTAGTTGAGGATATTGAGCCTAGTTGTTTTTAGGATGTTGTTGGTCATGCTCATTGGGATGCAGCAATGGATAAGGAGATGGCTACATTAGAAACCAATAAGACTTGGAATTTGGTACCCTTCCCTAAAGGCAAGAAAGTTATTGATTGTAAGTGGGTTTATAGAATCAAGAATAATGTAGATGGTTCGATTAGCGGGTATAAGACTAGGTTGGTTGCAAAAGACAATGCTCAAACATATGGCATATACTATGAAGAGACATTTAGGCCAGTTGTTAGGATGGCAACTATTAGATATGTGATTTCTTTGACAGGCGAAAGGCTGGAATTTGTAGTAAATGGAGCAGCCAGTAGGTTATGAGGATTTAGAGCATCCCACATATGTATGTAGGTTAAAAAATGTGCTCTATGGATTGAAGCAAGCACTTAGAGTATTGTCTGACAAGATCTAAGAGTATATTGTCAACATTGGCTTTTATATTTCTAATGCTAACCACTCACTTTGTATGAGAAAGCGAGATGTAGGCTTGGTCATCATAGTCATCTATGTGGATGACTTGATTATTACAGGTGATAATGACAATGGGATTGTTGAAGTTAAGGACTTTTTGAAGAAGAAGTTTGAGATGAAGGATTTGGGTGAGGTGAGGTACTTTCTTGGTATTGAGGTGATTGGATGTGATGATCATATACTCATCGTATATGGCTATCCCAAAGGCAATATAGCTTGGATGTATTATCCAAGTATGGTATGATAGCATTCAAGCCTGTTTTAGTACCATTGGAGCAAAATGTGAAGTCGAGTGCTGATATTGGAAATAAGATAGAAGACCCTACTATGTTCAAGAGAATAGTAGGGAGTTTGAGTTAGATGATTATCACAAGGCCAGACTTAAGCTATACTATTGGCCTTGTTAGTTAGTTTTTATAGATGCTTAGAAAGTCTCATTTGGTAGCAATTAGATACATATTGACGTATGTCAAGTCCACTTTACATTATGGACTTTTTAATGAGGTAAGTAAGGATATACATGTGTTTGGATATACACATGCAGATTGGGCTAGTAGCATGTTAGATAGAAGATCTACTAGCAGATTCAGTAGCAGTTACATGGGGTAGCAAACAATACCTACAGTTGCTTTATTGAGTATAGAGGTGCTACTATGGCAACATGTGAGGTGGTATGGATGCAAAAGTTATTGGATGATTTGGATGTGCATGGAGATGGTCTAGTTGTCATTCACTATGACAACATGACCAGCATTCAACTAGCTGGGAACCCAATGTTCCATACTAAGACAAAACACATTGAGATGCACTACCACTTTGTGAGAGAGAAGGTATAGGTAGGAGAGATTGACTTAGTATATATCAATACACAGGATCGGATAGTTGACATTTTCACAAAGGCATCGAATGCAAAGAAGCTTCGAAAGCTTCAAAGCTTACCTAGAGTTGCAGAGATATAGTTGAGCTTGAGGGGGAGTGTTGAGATGGCAAGCTCAACAAGTGCGGATATTGCCCCCTGGCTAGATGGATCCACACATCTACACTTATCACGTAGGTGGTCATTATAATTCTCACATGGTCACTGACTTATCACTTATTATATTTGGTTTGTTGCACTTAGCTACAGCTGGCATAGTTATAGTGCCAATCGATTAGTTCGTCAATTATGCAACGGTTGACTTAGTAGGCTACTTTCATTTATGTTGTATCTTATCTATCATTTGTGTACATTGTATTGTGTGCGTAAGAAGAAGAAAAATCTAGCAAGAAAATGTTTTGGCCTCCATCTCTCTTCATAAGTTCTTGAGTGAGCTTCCTCTTGTGTGTGTATGGTGTGTGCTTCATGCAACAAATCAAGCAAGTCCCCCCACCACACAATTCTTCATAGCTGCCACCTCCTCTCGATCATATGCTGCCATCTGACTAACCAATGCCACAATCTTCTCGATCTTTTCACCCTACCTCAAAAAGATCAAACCTACACAAATCACGAAACACTTGTGTAGTTGAGCAATGAGGAGGATAGAAATGAATGTTGATGATATAACCAATAGCCTTAGTTAAAGGTTATAAAGAGGACAAAGTGGGCTATTGGTGGTGGTGCTGGTGAGAGGAAGAGAAGAAGGAAGAGGTAGAAGAAAAGATAGAAGGAGTAAGAAGAAGGGAAAAGAATGTTGAGAAACACAAATCCTTAAGCAAGGTCTAGCTATGGAAGACAGAAGTCAATGACAAGAAGCATGATGACTTACACTAAGCACACTAATTGTTACTCAAGTAAATTAGGTTCCAAGAGAGATTAGCTTAGACTGGTAAACACAATCTTGAGTAGAGAGACACAAGACTAAAAAGTAAAAGTACAATAGCAATGATCATTTAACTCAATGTCAAGTATATGCTTTTATAGTTGTAGGATGGTTCCCTTTTTCTCACTGTGCCAATGGGATTTAGGCAGCTTTGTCTAGGGTGTTGCATGTCCCTTGCCCTATTGCTCCATACAAAGGGGCTCTCTTAGGAGTGTGATTGCATAAATCTCAACACTCCTCCTCAATCACGACGAATAGAAGAACTGAATATATAGAGGCTATCTTGAGTAGAACCTTGCTTGCGAAGTGTAGACATGGAAAAGCCAACCATATAAAGCTAGAGGCTGTCACAAGGTCTCACTAAGTGTGTAGAGGTAGTGCACAGGTTATACGAGGATTACAAAACTTATGATTGAAGCATGCAAGTACATAAGAGGCTTAAAAAAGTTAGTCTGAATAGGCGGAATAGAAGGATTGATGAGGCTTGTCCTTCTATTCTTGAGTATCTTCTTCTTCTTTTTCTTCTTCATGGTCTTCTTCTTCTTTGGTAGCTTCTAGATAGGCCTTCAGTGATATTTTCTTGGCATAAATTTTTTTTTAAACGTGTCTCATTCTTTTGCAGAAGTCATAGACAATGTCTTTCTTCTCTTTGTATTTGTTGTTGACATAGTGTTGAGAGTGGAAAAAGACTGAATTTTGTTGTTTTTGAGGTTTGAATGATTGATTTTTGATGGATTTAGAGTGATGTATGGTTGTTAATGGAAGTGTTTGAAAGTGTTTTGGATGATATTTATTATGTTTTGGAAGCTCATGATGATTCTTAGTGGAAATATGAAGCTCTGTGATGTTCTGATTGGTTCTGATACCTTCTTATAGCTTCTGTTTTGTTCTGATTTTCTTTTGTATGAAGCATGGATTGATAATTGATGAATGTTGAAATCTTTTGAAATCTTATTGAATAGTTTTGGATAGTTTGGAGTGGTTTTAGTATGAGTTATGAGGATTTGTTGTTCTCTGATGACCTTCTTTAATCCTCTGTAAACCTTCTGTAGAGCCTCTGTCTCTGTTCTGTCTCTGCTCTATTCCTGTTCTATTTTGTTATGTAGATCTTCTGTAAGTGTTTTGTAGAATGTACGTGTGACTTTGGAAAAGTTTTTTAACTTTTGAAAAGGATGAATCTAAGTTCAAAAGAGCTAAAACAAATGGAAGAAGCAGCTGCTGAAGACTGAAGAGAAGACTGAAGTGACAGTGACAGTAGTGAGCCATGAAGAGATACTGTAGTGGCTCTGGTGCCTCTTCGCATCAGACATATCTCTTGGGAGGTGCATACACGACCTAAGAAGGATTATTGAGAGTATTATTGAGTATTGTAGTGAGGAGATGATGTCCTATTTTGAGAGAGAGAGAGAGAGAGAGAGAGAGAGAGAGAGAGAGAGAGAGAGAGAGAGAGAGAGAGAGAGAGAGAGAGAGAGAGAGAGAGAGAGAGAGAGCTAATTCTATAAAAACAGTGTATCTTTATATGAGAGATTGAGAAAGAAAACTCTGAAGACATTGAAGATGAATACTATGTGATTGATTTTCATTCAAAAATGGTGTATTCTTTTATGTTCATTGTTCTATTAATCGATTCTAAGAAGATATTGAAGATTATGGTTGATTCTATCAAATCCGTGGGAGATATCTACTATGATCCTGCGTGAATATTTGCTATTCTCTTTGTTTTGGTCATAAAAAGAATGAAATAAAAGCTTGTTGATGTTGCAAGATAGATTTTCTTGTAGTAGAATACCCTTTTCCTTGGTATTCCTCTTGGGGCTGCATGTTTTTGGTGTGTAGCCGGGGAAACTTGCCATCAACAAGCATCGAAAGAGGCTGAAATGAAGGAAGTGGCATTGCCAAGAAGAGGAGAATTCAATGGATGTTTGCAAAGCTGATTTTTCCATTGAAGAGTTAGAGATTCTTATTGCCAAATCCACTTTCCACAAGAAGTTCATGCCACAATGGCGGAAACATATTACCATCATGATGCAAGCTCTATGCAGTGGACTATTTCCTCTTCCTGTTGAAGTAGCAAAAACTTGCATCTTGGTGGCAAATTGTTTGGAAATAAACTGAAGAGCAGAAGCAGAGAGAATGACTATCCATGGAGGATTTGGTATTCATTAAGAAGTTTCCAGACATCATCAAGTGGGAGATTGTGAAGAAGCTTCAGGAGTCATGGTTAGTGGAGGTTCATGAAAACAAGAAGGAAAAGAGTTGGAATTTGTTCGTGGATGCTCAACAGCAAGATACGTGGGATGCTTGGTGCATTGACAATCTTTTGTTTGTCCAATTAGCAACCCACTGGAAGTTGGTAGGCAGAGTGTTTTTCACAACATACACTGTTGAAACCCTCAGAAGCTAGCATTATTACTATGATGGCACAACAATGATCCTAAGAAGAATGAGTTTTGATACTTTCAAAACTGAATATCTCCCCCTCTGTAGTGGTTTAAAAGCCAAATTCAGAGATGTTGAAAAGAAGAAAGTAGAGGAGATGTTGGCCAAAGAATCCCCTAGAGACTGAAGCCCCTCTCTAATTCTATTCTGTTGAGTACTGAACAACTGGTTGGAGCCAAGCCCTTGATGAATGACGTAATCAAGAGGCAAGTGTTAGAACGAGTCCAGAGGTACGTAAGAAGAGAGAAGGAAAAAATCAAAGCTGGGAATGAGCTCGCAGAGTAGAAGCCTCCTTTGACGCCCTAAAATCACTCTTTACAGAAGTCCCCATGGCGACTCAAGGTCCCCTTTCTAGTCAAATTCGTCCTAGAAATATTGAGGACAGGACAGCAAATGTAGTCCCATTGCCAATTTTTAAGGGAGAGTACAATGAAGACCCTGATCTTCATGTAGCAGAATTTATGGTAGCATGTGTGGCTAACAATGCTAGAACCCCTGAGCATTGGTTAGTAATATTCCCCGTAACTTTCAAGAGCGCGGTGTTTCAGTGGTATGAGAGACAAGCAGCAGGAACTTTTGGCACATGGGACAACCTGAAGTTGGCCTTCCTCACTAAATTCAGGCGTGAAGGTTTTGAAGAGCAGATACGAGAGGAGTTCATGAGTCCTCTAGAGAAAGAGTCTATGTCTCGTGAATGGAATCCACCCTGAAGAGATGGACTAACCATCATTTGGACGAAGGTATCCAGAAAGGAGTGTTCATTAGAGGCCTACAACCAAAAGCTCTCAAGTTTGTGGAATTGAGAAGACCAGTCAATCTACAAGCTGCAGTGGAAGGTGCAAGATTGTATGAAGAAGTTGAAGCAAGGTTGTCAATGACTCCAGGAAGAGGAGTCTTACCTCCTCCCTTGCTAGGAATGGTATACCCACCAAATGCAGTCCCAGGGACAGTTCCCTACCCCTATCCCCAGATGCAAACAATGCTGAAGTATAATGCACCTAATCCACTGTGGTCGCCACAGACGACAGTGCCTCAAATGATGGTTCAACCACAAAATCAGTGGCCTCAAATAGTTCCTCCTATGATGACTCAGCAAACAGTGGAACCCTACCAACTGGAATCAACAACCCTAAGTCTCAATAGGAGCTCTGAATCAGAACCAGAACAGAGGACCCTCTGGATCGACCCAACCAGTGTATGTAGTAATTACAGAATATCTAACTCAGTTGCAAGTATCAAGAAAGAGCTTATGGATGTGATTACAGAGCAGCTATAGACGTTGAAGGTGAATACCGCCAATATATCCACTCCGGCGGAAGCTAGGAGAGATGTGATGCATTCTAATACATGGTGCGGAAAGTGTCATCAAGCGAGAAATTTAGCCACTGAATGTACCCAAAAACCAACCATTCATGGAGCCTTCTGTTCCTACTGTTTGAGGAAGAACCATATAGAGGATATTTGCTCTCTGAAAGAGATGCATGAAAGAAGACAAAAGGATGAAAATGCAAGATTCAACTTGCTAGAATCCAAAAAGACAACACAAGATATTGGACCAAAGCCTAGGGAGTTTGGTCCTAATTTTGGTCCAAGGAGGTTTCCCTCTCAAAGTTACAGAGGACAAGAGCACCGCCAGAGATCAAAGGTGGAATGTTACAGGTGTGGAGAAAAGGGTCACATCTCCTCGAATTGTCCAAACCCTAGACGATCTGTGGATTACAAGCCCTTATGCAGCTGATGCAAAGGAGAAGGCCACATTGCAAAGCACTGTCTAAGTCCAGCCCCTATAAAGGAAAATGGCATTGATAGCCACATTGCAAAGCACTGTCTAAGTCCAGCCCTTATAAAGGCAAATGGCATTGATAGCCACCAACAGAAGGTATAAGAGCCTGCCTCCAATTTGGTAGAGTTAGAAGTTGCCATTGTCACGCACACCAAGAAGAAGGAATTAGTTGTTCAGAATGAAAATAATTCTCCTGCTAAGACTATGAAGTTCAACCTGTTAGCAGAGGGACAGAGCAGTACAGAGCACTGTAGTGCCACAGGGAGTCACAGAGACAGTTCCAGAAACAGGACCAAAGAGATAGACGATGCAGAAGCACCTCCAGAAACAGAAGAAGCGCCGATGTTGCCATTGCTAGAAGAAAGAGGAAAGATGAAAATGGGTGTAGCCCCATTCCCCAACAGGCTGGAGAAGCATGTGGATCCTATCAAATATTATGACTTAGTAAAAGACCTAGACACTTTTAATCCTAACTTAACATTTCAGTAGTTGATGATGCTGTCTCCCAGCTACCAAAAGAAATTCAAAAGCATCTTTACAAGAAGACGTGGACTAAGGATTGTTACTTCAACAACGACCAAGACCAGTAAGGCCTCGAAGCCTGTAAAGGAAGTAGATGTGGCTAAGGCTTTTCTAGATCCTGCAACCCCAGAGATTAGTGTATGGATAAAAGGATGCTTTATTTCGGATGCATTGATTGATGGAGGTTCATTAGTAAACATAATGATAGATGTGACAATGAAGAACTTAGGGTTGCAAGGAATTCAACCTACACAGTGGCTTATTAGATTGGTAGACCAAAGCAGAATTAAACCGTTGGGCATCCTCCCATACGTAAAAACAACCCTTGTAGAAATAGACTATTGGCTGACATATTGGGTGGTCAAACCAAATTCTTATGAAACCTCATACCCTCTGCTATTGGGGAGACCTTGGCTTTTTGAACACGGACTGGTTCAAAGGAACCCTAACCCTAGGTAGAGGACCTAACAAAGTGGTGTTGAAATTGTATGGATTGCAAAAAGGTAATGGATCCACATCCATCGAAGTCCTAACTGAATCCTCCAATGAAGTAACGGATGGTACATCAGGAGACGAAGAGGTTGTTAAACATATCTTTTTCAAGAAAACAGAGGCACAGTCACTAACAGTGGGCACTGTAAGTCAACTACCAAGGGAAGCAGAGTCCTTGTCCATGGGAGAATACCTTCTGCCTCAACTTGAATTGACTTCTGAAATCACCTCTGACAGTGAAATAGAAGCATGGATGTACTATTCCCCCCTTGTTACATGGCAGTCGCGTAGAGACAGTAACAGAGACAGAGCCAGAGATAGAGACAGAAGCAGAAGCAGAGACAGAGGCAGAATATCTGTTCTTCTCCTACAAAGCCTCTACAGAAGCAGAGATAGAGCCTCCAGAGGAAGAGGATGAAAATGATGAGGAAGAAAACGAAGCAGGCTATGAAAGTGCAATTGAAGAAGATCCTCTGATAGTGGATGATGTTGTTAATGGCCCTACAGAGACTTCAGAGGCCGAAGATCTCGGGGTATTTGAGGGAATGACCATGGTTCCATTTGGGTTGACCAATGGACCACAAAGTATGTAGAATCTACATAAGCAATAGATCAAAGGCATAAAAATTAAGTTCACCAGTGGCTCTTGTCGCCCTGACCGTTCAGTGTTTGGAGAAAAGATGATGATGATGTCCCCCTACCAACAGAAGCTAGAGCTATCAAAGCTTCGGCTTCTAGAAGGTCCATGCTATGTGACGTTCCTAGACGCATCCTCTAAAGATGAATCCCTAAGTCTAGAAGAAATCACCACTCACACAGAAGCACACAAAGCTCTGATACCCTTCCAGCAATCTCAATAGACAAATGAGTCATCTGTTCAGAAGGAGGACACTGGTTCTAGTGGAACCTCAGATGATGACACTACTCCCTTGAAAGAGTCAAACCTCTATCCAAAAGCAATCCGTAGGACATTTATCCGTGAAGTGAAAGGTGAAAGATAAGTGACGTTCTTGGATACTGACGATAGTGAATGTCACCTAAAAGCGGGTCTCAATCTTCCAGAAGAAGAACTAGCGGTCCTGCGAGACTTACTCAAGGAGAACTTAGACGTGTTTGCTTGGTCATATAAAGATCTAAAGGGGGATTGATCCCACAGTATGCCAACGTCACATTGACCTAGAGCCTGATGCCAAACCTGTAAGGCAAAGACAAAGGCGTATGAATCCTAATTATTCTGCTCTAGTGAAGGCCAAATTATTGAAACTTCTTGAAGCCGAGTTCATTTATCCCGTGGCTAACAGTGAATGGGCTTCACCCATTGTGGTAGTACCCAAGAAGAACGGGAAACTTCGAATATGTGTGGACTTTCGGAAGTTGAAGTCAAAGACAAAGAAGGATCATTTTCTTATCCCTTTTACAGACCAACTGTTGGACACAGTGGTAGGTCATGAGCTATATTCCGTCTTGGATGGATTCAGTGGATATAACCAAGTCCAAATTGCAGAAGAGGACCAATCCAAAACAAGCTTCACCACAGAATGGGGGACTTATGCCTATAGAGTGATGCCATTTGAACTCTGTAATACTCCTTCCATCTTGCAAAGAGTAACGATGGCTGCCTTCTGGAATCATCTTCATGATTTTATTGAGGTGTATCTTGATGACTTTTGTGTCTATAGTTTGATCAGAGAGCATTGGGGGCACCTAGAGCAATGTTTTGTTGACAGATGCCGAGAGTATGGGATTTCTCTCAATCCCGACAAATGTGTCTTTGGCGTCTCATCAGGAGTTCTTTTGGGCCATATTGTCTCTGCACAAGGGATTGTAACAGACCCAACGAAGATTGAGAAGATTGCGGCCTTGACAGCACCAACAAACCTTAAGCAATTGAGAGGATTTCTTGGCCATGTGGGCTACTACAAAAGATTTATTGCACATTTTGCAACCAAGGTAGCCCCTCTGCACAAGCTCCTAAGGAAAGATGCGGATTTTCCTTGGACTGATGACTATGAAGAAGTCTTTAATACCCTAAAACATCGCCTTATCCAAGCACCTATCTTACAGTCTCTTGATTGGATGAAGGAGTTCCATGTGCACATAGATGCATCAGTTGAAGGGGTAGGTGCTGTCCTATGTCAAAAGGCCCCCTCTAAATTAGATCAACCGATATATTATGCAAGCCAAAAGGTCAATGATAGGGAATGGAACTACACAATGACAGAGCTTGAGTGCTTGGCAATGGTGTTTGCACTAGAGAAGTTTTGACACTATTTATTGTCAACACATTTCAAGTTCTACGTGGATCATGAAGTCCTGTCCTTCTTAATGAACAAAGAAGATGTTAAAGGACGGCTAATGAGATGGTTGCTCCTATTCCAGGAGTTTGATTTTGAAGTGATCACTAAGCCTGGCCGTTCCCATGTCCTAGCCGATCATCTATCACGGATCCCTCAAAGTGCATAAGAGGAACATGATGATCTAGATCTTCTTGATGCTTCCTTGTTTCTAGTTGAAATAGTTACTCCCTGGTATGCAGACATAGCCAACCTCCTAGCAACTCAACGGCATCCTCCTGGCATCTCGAGCCGTGAGAAGAAGAAGCTTCTGTTAGAATCAGTCCCTTATACCTTGCTAGGCGGTGCACTATACAAGAGAGGCAAAGATGAAGTGCTGCGAAGATGTGTTGCAGGGGATGAAATCGGCATAGTATTGAAAGCATGCCATGACGAACCATGTGGTGGACACTTTGCAGGAGAAGCGACAGCCAGGAAGGCTCTGTTAGCAGGATACTGGTGGCCAACCCTCCACAAGGATGCATATGACTATTGTATGAGATGTGATGCTTGTCAACGAATGGGGAAACCCACCAAAACAAGTTCCATGCCACTGCAACCTATTCTTCCCCTAAAGCCATTCGAGAAGTAGGGGATTGATTTTGTGGGTCCCATTGATCCACCTACCAGACAGAAACAGAACAGATACATCTTAGTATGTACGGATTATGTCACAAAGTGGTGTGAAGCTAAAGCCTTGAAGTGGGTCAATGATAACCTTTGCTCGATCCTAACAAGAACGATTGTTGCACATCATCTCGACTAGGATGATTGACTTACAGAGGCTCTCTAAGCATACAAAACCTCCCATAAGGCAGCTACAAGATAGATCCCTTTCCATCTAGTGTATGGTACGGAAGCCGTATTCCCTGTCGAACTAGAATTGCCCTCTTTGCGAGTGGCAATTAAAGAATGCTTGGGAGATGATGAGTCATTGCAATGCCGCCTCCTACACTTGGAATGCTTGGATGAGATACGACATATGGCCCTAGAGTGGATGGAAACCACTCAAGCACGACGCAAGGCCTATCATGATAGTTTCATCAAGCACAAGGAGTTCAAAGAAGGTGATGTTGTTCTAGCCTATGATTCGAGATTTTGCAAGTTTCCTGGCAAGCTTCAATAACAGTGGATGGGCCTGTACAAGGTACTTGCTGTCAATCCTAATGGCTCTATTCAGTCCAGACTGTTGATGCCTCTGATGATTCTTTCTTGATCAATGGCTATCGTTTGAAGAAGTACTTCCCTCCCAGGGGATCTTGACAATCACAGCCGACCTATCCTCCCCCTTTTGGGCATTGCACTGTCCTTCTCGTTGTGCTTCTAATAGCCCTTATGATTCTCCTCATGAGGCGGTCTCGTTCTATTAGCCCCTCACAGATATCTCTCAATTCGACCTTGTTCTCTTCTCGTCTGATCCAACAATGGTGGCGAGGTTGGTTTTGACACATGGTATTTCTACCATTCTCTTTCTTAACGAAAAAAAAAGAAAAAAAAAGAGAGAAAAAACAATTAAAACTGTTATGGGAGAAAAGGAAGAAATTCCCTGTTATAACATGCCTCGTTCCAAGAAAAGGTGGCAACACCCTTGGGCGTGAAGCGGACTGTGGAAAAGGTGGTTGTTAACCCCAACACGAAGAAAGCAAAATGAAATAAAAAAGATGCAGGGCAAAGGCAGAAAAAAGGTAGCTCGACTGAAGAAAGAAGAGAAGAAAAGGCCAAAAGCGCAAGGGCAACCTTAAAAGTCCAAGGTAGCTGCAAAAAGGGGAAAGGTGCATTTTAAAATGCAAAGGCGCACCCTAAAATCTTGTAAAAGAGTTCCAGGCAGTGGAAAATCCAAAAAGCTAAAATAAAAGACAAAGATAAAGACAAAGGCAAAGGCGCACCAGAAAAAATGCAAGACAAAACTCATGTAAAAGAGTGCAAGCGCACCGCGGCTTAACTCAAGGAGCGCCGGGCTCTCACCCGTGCAATTTGTAAATATAGATGGGCGGTGGAAAGGAAGCTAGGAAGATAGAAGTACAATGGGGAAAAGGGCCTAGGCTATGGTCGGCCATGTAAAAAAGGGAAAAGGGGATGACCGCCCAAAAGGGATTTAGGGTTTTGTATATAAAGTTGAAAAGTGAATGAGAAGCTCATTCTTGTGTGTGGCAAAGAGTAGCTCTCCTCCTCTTCTTCTTCTTCTTGTTCTTGCTTGCTTGAGCTTGTGCTTGAGAGAGGGAGTGTGAGAGTGTGAGGGAGTGAGTGTGTGAGGGTGAGGGACCGTGGGGTGGAGAAGCTCTCCATCTTCTCCTCTCTTCTTCTCTTCTCTTCTCCCCTCTTCTCTTGCTCGCGGTGATGGAGCTTGGAGCATGGAGCTTGAGGATGGAGCTTGCTTGAAGCTTGCACTTGGATCGTGGAGCTACCAGAGTGTGCGGGAGAGGAGGTAACTCGAACGGCATGGAGGTAAGCTCACTACACCCATAGATATGGATGGTGCGTTGGCTATGTGAGAGGTAGCCATTAGTGCTCGGCTTGGAACGCTTGAAACAATAAGCGGTCCGTGGGTCTTGGCGGTTGAGCGAAAGCTCCCACATTTTGGTTCCGTTGTCGAGACCAACGGATTCAAGCCTTGAGCACTTGCGCGCTTTGAATCGAGCATCAAAGTAAGGGTTTTCCCACAAACTGGTACTTGAGATAGGTAGGAAGTGAGGGGGTTGAAGATGGTATTCGATCTCCTTGGCAAGTAGGTTTTTGCTTTCTTGAGATTTATGTTGTGAGATGGAGTAGTATAGATATTTACCTTGTGATTTGGATGCATTAGAGTAGGAGAAAACAAAGAAAAACAAAGAAAATAGGCATTAGGATTTATTGTTGCAAAACAGGGTAAAAAAAGGGCAAGAATCGTGCAAAAGTGGTAAAAAAAACTTACTTGTGATGCCTAAGGTCAGCAAGTGAGTTATTGGGGGTGTCAATACCATACCCGGGAAGGGGTATAAGGGCCAAAGGTGGCAAGAAAGGCCACATTGTGCATTGCAGGGTTTCAGGAGAGCAAGAGACAAGAGGAAAGCTTGGTGAGGAGATCCGCTTCAATCTTGGCATTAGAGAGACATTTGGCTAGCCGAAGTAATTCTACACCTCCCCTACAGTAGTAGGATAGATCTGGAGCTGCTCGACAAGGGGGAAGGCCTCTAGCACCCGGCACGATGAATTTTGTGAGAGTCGACGAAAAGACGCGCAGCGCCCAACGCGTTCGAGTAACGACGACTTTGGTCCGAGACCCAGACTCGGCTCTCGGACTGCTCGACTTGACCCGCTCGGCGACTATCACTCGGAGGCCCATACTCGGGCCGTCCAAATCTAGCACTCGGACTACCTTAGAGTCTTGCCTCGGCCCACTCGGCCACCTGACCCTATCTCGGCCTACTTGGCCACCTGACCCTACCTCGGCCTACTCGGCCCTCGGACACCCGGGTTCCGGCCAGCCGAATTGTGCATTCGAACGATGGTTACGTACGGCCCTTCCCACTCGGCCCTCCGACGTGCTGAATTGGGCACTCGGACCCTGCAATTCGGATCAGTTGGACCGAGTGTGCAGTTTCACCAACTTTTCAGAAAACTTTATCTAACCCGGTCAATACTTAGCAGCACGAACTGTCGGAAGCCCTTAGAACACTCAAACCTTGATTTTGGCACACGGAATAGGCAAAATCGTAGGGCACAACCGCTTCGTAGCTAGAGGTAGGCAGTTGCGAGACCAGGGACTTAGACGCAAACCGCTGAGTGGAAAAGCTTGATTAGACCCAAAAACGAACGAGGCAACGAATTAGAAAAACTCTGAACCTTGAAATTGACCCCACAGGCTACATAGAGTGAAAGGCGCATCCTAGATCCACCATTGGGCTGAAACTTTGAGCAAGTGGTTCAAGATTTGGCTGAATGATCCTCCAAGCTGTGCATGGTGCTTACCGTAACGACCCTGCGGGTCGGGGGTCGGGGACCGCCTCCCGGACCCTCGCAAAGGGGGTTCTGCCCCCTCTGCATCCTCGCCAAGTAGGTTGGAGAGAAAATGCGCGCCGTGACAGGCCCTCCAACTTAGACCCTCGGGCAGTAATGGCCCTACGTGAGCATGGTGGCTCACTTGAAAAGGAGCAACCAGAAGTCTGTACCCAAATAGAGGCAAACAGAGACCCTAGAACCTTAACGGGCCAATCTAGCCATCAAGGGCAAAAAGGCCACACTACAAGGACACATGTACATTGTGTTCAAACTACGTCTAGTCAAAGCAGAATGCAACATCATCAAGCTACCAATGCGGAGATGATTAGATACGACAATTGTGACGATATATGTACCTTGAGCAGCGCTGCATAGACAACCCAAGATCTCCGTGGAGAATCCACGTCTGACTGTGCAGCTAGGGACTCAAGGGCATGTATCAGAAGGCTTGAAGCTGTAAACCAAGACCCGGATGATGAAAACATAGTACCACTTGCTTATCTTAGGGTCAAACTCACCGCAAAAAGAGAGCATAGTGTTGATGCTCTCATTGATGAAGGAGCACATTTCAATATCTTGACTTACGAAGCATGGACTCTACTAGGTCAAACCGACTGATGCAACTCTTAAGCCTCACGGGCAAAACACACAAGCACTTCTAGGGAAGTGCAGAATCCTTGTAACTATTGAAACATCCTCCGAATAACGAGAATTATGGAAAGGAAATCCTCATAGGAAGGCCCTTCATAAAGGCAACGAAGTGTGAAGCCGACTATATAGCACAGAGGATACACCTAGCACTAGCAGGTGTGAGGATAATCGCGACTTTTAGCAAGGGTGACCTCACCAAACCTCGAGGGAAGGGCAAGGAGCATTCTAACATACCAAGCAAGCCTAGTAATGAGAGCAGGGAGTTGTTGAACGAGTTGATGCAAGCTCAGATTGAACGGAGAGAACCAGTAAGTGAGGCTATACTTGAAACAAAGAGGTTAGGAGGTAAGCCCAAGGATAGGGCTTGGACTTACAAATATCGTAGAAGATCACGAAAGAAGCCCAAGCCTTATAGACAAAGGCATCCATGGAGAGCTGGCACGACGCCACAATGGATATCCAAGGCGTTGCTTCGTGCTCAAGGGTATTATGTCGACAGCCAATGGATTTGGGTGCCAAAACCCCCTGCTAAACCACCTCGGTCAGGAGCCCAAATTAGGTTAAAAGAAACGAGGCATGGGAGGATCTCTAAACAAGAATCCGAGTCTCGGACCAAAAATATTAGAGTGATTGCGCCCTTCACGATTGAAATCAAGAAATCGAACATGACCCATCAAATACTAGATCCTCAGCCTAGCGTGCCTAGCAAGCAGATATCAGAGGAATCCGTCGAATGTGCACGAGGTCCACTAGTGGCCAAGGAGCCTTTGACTTCCCAAGGGGACAAGGACCAACACAAGCACAACGTCACTCATGATGGGGCTGATTGCTCAGCAAAGCTAACGACGGAATCCTCCAACAATCACAAGCAAATCATTCAACCGCGGTGCCAGGTTTGCCTAAGAGTCCTAGGTCCCCTACGTCCTCTCTTCCCAAACGGACTTAGGAGGCACAACGACAACTGTCAATGGCAGGGGCTCACTCCCAACATCTCTCTCCATTAAAGCTTCCAAATACCCAAGAGGGGAAACATGACATTGGCCGTAGCTCTCGGCCCAAGGATACTCCCGTGCGACCCAATGTGACTGGATCAACTCAGGATCGATCCACATAGGTGAGTGTTCAGAGAACAACAAAAGACGCAACCGCGTCCAATCACCCCAGGGACTCCACACTGCGATCCACCAAGAGTAACCAACCCATTGGACTAAACGCCACTGCTCCCAACCAGGGATCGCAGCAGCCACAGCCCTCGGCTATGACCACACCCCTTGCAGAACGTGTCCCTAACACTTCATCTGAGGAGGAGGTGCCGCAAGCAGTATCCTTGACAATTCCAATCCGTCCCAAGCACCTAAAGCCTAGGCTCAAGGAGGAACCCCTCAAAGATGTGGCCAAGGAGATGACGCACCAAACCACTCAACCTAGCAAGGCCATTCAGCGGGCCGCAGCTATGTCCCATGAGGACACACTAGAGAAAGGAAATGCTAAGGCCCAACCATGCACAACAATGGTTGACCTAGTCCAAGGTCCTGAACCATTGAGAGATATGCCTTCATTGACCAAGAGAAAGATGAGAAAACAACGCAAACAACAGCAGCTACAGGTGGTCGTGGACCCCAAGAGCATTGAAACCAAGAGCGCTGGAGAGTTGGGGAATAAAGCATCATGTCCATCCACCAATGAACCCATTGATATCTCTCCTAATAGCGGTGAAACCTCAGACACATCCATGTGCTCTGAAAAGTTAACACAGCCGTTGCCATCAACAGTTGCTTCAAACACTCAATCCATCGACAATAGAACTCACATCAACCAATCAAGAGGAGAGATAACGTTGCCACAATAGGGCGACAAATTCATACCAGTCGTGTCCAAAGAGAACCATGACGCAATGACGAAGCCTCAAGAGAAATATGGAAACCCCAAGCGCATGAGCACTCCTAGCATTGATCAATCTTGGTCTTCTAGGCTTGAGCCCCCAGCTACGCTAAAGCCCAGGCAAACTCCTAGAACCTTGCGTGAAATGGGAACTGAGCAAGCCCTTGTCGAACATAGAGGTGTCGCAGAATGCCTAGCTTAGTTGGATGCCAAGCTCAAGGTGTTCGCACATGTCTATGTCCTGGCAGACATACATGCATTTCCTAAAGAGCAGCTTGGAGACTACTTGCCCTTTCCTTTATCTTGGGAAGAGCATGAACACCTTGACGAGCACTATAGCAGGCTCCTGCACGAACGCTTGCTACTCATCTCAGGCGAGAAAGCCGACGAACTGCGCTTAACTGTCACATTCAATGAGGCGCTCTGCCAACTGAATCTCTTAGACATAGAGCAACTAAAGCGACTGTCAGCAGGCCGAAGTCGATTTGGGCAGTGTTGGTGTGAAAGCCGCGTTGCAATGGCCGAACTAGGGGCTCAGATCATGATAGTCTCTGAGGAGCGATTGGCCAAATGGCAATTCCAAAGAGACCCAACCTATGTGGCACCAACTTCCCTTTGAGTGCTAATTGCCATTCGGGGCAAGGACTTGGCTGAACCAAGCCAAGAAAACCCTCTGTTTGATAAGGTTCTCATTGAGGAGGAGTTACATGTCGTCAATAGACTTGGACAAGGTTCCATGCTACTCGATGTGGCAAAATATCTATCAGTATTGAGTAAGCTTCCACGTGTACTAGATGCGTGTGCCATGCTTCAGTACAATTCTGAGTTCTACAATTGGTTTCTATCCTCGTGAAGTGATAGGGATTCAAAGAAAAAAGTATATATATAAACAATGATTTTTGTGTCACCCTATGTAGACATTATCAACACACACAAGCAATAAAAAGCCAGGAGTGGACATAAGAATCAAGGCCAATAGGCTACGCTAGGCCGGTCCCCCTTTCACCAGATCAGGTCCGCCTCCGGGCAAAGGGCATGCACCTGCATTGCCACCATGGAAAGCCCTGACCAACATCCCTAATGATGTAAGCAGGGCGCAGTCCCTCTCTACACACTTTTCCCTTCCCGGCCTATCCTTGTGAGGATGAGCCCTCCAAACGCAGGACCAACAACCGATGCAACTAGGTGTGAGTCAAGATCTGCTAGTAGTTAGAGGCTAGAGGGACACCATTACGGGGGCCATCCCTCTACAAGGAGTACAACATGTGCCGCACCTTCTCTTCTAGTCATATGCGTTTGACACCCCACACTGAAATCCCTCCTATGTGAACAATCTTATTCTATATCACGGCCTAACCCTTGGATTGCATCTTGCAAGCCCCCAGAAGGAAAACATGGAGAACCACGGACAACTGGCATGTAGAGACGCTCTTCGTAGACCACGGGAGCACACAGCATGCGCCCCTCCACCGATACGCTATGTAGCCACTCTTAAGAGATATTCAAAGAAATGCGGACCTAAACGGCACTGTCTCGGACGAAGGCCTAAAAATCCTCGGACCAGGAAAGTCAAAGCTCAGCCAAGTGTGTAAGCCGTGGTAGCACCAGTTGCACAAATCTCCCACGAGTGCTCAAGCACCAGATGCTCAAGAGCAGGAAAGGCGGCCAGGGACAGGGAAGTGTTCGACGAATTAGTTAAAGGCATTTTGGAACTGGCGGCGGCCCGGGACTATACCATCCACGTCCTAGCCGACGTGTGCCCTACCCAACCTCACGACAATTTCGCACCAGCACCAGCCCAGTCGCCCAACCAATCGGACTCCCCCCGCCTAGTAGAAATCGACTAAGCCCTAGGATGTACGAGCAGTTTAACAAGTTATCAGGACCTAACTTTTTGTCTTTTGATGGGTGAAAGAGTAACTCCCCACTTGTGCAACTTCTTCTGTTTATAGCTAATGTATGCCGTATCTTTGACAAGCAATCGCATGGGCAGTGCAATTAACATCATAGCATTTCGGAAAGTCATGTTTTAACATAACTACATCTGTTGAATTACTTAACAAAATCAAGCATGTGCTCTCACGACGTGACAAGTGGATGCAGGATAACACAGGTCTTCGTGCAAACATGTTCAACACCTGGGTCACTGCAAAACCATGACCGTGCACTAACTGCAATAAGGTCACGCTGCTGAGCGCGAACAATCACCCTCGTGAGTGCCCACATCGCATGAACCCACGTGTAGTCATGGGCTACACTCTCTTCTTGGGTCACGCTCTACACTCACGACGGGGGGTGCTGCAATCATACCGATATCACAACGGCTCCCCTAACAACGAGGCTAGGGCAAATTCATCACGACCACATCCATTTCCCGAGCCTCCGAGGCTTGACATGTCCCGACCCATTGAAAGACTCATAACCCCCGCATATTGCAATGGTTGTACTGTGGCAAAAAAAAAAAAAAAAAAAAAGAGAAAATAAAAAAACACCCACGTGAACATCATCGCACCTAGGGGTCCTCAAAATTAGGTACGTCCAGTGACCTTGGTCGGCTGGCTCCGTCTCTAGTCCCCTAGCCCCCTGGCATTACCCACAATACTTGAGGGCACATCAAGAGTAGGACAGCCCTAGGAAGCTTGTCTCGCCTGTGGTTAAACCTGTCACCTTGAACCATTCCCACAATTCCCTCTCACACTCTGCCTTAAAACCATGGCAACCAATTGGGGCATGCACCGCACGAATGGCCATGAACAGTACACCATTCTCATCCATAGGCCCAATGTCACCCACCTACGGCTCGTACACTATTCTCGTGCCCTATCCTGCTACGTCTACAATCACAATGCACACGATGGCGCACTCACCTTCACATGTAATTCTTTCCACCATGGACCACTCTGCTTCATCCACACAACGTTATGAGCCACCAGGCCGCAGTCTTCTACCTACATAATATCTAAGTATGCACGGACACTCACATAATATCTGCACGAAAGTCTATACACAGTTTGGGTCCTCAAGTGCAGGACAATACTCCAGGCGAGTTCGACCTGTCTTCCAAACTGATCAAAATATGTCTTGTGCACGATAAGAAGACTAGCACTAGCCTTAGGGAGAGACCACATGAGAGGCTTTTCAATTGCAGGTATTGACGACTCCAACGAAGGTGTCATTCGCTCTTCATCAACACTCAACTCTGAATTCCTATCCTTATCACCTTGTAAGCCTGCCAAGAATCATCATACACTGAATCCCCAACAAACCGCCACTTGTACTCCATCCGTGCAACCCCCCCGAAATTATAGCCCTACCACCAACTCCCATTGCCCTACCACCTACCACTTAACCCACCAACGTGTCCCCAACGACCTTCCTCCCCACCACTACCGACACTCCGCCATGGCAACCCCCGACATCCTTGCCACCCACGTCTTCGGTGCATGCTAATGCCTGCTACCTACAACGGTGAGTGCCATGGGCCTGGCACTCGTCTAGGAGGGGGGTAATGTTAACCCCAACATGAAGAAAGCAAAAGGAAATAAAAAAGATGCAGGGAAAAGGTGGAAAAAATGTAGCTCGATTGAAGAAAGAAGAGGAAAAAAGGCCAAAAGCGCAAGGGCAACCTTAAAAGTCCAAGGCAGCTGCAAAAAGGGGAAAGGTGCATTTTAAAATGCAAAGGCGCACCCTGAAATATTGTAAAAGAGTGTTAGGCAGTGGAAAATCCAAAAAGCTAAAACAAAAGACAAAGACAAAGAAAAAGGCAAAGGCGCACCAGGAAAAGCGCAAGACAAAACTCGTGTAAAAGAGCGCAAGCGCACCGGGGCTTAACTCAAGGAGCGCTGAGCTCTTACCCGTGCAATTTGTAAATATAGATGGGTGGTGGAAAGGAAGCTAGGAAGATAGACGGACAATGGGGAAAAGGGCCTAGGCTATGGCCGGCCATGTAAAAAAGGGAAAAGGGGATGATTGCCCAAAAGGGATTTAGGGTTTTGTATATAAAGTTGAAAAGTGAATGAGAAGCTTATTCTTATATGTGGCAAAAAGTAGCTCTCCTCTTCTTCTTCTTCTTCTTCTTGTTCTTGCTTGCTTGAGCTTGTGCTTGAGAGTGTGAGGGAGTGAGTGTGTGAGGATGAGGGACCGTGGGGTGGAGAAGCTCTCCATATTCTCCTCTCTTCTTCTCTTCTCTTCTCTCCTCTTCTCTTGCTCGCGGTGATGGAGCTTGGAGCGTGGAGCTTGAGGATGGAGCTTGCTTGAAGCTTACACTTGGATCATGGAGCTACCGGAGTGTGCGGGAGAGGAGGTAACTCGAACGGCATGGAGGTAAGCTCACTACACCCGTAGATATGGATGGCACGTCGGCTATATGAGAGGTAGCCATTAGTGCTCGGCTTGGAACACTTGAAACAATAAGCGGTCCGTGGGTCTTGGCGGTTGAGCGAAAGCTCCCATAGTGGTAATGTGCCGTAGTTCAGGATAGCTGACTTACCAACAGCACCTTTTCAGCAAGTAATTTGAAGCCACCTTCCTTGGTGCGTTGTCTCTGCAATATCAGTCAGTCTGTCCTTCTTAACATACAACCTTTCTTACAAATCATTGAAGTACGAGACTTGTTGGCTGTCTCCTTGGGTACGCCTCGTCTTCACGATCCTGATGACAATAACAACCGACATGATCTTCATTACCAATCCCTTGAGTGATGTGACCTTTCATCCTAATAGGATGGGGACGTGAGTATGGGCTGCCCTCTGTATCTATCAGTGAGTGTGAGACAGAGTGTGGGGTGAGTGAGTAGTTTTTCCCTTCAAATCAAATGAGAGGTGAGATGTGTGAACGAAGTGTTGTACACATGGGATGGGCTTCTCAATGCACAACACACGACATGTTTCTAAGCACTACACCATAAGGCTCCTTGGCCTTCCTTCTTGCATTGTATGTCGGCACAGGGTGGGATGCACAGTTGCACCATCAAATGCGCACAAGGCATACAACCTCTGCACAAGTGATAGTGAGGATTACATTAATGGGTTTCAGGAATGGGTTGTCCTCCTGGATCTTTCAACAGAGAGTGAGACAAAGGGTGGGCTGAGTATGATAGTCAATCAATTATTGAGAGGTGAGGATTGAGGGACGTTATGACAATTGGAGTCAGGTATGTTTTTGTTTCCCTATGCACCCACAGGATGGGTCTCTGCGTCGCACAGGACACGTCACTCTGTTCTGTACACTGCACTCTGCAAGGCTCCTTGGCCTTCCTGCTTGCACGTATGCCAGACGGGTTGGACACACTAATGCACCATCAATTGTGCACCTTGGCATACTACCCCTACACCACCCCCTTGTCGATTCCTAAATTGGGTGTGAGATCTGGGTTTCCATCAATATTACCTTGAGTGATGTAAGTTATGGGGTGAGCGACTGTTTTTCATCCCATCTGAGTGCCTGTGAGTTGATTGACTATCCTTCGTCAATGACACCTCCCCCGATGGACTTCATCAACCAGTTACCTCCCTGGGTGCTGCTGCATGGTCCCTGCCATGCTCGCTGAACGCTGGAGCGAGCCGTGGTACCTCCTGTAGTCGACTCCAACCCTTCTGTAGTAGTGACGGTTCCTTTGACCATCCGTGAAACGGGCTAAGTGTTTCTAACCCTACTTTTCTGTTTGCAAGTGTATGAGATGTCTTAAGTGTGGGGATGCCATCGTCCAGTCGGTTGACAAGTCTATGGCCGTGTCGAGTCAATCTACTCTGTCCATTAAGGTTTTAAGTGTGGGGACACCTCCCAACGCATTTGATGTGCATATCCCCTGCATATGCCTTAAGTTGATCATGCATGTATGCCATGACCTCTTCCTGCCCTCATGGGGTCCCTTTTCCACCCACCCATCTAACTTTACCTCACCCTTTGGGCCGTTCCTTCCCTATTTCCCTTTATCCCTTGTTTTGATGTTTTACATGTAAACGCATCCTATGTTCACCAGAATCCAAATCAAACCTTACGCCCCTATTTGTCTCTTCAAATTGCCCATTTTTCCTTTTTACCAACCCTTGTTCCGATCGATGGTTCTTGAGTTATTAATTTTTGACGCATTTCTTGTAAATTAGACAAATTTCCATGTGAATGTCCCTTTATTGCTTCCGAACAACAATCTGACATGAGAGCCTTGTCCTCCATCTTCCTTCTGACATTTTTCCTTTTTGCTCCCTGTCCTTCCGATGCACGGTTCATCCGATATTAATTTTTATGCATTTTCGTGCATATTTTTTACATTTTTCCATGTGAACCTGCCCTACTCTTTTCAGAATTCCATTCTGACTAGATCGCCTTGTCCGGCCACCATTCTTGCACAATTTTTCTTTTTTTCTCTGCCCTGTTTTGCCATCTGGATTTTTTGTTATTAATTTTCATGGGTATTTTTAAACGCCATTTTCTTGTTTCTTCTATGCAAACGGCTTCTAACCCCATCTGAACTGAGATTTGATGTGATAGCCCTGACGATTATTATTTTTTGATATTTTTCATTTTTACTGTCCTCTATTCCGGTGCACGGATCATTCCATATTAATTTTTGAATCCCTTTTTGGGTATGATTTTTGGGTCTTTCCCATGTGAACGCATCCTCTCTCAGTCAAAACCATGTGTTGACATGATAGCTTTGTCGGGCACATTTTTTAGCATGTTTTTCCTTCTTTCTGCCTTGCATTTCGACGGGTGAATTTTTCCATAATAATCCTTGAATGTATTTTTAGAGCCATTTTTCGTTTTTTCCCATGTGAACACCCTAATTTTGTCCCGAAACCCATGTCACATTTTTCTATCATCTTCCCCTCAACTTCTGGCACATTTTTCATTTTTATGGTTTTTCGATCCAGTGTATGGTTTGGGTTTTATTAAATTTTCTTCCTCTCGTCGTGTGGCTGCGTCTCACATGTCATGTGTAAACGCGCATGTTTTTGGTTTTCAACGCCTTGGGCCGTCCCCATGGCCTCTGTGCCTCGCGTATCAACGTCCGCGCCCTGTCTAATCCTGCCGATGCAAAAGTTTTTTTTACTCTCGCCCCACGCATGCGTACGAGACGGGGGTGTGCTCTGTTTTTAATGGATTTCACCAACCGAACACACAAAACACAAAACCAAAAAAAAAAAAAAAAAAAAACAAAACACACACAACACCCCAAACCAACCAAAAAAAAACACACAAACAAAAAACAACACAACCAAAATAAACAAACAACACTAAAAAAAATCTTAATAACTAACAAAGGAGCACAAACAAAAAAACAAAAAAAAACCAAAACAAACAAAAGAAAAAAACGAGAGAGAGAGAGAGAGAGAGAGAGAGAGAGAGAGAAAGCAAAACCCCCAAAGATAGACATCAACAATTCCCAAGAAACAACAAAATAACAACAAAAAACAATAAAACACACAAATTAACACACATTTTAAAAAAAAGAAGCAAACCCCCAAAGACAGACATTAATAATTTCCAACAAACAACAAAATAACAACAAAAAACAATAAAACACACAAATTAAGACACATAAAAAAAAAAAACTACCTTACCTGTTGTCGGCCGCACCCTCCTTGCTCTTCCCCCTCCTTGCATCGCACCCTTCCCCTCCCTCCAATGAATCTTCCTCTTCCTCCTCCTTGCATCGCACCCTTCCCCTCCCTCCAGTGAATCCTCCCCTCCTTCCCCTCACCTTTGCAGTGCCGCCCCCTCCAGCACTCCTCTCTCCACGCCGCCCTCTCCAGCGCCCCTCCCTCCAGCGCCGCCCTCTCCCACTGCCGCCTCCCTCCACGCCTCCTCCTCCCATCCCTGGCACCCTCGCCTCTTCCTCCTCCTCTCCTCCTCCTTCGGCACGCCTCTCACCTCTTCCCTCCTCCCTTCCTCCTCCTCCGCCGCCTGTAGCCTCGTCTTCCTCTTCCTTCCCCTTCCTTCCTTCTCCTAACCATTCTCAGGTTAGTTAACTAACCTCCACTACTTAACTAACCTAATTAATTTCGTTAACTTAATTCACTTAACTAATTTAATTAACTTAACTAACTTAATTCACTTAACTAACCTAACTTACTTACTTAACTTAGCTAACTTAATTCACTTAGCTTACCTAATTAACTTAGCTCACCTAATTAACTAACCTAACCTAACTTCCTTAGCTTACCTACTGTACTTAGTTAACCTAACCCCAGTTTTCCCCGTTTTAGCCCCCTTTCCTATCGCTACCCCATTGTACCTCCATTCTCCACACGCAGCGCGTGTCCAGATGTACCTGTATGTACGGGAGCTGCCCGCGAGTGTTCACGTGCGAGGGCACGCGTTTGGTCTTCTCTGTGCGGTGGTGCGTACCCTCTTCGAGCACACACAACTGTTCACACGTAGCCCGGGTATCTCTTTTGATTTTCCACAAACCCAAGAAAAATACCTAAAAATACTTAAAAATATTTAAAAAATCATGAAAATTCTATTAAAAAACAAAAAAATTAATGAACAAATCTTTACTAAATTGGGTAATTTTTTGGTTGATCTTGCCGATTATAATATAAAGAATTGATTGAAAAAAATTAATAATATTTAAAATTATTTTAAAATTCACTAAAAATTGATAAATATTTATTAAAAATCTCTAAAAATTAAAATTAAAATTAAAAAATCACAAAAAAATTCATCAATATATTTGAATAATTTTGAAATATTTTAAAATTATAAAAATATATAAAAAAATATAAAATATAAAATACAAGCACACCTAAATTACAATTAAATAATAATAACAATTTCACCCAAACACTACTCAACATTACCTAAAACAAATGTTTATTTTTTCCAATCAGTTTTTTTGCTCTTTTGGTGGATTCCTTGCATTTGGGACTACTCAGTCGTCCTCAGTCTCTTGCATACACACCCCTACCAATTATCTATTTTTCGTGCTTTATTTATTTTTGGTCATCCCTTAACCATAGTTAATTGTTAAAATAAACTTTATTCACCCACTTTTTTACGCGCATTTGCGCTAAACACACATTTTTCTAATTACTTAAAATCAACATGCCATTCACTTTGCACGTGCTACGTGTGCTTCAGAGGCACTTTAATTTTAAATAAAAACGAACCAACCCTCACAAAAATGCACGCGCTAAAAAAGAAGAGCGCTTCAAACACATTAAAATTTAATGAATGAATATGCATTTAGGGATCTAAGTCTGGGGATCACAGTCCGGGTTTCGTTAAAAGCACAGTTTCACATTACTAAATTGTAACTAACAATTTAAAAATGAACCGCTGTTTTCTTGTTAAGGTTTACAACCTAATAAAATTTCAACCATTGTTAATAATTTATTAAAATAAACCCTTCATTAAAATCATTCCTCTCACTACAGTTTTTTCCCTTTTTAATAAATACATTTCGTGGGATGGGCACGTATAGTCCTTTAAGCTAACGTTGTTTATCAAAGTTCAGTTATTGCTAGAAAAATATAGTGAGTAAAAATAAATTTGGGTAGATTATACCTCATCCCAGCAATAAGAATAGAGTCATTTACTTCTCTCGATTTATTCTTGAGGATTTGAACACAATCAGAGTCAAAAAATACCATATCAGAACTTTTGTTAATATCACTAGGTAAAAAGTAACAAGCATTTGAAGCCCGTAGGATCAACCTTTTCAAGATGGGTAGATAGCTCTTATTCAAAAGATGGTAGCTGCTTTGCTTCACTTCCTTCTACCGTCTTCCTTTTATACTCCCTCCATTTATTGCTTGCTCTTTTGTGGCCTTTTCCTCTTTCTCATGTAGTCTTGTGTCCTTTTCATGGGTGAAATCTTCAACCTTAGGTCGATCCTGGAGAATCACCTTTCTTTTTTTATATGGAGGCACATTTAAAATATTAAAAGTATTCACATAAAAAAGGGGGACTGGCTCAAGAATCTTTGAAATCTATATCTCAACCTCTTAAGAATTATCATGTCTTTGTCCATAAGTGTAAGCCTATATGCATGAGTAGCAAAGATATAGGAATCTTGAAAAAACTCAATAAAAAAATCTTCTGTAGTCTCTTGGATGCATTTGAGAGTTGTGCTTGTTCATCTAAAAATATCAAGACTATACTTGTTGCAAATTTCTTTGACAAGCCTTCGAAGAAAGGGCAGTTTTGGAATCGCATTATCCAGAGCCTTCATTGCACTTCTAGGCATCTAACATGCTGTAAAAACTTTCTCCTTGGCTTTGATTTCCTTACAAGTTTGGAAGGCTTGGAGCACTAATGAATCTTTGAAGCAAGGCCTCTAGGATCAACTTTCCACTTTCTTGTATTAGCCTTAGTTCTAGCCATCTAAAATCTCCAGATGAAATTGAAAAAACTCAAAATTGGGACAACCCCAAGTCAAATAAGCAAAATATTGACATAGCTCCATATTTGTTACACATCATGAGATACTTTTGACACTAGTGTTAGCAAAATCATGATTTGATTCAATAGGCTACACTGTTTGATGGATAATCAAGATAAAGAAGGATTAGAGAATACGCCCTATAAGGACAAAACCTTGGCAGCCTAGTTTGAACGGCTAGTTAGAGGTGGTTGGCTACCTAGTTGGGCAAGCGGCCTAGTTATATAGTGATCTCAGTGATAATGATGAATGAGTTGAAGAGGAAGTTTAAGAATTGGTCCCCCCATGACAGTGGTAAATGTTCCTATTTAAAAAGAATTGTTGCCATTCATGCTTGCTTTCAAGCTCCTTGAACATAGAAGCATGTTGACTAATATATTTAGTTACCTAAACTAATCTTAGCTAGGAGTGCAAAAACAAGTAGACCACTTCAAATTAGTCTATTTAAATTAGTGTTTAAAGTAGTGTAAGCTTGGGCCATAGATCTCCAAATTGTTGATATGATGTCATTTGCAATCACTTAGTGGTAAACTAACACTATTTAGATAGCCTCATTACCATGTCGATTCTATTTTTACTATTTCTCAATTGAGTTATTTTTCCAAATGATAAAGCTAAAGTTTTAATGATTGATGATAGTTCTCTTATCATTTTAGCTTGAATCTCCATCAAACATCATAGCCCCCCCTCAACATATGAAATGCAAACTAGGTACTCTCTACATGAGGGAGAGCTATGCCTTTTCATATTTCATACGTCAAAATTATTTGGAGAAATTTTGGACGGAATTAGAGAAAAATTCAAAGAAAATTTCATTGGGAATTGGTGAAATGATATCGCTATAGAGCTAGCCAAGATTTTTTCAAAAGAAATAGCATTTCTAAGACTTTAGCACCTTGTATGATGGGTGATGAAATCTTACCCTATGTGCTAGGTATTAGAGAATTTTGAGTTGTGACGAAGTTGCCTTGTGCTAGTGTCTTAGAGCAAGAAAAGAGGTTAGTCTTTGAAAAATCATTTTTATGGTTCAAAAATTGGTTTTAAAATGACATTTATTCACACGCATGGTGGTTATAGTGCACAATTTACTTCACACGTGCATCAGGTATAACATTGTTGCCTTAGAATTTATGCCATGTGTCACTAATGTTTTCGGATGTGATGGGACCTTTATGGCACCATATTTTGGGTGAATTGGAAGATTTTTAGCCTCTTCTTTTCCACTCTAAATACATCTCTTTTGAATCAATGTGTGGTACCTTTTTGAATAAACGTATGGTGATCGTTGATAAATATATACATGAACTCATGCTGGTGTTTGTGCAAATTTTCTTTCTTGCATTTTTTTTCTCTTTCACAATCACATCCTTTGTGCATCGGAAGCCGAGAGTATGTGTAATCCTAATAAAACAATACTTTCTCACGTAGCAAACTCATATTTGTCATTTTTTCCTATAGGCTTTAAAAAATAATTAAAATAGCTATTTTTAGGCATTGAAAATAATTAAAACATTTGTTTTTCTTATGAAACAATTCAGTGCCTTATAAAATGTGATAATATCAATCCGCAAAGCCCTTTTAACCTTCATTATTGTATTTCATAAATCTTCTAACCAAGTTCAAGTTTTCCCAATGAAACACGAAATTTCAAACATGCTTTGCTGCCTAAAGACTCAATTCGTGTTTTATAAGGCATTCCTATTTTGATTCCATCTAATTACAAGTATGGAAGATTTTATGACCGAAGGTGATTTATCGGAACCAACGATGGAGCGAAAATTGGACCTAATTATGATGTAGCTTTAAGAGGAACAAAGAGCACGTCAAACTTTGCAAGCTCAATTGGCCACTCTTCAACGATCTACTCCCGATTAAGATGGACGGCAACTTGAAGATGTTATACGATGCATGATCAATGCGACACTTGAAGCACAATCTATTCGGAAAGAAGCCAAGATAAGTAAAAGAAATTTTAAATTCTGTACTTTTAATGGATTACATGATGGAAAGACTATTCTCGCTTTTATCAGTCAGTTTGATGATTATTTCCATGAAGAACAGTATATCAAAAAAGACAAACTCAAGTGTGTCACTAATCATTTAGTGGACAGAGCATCGCTATGGTGAACTATTTTTCGCAAAAGCATTGATTGTCCTACTACTTGGGAGACTTTTCAAAAGAAATTATTGCAGAATTTTCTTCCACCTCAATTCCATGAAAAAGCAATTAAACAGTGGGATATTTTGCAACAAAGAGATCGCGAGCCTATTTCACAATATACCGAGCGTTTTTGGAATGTCTTATTGCAACATTGAATGCTCGAAGATGTACTTGAGACGACCCATAAACACAAGTTATGTCTTGTTTGCTTGGTCACTTCTATCCGGAAGTGAACATGTTCAAGCCAACGACTCTTGAGGATGCGATTTCGTTGGCCCATGATGCTGAAGACAAAATTCGAGGATGAGAGAAGCGGTCACAATAATCCTCAATGTACGCATACATCATCCGATTTGCGCATCATAAACTTATAAAGGCAATGTGAAAGATACTAAACTTTAAGATAGAGGTTGATTGCTAAATAGTCCATTGATGATAATAATATAGTCCATTGTAGAAAATAAAAATGAACTAAAAATATTTTGTTACAAATGTATGATAGTTTACAAGGGATTGCTATACAAGTGAGCATGTTTGGTATATAAGAGAAAAGGTCATGAAGTACATAATGGTCAATTGTATGCAACTGCCAATAACGAATAGTAATGGGGGACTTGGACAATGAAGGAGAGGAGGTGCATGCAATTGTAGCAAGTGAAACTATGCCTTCAATACCTAAGGCAACCAAAGTATAAAAGAAAGACAAAAGGACTTCTAGAAAGGATGCCCTTTCTCTTAAGAAAAGTTCTTGAAAAAAGAAGTAGCTTTGCCTCATTGCTTGTAAGCACTTGTTTGTATAAGTCATGGAGATGGTTGCCACAAAATTTGTACATACATTTATATTGATAGTAAAGAGATATTTTCTTCAGTATCTTTGTATTGTATATTCTTCTCTCTCCTCGTTGATATTTGCAAAAAATATGTTACAAATGTTTGCTAACCAAGAAGTGAAATTAGATATACACCTAAGTGAATATAATATGATATAAAAACTTACTCATTTGTTATCAAGTTAGAACACAAATGAGCATGGTAGTTCAATATCTTCATTTTGTAAATCGATCCTCACTTGATGTAGCGTAAATGATGATCTAACCTTTAGGATTGCAATAATGATCTAATTAAACCAAACATCAAGGTTCACTATAGGATCTTTGCTAAAATTATCAAGATTTTGGTCTAAAGCAGCAAGACTACCACCAACATAATGCCATCTACTATGATAAAAGCTATGGATGAAATTTTGAATAGCAACTATATATTTACAAGTTCTAGAGTCTTGATCTATCTTACATATAATTTTTCCTTTTGTCCTAGTATTCCATCCCTCATCAACAAATTGTATGACATGATCATATGATAGTGTCTTCACTGAAAGCATGGCCTTTGATATTCTTATCTTAGCATTAGAAAAGAAGTCAATAAATATATTAATAGGTATGAATAAAGTAACTTTGCTTAGCCTACTTAAGATATTAGGTTTTAATGCTCTCTATATCTTAGAAAATATATTACATCTATAGCCCTCAATAATAGCTAGACTTAGCAAAGGCCATTCAAAGCTTGAAAAATTGGGCAAAGGAAGGGGGAATATTGATCCCCATTGGCTATGGTGAATGGGGACAATATAAGAATTGTCATAAAAGAATATTCCATTCTTTGCAAGCTCTATTTTCTTTTTACCTTTGTACATTTCTTCTCCAATCCAACCATGCATAACATCAATAACCTCAACAATAGACTCGACTAGTTGCCACTCCTCAAGATTAGAGGGGTAGACATATACAAGACAAACAAACAAATGTTATAATGGAAAATCTTAAACCAAGTTCAAGAAAAGAAACACTTTAAGAATCAAAATTTTACAATTTGGTCTATGCATTGGAAGATTTGAAGTTCTAAGTTCAAAATATAGCTCTCTATGCATAAACACATGTTGCACTAGTACCTCTTTATGCTATTCTTATTTACTCCAAGCTTGAAATCTTAGATTCTACCCTTCCAAGTAGAGATGAACGAGCTCTCATATCTTCATCTTTTTCCACATTTTGGATGTTGCATGATGATCCAACTCCTTTGCTAATGATAGTAGGAAACCATCTTCCATCTTTTTGGAATGAGTGAAAGACTGATATGGATGTGATTTGGGAGCTTGGATGCCTTGCTGAAGGTCAAATTTCTATATCCATGCACAAAGAGAGAGAGAGAGAGAGAGAGAGAGAGAGAGAGAGGACTAGGCTATCACAAATAAGGAAAAAACATGAGAGGGATAAAAGAAAGGAGAGAAAAAAATAAGAGCTAAGCTTTTTACTAATTTAAATGTAGATTAAATAAATCATTATTATTAATCCAAACATATTATAAAATAAAAGTGGCTGAGATTGTATGTCATTAACACAAAGAATGCCATAATCATGAATATAAGAGGCTAAAAATAGATATTTATAATATAAACAAACAAACAAACAAAAAAACAAACAAATAAATAAATAAATAAATAAATAAATAAATAAATAAATAAATAAATAAATTTGTAAAATATTTTTTAATCTTTTAAAAAATTAAAGTTCCATTATGAAGGCTTTTCTCGTATTGGTCTAGAGCACTCTTTCTCTATCTCCTAGAAGGCATTTTTCAAGACCTCAAAACTCCCTTGATGCATTTATCACTCCCCCTAATTTCTCACTTACTATGAACCAAGTGTGGTATTGATTTGCTTTGGTTTGAGTTGACTTGCGAATGTAGTGGCTCAAGAACCTATGCTAGCTTAAGTTGTTAGGTGACCTTAGTGTTGAATTAGGAACTTGATGATCTTGATGGGTTACGACCAAAACCTTTCGTTGTGGAGTGGACTCGAGAGCACTTAGGTGACAAACTCAATGTTATTATAAGGAGTATTGGGTGGCATCACTTAGAAAAAGTCTCTCGAGAGACCACTAAATCATGCCATTGAGATTGTCTCAGAGAAGACACATCACACATGGTATCAAAGTAAACATGAATAAGTTAGCATTAGGCTATGCATGTATTACCTTAACATTTTTACTTGTAATTTCAAGAGTTGAATAAATTGAAGCTATCATAAAGTAATTGTCTAAATGATATGATTTTGATTATTAGGAACCTTCTCTCAATATGGATGCTGAGCTATAAGAAAAAAAGTTCATCTTGAAGCAAGTCAAGCCACCTGAGTTCACAGAAAAAGGATCCAATATTGAGAGTGATGCTGAAATTTGGATCAAAATCCTTGAAGATTATTTTGATCCGGCCAAATTAAGTGCATCTAATAAGGTAATGATTGCCAAGCTAAAGTTGATAGCTGAGACACGTGTATGGTGGAAACAGTGCTATCAAGACAACACTACCAATGAAACCCTAGTAAGCTAGGAAGATATCAAGAAGGCAATATGATAAAGATACCAATTGCCTTCCTATCACACCATTAAGATGAATGATTTCTTCTCCTTGCACCAGCTAGGGTTAAGACTAGAAGCTTACTATTTTTAGTTTGTGACATTGCAAAAATATACGCCACGTATGCATATTATCCAATAGGTGGCCAAATTTTTCCATTGAGTAAATCAATGGTTGGGATACTCATCTAGGATTTTTAAGGCCAATTGACTTGGAAGATGCTCTTAAACGAGCCAAAGCCTTGATTGGGCCTAATAAAGATCAACTTCTTTAAGATGACTAGTTCCTAGTGAACACTGAAGAAGACTATGATGACTCAAAGGATGAAGGAAAGCAATGTCATGAATATGGCAAGATAGAGCATATCCGAAAGCGATGCCTTGATTGTTGATGCTTCCTTTGCAATGAGCTAGGGGATATCCAAGACAACTGCGTTGGAATAGGATAAAAAAGATGAGGAACCAGCAATGAAGCAAAGCTGCATAAGTACAACATTTGACTTCCTTCACAAATCTGATGGAGATGAAGACCTAGAATCCACTCAAACCTTTGAAGATGATTAGAATCCTAGAAAGATCGTCATGAGATGTAATATGCATTATTGCAATAGCAGTTGAATTACGAAATGTCACAATAATTTTTTTTTTCCTTAGTTTCATTAAGTTTTCCTCAAGTTTGGGTACTTTTCCATGATTAGAAGTAGTGTAGTGAAAGCATGGTGGACTCTGATCCACAAGTAGACGATACAACTTATGGTAGAACCAACAATCCCTGAGTTCTTGAGATGAGGACATCTTGATTTCTCTACGGGGAAGAGGATGTGATGCCCAAGAGCCCATGTGGGAATAAGGGCTTATGGGGGAGTTTAAAGGTTTATTTAATATTAAAAAAATTTCTTTAAAAAATGAAAGAAAAAAGAGAATTGCTATAGCTAGTCATGTTGCCATCGTAGCTCCATCGCAGCCACCCCTACTCTTCAAAATCATCATAAACTAGTCAATGGTTTCTTCATCTTATCCTCATTTTCATCATCTACTTCTTTTTCATCTCCACAAGAGTTTGGTGTGCTTCTAAAAGATCTCTGCCATGCATCTTGTGCAAGTTGATGCATTGTGTAAATGACAAGCAAAAGATAGTCCCCCGTTGTCCCAAGGTTATATAAGACCTTATTATCATAAGGCTAAAAGGGATGGTCACCTCGAAATATTGGTGCTAAGAGAGAGAGAGAGAGAGAGAGAGAGAGAGAGAGAGAGAGAGAGAGAGAGAGAGAGAGAGAGAGAGAGAGAGAGAGAGAGAGAGAGAGAGAGAGAGAGAGAGAGAGAGAGAGAGAGAGAGAGAGAGAGAGAGAGAGAGAGAGAGAGAGAGAGAGAGAGAGAGAGAGAGAGAGAGAGAGAGGATTGGAAGGGAAGAAGAGGGAGGAGTAGAAGGGAAGGAGGAGGAGGAGGAGGAGGAGAAGGGAAAGAGAAGAGAGGAGTAGAAGGAAGGGAAGAGAAGGAGGAGAGAAGAAAAAAAGAAGAGAAGGAAAAGAAGGGAAGGAGAAGAGGACAAGAAGAGGAAGTGGAAGGAGTAGAAGGAAGGGAAGAGAAGGATAGAGTGAATGGGGAAGGATAAAACATAGAGAGAGATAGGGAGATAGGGAGGTAGAGGAGGAGAATTAGAATGTAAGATAGCAAGAATGGGTGAGAGAGGGGAAGGAAGAGAGGAAGAGAGGAAGAGAAGAAGAGAGAGAAGAAAATTGAATGATGATTCTATTGGGGACTTTTACTCTCCTTAGATTTCCTTAGTCTCCTTCCATCTACTTTGGGGTATCAATTTCCTTTCCAGCTAATACACAAGTCAAGAGGGTCCAAGAGAAGGATGATTGGGAAACGAGGCATGTTGGATGGCTCCTACAATAGGCACTTTTGGATTTGAGATGTTAATCAAGGGAGTTTTGATAATCCGAACCACTACATGAGCTTTCTAGGTACTTTAGAAACCTATATTTTAGAGTAAAATATGAATTTATACATTTGAAATTGATTTTTTTTATATTGAGGCTAGAGAATGAGAAATTTAAGAGAATGAAAGAAAGTCTTGAATACAAACATAGAGTGATCTCTAAGAGGAAATTATTATGAGTTCATTATTTGATTAAATTGTAAAGATTATTGGAAAATATGGGAACTACTTGAAGCATGTAGTTCCTTATTGGAACTTTCAATTAAAAGAGTAATCTAGATCATTGATGTTGGGAGGTCATTGGAAGAGGAAAATAAGCACATGAAGCTAAAGTAAACTCATAAATAGGGACTTATAGTGGGATTATCTTTATGTGTCAACAAAATATTGAATCATTTAGAGGAAAGGCCTATGAAGCTTGCCATGTGCTTTGTGATCTAAATACTAGGGAGCATAGTATGTATCATTTTATGTGATTACACTTGAAGGAAGAATAAATTGTTGTGAATTGTATCTCTTTGCCAAGTATTCAAAGGATATTCTTTTGAATCATTGAACTGAATTTCATGATAAGGCTTATTGTTTTGAAAGAAAAGATGGTTCTTCTCCTAACCAAGGATAGGCTGATTGGTTGACTCAATGGAATATCCAAGTGACTATTTTCTTAGTTGTTGTTGATAAGCTAGTTGCTTGATTGTGTTTGTACAAAAAAAATTATTGCGCCTACATGGGTGGATTTTTCAAATTATTACGCACTAAACCTCCCCCAAGGGTAGTGGCGGGGGCTTTTCACCAAAGGGGCTATTTAATTGCACTAGAGGTTAGGATTGACCCTAGATGCAAGATGTATTTTTGTAGGGAGGTGGTTAGTAGGCTAGGAGGTGAAAAGAAACTCCTGAGGGAAGTAGAAGGGTGAGATCCTTGATGGATCTATCGTATGGATGGGTGGTCTCGGTGAGTCGAGAGTTTTCCTTCAAGGTGATATGACTAGGAAAGGGCCAAATTCGTGATTGCCTAGTGTGTTGTCTTAGACCCCGGTTAGATGTTGTTTTAGGGGAACAAAGTCAAGATTATACCATATGGGTAAAGGGATTAACGCGTATCACTCCCCCTCATTTCTCTCTTACTATGAACCAAGTGCAACATTGCTTTGCTTTGCTTTGGTTTGAATTGTCTCTTGCAAGTGTAGTGGCTCAAGAACCTACACCTGCTTAAGTTGTTAGACAGTGTGGAATTAGGAATCTAGATTTAGGTTGAACCTTATGGGTTACAGCCAAATCCTTTCATTGCAGAGTGTACTTGAGAGTGCTTAGTTGACAAACTTCTTGTTATTCTAAGGAGTATTGAGTAGCATCACTTAGGAAAATTCTCTCAAGGGACCACTAAATCATGCTAGTGAGGTTGTCTCAAAGTAGGCATGTCACAAACCCGGGGAGTCCACCGATAAGAAATCATCTATATAACATGCATTCAAAGGATATTTAAAAATACCATTTTTAAAACATATTATAAGGCCTTAAAATGACCCCTTTTACTTTACTAAACTTACGATTTTTTTTTTCAAATTGTAATTAAAAAACCCATTTTGTAAATATAATCCTATAAATTTTACCAAATATAATACCTTTTCTTTTGAGCTCATGTGGTATCTTACATGTTCTATAAGGTGGATTCCTTGGGGTCACAAAGCCTTAGAATGTTGTACCCACAATTTCTCCTAGAGATCATGACTTTCAATTCTATACCACCCATGACCATTGAGAGACATATGTATTAGTGAGATCAAATCAAGACCATTGAGAGACATATGTATTAGTGAGATCAAATCAAGTAAGTTAAATTCTAGTGCACTTATGAAGAAGTTGCCCAATCTCATCTTCAAGCGGGTTATAGAAAACTAGCAGCTCCCACCAGCCTCAAACCTACTCCTTTTGCTAGTTTATTCTCAAAATGGATGTGGATTTGGCTAAGCAAACCAATGTGTCTGAGGAAGAATGCTTTATACAGTTAGACTTGATGTTTGGATCCTTTTCCAATATCTTTATAACAGTTCACCTTAGTCTCAATGATGAACAAATGGAAACACTCATTTCCCTATGGTTCCCACCTCCATCCCACATGAGAGAAGAGTGAGCTTCTAATCTACAAAAGCTTCCCTATGTAAGAGGAATTTCTTAATGACTTTTCATGAGAAAAAAGTGTATTCAGGCCAACTTATACCATCCCTTTTCTCTATCAATAAGAGCGAGGATCCACTTGAGGCACCGACAAGCTCAAATAGCAATACAATTCCTAAAGTCCTTACCTCAAGCAATGGTTCATCCTTTGAGTTGAGATTTGCTACATGAGCAATTGCCTCGTGACAATGCGTGAGCGACACCCTTCAACATGATCTTATATTATGTAAACACTTTTTTATTCAATTTAGCATTCTCACCTACAATCTTGACTCCTCTTTGTAATCACAACACTATCCACTCTTGGACAAAATCTTGATGGAGGAAGTGTTGCACATTGCCATAGGACCACCCTTTCTTCATGATCTCATCAATGACCTTCACTTTGACCTTTTGAATTGGGTGCTTTTTCTGCCTCTTGAAAAACCATTCCCACTAATCTCATTTAGCTTCACTCCAAGGCCGTTAGTATACATACATTTTTATTTTTTCATTCACACATGCACACAATCCAGATCAATTATATCTCATTATCATGCAAGCTAGGAACACTGCACTTCTTTCCCTCTCCTCCCTTCCTCTCTCTTCCATATATCTTCACACACACACACACACACACACACACTCTCTCTCTCTCTCTCTCTCTCTCTCTTTATCTTCCCTTCTAACTCTCTCTCCCTTCCTATTTCTTCTCCCTCCCTCTCTCATCCTCACTCTTCTCTCTCCCTCTATCCTCTTCTCTCTCTACCCTTTCTCTCTCTTCCTTCTCTCCCCTCTCTATCATCCCCCATAAATTTTAAAGAGAATCACACCAAAGTGAGCAAGAGACAAATTGACCTCCAAACCCCCCCCCCCCCCCCCCCCCCCCACACACACACACACACACACACACACACACACACACACACACACACACACACACACACACACACACACACACACACACACACACACACACACACACACACACACACACACACACACTCTCTCTCTCTCTCTCTCTCTCTCTCTCTCTCTCTCTCTCTCTCTCTCTCTCTCTCTCTCTCTCTCTCTCTCTCTCTCTCTCTCTCTCTCTCACACACACACACACACACACACACACACACACACACACACACACTCTCTCTCTCTCTCTCTCTCTCTCTCTCTCTCTCTCTCTCTCTCTCTCTCTCTCTCTCTCTCTCTCTCTCTCTCAAATTTCAAAGAGTATGACACCAAATATTTGACCAAACAAAGTAAGAAAGAAAATACTTACAATTAAGTAAAGGAAGCAGGAAATCAAGGGAGAAAAGAAATAAGATAGTGTTAGAAGCAGTAATATCACAGGTTCACAAGTGCACATGGCCTAATTTATGGGCACTCTCTTTATTCTTTATTTGATAATTGGCTAGCCTATTTTGTGGTAGGATAGCTCCTTTATTTTTATCTATAAAAAGAGGGAGTGTGGCCATCGTGCATTGTCAATCCCTCACAGTTGTACTTGTAGATTCTTGGTGTGGAGAGAGGGAGCTTGTGGAGTATGTGAGTTAGTGCTCAACTATTGTACTCTTGTCATAATGGATTCCTATTCCTAGTTACATCTTGTACATTTTCTCTTTCATCCATCTTGTGTCTTTCATTATTCCACTACATGTTTTTCTCTACTAACATGGTATGAAATGTTTAGGTTGTACGATGATATTTGGTTGATTCAATGAGATTGCTCGTGCTTGCTCTTTTTGTGGATAGATGATCTACTATTTTGATTTTTGTTTTGCTACTATCACCTTGTGATGTTTTTGATGATGTTGAAGTGGTTGGTGCAGATTATCAATCACTTGCATTTATTGATGTGTGACTTGTTGTGTTGGTTGGTAAGGGCAGTCTCGTTGCTTGGATCTATCACTTCAATCATGTAGTTGATTGTTGGTTCAATTGGATTGGCTTTATACATCAATGTTTCCTTTCATCACTTTTTATGTTGCCACATGTTGTTGCATGTTGCAGTGTCCTCTTTGGTTCACACATGCTATTGTGAGTGACGGTGGACTTGCTTGTCATTGACATGTTAATTGGTGCCCCCCTTGTGGATTGTGTGTACCAATCTAGTTAACAAGGCAGCTTGCTAGTGTTCCTAGTGAGACTTACATTTTATATAGACTACTACGTTTTTCGATTGCCTATGCTTGCGTGTTATATTTTGGTTACCACTTCTTTGCATTTTGGCCAATGTTGATGTTTTGATTGGCAACATATTGACATGCCTTGATTGGGGCTCCTAACTTGCACATTTCTTGTGTGGTGTCATTGACTTGGCCACTTAGTGACAATATTTGGCCAAGATGATCGACAGTTTCAATAGTGGACCTTAATCCTTGTGTCCATCTTCATGTGTTTGTTCATGTGTGGAGTTCTCAATGCATTTATCCTTTAGAGTGTCACTTGCATGCTTGTGCCATTCCTTTTGGCCAAGTTGATCGTTAGTTCCAATAGTGAACCTTAATCGTTGTGTCCATCTTCATGTGTTTGTTCATGTGTGGAGTTCTCAATGCATTTATCCATTTAAGTGTCATTTGCATGCTTGTGCCATTGCTTTTAGCCAAGCTGATCGGCAATTCCAATAGTGGACCTTAATCCTTGTGTCCATGTTCATGTGTTTGTTCATGTGTGGAGTTCTCAATGCATTTATCCATTTGAGTGTCACTTGCATGCATGCACCATTGCTTGACTATGCTCAAGTTTTTTGGTTGTAAAGGCTGATCACACTCCCTTTGCTCTCTTGTGACCTAGGTAATGTGCAAGCACTCTTCTTTCTCATTTCACTTCATTATGATCATACAGGTTTCCTTGTGATTGGGAGATTGGCTATCCGAATATATTTGATGGAGTTGTGTTTGAGCATTCCTATGCCCACCAGTGCTTCTCAGAGAAGGTATTTGATTGCTAGGCATATGGAGGACTCTCTACTTCCATCATGATATGCCATAATGGCGGTCATTTACATGAAGGTGAAGAGAATGAATGGTGTGGTGTAGTGTCACATTTGAAGTGAAGGAAGATATGAAAGACATATTGCTAGATCATCTTGGTTCACTCAAGACCTACCGATGGCTCGAGTGGATTTTTATTCTTTGCTCTAGTGAACACATGCCCTCATATGCTCCTAGCCAAAAGGGGCAAGTGTGAAGGTGGAGAGAGGGCATGTTGATGCTCTTTCATTGTTGCTGGAGTTAGTGTGTGTCATCAAGTTCACATCTTCCGATGATCCAAACCTTGGACTGGTGTATCTAGCACCAAGTTCATGTTGGGATGAGTGACATAATGTATTCATGTGGTCTCACATCAAGGGACCCAAAGAGAATGCTGATGCACTAGTGGAGGAATCTTGGTGTCACAGTAGTGAGCTATCCATGGAGCTTATGTGGCTATAGGAGGTGTAGGTGACTGGCTAGACTACTTTGCTTTCAGAGAGGGCTTATGGTATTTGACTTCTTCTTCAAGATGCTTTCTTACTGAGGCACATCCAATGGAGTGCACACAATTGCTAGAGTATCAATGGTACATCTTGGGTATTCTTATTCATTGCTTGTTCACTTATGCTCAAAGAGAGGGTGTTAGAAGTGGTCATATCATAGGTTCACGAGCACCCACAATGGCCTAATTTATGGGCAGTATCTTTATTTTATATTTGGTAATTGGGTAGCCTATTTTGTGGTAGGAAAACTCCTTTATTTTTATCTATAAAAGTAAGGAGTGTGGCACGGCCATAGTCCATTATCAATCCATTACACTTGTACTTGCAAATTCTTGGATGTTGTTTGTGTTTCCTAGTTGTGTATGTGTAGGGATATGTGTGCACATATGTGTGTAATGAAGTGCTATCTTATATACCCTAGTGTTGGGGGTCATGTGGTTGGTGAGTATATAAAGATGTCCAAGTGCTATGCGTGTGAGGTCTACAAAACATACCAAATGCATGGACCTAGGTGTTATGCACTATGTGTGGTATGGTAATATATGAGTTGAATCATACTAGGCCCAGCTTGTACACATAGATTTTTATGCTTGAATTACTATTTTTCTTTGAGTAAGTACGCAAGGGTGCACTAGTGCATGTATACTTATGTAGTAGTATATGTGTGCTAGTTTAGGAATAGTGGATTTGAGAGATCAATGAGCCTAAATGTGAGTGAAGGAGTGGGGTAGAAGGGTTAGTGTGCAAGGGTTATATGCATTGGAGCATGTACTAAGGTACATGTATAGGGGCTATAGTGCACTAGTGTAGCACAGGTGTACTAGGGTGTGATGGCTTGAATGAGATGTAGTAGCTAGGTATACTAGTGTGCACTAGGTCATGTATGCAAGAGGAATATGAAATGGTTGCATATGATTGTGGGAGGCACTAGTGCACTATGCATGTGCATGTACTAGTGCATTTATGTGTGCTAGGGAGAGTAGTATTCATTAGGATGAATTGGGGTGCGTATGTGCATTGATCTATGTGTGAGGTCTACAAGGAGGATGAGCGAACTAAGATGGGGTGTATAGTGTATATATGCACAACACAACGACAATACACTAGTTTACTAGTGTAATACACAAAGGTACAATGAATGAAGTGTGGTGGAGTGGTCAAATATAGAGTAGATTATGCAAGTATAGGGGGTGTGCTAGGTGGATTAATGCACATGTGCTCAATTTACACTGATGTTGGTGGGCTAGTGTATGTATGTAATAGGATGATGTGAGGTGAGTGCACTAGTGTACATGTGTGCTAGTGGGTGTACTAGTATACTTGTGTGCATTAGGAACGGGTAATGTGTGCTAGCATGAAATTATGTGCTCTATCTGTTTTGATGTGTATACATGGGATATGCAAAGATTGGCCACTAAGAGGATTTGATATGTTGTGCACTAGTACACATGTGCACTAGGTGTAGTGCATGAGTGTAGTTTATGTGTACAAACGCATGTGCACTAGTGCAACACACTAGTGCATGAGATTAGTGCACTAGCATTCTACACGTACAGGGTGTCCTAAGGGTGATATGTAGGCAAGATGCAAGATGAGTATCTTCATGATTTGTGCTCTCTACAATCTCCTCTAGTATATTGGAATATTAGCACCCTCTTTCTTGGCATTTTCTTGTTTCTTTCAACAAACAAAAAATGTTACACCCTTTTAAGTCTATTCATATTGTCCCCTACCACTTACTCAAGCCCCTTTTTTGTATATTAAGCCTCAGAGGTCTTTGAAAGCTCCAAACAACTTTGGAACAAGTCAAGTAATTTGTTGGGAGTTACTATAGCCCTAGAGCAATAACACATAGGAATTTTAAAGGCCGCTCATGTGTGCTCATGAAGATCTTGCCTTAAAGATAATATTATGGCCCTTAAGAAACATAAAGAGAGGATATGAGCTCGCATAAATAAGGAGATAGCCATTGAAGCTAAAGGTCAACCTACTACTGAAGTGCTACATGAAAAAGCCCTAGAACCCATGCAACCTATTAAGTGGTCACACGCTAACCCAAAGTTGTAGTGATTCCATGCAATGGTGGATGATCGGGTGATGATAATCAAGTTTTAGAGTAATAATTATGGTTATTTGTGATATTTTGACATGGAAAAGTTTTTATAAAATTCTCAA
This sequence comes from Lygodium microphyllum, assembly GCF_053477565.2. Lineage (NCBI taxonomy): Eukaryota > Viridiplantae > Streptophyta > Polypodiopsida > Schizaeales > Lygodiaceae > Lygodium > Lygodium microphyllum. Next base: position 45,922,191 of record NC_141135.1, on the reverse strand, counting down.
TTTTAAAATTTAATTAAATTTCTATTACACAAAGTTAATGAAAAGTAAATGACTAAATCCAAAATAGTTAAAGAAAGCAAGTAGAATTGATATTTTCACCTTATAAAATAATACATAGCAATACATTTAAAAAAATTTAAGAAAATGCACTTCCTTTCTCTTTTTTTTTTTTGGAATAGATGTTTTGGCTTTTACATTGGTAACATGGTTTCCTTGGTGAGTGTGGTGGCACTATTATTTTGAGCATAAGTTTAGCTTCAACTTTCTTCTTCCTCCTTCTTCAAATTTTCTTCCCTATGGACATTGCATCCAAATTTTTAGGTCAAGATAATGAAATGCTAGCCTCTTTGGCTTGATTTCAAATCATGACATTTAAGAGAATTGGGGTGGCATCATCATCCATTCTTTCAATGCTGAAGAGTCCTAGTAGCACGGATGACACAATTATCAAGCTGATATAAGCTTTTCACCTAGGGAATTCAATATATAAGTGTATGATGCCACATTCGGGGCATCTCAAATCTACTTTATCCTTGTTAGCTTACTCTTTCTCAAGACATTGTGATGAAATAGATCCTCGATGAGATGTGAGTGGATCTTGGCCTTGGCTTCTTCCTAGACCTCCACCTCGCTCCTTGCCCAAATCCATAATCAACATTGGTCTATGATCCATCAAGTCTAGGCTACTCTCTTCCTTGTAGGTGATGTTATGATTTATGTATATCTCTTCATTCAATGGCTCTTCCACAAAGTGCACTAGGGCATCACTCATCAATAGATGGGTTATGATGGGTCCAGGTGATTTAGATATTCCTATAAGATTAATATCAACCCTAGGGGCTACTAGTCTATATTCATTAGGTGCTAGCAAGGCCAGTGAGACTCCTCTCCCAAAATTAAATTGCACATTCCTAGAATAGAATGGCAATGGGTGGAGTTTTTGATAAGGGAACCTCATCACAAATAACAATGTATTGCTTCATGCCCATACCTACCATAGTTTGTGCAAGTGTATGGCCTAGGGTCAAGGCATTTGGATGGAAGGTGGTTTCCCCTACAATGGATGTATTATACATGAGCTCATGTAGGTCTTTGGATTGCTTCTTGGAGATTAGTCAGTCCTAGTGTTAGGTTTGCTATTTCTTGTGATTTTTCAATACTCTTCCATTTTCCCTAAGCATAAAGGATATTTCATTGACTATGAATAGTGGTCCTCTCACCATAGTTAGAAGTGGCATTTGTTGGTTGAATGGCTTTTGAGTTTTTTTCCTTAGCAAGTCATCCATGTGTATTGCTTCTTTAATGACCCCTTCCACCATTTCCCTTTGTAGACTTGAGTTACTTGCTAGGGCTTTATAGAGCTTCTCATTATGTATTCCATTGATAAGCATAGTGGATATTGCCTTCTCATTTGGATGCTCAATCGTCAAAATTCTCTTATAGAGGCCCTTTACATGGGTGACATAATCGAGGATCTCTTCCTTGTCTTTTGATTTATGCTCATCAGTTTGACAATCAAGTTATTTGCATACCCTGCTTCCAAAAATCTCTTGATAAAAAGGTTTTTCCATGTGTTGAAGCTTGTCTAGGTTGTTGAACCAAATTTGACTGTTTTCCTCCAGGCAAAATCCAAAAGCTTGTGTGTGTCGATCAAGGTATTGGAGGTTTTTAACCTTGTAGACTACTCGAATTGTTCCAAGAAACTATATGGGCCATCTCCTATTGTGTATTTCTCAACTTATTTTGTGACTATTAAGATTTTGTTCTAGCCTCTAACATTGGGCACGATCCCTAATCCGACTAGGATTGAGGTAGCTAGTGCAACACTATTTTCCCTGTTGACTAAATTGTCCAATAGTCACTTGGTTATGAGTTTGGTTGGAGTAAGGTCTGCTTAGAGCACTCATTCTATGTCAACATTAACCTGGGATCCCATGAGCCTTGCAAATGCCAAGATGCATTGCATTTGGTTAAGTTCAACCTCCTTCCTTTGCATATCAACTCATTGTACTTGCATAAATCTCACAACCTATTGCAATAGGTCTTCACCTAGCCTTCTTTTCTCTTCTATCTCAATGATGATCTCATATGTTGGTCTATTAGCATGCACTTATTGGTACCTTTTTCTCATACTCTGCGAGGAGCTATTGGATTTAGACTGAAAACTCCTAAGGGTCAATCCCTAGGTTGCTAGTGTTTGATCTTGATGTTGTGACATGGTCACTTTTTGTTCTTATGCAACTAAGGCTTTGATGATGTTGATAAGGTTTAGAAGAGCAATGGTTTATCCTATAAGAGACACTTTGTCTAGATACTTGTTGCACTAGGATTCCCTTGACTTATGTACTTCACGGGTTTGTTTTTTTGTCACCTTTTTCCTCCTTGTCCTAATATTGTTGTGATTGAAATTCCTCTGGTTTCTGAATTCTCTTTTCTTGTTTAGTTTCTAGTGGCTGTTTGTGATTCTCCCCTTGTGCTTTTTGAATGACTTAACACATACACACACTTCTTGTCATAGTAGATAATCCCTTTCTTACTAAGTGTAATTAACCCTGAATAGTACACAAGCACACTTTCAATTATTTCTCAAGGAAAGTGAATGAATACAATATGATTTTTCCTTTCAAGAATGCTCAATGAACTTTTCAACTAATTTTCATACAATTGCATTTTAGCATCTCAAGAAGGTGTAAAGTGACACTCAAAACCTATTATCAGCTTTCAGAATCAAGATGCTTGAGCTTACAAGCCCCTTTTATTTGAGAATTAATTTTGCACATTGAGGACTCTTACTAAGCACTGGGCTTTGCAATCATGCTAGGGTGATGTTGCTTCTAGTGATGTGTACTAGCTAAGTTGTGACTTGGTTCAAAATTTCACTCAGAGATTGCACCTTGGGATAAAGTGCTATGATAGTATCACCAAATTCATGCTATGAGTATACTCACTATATGCTAGATAGGTATGACTTCTTAGGACCGAGATAGTGTAGCGAGGCCTAAATTAGCCAGGTGTCCTTAGAACTCTACTTGTAGAGTGGTCAATGGTAAAGGAAACCCAAGTTGATGCAAGTGTCTTTGACTCATGCAATTACTTGAACCTACAAGAAGTTGCGCACAAACCTTGCCTATAGTTAAGGGCCTTGACCTTATGATGTCTTGAGCATATGTAGATGTAGATCATTGATGTGATGATGCCTATTCAACCCTTCGTAAGCCTAATAGTATAGGGTGTGTATGGCCTCTTGAGAGTATTGTGTGTTTTGGTTTCTCTTGCATCCATGTCTTCAACAACTTATGGTCCTAGGCTATATCTTTTGATTAGTCTACATAGGGCCTGGATGCATTCAATTTCACAATGCTTTTCACAAAGGCCATAGTCTAAGGTGTTGAGGTGTTAAGTGTTGTGACAACTAAGTTGCTTATGTAGTGCTTTGTTTGGCTTTCAATCTGAATTAAGCCCTTGGAAGCTAATGTCTTGTGTTTGTTGGCTCAAATAATTGGGTACCAATGAAATGATAATTTGGAGATTAGAGCTAGTTGATGTGATGGCATCATGGGAACAACTCAAGCTTGTGCTAGTGTCCCTATCATGATATCTCCTTCCAAGATTAAACAATTCGAGCTTGTGCTAGTGCCCCTATCATGATATCTCATTCCGAGCTTAAACAAGTTATGACACTTCTAGGATGCGAGGTATATTAATTGCATGAGTATCAACTCATCAAGGGAAGAATGGGATATTGTAGCAATGAGATGTCCTTTATGGTAACCCTTCAGGTGTTCCACTACTAACTTCTTGATGACTTGAATTGAAGAGCATATGGCCTTTCTAGTACAAAGTTGTTAGTCCAACGCATTGCTTTTCTAGTGCTAGTATGATGAAATTTTCTATTGCAAGACCTTTTGAATGGTACGAGGTCAAGTTTCCTTGGAAATGTAGGGTAAGTTATAAAAAATCTCCAAGTATTCCTCAAGAAATATCTTGAACGATTGCAAATCTAGCCATTGTGGCCTTTGTCTTGGTTAGATCAAGGATATTACTCTAGGTTTTAACTAGGTTGCTTAGGTGAAGTGACACAACATGCCACTTGTGCATGGGATCTTAGAGAGTTGTTGTTCAAAGGTGGATGTCCTTGGTGTGGCAATACTCCATTGAGTACCCTTGATGGTTTGGATAATGTCTCTTAAGGGAGTACCCTAGATATTGTAGCTTCTTCCTTGGCTCAAGTAGCACTAGTTCTTATGATAGTGTTAGGGTTGAGAGATACATTTCATGTGAAACTATGGTACAAGGCACACCTATAATCAAGGCATTGTTAATGCCAATATCAAGCAAGAATGGCCTTCTTGTTGATCTAGGCATTGTTCATGTCTAGACAAGACTGTGGTGTTAACCTGCAAGGTCTCTAGGTAGAAAGCTCAAGCATTCACAATGACACTAAGAATGTTCAGTCTTGTATTCTAGCTCATTACATGTCTTGTGAGCCTATTCACAAACTACTAAGATGACTTTTCATGCGAGTACATGTAAGGTATGATCATATGCTGTCAAACGACCACTACACTTTTCATCAAGGCATTTGGGTGGCCTATAGCATTATCATCTACATCATCGAATTCATAGGCTTAATGCCTTAATGGCATTGTTCATGTCAATATCAAGCTAGAATGGCCTTGTGCTCTAAGTGGAAGATTGACAACATATAATGGCTTTTCACATACAAAGTGGCCAAATCCAAAGTTTTAGGGCCTTTCTAAGTCCTAAGCACCATAAACAATCAACAAAATAAGCTCCTATATTTCTATGAAAAACATGAAATCAAACACTAGGACACAAAGTGAGAATCCTTTGATTGTGGAATTGGGTCTCATACCTATTGTGTATGTCAAAAGGGGAGTAATGTCAAATTGTGTCTCATCTCCCTCCATTCCTACCATTGTGTAGATTGCTACTATGATCACTTTTGCTTCTTCTCTCCTCGCCACAATTTCAATTATGATCTATCCTTTTCCTATTCTTAAAAGCTCTTCACTACATAAGATTTTCACCAAAAGCAAATACAAATGATGCAAATGTGAACACCCAATACAAAAGTGAAAAGTAACTCAAAAATCCACTGTTGTATCTAGGAAAAAGCACAAACCTTGCTTTTGAAGAGTTCTCACACTCTTAAAGCCCCTTGCTTGTGAGAACCCCCTTTCTTGCAACTTTGTTGATTGATAGAAACTTAACAGTTTTATATAATTTTTGGAGGATTTTCTAGGGTTCCTAGCTTTATACTATTGCTTCTACCTTTGTATCATTCTCACAAAAAATTTGATACAAACCAGAATTGAAATACCAACACATGAACAAATCGATTCCTCTTGATCTTTTTGTCCTGTGCTAATCCATGTGATGTTTTAAAGTGAAAACTTCTATTTTGACACTCGGTTTAGGGCACACATGCCTAGTTGCTCAAATATGTAATTCCTAGCAATGGAACCAAAATGTTGGTGCTCTCATGAGCAACAATACCAAGCCCTTAGACCACTTATTCAAGCCTTTCAAGCAATGAAGCTATGGCTATCTCTCACATAACCAATGAACACTCTCCAATCAAACATAATGAGCTTACCAACCAATCCGTTTGTTGTAGTTTAGCTGCACAAATCCACCTATAGCTCCACAATCTAAAGGAATGCACTTAAGCAAGCTCTATCTCCATGCTCCACCTACCATGCTTGTCATGTGAAGAAAATAGAAGAGAAGAGGAAGAAGAGAAGATAAGAAAGAGCTTCGCTAAGCCGATCCCTCACTCTCAATCCCTCTCTCCATACATTCATTGTAGTCTAGTCACATGAATCTGCTAATAGCTCCATAATCCAAGGAATGCACTTAAGCAAGGTCCATCTCCATGCTCTGTCCATTGTGCTTGTCACGTAAAGAAAACGGAAGAGAAGAGGAACAAGAGAAGAGAAGCAACCTCTCCCTATCCATTCTTTTTAGTCTAATCACACTAATCCACCAATATCTCAACCATCTAAGGAATGCACTTAAGAAAGCTCCATCTCCATGCTCCACTTGCCGTGTTGGCTGAGCAAGGAAAAGAGAAGAGAAGAGAAGCAAGAGTATCTCCAAGTTGATCCCTCACTCTCACTCACACTTTCCCTCACTCTCAATCCCTCTCTTAGACACAACAAGATAGAGAGACACAAGTTTGCATACTCCAAGAATGAGCTTATCCTCTTATTTTTTGGCTTATATACATGTCCTTTTTCTTGGGCATCCACTCAAGCAAGAGTATCTCCAAGTTGATCCCTCACTCTCACTCACACTTTCTCTCACTCTCAATCCCTCTCTCAGACACAACAAGATAGAGAGACACAAGTTTGCATACTCCAAGAATGAGCTTATCCTCTTATTTTTTGGCTTATATACATGTCCTTTTTCTTGGGCATCCACTCACCCTTGGGTCCAACACTGGACCTTTCTCAATATGTATCTTATATCCTTTTTAAGCCTACATAGCATAGATTATTCTATATGTTCTTGTGAACTCTCTGATTTTACAACTTACATAGGAGGGAGCCTGACACTCATATAACTTGAATTATTTTTCTTGTTTGGTCACATTCAAACTCTTACTCCTGCACTCACTTGCGCTTCAAAAATTATATTGCACATTTTTTTTTCTTTTGCTGCTTTCATCCTGAAAAAAGGGTTTAAGATTTTAGATTTCTATGATGCCTTTCTCCAATTCTTATTATCAAGAATCTTGGTAGTGTGTATACATGAGATCTTTGAATTGGCCCCCTACAAACATTCATCCTAGAATCTCAAGGTTGTCTACTGGATGTGAGTCTACTTTGTATCATCTAAAGATTTCCATCTTTGATATTGTTTTATTCCTTTGCTCATGAATGATTTGGGGTGTATTTGCCTAACCTAAAATCTAATGTAAGGTTTTAAAATTCTTTAATGTGGCCTACAATGCACTTATTTATAAGCATGTAGCACGCTTCATTTGACATAAAAAATCCTTTGGAAAAAGTAAACCTTTGAGATAAATACACTATTTACCTCAAAGCACCCAAAGAAAAGATATTATTTTAGACTTGAGACTAAACTAATTAGAATTTCTCTTTGTAATTTTTCAATTAAGTGCCCTATTCATCAACATGATGGCAACACATTTTAGCTTTCTCTCCCTATTAATCTAGAATCTAACAAGCTTTGATGTAAAGTTGAGGACACCATTGCATTTGCCTAAAGTCACTTCAAATAATACAGCAAAGTATGATTGCAATGCCTCTATTATTACATTTACTATAAAACAATTCTCTTATTTCTCCCTAGTATGTATCTTTTATGTGAGATGGATCTTTGGAGACCTTTAAAACTTCTCTTGTTCACTTGTTTTTGCATTCTCTTGAGTGATATTACATTTGGCAATATTGATTGATGTATTCTAAATTACTTTAACTTCGATTGAAGAGATTTGCAAATAGTTATATTTATCCTCTGATGCATGTATGTATCTTATCCAAAAATACCTACATGTTGCTTGGATTGAGTCGATTCCCTTTTGCAAAGGCATCAATATCTTGTTTTGTAAGCCTTTGATATTTTTTATGCTTTAGAATTTCTTTTGGTAGCTTTCATACTTTAAAGTGTTTTGATGTGTGCAATGAATTCCTTCAGGCTTAAATATGCTTGCTCATTGGGATGCAAGACATCTTTGTATTCAAAATCAAGATATTGAGTTAATATAAAATACTACAAAATATAAATTGAGATAGAGAAATAATGAATAAAGAAGTTACTTAATTGAGTGTATCCTCTTCTTGATGCCACTCTTCATATCCTGAATATTCAAAATATTATTATACCATTTGTAAGTTATTGATACTATTTCTTTGAACCTTAGTTAATCCTTTTGCTTCACAAGCTCCAAATTAGCATCCCTGTTTTGTAATAGTTTTTGTTTGCATTGTTCTAATGTTAGAACTCAAATAGGCACACTCTCTCTAAATAATCTCTTCCTAGCTTGTACACATTGCTAATTGCATCTAAATATTGTGTGTATCCTAAGAGGCAATTATACCCATCTTCACCAACTAAGTAAATCAAGGATGTTATATCTCTAAATGGCGGCATAGAGTTATGTAGAGGACTTTTGGATAAAATCTGCTATTATTTTGCAATCTATATTCCTATATCCTTGTGATCTATACATTTCTTTGGTTTTGAAAGACATAAAATAAGGTTTATTTTCTTATGTAATGGATCGTACTCACAATCAAGCTTGATGTGGAAGTGATATGAATCTCCCTTATATTTATTTTTTGATGACTCAACTCTGATAATCTTTTTTTGTGATGTTGATTTAGCCAGAACCATCTCCTCAAGGCTACATCAAATGAGAATTTTCAAAACATAATATAATGTCAAAATACAGTTCAAGACTTTACATTCTATTTTGGATAAACTTTTGCTGTAAGGAGAGTGTTCTATTAGGTCCAAATTTGTCTAGATAGAAGCCATGAAATTTCTAGTACTAGCTAGTCTATTTTCAAGTACTAACTTTTAGACTCTTATCTAAGGGTATTTGTGCTAGATCAGTTAAATGTGTGTGTGTGTTTTTGCACTATCTCTCTCCATGGTATGGTGGAATTCCTTACAAGTCCCAACCAAGTTTTTCCTAATGTATACTTAGAATAACCTTACCACCAAGGAATAATATTTACTCGAGTGGAGATTATAAGGTAATAGAGTGGCTTGAAAGGAGTTTCAACTAGGATATTAAGGTCATCGCACACTATAAGGGATGAAGGGCTTATCAACAAATAGAAATGGAGTATATTTTTTGACACTTATTCCATCAAATTTAGGAAAAGAATTCTAGCATAAATGCTTGTGCTTGCAATGTGCATGTGAGCTTCCAACTTGACAACAAGTAAAGATCCAAGTCCTAATAGACTTATCAATATAGAAAACACTCTACTTACCAAGACCTTGTAAATTAGGTTATTCAACTAGTCAATGTAGAGATTATGAGTGTTGTATCTAGCACAATGGAAAGAACCAAAGATTCAGAAGAAATTGCAAACAACTTTTTGGCCACCATTAACACTTTCCAATATTCTCTTAACTTTGGCATCTCAAGCATGATCCCTAAGGCCATGGATAGAAACACATAAACCTACAAGGGTAGGGGACAAACATCCTAAATGGATTGTTGGGTATTACAACAATACCAGACCATATCTTGTAACAATGCAAGAAAAGATGGATAGCATTTGAAGGATGTTGTTGAAAGCTAGAGCTATAGGATCCTCCACAAGATTCATTATCAGATCTTATGTAATAATGTTACTTTGAGGATATGCATATGTTGTAGAGGTAGGGGCTCATATTGCTTAATCTCACTTACCCAGAATGTAGAACATGTCTAGGAATAAAGATCAAACAAAAATATTGTTGATGGCTAACTAATTGGATAAATATTGAGCCAAAGATGACTATTATAATATCCTTGAATAGTTTGAGCAAGTTTGTGAAAGGTGAGAAGGATTGAAGCTTGCTTGGAAGTGAGCTATGGCGGTGGAGAGCAAGAGAAAGAAGAGAGAGAGACACAAATGGGAACTCCAATAATCACAATGTGTGGTCGGGCCTTCCTTTATTCAAACTATCACTAAAAGAATAAAGAATAAGTGACTGTGACGGGCGCCTGCCACTTGTAGTGTGTAGTGGCGGGTACTGTCAGTGTAGCAATACATGGGTGGCTAGACGGAGGCGCCTTTACCCCCAACAACCTCCCACTTAAAGGTAAATCTGCCCTAGTGAGAGAGAGAAAATAAAAGACAATACAACATGTACACATGTACAACCGGATGAGGAAAAAGATGTCATCTCATCCAATGCCCATCAATCTCCTAAGGAAGGCAAAGCAATCGGTAGTGAGGCTTTTCGTGAGCAAGTCTATAGGATTCTGCTTAGTCGGAATCTTGATAAGGTCAATAGACCTATCCTCAATGACCTCGCAAATGAAGTGATACCTCACCTCAATATGTTTCATATTCACATGGAAGACTGGATTCTTGGCTAACTGAATGGCACTCATAGAATCTGAATGCTGTGTAGGCATAGCATCTATCGTACCAAGGTCTGCAATCAAACGGCCCAACCAGATAGTCTCCTTGCAAGCCTATGTGGCTGCAATATACTCGGCCTCTATAGTGGAAAGAACCATACACTTCTTCTATAATGGAAAGAGCCATACACTTCTATGCCCTAGACATCCAAGAGATAGCCCCTCCAGCATCTCTATCGGTGGCTTTGTGGACTTTGATGGAGTTACACAGCCCTTGTTGAAAGTTGTGGCAATACATACATTGCTTGTGGTGAGGTGAATTTACTAGGACTCGTAGTCAACATTGCAGTGAGTTTACTTTTTAAACATGCATCCTAACAGTGATTTCGTACTTGCATCTTTAGTGTTTGGCAACATATAGAAGATCATTGGCATGCTTTCAAACTCGATAGAGATGGAAAGCTTGCACTTTTCCAAGAGTGCATATGATCGACCCCCATATGGGTTGAGTTTGGCATTAGTGGACTGTAGCTATGGTTTACCAATTTGAAGCCAATGATCGTGAATCAGGACATTAACGTCAGCTCCCTCATCAATCAATGCATTGAAGGTGTGTTTGCTTTTATGCTTAGGTAAGCTAGTTCTATGACTTTCTCATCCTCATCGTCTATCTTAGTGATAGTGGCCACTCATACATTGGCAAGGTTCATGTAGCGGGTGTGTGGGAGGGTAGTATCTCTTTATGCGGCTGCCATTGAAGAAGCCTATGCCCTCTCCTTCTAAGGGTTCGAGTTCTACATTGCCAGTTTGACTAATGGCACAAACTCTGAAAGGTTATAACCCCCAGAATTTCATAGCAGTACTAAGTCGTTCTATTCAAAGTCTCAGTGCTTGACATGCTTGTCAACTAGTTTTTGCGTCTTTCCTTCTCGCATATTAGTGCATGGGTGGCTAGAAGCCGAGTCTTCAATAGGTGTTCCGCCTCGACTAAGCACTTTATCCATGCCTCCTTTCCATTCCATCTCTCTTGAAGAGTGATTCTCAGGCTAGGAATGAAGAACTCTACAAGTAGAATTGCTTTAGTCTTGTAGGTCACAACTTGAAGGGAGTCTATCCCACAACCGTTTTATAAGCCATGTGGTAGGCCGATAAGGCTGCCATGAGCTTGTTATCCTAGTCGCTACTTCGCGAAGCAGAGACTACCTTGGTCAAGACATTTACTAGAATTTTATTCATAGACTTAGTCTAGCCATTAGCCTGAGGATATCACGGTGAGGATTTCTAATGGATGATTAGAAAGGTTGATAGGAGATGAGCGATCACTTCATTGATGAAGTGCACACCTTGGTCACTAATGAGTTTGATGGGGCAGCCAAATTGTGAGATCACTTGCTCCTAAAGGAACTTGGTAGTGGTCCTAGCATCATTCTTTCTTGTAGCTCATGCTTCCACCCACTTTGTGAGATAGCAACGATGATGTATTTCGCTTGTGAGTATTGTGCTTATGGACTGATTGGCCCAATGAAGTTGATTCCACATTTCTTGAATGGCTACCTTGTAATGATCAAACTTACCTCCATTTTGTCCATGCAAACTAGTACTTTGGTCCTTTGGCACTCATCACAGTGCTTTACAAATTGTGCTGCCTCTCAGAAAAGAGTAGGCCACTTTAGGTGAGACTATAGCACCTTGTGGGTTGTTGTGTCTCCACTGAAATGCCCTCCTACTATTCCGTCATGTGCTTCTGTGAGTGCGTTGTGCATTTCATGCTCTCACACACATTTGCATAGCAATTTGTCTTGCCCTAGCCGATAGAGTTGGCTTGCTATCAATTGATAAGGTTGGATTTTGATAATGAGCTGCCTAAGCCAGGCTTTCTCTATTGGTTGTTTAGGGAGTCCATGCTCAAGTACTTGGACTATGTTATCTACCTAGTAAGGCATCAAATTAGCTCTAAATAAATCTTTTTCTTTGGATAGACTGAATAGATTTGCATCAGGTAGTTAGTCTGTTGCAATGCCTTACCTAGCGGCTTCTCCTATGGGGATGCGAGATATGTGGTCGGCCATATAATACTGCTTTCCTTTATGCATGACCACGAAGAAGTCGAATTCTAAAAGTAGAAGTAGCCATTGAGCTATGCGTCCTATGGCGCACGATTTATTAACAAGGTAGAGCAGGGCTTGATGGTCAACGAAGAAGATAAAGGGTGTAGCCAAAACATAGTGCCAAAACTTCTTTATAGCAAATACCATGGCTAACCCCTCTCTCTCCATTGTTGAATAATTCATTTTCATATTCGTGAGTTGTTTGCTAGCAAAGTTCACATGATAGTCTAAGTTGTGTTCAACAGGCTGGCACAACATTGCTTCTACAACAAATTTAGAAGCGTCAATGTGAACATGAAAGGTGATTTTCCAATCTGGGGCCCATAGAATGGGTGCAGTGGTTTGAGCCTTTTTCAATTTCTTGTATGCGTGTTAGCATTTATCGATCCATTTGAATACGATCAGCAGCTTGTATAGAGGTCTAGCGATCAATGCATAGTTCAATACAAACTGCCGATATTACCCTATATGGCCTAGGAAGCACTGAAATCCCGTGTAATCAATTTTGCTGATGGGATATCGACGATGAACTTGACTTTCAAGAAGTCGGTGGCGATGGCATTCTTTGATACCATATGCCCTAGGATTCATCCATGCTTCACCTAGAATTGGCACTTTATGGGGTTCAACCAGAGATGATATAATCAACACCATTCAAAGACAACTCAAAGTTTGTCTATGTGCTCCTTCCAAGTGGAGTGAACATAGAAATCATTGATGAAAACCTCTAACTCCTTCCTAAGCATGTCCTTGAATATAGCACACATGAGCCTCTGGAAGGTAGCTAGTGCATTAGTAAACTTGAAGGGCATGACTATGTAGGCAAAGATTACCCACTTAGTGGCAAAGGTGGTCTTGTGCCTATCATCAGGGTGCACTTGCACCTGGTTGTACTTGAGAAGCCATCTAGGAAGTTGTATGCCTCTTTACCAGCTACTCTTTTGAGCATGTGTTCGGTATATGGCAATGTATAATTATCTCTCTTCGTAGTAGCATTTACCTTCTTGTCAGTTGACGCACACTATGATCTTCCTGTTCTTCTTTAGTACAATGAATATGGGTGAAACCCAATCCGTGTCCTCAATCTCATAGATGAATCCTGCTCTCATTAGCTTATCAATTTCTTCCTTGAGATCATGAGCATGTTTTGGATTCATGGGATACGATTGTTGCTTGACTAGTATTGCATCGGGTGTCATGGGTATATTGTGAGTCACTACACTCAGATCTACCCCTTTGAGTTCCTCCAGGGACCAAGCAAAGACATCTATAAACTCTTGCAAGAGAGCAATGAGACTTGATTCCTCTTCCTTGGTCAGGTCATCCGCTATAAAGACAAGTCAAGGTGTCCTCCCATCCTTGGCTAAATTGACCTCCTTGACCTTGGCAGGTCCTTCTATTGGTTCACTTGCTTGCCCCCGGCGTTTGGCTCCTAGCAAGATCATTGCCTTATTATCTTTCTTGTACTTGGTGAATCTCCTTGGCAGGCCTTGCAGTATTCTTTTCTCCTCTACATGTGCATCCTTAGGTTGCTTCCTTCTTCCCTTCTTTAATCTATGGCACCTAAGGTGGATGGGTAAGTCCCCCTTGGTGCATCAAGTCTTGGAAGATCGAGGTATCTCGGGATCACTATCTGAGCTTACTTTCGACTCAGAATCAAACTCTCTGTCTTTGCTAGAAGAGGGAGTCTCTCCTGGTGGTCGTGGCTTGGAAGGTGAATTCATCTATATATGGGTGCAACACTTGCTTGGACTAGTCATGCTTGCTCATGGTGTATTGCACCAATGTGCTCTAACCAACTGCAATCACAATCCATGCACATGACTTTTTTTTCGATTTTAAAGGCATTTCCCTTGCACGGTTTATATTCTACTCATATTTACTCGATTATGCATCCCTTAGTGTCGTATTCTATCGTATTAATTTCCCCTTCACTCTCATCACTGAAGGAGCATCAGTCCTTGTACTCATCGTCAGTATCGCCCTCATTTGACTGCCCATCATCTCCTAAGTCCTAATACTCATGCTTCTTCTCATCGGTGACTAAGGCCCAATTGTACATCAAGTTGAAGTTGTGCACTTTGGTCCATCACCACTTAGGTTCGTTCAAGAGATCTTTGAGTGGTTTAAGATTTGTTGATGAGTTACCAGCTAACTTGTCAGTTAGGTGCTCAAAGATCATGTGGAGCTCTTGCTTGTTTGGTACTTGGAATGTGATAGGATTGGGTTTTCTATGTGAGCTTCTAGCTATCATATAGATTGGCACTGAGGGTGAATCATTGGCCTTGCCAATTGCCTTGATGGCTTGTTTGTACTCCTCATTGTCCGAGAACAATAGGTTAATTGTAGTAAGGACATGCATCCAGTATCGCTCGTCCTCAAGACAAGGGATATACTTAGTCAATGGCTTGTAAGATTTTCTCTTCGGGCCATCACCTTTCAACATAGTGGAGATTGCGTCTAGGTCGACTGTTGTGGTTTTCTAGGTGTCTATCTCTACTCTTATGGATTCCATTTGATTTCCTAGGAAGATTAACTTATTGACCTAGTCTTTTATGGCTCTCGCATTGCGCATCCAAGTTTGGCCTAGCATGATATCATAGTCCACTCCCTTCATGACTATAAAATCAACTAAGAATTGGACTCCTACGATTTTTAGTAGCCAATTCTTTAGCATGCCGAATGGCTTCATTTTCATTCCATTAGCCAAAGTGACATTAAACCTAGCCATCTCAACTGGTGGGTTGCCCCAGTTCTGGAGCACTACATGGCTTAGCACACTGACTCCTCCCATGCCCACGATCCCTTTCCTTGTGGTGTGTTAGACTTGGTATCTGCGTTTCTGTGTCACGTTCATTCAAGTCAGTGGTACCTTTCCCCATTGGTCCTTCAATCCATATTTTAGCTCCTGCCACAGTGGTCGATGTTGCCTAAGCAGATCTCCTAGGCTTAGCATCATAGGGGTAGTTACTAGTGAAGTGAGGAGATTGCTAGTTGCTTGCCGTGTTCTTGTCTTTGTGCTTCCTGGCCAATGGCCTTGGCTGATTCATTGGCACATAGCGTTTAGTCTTTTTTTATGCGGCACAATTTGTGGTGCCGCCACATCTCTTGATTTTGGTTGTGGAGGTGACATCGACGTGCTTATGCTTGAGAGATCATCAATCTTGTCCTCCAATATGGGCTCAGCGTCTCTTAGGCGTTCTTGGGCTTCCTTCACCCACTCCTTCACCTTTTTGATGGCTTCGAGTTGCACTTTGGGTTGGGGTACTCCTTGACCCTCGCACTTCCTTTCTCAACCATCTTTGGAGCTGACGTTTTTGCCTCTACATCGGTCACTTTCTTTCCAGCAAGCGGCATCATGACACTCTCACTTTTCAACGTGACCTTTGCATTTGGTCTCTTCTTTTTTCGTCTTTGGATCTTTTTCCCTATTGAGGTTGCATCTAAGTTACTAGACCTTGGCAATGATATGCCAACCTAATTTGTCTGTGTGCAGATCATAACATGCAATGGGATAGGCATAGCCTCCCCATCGAGTGTCTTGACACCAAACAACCCCAATGGGGCTGAGGGCTTGCTCGTTGAGTTAGAGGAGGATTTTCTTCTAGGGCAATCAACAAAGAGGTGTGTGATTCTCCATTCAATGCATCTATGATTGGTCTTGTCTCAATTTTCTTACTCCCGTTTAGGGCAACACGAAGAGATATGTCTTGGGTACCACAAGTCCAACATGTGATTTGGTTATTGGGTCTATCCTCCTAAGCCTCTATCTCTCCCTTAACACCATCACTAGTATTGGCCGTAGTCCATAAGGACTGCATTGCCCTCTTCGTCATATGAGACATAAGGGTGTACGTATGACTCTTCATCATTTGTCTCTTCCACGTAGTGGATTGGAACGTCACTTGGTGGTCTAGGTATGTCCATGGGGTTTATCTCCATCCTAGGAATGGCTGGCTTGGTATCATTGGGTGCTGGGAGAGCCAGTGGGGCTCCCCTTTCGAAGAAGTTTGGCGGCCTATTTACTAGGTAAGACCGATTGTATAGTTGCGATAAGGGAGTGTCCTCAGCAGTCTACAATGCATGGCATCATGGCCGAACCTACTGCAATTTGCACAAGCTTGGGACCTAGGGTCCTAATACTCAGCTGGCAAGTGGTTTCCACTGCAATACACACACTGGACATGAGGAGATGTTGGTCATCTCATCATCTCCTGTAATCTGGCTAGCTCCATCTTCATCTCCACTGGCTCTTGACTTGAGTCCATGCCCTTTCCTTTATCTTGACTTGGGTAATCTCTCACTCAATGTTGAAGCTCTTTCTGAAGTTCTAGCATTAGACTCATTTGGATTCAAGCTCGTGGAGCTACGTTCCTTAAGTTGGTCATCCAATCTAATCGCCTTTTCAAAGACCCTAATTAGCACATCTCACTACAAGCTTGAGCTGCCTGCCAAGGCCTTGCAGAGCTCTTCGCTTTGTATCCCATTAATGAATACCGTGGATACCACTGTTTCAGTTGGTCACTTGCCAGTTGGGATTCCCTTGAAGAGACTCCTCATGTGGGTCACATAATCTCGAATATCTTCCTTCTCTCTCTGTTTGACATTCATGAGTGGCACTAGTAGGTTGTCACAGTATCCTGGCTTAGAAAATCTCTTAATGAATAGACTATTGAGGTTGTTAAAGCCAATTCACTCAGAAGCATCTAGACTCTGTACCAAGTCCTACCCTTATCTCCTAAGAATAGACCAAAAGCTTGCAAGCACGAAGTAAGATCAGTGAGGCCATTGGCCTCACAAGCTTGCTAAAACTGCTCCATAAAGCTATATGGGTCATCATTAGGCTAGTACTTGTTTAGCTACTTCGCGACTATTAGGATGTTAGAATAGCTCTTGGAGCGCTGAGTAACTCCTAATCTTGTAAGAAACTAGGTTGCCATTGCAATGCCACTTTGCTCGACACTAACGGTCGCTTCATAAGAAGCTCACTCAGTGTAAGTTCTCTCGCTAACACTCTTTCCCTATCGACATCAGGACCTAGTCCTATTTTTGCTTGCTAGTACTAGCACCCCCGTTGAATTTCACACACTTCCATGTTTTGCTACAAGCTCCTGGCTTGATGTTCCCAATTGTAGGTCACTAGGCTTCGCAAACCTTCACGTGCTAGCCTCCTCTCCTCTCCTAGGTCTGCTATGACATCCTTGGATGTCTTGCCGTGGTGGTCTGTCTTGGCCTATAGGTTGTAATTGGTGACCAACCCACTGAATTTTGATCGGGAGCCCTCCTAGGTTGAGTTCCTCTTGGTTAGTGCTTGTCTCTCTTATGTCTACCGTCTTGTGCTCCACCAAGTTGTCGATGAGATTGATTAGGTGAGGTAGATCCACTTCTCTGATGGGGTCTATCCATGCTACACATGGCTTCTCTATTGCATTTTTAGCTAGGTCCTACACCCAGCCAAGTCTCAAGGTCTTCTCTTACTAATGGATTCCTTCAGGTTATTGCGTCTAAGTGTGTTCCTTGTTACTTATAATAAATTCTCAATTTATCTATAAATCCCCTATCTCCGGGTCCTACTCAGATGGTCTATTTGACTCAAGAAGGAATCTCGAGGCCCTGTTACTAGTGCAAGGGTGGAAACTTGGAGGAAAATAAGATGCATCCTTACAGATTATGGGAATCATCCTATGGACAAGATTTGTATCTTAGTTGAAATTTTAATATAAAGTTTACTTTCAAGGAACGTGTCTAATTTGTTTTCGTGTTAGTGTCAGTGCATAAAATTACATAAAGGAACATGTGACTAATGGGTTAATTAAGAAAGCTGCTTGTATGTATTACCACTAATGTACCCTTAGTAGGTAAATAGAAAACTAAAGCTATCAAGGGAAGCGGGTGGGTGGAACCCCCGATGGGTCCGCAAGGTGGTCCTAGAGAACTGGGAGGCTTCTCAACATTCAAATCGCAATGATGTATTGACCTTAGATAATGTAGGGTAGAACCCTGGCTCTCTAATGTAGGAAAATTTTCCATGTATCTACGATACCATTAGTGCCATAAAATGGGTTGATATATGTAAATATACCCTATAATTAGAGGATTAGGGTTAGCTAGGTTTGGCTAGGGTTAGCTATAAAAGGTGAGGCTAGCCAAATGTAGCATCATCTTTTGATCATTTGGAGAATTCATGTTTTGGTAACTTTCTTGTACTTCTTTCTTAGTTTAGCTATGGCTGCTAGTCATGATTAATGCAGATTAGTTCCTTGCCTTTCAATTTGTCTTGTTGGTTTCTTGTTGATCATCCATGGTTGGTCATGGATTTAGTCCAGTTTAGGCTAAGCTAGTTTAGTTTCATTACATTGGTATCAGAGCCTTGATTTGATCCAAGGCAGGCTTTAATCCCATAATTTCATGATTATGATCTGGTTGGGGAGGTCATTTTCATGGAAAATCTGGTTACATGCATCACTTCTATGTAGCTGGAGTCAAAGACACAATTACATAGTTTGGTTTCTTCTTGACAGTGACTAGTCACGTTGTACTACTTGTGTGTGTGTGTGTGTGTGTGTGTACTCTTTTTCGTGCACTGTGTGCAATCAGGCTTTTAGCTCTTATCAAGTGTAATTTAGGTGCTGGAAACAGTATGAGTGTGAAGACAGGTGACTATTTAGCTTCCACACTCCCGCTTGTGCTCGTGGCCTGATGGGGCTCTAAGCTCGGTTCCTAGCCTTCCTTGCTGCTCGTTAGGGTCTATGCTATGTTGTTCAACTTATTCAGGGTCAATTTGGGGTCTTACAATCATCCTATAGCACTAAGTATGTCAAGTTTGCTGAAATCTGTGTCAGCATAGTTCTTGGCTATTCGGCTATAATTTCTAGGTTTGTAACTATCTGCAATGCATTCAGTGAGTTCTCCTAGTGGGGGTCACACTCTTCGTCGGTCGGGATTTGTCAAATTTCTAGATTTTGTCTTTCAGGCTATGTCTGATTTACTAGAGTTCGATTTTGAGAATCGGATTCCGATTTGGGATGTGTCCGATTCTATGAATCAGACAAGGTTAGGTCCGATTGTCACGATCAGATAGCATGGGGTGGTTTGATTTTGATATGTCCAATTCTTGGAATCAGACAGAGTCACTTGGTCCGATTCGGGTTGGTGTCCGATTGGACAGGTCATTGGGTCCGATTCTATGTTCCAATTTTCATGATCAGAGGGGTCGATGGACAAGGTGGTGTGTCTGATTCCCACCTGGTCCAGTTATTAGGGGTGGGTTGTCTGAGTGGTGACATGGTAGGTTTGATCCCAAATGTCTAATTTTGAAAATCGAAAAGGTGATCAGAGTGTCCAATTCCCAGAATTCAATGTGCGATTCTGGGAATTAGATGTTGTTACAACTGTCTAATTTTGGCAACCAAAATGACATGTTCGAGAATGATTCAATCAAAATCTACTAATACAAGCAATGCTAACACTCCAGATTTTCTAGAGTACAACTAGCAATGTAGAGGAAGGGTCTCATATACCTGGATGCCAAGAAAACCTTTGATCTAGCTCGATCGCGATCCATTGCCAAGTAAGGGCCTCTAAGCTCTCTCTCTCTCTCTCTCTCTCTCTCTCTCTCTCTCTCTCTCTCTCTCTCTCTCTCTCTCTCTCTCTCTCTCTCTCTCTCTCTCTCTCTCTCTCTATGTTAGGTCACAAATGAGGCTTTCCCTTACCTCTCGGGTCTTAAACCCTTGCTAGGCACAACCTTAATCTCACCGATCACTCTCCTTGCTACTTCAACACATCTAATCACTCATTTTTTCCATTTTTTGCCTATTTATGCATTATTTTGGCCTGTTTTATGGCAGCAAACCCTAAGCTTTCCGCTCGATTTCTTGATCCTAACTTACTCTAAATGCAACAAAAATCAAAAGCAAGTATTAAAATGATTTCTCCTACTCAACTAATAATCAAAAACCAAAAATACTTATTTGTAGTACGTATTAAAAATCCAAAACCTCCTATCTATCTCAAGCTCTAGTTCTGAGATAAAACCCTTACTTTGATGCTCGATTTGAGGTGCACAAGTTCTCAAGCTTGAATCCGTTGGTCCCACAATAGAACCAAAATATAAAGGAAGATCTTGCTCAATCGCCAAGTCCCATGGACCACTTATTCCTTCAAGCGTTTTAAGCAAGCACTAATGGCTACCTCTCACATAGCCAATGCGCTATCCCTCTCTATGAGTGTAGTGAGCTTACCTTGATGCCCGATTAAGTTGCTTCCTCTCTCAAGCATTATGATAGCTCCACAATTCGTGATGCAAGCTCAAGCATCCTCCAGCCTCTTCCTCCAAGCTCCATCCTCCATAGCCACGCGCGAGATGAGAAAGAGAAGAGAAAGGAGAAGAAGAGAGGAAATGGTGGAGGGCTTCACCTCCAAGATCCCTCACCCTCACACACTCAGTTCTTCACTCACTCACACTCTCTCCCTCAAGCACTCACAAGCAAGCAAGCAAGCAAGAGAAGAGAAGGAGAGAAGAAGAAGAGTCCACTTTGCCACACACCAAAGAATGAGATCTTTATTTACTTTTCAACTTTATATACAAAACCCTAAATCCCTTCTGGGCGGTCATCCTCTTATCCCCTTTTTTACATGACCAGCCATTGTGGCAAGGTCCTTTTTCCATTTCCTTCTATGCACCTTCTATTTTCCTTCTTTCTTACCTATGCCCACCTACCTTTTACATTTTGCATAGGAGGGAGCCTAGTGCTCTTTTACAATAGTTTTAGGGGTGCCTTGCAATTAAAACTATGCTTTTGCCTTTGGCTTGATTTTAGAGGCTGCCCTTGCACTTTTAGTTATTTTTCCATCCTACCTCTTCCATTGCGTCAGATTCCTTCATGGGCTACCTTTTTTAGGTGACCCAACTTGCACTTTTCCATTTTTTTATTTTCTTCTTGTGCTAAGGTTAACAAAGGCCATGTGACTTTTCAAAACCTAAAGGGGAAAAAAGTGATGACCCAAGGTGAGGTAGGAAAACCCAAGGTTCAACTAGCCCAATCATTCTCACATAATTAAAGGGTTAAGAAAAGGATTACCCATGTATCTCATAAAATTAAATAAGGTTGAGCAAAATAATCAAGACAAGGGAGAGCCATATTGGTTGAAGGAATATGATGCCATCTTCCCAGAAGAGCTAATTGAATTACCACCTAGAAGAGAAGTTGATCACGAGATTAGACTTGAACCAAGAGCCACTCTGATCGCGCTAAGAGTCCATATAAAATATCTATCCATGAAGCAATTGAGCTGAAAGAGCAACTCAAGCAGTTACTGGATCAAGAATACATCAGACTCAGTAATTTGCCCTAGGGAGCCCCAGTACTATTTCAAAAGAAAAATGATGAAACTCTCCGCCTTTGCATTGATTATCGATGTCTAAACTGGGTAACAATTAAGAATAAGTATCCCATCCCAAGAATAGATAAGCTACTTAATAGGCTGGAAGAAGAGGAAAAAATATTTTCTAAGATTGATCTTTGATTTGGTTATTACCAAATAAGGATCAAGGAAGAAGATATCTCCAAAACTACCTTCAATACTAGATATGGTCATTTGGAATTTCTTGTAATGTCTTTTAGTCTAACTAATGCCCTTGCTACATTTAATAGATTAATGCAAGATATTTTTTTACCTTATCTTGATGACTTTGTCCTAGTATTCTTTGATGACATCCTAATATACTCCAAGAGAGACAAAGACCATGAGTTGCAATTGCACATTGTGTTGGACACAATGAGGATGCACAAGCTCTATGTGAAGAAAAAGAAGTGTGCATTTTTCAAAAGATAGATGAAATATCTCGGATTTATAGTATCTGCTGAAGGAATCTCTGTAGACTGAGCCAAAGTTAGAGATGTTCAAGAGTGGCAATCACCAACAACAATTAAGGAAGTGAGAAGTTTTTAGGGCGGCTGATTGGATGGTATAGAATTTTCATAAAAAAATTACGCCCTAATAGCTGCATCTCTCACTAATTTGCTGAAAAAGTAAACTGCTATGTATGACACCCATTGAGCAAGACAACTTTGAGCAACTCAAGAAAATTTTGTAACACATCCATTTTAAAGCTACCTGACCTAAGTCAAGAGTTTGAGGTCGTAACAGATGCAAGTTCTCTTGCACTAGGTTGTGTGCTTATGTAGCAAGGTCATCCGATAGCCTATTCCTCAAGGAAACTAAAAATTCATGAGAGGAATTATGCTGCCCATGATCTCGAGATGTTATCTATGATGCATGCTCTCAAATTGTGGCGACACTATCTACTTGGAAGCAAGTTTACTTTGGTCATGTACCACAAAAGTCTCAAATGGATCTTTACTCAACCAAACCTCAACATGAGGCAGCATCAGTGGATTGAAGTCTTGCGAGCATTTGTTTTGAAATCAAGTTCAGAGCTGGAAAAGAGAATGTGATTGGTGATGTATTAAATCACAAAGCTTTTCTAAATGCACTTATCATGAAAGAGCCATCTAAAGGAGAGACTTTAGCTACCATGATATCGATGCCTAGCAATCCCGTCATTGAGCTAGCCAAAGAAGGGGCAGACAAGGATCCTAAGTATCAGCTAATGCTGTGAGAAATCCTAATTAAAGACATTGATCGTAAGCTCAGAGTCAAATATAAAAATTTCATTGGGGATGATGGACTTTTCTATTTTAGAACAAGGCTTTGCATTCCCCTCAGTCAAGTGTTGAAAAAGAAGATCTTATTAGAAGCCCATGACTCCTCATTCTCAAGACATCCTAGCTATGCAAAAACTCTTAATGTAGTTAGAAAAAGTTACTACTGGGAAAGACGGAAGCATGATGTACTCAAATATGTTATTAAATGCCTAAGTTGCTAGCAGGTGAAAGCTAAGCATGTCAAAATGCCAGGCAAGCTCCAGCCACTTGACATTCCACAAATGAAATGGGAGTTCATTAGTATGGATTTTGTAGTTGGCTTACCTTCTATTCATGGAGGTTATAATTCAATCATGGTGATTGTAGATATGCTGACAAAGGTCACTCATCTTATCCCAGTCAAGATCAACTACAAAGCTTCAGATATTGCATGTCTATTTGTGAAAGAAATCTTTAGGCTTTATGGATTGCCTAGACGGATCGTTAGTGACTACAACTCTTTGTTTACGTCACATTTTTGGAGAAGCCTATTTGAAGCAATTGGAACTCAGCTTTTCTTTAGCATAGCTTACCATCCCCAAACTGATGGTCAAATAGAGCGGGTTAATTAGGTCATTGAAGATATATTGAGAGCTTACTGTTCCAGAGAATCGACAAGGTGGATACATTATTTTCCCTTAGTAGAAATTTCCTACAATGCGTCATATCACTAGAGTATTCAAATGACTCCATTTCAAACATTGTATGGGCAATATTGTTTAATGCAACTTAATTTCTCGGATCCAACCGTAAAGGTTGAGGCTTCTAAGAAAATGCTAGAAGACATGGATGATTATGTCAAAACTATCAGACAAGACGTCCAAGCTGCCAAAGATTGCCAGAAAGCTTATGCTAATCTAGGACGACAAGAGTGTATTTTCCAAGAGGGAGACATGGTTTCATTCGTATATGCCCAAATAAGAGTTCTCTATCATTAGGAAAGTTCAAAAAGTTGAGTCCAAGGTATTGTGGACCATACAAGGTTCTCAAATGCCTACAAGCTAATGCCTACAAATTGCAACTTCTTGATCATGTGAAAGTCCACAATGTATTTCATGTTAGTCTTTTGAAATCTTATGTGGAAAATCAAGATCATATTCTTGATTACTAGCAAATTGTAATGCCTAATCAAGCAGCCCCTTGAACTCTAGCCTGATAAGATTTTAGAAGTGAAAGAGAAACCTCTGAGAAACAGAACCATTAGAGAGTATCTTATCCAGTGGAAAGACTATCCTGAGGAGAATGCCACCTGGATAGAAGAGACAACTCTAAAAAAATAGTTTCCCTAGTTCTTTTCAAGATGAGGACATCTTGATTCCTCTAAGGAGGAGAGTATGTAATATTCCTACCACAACACTTCATATCAAGAAATGAATTCGCACTTGAGGCATTTTAAAAATCACTCATCGAGCTATCACATAAGTGATCGCATGTAATTTTCTTAATATCGAGTCTTACATTAAATGACACGAGAAGACGCCTCAATGTTCCCAGCCAACAAAAAGCAAAGACGCCTCATAAATAATATTACGATGGCTTGGTCATATAAATTTTTCCGCATTATATCTGATTTGGCATTCCCAATTCCATTTAATACATTAAAGGTCTGAAAGGGAGCGACGGATTGAAGGTTGGACTCGAGAGCTATGGTGAGAGAGCAAGAGCAAGAAAGGGAGAGACTAGAAATGGGAACTCCAATAGTCACAATGTGTGACTGGGCCTTCCTTTATTCAAACTGTCACTAAAAGAATAAAGAATAAAGTGATGGTGATGGGCACCTGCCACCTGTAGTGTGCAGTGGCTGTGACTGTCAGTGTAGTAATACACGGGCGGCTAGGCAGAGGCGTCTTTATCCCCAACAACCTCCCATGGCGAATCTGCCCCAGTGAGGAGAGAAAAGAAAAAGAGAAAAGACAGTACAACATGTACACATGTACAACAGGATGAGGAAAGACGACATCTCATCCCATGCCCATCAACCTCTTGAGGAAGGCAAAGCGCTCTGTAGAGAGAATTTTTGTGAGCAGATCTGTAGGATTCTGGTCAGTCGAGATCTTGACAAGATCAACAGACTTGTCCTCAATGACCCCATGTATGAAGTGATACCTCACCTCAATGTGTTTCATCTTCGCATGGAAGACCAGATTCTTGGCTCACTGAATAGCATCGTAGAAAGCACCTCTGTAGTAGAAAGCCCCTCTGTAGTAGAAAGCGCCGTGCATTTCTACACCCTGGACATCCAAGAAACAACACCTCCAACATAGGTGAATACATAGCCGGAAGTGGACTTCCTACTATCTGCATGTCCTGCATAATCAGAGTCAGTGTACCCCACGACTCCTGTATCCTGGCTGCCATAGCATATGCACATATCCGTAGTGCCCTTCAAGTTCCTCATGATACCCTTCAATGCATCCCAATGCTTCTTGCCAGGTGTAGCCATATAGCGTGCCACAACACCAACTGCAAAGACAATATCTGGACAAGTGGCTATCATGGCATACATAAGACTACCCACTACGGATGCATAGGGAATCTTGGCCATCTTGGCCCTCTGCTCATGTGTCTGCGGACAATCAGCATGTGATACCTTCACATAAGAAGGCAATGGACAGCAAATAGGCTTTACGTCCTGCATGCGGAAGCGCTCAAGGACTTTATGAATGTACTTCCTCTGTGACAAGTAGAGGAGTCCCTGATGCTTGTCGCGTCTAATGCGCATACCAAGTATGTGAGCGGCATGTCCTAGATCTTTCATCTCAAAGCTCTTCTTGAGCTGACCCTTAAGAGCATCTAGCTCATCATGAGCTTTCCCTACTATCAGCATATCATCCACATAGAGTACCAAAATCAATAAAAAACCATCACGGGCTTTCTTCTGTAAAGACAGGGATCCATAGCACTCCGGCTGTAGCCTTGTGACTGCATAAATGCATCAAACTTATGATACCACA
This sequence comes from Lygodium microphyllum, assembly GCF_053477565.2. Lineage (NCBI taxonomy): Eukaryota > Viridiplantae > Streptophyta > Polypodiopsida > Schizaeales > Lygodiaceae > Lygodium > Lygodium microphyllum. The sequence continues at coordinate 45,896,345 of NC_141135.1, read as the reverse complement.
CCCTAGGTGCCTGTTTCAAGCCATAAAGACTTTTCTTTAATTTGCACACTAGGTGCTGCTTGCCAGGTTCTGCAAAGCCCTTAGGTTGCTCCATATAAATCTCATCATGCAAGTCCCCATGTAAGAAAGCCATCTTGACATCCATCTGGTATAAATCCAAGTCAAGCTGAGCAACCAAAGCCAAGACTAAGCGCAGGGTGGTCATCTTAACCACAGGAGAAAAGACCACACCATGCTCCTGCTTAAAACCCTTTGCTACCAATCTAGCCTTGTATGCCAGCTTGGGGTGTCCAGGGGTACTTTTTAGCTTGTACACCCACTTGCATGGCAAAGCCTTCTTGCCTATAGGCAAGGAAACCAAATCCCAAGTGTCATTCTTATGCAGGGAATCTGTCTTAGACTGCATAGCCCTCTCCCAAAAGTGACTATCACCCCTGCGCATAGCCTCATCATAAGTGAAAGACTCTCATGCATCTGTAACCAAGACATAATGCAGCGAGGGCTGAAATCTATTTGGTGGATGTCTGTCTCTAGTAGACCGTCTTATGGCAGGCTCTGCTGCCTGCCCAGCTGCTTGTCCAACACCCTAACCATGAGCATCTACTGTAGTTGTAGGTTGTCCAACTAGCTGTGCGGGAGCTCTCGGCTTCTCCTGAAATATGACCCTGCAAATCTCAACAACTCTCTCAGGCTGCCTATGCATTTTGTCTTATGGAAGACTACATCATGACTGCGGATGACTTTCCGTGCTTGCGGATCCGAGAGACGGTAACCCATCTTGCCTACATCCCCATAACCAAGGAAAATGCATTTGACACTCTTGGGATCCAGCTTACTTCTCTTGTCCCTGGGCACATGGCAAAATGCCTCACATCCAAAGACATGGAGATGAGCATAAGAGGGAGGTTTTCTAGTCCATACCTCCTTTGCAACCTGGAAATCCAAACCACTAGAGGGTGATCTGTTTATGACATGCACAGCTATACTAACTGTCTCATCCCAAAAGCTCTGTGGTAGGCCTGCATGGCTAAGCATACTGCATACACGCTCCTGGATGGTTCTATTCATCCGCTCAGCCAAACCATTCTAGGGGGTGTAGGGGGCGATCAACTGACGCTTAATATCCCTCTCATCACATAACGGCTCAAAAGCATGTGAGACATACTCACCCCCATTATTTGTCCTTAGGCATTTTAGCCTATACCCAGACTGGCTCTCAACCAATGCAAGCCATCTCTGAAACACAGCCAAGACATCGGATTTCAGCTTAATGAGATAAGCCCATACTTTTCGTGAAAAATCATCTATGAACGTAACAAAATACTTTGCACCACCCATAGACTGACAATGCATGGGTCCACCGACATCCGAATGTACCAATGCCAAGGGCTCACTCATGCGTGGCCTACCAGACTTCTTATGTGTAGACCTAGTTTGCCTGCCATAAAGACAATGCTCACATGAATCAAAACATGCATAATCAAGGGGCGGTAAGTACTGCAAACTAGAAAGCATTTTCATTCCCTTCAAAGACATATGGCCCAAACGGGCATGCCAAAGAGATAGATGTGGGATAGAACCCATAGACAAAACATGATCAAGGGAAGAAGTAGATACAATCAAGGGGTAGAGACTGCCAGCCTTGGCACCTCTCACAATCACAAGTCTGCCACGAGTGATCTTCCATGCAGAGTCTCCAAAACATACATGATATCCTATGTCATCAAGCTATCCCAGCTAACATGAGACTGCGTGTCAAAGCAGGTACATGACGTACATCCTGTATAACAAAATTGCTGCCAGAAGGAAACTGCAGCCTTACATCACCAATGCCCACAATATCAAGAGAGCTATCATCACCCAAGCGCACAGAACCCGAAACAGTACGGTATGAATGAAACCACTCTCGGCAAGGTGTCACATAAAAGGATGCACCTGAGTCCAAGAGCCAACACTGTGCATACATAGAGTGTATCTCTGTCATCTGCGAAGCACTAGAAGAAGCTACTAGGATATAATTATCATCATCAACATTCTCAGGTTGCATAACATTAATCTCTTCAATTTTAACACTGGACTTTGCAGGTACTATGCTGTGATCAAAAGACTTATCTTGCACTTTGTCTTTCCCCTTATCTTTGCACCTTTCATTGTGCAATTCATAGCATTGTGGCCTAATATGGCCCTTTTTCCCACAATGGTGACAAGTAACATCTGCATTCCTGCCACGGGATTTGCTACGTGACTTCCCACGAGAGTTGGACCGAGATTTTTGAGAATCCCATCCACGGCCACTACCACTGCCATGCCATGCTTTCCATATCCATCATTCATGCCTCTAATTGTCATAGCATGAGACACACGAGAGGCATCTAAATTCTTACGGTTAACCTGTTCCTGCAGAAGAGCACTCTCAACATCAGATAATTTCAAGATAGCAGTAGAGGGACATAATGCAGTGCAGAATACATCCCACGACTCATTAAGAGTACCAAGCAAGAAAAGAGGAGTGACATCCTCTGTAAAAGTGATGTCCTGTTAAGTCAAGTTCTTGAGTATAGCATGGAGCTGGCTCAAGTGAGCAGACATAGTCACATTCTCCTTCATGCGCAGATCCATAAGCTGCTTCAGCCAATACATCTGACTCGCTGGACTTTTCTTGTCATAGAGATTTTTGATCTTTTTCCACAACTCCCATGCACTCTGTTCTTCCTCAAAGTCATTATAGTGAACCTGTTCTGTGAGAGACAATACAATAGTGGACTTGCATAACTCATCAAGCTCAAGCCATTTCTCATCTGACATAGTTGCAGGCGGATGCCCGCTTAACCTCAAAGGTTTGATCTATGATTTTTGCACCAACACTTGCCAAATTTGGTTCTTCCAATAAGAGTAATTTGTACCATCAAGCTTAGTGATGTTGAAAATAGCATGATCAGTGGACGAACTCGCCATAATGCAGGTTGGAAGACTATAGACAGTTCAAAACTGCTTGTTGTTTATTGCAGAAAATGACAAAAAAATCACAAAAATCGAGAAAAAATGTCAAAGAAACTGGAACCAAAGCTACTGCCCACCAAGTACTAGTGAAAGTACATCATTTCAGAGTGTTTCAACATGAAAAATCCATGTCAATCCATACATATATGCTTGCTGTAATAAATTTCAAATTTCAGTAAAAGAGAGCTAACATTGCCAAAATCGGATCCCAAGGCAATCAAATACTACCAAGACCAAAGCTGGCATCATGCGGACATAGCATAAGCATGTGATAGTCGATAAGCATGAATCCAACACCCAAGTATGTAATACAAACATCTGCCAGTGAGTAGGCACACCCCCTAGGCAATAGGGAAAATTGTTCCTGCCACTACCAAAACTTGACACAAGTAGGTGTCAGTTCACAAAGATACGGGTCCAAAACTAAGACTTAGCTCATAAGCATACAGTGAACCAAGACATATGATGTATCATCCCAAAGGTAAGACATATGATGTATCATCCCAAAAGGTAAAAAGTCCCAAAGTCTCAAGTGTTTGTAACTGCTCAATAGCATGTAATGGCTCAATGCATAAAAGTACCACCTGTTCAATGTCTGATAAGCATTCAAGAATGCTCCCACTGGCACAAAAGCCGTATGTACGAGCTCAAGAGCTCAAGATAAGGCAAGACACAGTGCCAATGACATAAGTCTAAGACAATACATCAATAGTACATCCCTAACATGTAGGCGGTAGAGCATCCGTATGTAGCATCCATAAGCATGTAAGACATCAAGTACATCCCAAGATACAACTCTGGCAAGCCAATAAATAGCTCAAGTAAGCTTCGAGAATCCAAGGTCAAGAGCTCCAGTAGTAATAGGCTCCAAACAATGTAATTAGCATGTAGTAATGGCATAGGCTAAGCATGTCAAGACCGATCAGACATAAGCAACATACATGCCACAAGTACATCCAAGACGGAGCATCTAAATGCTTTGCAAAGCAAGCTCAAGATCAACCAATGATTCCGAATCAAAATCAAGCTCTATGTCGAGCCCCAAGTGTCAATACATCACCATATATGTCCGAAACATAGCCTGAAAAGCATAGGCATAAGTATACATGAGTAAAATGACTTCAGCCCAACTGTGTACAGCAGTGATTTACTGTTCAAAATTGAGAATTTCAGCACCAAAAACAGCTCCAAATGGTTGCCAAACAATAGCCATACATTCCCCTAACATTCGGGCATCAAACGAGACCAAGCGGGCATCAAATGACAATGGCAAACAAGCTCTAGCATCAAATGTCAGTGTAACACTGTCATAAACTGCCTGTGGACTGTTATGACAGTCTCAAAACAGTGTTAAATCAATCCAAATGCTATGCCAACACATCAACCATCAAAACCAAGCATCAAAGCATGTTCATATGCCCGAAATGGAACCTTTCCAAGTGCCAATGGAGAGGGAGAGCTGCTGTTGTGACTGTCAATGCTGAAGATACATATGGGAGGGATGTGTAATTCTGCCAACTATAAATGCTGGTCTTGGGGCTGCAAAAAAATGGTGGCCAAGCCTCGGAGGGTCCGGTTAAAGCCAAGGAAGGCCTCAAATAAGCTCCAACAAGTCTTGTTCAAAGGCAAGTGAGATATGAAGCAAGGGAGCTTCAATGGTGGCTGCCCCAATCTTGTTTATAGCCTGTGAGACCTAAGAATTGAAGTAAACCCTAAAGAAAATGATCCAATACCTTTGACGTAATGCCTTGAAGGTGCCCAACAATGCCGGGAAGGTGCTCGGGAAGCCGGGGAGTGACGGGAGCTCGAAAGAGTCGGATATAGCTGCGGGAAGGAGACCCAATGCAAGTAGGGAGTCAATGGGATGCTGAGAATGCCACGAACCAAGCTCAAGAGTCGAAAAGCAAAGCTCTGATACTAGTTGAAAGGGAGCGACGGATCGAAGGTTGGACTCGAGAGCTATGGCGAGAGAGCAAGAGCAAGAAAGGGAGATACTAGAAATGGGAACTCCAACAGTAACAATGTGTGACCAGGCCTTCCTTTATTCAAACTGTCACTAAAAGAATAAAGAATAAGGTGACGGTGACCGGTGCCCACCACCTGCATTGTGCAGTGGCGGTGACTGTCAGTGTAGTAATACACGGGCGGCTAGGCAGAGGCGCCTTTAACCCCAACAAGATCGCATTGATTTCATAACCACAAGACAAATTGCAAAAGCCTTAATCGATAGACAAAGAACGCACAGGAACGAGTATGATATTGAGTAAGTTAAGTATCAAAGAGTATGACATGACTTTATAAACTAGATAAGTCATGAGGCAACTTGGCCAAAAACCACCAGATAAAGTCATTTTGAAAAAAAAAGTTGTTTTTAAAAAATATGCCAAAATTCATGACTTTTTTACTCCTAGAGGGAGAGAAAGCATAAAATAATCATCCCCATACCACCATCCAACATGTAGCAATCAAAATGCATTTTTAATAAAGCTCAATTGGCTCTTGACAAGTAGCCAAAAGAATGAGTCAACTGCATTCTCCCCCTCATGCCTATAAGTACATCCCCTCTCCTTCACAGAAAAAGGCAAGAATGAAGACCTCTTGTTGCTCGTAAAATTTCTCTACTTCTCTTATCCATTGAACCTTTGAAGCTTGAAAGAGAAAAATAACCCCCCCTTCATGTCAACACACACACACATAGAGAGAGAGAGAGAGAGAGAGAGAGAGAGAGAGAGAGAGAGAGAGAGAGAGAGAGAGAGAGAGATTCATGAGCCATTATATTGTGGAAATTGGAGAGTAAGAGAGTATGGGAGAGAGATACGCCGTCGCAAACGTCAAGGGCAAAGGCCATTTTAATCCCCTATTGCTAAACTTCTACCTCATTTTTATTTTATTTACACCCTGTTACGCCTTCGCCCCATGCAACCATACCGCTAAGCGAAATGCTGGCAAAATTTTTCTGGATGACCACAACTCTGCCTGAACTACCACATCAATTTCGCTTGACATCCATGGCTTCGTGAGATCGCAGAAATTCAAAAAGCCCATTTGAAGCAAGGAAATCAAGGAATGCGGCTAATGGAGAAAATGATGCGGTAGAAATTGGCAAATCCCCGTTATAGTAAACATGAAAGAGGTAACATCTCGTCAGTTTGGAAAAAATTGATGTTTTATAAGCTTATCACTATATTTGGATTTAAACTATTATAAACACATTCTAATGAAAACGCATACAAACTGTTGCTTAGAAAAATAACCTGAGTAATATAATAATTTGCTATTTAGTAAAAATACTCTTTCACTTGGAAAAGGATTATATGTGTGTCATTAAGAATATATCTTAATTATAGTTTATTTTGTGATATTTATTGTTATTTCATTAATGATATGTGATCAAAATAACAAAAAAAAGATAGACTGTGTTAGGAAAGAAAAGATTTTATAATTTTTTCTTGAAAGTGACTATCTCTATTTCATTTTGCTAATGTTAAATAGATGCATATGAGTTTTATAATAATTTATAGAAAATTATTTAGATAATATTATGAAATAATCAATGCATTAAATCAATAAATTTTTTATATAAAAATATATACTAGACGTGCATAAATTAGGTGCATAGTAACATAATTTGATGTTTGAAAGATGAAAGAAAAATTGTACTTTTGATTTTTACATTGCCTAGGATAAATTTTTTAGAAAAACAATCAGCATTGCACTTAAGACATAGCTAAATGAAATTGATCTTTCTAGATAGGACAAGCTTAGAGAAATGCATGCCAAAGGATTATGTTTCAAATGTGGGGAGAAGTGGTCACATGCCATAAGCTGAAGTGCAAAGCCAAGAATTCAAAAATCAATATGGTGATCACTCAAGATGTTGAAGTTGAAGAAGAAGAGGAACATGAGGGAAATCTACTACATATTGATGCTTACCCAATGGTCAAAGAAATTCATGAAGAAGAGGATGCCACTAATGAAGGATTCTATGATCCCATTGATGGGTTTCCATTTGATTTGGGTGGTATTCATGGTTCTCATTCTTCCTTGTTACTATTTCACATGATGCATGGACTGAATCTAAAGGGGAAAGCACACTTAGAATCAAAGGTAACATTAATGGCAAGGATGCACATATTTTAGTAGATATGGGAAGCACACATAGCTTTATCAATACTAAATCTTTGAATGAGCTGAAGTTGCTATCCCATTGACATGGAATCCTCCTTACGGATACAAGTTGCCAATGGTGCATATGAGTCTAGTGAAGAAGTGTGTCCATGTACTTCAAGTGAACTATCTCCCTCATGCACAATATAAGTGGATTTGATCACTTTGGATATGGAGCCTATTAACATTATTATTGATTGCAATTAGCTGAAAACCCTTGGCAAATTTACTCTATATTTGGAGTAAATGCAAATGGAATTTCTATAAGAAGCTGGGAAGAATAGGGAATTAGTGTGTATTGCCATGTCACACTGGCATTGGTATGAAAGGAGAGGACATGTAATTTTTCCAATTATCTTTTTGACACATTAATACAATTACTATCCTTCTCTCCCGTCTTGCTTGCAGCTTCTAAGGCTTCTCTCTCTTTTCTGTCTTTCTCTCTCCAAATCTAGTATTTCTCTTTCCTCGTCACTCTCTTTCTCTCCCTTCCTGCAGTCTTTCTCTCTCTTTTGCATTCTTCTCTCTCCTCTTTCTCTCTCTCTAGTTCTCTCTCTGACAAGTGGTATCAGAGCATTAGTCTTTGATTCATTTTTTCCTTCTATTTTCAATCCTATTTTCTTCCATCAAAATCAATTTCAAACAAGTATTGTACAAGACAGTGACTAGTGGAGTGCTGTAGACCATCTACAGTTAGTAAGAGACTACATCTAGAGATCTCCAAGGTCACATATGACGGAGGATGGCTAAAGTGGCAGGTCGTCATTAAATTTTTATGCCATTTGGAGGTAACTAGGGTAAAGGAGAGTTAACAGGGCTTAGTTTGGTAACAAACTCTGGTTATTTTTCAAAAGAGATCTTCTTTTCCTCTTCTTTCAAGCTTTGGCAAAGCTTTCATGGAGTTTGTAGTAGAGATCTTCTCCTAGCTTTTAGCCATGAGGTTTTTACAGGCATTTCATGATGGAAACTTTATTTACTCTTCATTCTTAACAAGTGGAGCACCATCATTGAAGGCTTTGAAGAAGCTTTAGAGAGCAAACTTTTCTTCTTCTTCTTCTTCTTTAAGACTTCTTTCCAACATCTATGGTGTTTTCAACAAACTCTCCAGGCCAATTTTCTCCTTGACAATACCTTAAATTGATCAGAACCTCAAATGGATCTGATTCAGTCAGATCTGTAGTCATTGGAAGAGAATGTGTCAGTTTTGGACACTTACTATGAAGGTTTAATGGCTTCCTTGATCATTATATCTCTCCCTAGCCATTTATCTCCTTTGTTACTACCCGCCTACATTGCCTTGGAGAAGCTCACCAAAGGCATCAACTAGCCTGCATTGCTTTGCAGAGGCTCACCAAGGCTTCAAGGGGTTGCATGACAGGAGCACATTGCTGCTCTTGAGGATATACAAGCAGAGTTCGGCAACCACTGCACACAAGCTGCCCTTGTGATCCTGAAGGGGGCACCAGAGGCACATGCATCAACTCGGGGCGCTATAAAACCCTGAGATATATTGCATGGGAGCTTATCTAAGTGGAGAATCCTCATGCTCCCCTAGCTCATCCTTAACCATTGCAGCCTCTCCTTCTAAAGTTACATTGACAGAGGGCTGCAGAATTTTTGGAGATTCAACTTCACTGGACTTTGAGGCTACTTCCTGTTGCACATCGGCTTGATGGATTATTTGCACCCTCAGTCATCATCGTTGCTTCTGCTGTTGATTCATGGTGCACATGTTTAGATACTTCATGATCATTAAAGAACCCGATGCTTGAAATGCTGTACTATTGCCTTTGATGGTTGAAATATTCAAATACAATTGTGGATAGTTTTGGGCAAAGCCCGAATGGCAACGTAGGCCTAGGTGAAATGGGGTGCAGAATATATGCTACTCTCTCTCGTTGTCTCTCTGATGTGCATGCGCACACTGTGTCTTTCAAGCAGCAGGGTGATTAATTCGTGGCAAAGAAGACATGGTCGAAACAACAGAATGATGACCTTTCCATGATGCAAGTGAGACCTCAGGGAGGAATAGTGATGCCACAGGAGCTGATGCACGATCAAGTGGAGATCACCTCTATGGGGACTTATCCCGAGCGATGCACATCCAAGTGCCAATTCAAATGGTGTGAAACCACAAGAAGCATTGTCCAAAAACTGGAGGCTCAAATTTGGAGTTGATTTAGGCCGCAGCTATTGTTGATGGTTATTCTGGGGAGGCATCTTATGATGATAATATTGAGCAATAAAGGACACAAGCCTTCAGAAATGGGTCCTCCCAAAGCATATAATCCAAGTACTTCATGGCCTATAGTTGTAGATTTTTCATCATAAGATGAAAATATTACTCAGGAACCTAAGTGACCAGTAGAACTTGAGGATGACAAAAATTATGGACATGGGATTTGTTGCAAGATTCTCTGTCATGACTTGTCATATTAATAGTATCCTTTCCAGCAGTAGTAGGTAATGCATTGGCAGTTGTAACAACTTGGTTGATTTCTGTTTTGTAGTCCCATAAGCCTTCCCTTTGGTTTATGGTGGATATTGAGATCAGAACCTCGATTGAGCACGGAGAAACCCAACAAAGCAATGCAAAAATATTGAAAAGCTTTTCCTCACTACATGCTTTTGAGGGAACCATGACAAGGGGCTTGTGATGTTGCTAGGGGCTAATCATGGCTGATTAGATAGTAATCTATGGGGGCATCATTCCTCGTGCTGTCAGAGATGATTTACCCATATAAGGACCTTTTGGCAATGCTAGAAGGTACCAGGTAGTAGGGCAACTAGATGATGGGGATGGCAAAGCATCATTTCTGACACTGACATGCTAAGAAATGCCAATTTAGATGGTGTGGTTTTGATGCAAAATTTGGATGATAGATCAGTAGTAAGATGGGAAACATGAAGTTGATGTAGCAGGATCTTTTGGTGAGTCCCTAGCATTGATCACTTGTAGATCAAAACCACTCATACTTGATTCTGATTCTAAAATAGAATTAGTATTGCTCAGATAGGTGTTTGCAAACTAAATAAGTGTGAGAAGGCTCCTCATTTGTTGTATCATTAGACGTGCTTGAACCAATGGTTCAAGATGTGGCAGAAGTAACTGGTCACAACAACAGCTCCATGACAAGGCAATCATTCACCTCCATGACAGGTTCATATCCTTGTATGAAGCTTTAGTTCTTTGATAAGATTGTTGGAATGCAATCCACTAAACTGACTAAGGAAGAGCAACTAGAACACTATCAAGTGACAGAGTTATGGGCTGACTAAGCAGTGTCTTTGTTGAGTCAGATCCATGTTCTATTGGCGGGGAAGTTGCAAGAGTTGACAATCTGGCTATAATAACATCTGTGCACAGAGCCTCAAAGCTTGTTCTAGTGATAGATTAGCAGCATATTATGCAAGTTTAAGATTGCTATACCACACATGATCACTAGCTTCCAATTGTATCAAGATAGCAGTATTTTGTACAAGTCTAACTGTTGTGCCACAGATTAAGAGTGAGAGGAAACAGTTGAACTGCCATGATAAGATGATGTTCACATATTCATTGCAAATGGTCATGTCGACATTAGTTGATTCATCTTGGTAGTGATTCAATTCATACAATGATTTCAAGACATTATTCTTTCATTGCAGTCACTAAAATGGATGGTATGGGACTTTGTTTACATTTTATTGATCATGAATTGATGTCTTGGTATCCTATAGAGTGCTCTTAGTTCTATTTTTGATTATTCAAGGTTCAACAAGGTCAAAGTGGGATCTACAGACCTGTTACAGACTCATTCAAAATAGGACAGACAGTTTCAGTTAGCCAACTTTGGGCTATCGTATCTTTTTTTGACTTGCTCTGAAATTTACTGTTAAGTGCTATGTTCGAAGAGGAAAGTATTAGCTTCAATTTAAATCAAAAAGTTTGTCAATCGGAGCTTTCAGTCAAAGGTTATGGTTGATTTAGTACCTATAGGTTCTGCAGGACTACACTTTCCATAGGTAAGGAAATAGAGTATTATGGGTCTAATTAGAGATGTTGCTTCTAAGAGGTTGGATATTTCTTTGATAGACATTATGAGTACTTTTGCACATGCTTTTATGGCTTATGATGATCCTCAAATGGCATTGGAAGAGATAGATGTCAGTCTGGTTGAGCAAGTAATTATCCATCAGCTGCAACCACATACCTCTCAGTTGGTTTAGCAAGGTGTATTGCAGGCTCTTATCAATCTCTATGATAACAGTATCTTACAAGAATGTATACGCAATGCTGAAGCTAAATGCATGTTGTTGGGATTACTAGCCATGGAGAAAGTGGAGCCTCAAGCTGATTTGTGGGCATCAATGAAGTACTTCTGTAGCAGCGGTACTACTCTTTCGCAGTCTTTTCAAGGCAAGGATGTATTACATTGGTTGATATCATTGCTTAATCAGTTAGAATATGCATTGGTATTGCTTTATAATCTCTTTGCTGAGATTAATGACAATGAGTGGGCTACGACAATTCATACACCTCCATTGGTTAGTAAGTGATCATGGAATTCATTAGAAGAACAGCTAGCATGGGAAATCTTGGATATTGGTACGAATTCATTGATCAAACTTCTTAGGAAATGTTCTACCAAGTTAACAGAATATGTTGCTTTCATATTGATTCGTATCTCTATTTACCATGAAGGAATTTGTGATTGTGTAAGGATGGCTATTAATCTTTTGCTGAAAAATGCTTCATGGAAAAAGAAAATGCTTATAGCAATTGCTACTTGGTGCATTGACCTCAAGGATCGTGTTTCGCCTACTCTACAACATGTGATTCTTTCTTTTGAATACTTTGATACTGCTTTTATGTCTAAATCTGCAGAAGTAAATCATGGACAACAAGTACACAAAATCAATGGGAATCAACCAATTGTAGTGTTGAACTCTTTGTCTCTTCAAGGTAATGATGATGCTAAAGTGGATAATGGGTTTTATAATGGGAAAGAAGAAGAACATGAAGAGGTTAATGACCAAGATGAAGATCATGAAGGTCAACCATATGAAGAAGACCAAGCTGATCAGCAAGTTGATGTTGTAGATGAAGCCAATGTATACGAAGATCACTTGGTAAGTAATCAGCCTTTTGGACCATCTAAGGAGGAATATGTGCATGCTGAAAATGAAGACTTTACAGTTCTTGATCGTGCTTATGATGGATTAGTTGAGGATATGCATCAGTTCACACTCAATTAAGAACTACCTCAAGTAGAAGAGGATTTAGATGCATATGACCATGGTTATGACAACTTGGATAATGATTTTGATGATTGGTATGCTAATAATGAGGATGTACATGAGATTCATGATGGTCATAGTATGACGGATGATGGATATGCTTATGGTGATGAATGTGGGGATCTTTCTTCCTACCCTTTTGACTCGGGTGGTCAAGATTATGAGTTTGATGACAAATCTTCTCCTCTTGATCATTATTATGATGGTATACCTTTTGATCCAGGAGATTCTGAGCATGATTTTGCACCTTCACTAGGCCAATGTCTATATTGGGGTTCAAAATCTTCATATTTCATATGTCTATTTGGCTGAGAGTTAGTCCATTTATCTCTTGCTCTATTGTAGACAATTTCTGGACAGCTTACTATTTTGGCTCAACTTCAATTTTGATCTGATTACAAAAGAAGGATACATATATGGCCTACAAGTATGTCTGATGAGTTTTCTTTTGACTCATAGCACACTTGATTTGGATATGCACATCACAAGATATCTCCATTTTACTACAACAGGTTCTGTAGTAGACAGCAAGCTGTCTATTGCTTGCAAGTGTCCTTTCTTGGAGTTATGATGGTTTAGTTTTTAGTTTTATCATTTCAAAATGGATGTTCATATGGCCTATTCACTTTTCCACTTCTAATCCTATCCATTACTTAGTACAAATTAGTGCTTTTTCTATTTTTGTAGCCCTTGTACCAGAGTAGTACTCTGTTTCATCCATCCTTTTCCAGTCTTTATAATTTATTTTTTAGGGAAAAAACCTTTGGAATGGGATGGATTGTAAGAAGCTGGGAAGAATAGGGATTTAGTGTGTATTGCCATGTCCCACTGACATTGGTATAAAAGGAGAGGACATGTAATTTTTCCAATTATCTTTTTGACACATTAATACAATTACTATCCTTCTCTCATATCTTTCTCACAGCTTCTATGGCTTCTCTCTCTTTTCTGTCTTTCTCTCTCCAAATCTAGTATTTCTCTCTCCTCATCACTCTCTTTCTCTCCCTTCCTGCAGTCTTTCTCTCTCTTCTCCAGTCTTCTCTCTCCTCTTTCTCTCTCTCTAGTTCTCTCTCTGACAATTTCATTGGCAAGGACGGCACATAGAATTGAAAGGCATAGACCAAAAAGATATAGAACTCATCTCCATGAAGAAATTTCAAAAGGAAACCAATACCAAGTCATGTATCTTCACTCTTTTCCTTGTGAAAGTAGATGAAGAGCAGTCATCAAATGAGCCATCTTCTTCTACAAAGAAAAGGGATCCTAGATTGGAAGAGCTATTGGAGGAATACAAGGGTTGATTTTAGCCACCTTTATATTTGCCTCCAAAGTGAGAGGTTGACCATCCTATCGACTTATTGCCCAATAGAAAGCCCATCAACAAGCCTCCCTATTGCTTGTCCAAGTTTGAGAGGGAAGAAGTAGAGCAACAAGTCAAAGAACTTTTGCAAATGGGTTAATTTTAGCCAAGTCAATCATTGTCTGCCTCTCCTACGCGCTTTGTCAAGAATAAGAATATATCATTTTGTATATGCAATGATTATCAAGATTTGAATAAGTCAATGGTCAAGAATAGGTATCCTATTCCCAGAATTGATCATCTTGTGGATGAATTTAAATATGCAAAGGTCTTTACCAAAATAGATCTTCATTTGGGTTATCATCAAATTCGAATGAAGGAAGGAGATGAGTTCAAAATAGCTTTTAGGATTGAAAGAGGATTATACCACTTCTTGGTTATGCCATTTGGGCTTTTCAATGTGTCTACTACTTTTCAAGCCCTCATGAATAAAATATTGCAACCCTTCTTGTTCAAAACAATCCTTGTTTTCTTTAATGATATTGTCATCTATAGCAAATCCAAGAATGAGCATTTAAAGCATATGTGAGAGAGGTCATTGACACATTACAAAGACACACACTCTTTGCCAATATAACAAAGTATCCTTTCATGGAAGATGCACTAGCTTATGAAAGCCAAAAGCTTGATGACAAGGAGCGTCAATTACATGTTTATGACCAAGAGATGTTGGCAATATTCCATGCTATTACAAAGTGACATCATTACATCTATGGCAGTCATTTTAAGGTCAAAAGTGATCATCGTGTGCTGAAATACTTCGTTTCACAACCAAATTTTTCTCCCAAGTAACAAAGATGGTTAGCTACTCTTGAAGGATATGACTTTGAGATATCTTATATGGCTGGAAAAGGCAATGTGGTAGCTGATGCCTTATCAAGAATGTAGGCGTGTTCTATCTCTACCATTTCAACCGTGCATAAGGATTGGATCCATGTTATTCAAAAAGAATATTTGATTGATGAGCAAGCATCCAACATGATGAAAGAATTACAAAAAGGAAAAGGAGAAGAGTATCAAAATTATAAATGGCATAATGGTCTTTTATAGCATCAAGGATGGGTTTTTTGGACTCCTTAATCATCTTTCAAAGACCACATTTTGTGAGAGATATAATGTTCACCTTTTAGCAGGACATTATGATTTGTTTAAAACATTTGATAATATCCATAAGAGCTTTTATTAGAAGGGTATTTTGAAAGATGTTAAAGACTATGCCATGAGTTGTCTTTTGTGTCAACAAAATAAGATTTCCACACTTCCACCCAGTGGTTTGCTTCAACCACTACCTATTCCTCATGGGAAGTGGACTGATATTAGCACAAATTTCATAACGGGATCGCTTACAACAAAACATGGGTGGAATACTATTTATGTGGTGGTAGACCAGTTGACTAAATCAACCCATTTCATTCCAACAAAGTCTCAATTTACAACAAAGAAAGTGGTTGATCAGTTTATGGAATGTCTCTTTAAGCTTCATGGAATGCTAATGAAGGTTATGTTTGATCATGACACTAAATTTATGAGTAGCTTTTGTGGAGGAGTTTGTTCTCTTCTATGGGAACTATTTTGACTTCTAGTATGGCTTATCATCCACAAACGGATGAGCAAACTGAAAGGGTCAACAAATGGCTAGAGGTTTACTTGCATCATTTTTGCAATGACAAATAAAATGCATGGGACCATTGGCTTCATCTTGCAGAAATTTGTTATAATAATACTCATCATATGAGTATTGGAATGTCTCCTTTTGAAGCATTATATGGCTACAAGGTTCAAGTGCCTTCCGCATTGTTTCATGATGATGTGAATCCTAATACTTGTGAAGAGTTAGAGAAGATGGAGGCTCTTATGAAGCAAGGATAACATTGGAAAAGCTCAAGAGACAATAAAGGCCTATGTGGATGAGAAAAGAAGACATGTGGAGTTTGACAAAGGTGAATGGGTTTTCTTGAAGGTTCCAAAATCCCATTATGCTTCTCTTAAGGGAGGACATAGTAAACTTGCTCATAGGTATTATGATCCATACCAAATAATTAAGAGAATTGGGGATCTCGCCTATTAACTTGATTTACCTTCAACTAGATGCATCCACAATGTTTTTCATGTATCTCAGCTCAAGAAGTATGCTAACCCTAAAATCCAAGTTCATGAAGAACTGCCTCCCCTTGATGAAGATGGTTTTATCTTTTATGAACATGAAAAGATTATTGGTAAGCAAGAGAAGATTCTAAGAAACCAAGTTCTTGTGGAGTATCTTATAAAGTGGAAGGGTCTACCTATGGAAGAATCTTCTTGGTAGCATGCTTCGTATTCGGAACAATTTTCACAGCTTCTTCAAGAGGATAGTTCATTCACTAAGTAGTAACCAACTTGATGTAATAAATTTCTGTACTAAAATTAACTGCTTTATCTTCATCGAAATTTGATTTTGATGGCATGGATGGATACTATATATTGTCCTATACATTTCTATAGTTCATGCATGGAAATTGGACACTTACTTCAAGATATGACTAGATTTGTACTACAACCTGTTTTGAAAAGCTTACAGTAGTTGTTCCACTTACATGGTTTTTCTTCATTGACTTATTTGGTCTTCTTCAACATGGACTCCTATTTTTACATGAATTCATCTATTTCAAGCTATCTTTGTACTCATCCTTGTATTTTGTTCCAAATTCAACTTTGAGGACAATTTAGGCTGGGATAGCTGATAATAGAGTAAAAGTGCCTTAATGCCTTAGTCAATATTTAGCCTACTAGTACCTTAATGCTGTAGTCAATATTTGGCCTACTAAGGTTAAGTATAAAAGGCTAAGTTGTAACAAAGCCAAGGATCTTTTTACCATTTAACAACATTTCATGTTTGAGATCTCAACCTCCCACTATCTAAGAGGGTGCATACTCTTGGCCATCATAGCTTGGGGTGCATACCATGTTGGAGTATCTAATCACTTGATTCTTAGCCATTAATAGTAATATCATTTTAGCCTAGCCACCTTGGCTATGGTTTCTTATCATTTTAGGCCATTCTTTGTATTTTCAATTTAATTGTTTCCTATGAGAATTTGCTTATTTATAGAATCTACTATAGCTAATCCAACTCTCACTGAATGTTCGTGAGTTAAAGAAATTTCTACAAATGGGTTATGTCATAGAACCTTTTGGTATCCATTGAGTGGGTAGTGAATGGTGGGATCATGTAGAGAAGCACTAGCCTAGGGTGCAGACATATATCAATGGAATCTTGATAGACAGTGTAGTGGTGGGGACCTTGGCTCATCGACAAATATTATGAGTATGGATTTATTAGAGAGGTTGGGTCTACTAATCCAAAAGGATGTCATGATGGTTTTAAAGATGACTGATGATAGCCTAAGGTAACCGAAAGGAATGGTAACGCAAGTATATGTGATGGTTGCTAATATTGAGTATGTCCTTAACTTTTGTGTTATCCAATTTTCTAGGATGCCAAGCTATTAGTTGTTTCTTAGACGTCCATGGATGAAAGGATATTACCTCCCACTATAGAATGGGAGACACTCCAGGGAACTTCAGATGTTGGCACCTCAAGTTCTAGTAATTATCAAGAGGGTTTTACTATTGAGGAGGTTTACCAAGTATATTTGAATAAGCCAATAGAGGCAAAGGATAGGAGTTGCGATGCTAATGTGATAGAGTTGGATCTTGGGACTCCTAATGATCCTTGCCCCATTAAACTCAGTACTATGTTATCTACCGATGAGCATGCAGATTTTGTAGTACTCCTACATGAGTTGTGTTATATTTGCATGGAGTTATGTTGAATTGAAGGGGATTTCCCCCTCTGTTACAGTGCATACAATCCCATTGAAAGGTAGTAAGACAATGAGGTAAAGGGTTAGACATATGCCTTTTGAGTTGAGAGAGCCTCCTTTTGAGGAATTGGTGCACTTAAGGAAGAATGGTTTGATCTTTCCCATTGAACATATAGAATGCTGCTCATCGATAGTAATAAGAAGAAAAAGAACAATCGGTCTGCATGACATGTATTGATTTTAAGGGATTGAACAAGCAGACCATGAAGGACTATTATCCTTTTCCCTTTATTGAACAGATTTAAATCAATTGGCAAAGCAAGAGATATACTCTTTCATGGGTTATAATCAGATGGACATACCTAAAGAGCATAAGTTAAAGATGATGTTTTTGCATACCATGTGATGGCTTTTGGCATATATAATGCTCTTGGGTCTCAGAAAAGAACACCTAACAAGACATTTGGTAATATATCCCCTAAGAGCTCAAGGTTTTCATAGATGTTTTGGGGACAACTACCATGAGCCATCATAGATAATTGATTGCTCTATGTGTATGCTTTGAACAATATCATGAGTATTGCATAGAATTGAATCCTTGGAAGTGTGTATTCGAGGTGCCTTATGGTTGACTATTGGGTCATGTTGTGAGTACAACTAGTATTTCCATTGACCTTGAAAAAGTGGTTATTATTGTGGCCCTAAGCCCACCCACTTACCCTAGGGAAGTTAACATTTTTGTTTCATCCGTGGGGTATTATCGTCGATTCATCAATGCATTGATTGAATATTCCTCACCCTTGATGAAGCTTTAAACTCATAAACTATAGTTTTGAATGGAAGGAAGCGTGCAAAGTGACATTTGAATATGTTAAAATGGAATTATCCAAAGCACCAATTTTAAAATCTCCAAAAAGGAGTGAAGTTTTTAATATATTCACTATGGTGACAAGGCATAGTATTAGTTGTTGCCTATCCCAAATTTAAGAGGCACAACTTTATCATCCTATTGCATTTGCAAGTTAGAACTTGAGAATTTTAGAGCTTTGGTATAGCTATTTGGAGAAGGTTTGTTTGGCTATGGTATTCTCCACCAAGAAGTTCAAACACTATATTCTTTATAAGAAGGTGGTGTTATATACCAAGGCAGAGGGATTGCAGTTATTACTGAATAAGCTCCAACCCCTTGGTCACCTAGCCAAGTTGTTGATCTCTTTGTAGGAGTTTGACTATGGGATTAGGAGCGAGCCAAAAAGCTGAGGGTATCGTAGAGTGCCTAGTAGATTTTGGTAAGCCTAAGGAATGGGCTGATATTAGTGACTATGACGAGTTATGCAAAATTGATGCATCCTCTATTCCATCATGATATGTGTCTATATCACATTATCTATCAACATGCAACTTGACGGAAACTCTTTCTTAATACGAGAAGAGAAAGATTTGAGCAGCAAGCACTTCACTTTTTAATAATAGCAAGCATCTTATATAGAAAAGGTGTGGATGAGATTTATCATCATTGTGTGGTTCCTAATGAGGTACCCTTTATTCTAAAGGAATGTCATGATTCAGCATATGGAGGTCATTTTTCCCCATAGCTCACCACTTAAAAGCTTTACTTGCTAGCTATTGGTGACCAATGGTTTTCCAAGATGCTTTTGCATATGTTAAGCATTGTGATGTCTGTCAAAGACATGATGCTAGGGAAAATCGTAAGCAGCCACTTAATCCTATTCTTGTGACTTTGCCATTTGAGAAGTGGAGCATTGATTTTGTTGGACCTATGAATCCTTTGTCCTACTACATAGAAGCGTTATATCATTGTGGTGATGGAATACTTTACAAAATGGTCTAAAGCTTGAGCTATGATGAAGGATAATGCCAAGGAGACAGGTAGTTTCATTATGGAATAAATTATTTACAATTTTGGCCCACCTAGAGAATTGGTGTCTGTGACCGTGGGACACACTTCCTAAATAGGGTTATAGAAGCCTTGACTAAAGCTTTGAAAATTAAACATAATAAAACCACCCTGTATAATTCCCAAGAAAATGGACAAGTAGAAAGTACCAACAAGTAACTTGTAGGGGTTTTATCAAAAAATGTATCTAAGAGTAAGCACAACTGGGACAAGAAACTTCATGTGGCTATTTGGCTTATAATACGATGTTCAAGAGAGCAATAGACCACACTCCATTTAAGTTGGTATATGGGAAAGAGTGGGTTTTGCCCTTGGAAATTCAGTTGCCCAATGTGAGGTTTACATTGAACCATTCTTTGGGTGAAGAGAAAGCATTGCAAGAAAGCTTAACCTCTCTGGCACATCTTGATGAGATCTAGTTATAGGCTTTGTTACATCAAGAGGTAGGGAAGAAGAAGGTGAAATCACTTCATGATCTTTATGCTAAAATATATAAATTTGTAAAGCATCAATTGGTCCTATATTATGATGCACGTTGCAAGTTATTTCCTAGCAAGTTAGAACCCAAATGGGACGGCCCTTATAAGATCATTCATATAGGGAAGAATGGCTCTACAACCCTTTTAGAAAATTTGCAAGGGGTAGAGGTTAAAGATAAAGTAAACTTTAATAAGTTGAAGCCCTATTATGTGTAGGGGTTGACATTAGATGACTTGGTACCTTTGTAGGTCTTTTGAGCATCCAACTCAAATTCGCAATAGGTACCAAGGAAATTGGATAGGTAGAATCATTTCTTATCTTGAACATCTATATTTAGAGTAGCGTTTCCACCAAGGTGGAGTGATCTGGTGGAGTAAGGGTTATCATATTACTGAGTGGCAAGGCATATCTTTTACTACTGCCATACCATTGTCATAGGGTTCTTATTAGCATCCCTATTGAGTTTAGTAAGGAAGGAGGGGTTGTACTCTTGTTATATATCCTCTCTCTTGGCTCGACTTTGACTACCATAAGTACGAGTAGGCTGATCGATATGGTGTGGCTTATCAATGAAGCATGGGTTTATACTTTGCATTTTAACAGAGCTTCATGAGGGCCTGCTAAGCATGCAAGTGTCAATATTCATGGGGCTGAATATAGTTCGACGTGGTGGTATTCATCATTTTATTGGTGAAACGTGACTCTTAGTTAGTGATCAACCAATTGAATGGAACTTATAGTGTGAGGGATCCCATTTTGCTGATGTATCATTGTGCAGCCTTGGATATACTTGAGATTTTTAAGACAATGACTTGTTAGTTCGTTTCTCGTGAGTGAAACCACTTGGCAGATTGATTAGCAAATTATGCCTTTGTTGGGGACATATTTCTCAATTGTGGTCCTGAGGGGTTATTAGAATTTCTTGATCTTATTAGCCCATGACTACTATGGGGGCTGCTTGTGCTGACATGTTTTGTTATGGCCACCAATGGTTAGTATGGGTGATGAGCCAGGTAGAAATTGACCATCTTTCTATTCTTTCATGGACACATAGGATCGTTTAACAACATATTCACCAAATATCCCTTGTCATTTATGCAAGGGGTTAGCGAATAATTTGATATATTTAGTATAGGGCATGAATAGCCCATCCCTTGGTCTAGTTTTGTGCTTCAATAGAGTTTGTGTGAGGACCAAGGATTTGTTTTTCAGCAATAGGATGCTGAATAGTGTGCTTTATAGCTATATTTTCATTAGGCCAAGAGGGCCATTCTGGTTGGATTTAATGTTTTATTTTCATTGGGCCAAGAGGGTTGTTAATTTTGTAAAGCAATAGTTGATTTCATAAGGCCAAGAGGGCCACCTATTTTTTTGGTGTGGGTGTGGTTAATGGTTTCTTGTTTTAGTGATGTACTAAGCAAATTCAATGGAGTACCTAGAGCGAGCCTCTTGCTGTAAAGAAGCTTCTTGTGGCCAAGTCCAAGTGATGTCCTCCTTCCTTTATGAGTTCTTTCCGTTTGTGCTATATATGTATATGTGTATGTGGGGATTTTTTTTTTCAGACCAACAAATCAAGGCATGAAGTCCCAAGATCTGGTTTGGTATATCTAAGGAAGGTCTGAGAGCAGTTGTACGTTATCATGCCACTACGTGCACATCGTGTGAAAAACTCTAGAGTGCAGCTTTCTTATTGATCTAGAGAGCCAATGCCATTTTAGACATTAGTGTCTTTGTCCGTAGTGTGGATGGTTCAAAAATATTAGATTTTTGGACAAGTTTAGCCAATTTTTGATATTTTAGACATTATCTCTTGTAAAAATCCAAGAACTTCTAGAGTGGGATGACATGTAAAAGAAAGTAGGTAGGATTTTATGTAAAAAAAAGGATTGGCGAAATCGTATGATGCCTAGTATTTTACCCCCCTTTCGAAGCCAATAGAAGCATCAGATTGGCGGTCTAAGCAGCATAGAGGAAGGTATTGTTTTATACATGTTTTGTCTACAAGAGTTTTATCTTCTCATAATGTAGAAATAAACTGACACGCTTCAACTTTGTGAGTATTCTTCTACATCTTCTATTTCTTTCAACCCTTTCTCTTTCGTCTACTTCTCCTTGAATCTCTCTTCCCCCCTGCTGTCTCTTACCCCTGCGATAGACTTTCGACCCCAAACACTTCGATAATGGTGAACCCGATGTGAAAGTTGGCAGCAAAGGTGTGTAAAGATGGGGGATTCTATTGGATCAATTGGTGGTGAGGCTTTACAACAGATGATTTCTTTGTTGCAACAACAACAACAGCAATAGTTATTGTTACAACAGTAGATGCAAACTCGGCAGGAAGCAGAAAGAATTGATTCCTTAGTTGTGAATGCATTGTAGGTAGTGGGACAAGAATTGAAGCAATTTAAAGGTCAAAATGTTTCAACCTTTATCCGGTTGTATGAAGAAAAGATGTTGTTTCATGGGATACCGCAGTATACATGGAGTCGGTATTTCTCCCATTTGGTCATGCATACTTTGCATGATTGAATTGATGAGTTACATAGAAGAGATGTTGATTGGGCAGCTTTTAAGAAAGCTTTGAGAGAAGAATTTTTCTTGGAAGATGCAGGATTGGTAACTAAAAAGACATTTATAGATTGGATTGAAAAGCCCAATAAAGGGTTGGCTGCTACAACTTTGCTCTGTGAGTCTAAAAGTCAGTATGCGTAGTTGGATGCGGATGAGTAGCAATCATTGGAGAGTCAGAAAATTGATTTGTTTCTGAAGGTTTCAGATCATGCCTTCTAGGAGAAGCTAACTGATTGTTTAGAAGATGCCTCTTCTGAGACATGGCTAAAATCAGATTGGGCTAATGTAACTGAAGCAATGCATATGTTGGTAAAGAGAGAGCGGATGAAATTAAGATAGGGTACAGGCACCACACCTGACAGTGCTCAGAAGGGGATTGAAATTGCAGCCAAGGCGCATATAGCTATGGTGGAATAGCCAGCTATACCTGTTGGTCCGGAGCTCTTAAAGGTGATGCTGTGGATGAATTAATCAAAGCCATGCGTAATTTGAGGTTGAATTTGATATAAACCTATGCAAAGGTCGAAAAGTTGGATATCAAGGTAGAAGAGAAGGGTCAAGCAACATCCCAAAGGCCGTATAGAGAAGGATACAAGAGAAGATGCATTTGGTGTGACATTTACAGCATGAAAAGCGAGATTGTATAGCTTACCATGAAGCGGAAGCAAAAAGGTTAGTCTTTTGAACAGACAAAAAAATACATGCAACAGAAATTGGTCTTTCAATAGAGCCAAATTTTGAAAATGGTGGCATCATGTAGAAGAGGTTGAAAGAAATGGTTGCAAGGACAACATTTGTTGCCATAGATGTAGCCACATATGGGTCGAGAAGTTTGAATTGGCTGATGCAAGTCAGAGTGTACAATGAAAAATAGGATGGAGTGCACCAATGGATTCATTTTCAACCTATGCTTATTTGACTGAGGTTCATAATCAAGAAGCTCTTGTAGAAGAAACGAGAATAAGAGATGAGGACACCACTGGTCCTTCCTCTTTAGGCCCATCTAAATGCATTACATGAAGTAAAATAGAGCAGCAAAAAGAGGCTAAAAAAGCCCTACCTAAGCATGTTATGGAGGATGCGTCTCAAGAGAAGAAACAAGAAGGAAAGAAAAGGGGCAAGTAGCCTAGTTACGTGTTACAATCGGATCTTGAGACTGCCACAAACCTTAAAAGAGTATTGGAAGATCTCATACTTGGTAGTAGAGTGGAATTCACACTTGGCGAAGTTCTTGGAATTGCAAAGCGTGAATTTCATGATGCAATCATTGATATGATGAAACGAAAAAAACAGTTTGATGGTGAAGTTTTGCAAGCATTGATGCAAGTTGACAAAGGCATAGAGAAACAACTTCATAGGGAATATGATGATGCATGTAATGTTGATTTGAAGTACGCTAATGTTGAAAATGGGTTAAATGGGAGTGTTGACAGCAAGATTGTGGCTCAAATTGGTATTATGGGCAACAGTAACCATAGAGAGAAGGTTATGTATAATGGGAATGTCCATCAACAAGCACATGAAGAAGAAGATGCTAATTGTATTCCAAGCAGTCATTATTCACGAACGCATTGGGCTTGTGCTACAACAAAGACAGTTGTTAAAGTAGGAGAAAGAGAGATGTCTTACATAGCTCTCTTGGATCATGGTTCCAAAATCAATGTTATGGCACACAATTTGAATGAGAATGGAGGATGGCCCATTGATGTAGATTCTAGATGGCACACGTGGGTAGCAAACAATTCATCAGGGGATCTTTATGCCGCTTGTCCAAATGTACCCGTGGCTATTGGAGATGTTAGGGATGAATATCATTTTTTTGTGTAGGATTCATATAGTTATCCAGTGATTTTGGGACAGCCCTATATTTCAAAATCAAGGCTAGAAACAAAATCCTTGGATGATGGTTCTTCATATGCTCAGGTTCAGAGTAAAGACAATACAGAGGCAGTTTAGTTTCTCACTGTTTGTGTGAATCATCCCTGCAATTGGGACAGGTTGCGGGATAACCCTATGCCACCTAATGCATGAGATTTTAAGGGTTTTTAGACAGCATTACTGTAAGTGGAGGCTATGGTAGTGCCTCAAGGAAGATAATTATGCCTCTAAGAAAGGGGGAAATTGTGTTTGTGTGTGGATTGTAGGAATGGACAGCATGTAGTCTTAATGATTTTAAGAATATTTCTACATGTGCAAGGCTGAAAAGAAATATGTAGGATGGGTTGAAAAAGAGCTGAAGATATATGATTTGATGGCTACAAATGAAGGTATTTCAGGGTTGTTTTCAAGGCTGGTTGATGTTGATATAGTGGTTGAAATTTTTGCAGCAATTCATGCTAAAAACAGGGTAGAAAAAGAGGTTATTTATGTTGACGCTTTATAGATGTATGAAGTCATTCAAGAGTTTGTTGAGCATGAATAATCGGCTGCAATATGGGTTGCAAAACATGACTGAAGCAAGGGTGGACACAAAGTACAAAACATTTGCAAAAAAGGTTAAGAATGTGGCTTTGCCTTTACCACCTGAAAGTGATGGTTTGACTAAAAAAGTGACTCAACAACCTAGTTTATGGGATCCACATGGAGTAAGACATAAATTTATAGCTAAGACTTTAAAAAAGTTGAAAATTGGTGATACAAGATTTCTTTTGTCTACAGAAAGAGCTTATTTCTGGCAAATGTTGGCAAGGCATGGGAAAGCCTTTGCATTTCAGCCTAATGAAATTGGATGTGTTGATTCGACCATAGTTGCACCTATGGCGATCTTTAGAGTACCTCATGTGCCATGGAATTTAAAGCCTATTCGAGTGCCTCAGGCATATTTGCCTAAGTTGTTGGAGTTTTTGAATGAGAAGATTAGGATGCAAATTTTGGAGCCCTCTTCAGCTCCATATTCGAATCATTGGTTTACTATTCCAAAGAAGAATGGTTCTTTGAGATTTATACAAGATTTACAACTAGTTAATAAGGTCACCATAAGGAATGTTGGATCAGGCCCGATAGTGGATGAATTTGCAGAAGCATTTTCATGCAAGGCAATTTACTCTATGGGTGATTTATATTCAGGATATGATCAGTTCTAGCTTGCATTAGAAAGCTAGGATATTACTACCATGAAGACACCACTTGGATTGGTTAGGATGTGTACGCTTCCATAGGGAGCAACCAATTCAATGGCACATATGATGAATGCTATGCATAAAGTTTTGAGGGAGTATATTCCTCAATTGACCTTACCCTTTCTTGGTGATGTGCTAATAAAAGGGTGTGATATCCATGAGAAGAATGAAGATCTAAATGAGAAGGATGTAGAACGTTTGTAGCTGATCATATTGTTGATTATGACAAGATTTTGAGCCGTCTTAAAGAAGTTCATTTGACTCTGTCTAGAGAAAAGTAAATTTTTGGAGTGGAGGAAGTATTAGTTGTTGGGCACATATGTGGACCATATGGGAGAAATTCCTCACCAGTAAAGATTCATGCCATAAGCAAGATGCGGGAGACATGTTCTAAAGTATCTGAGGTGAGAAGATTTTTGGGTGCATGTGTCTTTTACTTGATATGGATTCCACATTTTCCTCATGTGGTTGAAAGTTTATATTAGCTTTTGAGAAAAGGGCAAAAGTTTTGGTGGGGTAAACAACATATGAAGGCAGTTCAAAAGTTAAAGAGCTTATTGATTTCAACCCCAACACTAAAGAGAGCAAATTATAAGAATAGGAAGCCTATTATTCTCACTGTGGATACAAGCCCAATTGGCATTGGTTGGGGTAGTGGGTCAAGATCATACTGATGGGAATAGGTATGTCATTCAGTTTGGAGCAAAGGTCCTCAATGAATGGTAATGGCGGTATTCTCAAGTAAAAAGAGAGCTTTGGGGTGTAGTGACAGCCCTTAACAGTGATCGGGAGTATTTTATAAGAGCTCATGTAGTGGTAGAGACTGATTGTCTAGCTCTATTGGGCATGATAGTAAATTTCTTAGCTCTTGATATTGCCATGTTACAGTGGATTGCATATATAAAGTCACTTAACCCTAATTTTCAGCATATTGTAGGTAGAGAAAACCCCGTGGCTGGCATGCTTTCATGAGCAAGGTTTGAAGATGAAGAGAAACTAATGGAAGATGAAGAGGATGATGTGATAGGTGCTTAAAATGACTTTTTGACAGTAGGGAATGAGTATGCTGTTACTAGAGGTACAATTGTTGTAACAAGGATTTCAATAGTAAGAAAAGAACTTACAGCCATGAAGAAGAGATGGGCAGTAGAGAGAGAGCATCATTAGTGTTATGCTTCAGTGAGAACACAATTTTTGGAAGAATTGTATGAGGATGATTTGCTGAAAATAGGCCAATATCTCAACCTCATGACAAAGAAGGCTGAGTGGTCTAAAGCTGAATTCAAAAGGATTAAAAGAAAAGCTTATGGCTTTTTCTTGAAATACATATATTTATGGAAGCATGCAAAGAAAAAGAGAGGAGCTCCAGTATGTGTATTGGGAGATAGGGCTTCTCAACAAAAGGTCATGCAAGAGTTTCATGAAAGCTTATGGGCAGGACATAGAGTGTGGGGCACATTTGCCAAGATCAAAGATAAGTATTGGTGGCAAAGAATGTATAAATATGTAGAGCATTATGTGGAATCATGCAGTGTATATCAGATGTATTCCATGGTAAATCATAGAGATGGATTGCAATTGACCTATCCATTGTCTATGCATTACAAGTGGGTAGTTGATTTAGTTACTATGCCTACAGGTTTATGGAATATGAGATATCTTTTGCTTGCACGAGATGACTTGACAAATCAAGTGGAAGGTCGAGCTCTTAGTTCAAAGACTACTCAAGTAGTTTGTAGGTTCTTATTGGAAGAAGTCTTTTGCAGGTATGGTTGTGTTGTTAAAGTGATTGCAGATAGAGAAGAATTGGATGTAGACGAGGCTCATGACTTATTTTTACGATTGGGTAAAGCTAGCTTTAGCTTCAGCCTATAATCCTCAAGCAAATGGCAAAAGTGAAAGAGGTTATCAACCTATCATTAAGGTAATAGCAAAGTCATGCAAGGGCAGGATGAAAGAGTGGCCAAGAATGTTACCCTTTGCTTTGTTGGCTAATAGGACCACTCATAGTGTAGTTACAAGGTATATGCCTACTGAATTAATATATGGACAACAACCAAACATGCCTATTGAGGAGACTATTGCTACTTGGAGTGTTCTACCATGGGAAGAGGGTTTGAATAGAGAAGAGTTGTTGACCCTATGCATTAGACAGTTAGAAAGAAGGCCTGAAGACATTGAGAAAGCCATGAAAAAGCTAAAGATTGCAAGGATCAAGAACAAGAAGACGTTTAACAAGCAACACAGACTTCGACCACAAGCTACACAAGAAGGGGACTGGGTGCTGGTTTATGACAACAGCTTGGAAAATCAACATAGTGCTGGTCGAAAGATGGCAAAATAGTGGTTTGGATCATACGTGGTAAGGTTTGTTTTTTATAATGCTACCTATGCATTAAATGAGATTGATGGGACAGCTCTAAGGATTCCAATGGCTAGAAAACATATCAAGCTCTTTAAACGTAGGGAATCTTCAATGTATGAGTTGAAGGAGTTGGATACTGAGCATGAACATGAAAATATGGAAGAAGAAGAGGTATAAGATGAAGACACTGACATGGTAGAAGATACTTCTTTTGACACTACAGATTCGTAAGACTTTGGCACATGCCAAAGGATGTGCAGGTTAGGAGGGGGTGGATGTCATGCTGCTACATGCACACGGTGTGAAAAACTCTAGAGTGCGGATTTCTTATTGATCTAGAGATCCAATGCCATTTTAGACATTAGTGTCAGTGTCCGTAGTGTGGATGGTTCAAAAATATTAGATTTTTGGGCAAGTCTAGTCAATTTTTGATATTTTAGATATTATCTCTTGTAAAAATCTAAGAACTGTAGATAACTTCTAGAATGGGATGAAATGTAAAAGAAAGTAGGTAGCTTTCAGCCATTTTGAGAGGATTTTATGTAAAAAGAAGGATTGGCAAAATCGTGCGAATATGCGCGATCATTTTTTTCAGGTAGTGAACATTACTCCGAAGTGGGAGATGAAGTAGGAGTGATCTAGCAGAATTCTGGCCAGGTTTCTTGGTATTTTATCACCCTTTCGAAGCCAATGGAAGCATCTGTTTGGCGGTCTAAGCAGCATAGAGGAAGGTATAGTTTTATGCACGTTTTTGTCTACAAGAATTTTATATTCTCATAATGTAGAAATAAATTGACAGGCTTCAACTCTGTGAGTATTCTTCTATATCTTCTATTTCTTTCAACCCCTTCTCTTCCGTCTACTCCTCTCCTTGAATCTCCCTTCACCCTGCTATCTCTTACCCCCACAGTAGAATTTCAACCCCAAACACTCTGACAACATCTCTTGTCAAGGCATTGGCAAGCATTTGAGGATTTGTTTTGCAAGTAGTCCTAATAACCCTGTTCTGGTAGCTTGCTAGACAGTTGTTTTTAGGAGCTTTTATTAGTAGTTTAAAGGTAAATAGAAAAGCTTTCCAAATAAAAGAAAGGGAGGAGACAATGAATATATCTGAAAATCCTAGTATACAAAGGTGTATAAAAAGGGGTTCTAAACCCTTAAAAAAGAAAAGAAATAAATAAAAAATTCTAAGAGAAGATTATCATTACCTTGTGAAGGCCTCATAGGTTCTTGGGGATGAGTTAGCAAACTCGGGGCCAATGCCTTGTCTTCTTAGGAGTAACATTTAGCCAAAAAGTAAATAAGGATGGTTGAAGCAAAAATAAAAGTGCGGGAAGAAAGAGAATTTAGTGTCACCTTTTGCGAGAGCTTAGTAGAATCTTGGGTACCAAGCTAGGCCCTAAGACCGATGCCCTATTCTCTTTGGATCACAATATGCTCAACTCCCTTCTTTTTACATGCCCGAGTATCAAGTCTTGAAGTATAAAGAGAAGTGCTCAATGAAAAGTCTTTGAAAATGGAAAACTTGGCTGTAGGAGCCCTTGCCTAGTAGGAGTTATTGGTCCTATTGTCCTAAGCGATAAGCACATCAGACAACCACTTAGGATGACTCTTTCAATGGTTCATTTTAGCAGGTCTATGTTGGAGCAATTGGTTAGTGACTAGCTCTTGATCTCTGTCAAACTATACTTGGCCTCTTCCTTGTGGATATTTATCCCTTGATTTATTATGGGGTAGGGTGAGATTTGAATTTGTGTTTTATTTTGTATTTTCTTTGTAGCAGCTTAATGCCCTTTATGGTTTTGAATGTGCAAATCAACTCATGGATTCGATGGACAGAGTTGCCCTATCTCATTGTTGCTAATGAGAGCAAGATTTTATGATCCAAAGAAAGCCAAAAACTTTGCCAAATTCTATCAATTTGAAACAAAAATTAAAGCTCAATGAAAGTGGCGGATGCGGATTCTACAATTTTAAGTGGCCATAGAAGGCGGGATTTAAAAGCGCTTTGAAAAACATATCTCAAAATGGTCTCAAAATTTTCATATTTTTAATAAGTGTCATAATAAATTGGAATGAGTTCTAAGCAGTGTGGGACTTCGAGACAGTCATATAGAAATTTTCAATTCATAATTTGGTCATCGAACACGTGCAATAGCCAAAGGCTAGGCAAAGGGAATCAAAATGCAATGTAAAAATGACTTCAAATAGGAAGAGTTGTGGCCTTTGGGGCCTTAGGCCCCCAAAATTTTTGTGTGAAGGGGATGGGGGGCATTTTTTTGTTGATTGCAAAAAAAAAAAAAAAAAAAACATGGTGTCTACTTGCACAACACCATGAAAATGGTGAGGGGGAGGGGGGGCTATATAGAGGTAGAGAAGAAGCATAGTAATTGATCATAGCCACCAATTGCTCAAACATTTCGCCTTCTATCACCGGTCTTGGCTCCAAAATGGTGGCCTAATCACGAAGATGAAAAATCAATCTTTCTCTCTCCTCCCTCTCTCTCCTCTTGAAGGTAATTCATGTGGAAATTATTTAGAGAATATCGGCGGGATGGGGACCGATTGTCTGGCTTAAATCAGATTTATGTGAAATCATGTTGATGTTGAGGAATGATGACCAACATTGAATGGCAGGTTTGATCACTATCCATAAAATCAATTCTTGAGACCCGAAATATGAAAAATAGCAATAAGCCTCTTTTTAATAGAAATTCGGATTCTTTTTTACATTTTAGCATGCAAACCTTGTTCGTGTGTGATCGAAGTTTTTTTTAAGCTTGGGTCTAATGTGTTTGAGGGCTATGAATCATAAAATACACTACATGCCATTTATTAATTTTAGAAATCCCAAAATGCATATTTTAAGTAAAAAATAATATTTTTCTCAATTTTGAGCAATCAAAGCATGTTCGTATAGGATAAAATTAAATATGTTGATGGATCAAAGTATGGATTAATTTTTTCAATCAAAAAATAGAAAATGTAGTCTTTTATATAAAGAGAATAAGAAAAAATACTCAAAAATACAGTTTTGGGACAAAGAAAGTAGGAAAAAAATAGTTTTTGTCAAAAAATAATGAAAATTTAGAATTATGTTTTTGAAGGTATAACAGAGGTAAAACATGAGGATTCACCTTAATTTACTCCCATTTATAGGAAAAAAATAGTTTTTGTCAAAAAATAATGAAAATTTAGAATTATGTTTTTGAAGGTATAACAGAGGTAAAACATGAGGATTCACCTTAATTTACTCCCATTTATATGTTTTTGTGTGTGTTCATCACTTTCTACATAAAGAAAATTTACATAAAATACTCTTTTAACCTACCCATCAAATACAAAATCTTAAATGATAGGGGAAAGGGGATTGTGGAACTTAAGTATCAATTAAATTGTGATTTTATGCATATTCTAGCATATAGGATTCATTTGATTTAAGTCTTAAAAAGGGCAGTAGCATGGGTTATTTCAGTGTTGTCTTAGCAACAAAGCAATACACTAGAGTGAAATCGTAAAGGGGCTGTTTGTGTACATCCACATTGAATGATTTATAAGTTTACTTGTTTGACCATATATGTCATTCACCTTGCATCAGCATTTTTATATGTGGTATTAA
The DNA here is from genome assembly GCF_053477565.2 of Lygodium microphyllum. Taxonomy (NCBI): domain Eukaryota; kingdom Viridiplantae; phylum Streptophyta; class Polypodiopsida; order Schizaeales; family Lygodiaceae; genus Lygodium; species Lygodium microphyllum. The sequence continues at coordinate 45,864,663 of NC_141135.1, read as the reverse complement.
GAGAATGATCTCCTAGATGCACAACACTTGATTTCGACTCACTGACCCACAATGAGTGTGAGACTCCCGGTGTTGTAGATCTAGATTAATCATTTCCTTGGGGACTAATTTGGTGAGGATTATATTATCTCTTGGAATGTTTTGTAAAAAGAGAGGACTATGTTGTGTATGCGCTTTATGTTGAAATGGCACATCTTGGGTCTAATTCTTAGGGTGTACGAGAGCCGTAATTATATTGCGTATGTACTTTATGTTGAAACCACACATCTTAGGGCTAATCCCTAGGGTGTAGGAGAGCCATAGTGGAGCCACAGTGATAAGCTTGGGGTGCTTCCTTTATTTGTGTTATAAGCTACCAGGCATTGATGTGTTTGGGTACTCCTTCTTTGAGTTGGGAAAGGCATCACATTGGACCACAATCTAGTGATAGTATCTACTACAAGCACATTCTTTCAATAAATCAGCTCATAGTGTCTATACGCTCTTGTCCGTGAGGCCATGGGATTGTTTTAGTGAATATAGGAGGCCTGACTAGAGCCCTAGAGCTAGTGTCGAACCCATTTTTGGTCTTGATATAAGCTTGGTTCTATATTTTCTCTTTGCTTCTTCTTTCACTTATCTAGTTCATCAATGGGATTGGGATTCCCATGGCATTTGGGAGGTTATCTTCAATCCCAATTGCTTCCTCACCACTAATGATATGAGATATATGGTCGACAATAAAGTGTTGTTTTCCTTTATATATAAACACAAGATAGTTGAACTCTAGCATAAGTAGAAGCTATCTATCAATATGCAACATGTAGCATAGGGCTTATTGACCAAATAAAGAAATGCTTAATGGTCTACAAATAGTGTGAACAAGGTAGCCAAAAAGTAGCAGCAAAACTTCTCGATGACTTATATCACCATTGCTAATCCTTATGGCCAATCTATCATTAAATAGTTCATCTCTAGTTCTATCTAGAAAAACTCAAAGGAAAGTCCATATTATGATCACCGGGCACCATACAACTCTAATTTCAATTTTGGGAGCATGTATATGCATAGGGAAGGTTATCATCCAATCCAAGGCTTGCAAAATTGGTGAGATCATTAGAGCCTTCTTCAATAGTTCAAACAAAGCCTGCCAGTAATTTATTTCCAAATAACCAATAGCTTGTAGAGTGGTTGAGTTATTAAAGTGTAGTTCAACATGAAGCAACAATAGTATTCAGTATGTCCAAGGAAACACTATATGTCCTTGTGATTAGTGGGTGGTGGGAGATCCATTATTATTGTAATCTTAGCAATGTCCATTGCAATGCCATTGCTAGTTACTACATGGCCCAAAATGGTACCGTGTTTAATCTAGAATTGACATTCCAAGGGATTCAATGAGACTTGATACTATCGATACCTTTCAAAGACCAATCAAAGTTTCTCAAGATTCTCCTCCCAATTGGAGTGGACACAAAGATTGCTAACAAACACCTCAAGCCGTCATCCCAACATATTTTTGAAAATATTGCACATGAGACATTGGAAAGTGGCTAGTGCATTGGTCAAGCCAAACAACATAATAATGTAGATAAACACTTCCACTTCAATGGCAAAGGTGGTCTTATGCTAATTATCTAGGTAAACTTGCACCTTATTATAGCCAAAAAGCCCATCCAAGAAGTTATAAGGTTCTATGTCTACTACTTTCTCAATCATATGATCTATGAAATAGTAGTGGGTAATACTCTAGTTCCATTGTAGCATTGAACTTTTTGTAGTTATACTCAAACCTTAACCATTTTTCTTAAGTATCATGACAATGGATGACCCCAATCTATATGCTCAATCTTATAAATGAGTCTTAATTTGTGCAATTTTTCTAACTATTCTCGAATGCCATGCGTGTAGCAATGATTCATAGGGTAGATTCTTGGCATCGAGTTTCAGAAGGATTGTGTGTATTACACTTGGGTTGGTATGCCTTTGAGGCGTTAGTTTTAGGTAAACAAATCGTGATACTCTTTGAGTAGATTAATAAGATAACTTGCATCTTCTCCACTAAGATCGTCAATGACATATAGTGGTTTAGCAAGATTTGCCACCTTTACCTTCTTTTCGGATAGAACTTGATTCCTAGTAATAAGGGAATTTGATGAGAGACTAAGGGTTCATCAACTCGGCCCCTCTTTGCATCAAGCAAAACAATAACTTAATCACCTTTTTTGTACTTTTTAAACTTTTGGCAAGATCTTTTGGATCTTTCATACTTAGCTCCTAACTCATTATCCAATATGATATTTCTAAGGTGCTTACACTTGAGATTGATTGGGAGTTTTGCCTTAGCCTTGCCAAACTTGGTTAATGGTGGAATTTTAGGATTTGAGTCATTGTTCCCATCAAAGTCTGTGAGCTAGTATTTTCCATCGGTGGAGTGTCAAAGGCTATGTCATTTTTCATTATCAACCATGAGCAATTATGAGATGGAAATCAAATCAATTGGTTGATATCCTATTCATTCATATCTAGTATGTTTAACTACTCCAAGCATTGCAACTCTGATTTGAGCCTAACTATACCCACATCAATAAGAAAACCTTTAGTCTGTGAGGGCTTGGGATCTTTTGAGATTTGCTCCATTGTTTAGCTATTGGTATGGCTGTGAATGGAGTTGATATTATTGTTGCCGTTGCTTTTGTCGTCCATAGGTTCTTCTACCTCAAGTTTAATTCCTTTCTCAATGTCTACGCCGTGCTCTCACAATTAGGGAGACGAAGAGATCGATGTGGTAAGCAAATAATCATTGGTATATCAACATGTATTTCGATGTGTATTCCAATGTATATTCTATATTCATATTCCAATGAGCATTTTGACACGCATATCAATGGAAGAACCTCATATTTTAAAACAATTTTGCTTGTAATTTCATTGAGGATTTCGTTAGTATACCCTTCTTATTTGTTACAATGGCAATCAAATGATTATGCAACAAGTTGTCCATGACTTTTTTCTATTGAAGTGCTTGCTAACCTAATAACATTTGGAATGGAATGACAACATCATGACCCGCTTTTTGTAAATGATCTCCTACCTTGTTAACACAGAATTTCAAGTGTTATAGTTAACATGGTTAAGTGGCTTCAAAACTTGCGAATTTCATGGTTGGATCCACAACACTTTGTCTTAGAAAAGTAGTGTGATCTTGTTCTTTTATGTTTTGCAACAAAAGGACGTACAACGATGTGCTGAATTGCACTGTCCAATTTGGGGTGTTACATAGAAAAGTACACACAATGATAACTTTACTTGGTATACAATTTGCATCAATGTAGGAATGGTAGTTAGTACGTTGTTAAGGGAGATTGTGAGACTAGAGTTCTTGGAGCTAGCGTTACTGTGAGACTCTGTTCAGTATCAATATCGATGGAGGCGAGACGTAAGGTGCAATATAGATATGAGAATACGAGATGGGGGGGTTTTGAGGGCTGATGACTTGAGGGGTAGGTGCAGCGAGAGAGAGAGAGGGAGAGAAAGCGACAGCGCGTTCTAAGTGTATTAAGGTTTTTGCCCTCTACGTGGATGGAGAGACGGAGAGAGGGCTTCTCTTCAGAATAATTAGATCAACGTCTCACATGACTTAGTGACAGGGTTCCAGGTGGCTGGGAGGAGGAACATGCGGCCGTTCACGCCGTGGGCGTTGTAACTGGCGCCGGAGGCCTCGTCCACGAGCACAGTGCCGGGGTAGCCCGGGTAGTGGCCAAAACCGAACATGCCTGGGCACGCAGTCACGGCCTCCAGGGGCCAATTCTCATCCCCGATGAAGTAACCCGTATTGAAAGGATTGGTGACGGTCCCCGCCAGCAGGGTGGCAATATTCATAATCATTCCCTCCAGGCCCACGTCGCCGCTGGGCGGGACCAATGGCTTCGCGCCGCGTGGCCCGAATCGTGGGATGGCGAAGGGCCAGGCGCACAGGCCCGGCTGCTGGGCCGCCGGGTTGCCCACCCATATGAACGGCGCCTGCCCGCCGTAGCCGGCGACACCGCTGATAGTGCTGTGGTAGCCGCAAGTGCTGACGCAGAAACCCTCCACCAGGACGTCCTGGGCCGTCAGCAGCAGGTAGATGCAGTGCGGGCTGGGGACCGGCACCTGCCGGTCGTCGATGGCCTCCCGCACCAGCGCCGACACGTCGGCCTTCGTGAGGCGCCGGCCCTTGCTGTAGCCCGGTTCGCCGCAGACGGTTCCCACACTGACCTGCGTTGGCACGCCCTGATTGGCCGAGTCCTTGAAGTAGCTGGCGCGCTGCCACCACATGGACACTGACGGCGCCCCCGGAACCCCCGCCGTACTCCCGAGCGACGTGATGAAGTCCGCCACCGCCACCTTGTGGCCCGCCGGGAATCTCCCGTACCAGATCACGTGCACCGTTAGCGCCGCCGGCCCCACCATCAGGGGCCCGTCGTGGTACGGTAGATCTAGCGGCAGTGGTTGCGCCACTCCCGATAGCCGCGCCGTCTTTGCAGGAGTACTGACGTTATTATACAGTGACCGTGGTGCCGGCCTGATCACTGTCTTTGCCGGAACATTATGTTGCAGAAGAAGCTGCTGCATTAGAGGGTGCCGGTGCCCTAACGAGGAGCTCGTCGACAGGCCCATCATGCAGCTCACACCGCACGAGAGAATTAGACCCATCATCACTAACACCGGCCACCATCTTAACGACGCCTTCATCAACCCCATGCTTTCCTGCAAGATGATGCTGATTCCGTCGTCGACTGAGAGACCAGTCCCCTTCACTAAATTACAGGAATTCTTGTAGAAAATGACTCTTAGGATGACGCTTAGATCCTCCCTTCACTTGATCGGGAATGGCTCTTCCTCCACCCCAATTGACAGAAAAGGACAGAGAAGTCCTTTCAAGCTTGCTCTTAGGCCACTCCACTTGAATAGCAAATGACTCTTACATCCCTCCCGCGATAGCAAATGGCCCGTACGCACTACACCCTTAGATCTCTCTCTCCACTCGATAAGAAGTGACTCTTAGATGAGTCGAATTGCTCACTTCCAATCACTCCACTTGATAGGAAATGACTCTTGGACTCTTAGATAGATCGAATCGATCACTCCACTTGATGGGAAAGGACTCTTAGGATCTCTCTTTCAATGAATAGACCCTTTGAAGTTCCATCCCTTAGAGATTCAAAAAGCTCAGGGCCTTCTCCTCTCCTTGATAAGAAGTGATATTTGTGACTATCTAATGCCTATACACCACTCTTTCGAGCTCCTGGGACTCCTAAACTCCTTATATGATAAAGGCTCCTTCTATCCTAGCTCCCATGATATAATTATCAATGTGACTACTTCAAAAAGTGTGTGCCTTGTTTGAAATTCATCCTCAACCTAACAAGCTCATGAATGTGACTTGCTAAGGTATAACTTATAAAGATACATAAGCCCATAAAGTTTCTTGGAGGAAAATATGGAAGTCGTCACACTTTTTTAATTTTCCTATAAGGAAATATTACCTTGGAAGAAGATGTGGAAGTAGTTATACTTACAAAGGCTACTTTGAAGGACATGAAAAGAAATCTTATTATGTGTCTTTTTGAGAGTTTTATAAAAGTAAAACACTATTTCCTAGACTTATGCTTGCCAACCAATCCATAAGCATATGAAACATCACAAGCAAACACACTCCTCGAACATGATATGTTGACTTGGTAAGTATCATGGTAAAGCCTATTGGTTTCAATCATAAACTATTCAAATAAATAAAGAGAATGATTTAAGCCTACACCCAAAAAGCTTATTATTATGTTAGTAGAACATTGTTACTCCTTACAAGCACATAGCAAAGTTTGTAATCTTACACATAGTTAGAGCAAAAATGACAAGAAACACACGAAAGATGCATAGAAAGCTGCCAACTTGAAGCGATTTGTTTAAGACATAAAGGCACTCAAACTACACTTAAAAGGCATGGCACCCTTATAGATTTAACTATAATGTCGGCATTCTAAGCTTTATTTCTCCGCATCTTTTGCTAATTGAATGTCTTGTATAATGCCTACATCACTTACTAAGCTCAAATGTCTTGTTTTATGGTAACATAGATCTCTTTTTATGCAGGCAAATCATGTGAAAATCATCCTTCACCATTGGGATCCTAAACTATGATTTTTTGCTAGCTTCATGATCACGCCTAGTATTTTGAGATGCTGAGTGTGCATATCAAGGTGAAGCACAATAATACATCATTCATCCACCCCAAATCCCATGATGAGACAAGAAAAAGAGTGCAAATTCCTTATTTGAAAGCTGTAATACTCGTGAACTTAGCTAAGCATGCACGAGATTCAAATTTGACCGGTTCAACTTTTCATTAGGTACTATTGGATTTTATGAATACATTGTGTTTCTCTTCATGCAAAGTAAAGTAATATCAATACATATAACACTACTTTATAGTCACTCATCTCTATGATACAAGTGTCATTACATACAATGCCATATTTATGATCATTTCTCGAATGCAACCTTCTAAGAATATGTTTGTCATCATCGCTCAATCATGTAAAGCAAAAGTACACTTGACCGTATTGCTAATAGTATATCTATCAAAAATTCTAGATAGAGTGCACCCAACGATATTTTATCCACTTTCATGAAGTTTAGAAATGGGAGGTTTCACATTTGCTTTTACACAGTAACAAAAAAAGTGTTCAAATCCTTTTGCCTAGCTAGAGAAAGTTAAGAAATAGAGAGAGTATGAACACATAAACAATTTTGGCATTTCTAGAGAAAGGGAAATTTGCAACAAACCTTCTAAATGCAACTCAAATTAAGTACATATTGCAATATCTTGTAAGTAATTTTAAGTACTCCATAAAGGTCAATGAAGACTATATTAAACATAGTTCACATGGAACTATTTCCAAGTTCTTTTTATTCATTTTCTCTTTTATGTGGAAGATACACTATTGAGTACTAGCTATGTGTATCAAGTTAACGATGTGTTTGGGGGCTATCACATACCTATCTTTCGCAAGATCTATATCAGAGAAAGAGTGGTGATCCATCAAAACTACAATGCACATACCAATGCATATACTAACATAATTTAGAACTAAATTTTGGCATAAATATCATTGCTCATACTTCCTAAACTAAAACTTATCGTACTTTTCTCATTCGGCACACAACTTGTCTCAAGTATGGATATATACTTGCATGACTGATTCTTCTTTCTTTTTTTCCATTTTCTTTTCCTTTCCTTAACTTGACATGGGGTTTTCATACATGTATGGTTTCATCTTAACATATCATCCTAAATCCAAGCTTTTGCAAATTTTCCATCAATGATTGTGCAGTGAATATTGAGAGCATTGTTGAAGCTCTTGGATCTATTGAAGTATAGGTTGATTATGATAATATAATAGTTGCATATTTGGATGGTTTGGATAAGGAGGATAATCAATTCCAAATCTCCATCAACACAAGAGACACCATCCCTAATTTTGTAAATATAACATCTATGTTAATATTAGAAGAGAAAAACTTGAGTCTTTCTACATCCTTGTCACAAAATAAGAGCAATTTAGAAATGTTATGTACTCTAACACAAGTAGAGGTAGAGGCCACATTGCTTACTATTATGGGAAAAACAAAGGGCAATCTCATGACTCACAAGAGCTGTCACATATAAGTGGTAGACACCAGTCTTCTCAAAGCATGGAAAGCCATAGAGGAGGTGGCAGATAAAACACATGTTATGATAATAGGAAATGTTATAATTGTGATCTGAAAGGACATATTACATATGAATATCCAAAAAATGGAAAAAGTGAAAATAATAGAAATGAAATAAGGTAGTATAATAATTGTACATCTACAAATAATTAGGTTGATAATGAGAAGCTATTTTTTACATATCATATGATGAATGCAATAAATACAAATTATCAGTGGAAGTGAGGAATGATGTATGGTATATGGATTTAGATACTTGTAACCATATGACATCTCATGGAGAATGGTTTAGAAGAAATTAAAAATCTTGAAATACTTAGTTTTGTGAAAACATGTGATAGTACCAGATCTCCTATTGCTCATGTTGAGAGTGTTTCATTATCTATATAGGATCAAAAAGTTAGTATGTGGTTGATGTACTTCGTGTGTCTAATATTACAAAGAATTTGGGAGAATGGTTGAGAATGGTTGAGCAAGGATTGCAAGTCAATTTCAATTAGGATGGTTGTTGTGTAGATGATTTCAAAAATGGATGTAAATTGGTTGCAAAAGTAAGCATGTGGGAAGAATATTTATCTTGGATGTAAATGTATTCGAGCTAAAAGTTTTTATGTTTGCACAAGGTGCAAAATTTGTGGCTGATATTGACATTTAGCATAAATGTATTGGCCATGTAAACGTGCAATAGTTGAAGAATATGCAGTCCTATAAGATTGTGTCAAGCTTGCCTAAGTTCAATATGATTGATGTCTAAAAATTTTCTAAAGCATGCCAAGTTGGAAAATAGATAAGGCATGTATTCCCTCATGATAAATATGTAAATAGTCATTTACTTGATGTTGTATATTAATATATGTGGGGTTCTACAAATATTGCATCAATGTCTTGACCTAAGTATTATGTAACCTTTATTGGTAATTATACCAAGAAAAGTGAGGTTCTCTCTCACTTTCAAGATTTTAAAAATCTAGTTGAGAAACAAGCATGCATGTAGATTAAGTATCTGAGATCAAATAGAGAGGCAGAGTAGCTCTTTAATGAATTGAGTAGTTTTTTGAACAACATGGAATTTGGAGGTAATTCACATGCAACTATACTCCACAATAAAATGGTGTTGCTAAAAGAAAAAATTAGGCTCATTGCAAATACTATGCCAACCTTGATGGGGCTAAAAAGGACATTCCTCATTTTTATTGGCTTGAAGCCATCACTACCGTTGTATGTATGATGAATAGGACTCCCACTAGTGCAATACATGTTATGACATGAGAGGAGAAGTTTACTAGTAAGAAACCAAATATATGAGTGACCAGAGATGTGATATTTAATGAGATGAGCAGTTGATATGCTACTAAGAAACAAATTATCATAGATTATGTAAAATAAAAAGTGGTTGTAGAAAATGTGGTTCCATATCATAGAGATCGAATAGGTGAGAAGAGTCCTCTTTCAGTAGGTCTATTGAGAGACCATGAAGTGGCAGGTTACATGCAAATAGCACTCCTCTTCTAGTAGGTCTAGTGAGAGACCATGGAGTACAGGTTGTATGCAAATAGCACTCCTAGAAGTGTAGGAAAAAAATCACAAAAAGAAAAAGAAAAAGTGGTTGAGCCACTTGGTATGTGAGATGTTTCTATAGGCTATTCACATGTAGATGGTGAGTCTGATGGCTCAAATTAGTCTATAATGGATGAGAAGTTTGGTATTCTAATTGTTTGTATACCTGGTGTAAAGGGATTTAAAGTACTTCATAAGTACATAAGTCAATGAGTGTAAGATATCATGTGAATAGGTCGACATATGCTAGTTATATTGCTCACCATTATGTGTACATGGAAAATGTAATAAAATCAGTTGTTGAGACCAACTGTTTCAAGGAAGTCATGTGTATTGGGAGAAAGCTACGGATGAAGAAATATTTCCATTGGAGTGGGGGGAGGAATTGAAAGCTTGGCTAAATGACTTTTAATTCATGGATGGTCTTTTGCTATTAGAACTTAATAGTATTAGTTTGTTGTAACTCGCCTACACAAGTATCAAGTTTAGTGGCTAGACCAAGCATCTCGAAAAGAGCATGATCCTGTTCTATGGTAAGGATAATATCAATGGCTTGAGATGTAGCTAATTTGGATTTCAAATCGTGAATGGTAGCTCTCTGTGAATCCAAGATAGTATTAGCCTCTGCCATCTATGTATGAATGTCAATGAGGATAACCTTCTCAAAAGCCAAGTCCTCCAAAGACTCACTTAATTATCATGTCAAGGAATCTACCTTATCCTCTAAAAAAATATAAACTCATGTATACATGGATGAGGGGCAATAAGTAATTGTTATCTTTATTGTATCTTGGATAGTGAAAACCATCTCTTGGAGCATCGGTCTAGCTATATCAATGTCTATAAAGAGAAAGGAGTCTGATGATCAAGTTGCTCTTCCCATTGGGGGCTAGGAGAGTTGTACAGGTGGGAAAAGGTGGTGTGAACTGGGGCTTAGGGGGGGGGGGGGATTTATTGAGGGGTTTGGGTAGGGGGAACAAGGTTGGGAGGAGTTTGGAGGGTAGGGGGTTGGAGGTTAGCTTTGGGGGAATGAAAAAGAGGAAACAAAGGGGGTGTTTATAGGTGATGAGGGTAGTGCTGGTACCGAGAGTGTGCATTGAGAATCGAGGCAACATGCAAGGCATTGTAAGATTCAAGTATTGCCGGTATTGATAGCAAGTGCCAAGACTCAAGGTGGTGGGCAAGGTGTTGTTATGCGTAGGCATTGTTAGGTAGAGGTGTTGTTGGTGTTGCCAACTGCAAGCACAAGGATCCAAGGCAGTGAGGGGGGCATTGTCAAGTAGCCAATGGAGACGAGGAGGAGGAGGAGAAGGAAGAGAAGGGAGGGAGGGAGGAAGAAGAGGAAGAGAAAGCAATGGAAGGAGAAGGATGAGAAGAAAAATAACAAGGAGAAAAAGAAGAAAGGGAGGAAGAAGGGATGAGAGAGGGAAGAGATGGAGAGAGGGAAGAGGGAGTGGGAGTGGGAGTGGGAGGGTAACACGTGGAGGGGGAGAGGAGAGAAAGAACAAGATAGAGAGGGGTGAGGATCTTAAGGAGAGAGAGAGAGAGAGAGAGCAAGGTGAGAGAAAGAAGAAAGAGAAGAAAGAGAAGAAAGAAGAAGTGAGAGGAGAGAGAAAAGAGAAGAGAGAGAGAGAGAGAGAGGGTAGTTAAGGAGGAAACCAATTTTGATAAAAAAATGGAAGATTTGTAGCTTAGAACATAGTGCAATAAAAAGGAAACATATCCTATTTGAAGGGACAAATAGGATCGTTAACTCAAATGCTATGTATGGAGTAGATATCAAGTACTCACATCATGGAGTGCAAAGAAAATCTCAGATAAAACATATGAAACATGTTAAAAATTAACACCCTGAAATCCATTGCTTGGAATAGAATATGATAAAAGGGAAATTTTCTCATTCAAGGGAGAACAAGATTAGGATAGGAAAGCCCATTTTTGGATAAAATGCGGATGTTTGCATGGGACAAAAGAAAGTCAACAAAAATTAAATACACAAAGCTAGGGAGCTTATTTTATTGTGGAGTCAAAAGGAAAAATTCCAAATCTGAAAAGACAAATAAGAGATGGAATCCAAGCTTTGGTCTCAGGGAACAAGGAGGCATTCACATGGAATGTAAATAAAATACACTACATTAAATCAAAGATACATAAAAGCACCATTCAAGATGCAAGAAAAGACAAGATCAGCCAAAAATACACCTTGGGGAAGTTAAACTCACATGAAATATTGATATGCAACAAGGATCATTCACACAAATTAATGCATAATGAATCATGTGGAAGGATATGTCCCCACAGTTAAAACCAAAAATAATCAAAGATGTACTTACATGCCGTGCAATTGTATATGTAGAACTATCCTACCGACCTAACTATCCCCACACTTAAGACTACTACCATGCAAGGATACATAAATGAAGGGGAATGGGTTTAGGAAAACTTGGCTTGGTAATTGCCAATGGTAACCATTGTAGTTCGATGAAGCATTTAGCTTCACATGGAAATGTACATGGATTGTGCAAGGGACCATGCAAGATTGACCAATGGTGAATAATAACCATGCTAGGGATTGTTAATAGAAAAAATTTCATACCATCCTATCACACACTTAACCATCCCATTGTAGGATGGAAGTGAAATGTAGGTGTGTGACTATGTGTGCGGGATGAGACACCCCCAATCTGACTATTCAAATTTAACTATCACAACCTGGGGAACAAATACTTCATGTTGAAGGCTTGCATTTCCATTGTCAATGTCAAATCTCTCAGTCTCACCGATCACTATAGCACTCACCTTGCCCACTAACCACACCAAGTTTGAAATGTAAGCAAGGACCAAATCTTACTCTTAACAAATAATTTTAGAGATTCTAGGAGACAAAAGATGTCAATGTGTATAGTTGATGGTCCAACAATGTAACCCAACTCACCTAGCATTGGTGGAAAGACGAAAGGACATGGAGCCTTGTAATGTAGTGCACAAAATAGAAATATCATGTAGCATCATCCTTGAAGAGGCTTGTCCCATGTGTGCATAAGAAAATGAGAATATATATAACCTTAATTGTTGTAACATCTTACAAACCTCACCGCTCAATTGATTGCAAACAGGCATGGTCACGCCCAAACCCCAACTATGTCATGCTCTACTGAGAAGATATTGGCGGAGGGAAATCCAATTCCTTACATCTAGTAATTGATCCTTATAGTCACTTGTGTAAAATTTTGTATGCTTCGTGTGCAATTGATGGTGCAACATGTACCGATATACAATGTGAGAAATAGAGGGCTAGGGAACCTTATAGCAATGTGCACATAACAAATTCAACTTTGAGCACTAAGAGGCCCATCATGTTCATGCAATACTCATATTCACACATCTCATCTTATTTGATTAAAGGGATTAAAATAGACACTCATCCAAGAATTAATATATGCTCGATTAATAAATATAAAGGGCAAACCCTTTTCACATCCGCATCTGGTTAGGATAAAAGCTCACATCATTCAATTGTTTGCAAATAAATATATTCTTGGTAATAATTTCAATAGTTCATTATTGCCGATGACAAGGCATAACTAGGAAGATAGCTAATATAAGAGAAACTTATGCCATTGTTGGAATTTTTATTGTTGTAGGGATCTGACATAAAACAATGTTTAAATGATCAGTGTCTCCAAGAAGATACAATAGAATCCATGATAGATAGTGGAAAGAAGAATACAATGTGGTAAGAAAAATGACTTAAGAACTCCATCAAGTACTCTTGATAGGGGATTGTCATACCCAAGTAGGTGGAAAGTACACATGGAATATTAGGTATGGAATTAAAGGGTCTAGATGGAGGAGGGGTGTCACCACCTTTTCCTTAGCTAGTTTCCCACCCAAGGGTGTCACCATCTTTTCCTTAGCTAGCCTTCCACCCAAGAGTGATGCCACCTTTTCCTTAGAGTATGGCCTATTATGAGAGAGAATTTCTTTCTTTTCTCCTAAAACAATTTTTTTTGTTGCTTTTCTTAAATCCCTATTCTCAAGGGTGTTTCAACCTTTTCTCAAAGAAGAGGTAATTATGGCATGGATTAAAGTCCTTTTCTTTCATAACCAATTTTTTATTTGTGTTTTTCAAAAGAAAGATATTAATATTATTTATTATAGCCAACCATGCCAAGTCTGCAAGATTGAAGGAGAGGGTAGTGGATTAGTGTTGTTTTTTGGAGATTGAAGGAATATAAGAATTCTACCACTTTGTCCACATAATGAAAAGAATGGCTATCATCATCATCGTTTTGTGAAATGAAGGGAGCCTCACCTAGCTTAAATCTAACCAATGAAATGGAAATGAAATAATCTAAGTGCTAGAAAATGGTAGAAAGCCATAGCCTTAATTGTGTTAAACTAGGAAAATGAACAAGAAATGAGAAATTATCACTACAAGATACATGCCTCATACCGACGTTCAAAGCGACAAAAATGTTCATAATAAAATTTACCCCCGTTGTCGCAAAAAACATCTGTATAAGCGATGCCATAGAACTGTCGCTATCATTGTTGCTATATGCGTCGCTATTTGCATTGTGACGAATATAGCGACGATTTGCGACGCTAATAGCAATGCGTGCATTAAATTTGTGACACTAATAGCGACTGCTACAAGAGAGAAAAAAAATTTGTGACTGCCCATCAAAATGAATGCAAAGTGTGCTTGAATCCATAAGATTGATACAAAAAATAAATACAATATCGCATAATGAAAGTGACGGTACAATCATGGCAAGATACAAAGGATGATAATAACATAGTGCATAGAAAATGCCTACATAAGTCACATGATCAAAAAAGAAGAGGACATGCACTCCACAGATCCAAGGGCGAGCTATAGATCCTTGCCATTCGAAAGCTCATCCCGCCGCAAAGGAGCATCGAACGGACTCTGCAAAAAAAGAAACAACTACACATCAGTCCACCATACAATAATGCATTTTACTTAAAATGAGTAACTATGGACAAGAAAGATAAGTGACTTACTAGGTCATTGCGTCCATACAATCAGTCGATCAATACAGTGAGACTGTGTCTCTCTACATATTGAGTCTCTAGGCCGGTGGGATCATGGTTTGTAATGGAGTGTTGCAAAGAAAATAAAATACAACTGTTAGAAACACAATTGTCAGTACAAGGGATATTGCAAAAAAATAAGCAAGCAGAACAAAAGAAAAACTTACAAAGTCCTCCAGATAAGTCCTAATGCCGCCACTCCCAAGATGATGGACCACTCCTACCTCCAATTGTGTCCTCGCCACCTCGCGTTGTTGTCTCCAATGTCCTGGAGAATCTATAGCCTCCTCCCTAAGTCGACGCTAGTCATCTGCGTCTAGTTACTCGAGCTTTAAGGATCCACTCTTAAGTGCCTTGCGTGCATCTGATCATCTCTGTGGTATGTACGCATGCATGCTCTCCATCATCCATCCTATGGAGAACCTATTAGCTGCAGTAGGTACCAAAAACTCCTCATGCAAGGATGCTACTATGTAGTTCTTGCTCCCCTCCGGTATGTTCTTCCAATGATCGAAGACATTGTGCCAAAAAACTTGTTGGCACAACTCTCTCATATGAGCCATCACCCTCCTCCCCTCATCATTCATGATGATGGCTCCTGTCGTATCATCTACAAGGTATCCATACCCCTCTAAGGTATGCCTAAGATGTGTCCTCTCCCACCCGCGACCATGCTCCTGGGCATATCTAGGAGACCCCTATACATCTGGTGTATCTACAGTGGTAGTATCTCTCGGAGTAGCACCCATAGGGGTGCCACCTACAGACGGTTGAGCAAAATTTGAAGTAACTGGAGTAGACATCCCCACAAGTGTGACAAATCCCATAGGTGATGCAACTCCAGGAGAACGACGAGATGGAGACATTACGTCGGTACCTCCAAAACAACCACCTGAGCCACACTCTCTCGAACCTGTACGAGAGTGAGGAGTAGCACCTGTATCCCAAGCTGATCGTAAGATCACTACATCCACGTCTCCGCATCATCCCCTAAAACCACTCCCTCTGCCTAATCCAAGTCTAGAGCATCGACCTCGTCTATTGGAAATTGAAGCATCAGAGCGCACCAAAGTAGATCTAATAGAACGGCCTAATGGTGTCTTAGAAACAGCTCCTAGTCTGCCATATCTCTGAATTGAGCCATCTGATCTAGAGACATACATGTGAAGATCTCCTATAGCTCCTTGTAGCTCCTCGTCGCTCATCCCTCAACTCATCGTGCGAATCCAAATATCCACAAAGGTCACCTGCACAGACAAAAATTGATGTTAGCATAATCAATATAAATCAAGCAAAGCACGATAATATAAATCTTTAAAAAATGATCTTACTTTAAACGCATATCTTATGTACCCTTATAAGCAATTCATCAATGAATTGAGTAGGTGGATGGTCTAAGCATAAAGTACCCTATGGTCCCATGTCAATCTCTTGACACAACTCTGCATACACTGGAAGGTCGATAGATAGGTCCCCACAAAAGGATGAGTCAACCTCGTTCTGTAAAAATCCCGTCATAATTACCCCCTTAATAAAATGATTTTTTTAAAAAGAGGATAAATCTCCCCACTCATGCCGCCAACTGGCGGATGATGGGAGGAGGGGTGGGAGGCTATCCTGATAAGGGAGGGGGGCCACCACGTGCCGTAGAAAGGCCAGGGGGGCTATCGTGATGTTCGTGCGAGGGGGGCGCTGCCACGGCTCACAAGAGGAGGCAGGAGGGTGCCACAACCATGGGGAGGTGGCAGGGGGGCTGCCATTACTAATTTCCCACCCCCTCCCCCCCAAATACCTATATAAACCCCCATCGTCAAGGCGATGAGGGGGCTGGGAAGGCCGCAACCTACTGTTGATCGAGTGAGAAGAAGGAGAGAAGAGAGATAGAGTAGAGAAGAAGAGAAGGAGGAGGAGAAGAAGAGAAGAAGAAGAAGAGAGGGGAAGAGAGAGGAGAAGAAGAAGAGAATAATAAGAAGAAGAGGGAGAGAGAGTGTAGAAAAGAAGACAAGGAGGAGAAGAAGAAGGGAAGAAGAAGAAGAGAGAGGGAGAGGGAGAGAGAGGAGAATAAGAAGAGAAGAAGAAGATAAGAAGGAGAGTAAGAGAAGAGAGAGAACAAGAGAGAGACATAAAAGAGAGGAAAGGGAGGGTAAGAGAAGAGAGAGAGGAGAAGAAGAAGAAGAGAAGAAGAAGGAAGGAGAGTAAGAGAAGAGAGAGACAGAAAAGAGAGGAAAGGGAGGGTAAGAGAAGAGAGAGAGAGAGAAGGAAATTGTCTTTCTTCCCTCGTTGAAGAACTCAAAGCTTGTTGTCTCTCTTTCCTTCCCCCCCCTCTTGGAGAAGATCCTCACATACTAGTCCCTTCCACGAGGAGCAGTCTCTCCCACAATCTGGGTGTGTAGCCATGAAGCAAAATCCAAATCATACGATGCCTCCCAAATGAAGTAAGGTCCAACCAAACATGAATCCCGCCTCAACCGATGGAGCCATGGGGCAAGGAACCACATCACTTGGTAATCATGTGCGTTCCATTCACCCTACCCTGATGGGGAGTCTTAAGGACATAGGCTGGCTTCATTGGGAAGAGAAAACTATTCGGCCAAAGTCTATCATAACTAACCACCATTTAGTTTACATCATTTTATCATATTGGAAATCGTGTATTCATGCACACAAAAATAAGAAGCCATGACCTTATTGATTATGCTCGTAATGCTTCAGATTATGCACTAACATTAGCATGCTTAAAAAATGGGTTGTTGAAACGCTTATGCATATTCGTCAATTAAGTAGAAATCGTACTTTTTTCTTTGCATCACAAAACTTGTGAAATTGGAAAGGTAGAAGTGACGGTTTGAATCAAGTACATGAAATTCCTGAATTGCTACTATGACATTTAAGTATATCTAGGCCATTGCAAGACTAAAATAGGTATTAGACTCCTATAAACTTTCAAAGGGGAGTATTCGCTTTTGCCTTAGGACTAGTAGCTTCACGTCCTCCACCCCAAGAATACACACACACACACAAGTCTCTGTTTGTGTTTTGCATAAGCACGTCAAAATGAATTCCCAAAAGCAAAGGCTCACTTTGCAGCATTGTATTGTCTAGGAAAGACATGCCTCCAAATTGTGTGGCATTATAATCAGTTTAGTTGCGCTGCTAGGGATTCATCTTGAAGATAACTATCAACCGCACTTACGAAATACAAAAATATGTTCAAGAGCCGTTCAAAAAAAATGAACCCTATACACGCAAGGATAGGGCTCAACTCAACTTAGTTAGGGTTTCGAAGAAACTAAGCCAACCTATGGTTACTTCATAGGGGAACAGAATGAAGGAAATTCCCTACCCTTCGGAGGATATGGAAAATTACCGTTAAGGCAAGAAGGACAAACTCTTGGGTCAAGAGAGACACCCCACCTTAGCAGATGTCTCGAGCACTCACCTGTACCTTTGTTTGTGCTTGTAAATTAAGGAACACTGTTCTAAAAAAAAAACACAAAAAAAGAGATTGTGTAACCCCAAACTCATAAATGAATATAGTAAATCAGGTTGAACTTTTGGAGGGTGCGCCAAACCACCCCCAGCTAGCCACCAACCCTAGCCAAGCGGGTTCTAATTAGCCGTGACGGGAACATGGTCTGAACCCGCCATGATAGGTCTCTCTACGGATTGGTTTGAACGTAGGAGAACGCTTGGATGCCAAGGGGGCTCTGGCTATAAATTCCCTGCCTCTGGGCCCTACTCAAACGATCAGCATGACTCGGAATAGATTTTCAAGAGCCCTTGTTACTAGTGCAAGGTGGAAACTTGGTGAAAATAAAGTGCATCCTTACGGATTGCGAATATTGCCCCTTTTGAACAAGACTTGTAACTCTGATAATTTGCTAATATTAAGTACTTCTAAGAAAACTATTCGAATTTGTTTTCGTGTCAATGCCATAAGATTATGTGAACGAGCCCTATCCTCTAAAAAGGTTAATTAGGGAAGTTGTTTTTACATGTCACACCTAAAAGTGATATGACTAATTAGACAACTAAAGTACGCCAAGTGAGGGAAGCGGGAGGGTGGAACCCCCAACAGGTCTGTCCTACGGTAGGGTGGTCCCACAGAGCTGGGAGGCTTCTCACAAGGTTTTACTGACGACCGACACTTAGAAATCATTAGGTTAGAACCCTGACTCATGCCATTTTAGGGGACCGGAATGGAACTATGCCCTGTGGGCAGAGAGGTGGAGTGCCGCATCCCTCTCGTTTCCCATTCTCTTTGAACCAAGTGCGGCATGGGCCTACTTTGACTTGGTTATCTTTGCGCAAAGTAGGATGTCCAAAACCAATGCTAGAGAGCTTTTAGGAGACCTTGACCACTAGGGACTCAAGTTCAGGTCAATCCTAGTGGGTTTGGCTGTAAACATTCCGTTGCGAGGCGAACACGAGAAACCCTAGGCAACAAACCCCATGACATTCCATGAGAGTGTCGGGCGGCATCACTTAGACTTGTCTCTTTACGGATCGCTAAAAACGTGCTTGCACAGCTAATAGGCGGGCACGTTACACATTCTCAAAGAATTCTTAGACTCCTGTATTTCCATCATTGTTACCCGATTTTAGCTCCTCTACATGCTCCAAGCTTTCGGCGGCCTCCACCCCTTGCAATATCAACCCCTCTATTTGCATATTGTTCTCTTCTACACTGGGAACATTGCTTTGGTCATAT
Source organism: Lygodium microphyllum (assembly GCF_053477565.2). Taxonomy (NCBI): domain Eukaryota; kingdom Viridiplantae; phylum Streptophyta; class Polypodiopsida; order Schizaeales; family Lygodiaceae; genus Lygodium; species Lygodium microphyllum. The sequence continues at coordinate 45,845,603 of NC_141135.1, read as the reverse complement.
ACTCTCGCACTTCAGGGAGCTAAAGGTACAACATCCCACCATTGAGGTTGTCAGGGTTTTGGATAGAAAATTACATGTTCAAAATCATGTACAAGAGAGATTTAACTTTTGTGACATGTACCATGTCATAATAAAATTTAAAAAAAACATGAGTTCATGCACCTGTTCACAATGGGCCGGCAATACAAATGTGTCACATAAATCCCTCCATCTTTTTTCGGAATCTATTTCGAGAAATATAGATGGACCTTATCGAACTGTTGTCCCAACTCCTTCAAGTACCACTTTGAACCACTGCACATCAAATAGGATCATGGAGAAGCTACAATAATCCACCATGATAATACTTTGCAAGTTTCCAAAATACTCCATCTCATCTATAACAGTGTTTGAATCCGTTGCTCGTCATCGGCTCTCTTGCTTGAACTTTGCCATGATACCACAATCTATTGTAGAGCGCATTTTGTTGATACGCTCCACGTGAAAGTGCCGTCCACGCGACCATGCCAAAACCTAAGGAGCGTGAGGTAGCTGCAAGCAAAAGCATAAGATAGCTACAAGTGACCATCAGCACTTAACTGCGGCCAAAGCGCAAGGACAAAACCCAAGGAGCACGAGATAGCTGCAAGCGACCATCAGCACTCGACTGCGGCCAAATTGCCTCCATCTTGTCTACCTCCTTCAAATTCATTCGTGCCCCTACAATGTCTCTCTTTTCTGTGATGTGGTCCCATAGTAAGCTGCCCACATTCTTGACAATATGCATGGGATCCAACAAGTGGTCGATCTGTAAGTGGGTTCAATACGGCAACTCGTAGAAAACTAAGAACCGTCACATTTCATTTGGATGTGACTCTATGTGGACCATTTTTAGCTCGTATCAGCATTGGACATTCATTCGTGCCGGAGATCGTCCAAGAAAACCTTCCCTCAGTTCATGACCCTCCGGCAAGAAAATGGCATGTCCTTAATATACCATCTTCTTCATGGTTCGTGACCTTCAGGAGTCTAACTGTGGCCCACACAATGGACATGCATGATAACCTAAGGTAACCAAACATGTCCCAACACCTCTATCCAGTGAATAAAAACTTGAATGAGCTATGATAGATATTACCAATGAGAACGGAAGCCTACTTACCTGAGCACTCCCCGAATCCTGAAAAGTCATGCATGGTCCACATGAGAATGGCTCAAATATTGGTGGACCGTTGACCATCACGCTCGCTCATATCTTCCACGGCGACCCCCTCCTCCCACAAAATCTTAAGCTCATTGACTAATGGATGAAGATACACGTCCATATTCTTGACTTTGTAGCGGTCGGGAACGAGCAAGCTAAGGATGAGGTGTCCTTTCTTTGTAGAAAGCCATGGAGGGATGTTGTAGTTAACAAGGACTACATGCCACACACTGCAAGAAGTTGAGCGTAGACCGAATGGGTTCACGCCATCCATAGCAAGACCGAGCCGAAGATTCCTTGGCTCTCGAGCAAAGCCTGAAAAGGTAGAGTCAATGTGGCTCCATGCACGTGAATCCAGTGATATTCGTTGGACTCCATCTGTGGATCTATTCTACGCATGCCACGTTGTCAAGCTCGCCATGCCAGACGTACGAAACATGTGATGTATACGGGGGATAAGTGAAAAGTGTCTAAGAAATTTTTGAGGGATGGTTTGCCCTTGCAAGTCCTGTCAATAGATGTGAGCATCACAGTTTAGACATGTCTTCATGGTCTCGTATTCTCCTCAAAACAGTACGCAATCGTTGATACATGCATGGATGATGTTGTATTCCATGCCAAGCTTTCGTAAAACATGTTGCGCATTATCAAGAGACTCAGGCATGGTATTTGCAAGTGGTAATATATGATAATTTAGTAACCTGGAAAAAAATCATAAAATACCTTTAAAAAGCACAATTGTTTTTTATGATGATACTGAAAAGAAATCAACAAAGCGTACGTAGAAGGTACCTGAACAACTCGGTCACACTCGCATCGCTCAACCCGTATTTTACTTGCATACTTAGGAGTGCAAGTAGTGTCTTCAAGTGAGATACTCAGCACCCATCATATAATGGTATGGATGCTTCCTCTCTAAGCGGATCAGATGTCTCGACATCCATGGGCATCAATGCATTGATCATTGCCTCCATCTCATGCTCCAAGATTATAGGAAATTCTGGAAGGCTGCTTGTCTCTTCTAGTATTGACAGTATAGATTGGGTAGTACCTTCCAAGTGGTGGATTGGCTCAGGCACTCCATCCATCGCACGCCTGCGAACTCTTCTAACTGGTCGCAAAGGGTGCACTCCTCCTCGAGATGAGACGTCACCTCCCTGTAATAAATTTTGCGGCCACATCCAATGTTTTTGTATATGATATTCGATTAGTTTGTGAATACAATGCATGATTGATGATACATTTTTCTTACCGTTTTCTCAAAATCTGAGATCGCATGATCAATGATCTCTGATTGAAACTCACAAAAGCATCCTACGTGTTCCATAGACAATCGACGTTTTCATCTAATTGCCAACTTAAATTACGAGCAAGGACATGGAACACGCTGATTAAGATAGGCCTCACGATCTTGAACATCACGGCCTTTATTGTTTTCCATTTGGTCTACGTTATGACAAATATTTTGTTTTTGTTATCATTCTTTTTCTCTTTCTTAAATTGTTTGAGAAGAGATTTCTTCTCTTGTAGCTCAACAAAATTAACGTATGTAAAGTCTTCACCCTATGGATGGGCCTATAGTATGTAAAGTCTAATATGCTATGCATGGGGACGAGGGAGTAGCTACCCTATGTCTGAGTGTTTCCCGTCCCATGGTATTGCACCAAACCTCGCCACCTTTTTTCTTTTGTGTGCGACTCGATATATAGAGCGTAGAAGGAGGTAGTGCAAAGCATGTCAATAGAACCATCTGTTCACCTCCAAGTCCAATCTCTCTTTCGCTTTACCGGGCTTGGATACACAAGCCTTCCACGCCTTTCCAAAGTGTCAAACACACCTAACGTACACCCTTAACTATATATATATATACTACTAGAACTACTACCACCACCTCTCTCTCTCTCTCTCTCTCTCTCTACTACTACTACTACTACTACTACTACTACTACTACTACTACTACTACTACTACTACTACTACTACTACTACTACTACTACTACTACTACTACTACTACTACTACTACTACTACTACTACTACTACTACTACTACTACTACTACTACTACTACTACTACTACTACTACTACTACTACTACTACTACTACTACTACTACTACTACTACTACTACTACTACTACTACTACTACTACTACTACTACTACTACTACTACTACTACTACTACTACTACTACTACTACTTGCCTTCCCGAAGCATCAAACACACCCAAGGTGCATCTAAAACAAAACCTCTCTCTCTCTCTCTCTCCCTCTCTCTCTCTCTCTCTCTCTCTCTCTCTCTCTCTCTCTCTCTCTCTCTCTCTCTCTACTACTACTACTACTACTACTTGCCTTCTCGAACACACCAAAGGTGCACCTTTAACAAAACCTCTCTCTCTCTCTCTCTCTCTCTCTCTCTCTACTATGTCTACTACTACTACTATTACTACTACTGCAACAACAACAAAAAATAAGAAAAGAAGAAATTAAAGTACTACTACTACCACTACTACAACAACAACAACAACAATTTTTTTTTTAAAAGAAGAAATTAAAGAACTACTACTACCACTACTACTACTAAAAACAAGAAAAGAAGAAATTAAAGAACTACTACTATTACTACTACTACTACTACTACTACTACTACTACTACTACTACTACTACCACCACCACCACCACCACCACCACCACCACCACCACCACCACCACCACCACCACCACCACCACCACCACCACCACCACAAACAAGAAAATAATTAAAAAAAGAACTACTACTACAAACAAGAAAAGAAAAAATTAAAAAACAATATATCACCCTCTCTTTATTTTTTATCCATTCATTCTCCTCTCTCCCTCCCTTTCTCTCTCTTTCTCTCTTTCTTTACTATGTTTCACATTTATTCCCTATCTCTCTCATTCCTTCTTTCTTTTACTTTCTTCCTCTCCCTCTCTCATTTTCTCTCTTTCGCTCTCACTACACATCATATTTAATAAAAACAAGCAAAAGAAAAGGAGAAAAAATAAAAACAAACCAAGAGGGAGCAATGCACTCATTGCAAAGGCCCAAGCATAGATTCAACAGCTCCTCTTTGCAACGGCAGCTCCTCTTCGCCCTTCGTGCACTTCCTCCTCTTCTTCGCAAATGGCAGCAGCAACAGTCGGTGAGAAGCTCTCCTTCTCCCTCTTTCTCTCCCTCTCCCTCTCAAATGCACGATGCAATTCGCTCCCTCTTTCGCTCTTTTGCACAAAATGCCATGCTCGGGTTTTGACTTGCTTTTTTTTGTCCAAGTACCGTCGTTGTTTGTATTGCTATTTTCGACGCAAATAGCGACGCCGCTAATTTGCGTCGAAAATGGCCATCACTATTCTCCTATATCCTTGTAGTGTATAACTAACTCACCAAGTTTGATTAATCATAATGGAAAAAAAATGTGTTTACAATAGCACTATTGCCCCTATTTATAGTTCTCTTGGAAGACTAACTAGTGCCATTTATTTTGAGGTTATTTTCAATGCTTTTTTAAAAAGGGGATCCCAACATAATGATCATCAATAATAGAAAAACTATCACCAAGCATATATGTTGTACCACCACTTAGATCAAATATATATAAAAACTAATCACCATAATCATACGGATCACAACAAAGTACAACACCATCATCATCTTCATATGTTTCCACATCATATGCATCTAGGTCATATGCATCCATATCATTTATTGCATCATCATCATTATCCTCCTCAACTTCTTGATTTTCCTCTTCCTCCTCCTCCTCCTCATCTTCTACTACTTCTTCTTCATCTTTATGTTCTTCTACATTACCTACATCATCAAGCAAAGTAGCCACTATTGCATGCTAGCCATACTCAATTGAATGTTGATTAAAACAAAATGAGTCATCATACACATGACCACTAGCATGTTGTACATTAGACTCATGCTAGTAAGTAGATATATCCTCATAAACATGATCATTAACACAAGGCTCATAGTAGTTATGCTACTATCTTGATATACAAGAGTATTGCCCGCAATCTTGACAATGGTTATAGTATGCATTTCACCCAAATCCATAACCATCATGAGCATAATCACCATGTTACTGCCCAAAATCAAATGATGTATGTCCATAACCATTAGCATAATACCGATTCCCATAATGATGACATCCATGTGCATTTGAGCATTGATCATGATTACAATTAGGTGCATAACATACATCTTTCCAAAAACCATGATCATCATATGTATACTCATCATGATGATGACCTTAATGTGAAGGTACACAAGAAAATCCATCATATGAGTGCTCATATGATGTACCACAAGATGGTTGTTGCTGCTCATAATAGTGTTGTTGAGAGTCACAGGAAAAGAACTCATGAGAAGTTGAATGAAGGTCTCAAATTTAAATGGACTAGTTAGCAAATATAGTAACCAAATCAATCAATTTATCAAGATTTGATTCTATGCTACGGTAATAAGTAGCCAAAGCATTCATCTTGTCAAGCTTTGAATCTAGCATGTGGCCAAAATGATCAACCACTTCTCTTAGTTGCCTTATGTCCTTGGTAATCACACTATCCCCCATTTTCCTCAGCATTCAAATTCACTACAAGGAAACAAAGGAATAGCAACGACGCTAATAGCGACACCTCACAGAGAAAAAAAAGCGGGCCGAAACCCGAGCGCGTTTCGTTTCGTGCATTCGTGAAACTTTTCGAGAGGGAGAATGAGAGAGAGAGAGAGAGAGAGCGACCGTTTTGCATAGAGGGTGAGAGAGGGAGAGGAAGAAGGCTTGTCACCACCGCCACCACCATTTGCGAAGGAGAGGAGGAGCTGCCAAACCCTCTTGCAAATCTTTACGGTGAGTCCATTCTCTCTCTCTTTTACTTGTTTAGGGTTTAATTTGTGTATACTGAGAGAGGGAGAGGAAATGAGAGAGAAAGAGAGGGAGAGGAAGAGGAAGAGGGAGGGGGAGAAAGAGAAAGAGAGGGGGAGGGGGAGAGAAAGAGAAAGAGAGGGAGGGGGAGGGGGAGGAAATGAGAGAGAGAGAGGGAGGGAGAGAAAGAGAGAGGGAGGGAGAGAGAGAGAGAGAGGGAGGGGGAGGAAATGAGAGAGGGAGAGGGAGGGAGAGTGCATTCTCTCTCTCTTTTACTTTTTTTTATATAATTTGTGTATATTGAGAGAGGGAGAGGAAATGAGAGAGAAAGAGAGGGAGAGGGAGAGGGAGGGGGAGGGGGAGGGGGAGAGAGAGAAAGAGAGGGAGAGGGGGAGGGGGAGGAAATGGGAAAGGAAGAGGGAGGGAGGGAGAGGGAGGAAATGAGAGAGGGAGAGGGAGGGAGAGGGAGACCTTAACCATAATATGGAAATGAGAGAGGGAGAGGGAGAGGGAGAGGGGGGGAGACGAAAACATAATAGGGAAATGAGAGAGGGAGAGGGAGGGAGAAGAAATGAGAGAAGGAGAGGAAGAGAGCAAAAGGAAATGAGAGAGGGAGAGGAGAGGGAAAAAAATGAGAGAATAAGAAGAGAGAGAAAAAGAGAGAAGATGTGAAACATAATAGGAAAAGAGAGAAAGAGAGGGTGTGGGTGAGGGTGAGGGCGAGGGAGGGAGAGAAAATAAGAGAATGAGAGGAAGAGAGAAAAGGAAATGAGAGAGGGAGAGGAGAGAGAAAAAGAGAGAAAAATCATTAAACCTAATAGGGAAAGAGAGAAAGAGAGGGTCAGGGTGAGGGAGGGAGAGGAAATGAGAGAGAGAAAAGGAAATGAGAGAGGGAGAGGAGAGAGGAGAGAGAAAAAGAGAAAAAAATCATTAAACCTAATAGAGAAAGAGAGGGTGAGGGTGAGAGAGGGAGAGAAAGAGAGAAAGGGAGATGAGAGATGGAGAGGAGAGAGAAAAAGAAATGAGAGAGAGGAGAGAAAAATAAATGAGAGAGAGAAGAGAGAGAAAAAGAGAGAAAAATCATTAAACGTAATAGGAAAAGAGAGAAAGAGAGGGTCAGGGTGAGGGAGGGAGAGGAAATGAGAGAGAGAGAGAGAGAGAGAGAGAAAGAGAGAGAAAAGTAAATAGAACCTTACAATAAGCTCATCCTAGGCTCATAGGGGTTAGGCCAATCCTCAACAAACCTAAGGGATATATGGCTAGAGAGCCCTAGCATACTTGTGCCTCCTAGCATAATGTTCTTCTTTCAAAGAGACCTGTCATATATGGGGCTTGTCCTAGGCTCCACCACGCAAATATTCAACGAAGGCAATCAGCCTATCAATATGAAAAACATTCATTTTTCATAATGTAATCCCAAAAATAACTTTGGATATTCCATAAAAATCAATCTCTTCTTAAAAAGACAAATACAGAAAACTAAAACAGCATCATTCATATATATGCTTCGCAAAACTAAAACAACATCACCACAATATCTCTTAGGAAACTCATCTTCAACTATCAATTTTAATTAATAAATATAATATAAAATCACTTGCAAGGAATGACACTCTTTTATCATTAACCCTCTTTCTTCCTTAGAATAGTCTTAGGAACAAATTTATGCTCTAACAAGTATATATTTGAGCATAATAACTATTTTAACGTTTATTCCATGAGTAGTAGTAGTACATATGCAGTCATCAAGCTAGAGATCATGTTTTGGTATCTATGGAGATCCCAATCTCATGTCCTCATAGAGATTGTAGTGTGTAATAGTGTGGAGAGAAGATAGGTGAGTTGTAAATGGTAAAGGAGAATTCTATTGATGATGAAGAGAAGATGAGGTGAATCGCCAATCCTATTCTTAGTGAGTGCAACCTACCCATAGTCATGGTCATGGTCGTGGTCGTGGTCGTCGTAGTCATAGTCGTAGTCGTAGTCATGGTCGTAGTCGTGGTCTTAGTCGTAGTCGTATTCGTAGTCATGGTCGTGATGGTCGTGGTCGTGGTCGTGGTCGTGGTCGTGGTCGTGGTCATGGCCGTGGTCGTGGTCATGATCGTGGTCATAGTTATGGTCATGGTCGTAGTCGTGGTCGTGGTCTTCGTAGTCGTGGCAGTCGTGGTCATGGTCGTGGTAGTGATCGTGGTCATGGTCATGGTCGTCGTCGTCATAGTCGTGGTCATGATCGTGGTCGTGGGTCATGGGTCGTGGTTGTGGTCGTCGTAGTCATAGTCGTGGTCATGGTCATGGCCGTGGTCCGCAGTTGTAGTCATAGTCATGGTCGTAGTCATCATCATAGTCATAGTTGTGGTCGTGGTCATGGTTGTGGTCATGGTCGTGGTCGTGGTTGTGGTGGTCGTGGTCGTGGTCGTAATTGTAGCCATGGTCGTGGTCATGGTCGTAGTGGTCGTGGTCGTGGTCGTGGTCGTGGTCGTGGTCGTAGTTATCATCGTGGTCATCGTGGTCATGGTCGTAGTCGTAGTCGTAACGTAGAAAAAGAGAGAGAGATGGAAGGAGAGAATAACAATTTAAAAAAGAAAAAAAAAAGAGAGAGATGGAAGGAGAGGATAACAATTTAAGAAAAAAAAGAATGATAACAAAAACAAATTGTTTGTTGTAACGTAGACAAAATGAAAAACGATGAAGGTCCTGTTGTTTAAGATCAGGAGGCGTATCTTAATCAGCGTGTCCCATGTCCTTGCTCTCAATGCAAGCTAGCAATTAGGCGAAAACGTTGATTGTCTATAGAACACGTATGACGATTTGGCGAGTTTCAATCTAAGATCATTGATTAGACGATTGCGGATTTTCAGCAAACGGTAAGAAAAGTTAATATCAATCATGCATTGTACTTGCAAGCTAATTGAATACCATATACAATAAGATTGGGTCTGGCTGGCAAATTTTCTATCCAGGAAGGTGATGTCTCGTCCCAAGGAGGAGTGCACCCTTTGCGGCCAATTAGAAGAGTTCGTGGGTATGCAATGGATGGAGTGCATGACCCAATCCACCACTTGCAAGGCCAATCTATACCGTCAATGCCAGAGGAGATAGGCAACCTTCCAGACCTACCTACAATCTTGGAGTTTGAGATGGAGGCAATGATCGATGCATTGATTTCCATGGATGTCGAGACTTCTGATCTGCTTAGAGAGAAAGCATCCATACCATTATCTAATGGGTGCCGAGTATCTCGCCTGAAGACATTACTTGCACTCTTAAGTGTGCAAGCAAAATACGGGTGGAGCGATGCGAGTGTGACAGAGTTGTTCAGGTACCTTATACATACGCTTCGTTGATTATTATTTTTGCACTATTATTAAAAACATTTGTGCTTTTTAAAGGTGTTTATGATTTTTTCCAGGTTATTGAAATATCATATATTACCACCTACAAATACCATGCTTGAGTCTCATGATAATGCACGACATGTTTTACAAAAGCTTGGCATGGACTACAACAACATCCATGCATGTATCAATGATTGCATACTGTTTCGAGGAGAATACGAGACTATGGAGACATGTCCAAAGTGTGGTGCTCACAGGTATCGACAAGACTTGCAAGGGCAAACCATCACTCAAAAAGTTCTTAGACACTTTCCGCTTATCCCCCACATAAACCACATGTTTCGTACGTCCGGCATGGCGAGCTTGACAACGTGGCATGCGTAGAATAGGTCCACGGATGGAGTTCAATGAATATCAGCAGATTCACGTGCATGGAGCCACATTGACTCTACCTTCCCACGCTTTGCTCGAGAGCCAAGGAATCTTCAGCTCGGTCTTGCAATGGATGGCATGAACCCATTCGGTCTACGCTCAACTTCTTACAATGTGTGGCCTATAGTCCTTGTCAACTATAATATCCCTCCATGGCTTTCTACGAAGAAAGGACATCTCATCCTTAGCTTACTCATCCTCGGCCGCTACAAAGTCAAAAATGTGGGCGTATATCTTCATCCATTAGTCGATGAACTTAAGATTTTGTGGGAGGAGGGGGTCATCGTGCAAGATATGAGCAAGCGCGATGGTCAACGGCGGTCAGCCAATATTCGAGCCATTCTCATGTGGATGATGCATGAATTTCCGGGATTCAGAGAGTGCTCGGTGAACAGGCCTCCATTCTCATTGGTAATATCTATATTTTATCTCGTTCAAGCTTGTATTCACTGGGTTGTGATGTTGGAACAAGTCTGGTTACCTCAAGTTATCATGCATGTCCATTGTGCTATGCTCCCAAAGGTCACGAACCATGAAGAAGATGGTATATCAAGGACACGCCGCTTTCTTGCCAAAGGATCATGAACTCAGGGAAGGTTTTCTTGGATGACCTCCAACATGTATGAACGCCGCAAGCTGGTACGAGCTGAAAATGGTCCATGCGGAGTCACATCCAAACGGAATGCAGTGGTTCTCAGTTTTCTACGAGTTGCCATATTGGACCCACTTACATGTCAACCACTTGTTGGATCCCATGCATATTTTCAAGAATGTGGGCAGCTTGCTATGGGACCACATCACAGGAAAGAGAGACACTATAGGGACACGAATGGATTTGAAGGAGGTAGGTAAGATGGAGGCGCTTTGGCTGCAGTCGAGTGCTGATAGTCATGTGTAGCTACCTCGAGCTCCTTGGATTTTGTCCACTAAAGAAGAGCGCATTGTGAAGCAAGTAGTCAAGTCTATCCGCACTCCGACGGATATGATGCGTTCTCTCATATCTGCATTTTCTAAAGACGACCAATTATCAGGGCTAAAATCCCATGACAGGCATAAGATATGTCAGGTTTGTACTATGAATGGATTGTAATTGGTGTGTGCATTTTGCTATTTGGAGTGTAGCCATTATTCATAATGCTTTCTCATTTACGGCAGTTTGTACTACCGATTGCGATCGCAGGATGTCTTACTCTAGAAATACGCGGAACCATTTACAGGTTGTCGACTTTGGTGCAATGGATCTCATAGAAGGAGATTAAGACATCCTCTATCAAATCCACGAGGCGGGGAACAGTGGAGATGGTCTGTCTTTTTGAGAAATACCTGCCCACCAGCATGCTCACGATACAAATCCACATTCTTGTGCATCTTGTAGATGAAGTGGAGATTGCTGGACCTGTCCATACGCGATGGATATTCTTCTTGGAGCGCTTCATGAAAACCCTGAAAGGCTTTGTGCGACAATGAGCTCGGCCAAAAGGTAGCATGGCTGAAGGTTGGTTGGTGTCTGAGGCGCTAGTGCATATTTCACAATGGCTACCAACGGTAGATCCAGACAATGAAATGCTATGGTCTCGTTGAAGGACGATGATAGACTGACTAGAGATGTGGTGGTTGGAAATGGGGTAGAAAAAAGAATGGATGCCTCAATGGAGGAGAAGGTGAATCACTTTTGTATGTTGCACCATGCCTCTATGGAGACATGGCTCACCAAGTACCGGATCGCCAGGCAAGATCAAGAGGAAGCACGATCTGAATTCCGACGTAGTACACATCATCAACCGATTTGATATCCCGAGGGCATGGAGGAGATGCCGCGGTTCATGTCAACACGATGGTTGCATGGAGCTTTGACTGCAACGTCTCGCGAAGGGACAAATGTCTCCATGGAGGAGTGGGAATTCTTGAGGGGATGTAGTCCAAAGGTAATGAGGTGTTTAGGATTTGTCGTATCTAAATTTTATATGTGATATCTAATTTGAGTGTTTCAATGTACACTACAAAATATATAGTGCAACGTGGTCGCGCAAACAGCATTTTCACATGGAGCGTATTGACAAAATGTGCTCCACAATGGACTGTGGTATCATGGCAAGGTTCGAGCAAGAGAGCCGGCGACAAGCAACAGATCCAAACACGGTTGTAGATGAGATGGAGTATTTTGGGAACTTTCAAAGTATTGTTACGATGGATTACCATAGCTTCTCCATGATACTATTCGATGTGCAGTGGTTCAAAGTGGTACTTGGAGGAGCTGAAGCAACAATTCGACGAGGTCCATCTGGATTTCTCAAAATAGATTTCAAAAAAAAATGGACAGATTTGCGCGACACCTTTGTGTTGCTAGCCCATTGTGAACAGGTGCATGGACTCATTTGTTTATTAATTGTATTACGACATGGTATATGTCACAATGGTTTAAACTCTCTTGTACGTGTTTGTGAATAGGTAATCTTCTATCCAAACTCGACAACCTCGATGGTGGTATGTTATACCTTCAACTCCCCGAAGTGCGAGAGTATATGATCAAAGCGATGTTCCAAGCATAGATGAAGACAATATGCAAATAGAGGGGTCGATATTGCAAGGGGTGGAGGCCATTGAAAGCTTGGAGCCAGCATCGGCTAACAATGATGGAAATACAGGAGTCCAAGAATTGTTTAAGAACGAGGTGGACTCATCCTTTTGTGGTGACATGTCTATCGACCTTCCAGTGTATGCGGAGTTGTGTCAGGAGATTGACATGGGACCATAGGATACTTCATACTTGGAGCATCCACTTACTCAATTCGTTGACCAATTGCTTATAAGGATACATAAGATATGCATTTTAAGTGAGATCTTTTTTTTAGGATTTATATTACTGTGCTTTGTACGATTTAAATTGATTATTCTAACATCATTTTTTGTCTATGCAGGTGACATTTTCAGGATGAGTCAAGGGATGAGCGATGAGGAGTTACAGGATATCTTCACACGCATGTCTCCAGACCAAATCGCAAGATTCAAAGATATGGCAGACTAGGAGCTGTCTCGGTCTTCGTCAGGGCGCTTTGCTAGATCTACTTTAGCGCGATCGAATGCTTCAGCTTCGAGCAGACGAGCTCGACGCCCCAGACTTGGGCCATAGGGAGGGAGTGCTTCAGGGTCAGGGGGATGCTGCAGAGATATGGAGGCAGTGAGCCTACGGTCGACACGGGATACAGGTGCGACTCCTCGCTCTCGTGGCAGTTCCAGGGAGCGTGGCTCAAGATCAAGTGGATGTTGTGGAGGCACGGACGCAATGTCTCCATCTCGTCGTTCTGCTGGAGTTGCGTCACCTTCAGGATTTGTCACACCTGTGGGGACGTCTACTCCAGTTACTCCAAATTGTCAACAGGTGGCACCCCTATGGATGCCACTCCGAGAGATATTACCCCGGTTGGTACACCGAATGCACAGGGGTCTCCTTGATATGCCCAGGAGCATGGACGTAGATGGGAGAGGACCCATCTTAGGTAGACCCCAGGGGGATATGCATATCTAGTCGATGATAGGTCAGGAGCCATCATCATGAATGATGAGGGGAAGAGGGTGATGGCTCGCATGAGAGAGTTATGCCAACAAGTTTTTCGATGGCACGTCTTAGATCATTGGAAGAACATACCAGAGGGGAGCAAGGACTACATAGTAGCATCCTTGCATGAGGAGTTTCCGGTTCCAGCCTCAATAGATAGATTTTCTATGGGCTGGATGATGGATTGCATGCATGCATATATGTCACACAAATGATCCGACGCATGCAAGGCAATCAAGAGTGGGGCTACAAAGCCCAAGTGGTTAGACGTGGACGACTGGCGCCGATTGAGGGAGGAGGCTACAGATTCTCTAGGACGTTGGAGTCAACAGCGCAAGGCGGCGAGGGCACGACTCGAGGCCGGAGTGGTCCATCATCTTGGGAGTGGCGGCCACAAGACATATTTGGAGGACTTTGTAAGTTTTTCTTTTGTTTCGCTTGTTTATTTTTTTGCAATATCCTTTGTACTAACAATCATGTTTCTAACACTTAGCATTTTGTTTTCTTTGCAGCACTCCATTACAAATTGTGATCCGACCGGCCTTGAGACTCGATATATAGAGAGGCACAGTCTCACTTCATTGATCGACCGATTATATAGATGTGACGGCCCTATAAGTCACTCATCTTTCTTATCCGTAGTTACCATGTTTAATTAGAATGCATTATTGTATGGTGGACTGATGTGTTGATGTTTCTTTTTTTGCAAAGTCCGTTCGATGCTCATGTGCGGCGGGACAAGCTTTCGAAGGGCGAGGATATGTAGCTTGCCCTTGGATCCCTGGAGCTCACACACCTTTTTTTTTTGGTCGCCTGATCTGTGTAGATATTTTTTATGTATTAGTGATATCTAGTCATGATTCTACCAATCACTTATTATGCAATCATGTATTTATTTCATGTATCAGTGTTATGATTTCAGTATACTTTGTTTTTGTTTGCAAGAGCATTGTACACAGTGCAGAAACTATAAGCTGCCCTACCACAAAAAAAAAATCACTATTACCATCGCTATTAGCATCGCAAATTTAATGCTCGTGTCGTTATTGGCATCGTTATTTTTGTCGCAAACCGTCGCTATCAGCGTTGGTATACCGACGCCAATACCGATGTTGATAGCGATGCTAATACCGACTGTTCTATGGTGTCACCAATAATGACGCTTTTTGCGACGACAGGGGAAAATTTTGTTATTTGCATTTTCGTCGCTTTTAACGTCAGTATAAGGCCTATATCTTGTAGTGATTACTGATCTAAATGTATGACTTCTTGAAAATACTTCTGTCAAGCCAAAACTACCATTGTTACACAGTTGTGACACTATTCAATCCATAGATCCATAGTAGTAAACAAAAAGCATACATTGCTTGCAATGCATTGCCAAATGGATGCCCTACATCATAGTAGTGAGCTCCATAAGCAATATTGATGGATTAGGAAGATTACTACCCTGAGAGATATGCTATTGTCTAAATAGTAGTGATTTTCTTTTTATCTTCTTCACATTTTCAAGGAGACCTGTTGCTTCTAACCTTACTTTGAAGATGCTCAATGTTTTCTTACCATTATTATTGGACATTAGACTAGTTGTGCAATCTTTGAGAAAAGCTTTCTATGATGTCAAAAATCTAATTATTGGAGCTAAATGTCAACAATAAGCGATTGATTTACTTCAGCAACCCCATCTTATGCTGTTGTCCAAGGTAAACAAGATCTAGCTACTCTCTCTATAGGTCAAGCTCAATATGGCAAGGCAAATAACACCATGGAATATAGCAAACATGATAAGGCTTTTACAATTGTACTTCAAGTATTCCAGGAGGTTTACCACAAATATAGGTTTCTCACTACCAAGATATACCTCCTTAGGTGCATTGTGTAGCATTCTTGGATGAAGCCCATAGTATGTATGTCACACACAAAAGTAGAAAACCAATCAAATTCCAAAAGGCCACAATTATCCATTCATTTTGCCAACATAATCAGCAACTCAGAAGTCTTGTACTTGAGGATGCTTATCAACATTTCTAGGACACACTTGGCTAGGAAGGGGGCCTTGCTTTAGTTGAGCCATTGGGGCTTCTATAAAGAGTGCCACACGGGTGTCAAATGATTCTTCTTTTGTTAATTTATCTTTGGCTTTAGCCTTGGTTTTTTGTCTTCTCATATACCTTTGGAGATATAGAGGGGGAGTAAATTGGTTCAAAAGTTCTCAAATTCATTCACCTTAGGATAGTCACTGTGACATCATTTTGATAAAACTAGCTTATGTGGGTTTTGATAGCATAGGTTGTGAAGAAAATATGATCTACTAACTTCCAATGAGTTTCTAGTTGAATGTATGGAAGATTATTAGTGTACGATGCATCCCATGTATCTTATTATTAGGCATCCACAAACAGATTCCTGCCTATTTTTGTGAACTTCCAACTAACCACAACTATTGAAGTTTCTTCACAATCTCCTACTTGATATTGTCTAGAAAACCCTCAACGAAAACCAAGTCCACCATTGCCAACTATTCTCCTTGCTTCACTTTGTTCAATTTTCTCCCAAATAGTTGGCTACAAAGGTGTAACTTTCTTCAGCTTTTGTTGATAGTGGCAATAGTTCATCATACAAAGCTTGCATCAAGATGGGATGTGTTTCCTCCATTAGAGAATGAAGCTTGTATAAAAAGTTGTATTTGCTATGATTCTCCTGAATTGTCCTTGTTTGTAGGGCTTCTAATATTTTCCATAATCTCTTTTTCTTTCAAATAGTGTTGTTTCATTTATTTTCATCTTGTTAGGTTGCTTGTTGATGGCCATATCCCTTGATTGCACACCAAAACATGGAGCTCCCAAAAGAACACCAAGAAAATAGAGAAAAAGGTGCAATAAAATCTATGTAGTCACACCAACGAGCATTTTCTTAATCTTTTGATAGCACCACTTAAGGAAAACATGAACAAAGGAAACAACTTCATGTAGTATCATAGAACAATTCCCCCACACTAATGTTTTCAATAAATCACATGAGCTTCTTCATTAGTACGAACCACAAATAAAAAAACCATCCACATGCCAATATCAAATTAAAAATAATCTCATAGTAATGCAATGATTATCTTCAATAGAACATTCATAGTGCTCTTTCCCACAATCTCTCATAAATACAATGTATTGATCACAACATCTCTCTCTCTCTCTCTCTCTCTCTCTCTCTCTCTCTCTCTCTCTCTCTCTCTCTCTCTCTCTCTCTCTCTCTCTCTCTCTCTCTCTCTCTCTCTCTCTCTCTCTCTCTCTCTCTCTCTCTCTCTCTCTCTCTCTCTCTCTCTCTCTCTCTCTCAAAATCACTCTTTCATGTGCTCTCATACAATGATACAATATAATAGTGATCCATAATCCTCTCTTGTTCATGGAGCCACCTCCAAAGGATATGTTTGATCCAAAGAGTCACCAAAGCCACCTTCCAAAGGGTATGTTTGATCCAAAGAGTCACTAGAGACACTACAATGTCCTTTCATATTAAACTATTGTCATCATTGTCACTTCAAGTCTTAAGTTGCAACCTTTAGTTGCCACTTTCTTCAATCAAACTAGCTAAAAAGAGCTTATGTTCCCCTCTTTCCAAGGAATATAAAAATTCCCAAGCTTTTAAACCATCATATAGAACCCATACATGCACATACAAATGGCTATATAAGCATCATGAGCTTACAAAAGCTATAGAAGGAAAAAAGAACACAATAAAAGTATATAGTCAATATAAAATCTATATAAAAAATCAAAACCATCCTAAGAATTCTCAAATCGTATCAAACACATTCATTAATAATCACAAATACTCAAGCAAAAGGAAAAAAATGCTCAATAGGAGTAAAAAGAAGCATATAGAACAAACAGGTGTACTAGAACACATCATAACATTTTGAACACAATAAAAACCACATTGATTTATTAAAACTTATTCAAGCAATCCAAAATCATCCCAACACTCTTAAAATAAATCATAAAAGATTCAAAATCATTATAATCATATAATCAAATAAGAAATAGAGCTCCAAAAAACAAAAGAGTCAAAATCCTCCTAATCATATAATCAAATATGCAATAAGGCTCATAAAACAACATAAAACAACCAAAAAATCAATCATTTCAAGCATGCAATAGACACTCATTGTCAAACCAACGGTTATGGGGCATTGTTTGAGAGGAGGCCCTTTTTATAGGCAAGGAATGTGAAAATGATATGCCTACTACATATAGAGCCTCTCTGAATTGTTAAGTGAGCTTGTGTAGCGGGGTGGCAAGATTTGAATCATGTAGTAATATGAAGATCACTCTATACATATCCTTTATCTCTTTGGAGAAATAATATCTTGGGTGTTGATGAGTCATTTAAAGAGTCTATCATAGGTGAATTAGAGATATCGTGGATGGCAGGTAAGCATGGTCCACTACAACTCTAATGAGACATGGCAAGACCACGAGATCCTAGATATGAGAGGTACTAAAAAACCAACATGCAAGTACATACTCCATCATACTAGCACCATGTCAATGGGAGTAGCATGTGAAGGCCTTTGATGGAGGATATTGAGCTAATCAATTAAGTATTAGTGCTCCATGTGTCCTACCTATTTCCATGAGGTATCTTGGATGTCATGTAGCTTCCCCATAGCTTAGGAGTGCAATTAGGTTTGACCACTACTACCATAGAGTGGAGTGCGATCATACTCAGAGTCGACATCGATTGACATTGACGCCCTACTCTACAATCAGCATCCGATGTGCATAGCTTGACACAGTCACAACATTGAAAATAGATACCAAATGTACTCAACAACAAAACAATATTGAATGTGTATTGCTATATGAAAACAATACAACCATCTTAGTAGAGACAAAAGTGATGGTGACACAAACTCAGGGACAACTAGTGAAGGGTCATAGAATCTTCACGAACTCCTACTAAATAAAAAGACGATGGTAGTACTACTTCAAGATGTTGTGACAAAGGACAATACAAGTGATAGCTCTACTAGTAGATAGCATTTTCTTCGAGGGACACATGAAAGATCTAGTAGTTGAGCATGGGATCCCTTGAACCTTGGAATCCTAATTTCCCTTGGATATTTGATCCCTTCCACTTCTCTCTAACCCTTGATCTCCTCACTTCCTTCCTTATATAGCCTACTACCTACTCCAACATTCTCTCCACCCATGTGCTATGCCAAATGTTCTTCACTGTTCTTGCACCCATTGGCTCATTAATGCCCCACTGGTGGCCCTAGCTTTAAAGGCTGCTAACTGCCTTTGCCTTTAACTTTGGCATACACGACAGAGTAGGATCCACAAACTTACTCATTGATGTTGGCTTCATCCTCTGTGCCAAGTGCATCATCTTGTTGGACCTATTTCGGTGATGGAGGTGGGGTGATGAGGGCCGGAGTGATGACAGGTAGTAAGGGGTGAGGTGGGTTTGAGTTTGGTGGAGGCAAGAGGCAGGGTGTTGTTGGGCCAGGATATTGATATTAGCAAAGTTGGGGTGTGGGTTGTAGTTGTTTCTTGCAACCACAGATCCATGTGAGTCCAAAGAGGAGGCTATGGGACATTGTGGAAGATGAGCTTGGCCACAAACTTCTCCATGTAGATGGCTCTAACCCGGATTTACTACTATAGTTGGTCACACTCAAATGTAATCCCAAACAAGGTGAGCCTGAACTCCCTTAAGTTCGAGTTTATGCCTAGGCTCAGTGCTTTGGAGGGCATGGATGTAGTGCCATCACTTGAGGGAGAGGGCGGTTAATATTGGCTAACTTCATGATGTTTCTGGTGGGAGAGGAGGGATCTTTAGAGAGTGGATCATCACGGTTAAGATCTCTGCCTCCTAATCCTTGCTTGGATCATCAGAGTTTGGGGATTCTTCTCTCTCACCCGGGTGCAATGCTTCTTGACTTTGGCTTTAGGCTAGAAGCAGAGCCATGCACTCTAGTGCTGCTTTGGTACAAAGTATGGGTCCACTAAATCCTAGTTTGGATAGGGAATACTAACCTTCTTCATATCCTAGGCTACTCTGGCCTATTGTTTCTCTAAAATCTACTACCAAATAAGGTCAAATTCCACCTTCTAGTCCCATTTTAGGTCTAGCATAGCCTATTTCAGTACCTAAATTCTCTCCTCTACCTCATTGTCCCATTATTCTAGCGCTTGGTAGTGCTCCACCATGATTTGGCACTTAGAATCAACAAAATTGGTGCCAACAAAGAAGTCAAAGAATCTGGAGCACCAAGATTGCAAAGATACATCCTCCTTGCTCATAGTACTAATGGGCTCCTCCATAGCAATATGGTTGCCTTTACTAATCGGCAAGGGTCACTTGGCTAATGTTAGTTGTTCCCTAGGCAATCGATTGACGAGGATATGGAGTGTGGACAATCTAGTCCAGACATAGGGTGACAAGTTTGAACTTGACTGCGGAGTCTGATGTAGAGTGGGAGTGGAGCCAATAGGGGCACATTCACCTTGCTACAGGGGATTGGGTAGAGTTGTAGTGTTGGGCAAGGGGGTTGGGCAAAGTTGTGATGGACTAAGGGTGGGCAGGGGGAGTGCACTTAGCATCTAAGTCTAACTCATCTTATTCATTGGACAAAGGTAAGAGCTTGGAGCAAAGTTGGTCATGGTGGCCATGAGTTCTCGTTTGAGCTTTTGCTAGGGGGGCTGAACTTGGCATCCAAGTTTGACTCATCTAATTAATTGAGCAAAGGAAGGAGCTTGGAGCAAGAGTTGGTCATGGTAGCTATGAGTTCTTGTTTGAGCTTTTCCCATTGATTGAGCCACTCCTTTTCGTAGTTGCACTAGAGTTCTTCAATTATCTCAAGGGAGAATGGGGTTGCGCCATTTGGGTTCTCTACTCCAACTACACACTCTTTGAGAAAAACATTCTCCCTTTTCAATTATTGGGCTTTGCTCCTGATATCATCAGCAAAGGCCAACTATGCCTATTAGCATGCCTTTAGCCTTTTTCAATATTCTCGGAGAGCGGTGTCCTTTTGTTGGAGTGCGATGTTGGCCTATTTGAGGAGGTCCAATCGGGTAAGTGAGGCCCTATTGCTAGTGCTGCTATCAAGTCAACGCATTCGCCTTTGAGTGGGAGGTTCTTGGGGGTTAAAGGTCGCATGTGCCTAGCCATCTACATTTCATTGTATCTATACCCACACACATGTATACTATAAGTGGTGGGGCCATCATTGTCACTTTAATTTTTATGCTTTTAGTGGCAATAGAACAAGGAAATCCACATCACACATTGTGACTATTGGAGTTCCCACACACCGATCTTGCTCACTTTTCTTGCTTCAACCTCCATAGCTCTTTCTCCCTTCTTGTTTCAACTTGTGTTTCCACTTCTAGTCCACCTTTCAATTACTTTAATACAAATGAGACATCTAAATGTTTCATAGCTATTTGCAATGCTAGTTGGTGCTCCATCCCACCTTTGATTTTTAAATGCTTCATGAAATGTATCTTCTATGTCTTGACAAACATGTCATATCCATGTCTTTTTCTTCATTTTGGACCTTGAACATGTTGTGAAAACCTCTATAAAAGTCCTTTGAACCAACAAAAAAAATACATGTGAAATCCTCCTAACAATCCACTTTCATTAGCATATACAAGATAGGGGACCCATCCCATCCAATCCATAAAATCGTCCTATCAAAACAAATAGAACATGAAAGCACACTAATGGAAAAAGAGAAAAAATAGAGAATTAAAAAGATACATCACTCTATCCCAAGCACGTGGATCATAGTCAAGACTTTGAGACCAAGAATGATGGTCAATTGATGAGGATCATGTTCTATAACTCTCCTTTTCATTAGATCAACGTAAACCAAACTAAAGGCTATCCCATGCTATCTCAATCAGGCATCTAAGAGTCATCTAACCCTCAAATAAGATGCAATGAATTAGGGGGAGCCCTAGACTATCTCCCTACCATAAGGACCCTCTAACACGAAAAGATGAATACACTCCCTTTTGACATGAAAACTCTCAAAAAAGGAAAAGCAACATATGCATTCCTCCTAGTAAGGATTCCCAAACCCAACTCTAAGGGTTGGTATCAAACCTATGTGTAGCACAACATATAAGCTCTACTCCTCACCTTAAACAAGAATCAAAGCAAAGGCAAGGTGATAGAGACACCTACAACTCAAGAGAATCCATGAAGCATCCTAGACCACCTCCTTAAATGCAAACCAAATAACCTACATAGTATAATTCAACAATAGAACACAAGTTAAAGGTGGCTATAATCAAAGAAAAAACACAATTTCCCTCTTGGCCTAATGTGATATAGCCTCTTGTATGCTTAGTTCCTATGGAGTAATACTACATTCAATATTGTACTAAAACAACTGGTCTCCTAGTTCCCTAAGCTTGTACCTTCATAAATAAGGGTATCAAGTTTCCATAATACCATCTCTTGGCCAAATATTACAATTGCATCCACCATTTCGAGTACAATGCTTTAGAAAAATCATGTCTAGACATCAATATCAATTTCTAAGCTTAGGCTTTGTAGTCTACAACTTCATGACCTAAAATCACAATAAGATCCATATGTCTTTTATAAAAACTTTGCAAGGTTTTTCACAGGCTAGGATAAGGTCTCTCTAAATAGTGATGATTGATCCTCTAATTGGACACTCCTATCATAAGGAGCTTGAGACCAGGCTACATTTGACATAACCAATGGCTTTTCCAACCAACATATACTTAGCTCATCCTTTGAGATACTAATCATAACATTGCCCTTGCTAGCTTTGAGGCCTCCAATAATACTCAATGTATACATTGTGTCTAGCAATCAAGGTATCCCTTGGTTATCCACTACATTATTAACCAAGGAAACTAATTATACAATATTAGAAACAAATCAAGGTAAAGTGCTTGAATGCCTCTTCTTCCTTCTCAATGTACTAGGGTTTATTTATTTGGATGGCCTCATCAACACTTGAATCTCAACCATATCAAAGTAAGAGGACCCATTGATTTTAATGCCATGTATCCCACTTGCTTTTTCCAAAGAGTCACATGAATCACTCGTACTAGGAAGCTATAGGAAAATATGATGCAACAAAGTACAAGAAATCTGTAACAAAGTGATGAACAAATAATATAGATAATACACTTTTATTATTCTAGATTAGTAAAATAGATAATTGATTGTTCCCAACCATGTGTTTTTGTTAGGAAGCTTTGATAGCACATAGGAAACAGACAAGAGTAAAGGTTACATTTATAGGAAAGAGTGGCTATAGCAACTCCCTCAAATGATCCATAAAGTAATATGCTAAATAGATCTTTGCATGCATTTTTTTTCAAGCATGTGACAAAACTAACTAGCCCCTAGACCCCCACAGAGAAGGGCTCCACCCCTCTTCATACATGCTGCCAAGAAGGTTGGTGGGAAAAGCCATGCCACAAGAGGCCCTTCAAATAAGGAGCTAGTGTAGTAATAAATATACACATACATATATTCAATATAGTAATGTGCCAACCCCCTCAATGGTTTTTCCCTAGCTAACTACCCACACTGAACCATCTGATGTGGAAACTAGGACCTACCAAGTGAATGTGATGCTCATAAATTCATTATCATATGAGGAGCTCACAAAGATAGAGCCAAAATTTACCTACATATTTACATGAAGGGTAGATTATTAATCTCTGAAACATACAATACACTATCATGAACCAACCACACTTAAGAAGTACATGCATTTGGCATGGGTACCTCTAGCTTATATTCATGTTTATAAGAATTGGAAAGTTTTTGAACATTAGCCTATGTTCACTAGAATTGACATCCCAATCATAATGCATGGGGTCTCTTGACTCAAGAAATGGGTACATAAATTTGACTCCTTTTCTTGGGGATTTTTATCATGAAAATTTGCAATACTACTAGTCTCTTTTGGGAAAAGGTACCAAAAGTCCTTGTGCACATGCAATGTATGAGGAAACTCTAAAAGTTCTCCCAATAAACTTGAACACCAAGATTGTATCAAATGTCTTGTGTTGATCTCAACTATGGTTTTTGGATTACCTAATATAATGCTAATACATGAATTATGGTCTATCCCATTGATGAATAACTCACGTGACATGTCATAAGGCAAAGGGAAATACCTCGTTGGCCAAATTCCTAGACATTCCTCAAAGAATTCATCCAAAAATATATTGTAAATCCCTTGGATCAAAGTCATGGTTCTTCTAAACAAGCTTTTGTACCACTTAAGAGCATCCCCTTTAAGGGTAAGAGAAAATCAAAATAGCTTGTGGGTATTATTTAACCCACTAGTGAAACATGTTAGATTGAAACCCTTTACATGTAATGTAGGATCCAATTAGGAAGATAATAGAATGTGAAAATTTTTCTAAATATAGGAAATCCCTTGGATCAAATCCTTAGGATTAGCACAACATCATCCAAGTCCTTGTAGATGACTTAAGTTGTTCTTGTCTACACATTTGTATGGGATATTTTTTCTTTGTTACATATATATGTGCAAAAATTCCTTCCTTACTAGAAATATTCATTGCTAGGCTAGGAAGAGTAGCTAGCTCACATGGTGCTAAGCCTTTATCACTTGGAAAATACTTAATCTTAAGGCTTGATTGTTCCACTTCCATAGGAGAGGTTTCATTCACACTTGAAAATTATCCAAGATCTCACATACCCTTAAAATAGTGTGACAATGTGGAATCAAGCTAGGTATGAGATATCATGCATATGAGATCTAAGAGCACTCTTATTTTGAGATATAAGTTGTCATACAACTCTTTTAGCATTTGTGAAAGGAAGGTGCTCTTTAAATACTTTCCTAATTTGATTGGCATGATGCTTGAAAAGGGATTTGAGCTACATTGCCTCAAATTTGATCATGAGGTCACTAGTGGGGCAATACTTTAACAACATGGCCCATTGGAAAATAATAGTCCTCACCAATCCAACAAAGAATTGACAATATATCTTTAGGAATTTTTAAAATTATTGGACTTGATAGTCATTCCGCAATCTTAAAACTAATGGATCTTGGAACTTTAACTGTGATTGATAGCAACCACTTGTTGGGACCAAAACATGCCCACCAATAGCTCACTCACACTACTCCACTATCAAGCCTCAAACCACCAACTACCATGACCATGTGGCCATGAATGATTGGCTATCCTCACCAGACACATTCAAACAATGTGCTTTGTAGTCCAACTAAATTGCTTAGCTCTAAACTCCAAGCAGGAGATCCCCAAATATAAACAACTTGTAGATACCACTTCATATACATATAAGGCTCCCCTTGGCTAATTGTCGTGGCCTCTTACATGGGTATCCTTGTGTGTTTAGGGTTGATGTAGA
The DNA here is from genome assembly GCF_053477565.2 of Lygodium microphyllum. Lineage (NCBI taxonomy): Eukaryota > Viridiplantae > Streptophyta > Polypodiopsida > Schizaeales > Lygodiaceae > Lygodium > Lygodium microphyllum. The sequence goes on along the minus strand of NC_141135.1, from coordinate 45,820,795 downwards.
AATGAGACTTTCCAAATCAATTTGCAACTCTCTAGAAATTTATTGAGTGACAACTAATAAAATAATAAGCAAACACTTCTAATGCGACAACACGTTTCAAAGAACAGTCGTTGATTTGATAGTTATTTGATTTAAGAAGATAGTAAAACCATTGGACATGAATAATCATTTTGGTGAAACTTTTCATCTTGGAGTATAACATCATAATATTGCTCCTCTCATTCTCATGAAAGGTTAATAGAATCCCACAATACTATGATATGGCTTGAAATATATTCTTACACACAATATATAAGAAGATAATTGCCTTGCAATAGTGTGTGGACTATAGAACATAACCAAGGCACCAATATCACTATTATAATACTACCTTGACCACAAAGAAAGCACATCATCATTTAAGCATGCATAGACAATAGTAGTAGAGTAGTCCCATGGCATAAGCGTATTGATTTTTGTGCACACTTTTGAATTATTTGGCATTTCTAATGTTTATGAGTCTAATTGGATGTGTTTCAAGCATAGGGATCTTCTCCTACTATTTCACCATTTAAATATAAACTCTTTAATTTTTAAATTTCTACTTTCTTTTATTTTTCACATAAATAATAGACAAAAAACATAGACTAAACTCATGAAAGCATGAAATCATAGAGTTATGCCACATTCCAATCAATAGGAAAAGCATGTTTTGTTGATTTGTAAAACTATATTTAAAACAAGACCACTTACATGTACTTCTTGCGATTTTCATATATAGTAACACTTGGGTATAAACTAGCCCTAGAAAATGTTATTGGCATAGCCTTGGACTACCAACACACGTGAAGTAGCCTTTGTTTTGCTCTAGCATGTTGTATCACCAAGCTTTACTCACCTCAATTACTTCCAAAGATCTTAAATTCACAACCCCTTACCCATGTGAATAGTTTTCTATGTGTATCAGGTAGGAGAAGAGAGAAAAAATGAATGTAGAGAGAAGGACTAGATTTGCGAAATTTGAAATACTCAACTATATGCATCACAAGTGATATGAATGGAAAGCCCTTGATGAATAGGTTCAAGATCTACAAACATTTGCTCAAATGGAGACTCATGAAGCATAGGCTCCAAAGCATAATCTTAGGTGCCCAACCATCAGCTGGATCTCCAAGAATAGGGTGCTCCTTACCCCCCACTACCATTGGAAACTCAACAAACCATACATCTTAGCTCATATAGACATCCCTTGATATGGGATCACAAATCTTATACACTTGTGACTAAGAGTTATAGCCAATGAACACTCGTCTTTTGAAAGTCGGCTCAAACTTATCCCTTTGCTTCTTTGAAATGTGAATATATTCATCACACATGAATATCTTGAAATAGGAAACATTTGATTTTAGTCCAAAATACACCTTAAAAGGAGTCGTACCAACAAAGGTAGATATGGGTGACCAATTTAGGATATGAACTAGAATGGCCACCATTGCTTCACCCATAGACATTGATGTGTCAATTGATGATCCATCATACTTCAAGGCAATGAACATGATTACAATGGATTACTAGCTAAGAACTTAATTTATGCTAAGGATTTGGTGGCATGACTATTAGCTCACATGTTTAACAAAGCCATGCGTAAAGGTCTCTTAGAGAGCTAGAGCACAAACTATATTGTGCCTATCTTCAATTCATCGATCTACTCTACTTAGTAACTATTAGACTACTATGGTTGGACATACATTGGCCAAGTTATATGCCTCCGTTTTTTATCATGAGTTGAGTAGTTGGTTAAAGAGATGGGAAAGGAGGATAGAGCTCATGGCCAACAAATCTATTCATTATGAAAATTTTGAGGTCAAAAAATGGAAATGTAAGGGAGTTTGACCAAAATATTCCCTCAAGAAATGGGGCCACGATAAATTTTTTACAAGTGAACTCCAAACTTATCAGAGATCACATTTTTAGAACCCACTCTTCAAGATATTTCTAATGGGTTGTCAGGGTTTGGAAGTGGGACAAAGAAGTTATACCGAAGTTTCTTTTTTTCCTAGAGAATATTACTATAACAAGTCTTTTTGTTGATATATGGGTTGTTAGGTTTTGGAATTGGGACAACAAAGGTATATCAAATTTTTGTTTTTGTCTAGGTACCATTGATATATGGGTTGTTAGAATTTGCAAGTGGACAAAAAGGAATATTTGGTATAACTTCATTATCCCACTTTCAAACCCATATATCAATGGAAAGATCTTGAAGAGCATGTTCTAAAAATGCAATCTCTGACAAGCTTGGAGTTCATTTGCAAATTTTTTATCATGGCGTTAGTTTTTTAGGGAATATTTTAGTCAAATTCCCTTACAAGGTCATTTTTAAACCTCAATTTTGTGTAATGATTGCTTTGTGGCTTTCTGCAAAGCTTTGACATATTGTCAACAGACAAGATGACTAGTGTTATGGGAGTGCCTAAGGAGATGAGTTGAGGGATTTTGACATTGTATGAGAGGGTTGTTGGTAGAGTAGGGACAGTTGAAGACCTCTCAGCACCTATTCACTCCACTATTGGGGTGAAGCAAGGGTGCCCCCTTTCTTAGACATTGTTTTGGCCATATACATCGATGGGATTGCTAATATCTCTCTTAGGAAGGAGATAAAGGATCTTCACTAGCTAGCACTTGCATACCTCTCCTATTATGTGCATATGCCATTGTATAGATAGCTAACTCTCCATAAGGACTACGAAGACATCTCAATGCATTATACTATCATGCATTGGACCGTGGCCTTTCAATGAACCTTGGTAAAACCAAGGTTATGATATTTAATTACTACACCATAGTGGGTCAAGAGATTAGCACCTAAGTTCTCATATGAGTAGGAGAAATTGGAGTATATGGATTCTTACATGGGAATCTTTTTTACATGATGCACTTTCTCTATGAGAGAGAACACACACTAGATTGATATGAGAATATATGGCACTAGGTGGTTTGGAAAGGGTGTACTCATAGGTACAATTTCAAGAAACCAGCACTAACATTTGGCTCCTTGATGTGATGATCACTACAACTGATCAGGTTACACTTATGATGGATGGAGGTCAATGGAGAGACCCCTTGTATCCATGATCTCCAAGATGATCAAATGTAATGCACCAATTCCACATGAGATCATAAAAGTTGAGCTAGTGGCCACACTGATTGTAGTAGAGGCCCTCACCAAGCTCTTGAGTCCTCCCAATAGCTTGCCAAAGAGAGCAATACCTTATGTTGGTATGCACAAATGTCATTTTAGTTCGAGCTACATAGCTTTAGCATGGACAAACTGCCCCCCTTCAAGTACTCCCTTGATGCGCCATCCCTCACTTTGAGTTGCTTAGAGATTGGCAAGGTCATCAAGATGGGCTTCATCTAGCTTGACACTAAGAGGGCATGGTCGGTACCAATAAAGGAGCTAGGGATGAATATGGTTTCTAAAGGAACGTCTTCTCCATACTATAGATGATGGATTTATTGCCCACCCAATATACATGGACACCCACCTTTCACATGGGATCAAATGTGCTATTGGGAAGTTGTGCACCTCTTTGTATCAATTAGAGATTCATACTGGTAGATATAGATCCATATCACCATAGGAGTGCATGTGTTAGATATGTTAGCTAGAGCTGAGACAAAGGAGCACTATATTTGTCAATGCCCAACATACTATGAGATTTGAGGCCACATCCATTGTATCTTCAGAGAGAAATTTGGACCATTATATAGAGTCATGGATTTTATTGACTAGTGATGCCATAGCATCTTCCTCCTTAAGATATAATAGCTTCGTGAGATGGTCTAAAGGAGTACAACACTAGGACATTGTGACCCCATCTAGGGGTAGATTATAGATTTCTTTGTGGGGGAGACTTAGAAGGCTTTAGAGTCCCCCACCATAGACTACATATACATGAGGGATTTTGATTGATTGAGCTACCCATTTTGGCTAATCTAGATGTCACAGAGCCTGATGTAGATGTTAGTGGCATATCCACATGCAAATACAAGAGATTATTGTTTGAGATAGAGTTAGAGTCTATATATCCTCATGAGATTGTGGCAACTAAAGCTTTCTTTACAAGCTAGAGTTCTCTTTTCTAGTGTTATCTCATATCTTTAGCTTTCTTTTATTGTTCATTTACATTTACAATTTTTTTCCTTTCAAACAATTGTATCATCAATTATAACTCATGGTCTCATAGGTCAATTTGGCCTTTTGCAGAAGTTAACATATCATCTCTCTCTCTCTCTCTCTCTCTCTCTCTCTCTCTCTCTCTCTCTCTCTCTCTCTCTCTCTCTCTCTCTCTCTCTCTCTCTCTCTCTCTCTCTCTCTCTCTCTCTCTCTCTCTCTCTCCACACACACACACACACACACACACACACAAGGATGAGTTTGAGTTGCACTAAGAAGTCCAATACCTAGATTCACAAGTGTTGGGGATAAAGGCGCATTTGCGTGCCTAGTTGCCTATATATTAGTTACACTGACAGTACTCGCATACCCACACACTTGTACACTACAGGTGGTGGGCACCCATCACTATTGCTTTATTATTTATTCTTTCAGTGACATTTGAATAAAGGGAAGGCCGATCGCACATTGTGACTCTTCGAGTTTCAACATTGTGTGTGTCTCTCTCTCTTGCTCTTGCTCATTCCACCATAGCTCTTGCTTTTGTTCCATGCTTCTACTTTAGGACTCACTCCCTTCAATGCTATTAGAGCCATCTTCCTCAAGAGCTCTATCCCAACATGGCATTGCTTCAACTTGTGGAGAAAAGTTTCAACTCATAGTTTCAATGGTAGACATGGATTCTTCACTCCAAGGTATGCATTGAGCTCTACCTTCTTCCCGACTTCTTTCTATCACCTAAGGTTGTTCCAGGGCTTCCTTGGGACCTCTCAGATCTTTCCTAGTGCCACATTCCACTCAACAAGGTAAGAGGAGTAGTTAGCAATTCAACACATAAATTGCACCGGTTTGCTACCCCCCATCCCTGATCAATTTGCTCATCTTTAGCTCCTGAGCACTGTTGGGAATTCACTTGGCAATGTATTCAACACTCTAGGGCTGAGTTAGGCCTCATTTCAAGCTCCACGGATTAACCATTGGCCCACATTTTATGGCAGTTTTCTATCATATAGTCCAGGATAGCACTTTGCTCATTGTTTGGAGATCACTTATGCTTCTTGGGATGTTTATTTGATGTTAGATCATTTGGGGATATTATGCCAGTGTATTGGAATGCTATGGGATTGATTTTAGCACTCTTTTGCTTGGTTTTATAGAGATTTTTCACTACTATAATAAGCAGGGATGAATGCTATTTTATTAAGGAAACTTCATGTATATTTCTTGTTAATGCTTCCCGAGCACTTCTATAATATTTCCACGCAATAAAAGTTAGTTGGTTAGTTCGAAAGTTAGTTAGTCAATTAATAAGTTAGTAAGATTACTAACTAAAAACTAACCAGCATTAATAGCTAATAATTTTTATTCAATTAAAAATATATTTAAAAAATCGGGAGTCATAAATCTGACATTTTTCTTGGATTGATAAGGATCGTAGCCACCCTCCATGAAAAGTACAATGTGAACGGGACTTATGAGCCATATTAATCACTAGTATTAATGTGTATAGTTTGAATGGTCCAAAAATATTAGATTCTTGGGGGGGGGGGGGGGGGGGGGGGGGGGGGAACTATTATATTTTAGATATTATCCTAAAAAGATAGAACTAAAAGTCATTTAAAAGAAAAGACAAGTGATGTTTTAGTTAGTTTTGGAGATTTTATAAAAAGAGAAATAAAGAAAAGTGACTGGCAAAATCGTGCGCGCCGCGATCACAATCTATAGGCAGTAGACAGCACTTCGAACAGAGAAAAGAAGAAGGAGTGAACTAAGAGCTTTCTAGCCAAGTGTCTTGATGTTTTACCCCCCTTTGGAGCCAATGCAACCATCAGATTTATGATCTGAACATCAGATCACTGAGTCTTCTAAGAGCCCCTCCACTCTTGTTCTCAGACTTATCCCCTCCTCTCTAATTCATTATAAATATGAGGCATGGGGAGGCACAAGGGAGCATGAGGAGACCCCGAACGGCTGCAAGAGAGAGGGAGGGAGAGAGTATACCCCTCCAAGAGATTGTGAGAGAGAGTTTGAGAGAGAGAGAGAGAGAGAAGAGTTACCCCGAGAGGCTGCACAATTTCCCTCTATCTCGATCCTCGATTTAACCATCTTCTCTTTCGCTCTCCCATCTCGAATCTATTCCACCTTCTTAATCTCTTGAGTCTACTTGCGGGCGATGGCCTCCAAGCGAAGAATGTCATGTGCGGATGACAATCCTACAACCAACAACAGAGCTTCGGGCGAAGGCATCACTATCAATCCAATTGCGGTACCGGTTGTAAGTAATGTATTTTCACATTGATAGATGCTTGCTTTAATGCTCGCAAGAGATGCATTAGGCTACGTACCTTGTGGTGCTAGAATAGGTAATTGAAAAGGATAAATCACATCGCAAATATTCAAAGATGAAGTTTGTGAAGTGCTTGTATCAAAGGGAGTTAAATTGCACCTAGTTGCTATGTGGTGAATCCATGCATAGCATAAGCAACATATGGGACACTACAGTATTGACCATTGATGAGTCTTTGATTAATCTTTACTGAGGATAATATTGTTTAAAGTTCGCAAATGCATATACACAGTACATACATGGGAGAGATTGTGTAAATTTTACATCGATGACATGCGACTCCTTGCCTTAGGAGAAAGGAAGATAAAGCCAAGAAAAAATGTTACATAGTAGAAAAAATGCTAAAAGATAATTGTCACTTAGAGAAGAGGCATAAATACTATTGCTAGATTGATTAATTTGCATTGGAATGATAGGACTTACATCATGTATAGTATTGGAACCTTTAGCTTATGCCTTAGGCTAAAGGAGGGAATATTAAGTAAATTCTACTCTTTGGCCCCAAGGGGGAGAGCGAATATGCGATGGAATTAGGAAAAACTACAATTAGTTTTGTTGGTTGATTGAACAGCACCCTAAATGTTTTTCTTTCAATCAAGGGATTGCTGCATTGTGATTTGGATAAATATTGCAAGGTTTGTGCTAATGGCAAATGCATGGCAGGGGTCTGTAATGACAAGTTGCCATGGGAATAAATGAATGTTTTTCTAGGAAAAGATATTAGGGCTGATTGCTTTGATTGTGCTTGAATTTTAATTGGATTAATTAAGGAAGGATATTTTGCACGCGTGGATTATCTCCCAGATCACATCGTGGATTATCTCGAGAGGGCACTACTCGATTCACATGCCGATGGTTGAGTGGTGAAAAGGCCAACCATGGAAATGGCATCTCACTCCTAGACCGCTTGTGGGTCAGGTGGAGCTCTCGACACCCCTTGCCTATCCAGAATGGAGTTGGAGATCCTCGTGAGCCCAACGTCTAGGATGTTGGAAGATCCTATTCTAGATAAAGGATGGAAATTTTGATGCCATGTGATTTGGACCGGGTACTTCTGTTGGACAGAAGGGATACATAATTCTCATGTATGGGCAGGAGACAAAGATTAACTTAAACATAAGTTAAGGAACTTGTTTGATAAAAGGACTGCTTGTCTTGTTTTTGTGTGTGTGTTGTAAATTACGTGAACGAACTCTATGCCCTAAAAGGCTTAATTAATAAAGCTGATTTTAAATGTCACACATAAATGTGGTAGGACCTAATTAGACAACTAAAGCTATCGAAGAAGTGCAGTGGACGTGACTTGGGTCCGTCCTACGGAAGGGTGGTCCCGGTTAGCTGGGAACTTTTCTCAATTGATGTAATAACGAAACTGTGAAGACCTAGAGTTAGTAGAGTTAGAACCCGATTCATGCCGTTTTAGGGGACCGAAATGGGACTATGCCCTACGGGTAGAGAGGTTGAGCAGTGCATCCCTCTCATTTTCCATTCTCTATGAACCAAGTGTAGCATAAATCTGCTTCGACTCTGTTGTTCCTACTCAAAGTGGGTCATCTGGAGCTCGACGCTAGCTACTTCCTAGAGACTTGGCTGATAGAAAAGAAACCCTGACTTCAGGTCGGTCCTAAGTGGGAACGGCCGGATACTTCCACTTCGGGGCAGACTCGACAAGACCTAGATCGCAAACCCTATGACATTCCTTGCGAGTGCCAGGTGGCGCTTTCTAGACTCCCCTCCCGATGGGCTGCTAAGACGTGTCTCACAAGTGATCAAGCAGACACGTTACAACTTCGGATGCTACATTGGGGTATACCATTGAACTTGCATGATTGGTTATGCTTTAGGATTGCTTTTGAGCTAAGATTGAACCTTTGAATCTTGACATTGATTGTTATTCACTCTTATATATGGTTATTTGATACTCCAATAAGAGCCTTGCAAGTTACTTGGGTCAAATTCTCCCGTATATATGCCACTTGGATCTTGGATGTATGGATTCCTTTCACATGATGTCTTGAGCTTTGTTTGCTCATTTGGCATTCGAATTTTGTTTCAATGGGAGCCACTACTTGACACTTGCATATTACATTGAGCATTTGGTTACCTAATTAAGCTTGAGGATCTTCCAGTGAGACTGTGGAACTTAGTGACATGTACATGCTCTTGTCATGCTTAATGTGTGTACTTGATGCTTAGTGGGTTTATTTGACATTCCTCTTAGGGCGGCACCTATCACTATCATGATGTTGTTAGTGATGTATGCATATTGGTTGGTTATGTATTGAGCTTCACTTACATTCCTTAGTCCATTATGCCTTTAGTTGGTCTCTTTTGTTACCTGTGAGACCCCACTCTTTATGGGATGTATGTCAGTCTGACACACTGATTCTTTGATAGTTCTCACTGCCAATCGTGTATTCACTCACTCCTAGTTGGAGTAATTTCTTGTCACTCCTAGTTGATTTCCTATTGTTATACTTCATTTTTAGCATGTTGTAATTACAGTTTACTATAGTATTTATGTGAGTAATCACCTCCATTTGATAGTTCTTTGCATTGAGTTTGTGGAAAATTCATTACTTAGTTAGTACCCCTTGTTTTTAGCTTGATTTAGCAGTGGTTTTAGGGTTATTTACAATAGCCTACTTTGACACTTTGTGTACTTTTTTGCCTTCATTATGGCCAATGGCTCGAGTGATAGTGCTATCTTTAATATTAACAAGATGGATGGCACCAATTACAACTACTAGAAGGCCCAAATCTGGCAAGTTAGTACAAAAAATGCCGATTAGGCTTTTGAAACATAAGTGTGTCAAGACCAAATCTATTGATGCAGAGGATTAGGCTAAATTAGATTAGATATGTAAATCCACCATCATATTGTCCCTCTCTAAGTAGGTGTTCTATAATGTTGTCTCTAAGGGGTAGTCCACATGGGACTTATGGGAAAAGATTTGCAATGTCTATGACCACTAGAGCCCCACTTCTCATATGTATTGGCTAAAGAAACTCATGGACCTCCACATGAAAGAGGATATTTCTATATCAACTCACTTAAATGAGTTTCATTTCATTATCAGTCATTTGTCTTCATAGGGGATTGAATTCAAGGGCACTCTTCTTTCCTTATTCATCTTAGTTACACTGCTTGAATCATAGGATATATTTCTACTACTATGTGTGCCAACATGCCTATTGATGGGGTATAGTTGCAGGATTGTAGAGAATGCACTGAAGAGGTTAACAAAAAGAATGTTGATACTTCTATTGAAATGCATGGATCTAGAGCATGGCTATGGCGGATGGAACACAAAGACAATATTCACGATGACATAGATTAGAGAGACCAACTGTTACTTAAGTGAATTAGATTCTAAGATGGAAGCTTGGACTCATAAACACAATCTTGAGTATGACACTGACTGTGACTGAAAGGACAAAGTACAATAGTATTTCATCATTGAATGATAAGAAGGTACATCACTTTATAGGCTCATGATGGTTCCCCTTTCATCCACTATGCATATGGGATTCAAGACATCCTTGGAACACACATCATTTGTCATTTCTCAACATCCCCCCTCAAATGATAAGTTCCTACACTTGCTGGCTTTTGCCCCCCCTACATGATGACATGGCTCGAGAGACTAGCTCATAGGCAGCCTAGTCAAGTTAAAGCTTGAAACTTTGCATCTTTGGCAAGGGTTTTGTTTTACAAAGCAAATCCACTAAGGGAAAAAAAATCCACTATTGGAAATATAATTTCTTCAAAACAATCTGTCAGAGTTGTTGTTAATGGCAAAAGCATCTTCTTCTTCTCTTTCATTCATGAACTGATTTTCATGGTTACCATTTTGTACCTATTGTGCTCTTTTATAATGAAAACATTCACTGGCTATATGGCTAGTCTTACCACAATAATGACATGTCATCCAATCTTTGTTGTCGGAGTTGAATCCTCGGCCTCAGCCTTTTGCTCCAGCAACTCCTTTGGTGTATAAGAGATTTTTCCTAAATGATGGGACACCACCTTTTGCATTCTCGTTCTTCTGTTTATTCTCTTCATCAAGAAAAGAGTGCTCAATATCTTTTTATGACATATCAGGTACACTTCTAAGAGTAGAGACAATATTTTCATAAGGATCCTGGTTTACATTAACAAGGAGTATAGCAATGGCTTCATCTTTGTTTTTTTCAAAGTGTCAAATTGAGTTTTTTAGACTTTTAAATTTGTTAATATGCATAGTCATTGAAGTGCTATTTTTTATGTCAATCTTATAGAACTACATTAACAACTTGACCTTAGAGTTTCTGGCTTGACTTTCAAAGATCCTATCAAGCTTATCCCAAGCCTTTTTATCATCTCTGATGCCAGAGATATGGTGCAATACATCATCAGATAGTCCCCAAGCAACGATACCTAAAGCCTTGTTGTTCATCTTTTTCCACTCCTTTGTCTTGAGTTGGTCTTCTTCAACGAACCCGTCTTCATTATCTTCCTTCTTACTATCTGCATCATCCTCAAACACGTCCCACAAGTCCTTCCACATAAGGTGGTACATGGTCTTCTTCTTCTAGGCATGAAAGCCTTCTCCACTTGACTATTTGCTCAAGTTCTGCCATGTTAATCACCTTCAAATAGCTAAGATAATACCAAAAAGTGAGTTGCCCAAGAACACAAGTAGATTAGTGTTAACCAACACTAGGTAGTATCAAGAGATACTATGTAGTTGAAGCACTTGATTTTGATCTTGAGTTTGATTTCTTACTTCCCTTGCTGATGTCTTTGCTTAAAAGTGAGTTCAAACTTAGATCAAAGTGGCATACACTTGATGAGCTGGGAGGAGCGAGAAAATGAGGAGTTTTATGAGCTCTAGTGAAAATGAGATATGGCTTCCTTTAGGGTTTCAACAAGTTGACTGGTTTTTTCCTTCCTGCATCTCATGGAGATGATCATTTGGCACAAGACTTGATGAGAAGGAAGCTTGAGTAGTGGGCTTTCAAAGCCCTATGGTTATAGTGGACATCGCACTGCGCACAGGGAGAACAGCTGTATGACCAGATGACGAGTTTCAAACATGTAGCAACCAGGAATTTCGATAATGTTGAGCTCTAGATGGGATAATCTCAAGGAGTGATGTGATAGGAAGCTACGCATAGAGTTTAGCAAGAGATGTCCAAAAGATAGCTAGCTGAGACTTGGCTTGTGTAGAGAGATATGAGTGCTCCAAGTAGACAGGGTCCTGTAGGCTATGGCTACCATGAAGGGTAAAGTGAAGATAGAGGTGGAAGATGAGACCTTCATCTAGACTTGATCTCAGAGCAATGATAAAGAGGAGTTCATAGAGCAAAGAAGGGAGTTGAGCAAGCCATGCTTACCATAGCTTTGATACCATGTTGAAATGCATGGATCTGGAGCATGGCTATGATAGATGGAACACAAAGACAATGTTCATGATGATATAGATTAGAGAGACCAACTGTTACTCAAGTGAATTAGGTTCCAAGATGGAAGCTTGGACTCATAAACACAATCTTGAGTATGACATTGATTGTGATTAAAAGGACAAAGTCCAATAGTATTTCATTTCAAGGTACATCACTTTATAGGCTCATGATGGTTCCCTTTTCCTCCACTGTGCATATGGGATTTAGGACATCTCTTCTTGGAGCATATATCATTTATCATTTCTCAACAACTTCCCACACCTCTCATACTTTGACTGTTAGAGGTAATAGTAGGAGCGGTAATGTCTGTCGTGGGAGAGACTCTCCACAGTCTTGCTCTCAATCACGTGGACAATGTCACAGTAAGTCTCGTGGCCGTCATCCCTCATTAACTTGTCATTATTGTGGAAAAGCAAGACATATTCAGCCATAATACCATAAAATTCATGAAGAAAAGCGCAAGGAAAAGGGCAAGGGGGGTAAAGTACAAGACAAAAATGATAATCACAGGATTGCTCCTAGCAAGTCAAACATTAAGATTAAAGAGCTTAATGTTGTGCAAACTAATTTCAATGATGATTTCATACTTATAGTTGTCCAATGAAGAAGATATGTTGTAGGAGATAAAAAACATGAGCTGTTGCTAAAAAAAGGGCATGTTCCACTCAACATGATGCTACACCAGTAGGGTGACGGCTATAGGTGACTACTCCAAGACTTGCTCAAGAAGGCTCAAAGAGTGCCCAAGAAGAATGCAACCGATAGGAAGCTTGAGCGAAGTGGCTATGGATCCTAATAAAGAGATTACTAGTGTGGGTATTCAAATGGAAGTTAAAAGTGTGTCAGATCAAGCTCGAGCTTGCAAAGAAGAAGGCTCTGATACTAGTTGAAGGGAGGTGAGCCTTGAAGTGGAAGCACGAGCAGGAGCAAGAGCTATAGTGGAAGAAGTATGAGTAAGAGAGAGAGAACTCCAAATGTGGAAACTCCAAAAGTCACAATGTGTGACCAGCCCTCCCTTTATTCAAATGTCACTGAAAGAATAAAGAATGAAGTGATAATGATAGACACCTGCCACCTACAGTATGTAGGTGCATGTACTGTTAGTGTAGTAATACACGGGCGGCTAGATAGAGACACCTTTACCCCCAACATCTTAATCCTCTATAGATGGTCACCAACATTCTCATTAACAGAAATATAAAAGTCCTTTCATAGAGAGAGAGAGAGAGAGAGAGAGAGAGAGAGAGAGAGAGAGAGAGAGAGAGAGAGAGAGAGAGAGAGAGAGTGTGTGTGTGTGTGCGTGCGTGCGCGCGCGCGAGAGTGTGTGTGTGAATATAATAGTCTCATAACTAACTAACCCACTCAAAGCTATTCAAGATGTAAGCTCAAATACATTTGCAACTGCAAACCCTAAATTGAAGGTATCCTCAACTCAAAGGTAAAAGAAGTTAGGCACTCATCAAAGGCCTACCAAGCACACACCTAAACCTAGGGGTATCCTAAACTCAAACGCATCACTCCTTAACTCGAAGAAGGTGTCCTAGACTCGTAAGTGAAAGAATAGAGATGCATTGATCCTAGAATGCACAAGCAAATGCATATATGGGCATTTGCAACCACAAACCCTAAATCAAAAGTGTCCTTGATTCAAAGGCAAAAGAAGTTAAGTACTCACCAAAGGCCTACCAAGCATTACACCTAAACTTGGAGGTGTCCTAAATTCAAAAGCATCACTTCTAAACTTGAAGGTGTCCTAGACTCAAAAGTGAAGAGAGAGAGAGAGAGAGAGAGAGAGAGAGAGAGAGAGAGAGAGAGTGTGTGTGTGTGTGCATGTGAACAATTTTTAAATTTTACACAAAGCAAACACTATTTTCTTACGGTCGTGTATAGATGAGATTGTATGTATCTCGCATTGTTTGTTACAAATTTTATAATATGTGTGTGTGAGAGAGAGAGAGAGAGAGAGAGAGAGAGAGAGAGAGAGAGAGAATTATAGGAAAAAAGAGAGAGAAAGTGAAAAAAAAGCAACACGTTGTGAAATAAGCATACGATTTCTTACAATCATATAGAGATGAAAGTTTATAAGTATAATGCATCGAAGAGATTGTTTGTATATTTAATATTTTATATTATAAATTTTATAAGCTACTTTTAATTTTAAGTTTGATGAGAGAGAGAGAGAACGAACATAGTGCATGTCAACTTTGCTAGCCACTAAGTAATCGTGAAACAAACAAGCGAAGCGCATGAAATGCTAGTTATAGGTATGCTTGCTATATTTCTTGTTAACCACCAATTTTACCAAATAGGGCGATGTAATATACTCAAACGAGTCCTGGACTGACAAAAACTCCAATACAGGTTGACCCCGTTACGAAGTCAGCAATGTTCTTTGAATTCAGGGATTCGCTCTTCCCGCACGTATCAAAGCACTAAAGGGCCTCTCTCTCTCTCTCTCTCTCTCTCTCTCTGTGTCTGTGTGGCCGCAATGGAGAATGTTGCGTCCCCGTCTCCAGTAAATAATGCTCCTCGTCGGCAGCATCGGGTCCTCATGGTGTCTGATTTTTTCTACCCTAACTTTGGAGGCGTTGAAAATCACATCTATTACCTATCGCAATGCCTGCTTAGCCTCGGTCACAAGGTGCGATCGCCAGTCTTTTGCTCTTTCAAATGGCTAATGTTGCTGTCTTTGATCTAATCTCATTGATCGCTATTATTGTAGCCATCAAATTGAGCACACATTTGGACTTCAGAATTGTAAGGGATCTCTTAAAGACGAGCACGAAAGGCAGATTCGTTGTACAGTAGAGGGTTTTCTTCCCTTTTTAGGAAACTTTTCAGGAAAAGTCACCTAGTAAGCTATCTATGCAGTGCAAAGCAGAGTGCATCCCTTTTTAGGAAACTTTTTAGGAAAAGTCACCTAGTAAGCTATCTAAACAGTGCAAAGCACAGTGCAAAATGATGTACAAAACAATGTTAATGTAGGGAAAAGAGGGGATTGGATGGACCATTAAATGATTAGATGATGGGCTGCTACATGTGTTAAGGATACAACCATGTGGCACAACCCTATCTAACTCCATAAAGTCATGATTGGTAGGTCTAATATGTGTTGAGCTTGGAAATCTCAAGGAGGAGCTGACCCAAGTAACAAGTTTCTCATAGAGAGATGGTCTCAGTGGTACCATCGAAAAGAGTTCAATACTTTGCCTTGACCATAGTAGGCGCCACCATCTCCTGCTTATAGCTAGCCCAAGAGATGGGTGCTATGTCCAAGGTGTAAAGGTAGCTGCCATGGGAATGTTGGGTGTCAAAATTTCTTGTCTAACCAGAACTAGTGTACCCCTATAAGCATAAACCATGACTATAAGTTAGTCAATAATTATAGATACACCTTAAATATCTTAACACATAAATACAAGTAATCCAATGAGACATTCTAGGTATATAAAGACAAGTAATCCAATGAGACATTCTAGGTGTATTAAAATTGTTAGAGATTGGCATTTCTTGGACACGTAGTTTTAGATCTGAGCAATTTCTTCACAATTGTTCTAAGTATTCCACGTGGCAGTCAATCATACAGCAGGTGGTAGGGAGTGCAGATGCCACGTGGTACGGTCTACTGCAATCAGTTAGTGTAGGTTGGACAACTGCTGTCCAATTGGCTGTAATCAACCTGCATTATTTATGGGATTTTTCTTGGCTTGTTTATTGGCCTTGATTTTAGTAGTCTCCAATAGTTGTTTTCTCAAATTTTAGGCTGCAAACCGTGGAGACTACCCTTGGGATTGACGGAGACTGAGATCTTCAAGGTGGAGACACGTGGATATTCTCTCTGCACCCTTGTATATTTCTGCCTCGCTTTGTTCACTCTTTATCTTGGTCATTTGCTTCTGCTTTGCTTTACGTTGACATGGTATCAGAGCATTGAAGGGCTGATCTAGGGTGGACCCATTTGAAGAGAAAATTTCAGCGTTCAAGTGCGAGCAATAGGGCTACGCATCAAAACAAGGTTGAGGCGAGCGTGGGTGTGGAGAAAAGAGAAGATTTGTTGAAGTTGCTACTGGTTTTTATTGTTAGAGAAGGAAGAAGGCTGTATTTTGGGCCTTCAAGTGCAGATTTTTCATTTTCATCACCTTTGATGGGTGAAGAAGGAGCGGGATAAGCGAACAAGAGTCCTAGTAGGCTATATTCTGACAGTCGGAGGGGACCGCTTTTTGTGGTTTGTGCAAGCATTGTAGGTGAAGAGGTCTTCTGAGGCTGAGATAGAGTTTCAGGCGATCATGGACCGGAAGGTGCCCGCCGGAAGGTGCCCGTCTTATCGGCTCTTCCATTAGATCAAAAGCTCGACGGTGAGAATTACCACATTTGGCTGGTCATGATGCTTGCTATTCTGGAGTTCTATGATTTGGCAGAGCTTGTTACAGAGGCTATTCATTGTCCTTCTTTGCGAGACGAGTCCCGACTCTCTTCTAGTGATAAGGTGGAGTTGGCAAGGACTCAAGTACATTGGGATAAACTCAATGCTTGTTTTTATTTTTCTCATGTACAATAACCATTCTCTCTCATATTGAGCATTTGACGTTGGCCCGGGTGATATGGCTAGAGCTTGATCAGATGTGCAATTGGATGACCGTCATGAAGCGAGTTTCTTTGGAAGTGCGGATGTGGACCATGAGTGTCAACAAGTCATTTTCTATGCAAAACCATATCAACAAGCTGAGGCAGCTTCAGATGCAAGTTCAAAATGTAGGAAATGTGATCACTTTTGAAGACTTCTTTCATAGTTACGGCTCCATTTTAATGGTTTTTATTCCGCCTTGATTGCTTTAGGGCGGTCTAAGACTCTTCAGCGAGAAGAGTTGGTTCCTATGGTCTTGGACCAAGAGGAGCAATTGAAAGGAACCAATGCTTCTAAATCTAAGGCCTTGGTTGGTCAGTCCTCTCAGAAGAGGGGAAGGACCAAAAGAAGAAGAAGGAGGACAAATCTAAGAAGGACAAAGAAAAGGAGTCTACTTGTCACATGTGTGGCAAAACAGATCATCGGAAGAAGGATTGCCCGACAAGGAGAAGAAGGAGAAGGAGAAATCTTCAAAGGATTCCAGAGCGGTAGTTGCTCCCTCATCACCTGCTTTCCTTCTCTTGGAGGTGGTTGAGGATTCGACCCTGACGGATTCTGATGTTGCGTTGATGTCCCTATACACTCGGGAGTGGATTGTTGACAGTGGTGCCTTCCGACAAATGACTTCTTTAGCAGGTGTTGCTCATTTGCGGCCTTCGCATGGCTAGATTCTTATTGATGACAGTTCGTCTATTCCTATACAGGGACGGGGAGACATGCATCTTATTCCAGATGGTTGAGGTGGTGCCCATACATCCGAGGTACTCTATGTGCCGGCCTTGGGATACTATATTCTTTCAGTGCACAAGATTTATGCTCTTGGCCTCTCGGTCAAATTTGATGTGGATTTCTTTCGGATTCTTGATCATGCATTGAGACATGTTCTTTCTTGAGGTTATGAGGAGAATGGAGTCTACAAGTTGCGGTCTTCTTTTGCCTTGAATTCTCCTTTTCTTACCTCACAAACTCAGTCCGAGCTTTGGCATGCTCGGTTTGGCCATCTTAATTATGACTACCTTTGGAAGGTGTCAAAGGGAGAGCTTGTTCGAGGTTTGCCGGATATTGTGGTGAGCGAGTAGCCTTGTGTATCTTGCATCTGTGGGAAGTAGACTTGTGATATTGTTCCTAGCAAGGCTTCAAGGCGGTCTTCAGCACCCTTGGAGCTTGTTTCTATTGATCTTTGTGGACCGATGAGGATGGAGTCCCTTTGTGGGAGCTTGTATTTCATGCTAATTGTGGATGATTACAACAGGATGACATGGGCTTATTTCTTGAAGCTGAAGTCAGAGGTTTTCTCCAACTTTAAGGATAGATCGCTCTTTGAGGAGAATTGATCGGGCTAGAAGCTGAAGACCTTACGATTAGATAAGGGCGGAGACTTTGTTTCTAATGAGCTTGCTCGTTTTTGTGCAAATCGTGGTATTCACCAGGAGTTTGGCAATACAAACACCCCTCAGGAGAATGGTATCTTGGAGCAAAAGAATTGCATCGTGATCAAGCTGGCCGTACCATGATGGAGCATCGTTAGACACGTTAGTGTCTATGGGCTGAGGCTATCGCTACCGTAGTTTACATCCTTAATCGTTCCCCTATTTCCGTTGTTGTTGGTATGACTCCCTACGAGATGTACTTTGGGTCTAAGCTAGATGTTTCTTATTTCACAGTTTTGGGGTGTGATGCCTATGTTTACATCCCGAAGATACAGTGTAGCAAATTTAAAGCGGCTTTCAAACAACAGGTGTTTGGGGGCTATAACTCGTAGTCTCAAGGCTACCAATTGTATGATCTTGTTAAGTGTGATGTCTACACGAGCCGTGATGTTCAGTTTGTGGAAGTTCCAGCCTTAAGAGGGGGGTGAGGAACACCCTACTCTCGGAGTTTCCGGTGATAGCTGGGCACCGACAACCGTTCCTTTGGAGCGTGTGCCTCTTGAGGACTCTTCTTTGGATGAGGAGCTTAGTTCTCCGTCATTGGATTCACCGATTGCTTCCTCGCCATTGGTGGGTCTTCCTAAAACTTCAGCAGATGGTGAGCGATGAGGTGAGATCCGGCCTCCTTCTTGTTGGGCTCGTGACATTTTTCGTGAAGTAGGGATTGAGGGGGTCCTTGAGGAGTGGCAGCCGCAAGATGGCCCATGGTGTTCTTGGAGAAACCAAGCACATCACACTGAGCTTGTTTACACTAATTATTGTTTGATGACTCGTGTCATGCAGGATGGGGAGTCCACTTCGATGAAGGAGACTTTACATCATTATCATTGGTGGAAAGCAATAGAGCAGGAGCTGGAGTCGATTGAGAGGAATGACACTTGGTTTCTCGTACCGAAGCCTCCTCATAAGAAGATCATTGGAGTCAAATGGGTCTTCAAGACCAAGTGCTGCAGTGATGGCACATTGGACAAGCACAAGGTCTGCCTTGTTGCTAAAAGTTTTGCACAGGGCCCAGGTATTGATTTCCAGGATACTTTTGCCCCACGGCTCAGATGGCTACTATTCACTCAGTTCTTGCCTTGGCTAGCTACAGGAGATGGCCGGTCTATGAGTTGGATGTAAAGTTTGCCTTCTACCGTGTCCAGGATCTAAGGCGGGGTGTTAGAGATTGGCATTCCTTGGACACACAGTTTTAGATCTGAGCAGTTTCTCTATAGTTGTACTAGGCAATCCATGTGGCAGTCAGTCCATACAGCATGCGGCAGGGAGTGGAGGTGACATGTGGCACAGTTGGCTAGGTTTTTTGCAATTGGTCAGTGCAAGTCGTGGACATGTACTGTCGAGTTGGCTGCATTAAAGTATTTACGGATTTTAGGTTGTAGACCATGGAGATTGCCCTCGGGGCTGATGGAGACTGAGATCTTTGAGATGGAGATATACATAGATATTCTCTTTGGACTTGTGTATATTTCTTCATCCTTATACAACATTCTTCACTGCAGATTTTTTGTGTTTCACTGTCTCTCTCTCTCTCTCTCCACTCTTTGTCTTGGTCATTTGCTTCCGCATTGCTTCACTCTAACAAAACTATTAACTAAGCAAACTAATTGAGTATGAAACATTTGGCCTAATATGAATCAACCAAAGTAAGTAGTTTCCCTACAACAGAGTGATAGATGTGAGTATCAAAAGGTTGACTTCAGATATGCTTATGTAGATGGATAGTGGGATCAAGAGATGTGGCCATTGGCCGTGTCTGATCGATGCAAGTGTTCCACTAGTTATAGGGCGTACTTTTGTTGTGATAGAGAGATACTTTCCTCGAATCGAATAATCTTCATCTCCAAGAAATAAAACAACAAACTTAAATTGGTCATCTCGAATGTGGAGCAAAGCTTTGTCTTGATTTTTGTTATGGCTATAGAATCTAAGCAAGTGAGAAGTATATCATCAACATACAACAAGATATAGCGTTGACCCCCGCATGTTGCAAGTAAAATGTGGCTAATTGTATTACTCGAAAAGGTTGATTACAATGGAATGCTCATGCTCGACAGACTAGTTGAAGCTGGTGCAAGGTCATAAATAAATTATGTGTACAAGCCTCTCAAGGGGGTCTTGGGGGAATGGGGTCAAGAAGCTATTGGGGGGGGGGGGGGGGGGTGTATCACCATCTGGGGTTGCTTGCCTGTATCATGAAGAACAGAACCTGGCCACCCCAAGTGTGCATGAAGTGAAAACAAAGCTCCTGACGAGCTCGAGACTCGCCCTGTACCTGGTCCCATCGGCCACGGAGAGAGTGGATGATGGAGGTCCAAAGCTCTGCCAAAGTCGTCTGTACTGAAAGTCTCTCCTTGCCGAAAACCTCTTGACACCGCGCCTTCTAGATGTGCCATTCAGTAAGACTCCCTACGATCACCCATACCTCACAGCAGTTTGTTGTGGGCTCCAATACCTGGCGGATGGATAGAGCCTCTAAGCCGACCACTGTGCACGACCTAGCCTCAATGATGAAGATTGTGTTGTGCATCCCAGTCTCATACAAAAAGTGACAGCCCTGGCTGACTGCCTGCCAATAGAAAGCTCCCGGTGAGATACATCCAAGGTTAGGTGCTATACGGCGGAGGATGCGACATGCTTCTCTCCACATGAGCTGCGTTGCCTCAGATGACCAAAGGCAGTGCTTTGGCGTTTCCAGAAGCTGCTGTGTGCAACATTTACAACCTCCATCCTTCTGCATCTGGTCTAGCCAACTCCCCACCGCTAGGCCTCCATGTGCCAACAACCATAAGAAATATGATATCCTCCTTGGCCTCCAGCTGTCCATAGGCGACGCCAGAAAGTCCGCTGGAAAGCATTCGTGATGCTGTGCTCCGCCCAGTAACTGCTACGCGAAGGTGCCCAGTCCACATCCTCCTGCATTAGCATGTGTCTGCCAATCCTGGCTGTGTACTCCAGGAACCTCGGTGGCTTCTTGGCGAACGCAGTGGCTGGCCATAGCCACTCTCTAGGGTTCCACTCTAGCTCATCTAGTGGCCTGCTCTCCCATACCCTGAGGTGCCACTCCCGGAACTCCTCCCAGACCACATAAGGGTCCAAACACCATGTCTTCCCCTCATCCTGCTACCCTCTGTCAAGGACCAAACACCCCCCCTCTTGCATGGTGAAGAACGTCCCATGTGGGGGGCCGCCAACTCTGCTTGCCACGTGTAGGGGGATACGTGTTGGTGAAAACCTAGTAGCCCATATCCCACCAGGCTCTACCAGCTCTCGTATCGGGGGGGTCAAGCCACTCTTGAGGTATCATTGCATCAATCTCCCTTCTCCTCAACTCAACTCCTCTCTGGCAACCTAATGCCTGTTGCAACACCTCTTGGTCCACCATCCTATACACCTGCCATGTCTTGATGGTACGAGCCAAGCCGGCCTCCCAACCAGCCTGTTGGATGTGGGGGGGCTTGCCAATCTGTACCCCATCCCAATCTTTGACCTAGGGGTTCCAGATCAGCGGCTGGCGGTCTATCTCCTCCTGGCAACTTGGGGGGCTCTAAATTAGGCCCTTACGGAGGCCCTACCATACATGAAGTAGGCTGCAGAGGAAGGAGGATCTGGGGGCATGATCTGGGCCATCGTAAAGATCCATCTCAAAGATGGCCTCCAATCACCGCCAAGCCTCGGTCTACACTCCTAGAGACCCTCTTGCAATAGAACCTTCCATGTTTGCCCTCCTGGTGTGAGATTGCGGACCACTAGCTTGCCCAAAGGGCCAAACTTTGATACTTTGGGTCTATGATCCCAAGCCCTCCCTTGGATCGATGCCGGATGATGGTCGCCCACACCACCTTGGCATGAGAGTCCCTGGAACCGTTTGATCTGGCCAGAGAAAATTCCGTACTAGGTGGCGAAGCTGAACTACATAGAACGAGGAAAAGCACCAACACGAGGCAATGTACCAAGCTGTTGCTAGAAGGACCTGGTTAACCACCAGGGCTCGACCCCCTAGGGAAAGGTGAGTAGTACTCCAGTACGTCAGCTTCCGCCGAATAGAGTCGAGGATTGGAAGAAACTGTTGGGTAGGAGTGATGTCGAGTCCCACCTGGAACCTAAGGTAACGGATGGTCTGTCGTGTGCACACCCATCTAAATCCCAAGTGGACATTCTGCTCCATGCTAGAGTTCGGGTCTGTAAGGAAACCAAGTGACTTTTGCCAGTTGATTTTTGCTTCCGCTACAGTGCAAAACACCTCGAGAGATAGTCTCTCTCTCTCTAGTATTAGCTCATCGTCCTCTATGTAGAGTGCTATATCATGTGCATACTCTGAGTCTAAGAGCTCTGTCTCCTCTCTCATCGAAGTCAGAGGGCACGTTACCCGCTCACACGTGACGTGAGGAAGTGTGACATCGCCTTGCAAAGAGTAGCAACAAATACGGGGCCAGAGGGCAGCCCTGTCGAACTGATCTCTCTAGCTGAAACTCCTCCCCTTGCTTGCCATCTATGAGAACCTTGCTAGTAGCTGATCTGTAAAGTGCGGAGACCCTACGGATCCATGCTTGGAGGAAGCCCAACCTCACCATGGTGTCCTCTAAGAAGTCCCAGTCGACCCTATCATAGGCTTTCTCGAAATCGAGTAGTACCGCCAATCCCTGATCACTGTGCTGGGCCCACTTTGTTGCCTCAAAGAAGTAAAGACATTGTCTAGGATGCTCCGCTCGAAAGATAATGCTCAGATGTGGGACCTCAGCCCCAGCCCACGAGTTGATGTCCATCATGCAACTTGGCCACTGCTGGGAGAAGACTGCTAGTCCTCCTTCCCCATCCACTGGGAGATGTGGTCTGCTACTTAACTCTTCATCTCCTCTATTTGTGTCATCTTCTAGTCTCCTGTATGAGAGGTTTGAAGGAAGAAAGCATAGTTTGGTCCATCCGGTGGTGCTAGTATATGGACCTTGCCGCTCTTTGACTTGCGTATCATGAAGATTCCCACCTCCAGAAGTAATGGGAACTCTTTGCACTCCGTAACTCTCAGGTAAGACCATGGACCACTGCGAAAAAACACTTGTGGTAGCAGCTGTGCTTGTCTCGGGAAAGTGTGACGGGCGGCATGGACAGATGAGCTGGTAGTTGTATGGGGAGGGGGGAGCTAGGCTGTTGGTGAGTGGAGGATGTCGGCGTCTGGGGTTCCTCACCTCGTGTTGGGGAAGGGGGGATGGGTCACCTGTACTAGGCAGGGATCAGGGGGATTGATCGGCGGGGGGGATGGTGGGGAGGGGGAGGAATGAGGGATGGTGGGGTGGTTAGAGGCACAAGGTGGGTGTTGGGGGGGGGGGGGGGGAAACTGTGGGGAGGAGGGGGGGGGAGGGTGTGGGGGATGAGTGCCCTTGGGTGAGGTGGTCTGTGATGCCTCTGTGGAAGGTGGATGTGGAGTCCTGTGGTCTTGTCGAGTGGGACAAGGAGGGGGGGAGGGACCGTGTGGTGCTTTGCCGGGGGGGTGACACTCGCCCTCCTGCTCCCTGCTCCCATGGCTGTGTCTGAGGGGGTGGTTGTGGCCCCGCTTGCCGTCTCTCTTTGTGTCATCTCTAGACCCGTGTAAAGCCATCCGCGTCCACCTGTGGGCCTGTTCACGAAGCTGCCTTGGCTCCGAAGCATGTAAAATTTGTTGCATGATGCCCAAAGTCATGGCAACGTAGGCATTGCCCTGTCTGCCCAGTCACAATGACCTGTTGCCTGAAAGAGTGTCCGCTTGCCGTAATCTCCAGAAACTCTGGTATATTCTTTCTCTTTCACTGCCACCCGTATCTTTGGGACTCTTGCAGTTGCCACTATGTCCGCGAAGGATGCGGGAAGGACAATGCTGAAGAGCTGTCCAAAGTCCACTAACTGGTGATACTCTATCGCCAATCCGGGGAAGAGTAGGGTGATTGGATGTTTAAGAAATCTGTTGTGGAGCGCGGATGTCTCCACTGTGAAGCCACTGTACCAAGGAACCATGTAGATGACCCCCTTCGTGGAAGCATAGGGTGAGCTAGCCACTAGCTCACGGGTTGCGTTTGCCGAGGTAAGTCATACCATGAAGATCCCTTGACCCAATGAGAACCACCTCCATGATCTGTGCTATGCCAATGCGCAGTGTGGAGTGAAGCCAGGGATGGGAAGTGTCCTACAACCTGACCAAAGATCACTGTCTCTTTTAGCTCTAGCTCTGTGGCACGGACGGCTAAGAGCTGTTCCTCAGAGAGGACGATGCGCAAGGTGTTTGACTGTACCAAGGAACCATGTAGATGACCCCCTTCGTGGAAGCATAGGGTGAGCTAGCCACTAGCTCACAAGCTGCGTTTGCCGAGGTGAGTCATACCATGAAAATCCCTTGACCCATGAGAATTGCCTCCACGATCTACGCTGTGCCAATGCGCAGCATGGAGTGAAGCCAATCCCGAAGCTGAGCCTTGGATGGGGAGTGTCCTACGACATGACCAACGATTGCTATCTCTTTTAGCTCCACCTGTAACCGGCCTGTTCACTGGAAAGGGCGGTAGTGTACAACCAAAATACATAAATGCTTTCACCCAAATTACAGTCGTCCACCTTACCTGAACTTAAAGACACACAATCAAGAAGAAATACAGGAAGCTAGAATGCTCCTGTTGCAACACAGACACACTGTTGACCCCTAAGTTAGGCGTTCCTTGCAGTATTTCTTTATTTTTAAAAAGGAGAAAGTACAATGGGCTGTCTTTCACCTATTCTGGGTGAAATTTGACAGCATAACAGTACAATTACTGACCCAAAACAAGCAGACCAGGAGGGGAAACTCTGCCCAAGTCTGAAACTTCTGGTTGGAGTGCTGAATTGACCATTTCAGCCTGCTGTAGTTACTGGTTCAGACCTGTTCTGAAACCTGTTTTCAGTTCATACTGTTCCCTGCACTATTCAGCCCACTGTAATTACTGGTTCAGACCTGTTCTGAAACCTGTTTTCAGTTCATACTGCTCCCAGCATTGTTCTGCATCATTTGTGCCAAGTGCCCCTTGATTCTGACATCAATTTGGCTCTGAAATAACCTCTGAACAGTCCAAAAACAGTGCTGATTCAGTGCTGCTTCAGACATTTACTTGGTGAGGTTACCACCCTCACCTGTCCCTGCTGGGACAGCATACAACTGCTCCTGTTCCTGGAGAAAGGAGGCTCTTGCCTCATGCAAAAACAACATTTTCTACACAGCTGTACCTGAATCAGAAGAAAGGCCCTTGATTCTGCAGCATAACCATACTGTCAGGGAGAGAGAGAGAGAGTAGGAAGCAAGCTCAGCCCTCTGTGCATCATAGACAGGGTAGACCAGCTCTCAAGAGCTCTCCATCTGCAGCAATCCATCTCCCTTTCACAAAATGAGCCCCCCATGCATTGAAACTCGTTTTTGTGCTGCTCTTTCTCTCTCTTTTGGGAATTTATGCCCAAATTGTGACACATGGCATACATGTAACAATTTTCCTGTTTAAACCTTTCGGTCTAAAATTCTCCATCCTCGGTTCAAAATTTGACCTCGGCACTGACCAGAGGATTAATCCTCGTACAAAAATGAAGATAATGACGCGAACAGATTCTGGGGTCCAAAAATAGTAACTCCCTAAATTTTAGGAGTTGCTTCCATTGCATCCCTACTAGTCTTCTGACCATCTTTGCAGACTATGGCTACATCCAAATTTGTAATGTAGCTCAATTGAAAGTGAATTTCCACTGATGACCCCACATGGACTAATCTGTGGAAGATTTGTCCATCTTCACTTTGAACTAGTCTCTTCCAGGCTAGTTCTTCAACATACTTGTCCACATACACTTTCACAAGTCTCTTTCAGGCTTGTCAATCTACAGTGCCATCAGTCTCTTCCAGACTTGTACTGGACCTTAACTGTCCAATCTTGACTCACTAGACATTCCTGTCTATTTCACATACTGGCCGTGCAACTCAGGCGTTTAGATTTCAAGAGGGATCCTTCCAAAAAGAAAAACCAAATAAAATATATAATAAAGAAATCAACAAAAAGGTAATAGTTGTCACAGTCTTGTGACATACCTCCCTCTCGAAATCGCAAACGTCCTCGTTTGCATGAATGTCATACATGCTTCCAGCTAACCCAGTGAACTTACACTTGGCAGCACATATACAACACATACATGCTATCAGTCAACATTGTGTACTGAACACACTGTTAACACATGTATGTTCTAACTGTGAAACATGGCATACTATCATCACGTGACTCCACATCACTGTTTTCAGATATAGTGGCCGGTACACCACAATGATATCCCCATAGTGGCAGATTCTCATTTGATGACTCCACATCACCCTGACTAGAGATCTAGTGGCTGGTACATCAAAATGATATCCCCACTGAGTCAATTCACAAAATACATGCCCGATTGAGTAACCATTGTTACAACATGTATTCAATTCAATAGAAGTAAAAACTGTATTCTTGCAAGCAATACTAACTTCTTTAGCACTGAGAAAACCATATGGACACAATAAGTGTTAACTTGTACAAAATCTGTTTCTGTACATAATTTCTTTCTTGAGCAATTGTCACTTTGACAATCTATTTCAGCTTAGAGATACAAGGGGTCAAGGTAGGTTGCAAGCGAAATGCTTCAAGATAAAGTTCCAACACATTAGGTGACTCTGCAAGTTCACCTTCGTCCATCCACTTAGCATCTATAGCTGGATAGTTCTTGAACTTAACCAAATACCTTCTAGCAACCTTGCCTTTCACTTTCCTTTCCTTGTGTGCCAGTACCTGTTCTGGAACAAGAATTGCATCAAGTTCCTCAACTTTGGGCTGTTCCTCAGCTGGCATATCTTCTGGCACATCACCCACATAGGGTCTAAGAAGACTTACATGGAAAGCATTATGAATCTTCCAATTGTCAGGCAATTTCAGCCTATAGCTGACATCACTAATCTTCTCTATTACTTGAAAAGGCCCATAGTATCGCATACTAGGCTTAGTGAAAAGACTTTCCTTGCCTTTCCGCTTCTTTAAGCGTGCCTTTTCAAACCGCAATAGTACCCAATCACCAAGTGAAAATATCAATTCACGACGGTGATGATCAGCAGCTTTCTTTTGCTTTGCCTGAGTCCTTTCAAGGGCATGCTTAACTTTCTAATACATTTCACCCATACTCTGCACATACTGATCTGCCTGAAAGATCTTATCCTTTGTATGCAAAATGGGAGGAACCTTTTTACCACCTTCATCAATTTCAAAAGGGGCTTTGCCTGTTGACGAATGCACGGTATTATTGTATGTATACTCGACCAAAGGCAAATATTGCTCCCACTTTGACTTGTGCTTTGACACATGGCACTTAAGCAGATCCAAGACCGTAGAATTTGCCTCTTCTGACTGTCCATCAGTCTGTGGATGAAATGACGATGAGAATTTAAGCGTTGTGCCCATGTTCTCAAATATGCCTCTCCAGAATAGACTTGTCATCCGTGGATCACGGTCACTGACAATAGACTGTGGCATACCATGATACTTGAAGACATTGCACATAAACAAACGTGCCATTTGATCTGGTTTTATCTTCTTCCTGACAGGAATGAAATGAGCCTGTTTGCTAAATCTGCAAATAATAGTCCATATCCCATCATTTCTTGTCTGTGTCCTTGGAAGATCAAAGATAAAATCCATAGCTATGCTTTTCCATGGTTTATCCGGAATAGGCAATGGCTGTAAAAGCCCTGGTGCTTTTTGCTTGTCAAACTTGACCTTCTGGCAAATCAAACACTGCCGCACAAAAGCATCCACGTCTCTTCTCAAAGTAGGCCAATAAAAGAATGTCTCTATTGCATTGACTGTTGCATCAATACCACGATACCCTGCATATGGTGGAGAATGACTCTCTGTCATAACTTTCCGTCTCAATGGCATAGTCACACATAGTCTACCATGCATCAACATGAAACTATCCTTGAGAAGATAATGCTCATGACACCAGCTCTATGGCACGGACGGCTAAGAGCTGTTCCTTAGAGAGGATGACACGCAAGGTGTTTGACTGGGGGCTACTCGCAGAATGCATCAGGGTTTGACCAGAGGTTTCCGTTGTGTGTCCCTACTGAGAATCTACCAATCTCATTGCTATGTTGTCAAAGGGGGGAGTATTGCTGCAAATGGAGGGAGCAATGGGTAGGGGAGGGGGGGGGGGTGATGGCGAGGAGGGGGGGGATGCTGTTTTCCGGCGGTGGGGGAGGTGCTGGACTCCACGGATGGCCGGTTCCTGACGGAAACGCACGGGTGGGGCCGCAAGAAGGCAAGGGAGGTGGGGGCAGTTATGGGCGTGGGGTTGCGTAGGGGTTTCCTTGCTGTTAGTAGGGTAGGTGTGAGAAGGAGATTGCCTGGCGATGGGAGGAGGTTGCCTGGCAGCCAGCAGGGCGGGGGGGGGGGGGGGGGAAGTGCGATGGCGGGTAGGAGGGAGGAGGGTGCAATGGTAGGCAGGAGGGGGGGAGGCACGATAGGAGGGAGGGGGGAGGTGCGATGGTGAGCAACAGTGTGATGGTAGGGAGCGTTAGCTGCTATGATATACATACGACCGCTGTATATGTGGTGTGCACATAGAGATTTGGATCATAGGGGGTAGAATGGTATCCATGAGTTCGTAAGAACTTGTCCATTCTATGATACCGAGTCCTTGGTGCTTGCTTGAGCCCATAAAGAACTTTCCGTAAGCAAAATACCTTATCATTTCAGTCAGTGGAAGAAAAGCTAGGAGGTTGCTCCAGATAGACTTCCTCCTTCAAGTAATTGTTCTGAAAGGCACTTTTGATGTCCATTTGATAGATCGGTCAACCATGGCGAGTGACAAGTGTAACCAACAGAAGAAATGATGTCAATCGAGCGGTAGATGCGAAGATTTCTTCATAGTCAATGCTATGCTTTTACCTGAAGTCTTGCACTATAAGGTGAGCCTTGTATTTGTCTAAAGTACCATTAACCTTTAGCTTAGTCCTAAAAACCCACTTCATCCTAATGATCGGCTTTTGACACGGACGATCCGCCAATGTCTGAGTTCCATTTCGATTGATACTATCTAGATCCTTCTTCATGGCCTCATGCCACAGAGGGTTTTGGAGAGCCTCTTGCCAACCATCTGGCTCAGAATGTGCAAGGTAATTAGCTGTTAAAAATGATGCATATGAAGCTTGAGGGGCGAGCCGAGTAGACCTTCTAGGGTCTTTGTAGTGGAATCTGATGGAAGAATCCCCAAATCCCGCATGGTCTATTGGTACTAGCGAGGTAACGGTCCTTGTGGAGAGGGCCTAGGAGCTGAAGTATCTACAGGAAAGTTAGGAGTGGGCAGTAGACTCGGCTCAAAAGGCACGATCTCAAATGATGTGAGTGGAGGTGAGGATGTAGAGTCTGGTGTAAAAGATTGCATGATGTCCTTCTCATCAAAGATGACATCCCTCCGAACGATCACCTTCTTCATTCGAGAATTGAACAAATGGTAGGCTTTTGCTTCGGAAGAATAGCCCACAAAGATCAAGAGATCAACTTGAGGGGTGAGCTTTCCTATCTTGTCCTCAGGAGGGTGTGTATAAGTATGACTAGCGAAGACTCTGAAGTGAGAAACAATAGGTTGAGAGTCAAAAAATGCCTCATACGGAGTCTGTCTAGGGACCGCCACAATTGGTTAAGGATGTACTCCGAAGTGTTAATAACCTCAACCCAAAGGCGCTCAGGGAGCTCTGCTGCAAACAGCATAGAGCGTATCATATTCATGATTGTCCGGTTCCTACACTCTATGACTTCATTCTGTGCAGGGGGAGTTGGTAGAGATGAGGTGGTGTGCAATGCCCTGCTCTTGTAGAAACTCAGAGAACTTGGGAAGGTGAACTCGCCACTAGAATAATTCCTCATAGTACCCATATGACGACCAATTTGGTTTTGAACCAATAGCACCCAAGCATTGAAATAAGTAAAGGCATCTGACTTATGCTTGAGGAAGTACATTCACATGTACCTAGAGAAATCATCCACTATAAAAAAGTACAATGCGTCATTCAAGGCAGCAATGGATGTGGGACCACAAAGATCTGCATGAATGAGTCTAAGGGGTTCCTCAGCATAGGTGTGTCAGAGTGCAGCGGTGCGGAAGCGTAGGACTGAGAGAGAGAGAACGCAGAGAGAAAAGGGAGAGAAAGAGACAGTGTACAATGAAGATCTGCTGTATAAAGAATGCTGAATACAAAGATATACACGGGCGCAGTGCGCTGGACTGCGTGTCTCCACCTCGACGATGCGACCTGCTGTCCACCTCGAAGTCTGCTGCAGTCTGCACTGTCTGCTGTCTGAAATCTGTGAACAGAGACAGAAATCTGCACGGCACCGGTCTGTAATCTGCGACAGAGAATAGTGGCCAGACTGCTGAAAACGTCAGCAATAAATAGGCGAAAAATCACCTAGAACGGGGCTCAAAAATGGGGCGCAGCCTGATAAAAATGGCTGCAGGCAGTCGGACTGCCACGTGGCAGTCCGACTGCACAATCCGACTGTGCAGCTGGTCCGACTGCTGGACCAGCTGTGCTGCTGCCTAAAAAACAGGCTATGAACTCTAACACCCCCTCTCAGAGCCTGGACAGGGCAGAAGCCTGAGGGATCTGGAATGTTGCCGAAGTAGAGCCTGAGCAAGCGCCTTCGTAAACAAATCCGCAAGATTATCCTCCGTCTTGCAATACTCCACAGTGATGGTCTCATCCAGAAGCTTTTCTCGGATGAAGTGGTACTGGATCTCAATGTGCTTCGTCCGGGCATGAAAAACAGGGTTCCTTGCCAAGGCAATGCAACTCTCATTGTCACATCGCAGCAATGTAGGACGAGTCTGGGGGCACCCAAGCTCCTCCAACAATCTCCGAAGCCACACAACCTCGCATGTGGTGGAGGATGCGGCCCGATACTCCGCCTCAGTAGACGAAAGGGCTACCGTGGGCTGCTTCTTGCTACTCCATGAAATAACACCGCCACCCAAAGTAAAGCAGTAACCTGTTGTAGACCGCCTGTGGTCCACGTCACCGGCCCAATCCGAGTCGCTCCAACTTGCAAGTACAAGATCTGACCCATCTGTCCCTGCGGGGTAATGAATCCCCAAATCAGACGTCCCCCTCAGATACCGAAGTATCCTCTGAGCAGCCTGCCAATGCACCGTCTTAGGTTCACTCATGAACCCTGCCAAGAGCCCAACAGCAAAACATAGATCAACCCTCGTGTTGAGAAGCCAAATCAAGGACCCTATCAACTGTCGATAGCGGGAAGCATCCGCCAAAGGAGAAGCTGAGTGGGAAGTGGCCTTCCAGTTCGGATCCATAGGAGTAGAGAGGGCC
Organism: Lygodium microphyllum; assembly: GCF_053477565.2. Lineage (NCBI taxonomy): Eukaryota > Viridiplantae > Streptophyta > Polypodiopsida > Schizaeales > Lygodiaceae > Lygodium > Lygodium microphyllum. The sequence goes on along the minus strand of NC_141135.1, from coordinate 45,789,406 downwards.
CGACAATCTTCCATCTCAAAAGACACCAAGAGCTCCTGTACATATCTCTGTTGGGAGAGAAAAATCCCCCTCTGAGACTGATAAATCTCATGTCCTAAAAAGAAATGGAGTAGCCCCAAATCCGTCATCTCGAACGTCCGATATAAAGCTGACTTTGTCTCCTGGACCTGCTGTGCATCATCACCTGTGACAATCAAATCATCAACATATAATACAAACAGCACACAACCTTCCCCGGAAGTGTGAACATACAGCTGCGGATCGGCCTTGGACCGCCGATATCCCAACTGAGTCTGGAGGAACGAATCAATCTTCTCGTTCCAAGCTCGCGGGGCCTGCCTGAGACCATACAGGGCCTTCTTCAACCTGTAGACTTTCCCATCCGAAGAACCAAAGCCAGGAGGCTGCTCAACGTAGATCTCCTCCTTCAAATCACCATTCAGGAAGGCCGACTTCACATCCAGTTGATAAACAGGCCATCTCCTATGGCCAGCCAAAGCAAGAACAGCTCTAATGGTTGCCATATGAGCTGTAGGGGCAAAGGTGTCATGACAGTCAATCCCTGGGCGCTGGGCAAAACCCTTAGCAACAAGGCGAGCCTTGTGCTTATCCAAAGTACCATCACTGAGATATTTGGTCTTGAAGACCCTTTTGACTCCAATCACCTTCTTCTTCGGGGGGCGTGGCACAAGTGACCAAGTGCCATTCCTCTCAATAGCCTCCAACTCAGCTTCCATAGCTTTCTTCCATGGGGCGGACTGTAAAGCCTCCTTCACGGAGGTGGGCTCTCGATCCTGCATAACTCGGGACATCAAACAATAATTGGAGCAAACAAGCTCCGAAGAATGCGCCTGGTGCCTCCGTGACCGCCGCGGACCATCCTGCGGTCCCCACTCCTCAGGAACCCCCTCGATCCCTGAATCACGGAGTGTGTCACGGGCCCAGCGAGGAGGAGGCCGAACCTCCCCTCGTCGTTCTCCATCAGTAGAAGACTCTGGAATGTCCACCGGTGGTAACTCCTCAGAAGGATCCGGTGGAACAGTAGACTCTGTGTCAGAAACAGAATCATAATCAAACGGCACAGGCTCCAGTGGAACTGTAGAAGGAGCCAAACTCTCCCCGGGATCTCCAAGAACGGGATGCTCCTCACCCGTTGAAGAAGCTGGAACCTCCACAAACCGCACATCACGGCTAGTATATACATCCCGCTTGACGGGATCATACAGTCGGTAGCCTTGGGACTGGGAGCTGTAGCCAACAAATACCTGTTTTCGGGAAGCCGCTTCAAATTTGTCACGGTGAGCCTTGGGAATGTGAACATAGGCATCACACCCAAAGACCCGAAAGTAAGAAACATCTGGCTTTGTCCCAAAATAAGCCTCAAATGGAGTCATCCCTTCCACGGCCGAAGTAGGAGATCGATTAAGGATGTGGACTGCAGTAGCCACAGCCTCGGCCCACAGAACCTGAGGGGTCTGTCGGTGCTCCATCATGGTGCGCGCCATCTCGATCACACTGCGGTTCTTCCGTTCTAGAATACCATTTTCTTGAGGAGTATTGGTATTGGCAAACTCCTGGTGAATTCCTCTATCTGCACAAAACCGAGCAAATTCATTAGACACAAATTCACCTCCCTTGTCGGATCGCAAGGTCTTCAACTTCCGGCCTGATCGGTTCTCCTCAAAGAGAAGCCAATCCTTGAAGTGCGAGAAAGCTTCTGACTTTAGTGCCAAAAAGTAGGCCCATGTCATCCTGCTGTAGTCATCCACGATCAGCATGAAGTACGAGCTCCCACGCAGGGACTCATTCCTCATAGGGCCACATAGATCTGTAGATACTAGCTCCATCGGTGAAGTAGACCGCCGCGAAGCCGTGTGGGGAATGGCATCTCTATGCTGCTTCCCCCGTATGCAGGAGACACATGGCTGCTGGCTCACCACTATATCCGGCAACCCTCGAACAAGCTGTCCACATGACGCCCTCCGAAGATAGTCATAGTTCAGGTGGCCAAACCGAGCATGCCATAATTCAGACTGTGACTGTGAGGTAAGAAGAAGAGAAGAGAGGGCAGTGGAAGACTTCAGTTTGTAAATGCCGTTCTCCTCATATCCAGAGGATAGAACCTTCCTCGATTCACGATCAAGGACTCGCACAGTAGAACTGTCAAATTCCACCAAAAGACCAAGGGAGCAAATCTTATGAACTGAAAGGAGATGGTACCCCAATCCTGGTACATGCAAAACCTCTGAGGTATGGGTGCCACCTCGTCCATCCGGAATAAGCTGCATCTTACCCCGACCTGCAATAGAAACTGAAGAGCTGTCTCCAATGAGAACCTGCCCACGCGAAGGTCGCAGTTGGGCAACACCATCTGATGAAGGAGTCATGTGCCGTGAGGTACCACTATCAATAATCCACTCTCGAGATTGGGGAGCCGCCATCGCAGCATCAGAAGCATTCGGTGAAGCGTCCTCAATGACAACTAAATGTAGAAATGCAGCTGATGAGGGTGCAGCCACCACTCCAGAATCCTTGGTTTCCTTTTTCTTGGTATCCTTCGAGTCTTTGTCAGGGCAATCCTTCTTCCAATGGCCAGTCTTTCCACAAATATGGCATGTGGAGTCTTTGTCCTTGTCCTTCTCCTTGTCCTTCTTGGACTTGTTATCCCCCTTCTTCTTCTTTTGGTCCTTCCCCTTCTTCTGAGAGGCTTGACCTGTCATCGCCTCCGTCTTGGAAGTATTATGTCCCTTTAACTGTTCCTCTTGGTCCAAGACCATAGGAACCAACTCTTCCCACCGAAGAGTAGACTCTCGCCCTGAAGCAATAAGGGCAGAGTAAAATGTACCGAATCGTGGCGGCAACTGGGACAAGAGTGTAATCGCCATGTCTTCGAAGGAAATTGGCTTCCCCGCATTCTGAACCTGCATCTGTAGCTGCCTTAGCTTGTTAATGTGTTCCCTTAGCGAAGAAGACTTATTGACGGACAAGGTCCGCATCTGTACCTCCAAAGAAACCCTCTTCATCAGGGTCATCCGATTGTACATTTGATCAAGCTCCAGCCATATCTCACGAGCCACCGTCAAGTGCTCGATGTGAGCGATTACGGCTGTAGTGCATGATAGAAAGAGAAAGGATCGAATCCTGGCATTCAGTTTGTCCCAATGAGACTGGGCCCTGGCCAACTCCGCACGAGCATCGGAAGAGAGTTTGGACTCATCTCTTACTGAAGGCCGGTCAATATCTTCCTGTACCAACTCCGCCAAATCATAGGACTCCAGAATGGCCAACATCATAACGCGCCAAATGCGGTAGTTGTCGCCGTCGAGCTTGTGATCTGTAGGAAGAGCCGGTAGGACAGGCACCTTCCGGTCCATAATCGCCTGGAACTCCAAGTCCATCTCTGTAGACATCTTCACCTGCAATGCCTTCTCAAACGCAAAAGCAGCCCCCTCTGACTGGGTAAACTCAGCCTGCTAAGACTCTTCCGCGTCCCGAAGCTTCTTCACCCGTCGGAGGCGATGAAAAAGCAAAACCTGCACTTTTAGGTTGAAAACTCAAACTTTCTCCGCGTAAAACAGCAGTAAACAGTAGCAAATCCACCACCTGTACTCCTTTCCTGTGCGCCCACACTCGTTTCAGCCTTGTTCGAAGGCGCAGCCCTCCTGTCTGCCCTTAAACGCAGAAAACACAAATTTGTGTCGCGATGGAAACTCCTCTTCAGGTTGATTCTGCGCTCAGTCAGCCCTCAAACACTGCTCTGATACCATGTCAGAGTGCAGCGGTGCGGAAGCGTAGGACTGAGAGAGAGAGAACGCAGAGAGAAAAGGGAGAGAAAGAGACAGTGTACAATGAAGATCTGCTGTATAAAGAATGCTGAATACAAAGATATACACGGGCGCAGTGCGCTGGACTGCGTGTCTCCACCTCGACGATGCGACCTGCTGTCCACCTCGAAGTCTGCTGCAGTCTGCACTGTCTGCTGTTTGAAATCTGTGAACAGAGACAAAAATCTGCACGGCACCGGTCTGTAATCTGCGACAGAGAATAGTGGCCAGACTGCTGAAAACGTCAGCAATAAATAGGCGAAAAATCACCTAGAACGGGGCTCAAAAATGGGGCGCAGCCTGATAAAAATGGCTGCAGGCAGTCGGACTGCCACGTGGCAGTCCGACTGCACAGTCCGACTGTGCAGCTGGTCCGACTGCTGGACCAGCTGTGCTGCTGCCTAAAAAACAGGCTATGAACTCTAACAAGGTGGTAGACTGCTGAGGGAAGGGTATATGATGTTGCTTACCTAGTTGATATACTTTACAGACCTCTCGAGATAGTTTGGGGTGTGAAAGGCCCTTAACCATTCCCTGACGCGACAGCTCATAAAGAGAGTTGTAGCCAAGATGTACTAAGTAAAAAAGCCAAAGACGCTTAAGAGTCCATGGGCTTTTGTGTGGTGTCCAAGGCTTGGAAGCGATGGAACTCCGAATCATCAGCAATCCACTTTGTAAGAAAATGGCTCATGTGGTAAAGGCCTTAGGTTGTATCTTGCTGTGAGCAATCACTAAACCGGTTTGAGAGTCTAGGACCTCGATTGTGGTCTTGTGAAGAAAACTGCTTGCCCCAACTTGCAAAGTAGCTAAACAGACAAGAAATTCACCCCAAGTTGGGGGACATGATAGACATCATCAAGGGAAGCTAGATCCACCCTGGTCAATGGGAAAATTGATGTGACCCTATTCTTGAATCTTGACCGAGGGGTTATTTCTTACATAGACTTTCTCGGCTGTAGGGGCTTGGGAAACGAAAATGTCCTCTATAGGAGTCATGTGATGGGTAGCTCCATTGTCCACAAGCCAAACAAGTGTTGATATGCTCGGCTATGACGAGTGGGCCTTTGTAGTCACCCTATCGGGAGGCAACTTGTAGATGTGAATGAGACTTGCATTCGATGTCTCTAAGGAGATGATGCGGGCCTCTGTAGACCAGTTAGACAAACCCTCTAGAGTTAAGTAGTTCGCCAATTGCGATGGCTAATCGGTGGCAGTGTGGGTTTGGCCTCGCCATTGCCCGTACTGTGGGTTACCCGACTGGGATGCAAGGGTTTGATCCTTGGATTTGGGTTGTGTGCCTCTTGCCTTAGATTGACACTCGTTGTCATAATGACAAACCTTTTGACAATGTTGACAATACTTGTTTTTCTTAGGTACATTTTGCCATCCAAGTTTAAGAGTGGATTGTGTGGTTCCTTGGGATTCACTAGACTTGTTTTGATTTTGATTTTGATTTGAATTTTGTTTGCTCTTGCTTGGCTTTTCCATTTGAAAAGATGCAACAAGAGTCCCCTCTTTTGAGGACGTGTTATGAAATCGATTGAACTACCATACGTAAGGTAACCGCAAATTGTTTCACCTCGAAACGTTTCACATTTGGGCAAGTCCCAAGCTAAATGCCAAGTAAAATGGTGGAATAATATATATGAGATAGTTTTCTTTATAAATAATAAGTTGCAACTTACATATTTATATGAGGCGAATCTTTTCATGTCAATAAATGATGTCTACCCTATATGTAGAGTGTCTAAAAGCTCTCAAAAGAGGAAGAAAAAATGACTATTTTCCATTAAAGAATGTGGTTTTGGTCAGTCATTTAACTCAAGACATTTCTCATTTCATTGAAACATTTTAGGCGTTTCACATTTTAGCTCTAGCGAAATGCGTTTCGTGGTTACCATGACCATGCGTAACGCAACAATTGACACTCAAACTCATAAGATGTGGGTATCTGAGATTGTGAAATTACTTGTTGCACAGAATGAAAATATTTTCTCGGCAGCTTGTTAAGGAATAGGATAACTTAATTGTTAGAGGACTCAGGAGCCCCAGTGGTTGAGAACTCAATGAGGAGACGCTGATACTTAGCCAACTTGACTTTCAAGTCATCCTTGTTTATGATTTTAAAGTTTTGGAGCTCATGATCCAAATTGATGCAATGGTCCTATCTCGAGCTGCATAGCACTCAGTCAAGTGTATCCAACGCTTGGATGCTACGTCAAGATGCTAAAGTTGAGAGTAAACTCAAATAATAAGCCTTGCATAAGGTCGATAATAGCGGAGGCGTTACAAGCCTTCCATGAGTGGATGACCTCGTATGGAACAAGTGCGGGATCAGGTTGGGGTTCCAACCCTTGCACTAAATCCCATAATTTTTGAGAGTCTAAGACATGCCTCATCAAATTTGACCAAGTGGCGTAGTTTGACTTGTTGAAACGAGTCTTGTAATTAAAAGCATTCTTGGCGGATGAGGAGCTAGAACCATGAGGTGTCTGTGAAGATGGATAAGTGGGGTAAGGTGGAGGATAAGATGGTTGTGGTGGTGGTGGATAAGAAGAAGGAGGGGTTAGTTGTGGATAGGTAGAAATAGGTTTGTTGATGTCCAATAACTGTCGATTGATGTGGAGGTACTGAAATTAAATAGTTCCATATGGTACCGAAGATGAAGGTGGATGTACTGGGACATGATAGCCTTGTCCAAATGTCAGTTGGGACACAATATAATGATCGGATGATCCACTAGGTAACGCCATGGAGGCAAATTGTGGTACCAAATGATCCACACTTGAGTAGGTCTGAGATTTATTCTTAGAGGGATAACCCAAAAGTGTGTGTGGGAGGTCAAGCCTCTTATCACAAGTACAACACTTGGAAATAGGTATGTAGAGGTCTTAAAGGTTGTGCCTGCGCTTGTAGAACCCCTTGATGTGGTGAGTGGTGATAAATGTGGTGCACTTAATGGAAGCAGAAAGGAAGTTGTAGCAGAAGATAAGGGAGGTATAGGTGGGATCCCAAATGGATTAGTGATAGTTGTTGTGGGAAACATGGTTGGTTTCTTTTGTCTATTAAATGCATTGGATGAAGATATACCTACTCCAAATTGACCATGAGAAATAAAATCATTTGAAGGAAAAGAAAGAGATAGAATACTTACAAGTCCTTCTGTCAGCTTCTTACCTAGTTTTGAGCTCATAAAGAAATACTTGTCTTCCTCATTACTCACAAACCAAAGGTTATTTTGAAGACTCTCTTCTTGACAAATCCAATAGAAAATACAAAATCAATTAGCATAGAATCTGACATAATGAGATTCGTACCTAGCATTGGAGAAAAGAAGTACTATGGAAGTGATGTATAATCAAAGCTAGGTTCCACTTGCAGATGGCTAGTTCATAGTGGAGATTCCAAAGATTCTGCATGATCATTAGTTTTGTGCACTGAATCTAAAGGGGATAACTCAGGCTTACCTTCAACCTTCTATTGAGCCTGGTGCATAAGGATGAGATTATACTCAGTGGTAGAAATTTGATATAGTTTGTGGACTCCATGGTAGTTTGAGGGTTCTTCGCCCATGTCACATTGGGCAATAGCAAGTTGGGAGGCCCACTCTTGATCATTTCTGTCTATGTTTGGCTGTGGAGATTGGAGTGGTGGTGTGAATGTGTTTGAAGTCATTTGATCCTTCCTTTATTCCTACTTCTATGGATGAGCTTTTTGATCAAAGGCTAAGGTTTCTTAGAGAGTACCTAGCTTTGATACCTTGTGAAGAAATGCTCTAAATGCAGAAAACACAAAACCAATCATACAACAAAGCATGAACTGATAATAAAAAACACAATTAGGGTAAGGGTAACTCAGAGACAGTGAACACAATGAATAATGAAGTGAACTACTATTGAATATACAATGCTCATGCAACAAACACACTATGTAGTGAATCTTGAACTCTCGTATCTCAGGCATCAAGGTAGAGGTGATGAGTTGAAGAGTGTATCGTCTCTGAATGGGTCTCGAAATACACCAATGCAACCTTTGTATATCAAACAATAGCAAATGCAGCTAGAGAGGTTGGAAACGCAAGTTGTGCAGAACAGGCAAACGCAAGCTAATTCTTGATGGGTGATAGGTGGAAAGTGATGGTGACAGTGCAGGCGTCGATGATGATTGCTAGAGGAGAGAGATTGACTGCAAACGCAAGTAGGATGATGATGGTGATAGCTCCTACTGATGTTGATTGGATGCAGATGATGGTGACAGTGAGTGAAGGCTTTGATAGCAGCAAACACAAGTTTCTTGATGATGGTGACGGCTCCAGGAGGTTGCAAATAGGTGAAAGAAGCTGGAATCAGACACCAAATAGACAAAGGCTGCAATAGAAGGCTTTGACCATGATGTCCTCTATGAATGGGGTGTGGGCAACAGAGATATGGCTCCTAAAACTTGCTAAAACGAGATTAAGGGAGAGTGGTGGGATGCATGCCTATTTATAGAAAGTTTGGGATGCCCAAATTAGGGTTTTGCATGTGGGACACAATAACTCTCTAGGATCGCGTTTCTTTTTAAAATTCATTAATTAAGCGCGTTTTGGGGCCGTTTAAGTTAGGCTAATGCATTTTTAGCTCAATAGTTGGAGAGATAAGGGAAGGATGTTGGAGTGATAAAAGAAGAGGGGTGGAGAATGACTGAAGAGATGTGGAATGAATGAAGAGATAGTCTATTTACAGGCCTTAATTGTCTAGGGTAGCGCACCATTGATAAAATGACCAGAATGTGGACACCAACCCTTTTTGGGACTGTCAATGTGAAACCCTAACTGAAGTGTGGAAATTGAAGAAGTGGTTTCTCAACACTCCTCTTAGGCCCAAAAAGGGATGAAGAAAGAGGAGCGAAGAGAGGTACGAAGAAGATATAGAGGATTCCAAAGATCCAAGATCTCCACCTAAAAGGTAACTTGTAGTAAGGAGCAGTAGATTGGATGAGTTGTAGAACTTGAATCCACCTTGAGAGAGAAGCCACTAGCCCTGTAACTCCATGCTGGAAGGAATTCAAAGGCCTGTTGTGGCTGAACCTCCAAGGCCCCAAGCTAGGTTGTCTTGAAGATCTTGGGTATCAATAGGAAAAATGACTACTCGAAGAGAGCCATCCCCAAAGAGTAGATGGTGGGGAAGAATTTCATGATGGATAGATGCTCCCTTTGAGGGTGGAGACATAGGGGCCCGCTTTGAAGTTGAAGAAATAGATTATAGGAGCCCTCTTTGAGGGCAACGAGAGTACATCCCCCTCTGTGAGAGAAGAAATCTAAAAACTCATGGATCACGGACTCTAAATCATGTGATAACTAAGGAAGTGCCACTGGTCATATCAAAGAAGGTATCTAGGGTGTTGAAGATGGCGAAGAACTCCCAGAGGTGGCCTCTCAAATCGGAGTAGTCGAGGGTGGGGAAAGGTGAGGCTTATGTTGAGCCAAGTGCGGGGAACAGTTGGTGTCTCTTAATGGAGTGGATTGTGGAGTCGAAGTAATGGAAGGTATCAAACAACCATCGTCTCTCGAAGGAGCGGATTGTCGAGGGGATGGTATCCAACAATCATGGTCTCTGGTGGAGCAAATTGCAAAATCGCAGGTTGTCAAGGTGGCATTCTTGAAACCCTAGAAGAAATAGAAACAACCTTCGTAGTGCATTGCAGTGGCCGTGAGGAGGTTGTGGCACGTGACGATCCTTCTTTTGCTCAAGAGAACTTAGTGTACATCGGATGCGTCTCATTGCCTTGAGCATAAAAATCTAAAAGCCGGTGCAGAACAAACTCTATGGCCTAGAAGGGAGAGGTGGCACAACAAGTGCCTGGAGGTAGATGCATATACTTTGGCGGTGCAGGGAGCAAAGGTCCATGTCGGCAAGCATTAATGGGAGGTCTAGTGATGCCAGAAGAGGAGTACCCGGTGGGCTATCTATCTGCCTGTGGAGAAGTCATAGCACCAGAGTGTCAACCTATAACTTCCAAGTAATGTAGCAGAAGGGGGAAATCAATAGATGATGTTGAAACCGCAACCTATCTTTGCCTTCTTTGCTGAACATGGTCTTTAGCTCTCCAAGTCCTTACACTCTGATACCATGTCAAGATAAGTGGTATGCTTTGGTACCATGTCAAGATATGTGACAATGCAGAGAGACAGTAGAGTTTGCAGAGACAAGCACAGTGTGTGTATGGCAAACACTAAGAGAGAAGAGAAACTCATAAAATATAGAACATGCTGATGATGCACTAAATCATGCTATGAGAAGAAAAGCTCATATAGTAGAGCAGAAGCTTAGAAGTTGACAGCATTGTCCTGTTTGAATCAGATGGCAGCACTTGTGGGGAATTTGCATAGTGAAGGGAGTGAAACACAGTCCTTTGGGTAGTGGGCTATCAAAGTAATCACTGGAAGCTGAAGGATAGCTATTGAGGGAGTGAACTGTTGTCCTTTGATGTTGTCAGGGATGAGGAAGGTGATCAGCAGTAGTCGAGGGAGCAAGTCGTAGTCCTTGGACTCTAGGAAGATGGATTGGGCAACAAACGCAATTCCTAGAAGCTAGAATGCTGAAAATGCAAATGTTTGATGGAGAAGAACTGCAAACATAGATAGGATCATTGACGCTAGGGCGAGGATGTTGTCGCCAAGTGCAAGTCTACTGACACAAGGGTGTAGGAGGTGATGCTAGGTAGGGGGAAGGACCCCAAACTGAAAAATGTAAATGCCAGAATGACGCTAGGAAGATAGGAGCTGACACCCATCGGTGGAGATCCTCTAGATGATGCAAATACAAGGTGGATGATGACACCAATTGTAGAAGAGTGACGCTTGTGTGGAGAAACCTAACACCAAGCTGGAGAAAACTGACACCAATGTGAGGAAAGCCTCCAAGCTGCCAAACGCAAGGTGTAGGACAGCCTATGATGATGCCAAGGTGAGAGATATGGTCGCCATGTTGAAGGAGAGAGATAGATGCCCACCACGAGCTACAATGTCCTCCTGAAGGGGTGTGAGGGCAGTGGAGAGGTTGGAGAGAGAAGGGAAGGATATCGGAGTGATGAAAGAAGAGGGGTAGAGAATGACCGATGAGATGTGGAATAAATGGAGAGGTGGCCTATTTATAGGCCTTGGTTGTCTAGGGTGGCGTAGCACTGAGTGGGCGTCCATTGGTAAAACTACAAGGATGTGGACACTAGCCCTTTTTGGGGCTGTTAGTGGGAAACCCTAATTGAAGTGTGGAAACTGTAGAAGTGGTTTCTCAACATAAGCTTCCACCAAGGTGTCTTGGAAAGACATTGATGTAGATGACAATCGTACCAGTCCTTGACCATAGGGTAGTAGTTGAATCTTGATGCTTATCACAAACTAGCTCTATGGAAAGCACTATTATGACCATGGATTCCCTGCCTTCAGCTAGACTACCAAAGTAACCCCTAGTGTGGAAATGTACTAGGAGCAAAGATTGCTTTCTCTCAAACATCCCATCTAGAACTTAAAAGTCAAATCGGCTCTAGGATTTGAATATGCTAGACTTAGTCAATGCATGTGGAAAGGCATGCTAGTGGTCCACTATACCCGCATATAGAGGAGGCTCAAATGCCTGAAGTGGTCCCTCATGTGTAAACTGACTAGGAGCAAAGACCGTTCTCGATCAAACATCCCATCATGAACATGAAAGTCAAATCTGTGAGAGTGCGCAACGGAAGAGAAACACCAACATAGAGAGAAGCAGAGGGAGAGAGAAAGAGAGGAAGTGGAAGATGAAGGAAGAATACTACATTGACTGAAGAAGAATGCTGATACAATGGGGATGCATTGATCAATCCTTGCACGTAGCCCAAAGCGTCAGTGAGGGCACCAAATCAAGTTGATGACGATGGTAGCACCAAGCATGGAGTGTTAGAGTGTGCACTTGCAAACAAAAGATTGAAGATTGAAGAGTGTGTGTGTCTGCCAAGTGGGGATGTGGCTATAAATAGCCAAAAGACCAAAAAACAGGCTGACTTGCACGTGTAGGGGCATAAATGCTGGCTGACCAGCAATAAGTGCTAGTCACTCTCCAAATAATGCCAGAAAAAATAGGGAGGCCTTGAAAAAATCCAAGATGACAATAACAATGTCTGGTAGGTTTAGGTGGATTGTGGAAAGCAAAAACTAGCCTAGGAATGCATAGAGGAATCCGACAATTGAAGAAAATGCACCTAAATTGCCAGAGCTCTTATGTCTCCGTTAGATTCTGATAGGAGCTCACAACCAAGAGATGACAAATTGACATAACTAACATAGGCGGGTTAACACCCCTTCCGAGATCTTGGGAGTGTCGCAAGAGCTAACAACCTCATGTGATGAAGCATAGAAGCCTTGGGCAAAGGCTTTGTGAAGAGATTTGTTGCATTGTCCTTTGTGGGAGAGTAGGCTAATGCTAACTTGGAATCCACGATCCACTCTTAAACAGTGATATTGAACCTTGATGTGCTTCATGCAAGCATGAAACATAGGGTTCTTTGCAAGAGCTAGAGCACTCTGGTTGTCCACACGCAGCTTCATAGGTCCAGGCTGGGAAAAGACGATCTCTGCCAACATCCGGCGAAGCCAAACCACTTGCATAGCTGTAGAACATGATGCAGGCTGCTTTGCCTTTATAGAAAAAAGGGCGACAATAGGTTGCTTCTTGTTGCTCCATGAGATAACTCCCCATCCAAGGGAGAAGGCATAACTTGTAGTGGACTGTCTCAAATCCACATCACTTGCCCAATCAAAATCACTCCAACTATAGAGAGTAACCCTCTCTCCATGCACGATCCCATAGGATCGAGTCCCCCTGTAAATAATGAAGAACATGCAAGGTTGCTCTCCAATGTTCTTGAGTAGGAGTCTTCATAAAAGAAGACAATAGAGCCACAACGAAAGAAATATCTGTTCGAGTGTAAATAAGCTAGATGAGGGAGCCAAGAAGACACTTGCCCAAAGCTTGGACTTTGGATCCATGGGGCATGAAATAGGCCGACAATCAGCCATACCAAACTCTGAGAGAAGCTCGGAAATGTATCTGTGCTGTGAAATAAAAATGCCATGTCCCATCTGACAAATCTCCAATCCGAGGAATAAGTGAAGGATCCCTAGATCCGTCATGTCAAACTCCTGTCTCAAAATCTCCCAAGTACCATCAACCTCTTGAGTATAGCTCCATATAATGACAAGATCATCCACATACAAGATGAGCAAACACACTTGTCACCCTTAACCTTGAAGTATAGGTTGGGGTCATGAGCCGATTGATAGAAGCCACTTTGTAGAAAGAATCGATCAATCCTCTAGTACCACGCTCGAGGAGCCCGCTTCAGGCCATAGAGGGCCTTCCGCAATCTATAGATACGGTTCTCCTTACCTTGTATAACAAAACTTGGAGGTTGTGAAACATAAATCTCCTCCTCAAGACACCATTCAAGAAGATAGACTTTATGTCCATTTGATAAACAGGCTAGTGGTGGTGAGCTACAAGAGCGAAGATAGCCTGAATAGTAGACATTTGAGGCGTCGGTGCAAAAGTCTCAAAATAGTCCAAACATACCCTCTGAGCGAAATCTTTGGCAACAAGCCTAACTTTGTGCTTTTCCAAGGAACCATTTGTAAGGTACTTGGTCTTATAGATCCACTTCACACCTATTACCTTCTGCTTTGGGAGATGTGGAACCAACTTCCAAGTTTGAGTACACTTGATAGAATCGAGCTTCGAGTATGCACTTCACCTTACACGACCCACAATAAATAGTTTGAACGATCGAGTTTGTCTTCTTTGGGTAATGAAGGTAAGACATGTACCTCCATCGAGGGTATCGAGGACGACATCTTCACTTCGGACAAAGCCTTATGTGAATCGTGATAGATGAATAGAAGGGAAATGGGTGTGAACGGGGGACTCCTCGCACTGACTATAATCGTGATGATCGTGTCTCTACTCAGAAGTGTGTCTCGAAAGAAGCTCCTCCTTTGAGTCATCAAAGCTTGTGAATTGGTAAGACATCTTCGATCTTGCAATCGCCCAGAAAGCTACTTTTTGATGGAGACAATGTGGGAGACAGAAGATAGTTAGCTACATGGATTGTATATGTGTTGTTTGTCAGGGAAAAGTTGTCGCTTGCCACCCGAAAGCTGTTGCCTTAGCAGGAAGTAGTCACCTACAATAGTGTTAGAATTTGCCAATTCTATGGGCAGTGCCCAATGTTTGTCTTTAGTTCCTTTCAATTCTTAGTGTGAACACAACTAAAGTTGTAAGTTCTGTCACCACTTTTAGAGTTAGAGTTAGAGTCAGTTAACTCTAGTTGAGCTAGAGCTAGGTCTATCTTAGACCTATCTTGTACCTTTCATTCTCATTCTTTCAGTTCAGCAAGTCCACTCTACTCTTTTGCTTGAGCATACTCTCATTTTTCTCATCTCTCTCCTTAGCTGGTTGTCATTTTCCAAGATTTGGTATTAGAGCAAGGTTCTACGTGCGGATTCAGTTCAGCCACCATCAGCCGGTGCCGCCCTGCCTAAGGTTTGTTGCTGTTAGCTAGCTTTCTACCCGAGGAAGAGAAGGATGCGCTGCTACTGTTTTCAGCCTGCACACAGCCCTATGCATAGTCCTACATGCGGTCCTGCATGCAGCCTGCACGTAGCTCGAGGAGCTACTAATTTGGAGGAGCAGCTGGTGTTGTTTTCAGCTCTGCGCCTTATTCTCTCACCTTTGCCCGCCATATTCTTAGCCCTGTCTGCAATTTTCCACAAACCCTAAAAAGTGTGGAAACCCTAATTTTCAGATTTGGGTTTCTTCCAAAATTTCTGCAATTTCCTATCCATTTTGGCCATCTCTTTTCGAATCTTAGCTCGTGCTGCCCAAAATTTGGAGCTTTTGTTAATTTTTGCTTCTGGAGTTCAAATTGACAACAAATTCAAAGAAATTTCACAATTTCTTTGACAATCCCTGCCAAAAAATTTGGGGCTTCTGATTTGCAATCCCATGTGTGAATCTTCATTGGAAATGTCAACATTGCACAATTTCATTGACATTTGTGCAATAAATTTTGGGCCTTTTGTCCTAGAGGCTTCGACACATATCACGAGGCAGATTCCAACTGTTGTTTGTTGTTGGCACACACCCCAAGGTGACATTACTATAGGAACTCAAGTTGTAAGGTACAAATTTCTTCAATTTCTTTGAAATTCTATGAAGAAATTTGGGGCTTTTGCTCAACACGCATTCCAAGGCAGCAAACAAGCGGTACAACAGCATTTAATTGCAGTCAGAGCTAGATTGAGCAGAAAATTTTGGAAAAATTCAGTAAATTTTGGTAAGAATAGATATTAAGTTGTTGTAATCTGTGCTTTTGAGGGCTCACATTACGAGGTGGGTGTGATACAGTAGTACATTGCTGTTATTTCTTAGTTGAGTGCTGATTTTTGACATTTATGTGATAGTTTAGTACTTGTTGTATAATCCCAAGGGGATTTTTGGTACTTTGAGGGAGGAGTGCAATCTATACTTCAGTAGAGAAGTATTTAATTGCAGATTTTTGTCATCCTTTGTATCCTCACTCAGGAGGACAAACTTGATGGATCAAACTACCCATTGTGGAGTTTTATGGTTTGTAACCTTCTTGTAGCGAAGGACTTGTGGACTATGTTATAGGTGATTTGTAGTGACCAGGAGGTCTTGTAACTCAAACACCTCAGCGTAATGCTTGAGGACAGGCTATTGGTGTTGCTGCCCCTTGCTCCCCCTCCTACCGAGGATTAGAGGAGATGGGACTCAAAAGGTACATAGGCACTTTCTTTGATTGCCTTGTCAGTGAAACGATTAATCATTCTATACATCCGGTCTTGTAAGACATCAAAATTAGCATGGGATGTACTTGAGGGTATGTTTGTAGCATGTAACGAGGCCAGAATATCTTCTCTCCATAGAGGGTTGGCCATTGTGAACATGGATGAGGGTGATAGCATGACAGATCACCATACTCATATACATGATTTGTGCAAGTAGCTGCTCAATGTGGATGAAATCATTTAGGATGTTGAATTGGTAAATATCAGAATGAACTCTCTTCTAGAGTCGTATCTTGGTTTCCACACCTCTTTTATATTGCCTTTTGGGGGGGGGGCAGTAGCCTCTTACATTTGTGGAGTTGAAAGGCCTCTTGTTGCAAGAGAAACAGACTTGGAAGAATGTTGCATTGCGTTCAAGAGATGTGGCTATGCTTTCCAAGTTCAAAGGCAAAGGAAAAGTCAAGCAAAATGCAAAAAATTAGCAAAAGGGTGATGTTGTATAACATCTATCTCTAGCAGATTGTCTCAAATAGGCTATGGGGTTTGTATATCCTATCTAACATCATGGTCATAGGCCATTGGAGTATCGACTGGTGCAAGTTGTCTAAATATTACCCTACTTACCTCAATGACCTGCTTAGATTGCTTATGCATTTTCTCCTTACGGAAGACAATATCATGGCTATGGATGACCTTCCGAGCCTGCAAATCCCATAGACAATAGCCCATGTCACTTGTATCCCCATAACCAAGAAAGATGTATTCCATGGGAAATGTCATTATTGCAAGAAGCTAGGTCCCTATATTGATGAATGTCGTAAGAGATTAGCCAAAGTCTAAAGAGAAGAAAAAGGACTTTGGTTTGGCTGTCCAAGAGACATCAGCTAGCAAATTTACTGATGGTGATACTTCAACCAACTTTTTGGAGGAGGACTATGTATTTCTGGCTTGCAGTTATGATTCTTCAATGGCTGATTCAGCATTTAATGCTGTTGAAATGCAGCAAGCATGGTATTTTGATAGTGGAGCTTCAAAGCACATCACTTCTAGGAAGTGTTTGTTTTTCTCTTTGCATTCAGCTCATACTGGGAAGTGTGTTACATGTGTGAACAACAATTATGATGTTCATGGCATTGGGTCAGTCACTATTATTGTTGCAGATGGTTCTGACTTCATGCTTCTAGATGTCTTGTTTGTGCCTGGCATTACAAAGAACTTGTTGTCTATCTTTGCTATTAACAAGCATGGCTTTCAGATCATCTTTGAGGATGACAAATGTGTTGTTAGAGACAGGGAAATGGATTATGCACTTGGATTGTTTGGGACCCTGTATAAGGGTTTGTTTTTATTGGATACCTATGGTGCACAGCCTCATGATGCACTGGCATTCACTACTCTATCACCTGCTATGTAGAATGTGGAGCTATGGCATGCCCACTATGAACATATGAGTTTTGGGAGTTTGATGACCCTTCAGAGGTGTCATATAGTAGATGCATTGCCTCTAGTGGAGACTCCACCTCCTCATGCACGCAAGGGATGTATTTTGGGCAAGATGCATAGTTTTGCCTTCAAAAAGGATGGTGCAATGCGTGCTGTCCGGAAATTGTAGCTTATTCACTTTGATGTTTGTGGTCTCATGAGGACGGGTGCACTTGGAGGTCATTCTTACTTTGTTACATTTATTAATGTGTTTGTATATGTGTGTGTATGGGCTAAAAGCAAATTTGATGTGTTTATGCGTTTTAAACATCTTGTTGCAAAGCTTGAGGTTGAAATTGGCATGAAAGTGTAGACACTTTGCACGGATAGAGGGGGGGAGTACATGTCTCGTGCTTTTGAGACATATTTGCTTGATCATGGCATTACGCATCAAGCCACTATTAGAATGACTCCTTAGTAGAATGGTGTTGTTGAAAGGAAGAATTGCACTCTTATGGAGATGACTCATTGTATGTTCAAAAGCAAGGGGTTGCCTCATAAGTTTTGGTTAGAAGGCCTTTAGTGTGCAAATCATGTGTTGAATCTTGCGCCCACTAAGGCACTAAAGACGATCACCCCGTTTGAAGCTTGGCATGGCAAGAAACCCAAGGTTAACTACTTTCGGGTGTTTGGTTACATAGCCTATGCACATGTTCCAAAAAGCTTTGTGAGAAGCTTGATGACAAGGTTGTAAAATGCATATTTATTGGCTACAGTTCGGGAAGTAAGGGCTATCGCTTGTATGACCCACACATAAATAAAGTTTTTGTTAGTAGGGATGTCATATTTGCTGAAAATGCTACATTTTCACATGATTAGTTTCAAATGCCAGCCACCCATGACATTGGTGATGTCTTTGAGGGTATCTTGCCACTTTCTTTGGAGTCCGTGCCTGCTGTAAATGGCCAGACAAACTAATATAACAAGCTGTTGCCGCACCATATGTGCTTGAACAACGGGATATTGATGATGGTTTGCCACATGCAGTGGAAGATGCAATACAGCATGAAAGGACTACTGTAAATGCAACGAAAACAGTCCCGAGACGGCTGTTTTTAAAACCAGCATTCCTTCTTGGAATGGGTGGTGATAACCTGATTTAAGAGTTAATTACAGCAATAAATAAATTCACACAAAATGAAATACACACTTTTCTTGGACAGTAGACTCCCTGTTGGCCCCAAAATTGGCACCCCTTGCGGTATTTCTTTAGCTTTTATTCAATTGGAAGGAGTACAACTTGAGATTCTTCAATCTCCTCCTTCTAACCAATTGCTCTTGCTGTCATAAATGACCAGCAAGCCTTTTGGGTCATTTGCCCCTTGATTCACCTAGGACTTCTTCTCCAATTTGACCCTTGGTTGGCCAAATGCTACCCCAAATCAATTTGGGATGGGCCGGCTCCTGAAATCCCTTGATAATTTTCAATTATCAGCCGCTGATTTCAGTCCCTTGAGCCTTCAATCTCTAGCATGGATCCCAAGGTGGCTGCTAAACCCTAATTTCTACTGTAAATTAGGGTTTACTGCAGAAATTACAGATCAGCCCACCAAAAATGGCTGAGATCTCCTCCAAATGGCAGAGAATTGCCGAGAATGGTTGAGCATAGGCTGAAGGAGATGAGAGAATGCTGTAGAGAGAGAAAATTTTGAGATTTGTCGCGAAGAATTGATCAACATCAGTTGCTGCCCTGCTGTACTAGCCCCAAACGGATGCACCAATAAAAAGGTCTCCAATGGCTAGGAAATGGCCCCAAAAGCTGGCAGCAATAGTCCAACACCTCTTCCCAACAGCTCCAAAATGAAAAAAACAAGATTTTCCTCTCCCTTCAGCCCTATTTAACCTTTCCTCCACTTGCATGGGAAAGTTTTGCCAAGTGGCAGCTTTCTTAATCTATTTTCAGCAATTTCCAGCCATTTAATTAATTTTCAAAATTAATTAATTCTGAAAATTAATTCAGCCCTTAATCCATACCCAGAAAATTGACCTTGCCTATCCAAAAATTAATTGGCTAGGCCATTTGCAACCCAAAGTGGTCCCATGCATTAATTGACCCTTGGACAAGCATTAATCCATTAATTAATGCCTAGTCCCTAGTGTCACCACTGACTCTTAATGGCCAATTAATGGTCCTAGGGGCAAACTGACACCAAAATTCACCTAGAATCTAACAAGTGTAACTTGTTACAACTTTTGCCTTTGATACCCATCTTTTTCACAGGGTCCCTCGGCCTTCAACTGTGAAAAAGTAGCTTGCACCTCACATGTGCATCTTTTAATTGCACATTTGATTAATCCTTTAATCAAATGTCAATTAAACATAAGCAAAGCATCAAATTTTCACGTCCCCGTAACAGTTTCAAACTCTCTAGGAGAGTAAAATGGATGCTCCTTTAGCTCAACGCACTAGAAGGGTTGCTAGACATGTATCACATGATGTAGGAGGAGCCCGTTTGGCTGATTTTACGGAAGTAGATGATTGTGATGAGCATGCATTTATGAGCTCACTTTTGGATGATGACAAGTCTACTTCCTTGGACGAAGCTCAGCAAGATGATGAGTTAGTCTCTATCGCTGCTAAGTCTACATGGGATCTTGTGGATTTACCACTTGACAAGAAGGCCATTGGCACAAAATAGGTTTTTAAACTCAAATGCAAGGTTGATGATACCATTGATAGGTACAAAGCACGATTGGTAGCAAAAGGCTATGCATAGAAGAAGGGCATGGATTATGAAGAGACTTTTGCTCCCACATCTGGTATGAGTACGGTGAGATGTGTAATTGCTATGGCTGCAAATTATGGTTGGAAGGTATATTAGTTGGACATTAAGACAACATTCTTGAATGGGGATTTGCATGAGGATATTTATGTGTCACAACCTCCAAGGTTTGTGGTTAAGGGAAAAGAGCACATGGTATGCAAGTTAAACAAAGCTCTTTATGGTCTCAAACAAGCTCCTCATGCAGGTTGAGACCTTCAAAAGTAAAAATTGCAGATTTCAAGGCTGAAATAAAATATGCATTTGTTATGTCAGATATGGGCTGTCTACACTATTATTTGGGGATTTAGTTCACCCAAAATCAGCATGGTATCATCATGTCATACTCACAGTATGTGGATAGACTGTTACATAGGTTTAATATGCAAGATTGCAAACCTATGTGCACTCCTATGGAGCGAGGCTTAAAGCTATCGATGGAGCCAAGCTTAAAACTTGTCTATGTATGATGGTGAAGAGATATTTGATATTGCAATTTATAGCCAGGCTATTGGCTGTCTTATTTATCTTTGCAACACATGCCTTAACATTCAGTCTACAGTACCTCAGGTGAGTAGGTATATGGATAGCCCACGGACTATACATTGGTAGCGTTAGTGATCAAAGCAGTCAGTCAGCTAGTCGGACTGCACAGTAGGACTGCGACGTTGCAGTCCGACCTGATTCTGCACCAATTGGCTGCATTTAATGTAGCCGACCGACCTGCCTATTTTTGGCGCCCAGTTTCTGGCTATTTATAGCCAAGATTTCAGCAGTCTTCTCCCACTTTTGAACACAGGTTCCAGGCTGGAAATACGTGCAGATTCCGTCTTTGTTCGCAGATTTCAGACATGAGATCGTGCAGACTGCAGCGGGCTTCGAGGTGAACAGCAGGTTGCATCGTTGAGGTGGAGACACGCAGTCTAGTGCATTGCGCCCGTGTACATATCTGCATATCTTTGTATACAGCACACTTTATATAGCAGATCTTCATCTTCCACTATCTCTTTCTCTCTCCTCTCTCTGCGTTCTCTCTTTTCCAGTCTTATGCTTCCGCACCGCTGCACTCTGACATGGTATCAGAGCAGTGTAGAAGGGCTGACTGAGTGAAGAACCAACCTGAAGAAGAGTTTCCATTGCAACACAAGGCTGCGTTTTCCAGCGTTTGAGGGCAAGCAAGGGGGCTGCGCCTCGGAACAAGGCTAAAGCAAGCGTGGGCGCGCAGGAAAGGAGTCCAGTTGGTGGATTTGCTGCTGTTTGCTGCTGTTTGAAGAGGAGAAAGACTGAGTTTTCAGTTTTCAAGTGCAGGTTTTACTTTTTCAACGCCTCCGGTGGGTGAAGAAGGTTCGGGACGCGGAAGAAAGAGCCCTAGCAGGCTGCGTTTTCATAGTCAGAGGGGGCTGCTTTTGCGTTTGTGAAGGCATTAAAGGTGAAGATGTCTACAGAGATTGACTTGGAGTTCGAGACGATCATGGACCGGAAGGTGTCTGTCTTACCGGCTCTTCCCACAGATCAAAAGCTCGATGGCGACAACTACCGCATCTGGCGCATGATGATGTTGGCTATCCTTGAGTCCTACTATTTGGCGGAGCTTGTACAGGAGGAGATCGACCGGCCCTCGGTGAGAGATGAGTCCAAACTCTCTTCCGATACTCGTGCGGAGTTGGCCAAGGTACAGTCTCATTGGGACAAACTGAATGCCCAGATTCGTTCTTTTCTTTTTCTGTCTTGTACTACAGCCATGATAGCCCACATTGAGCACTTGACGGTGGCTCGGGAGATATGGCTGGAGCTTGATTAGATGTATAACCGGATGACCCTTATGAAGTGGATTTCTTTGGAGGTGCAGATGCAGACCTTGTCCGTAAACAAGTCTTCTTCGTTGCGGGAGTACATCAACAAGCTTAGACAGCTTCAGATGCAGGTTCAGAATGCGGGAAAGCCGATTTCCTCCGAAGACATGGCGATCACACTTTTGTCCCAGTTGCCGCTACGATTCGGTGCTTTCTACTTCGCCCTTATTGCTTCAGGGCATGAGTCCTCTCTTCGGTGGGAAGAGCTGGTTCCTATGGTCTTGGATCAAGAGGAACAACTGAAGGGACAGCATGCTTTCAAGTCGGAAGCCTTGACAGGTCAAGCCTCTCAGAAGAAGGGGAAGGAACAAAAGAAGAAGAAGGAGGACAACAAGTCAAAGAAGGACAAGGACAAAGAATCCACATGCCATATTTGTGGAAAGATTGGCCATTGGAAGAAGGATTGCCCTGACAAAGACAAGAAGGACACCAACAAGAAGGACACGAAGGATTCTGGAGCGGTGGCTGCACCCTCATCAGCTGCGTTTCTTCATCTAGCTGTCATTGAGGACTCTACACCAAATGCTTTTGATGCTGCGATAACAGCTCCCCAGGCTCGAGAGTGGATCATTGACAGTGGTGCTTCCCGGCACATGACTCCTTCATTAGTTGGTGTTGCCCAGTTGCGACCTTCGCGTGGGCAGATTCTCATTGGAGATAGCTCTTCGGTGTCTATTGCAGGACGGGGATTGCCCTGACAAAGACAAGAAGGACACCAACAAGAAGGACACGAAGGATTCTGGGGCGGTGGCTGCACCCTCATCAGCTGCGTTTCTTCATCTAGCTGTCATTGAGGACTCTACACCAAATGCTTTTGATGCTGTGATAACAGCTCCCCAGGCTCGAGAGTGGATCATTGACAGTGGTGCCTCCCGGCACATGACTTCTTCATTAGTTGGTGTTGCCCAGTTGTGACCTTTGCGTGGGCAGATTCTCATTGGAGATAGCTCTTCGGTGTCTATTGCAGGACGGGGATTGCCCTGACAAAGACAAGAAGGACACCAACAAGAAGGACACGAAGGATTCTGGAGCGGTGGCTGCACCCTCATCAGCTGCGTTTCTTCATCTAGCTGTCATTGAGGACTCTACACCGAATGCTTCTGATGCTGCGATGACAGCTCCCCAGGCTCAAGAGTGGATCGTTGACAGTGGTGCCTCCCGGCACACGACTCCTTTATCAGTTGGTGTTGCCCAGTTGCGACCTTCGCGTGGGCAGATTCTCATTGGAGATAGCTCTTCGGTGTCTATTGCAAGACGGGGTGAGATGCAGCTTATTCCAGATGGACGTGGTGGTACCCACACCTCAGAGGTTTTGCATGTGTCAGGTTTGGGGTACTATCTACTTTCGGTTCATAAGATTTGTTCCCTTGGACTTTTGGTGGAGTTTGACAGTGATTCGGTGTGAGTCCTTGATCGAGCGTCGAGGAATGTTCTCTCATCAGGATATGAGGAGAATGGCATCTACAAACTGACGTCTTCTACCACTCTCCCTACCCTT
Organism: Lygodium microphyllum; assembly: GCF_053477565.2. NCBI lineage: Eukaryota > Viridiplantae > Streptophyta > Polypodiopsida > Schizaeales > Lygodiaceae > Lygodium > Lygodium microphyllum. The sequence continues at coordinate 45,766,169 of NC_141135.1, read as the reverse complement.
CTTCTTACCTCTCAGACACAGTCAGAGCTATGGCATGCTCGGTTTGGTCACCTCAACTATGATTATCTTCGGAGGGCGTCATGTGGACAGCTTGTTCGAGGGTTGTTGGACATAGTGGTGAGCCAGCAGCCATGTGTCTCCTGCATTGGTGGGAAACAGCATAGGGATGCCATTCCCAACAAAGCTTCGCGGCGGTCTACTTCCCCGATGGAGCTTATATCCACGGATCTTTGTGGCCCTATGAGGAACGAGTCCTTAAGAGGAAGCTCGTACTTCATGTTGATTGTAGATGACTACAGTAGGATGACATGGGCCTATTTCTTGGCGTTGAAGTTTGAAGCTTTCTCCCACTTCAAGGATTGGCTTCTCTTTGAGGAGAACCGATCGGGCCGGAGATTGAAGACCTTGCAATCCGACAAGGGTGGTGAATTTGTTTCTAATGAGTTTGCTCGTTTCTGTGCAGATAAAGGTATTCACTAGGAGTTTGCTAATATCAACACTCCTCAAGAAAATGGCATTCTTGAACGGAAGAACCGAAGTGTGATCGAGATGGCGCGCACCATGATGGAGCACCGACAGACACCTCAGTTTCTGTGGGCCGAGGCTGTGGCTACTGCAGTCCACATCCTTAATCGATCCCCCACTTCGGCCGTTGATGGGATGATGCCTTTTGAGGCTTACTTTGGGACTAAGCCCGATGTTTCTTATTTTAGGGTTTTTGGATGTGATGCCTATGTTCACATTCCCAAGGCTCATCGTAATAAATTTGAAGCAGCTTCCCGAAGACAGGTGTTTGTTGGCTACAGCTCTCAGTCTCACGGCTATTGTTTGTATGGTCCTGTCAAGCGGGATGTGTACACCAGTCGAGATGTGCGGTTCGTGGAGGTTCCGGCAATAGCAGCGGGTGAGGAGCATCCCGTTCTTGGAGATCCAAGGGAGAGTTGGGCTCTCGAGCCAGTTCCTTTGGAGCCCGCGCCTTTTGATTCCGATTTCGTTTCCGATACAGAGTCTACTGTTCCACCGGTCACCCCCGAGGAGTTACCACCGGTGGATATCCCAGAGTCTTCAGCTGCTGGAGAGCGAGGAGGAGAGGTCCAGCCTCCTCCTCGTTGGGCCCGTGACACACTCCGTGATTAAGGGATCGAGGGAGTTCCTGAGGAGTGGGGACCGCAGGATGGTCCGCGGCGGTCACGAAGGCACCAGGCACATTCTATGAAGCTTGTTTGCTCTAACTATTGTTTGATGACCCATGTTATGCAGGATCGAGAGTCCACCTCCGTGAAGGAAGCTTTACAGTCCGCACCATGGAAGAAAGCTATGGAAGTCGAGTTGGAGACTATTGAGAGGAATGGCACTTGGTCACTCGTGCCTCGCCCCTCGAATAAGAAGGTGATTGGCGTCAAATGGGTCTTCAAGTCCAAGTACCTTAGCGATGGTTCTTTGGACAAGCACAAGGCTCGCCTTGTTGCTAAAGGTTTTGCACAGCGCCCAGGGATTGATTGTCAGGACACTTTTTCCCCCACTGCTCGTATGGCGACTATTCGAGCTGTTCTTGCCTTGGCTGGCCATAGAAGATGGCTTGTCTACCAGTTGGATGTGAAGTCGGCCTTCCTCAATGGTGATTTGAAGGAGGAGATCTATGTCGAGCAGCCTCTTGGCTTTGGATCTTCAAATGGGCAAGTCTACAGGTTGAAGAAGGCCTTGTATGGCCTCAAGCAGGCTCCGCGTGCATGGAATGAGAAGATTGATTCGTTCCTTCAGTCACAGTTGGGATATTGGTGTTCCAAGGCCGATCTGTAGCTTTATGTACACACTTCCGTGGCTGGTTGTGTGCTTTTTGTGTTGTATGTTGATGATTTGATTGTCACAGGTGATCATGCACAGAAGGTCAAAGAGACGAAGGCAGCTTTACATCAGACGTTCGAGATGACGGATTTGGGTCTACTTCATTTCTTCTTGGGCCATGAGATTTATTAGTCTCAGAGGGGGATTTTCATCTCTCAGCAGAGATATGTATAGGAGCTCTTGGTTTCTTTTGCGATGGAGGATTGTCGGACCATTTCTACTCCTATGGATTTGAACTGGAAGGCCACTTCACATTCAGCTTCTCCCATGGCGGATGTTTCCCGCTATCGTCAGTTGATTGGATCATTGATTTGGCTCCTCAACACTCGTGTTGATCTTTGTTTTGCTGTTGGGCTCTTGGCGGGGTTTATGAGTGAACCTTAGACGGTGCATTGGTAGGCTGCCCAGAGGATACTTCGGTATTTGAGAGGGACATCTGATTTAGGGATTCATTATCCAGCAGGCACAAGTGGTTCAGATCTTGTACTTGCAGGTTGGAGTGACTCCGATTGGGCTGGTGATGTGGATCACAGGCGGTCTACAACAGGTTACTGTTTTACCTTGGGTACAGGTGTTATCTCATGGAGTAGCAAGAAGCAGCCCACAGTAGCCCTTTCGTCTACTGAGGCGGAGTACCGGGCCGCGTCTTCTACCACATGTGAGGCTGTGTGGCTTCGGAGATTGTTGGAGGAGCTTGGCTGCCCCCAGACTCGTCCTACTTTGTTGCAATGCGACAATGAGAGTTGCATTGCCTTGGTACGGAACCCTGTTTTCCATACCTGGACGAAGCACATCGAGATCTAGTACCACTTCATCAAAGAGAAGCTTCTGGATGCAACCATCATAGTGGAGTACTGCAAGACGGAGGACAATCTTGCAGATTTGTTTACGGAGGCACTTCCCCAGGCTCTCCTTCGGAGACATGCCAGATCCCTTAGCCTTTTGCCCCGCCCAGGCTCTGAGAAGGGGTGTTAGCGATCAGAGCAGCTAGTCGGGCAGCCAGTCGGACTGCACAGTCGTGGACTGCCACGTGGCAATTCGACCCGATTGCCGACCTGCCTATTTTTGGCGCCCAGTTTCTGGCTATTTATAGCCGAGATTTCAGCAGTCTTCTCCCACTTCTGTATGCAGGTTCCAGGCTAGAGATACGTGCAGATTCCGTCTCTGTTCACAGATTTCAGATAGGAGATCGTGTAGATTGCAGCGGGCTTCGAGGTAAACAGCAGGTTGCATCGAGGTGGAGACACACAGTCCAGTGCACTGTGTCCGTGTACATATCTGCATATCTTTGTATACAGCACACTTTATACAGCATATCTTCATCTTCCACTGTCTCTTTCTCTCTCCTCTCTCTGCGTTCTCTCTTTTCCAGTCTTACGCTTCCGCACCGCTGCACTTTGACAGGTAGATTATTAAGTGGATCTTCAGATACTTGCAAGGTGCTCAGTCACATGCATATTATTTCCGGAGGGGGAAGACTTGCAATTACACACCTATAGTGATTCAAACTAGGTTGGTGATGCAGACACTAGGTAGGCTACTAGTGGACACTGTTTCTTTTTGGGCCGTTTATGCATTTATGGCTAAGCAAGAAACAGCCTATAGTGGCTACCTCATATTGTGATACTGAGTACAGGGAAGCCTTTACGGCAACAATGGAATGTGTATGGTTGCATAGATTATTGGCTGATCAACATTTATCATTGGAGGGTCCTACATCCATTCATATTGACAGTTAGAGTGCTATTGTAGTGGTATGAAATCTTGTGTTTCATGCTCGCACGAAACATATTGAGGTGTATTATCATTATGTCAGAGAGAGATGCTATGCAGGAGAGACCAACTTGATGTATGTTCCTACACTAGAAAATGTTGCAGACATTTTCACCAAGGCACTATCTCGTGAGAAGTTTGAGGCTTTTCGCAAGTCCTTAAACTTGCTACCCTTTGGTGATTGATCATTCTTGTACTTTACCACATTGGCAGGACAGGGGGGTTGTTAGAATTTGCTAATTCTATGGGCAATGCCCAATGTTTTAGTCTTTAGTTTTTTTTTCAATTCTTAGGGTAAACACAACTAAAGTTATAAGTTGTATCACTACTCTTAGAGTTAGAGTTAGAGTTAGAGTCAGTTAAACTCTAGTTGAGTTAGAGCTAGGTCTATCTTAGACCTATCTTGTACCTTTCGTTCTCATTCTTTTAGTTTAGCAAGTATACTCTACCCTTTTGCTTCAACACACTCTCATTCTCTCTTTTCTCTCCTCCATAGTTGGCTGTCATTTTCCAACAAGTAGAAAATTTGCATTTTCAACAAAGTGTAGGAAACAAGGGCTGCTTGATGCCTTGATGCTGTTGCCTAGCCTCTTGGAGAAGTTTCTTGGCTGTTAGGAAGGTCAAATGGGCAGACCACTTGTATGGGCTGTGAATGCAACAAACATAGGCTGAAAATCTGTGTTTAATAAAGCTAGTCTGCTCCTCCACGATGAAAACTTGCACTTCTGCAAGAAATCTCCAGACATCGTCCTTAGTTAGGCGATGATACCATGTGAGTGTACAATAGAAGAGAAACACGAACATAGAGAGAAGAGCGCGCGCACACACACACACACACACACACACACACACACACACACACACACAGAGAGAGAGAGAGAGAGAGAGGGAATAATATTGCACTAATTGAAGAAGAATGCTGATACAATGGGGATGGATCTATCGGTCCCTGCATACAGTCCAAAGTGTTAGTGAGGGCACCAGATCAGGTTTATGACGATGGCACCACTAAGCATGGAGAGTTGGAGTATCGGAGTATGCACATGCAAATGGAAGACTAAAGATTAAAGAATGTATGTGTGTTTGCTAAGTGGGGATGTGGCTGTAAGTAGCCAAAAGACAAAACATCTGGCTGACTTGCATTTGTAGGGGCCATAAATGCTGGTCACTCTCCTAAAAAAGCCAAAAAAAAGGAGACCCCAAAAAAAATCCTAGATGACAATAATAATGTCTAACAGGTGTAGGCAAATTGTGGAAAGTAGAAACTAGCCTAGGAATGCACAGAGGAAGCTGACAATTGAAGAAAATACACCTAAATTGCCAAAGCTTCTATGTCTCTGTTAGACTTTGATAGGAGCTCACAACTAGGAGATAACGGATTGGCATAATTGACATAAGTTGGCTAACAAATCAACTCTGGGATTTGATTTGCTAGACTTAGTCAATGCATGTGAAAAGGCATGCTTATGGTTCACAACATCTGCACATGGATGAGGTTCAAACGCTCGGCCAGTAGTAGCGGCTTACACTCTCTTTGGCACTAGAGAGTTGTGAGGACAATATCAATGGGGCTAAAATGTTGCAGAGGCCGGTGTGGCCTTTGTCGCATGGTCTCAATTGGAGCCGGAATTTGAGAATGATGACTTGTAAGGCGAGTTATTATGTCATGAGGACATGTATTTTTGAAACCTCACTTAATATGTGGATTAATTTTTAATCACGTAGTTAAGTAAATGTTGCACATGTGAGCTGTAATTGGGGTCAGAGTAAATTTACGAGCTTAGGACCCGAGAAAATCACGGGATGTCAAAGGCAAAAGTTGCTATAAGTTATGCCGCACAGGTAGTTGGTGGTATTTGGTGCGAGTTGTTGGCCTAGGTCATTCATTTGGCTATAAGTGTCAGTTGGTGACACTAAAGAAGTGGTGTTTAATGGTACCTAACACCAATTTGATGGTCAAAGATGTCGCAGAGACACTCAGGAATGGAAGTTGCCCAACCAATTTAATTATTGGCCAGTTAGATTATTTTTCAGGCTATCGAAATAATTATTAGATTAACTTTCAGTATTTAAAGATTGAAAATTAATATTTAATTATGGATAATGCTGGAAAAACCATTTGAGAGGGCCACCACTTGTCAAAAATATCCATGCAAGACTAAAAAACGTCTTTAGAGGCTATAGAGAGGCATTTTTGTGTATTCAACTTGCAAGAGAGGGGAAGGAGATCCTGTTGGTCTAATTTGCAGCCATTGAAGGACCTTTTGAGGCAGCCAGGGGTAGGAGAAGACCAATTGACAACACGCGATAGCATCTACAAGCTGTTGAGACACGACAACAGCAGTAAATGACTCATTTTCTTTAATTCTTTGCATCTACAAGCTGTTGAGACGACAGAGCAGCGATAGTAAATGAAAGATTTTCTTCAGTTCTTCGCGAAGAAAGTCTGAAATTTCTCTCTTCAGTATTCTCTCTCATCTCCCAGCCTTTCTACAGCCTTGCTCCAAAGATTGTAGCATTGAGATCACCAGAGACCGAGAAATTTCAGATTTCTTTGCTCTAAACTCTATTTTGCAGCAAAAATTAGGGTTAAGCAATAGCCTCGGGAAGTGTGCCAGAATTGGAAGCTCCAAGACTTGGATTTTTCAGGGCTGAAGGTGAATTTCAGCCAAATTCAGGTGGAGGACTAGCTAGCCATTGAATTTGGGGCATTTCCATCATCTATGAAGTGAGTGAAGGCCAATTGATTGCCTGAATCAGAGGGCAAATCAGATTGAAGACTTGTTGGTCATTTTGAGGAACAAGGGGAGTTGGAATACCGAAAGGGATTGAGAGAATCCCATTGTAAATCAACTTCTTCAATAGAGGTAAATAAATACTGAAAGGGGTACCAATTTTGGGGCCAATGAGGTGTGCATTGTCCAAGGTCAATAGGTAAATTTGTATTTTCAGATTTGCATTTATTGTTTGGTGCTATAATTAAGTTGTAATTAGGGATTTACCACCCATCCACGGAAGGAAGGTTGGTTACACCTTATCCTTCTTCTTCCTCCTCTCCTTCTCCTTTTACAATGCAATTAGTTTCTTGCAATCCTTTTGGAGATATCCCTTCTTACCAGAATGGTAGCATTGACTTTTTTAGTTCTGCTTGTCACCCATCTTTGAAGTAGTCAATGCACCCAAAGGATGGTCACCAACATGAGATGGTAACCTCCCATGTAAAGCAAAGCAGCCTCATTCTTGAGTAGGATTGAGGTGATATGTTCAAAGCTGAGAGTTGTTGAATTTGAGCTTGTAATGCGGAAATATGCTAGGATTTGCAAAATAAAGCATAAAAACACAAAACGCAAGAATGATGATAACTAAGTAATTGAAAAGTATTGAATAATGAATGCATAAATGAATGAATGCGTACAAATGCTGAAGGGCAGAGCTGTCCAATATCCAATGGATCTTGTGGGAGTGGGTTGAGGAAGGTATTGGAGTGTCTTGTCCACTGAAGATGGATCTTGAGTTTGGAAACCACCAAACAGAGCCAAATCTGATGTAGGATGGGCAGGCAGCAAAAACAGCTTGTAGAGGTAGGAGCAGGATGGTCCTGTTAGAGTGCAGCAAATGCAGAAGTGTATGGCCAGACTGAAAGAAGAATAGAACACAGAGAGAAGGGAGGGAGAGAAAGAGACAGTAGCACGTAGCAATTTGTAGGGAATGAATGCTGAATAAGGAGATTAGATATGTACAACGGGCTATCGAATGTATTTGCTAGAGATCTCTCAACCTGCAAGCACACAATCTGAATGAATGTGCCCCTGGGCTGGACAGCTTATAAATAGCCCAAATAAAATAATAAAATATGGCAGGTTGGCTAGTAAAAAACTGACCAACTGCAGTAAATCAATATGACTGCACAAAAACAATAAAAAAATGCTGCACAGGCAGGCTGCCTGCCATGTAGTCCCTGCCTGTACTGCCCGCCTTTTCTGGCATTGTCCCACCTACCCAAAATTGCTATGATCATGCTGGTGACTGCTCCAAATTGTCTAACCTGATTCGAAAACTTGTAAATTTTGTCAGAAGTGCACGGAGGAGCCATTGGGAGAGGATAAGAAGAGAGAATAGAGAATAGAAGGTATATAGAGAGAGAATACAGCCAAACCAACAGCAAAGACCTCACAAAATGAGAGTTCACATGCAATGTAACTAAAAATTTGATAAAAAATGAAGGCTGACTGCTGCAAAATGAAGAAAAACTAGTCAAAAACAGCCAGAAACAGCAAAAATGGCATGTACAGTCTCCCCAACCATGGTTAGGAGCAGAAAATGAAAAACATAGGCAAGTGGAGCATTGAATGCAGCAAACCAACAATTGCAACTGTTGAACACAGGATAGAAGAGAAAGAAAACAGAAGAACATTGCAAAAGAAGAGAACTCAGAGATGTGCTCTGGAAATGGAATCCATATACCAAACACAAGAATGACATGCACAATAGTGAGTCATTGGTTGCATGGGCATTGGCATTGGCTCCTCTCTCCAATAGGAAGACCACTTGAAGAATGATGATGACTGAATGGGAGGAGGAGGAGCCACATAATAAATCGGTATAAAATAGGCCTAAAATGGCAGGTGATCAGGCAGCATTTAACACTGGCCGATTGGCATAAAATACCACAAATGTTGCACAAAAATTACTAGAATAATGCCTAAATAAAAGGCAATGTGCTCAGCCCTAATAGGCATGAAGAGACTCACACATGAGCTGAAAAACGTGCTAACAAATCTGCCCTAAAATAAGTGTACACTGCTTATGCCCCATCCAAGGGATAACCAACTCTCTAATACCCCTCTCAGATCTTGGATGTGGCATAAGGCTCAGGGATATGGATTGCTACCAAAGGACGGCCTAAGGAAGAGCTTTCATAAACAAGTCTGCTAAGTTATCCTCCTTATAATATGCCACATCAATAGTCTCATCCAAGATCTTCTCTCAAATGAAACGGTATTGTATCTCAATGTGCTTTGACCTAGCATGGAATATAGGATTCCGTGTCAAAGCAATGCAACTCTCATTGTTACAATGAAGTGTAATAGGACCTATTTGAGGACAGCCAAGCTCTCCTAACAATCTCTAAAGCCACATTGTCTCATGATTTATAGAAGATGCTGCCCTATACTCCACCTTTATAGATGATAGGACAGTTGTGGACTACTCCTTGCTACAAGAGATAGCACTTGCACCCAAAGTACATTGACCTCCTGTGGTGAACGTCTTCAGTCCAATCTGAATTTGTCAAGCCCTGTTTGAATTTGTCTAGACTTGTAGAATAAAGGTTGAATCTCTTATACTTGATGGATAATAATACCTAGGTGGGGGTCCCCCTTAGGAATTGCAAATTCCTCATAGTAGCATTAGCATGCCAATGAACTAGCTTGGGTTCACTCATAAACCTTGCAAGCAAACCTATAGCAGAGCACATATCAATTCGAGTATTGAGGAGCTATATCAACAACCAATCAATTGCCTATAGCGGATAGCTTTTGCTACCAATGAATTTGTATGTGCTGTAGCCCTCAAGTTTGGATCCATGGGAGTAGAAATAGGCTGACATCTCTCCATCTCAAGGTGGTCAAAAGCTCCTGCACATATTGTTGTTGTTGAGAGGTGAAAATTCCCCTCATAGTTTGCTAAATCTCATGATGCAGAAAAAAGTGGAGAAGTCTCATATCTATCATCTTGAACATCTCATGTAGTGCCTTCTTTGTTTGCTTGACCTTTTGGGTATGGTCACTTGTCAGAATGAGATTATCCATGTAAAGCATGAACAAAGTGTGCTCTCTAATTGAGGTGTGGACACAACTGGGGATTAGTAGCGGAATGCTGATATTCTAACTTTCCTTGGAGGAACAAGTCTGTCTTCTCGTTCTAAGGATCTGAAACTTGTTTGAGGCTATAAGGGGTCTTCTTGAACTTGTAAATGTTGCCATTTGATGAGGAAAAATCAGAAGGCTGCTCAACATAGATCTTCTTCTTCAAATTACCATTAATGAAGGCGGACTTTACATCTAGTTGATAAACCGATCATCTTCTATGGTTAGCTAAGGTAAGTAAGAATGGTCCTAATGAAAGCCATTTGAGCTATAGGTGCAAAGTTATCATGGAAATTCACTCTTGGCCATTGCGTAAACCTTTTAGCAACCACCACGCCTTGTGCTTATCCAAAGTTCCATCATTGTGTTATTTGGTCTTGAAAACCCACTTGATTCCAATGACCTTTCTATAAAGAGTTTGTGGCACAAGATCCGAAGTGCCATTCCGCTCAATGATCTTCAACTCCTGTCTCATAGCCTTTGCCATTGCTTTAGAGATGGTCTCCCTATCTTGTATGGCACGAGTCATCAAATAGTAGTTAGTATAAACAAGCTTGGTGGAATGTGCCTGGTTTCTCTATGAACGCCACGGGCCATCTTTTAGCACCTACTCCTTAAAAACTCCCTCATCCTTGCATCATGGAGTGTATTGCGTGCCCAATGTGAGGAGGAGGCTGATACTCCTTTCGTCGCTATGTCTCTGATGAAGTCTTTGAAATATCCATTGGTGTTGATTCAATGGGTGAATCTGGTGGTGAAGCAGTCTCCTTCTTTACAAATGATGGAGCCTTAAGAGGCATAGGCTCCAAAGGCACTGGCTTAGGTGCCCAATTGTCACTTGGATCTCTAAGTACAGGATGCTCATCATCCCGCTTTGTAGTTGGAAACTCCATGAACCGAATATCTCGACTCATATAGACCTTCCGTGAAACGTGATCATGAAGCACGTATCCTTGTGACTGCGAGCTATATCTTATGAACACCTATATCTCGACTCATATAGACCTTCCGTGAAACGTGATCATGAAGCACGTATCCTTGTGACTGCGAGCTATATCTTATGAACACCTATATTTTGGAAGCTAGCTTGGACTTATCCCTTTGTTTCTTTGGGATGTGAACATAGGTACACTCGAATCCCTTGAAATAAGACACATCCAATTTTAGACCAAAGTAATTCTCAAAAGGTATGGCATGAATCATCATGTGTCTTTGTATATCCTAGAGGCTAGGCTTTGTAAATCTTGTATCTTTCCAAACATTCAACATTGTTTGTCGTATGATTAGATGCACTTGAATCAAAATACCATACATCATCACTTGTCCTCTCTCCTGTAATAACATTCATAATATGTTGCATGACAAATATATGCTCATTTTTGTCATTCTACCTCAAAGACAATGCATAATTTTCTTGCTACAATTACCACTTCTAATGTTATATTTCTTATCAAAACAATGGGTTGCAATATACCATTTTTTTCCACAATAATGATAGACAATGCTTGACTCACAAGAACCTCTATTTTTCCATTCCCCTCTTTGTCTAGAGCCATCCACCTCTTCGTCTAGAGCTCTCCTTGCCTCTAAAATTACTACAGCCTTCTAAAATCTACATATCACCAAACTGTCGATTTAGCTTGTTTTGCTGGTTACCATGAGCACATCCCATACCATGATCTCTCAAAGAGGACTTGGCACGTCCCCTTTTTGAACTTAAGTAGAATGCTTAGACTGTGCACTAATTATTTTTCATGAATTAGTAATCATGAGAGAGTCCATCAAAGTTTGGGGACGACTTTTCTATATGCATAAAAGTGACAAAAGATTTCTAGGTCTTTTCATTATTAAGGTTACCTAATGTTGACAAAACTAAATCATCATCATTTGGCATTGTATTAATAGCCATCAAAGCATTTACAACGCTTCTCACTTTCAAAACAGACTCATTTACAAATATCTTCCCATTCTTTAATATTTCTAGCTTTTGCATGAACCAAATCTTTCTTGCCTTTGTGTTCATAAAAAATATTTTCTCAAAGGTGGTCCAAGTTGTATGGGAATCCTCTCTATTTTTAATATAATCCAATATATTATTATTAATAACAGTAGATAACCGATACATCACTTTTTTATCCTTGGCATTCCATTCTTTTTGTGTCTCTAATTCTTCTGCAGTTGGATGCTCACTTAGTTCTAGCTTCTTTTCTTTACCTAAAACAAACTCTTATAGGCATTTTTCAATAAGAAAGTTCATTAGATAGAATTTCCATGAGGGGTAGTTCTTGTATAGTTTCTCAATGATGGGGTTTCCACTATTCTTAGCCATTGTGACAAAATTAAGTACCAAACAAGCAAGTCTTTTGTAACCTTTTACAAGAAATGCATATCAATAAATATTCTTTTAAATTGGGAGCAATTTGAGAGAGTTTCAGTGTCCCACATGTAAAACCCTAATTTGGGAGGTCCCAAACTTTCTATAAGTAGACAGCCTGCCCTCCCATTTAGCGAATCTCATTTTTGCAAGTTTTAGGTGCTCTAGCTTTGCTTTGCACACCCCATTTGTGGAGGACATCTCAGTTGAGGCTGCCCATCACTGTCTACATCCATCCGGCACCTGTAGTGATACCTATGGGATTGTTGGTGGCCAAGGAGAGTATCCTACCTTTATGGCTTGTAGCACATGGAGTTCTAGTAGTGGTTGGCTAGCCTGGATGCAGTAGGATGGAGTCTTTAAGTGCTGCCCACAGCAGTGCACCAAGAGCCTCCAAGAATTTCCTATAGTCATGCAAGGCAGTGTAATTGGTGTGGAGAGGAAGTTGTTGCCTATTCTGTTGAGTTGCGCCTAACCTGGATTGCATTGCTTGTGGGGGCCTTTTGCACTGGCAGCCAGTCAGGGCTACTGTTTATTCTACGAGGCAAAGGTGCATGATATGAGCTTCATCATTGAGGTGGGTTCAAATGTCATGGTAGGTCTAGAGGCTTTGCCCGGGCGCTAGGTACCACAGCCTATGATGTCACGATTAGAGGTTTGGGAGATAATGGAGACCCTCACAGGGTGGAACATCTGCAAGGCATGCTGCTAGATGATTTTCAGTGGTGAGAGCTTTTTGGTCTACGCTATTCTAGTAGAGTTTGGTCGTCCATCGTCCATGGTAGGTCTGGAGGCTTTACCCAACTGTGAGGTACTAGAGCCAATGGTGTCACGATCAGAGGTTTGGGAGATAATTGAGAGGCTCATATGGTGGCACATCTAGAAGGCACACCGCCAGATGATTTTCAGCAGTGAGAGCCGTTCAATGTATGCTACCCTAGCAGAGCTTGGGTGTTCATCATCCATTCACTTCATGGCTGCTAGAAGCAGCTACAGGGTGAGACTAGACATGAATAGGGCTGTGGTAGTAGTTAATTCATATCTGGAGTGGCCATGGCTTGTTTTTCACGTTACAAGATGGCTGCCATTGGTGGTGTTACATTCCTCTTCCATGGCTTCTATCCCCCATCCTCCGTAGATCACCCTGATAGGCTCGTCTATATGAGTGGTTTCTGATCTATAGACAGCTCCATCTAGACTGTTGAGCACTTGTATTTCACTGTAATTTACTTTTGAGTAATATCGTTGGCCACACTGTTTTTTGCCAAAATAAAAAGTGAGCTTTCTTGATGATTATGTCCTGCAAAACAGCTCCCCTAATGTAGTCATTGTAAACCAGCATCCTTATTTTAGACATATTCTTAAGCTTGCTGTTTCGAGTATATAGAACCTGTCTAAACCTTATCAACCTTGGAAAAAAAAGCTCAGTTTTCTATTTCAAATGCATTCTATGCAATTGTTTTAAATCTGTAGTTTTCAAATGTTTTTTGTGTTCAATCATCAATCTGGAACAAGGTAAATGTGTAAGACTGTTCAGTATGCAGTTAGCAACAGCACCACATGAATGACTTCTCAAATGAATTGTTTTCTGAATATGTTTCCAGGTTGTTGTGATGACTCATGCTTATGGAAGAAGATGTGGAGTACGGCACATGACAAATGGGCTGAAGGTTTACTACGTTCCCAGACTGGCATTTTTGATGCAAAACACTTTGCCCACCATTTATGGAACTTTTCCTGTTCTTCGTGACATATTAATACGTGAATGCATCACAGTGGTGCATGGTCATCAGGCTTTCTCAACTCTTTGCCATGAGGCTCTTCTGCATGCAAGGACAATGGGCTACAAAGTTGTTTTCACAGACCATTCTCTTTATGGTTTTGCTGATCTTGGGAGCATACATATGAACAAAGTATTGCAGTTCACTCTTGCAGATGTGCATGAAACTATTTGTGTATCCCACACTAGCAAGGAGAACACAGTCCTTAGATCAAGTTTGCCCCCACAAAAAGTGTTTGTAATACCTAATGCTGTAGATACAGCCATGTTCAAGCCTAAACCAAGTACTTGCTCATCAGATGAAGTGGTGATAGTAGTTATCAGCAGGCTAGTTTACCGCAAAGGTGCAGATCTCCTGGTCGAAGTTATTCCAGATGTTTGCCGCTTATTTCCCAATGTATGTAGACCTTTCTTAAGGTTTAGCTTTTAATTTTCTCTTCAGTGTTCTGTTTCATAGCAAGTTAATTTTGGTATTTTATTACCACAAAGGTACGGTTTTTAGTTGGTGGGGATGGACCAAAAAGGGTTCGCTTAGAAGAAATGAGGGAGAAGCATTCACTTCAAGAGCGGGTAGAGATGCTTGGTGCTGTTCCACATGCACAGGTCCGATCGGTGCTGGTGCGTGGTCACATTTTTCTAAACAGGTCAGTTCTGTTGAGAGTAATTGAAAAATAGCTTTGCTTAAGAAGGTCAAATTGCATAGCTCTGATCTGCATAAACTGGGGTTCTACTTTTATAATGTTAAGCCATAAGGCTTTGATCTGCAGAAACTGGGCCGTCAGTTAACACCACAGTCTTTGAGGTTGTGATTAGAAGAGCTGAGCATGAGATCTTTATATTTTTGTCATGCCTATTGATCCATTCCTATTTGTGAGTGTTTGTTACTTCTGGTTGCACAGTTCTCTTACGGAAGCTTTCTGCATTGCTATTTTGGAGGCTGCTAGTTGTGGACTTTTGACCGTAAGCACGCGTGTTGGAGGTGTTCCAGAGGCATGTATGGATTTACACTTTCTTTAATGCTAGAGATTTAAGTTGTTACACCTTTTTCCATTTGAATTTGATCGTTTCTGTTTCTGAGGACATCTAGCATGAGGAGGGGCCTGTGTGTTTCCTCACATTGTTGGAATGTACATCAGCCCTCTTTTTGCATTACACTATATTGGATTTCAAATATAGCACGTGGCATCTGCTATTGAATGTCCCGCAGATCTCTATTTGGGTTAGGTGCCTCAATTCAAAATAAATACCTTGTTAAATGTTGGCTGACAAGATTGTGAAGATGAGCTTCTCTGTTGAGATAATCTCAATCAACTTAAATGCAAAAATATTGCTATAGAGCCCAACGGGCAGGTCGATTTCAAAAATTCTTACCTTTGGGTGTATTGATGCATTGCAAATTTGACAAGAAGCCATGAATCTTGGCTGGTTCACAGACTGGGATTTTTGTCCCAGCAGTGATGGTGGGGTGCTCTCAACACTTTGAGTCAGTGACCTATTGTTCAGCATTTAAGAACGCTTTCACAACCTATTGACAGAAGGAATGCCCATCATCCTCCACCCTAGTTGTGTTTACATTTTATGAGATAGATGACATCTTTGCAAGGCTTGAAGAGGAAGGGCCATGCTGCTAGACCCTTTTTGCCATTCTTCATCACTTATGGCAGAGGCAGGACCTTGTAGCATTGCCACAGGTTTGCCAATAGTTTAGCTCCAACAGCGCTGCAGGTCAGCTGCAGCAAGGCTGCAGAAGCCAGGAAAAATATGGAAACAAGGGCCTTTTACTTTTCTGAGGGTGGCCAGGGTTCCAGCAAAGTCAAGAATGGTTATCTTTGGTAGCCAGAGTGGTTATCCTCAGGCTGCTTTTGCAGCTAGAGCAGTTACTCTCAGATGGTTGCTGCAGCAGTTACTCTCCGGTGTCTATGTTACAATAGACAAGTGACAGAGCTAGCTGCAGAAGCTGTCATTCCTAGGCAGCTACCTGAGCAGCACTGGACCATTGGATCTGTGGTTCTGAGTGGATGCCCTCAAACAGCATCTATAGTGTGTATAGAGTGAGTGGTAGGGCATCCTTATATATCTTGCACTGAGCTAAGATTTTGCTAAGTTTTTGTTGTAGCAACTCCGTTGTAACAACTCCGTTGTAACAACTTCTATCTTCTTTTCAGCATGACTTTTGTGCGTGCTTGAGTAATTAATCAGTCTCTTCTTTCTCTTGTTCTCTCTTTGTATTAATTATGAAAAAAAAAGTACAGGATAATAGGATTACAAAGTTCAGGGTGGCTCTCGTTCTTCCTCTCTCTTTCTCTCTCTCGCTCATAGGCCGATTTGGCCTTTTGTAGACATTAATATCTTTTTTTCGTAAAAGGTAATTGTATTAATTACGAAAAAAAAGATACAAGTTTACATGATTACAAGATACACGATGGCTCTAAGCCATCGAGTTACAAAAGTCATGGCAAAGACGCAGAGGAAATTGCCATATGCCAGGGAAGTAAGTCCTCCCGAGGGAGTAAGTCAGAGTGGCGAATGAGATCTATCTGCCAATGCAGGAGACCTTTAAGCCTCGCAATGTGTCCCGGAACATTAGAGGTCGAATAAAAAAGAAAGGCATTCTGAGTGGTCCAATTGTGCCAGCAGCCCCAGTATCTAAGAAAGTGAAACAAGATCTTCATATGCGACTATGCCGGTGTGGGGTATTTGGGCTGTACAAAAACCCAATTAAAAGGGCTTAGCGAGAAACCAACCACTGCTCGCCAAACCGCTAACAAGAGTGACCAGATATTCTTAGCGAGAGGGCAAGAAATAAATCGATGACGGGCCGTGGTGCAAAAGAAACAATTGCCGTTAGAGATTCAACGCTTGGAAAGGGCTGAAGCAAGAGGAAGACCACCAAGCATCACCCTCCAAAGAAAGACCTTGCATTTGAAAGGTGTCTTGTTCAACCAGCCCTCCATCACAGTTGCTTTCCACCATGACTGAGATTTATGCAATCCCCATACAGTATTAGCTTTAGTAACCAGCCATTGATAATATTTAATCAGAAGATGATACACCTGGTTAGCTGAGGCCTTTTCCAAATTCAACCAACGTGCAAGGTCCCAGTCCTGCCAAGGACGAGATCCAAAGCAAGGGTAGGAAACTGTTGTCTGCTCTGGAGTACTAGCAAAAGTTGTTCCCATAAATCACGGTATCCACGAGGGATTCTGAAAAGCCTCCTGGCTGTACGAAACGATATCAACACATTACGACTGGCAAGGGTGGCATTTGCAATTGAAGTCAAGCCCAAACGTGCCATGGGGTTAAATTTTGGTCTGAGCTCATGTTTGTCTTCCCAAGAAAGTAATTGCGAGGCTGTCAACAATTCTAGTTGAAAAGAGTTAGTATGTAAGCGGTCCTCCGCTGGATGCCACCGAGCCTTCTAGAGAACCAATTTCCAGGAGCATACTAAATGAGCAAGCAAGGATGAGGAAGGACTAGAAAACCGAGAGTTTGCATTAAGAACATGCCACCAGGAGCTCCGAATTTGGGTATTACCATGTACAAGCCCGTGATCCTCAAGAAAATAACGGGCTATAATGACCCACGGGTGATGATCCAAGCACATGGCATGAAAAAGAGACCAACGAAGTGCCAGCATATGAGTTTCGGCATCCAAAATAGCCCCACCATCCATGCGTTTGGGGGTACATGCATGCGACCAAGAAATCCATGAAATGCCTGCGTGCAAGGAGTCCTTCCATAACATGAAACGAATGTATTGAGTAAGAGCATTCAAAGTAGTAGTAGTCCAAGGCAACAATGGCAAGAAATATGTGAGCATTGGCAACATAATTGTCTGAGCCACTTTGACGCGAACATGGAAGGGCCAAGCCTGCGACTTCCAATACTGAAACTTGGCTGCCAGTTTCTGTGAAATCCACTCTAGTAGTTGCTTTGGCCAAACATCAACACCCAAAGGGTACCCAAGATGCTTGACAATGGAACCACGGGGAACAACCAGTCCCTGCCAGCCCAATGACTTTAAATCTGACTCCGTGTAATTGAGAATGACTGATTTGAAAGCATTGATATGAAGACCAGACGCCTGACCAAAGAGCATCCAAACATCTAATGCTTTGCGAAAATTATCCTTGTCCGCATGCAAAATCATAAAGCTGTCATCAGCCAAAGATTGATTAATGAAGTGCTGTCCAAAAGGAAGAGACAATCTAGCCAACTGAGTCGAAGCTGCCATAGAAGATAACATCGAAAGAACCGGATGAGTCACAAGGGCAAAGAAGAGAGGACTCAAAGGGCAACCTTGTCTCACAGAGCGTGCAAGGACAAATGGCTCGGTAACACCGCCATTTAGCATAACTCGTGAAGAAGCCGCAGCACTAATTGTGTAGATCAAGCGGGACATCCGAATACCAAAGCCCATAGTAGACATAAGTTTTGCGATAGACATTAATATCTCTCTCTCTCTCTCTCTCACACACATTTTGTGTCTTGACTCTTCTTGTTACGAATCTAAGGATGGTCAATAAGTGTCCCTCGATCTTATCCTTTCGGTTAACTGAGTTTCTAGTCACAACTTTTGGCACCATGCACTAGCACAGTCAGACACTCTTTCTGCATGACACCTGCTGCACAGTCTGACAGTCTCTGTCCACACTCTTTGCACTGCTTGCCTCACACGCACCTGTTTAACTCTTATAGCATTCCCCAGCTTTGCTCTAGCAAGGCTCCAATGGCAAGGAGAGGGCATACTTCTCATAGTGAACCTGGTACACCCAGAGCCACTACACGTCAAATATTTTTGGCAATCCTGCTGGGGGGACATCTTCTTGCTGCAGTCTGGCCCTTTAGACTTGTTCTCTGCATGTTAACCACCTGCTTTGGTAAAACCACAGTCAACGAGCCACCTCTAAGGTGCTTTGTGTGTTGTCATCACTGTCCCACTAACTGCTGTAGTCCCTTCGAACCTCCTCCATCTTATTCTCAGAAGATGAGTAGTTCAGGAGGTGGTGGAGGTGGTCTGCCAATGGTTAGTGAGAGCACTGCCTACCACTACCCAACAAAAGACCTGGGAAATGCTTGAGTCTACTGTCACCTTGGAGGAATTTCAGCAATTGGTGGTAAAGCTAGAGAACACTTGTAGAGAAGCAAAGCTACAGTGAACAAGCATAGATGCCACAGAAGGCAGTGTGATGGACGAATTAAGGAAGGAGTTGGACTTTTTAAGGGTAGACAAAAGAAAGGAGTAAGAGTCCATCTTGCTCCAACTAAGGAAGGAAATGGAGGAATTGAAGAAGGGGAAGCAGACTGCTACATCCATACAGCTATGATGCACATTGTGCAACAACCCTGGGCATTCTCACCCAATTTGTTTCTACGAAAGGTTTGATGTTTTCTTTTCTTTGAAAAGGAGCAGTTTTGTCAAAAGCAGACCATACAAACCTAGAATGCTGCTATTAGAAAGGTTTTACAAGCTACAACAAGGAAACACTGAGTTATCTGAACTACGGCACCTCTTTCTCTGGCTACTTTCAAGGCCCTTTCAATGTAGATCCAAGGGATGGAACAATTCCAGCCAGGTTGGGGTCATACATGAATTATGGAAATCCCCCAATATTGGCAACTCCTCCTTGTCCTATTATGACCTTCCCATCCAACTATGCCCCTAACTCTATGCCATCCTCCCACAATATCTTGTTCTAGGCCATTGTCCTCGCCTTTCATCTCCCCGCACCACACCCACACACACCCATCGCCCCCATCATGACAAATACTTGCTAGCAATGTGGGATTATGGCCATTATCAAAGCAAATGAAACTTACTAGAAAAATTGCCTCCTTGCCAACAATGTCTTGATGCTTGTGACCATTATACAAGAGATTGTCCCAAGAATAAGAAGGCTTCATCTAACCTCATTAGCATGGTAGATATACAACCAAAGACTCCCCCTCTTGTAGCAATATTGACCTGAACTCAAGCCACAACTATGCTGGCTCTGGGTCCATGGCTAACTGTCAAGAAGAATCCTCCACCCACATTCTTGGAGTGGTGGACCAGGCATTCTCTCAAGCAGCAGACCATCTTTAGGATATAGGCCCACCTTTGACATTGCTATAGTTCGCATGTATCCCTCCTAATGCACATTATCTTTCCCCGAGGAGATCAATGCTCTAGAAGATTGTAGAACACTAGATACAACTCTCCCTGGGTGAACTTTTACAGCTCATTCCTTTGATGAGGCAAGAGTTGAAGCAATGGCTTGGGATATTTGAAACCTTGGGTCTAGAGCAAGGGATTAGCCAGCCAATCCATAGCCAAGGGGCACCGGGCACCCTTGACGTTTTTTGGGTATGTTCATAATGTTTTCCTTGCAAGCTTACTGACAAATCATAAATGCCCCTGCCTTATGTTGATGGGAGTTGGTAGAGCAACACAAAGTTGGCCTCTATAGCTACTTTCCCTCTTGTACATCCATGGTGTGAGAGTGCAATAGAAGAACACAAACACAAAGAGAGAAGGGAAGAAAAAAGACTGCAATGAAAGAAGAGAATTGTACTTGTGCACAAACATAGCTTTTCCTCTTTTGAAAACAATTTCTGATGTGCATAGACAATTCTTTTTAACAATTCACTAATCGGTTTAAATCACTCCTTGTGGTTGTTCAGTTGGTCTTTAGGATTCGAGTCATGCCTAGCTACTTCTTGTTGATGCCAAGCCAAGCGTTCCCTAGTTGTGCACTCAATCCAAGTAGTGATTTGCAAGTGTGTCACCTAAGGAGCAAGGTGTTTGCCTAAGTGGGATACTCTATCTAAGGTGAATGAGCTTGCTTAATGTTCCATGGGCTTACACCTTAAGGGCCCCTAGGGATTTGAAGGATCCACCTTATATGGTAAAAAGGTATTTGTGTGATTAGCAGAAGGCTATAATTCCTTACTATGGATCTATCTTATGCCCATATGATTGGTGCTCCTAGTGCCACTCTTATAATGGATGTCCTACATGGCTTGCTTCCCATGACCCAAGTGTGTGTTGTCTTGCTACTTGAGTGAGCTATGAGTCACGATTCTAAGTGCAGTGTATTGCATGTTAGGGTCAATATATCCTTTTTCTGGGTGCTCGTTAGGTGATTGTTAAGGTCCAAGATTCGAAGTGAAATTCTTGATTTGTCTACTCAATGCCATATTGATTTCCTTTCTGCCTTTTTTCCACCAAGTGGGAAAGAGACTTTCCTTTATCCTTTAAAGATGTTTTGCCCATTTTGTTTCCATCTCCGTTCTAGGTGAATATGAATGTGTCTAAGTGGTTGTGATTACCTAGGCTCTTTGAGTTTTTGGGATACACAAGGATGATGTACTTGGAGTCTATAAATGTGTGGTGCGCTAGATGGTTTTTGGGGTTTGCCTATACTAGATCCAAGGTGATGCAATTAGCGTCTGTGTAGGTGCCCTATGTGGGCGGTGTCTCCATGATCAGTGTTTCTATGTGACCTAGCCATGAATGCACTTTGATTCAAATGGTGTGGCTAGTGTGTTACTCAAGTGGTAGGGACTTGAGATTTGAGTGTACTAGAATATCACTGGAATGTTAGAGGATTGAGCACCATGACTTTATTCAAGTGTACTTGGATATTACTTAAGTGTTAGAGGTCCCAGTATAGTGACATTGTTTGAGTGCCACTTGTTACAGCCTCGGACATCTAGATGGACGCTAGTAGCATTGGTTAGAGTGGTTATTAAGTGACTTAGTATATATGCACTAAGGACACTTCAAGGTTAGGATAACCAGCCTTCCTTCTTTGAAATGGTAGTAATGACTTGATTTAACACTAATTACAGCAATTATAAAATATATGAATTTGAAAATACTCACATTACTAAATCTTGGACATTGGACATGTGGTTGGCTCCAAAATCAGCACACCTTGCAGTACTTCTTTCATTTGTATTGCTAAAGGTTGAAGTACACATAGATCCAGCTTGAACTTTGTCAATCTTCTAAAGTGTTGAATGCATAGTGGAGAAGCAATGGTCAACAATGGCAATGGCTGAGAAAGAGAAAATGTGAGCAACAATAGAGAGTAGAGAGTGAGTGATGCACAATGTGTGGATACAATGAGTTGTACCTCTCTTAGGTTTTTTAGATAGATATATGTAAAGTACAAGTGCTAAGGGTGCGTTCATACCCGAGCATGTATAAAAGGCATAGTGGCGTTTTATTTCCAACAATCTTCCACCTAAAGGCAACGTGCCTTTAAGGTTGACGAAAAGAATTAGCTAAGTCTAAGTATGTATAAAGCTGAAATACATATACTATCTAACTCCCATTATTTGTTGGCAATGAGCAAACTGCTTTGTTGGAAGACCCTTAGTCAGAAGATTTAGAGGATTATCATCTATATGTATCTTAACAAGCTCAATGCTTTTGCTGCCAAGTACATCCCTGATAAAGTGATACTTCACCTATATGTGCTTCATCTTTGCATGAAAGACGGGGTTCCATACTAGCATGGTAGCGCTTTTTCTATCACAATGGAGGACAGGGGTCTTAGTAATGCCAAGCATTCTCACCATATGTGAAAGCCAAAAGCGTCCTTGCATGCCTTAGTGGCAACCACATACTTTGCCTCTGTAGTAGACAATGCAACTCACTTTTGTAGTTTGGAAATCGAGGAAATCGCTCCCTCTATGAAAGTGAATACATACCTTGGAAGTAGACTTCCTACAATCAACATGACCAGCATTGTCTCCATTTGTAAAGCTAGGGATAGATGCCTTCTACTTTCCAAAGTAAATGCACAAATCCTTGGTGTTCTTAAGTTATCTCATGATACCTTTTATTGCTTTCCAATGCTTTCTACCAGGATGTACCATGTACTTGCTAACCACTTCCACCGCAAATTCTATGTTAGGATGAAACCAACCTCTCTCCTCGGATAGGGTGGTAAATAACTTGATTAAGCACTATTTACAGCAATTAACAAATTCACAAAACTGAAATGCTTACTTCACCATATAATCTTGGACATTGGACACCGTGTTGGCCCCAAAACTAGTGCCCCTTTCGGTATTTATTTAACTTAATTAAAGAAGAAGTTGATGTAAAGTGGGATTCTCCCAATCCCTTTCGGTATTCCAACTCCCCTTGCTGTTCAAAATGACCAGCAAGTCTACAGTGGGATTCTCCCAATCCCTTTCGGTATTCCAACTCCCCTTGCTGTTCAAAATGACTAGCAAGTCTTCAATCTGATTTGCCCCTTGATTTAGGCAATCAATTGGCATTCACATGCTTTGATGGAGATGGAAAACGCCCCAAATTCATTGATTTGCTGGTCCCTCCACTTCAATTTGACAGAAAACAGCTTTAGCCCTATTGAATTCAAGTTTTGGAGCTTCTAATTTTTAGCACGCTTCTTGAGGTTGCTGCTAAACCCTAATTTCTACTGCAGATTAGGTTTTATAGTAGAGAAATGTGAAATTTCTTAACCTTTCATGATCTCAATGTTGTAATCTTCGGAGCAAGGCTGTAGAAAGGCTGGGAGATGAGAGAGAATGCTGAGGAGCGAGAGAATTTAGACATTCTTCGTGAAGAACTGAAGAAAATTTATCATTTACTGTCACTGCTCTGTCTCAACAGCTTGTAGATACAAATAATTGAAGAAAATCAGTCATTTACGGTTGTTGCCCTGTCTCAACAGCTTGTAGATGTTGTCAGTGTTGTTGATTGGTCTTCTCCTACCCTTGGCTGCCTCAGAAGGTCCTCCAATGGCTTCAAATCAGACTAGCAGGATCTCCTGCCCCGCTCTTGTAGGTTGAATACACTAAAATGCCTCTCTATAGCCTGTAAAGACGTTTTTTAGTCTTGTATAGGTATTTTTGACAAGTGGCAGCCCTTCCAAATGGTTTTTCCAGCATTATCAATAATTAAATATTCTAATAATTATTTTGGTGTCATGAAAAATAATTTGATTGGCCAATAATTAAATTTGCTAGGTAACTTCCATTCTTGAGTGTCTCTGCATCATCTTTGACCATCATATAGGCGTCAAGTAGCATTAAACGCTACTTTTCTAGTGTCACCAATTGATACTTATAGCCAAATGAATGACCTAGGCTAACAATTGGCTCTAGATACCACCAAGTACTTGTGCGACATAACTTACAGTAACTTTTTCCTTTGACATCCCGTGATTTTCTCGGGTCCTGGGCTCGTAAATTTACTCTAGCCCCAGTTACACCTCACATGTGCAACATTCACTTAACCATGTGATAGAAAATTAATCCATATGTTAAGCGAGGTTTCAAAAATACATGTCCTCATGACACAGGATGTGTAGCAGCCATAGGATACATCAAGCTACCAACAGTTGAAGCATATGGAATCCTGGTCATTTCAGCCGTTTCATCATCAGATGTAGGGTTGTCCTTTGCATTGAGTTTCACATATGGAGGCAACGGTACCCCAATTGCTTCCCCCCTCTCCATATTGAAACGTTGCAAAATCTTGGATATATACTTTTGCTGTGGCAGATAGAGAAGACCCTTCGATCTGTCCCCGAGTATATACATGCTAAGAATGTGATTTGTCTCATTGAGATCATTCATATCAAAATTGTTGTGTGGGTTTTGCTTCAATGTATTCAAAGCATGAACATCCCTACCACCAATCACCACGTCATCCACATACAAAACCAACATAATAAGGCTGCCATTTTTTGCCTTCTTGATATATAAGCAGTGATCCACTTGACTCCTTTTGAATCCTTGAGATTGCATGAATGTATCAAACTTATGATACCATTCACGCGATGCCTGTTTCAGCCCATAAAGGCTTTTATTGAGTTTACATACCATCTTTTCTTGCCCTTTGGCCACAAAGCCTTTGGCTGTTGCATATATATGTGTCCTCATGTAGATCACCATGTAAGAAAACAGTTTTTACATCCATTTGTATGAGTTTCATATCTACACATGCAACCAATTCCAATATGGTTTGCAAAGTAGTCACCTTGACTAAAAGAGAAAAGATATTGTCAAAATCAATCCCATGTTCCTGCTTGTACCCTTTTGCAACAAGTCCTGGCTTTATATTTGGTGAGGAACTAGAAGTGACTCTCATCTTGTAAACCCATTTGCATGGTAGGGCTTTCTACCCCTTGGGCAAAAGCACCAAATCCCAAGTACAATTCTTCTTTAGAGATTCCATCTTTGACAGTGTAGCTTTATGCCATTTATTGCTGTCCTTTCTGTCCATTGCTTCCGTGAAGCATGACGGTTCGCCACAATCTGTTAACATGACTTAATCAACAACATAATTGGCACAAGGAACAAACCTATGTGGCTGTTTGGTATTTTGGTCGACCTATGGACCCAATGATCAATGTTTGTTGGTTGTTCAGCCTGCAAATCTACATTAACAGCTTGCTGTTCAAATGGTTCAGCATGTTTTTCGGTCTATTCTGGCTGTTCTAATGGCACATTTTATTGTTGAAACTATGGTATATCAAGGGCAACTTCTTACTGATTGATTTCGGCATCATTCCTTGCATTAACATTTTGTTGTTCAAATGGTTTAGTATGTTGTCCTGCTTATTCCAACTGTTCTAATGGCACATTTTATTGCTGAAACTATGGTATATCAAGGGCAACTCTTTCTTCCACTTAAAACAATTCCGCTTGAAATGCCCTTTTTTGCCATGGTGATGGCACTCTACATTTTTTACACGAGACTTGCTGCGTGCTTTGTTGTTAGAATTACCCTTGTGCTGGGATTTGCCTCTAGCATGCAGTGGGTTGGAAGACTTGTTTGTTGAAATATTTTGCCTATTGATCTCTTTCATGAGTAAAGAGCTCTCCATATCTGAATATAACAGCATGGCATTGGAGTTACTCATTGTTGTCCTAAAAGTGTCTCAACTTTCAAGCAAAATACATAGCAAAAATGTTTCTTTGAACTCCTCAATAATGTGGAATTCTAAAGCAATCAGAATGTAAAGACATGGCCATGTCAAAAATAACGAGTATGCTCTAATACCATGTTAAAATAAGCGATAGTGCAGAGAGACAGTAGGGTATGTGGGGAGAAACACAGAGTGTATATGGCAAACATTGAGAGAGAAGAGAAACTAAGAAACACAAGAAAAACACGGTGATGATGCACTGAATCATGCTATATGAAGAAAGCTGATACAACGGACCTGTAGCTCAGAAGAATACTGCAGTCTTGTCTAAATTAGGTGGTAGCACTTCTAGGAATCTGCACAGTGAAGGGAGTGAAATGAAATCCTTTAGGCAGTGGGCTATTGAAGTAATCACTGGAAGGTGAAGGACAGTTGTCAAGGGAGTGAATTGCAATTCTTTGATGCTGTCGGAGATGTGGAACATGATCACCATCTA
Source organism: Lygodium microphyllum (assembly GCF_053477565.2). NCBI lineage: Eukaryota > Viridiplantae > Streptophyta > Polypodiopsida > Schizaeales > Lygodiaceae > Lygodium > Lygodium microphyllum. Next base: position 45,740,140 of record NC_141135.1, on the reverse strand, counting down.
TTGAGGGAGCAAACCACAGTCCTCTAATGTCAGGGAGTGACTTGGGTAGCAAAACGCAAATGCTAGAGTGTCGGAGCTGTCAAATGTAGTGAGAGTAGCCTAGATCCTGATGCCAGGTGGATAATGATGATGCCAGATAATGGAGGATGAGCCGGGCTGCAAAAACACAAGTCTCAGCAGCCTCTGTGATAAACGAGTGACGTTAAGTGATGAAGGAGGAGCCATGGTGCAAAAACGTTGGTCCTAGCAGCCCCTGTGATAGATGAGTGACGCTAAGTGATGGAGGAAGAGCTAGGCTGTAAAAATGCAGGTCCTAACAGCCCTTGTGATAGATGAGTGATGAAATGAAGGTGGAGCCTGATGGAGAAGGGTGCCGATGCCAAGCAAATGATGGTGAGGCCATGGAGAAGATGCTCCAAATGCAAAGCGTGGTGTTGGAACAGGGCGCTTGAAGTAGAAGAGGAAGGGCGAAGGCAGCCAGGAGCCATGAACTGCAATGTCCTCCTGAAGGGATGTGAGGGCAGTGGAAGGGACTGGTGAGAGAAGGGAAGTGGTGGTGGTGACCGGAGAAGGTGGTCAAGATTAACTGAAGAGAGAGGTGGTAATGAATGAATTGATTGCCTATTTATAGGCATAAGTTGTCTAGGGTGGTGCACCATTGTGTGGGTGCCCATTGAAAAAGTGGCCAAAATGTGAACACTAGTCCTTTTTGGGGTTGTCAGTGCAAAACCCTAAATGAAGTGTATGAATTGAAGAAGTGATTTCTCAACACCCCTCTCAGGCCCAAAAAGGGATGAATAAAGAGGAGCGAAGAGAGATACGATGAAGAAGAAGAGGATCACGAAGATCCTAGATTGCCACATGAAAGGTAACTTGTAGTAAGGAACAATAGATTGGATGAATTGTAAAATCTAACTCCACCTCGGGAGAGAAGCCATTAGCTCCATAACTCCATGCTAGAAGAAATTTGGTCTTGTTACCAAGTCGTGGCGGGACCTGCAAGGCCCCAATCTAAGTGGTCTTTGAAGGTCCTGGTGGGTATCAGTAGGAGATGAAGGTCTTGGTGGATATCGGTAGGAGAAATGATTGCTCGAAGATAGCCATCCCAAAAGAGTAAAGGGTGGGTGACAAACTTCATGATTGTTGGGTATTTGACTCACACCTTACTTATGCCTATGCTCATATGGGAGTGTCGGTGATCAGTAGGACACTGGGGCACTTTTTACTCTCGGTAGGAGAGGTTTTTTCCCCCAGACTTATGGTCTTATTATCGTATGTACTTATGTGCTTATGTTACACACATTTGGGCACTTAGTGTGTGTCGGGTGTGAACACCCCCCTACAACCCTAAGGTTTAAGGGTTGTACTTTGTACTTTCAGATTACACTCATTCAGTCTATTATCTTGGGTGTCGTGCTTCAACTCTGTCTCTCACACTGTCTACTGAATCTCTGCTGTACCTTGATCCTCTGTTCTCACAATGATGAGTAGGTGTCCCTCCTTTTGAGGGTGGAGGTGCGCGGGCCCCCTTTGAAGCTGAAGAAGTAGAAGCCCTCTCTAAGGGCAAAGAGAGTATATGCCCCTCTGAAGCCCCCTCTATAAGAGAGGGGATTTAAAAACTCATGGATCATAGACTCCAAATCATTTGATGACGAGGCAAGTGTTGTATGTCATGCTGAAGAAGGTATCTAGGGGGTCAAAGATATCGAAGAGCTCCTAGAGGTGGCCTCTCGAACCTAAGTAGTTGAGGGTGGGAAAAAGGGAGGCTCAGATTGAGCCAAGGGTGGGTAACGGTCACTGGCTCTTATTGGAACAACGGAGCCAAAGTAAAGGAAGATGTCAAACAATCATTGTCTCTCGAAGGAGCGAATTGCAGAAGGGAACATTATCCAACAATCATTGTCTCTGGAGGGAGCGGATTGCAGAACCATGGGTTGTCGAGGTGGCATTTCTGAAACCCTAGAAGAAGTAGGAGCAACCTTTGTAACAAATTGCGGTGGTGGCGAGGAGGCCATGGTACTAGTCAATCCTCCTGTGGCTTGAAAAGGCTCACCACACATCGGATGCATCTTATTGCCTTGAGAATAAAAATTTGAAAGCTGATGTAGAATAAACTCTGTGGCCTAGCAGGGAGAGGTAGCACATTAAGTGCTTGGGGGTAGATGCATATACTCCGACGGGATAGGGAGCAAAGGTTCATGGTGGCAAGCGTTGGTGGGGGTTCCGATGATGCCAGAGGAGGAGCACCCAGTGGTCTGTCCATTTGCCCATGGAGAAGTCATTGCACTGGAGTGTCAACCTGTAAAAGGGAGGGTGGGTGGGAGAGGAAGAGAAGGGTATCTTTGTCTCTTGGTGGTGTAGTAGAAATAAGGGGAAAATCAGTAGATGATGCTCGACCTGCAACCTATCTTTGCCTTCTCTGATGAATAGGGTTTTTAGCTCTCTGAGCTCTTGTGCTTTGATACCATGTAAAAAATAACAGGTATGCTTTGATAACATATCAAAATAAGCGATAGTGTAGAGAGATAATAGGGTTTGCGGGGAGTAACACAATCTGTGTATGGCAAACATTGAGAGAGAAGAGAAACTTAGAAACACAAGAAAAACATGGTGACGATACACCGAATCATGCTATGAGAAGAAAAGCTAATACAGCAAAGCTGAAGCTCAGAAGATAACTGCATTGTCCTGTCTGAATTAGGCGGTAGCAACTGTGGGAATTTGCACAGTGAAGGGAGTGAAATGCAGTCCTTCGGGCAGTGGGCTATTGAAGTAATCACTGGAAGGTGAAGGACAACTATTGAGGGAGCGAACCATAGTCCTTTGATGCGGTCGGAGATGTAAAAGATGATCACTAGCTATTGAGGGAGCGAATTGCAATCCTCTAATGCCAGGGAGTGACTTGGGCAGCAAAACTCAAATCCCTAAGTGTTGGAGTTGTCAAATGCAATGAGAGTAGCCTAGATGTTGACACTAGGTGGATAATGATGACGCCAGTGATGGAGGATGAGCCAAGCTGCAAAAACGCAGGTCCCAGCAGCCTTTATGACAAGCGAGCGACACCAAGTGATGGAGGAGCTAGGCTACAAAAACGCAGGTTTCAGTAGCCCCTGTGATAGATGACTGACGCCAAGGGATGGAGGAGGAGCTAGGCTGCAAAAATGCAGGTCCCAGTAGCCCTTGTGATAGATGAGTGATGAAATGAAGGTGGAGTCTGATGGAGAAGGATGCTAACGCCAAGGAGATGATGGTGATGCCATCTGGAAGATGCTCCAAATCAAAGCGTGATGCTGGAATAGGGCGCTTGAAGCAGAAGAGGAAGGATGAAGGCACCCATGAGCCACAAATTGCAATGTCCTCTTGAAGGGGTGTGAGGGTAGTGGAAGGGGTTGGTGAGAGAAGGGAAGTGGTGGTGGTGACCAAAGAAGGTGGTCAAGAATGAGTGAAAAGAGAGAGAGGTGGTAATGAATGAACTGACTACCTATTTATAGACATAAGTTGTCTAGGGTGGCGCACCACTATGTGGGCGCCTACTGAAAAAGTGGCCAAAATGTGGACACCAGCCCTTTTTGGGGCTATCAGTGCAAAGCCCTCAATGAAGTGTGTGAACTAAAGAAGTGGTTTTTCAACAGACTGTACCTTCCTTTATACGAAGGTCCATCAAAAATTTCAACCAATAAACCTTGCTTGCTACACTTTTTGGAGCATATAACTCTTGAAGTCTTTGCCACATATCATAAGCGGCAATTTCTTTGTGTTAAATAGCAAAGTGTCTGACACTGAAAGCTCTGCTGTAGAGTGTTCAAGCTTATCTAGACCATCCCACTTATCTTGATCCATGGTTGCTGGTTTTATCCCTTTTGTCTTTATGGGCTTCACTTGTTTCTTTTGCACCAAGACATTATAGCATTGCTTTTTCCATATAGCAAAGTTGTGTGCACCCTCAAGCTTCTTAATGTGCAAAAGATTGTTGCTATCATTGCTGCCAACCGTGATTTACAGCCCAAAAGTGACTCAAAGTCAACAAATGTAAGCCCAATTGTCACACAAATGACCAAGGTATAAAGGAAGTACCAATCAGCAATGAAAAAACAAGTAATTGCAGAAATTTCAGATCTGCAAATCAATTTTCAGAGTCACAAAATGTGTGCTAAAGCACACAAGTGATTGCAGTTGTGCCATGGGCTAATACATCAATTGCATGAGAAAGCCCTAAATTTTAGTTGCAATTTTTGCTCCGAATGCATCCACGGGCATAATTTGACTCACATGGTCAAAGGCCCCAAAATTTCTCTGCTCAAATTGCTCAAATTGCATCAAACATGACTCTTGAGTAGATTCCACCATCCAATTTTGCCGAAATTTCACAAATTTTGCAAAAGCCCCAAATTTGTCTGGAGTCCAATGTGCTCAATTTGCATAGAAATTGCATTGCAAGTACATACCAAGACCAATTTTGACACAAATTGTGCAAATTTTGCAAAAGCCCCAAATTCAGTGGGGTCCAATGTGTCAAAATTTTAGGAAGTTGCACCGCTCGCATTGCAATTTGCACAAATACATGTAAAGCCCCAATTTTTGAGACCCAAATGGATGCAAATTTCTCAAATTTTACCCCAACCGAGTAAAATTTTGAACATACACCAAAAGTCCCTATTTCTGGGAGCAAATGCATGCACAATCTTTGAGATTTGTCTAATTGTGCTTGCATGCACGTGACAAACCACCAAAATTTACCAAAGGGTAACCCTTTTAAAAGAAATGTTATTTTTGTTTGAAGAAAAATGTGGACTGTCGACGGCGGTGCGCAGCTAGTGCCAGGCCTGGGAATTGCTACCAATGTTGATGCTCGACTGTCGTGCACTTACACTAACTTGCAGACTTGTGTTTACGCTTGATTTGTGACTTGTTTGACGCCTGGCCTGCAACTTGACACTTGTTACTAACTGTAACTTGTGACCTGCAACAGATTGCAACTTGTGGCTTGTGTGCCGCCTACATGATTACCTTTGACTAGAGCTAAGGACAACTTGCTATTGGCACAGTTTGAATAGACTCAATGAAGCACGCTCGCAATGACCTTCGCTTTGATACCAGCTTGAAGTGTTGGATGCACAATGGAGAAGCAATGGTAATGGCTAAGAGAGAGAAGGAAAACGTGAGTAGTAGAGAGTGAGTGATACACAATGTGTGGGTACAATGAGTTGTACCTCCTTTAGGTTTTTTCGATAGATATGTGTAAAGTACAAGTGCTAAGGGTGCATTTACACTTGATCACGTATAAAAGGCACGGTGGCCCTTTATTCCCAATATTTTCAATAATCTTTACTGTCCATAGCAACTAGCAAGTCTTCAAACCAATTTGACCCTTGGTTTGCTTGGGGATTGGCCTTTAATTTGCTCCTTAGGTGATAAATTTTGCCCCAAACTTAATGTTGGTTGGTTGGCCTCTTGAAATTCTTTGGAATCCCAAGTTTAAGTTGCTGAATATCAAGTACCATGCCTTGGATTTTGAGTGCTCTTTCCAAGGTGGTTAGTAAAACTTAATTTCTACTGTAAATTAGAGTTTAGCAGCAGAAATTCTTCAGTTACATCCTCTTGGGTCTAAAGTTTCTTGTGATCTCTTGAGGGAAGCTATGAATTGGTTGAGACAATGGAGACAAAGTTGGAAAGAGAGAAATTTCAGAGTTTTGTTGCCAAAATTGGCTGAAATTGAATTCTTCCCTATTGTGAATGGCTGATTGACCACCATCGATAGAAGCCCCATCTATTGTTACCTGCCCTTGTGGACCCCAAAATTGCTGTCATTTGCCTGTAGACAGCCTATAGGGGCTGTCACCTGCCTTAAATGGCTTCTTGATCAGCTAGGAGCGGCCCTTTGACAACCTCCAATTTGCTATGCTTGTTATGTCCCTGAACATTCTGATGGTGTGGGTTGGTGGTATGGGACGTCAACCCTTGGGATGTGGTCATGGCCCAAAGTGTTGCTAGCTCCTAAGCTTAGGGGTGAGCTCATTTGGCTCTATAGCTAGGAGGTGAGTTTGATGTTGAGTCCCTTTTGTGTTGAGTTTGGGTTGCATCTTGTCTTGTGTGTAGGTTGGATTCTAGGGGGACATTACATTGGTATTAGAGTGTCAATTTGCAATTGGACGTGAGATTCGATGACGTGCAAAAAACCACTTTTTCTCACGGAACTGTGATAGTTCACCCATTACAGGTATGCCTTTATCTCGTTAAGGGTGGTATGGGACATTGTTGGTGGGAGGGGCGTGCGTAAGGGGCACATGTTGCGCTTGGTGGATATGAAGCAAGGTATGTTTTTTGTTTTGCATCTATGCTTGGGTTTTGTATTGGAGTGATGCTTGTATGCAAGAATTTTTGGTTGTTTTGATGGTTGGAGTCCGTGAGCTGCTACTCCAGGGCTATGGTAGACTATCGTTGGCAACTAAAATCTTGTTGCTCGGATGAGTATCAGAGATTTTTTATTGACAATAATTTTTGTTACTTAAATATTTAATGTTAATGTTATCATCGGGCAAATATAAATCATGTTACAGGGGAAGACGTATGCATGGTAGGTGAGCTTACGCTCTAAGCCAGCAACCTAGGATGATTTTAAATCCATTTTTTGGAAATATTTCATCACTAGTGATTAGATTGAAATTTTTCGAAAATTAATTTAGCTTGATATGGAAAAGAAGACCTTGGATGTATACTCGTAGGAATTTAAAGTTTTAGTGCATAAAATTAAGGCTTTGGATGAATCTCAAGCATTGCTTTATATGATTTAACTCTTTGGATTGCTGTTGGACTACTAGAATGAGGTGCTCTGCAATCCTCTTTACTCACTCGAGAATGTCTATAGGTATGCAAAAAGTTTTGACAACACTTTAGCTGTAACTAGGGGTAGCCAGTCTATAGAGGGTTCCCATTGAGCTGCCTTAATCTTTAAGCCAAAGAATTCATCTACCCTGGTAGCAACTCATCAACCGACCTTAGAGTTGTATAAGAAAAACGACAGCAAGCATATGGTTACTCACAATGAGAATCATTGGAGGGCCATTGTTTTGCCTACTATCGGATCATTTTTTGGTGATCATGAGTGTTCCCAAAAGAAAAAGATGAAGTTTACTTCTAAGACTTTGATAAATACTCTTGAGAATCTAGACATTTCTTTTGAAACTTTATTTGAAAAATGTTTGATTAATGCTAGCAATGGCAATAGTAGTCTCATTAGTAAAATTGTTTTTGGTCCGTATGATCTTTTAAAGGTCACTGGGTGTATACATGGCCAAGACATTACTATTTTATTTGATAATTTTGTACTACTCATAATTTTATTTTTTCTTGCTTGATGGGGAGTTTGGTACTCCACATGGTACCCACTGACCGAGTTTATCTCATTTGATATGCGGAGGGGCCTATGGTGGATCATTGGGATTAGGTGGTACTCGACTTGGATCTTTTGAACGAATGATACCATCGAATCATGGATTTTTGACTTATGAGCCTTGACTATGTGGATGCCATTTTTGATATACCATGGTTCTTTGAAAAATACTTCTCCTTGTATATTGATTATAAAAATCATGTACTTTCTTGAGAGCTTAATGGTCATTTCCATGTGATCGAGAGCTGTTTAGGGATCACAAAAAATAATGTACATATGATTTCAGAAATTGAGTTTACTTAATGTTTTTCCAATCCAAATGTTACTATTTATATTTGTTTCATTGAAAAAGTTCAATGGTTTGATTATATAATTCAATTTCTTTTAATAGTAATCGTAATATGAGTCTAATGTGAGTATTTGAATTTCATATCGCATGAGTATGCTAATGCTTTTCCATTTGAGTATTTGATGGACTTCCATTGTCTTGCGAAGCCTTAGACCATAGGATTGAAAGTTTGTCTATGGTAGCCATTTTGTCTCTTGGCAACCTCATAGGTTTAGCTTGAAAGAGGAGGAGGAGATAGCTAGACAACTTGAAGATTATTTGGCTAAGGGTTTTATTGAGCCGAGTAAGTATCCATGAGGCACACTTGTCCTTCTTGACAAAAGAAAGGATGGCATGATGTACTTCTGTGTTGATTACGAAGTTCTCAATCAGGTGACTATTAAGAATAAATATCTATTTCCAAGGATGGATGACCTTACAGATCCACTTTGTGGTGTGTCTTATTTTACCAAAATCGATCCAAGATCTGGATACCATCAAATATGGATAGCTTCGACGGATGTTCTGAAAACTGCGTTTCAATTCTCAAATGCAGTATGGACATGATCAACTTTTGGTCCTAGCTTTTGGATTGACCAATGCTCTTGTACCTTTCTAATAGATCATTAATGATTTATTTCGTCCGTATATTCGAAAGTGGATAGTTGTTTTTCTCGATGATATCCTTATTTATAGTAAGGTTGGAGAAGCATGCTAAACACTTGCGTATTATGCTACATCTTTTAGGACGATAGTAATTGTTTGCTAAACCATCTAAGTGCGAATTCTTTCGTACGGAGCCATTATATCTTAGTCATGTCATCTCAATTGATGGTATTCGGATTGATCCTAAAAAGATAGGAGTAGTGCTTAATTGGCCTATTTCGAGGACTATAAAGCAAGTAAAAAATTTCAAAGGTTTTACAAGGTTTTTTTGGAAATTAATTAAGGACTATGCTCATATTGCCGAACCATTAACAGATTTGCTTAAGGGTATTTGAAGCAAGAAAAAGCATGTTAATCTGCTCGTTGTTTGGACTAGTAAGCTTGATTAACGTTTTCAAACATTGGAATGACGTGTTACTATTGCACCAATGTTGTTGATTATCGATTTGAATAAACCTTTTGAGATTCATACGGATGCGAGCAGTTATGTCTTTTATTAGGATAGCCGACCTATCGCTTTTGAGAGCCCTAGACTCTTCGATGCCCAAACACATGACACTACTCAAGAGAACGAATTGTTGGCATCATCCACACACTTACAATATGGGGTTATTATTTCTACAACACCTGATTTATTATTTGGAGAGATCACCATTCATTGAAGTACATATGTGATTAACCTGATCTTCATGACCGCAAAGCAAGATGGGTGGGGCTTTTACAAGAGTTTAACTTCGAAATTTACTATAGGAAGGGCGCTACTAATATGGTTGCCGATACTCTTAATTGAATTCCTGAAGTCAATGCCTTATTCTTCTCCAAAATTTTGACTGATTTCTATCTCTCTCAAAGCGAGTTGCCAAAATGATCTTCACTTTGGTAAGATCTAGCAACTAGTTCAAGAGGGACCTAGCAGCCTAGGAAGCTTAGGTGGTCCAAATGCTCGAAGACTAGCTATTGAGAGAAAGATGATAGAAAAGTACTCCATTTGAAATGGATTAGCTTTTAACAAAGGCAAAGTGTGTGTGCTCGATGATTAGGTCCTAGGATATTTGTAAGAAAATTTTATCCGAGTGTCATGATGCGCCAAGCACCAAACACCTTGGCATTCACTAGACTTTGGCCTTGGTTACTCATTATTTTTATTGGCTGCATACTAAGACTATAGTTGAGTCTTATGTGCGTGAGTGCTCGCAATGTCAACTTAACAAAGCCAAATGGCAAAGATAGGGAGGGATGTTGTATCCTTTATAAATCCCTAATAAGAAATGGAGTAGCATTTCTATGGATTTTATAGTAGGATTACTCCGTACGAATTGAGATCATGATGCAATCTAGATTGTGGTCAATTGATTAATGAGAATGGTTCAATTCATTCCTACAAAGATGATCATGAAAAGCCATGAGTTGATTGGTCTCTTTGTCAAACACCTTTATAGACTTCATGGTTTGCGTGATGAAATAGTCAGTGATTAGGATCCCAAGTTCACTAGCCATTTCTCCTCAAACGGTCTTCCAAAATACCTAGAAACTTGATTGTCCATTTTGTCCTTGGAACATGTAGAAACCAATGAGCAGATCGAATGAATGAATCAAACCATCTGTGTTTGGACTCATGGTATTAATGTTGGCCATGCAAATGCTCCATATAGTATTGGTCATGAGGAAAAATGCTGCTAGTAATGCATGCAATGTACGGAAAAATGTATCTTGGTATGGCTGGTACTATGCAAATTTCCATGCACAGTTATATTGCAATGGTCCAAAGTATGTAAACAAGAATATTTTCTTATGCATTTGGTGCACCTAGCATATCAAGTACACATGAAGGGGTAGTCCATTGGATGTAATGTTGCATAGTAGTTAAGTTGAAATTGTAACAATGTGAAAGTATAAAGTATCGCAATGCTTAAGGGGAAGAAAGGCCTATAATCTAGTGGAAGTTTCGAGGCAAGTAAAGTTAGAGGTTAAGTTTGCATATGCTTATTGGTGAAGCTTCAGTATTGTTTCATCAATAGATTCAAAGTGGATGGAAGAAGATAACTTGGCAAACCATCCTCACTTGTTGTAGCTTTACCTAGATGCCTTTTAGTCAGAGCAGACTTTAGTTTGGGTTTAGTCAAGTTCAACAGAGCAGGGTTTCAGAGTATTACTTGATGCTCAAGGAAAAGGTAACACTTCCACTTCTCCAATTGTGGATAGGTCTCGTATGTAGTGGATCTTGGATGTATTTAGTGTGCATCCAAGGTAATGTGCTGATAGTATGTTTGCCGTGGGGTCACTACTCAGTGTACTAGTCATTGTGAGATGTATGCACATGAGTGTGGTTGTTACGGCGCCTTTGAGACTGTACTTTTGCATCACTGTGAGATCAAAATGATCTGTTGGGGATGAGTTTTTGTCTTAGTTTTAAGATCAAATTCTAATTAGTACAGTGCAGTTTTTGATCAGCCTGAGAATTGTTTATGGTCACTTTTGGGATCGGTTTTGAATCAATTGCTAATCAATTTTTGCAATTAGTTTATGATCAATTTGGGGTCACATTTGTAGTAGTTTGTGATCAATTCTTAGATCAACAAATGATTAGTTTATGATCAGATTATGCTCAGCTTTCAATGGTTTACAGTTGGTTCCATGGACATCAGTATGTTACTAAATGCCATTGATGATTTCAGCCATGGTTTATGTTGAGAATATGCTTTATTATGGTTGTGGAGTCAGAAGAAGGTTGTCTATGTACACAGTACAGACTGATGTGTACGGTACGTATCCGTACGATTTAGTACGAAAAAATGGGCACTTTTTGGCCACTCTCCTTCAAGTCTACAACTTTCTTTTTTTCTTTCTCCTTTCTTTTTTTTTTCTTCTTTCTTTCTTATTTCTCCCCCAAGCCTCTTTCTCTCTGTGTCTCTCAAGCTTCTCACACTCTCTTTTTCTCTCAAGCCTCTCTTTTTTTTTTTTCCGTAAAAGATAATTGTATTAATTACGAAAAAAATACAAGATTACTTGATTACAAGATACATGATGACAATCTAAGCCATCATGTGAAGAGGTTCCAGTACTACAAGTTACAAAGTCATGGCAAAGACGCGGAGGAAATTGCCATATGCCAGGGACGTAAGTCCTCCCTAGAGAGCATGTCAGAATGCTGGAGAAGATCTCAAGCCTCTCTCTCTCTCTCTCTCTCTCTCTCTCTCTAGCCTCTTCCTCTCTTTAGTTGCACTAGTACCACGTACAAAAGGTTTGATACTATACTATACTTTAGGTACTGTACCTTACGTATTAGTACGATAAGGTACCAACTTAATGGATGCATCTTTCCCATTCGAACTACACTTTGGGACGAGCTAAATGCTCCTTATATTAATATGATTCTCCCATGAGATTAGGTTATTTGAGATTCAAACAATTTCTCTCAACCTTCTCTCTCTCAAGCCCACACTTCTCTTATTTGTATGATCATGCATGTATGATGTATCCACTTCCATCTATATAGTTATAAGTTGTAGGTAGCAGTAGCACATGTTGCGCATTCCACATTAGGTTTCGGCATGTTACCCTCAAGTACTTATCTTATATACTCTAATAGCATTGCTATTTAGACTTGAAATATCTATTATATTATCTTTTGTCCAAAATAATCAAGTTATTTTTTTTGTCGTACTAACATCATACCGTATCTTATAAAATCTTGAGGTACCATTTAGTATCGTATTTTATTGTACCGTACCTTTCGTACTTGACAATTATGAGTCAGAACAATTGAGAAACATGAGCTATGGATGCATCCAATGGGTTTCTAGCAACAATTATGGGCTAATTCTCAGTATTATCTGATTATGTTAAGTGAAAAATTTCAGCAAGATTTGGGGTATGAGGCATTGTTGGACAATAATGGCTAATGTTGTGACTATGATGCATTATAGAAATTCCAGTGTAGTATGCTTTTCTTTTGGTAGAAATTCAAAGTAATTGAGGAAAATTGCAGGGATTTCAAGAGGGAGGTTTGTTACGGGGATGTGAAATTTTAAGATGCTTTAATCTTGTCAATAACATTTGATTGAATTATCAATCAAATGTGCAAGTTTGTTTAATACATGTGATGCATATGGTAGTTAATTTATGGTGATAGGCTAAGGATCCCAAGGATGCAGTGGGTGTCAAAGGAAAAGGTTGTGATAAGTTATGCCAACTGGGCTTTGGGGGTTAGTTGGTGTCAGTTTTGACCTTGGAATAGTTATTTGACCAGTAAGTATTAGTGGTGATACTAGTGACTAGCATTAAATAATTAATTAATGCTAGTCTAAGGGTCAACAAAGGTTGGGGACCACTCCAGGTTGCAAATGGCTAGCAAATTTAATTATGGATAGGCACATTTAATTTTGGGAATGATCAGAAGGGTTGAAATTAAATTTCAAGATTATTTAATTTTGAAAATTAATTAAATGGTTGGATAATGTTGAAAAATGAGTTTAGAATGTTGCCATTGGGCAAAAATGCCCATGCGAACTGAGAAAATGTTCTGGGGAGCTGGGTCTTAGCCATTTAATTAGTTTACAGCTTGGGAGAGAGGGAGGGAGCTATTGGTCTATTTTCTGATTAGAGAATAGCAATTTGCTATAGAAGACAGCCATTTGGGGGCCTTAGTAGGTAGAGGACAGCAGAGAGATAGCTTCCAAGGGCTGGCAACAACATTGCTGATCAGGTGATAACATTTTCAAGGTGCTTGACATTAGAGGTGATTGGAGTAAATGCAGGCTGGAGCAAGCAGCAAGCAGAGTTTAGGGTTTCCTCATGAAGGAAACAAGATTTCTCTCTCATCTTGGCTTTCTCTCACCTTTTCTAATAATTTCTCAAAAGATCTCAACCATTTTGGAGCAGACCTCCACCATATTTGGTAGACAGCAGGAGGATTTCTACTGTAAACCCTAAATTTTTGCAAAAATTAGGGTTTGATAGCCACCTCAGGACCCATGTCAATAGGAGAAGGCATCGTACATTCAATTAAGCACTTGAAATTTGTGTCATTGTCAAGGAATTCAGATGCCAACCCATTCATTGTAAATTGGGGAAGCATTTGGTTAGTTTGTGGTTCCAATTGTACAAGTCATGGGTGAAAAGTCAAGGGGCAAATGGCTTGAATGGTTTGCTCAGCAAGGGGCTTTTGGAACAGCAAAGGATATTGTGGAATCTTAGCTTGTACTCATTTCATTAGCAATCAAGGTTAAACAAACATTGAAAGGGGTGCCAGTTTTGGGGCCAAGAGGGTGTCCAATGTCCAAGATTATTAAGGTAAATTGTGCATTTCAATTTATGTTTATTTGTGATTACTGTAATTAAGTGCTTAATCGGGGAATCACCACCTTCTCCAAGAAAAAAAGCTGGTTTCAGCAGCAACAAAGTGTGAGATAGCTCCTAGAGGCAGTAGAGGGTTAGGGCAGCAGCTATAGGCTAAAAATGCAGCTCATTCGAGGTTCTCAACAGCTGTTCCGATGACATCAGCAGTGTATGGACCAGCGCGTGCAGTAAACACAGACTGGACAAAAATTTCCAGGTGTGCAGCAGCTTCAAACAAGTGATCAGCACCAAATGCAGCAGAGAAGGGAGGCTGAATAGGGTGCTTGGCAGGTGGACAGCACCATGAACTGCAGTATCTGCCTGATGAGGGGTGTAGTCGCCAGTGAATAGGGTGCCAAGAGTAGGAGAAATCTACAGAACAGGATTAGCTCAAGTGGCTAGGCAGCCTCCTATTTATAGATGTGGATGCTCCCAAAGTTTGGGTGTTTGCACAAGGGTTGGTATCCTATTCCACCAACCCACACCATCTTGGTGTGTGGATGTGACGACCATTGGGCCTAGATGTCATAGTGTGATGATCACACTCAATGGGGCTCAAATGAGCCATTGAGTCATTTTTATAGGACTCCTTAGCTGCCCTAGCCTAAGGGCACGTTTGCACCTAGTCACTTGGTGACAAATGCTATTGATGCCCATCCTAGATGTCTAGGATTGTAATAACTCTTGTCTTGCAGCAAAGTTTTGGTGATCCATAGGGTCACACGACTCTCTAGGAGAGAGAGAGAGAGAGAGAGAGAGAGAGTAGTTGGATAGTTCCTTTGTACTTTGATTGTGATGCCTCAGAGAGTATCTATCGAGTTTATTGTATCTGGTTTATGCTCGATGGCCTAGAGCTATCTTTCATCTTGTTATCTTGTGATCTTGTGCTTTTTCGTGATTAATACAACTACCTATTACGAAAAGAAAAGGAAAAAAGAGAGAGTAGTTGTAGTCATGATTCTTTCTAGCAAGATTTGCATCATTGATGTGCTTATGGAGAAATCTGTTACCATGGGTATTCTTTCATTGAGGCTAGGGATTCTGGTTGACGAATTTCTTTGTGTGATACCTAGTTATCCAGACACAATAGTTGTCAAATTTATTAGCATTCGCTTGAATGACTCTTCCTTATAGTGCAAAATTTAGTTAATGTTTTTTTTTCAATCTTTGAAATCCAAGGCATGTCAAGAATCACATCAATGTTTGCCTATGGATTGAGGTTCATGGGTCTTTTTCACCTATATGTTTTCAAGAAGCTCTTTGATATCTTCAAGAAGCTTAACTTCTTTCTCTTGTGGAGAATTCACAAGTAGATCCTCAGTACTCATCCCTTTTCCAGAAAGTCAAGCTTACCACTCATGCCTTCACACAAAATGAAACTGATGATCCACTTGGACCTTGGGTCATACAAAGATGTGAATGATCTCTCCATTCACCTTCTCAATAATAAGGTATTGTTACAAGACCTTTACTGTTAAAGAACACCTTCTTATTGATAAAGTGTGATAGTGTCAAAGGTGAGAGAAAATAAGGGAATCTTATAAATGGTGGTAGTGCTTTGGGGGAGGAAGTTTGGCAATGTATGGCTAGATGATGGCCTTTTGTTCTTTCTTCTTGTTCATGGTGGCACTCTACGACAAATCTCCTTTATATGAGCATTGCAGGACACTAAAGCATTTTTTGACCACCTTTCCAGCTTGAAGATCATCTAGAGTTGGTGAATGCAAGCAACTTAACTCCAATGTTTTTGTAGTTGTGCATGGTCAGTGATATGTGTGAAATGATGAAGATAAACGTAAAATGTAGTATACATTTAATGTCATCATCTGCTGTTTGTTTTTGCAGGTCTTACCACCTGATATGATTGTGCTGGCAGAGCCTGTACCAGAAGATATGGTTGAAGCAATTGGAAGAGCTATAAAGCTTTTACCAAAAATAGATCCATACGATATGCACAATAGAGTGAGTGCATGTGTGATATGAAAAGTGCTTATTGATTGATGATCAGATGAAGAGGTGCTTGCATGCTGGTCTTCAAATGTTAGCTTTTGTTTCATCAATGAAACCTACCCTTATGTCAATATTCTCTAATCATTGATCTGGTTATTCAATTACTGAGAGCTCATCCTGTTTGGTCCTGAAGAAGAGTTTCAATTTTTGCATTTGTAGCTGTCAAGGGTGGCTAGATGAGAAGATACCAAGCATCACGGGTGAAATTGGTCTTGGGATGTTTATGCTGTCTCCTTTTGCACCACTGTTTCTGTGTGCGGTCTTGACTCAGTTGGAAAGGTCAAGTGGTTTTTCAAGGAAATATGAGAACTAAGCCATAGTGTTGTATGCTTGTGGAATTGACTTCTTTGGTGTTTATTTGTTCCTTTCTTTGAAGACATTAGGCTTGACAGCATGGCTGGAGCAGTCGTATGCCAGTGTAGGATGCCTATCGTGGTCTGCATGAACTAGTTTTCTCACCGACTTGCTGCACAAATTCCACAATCACATATTGTTGATTGGATGTTATCTCCAGCCTGAACGCTTTCTGTTTTTTCCTTTGGTTGATTGCTTTGTCTATCTCTGTGTGTCTCTCTGCTGTCCTACTGTGCCCTTCTGCCTCATGAATAATGTGAATGATGTTTTGAAACCCAACAGGTGTATGCGTATTAAAGGTTCCATTGTTGTTTTCCCAGATGAAAACTTTGTACAGTTGGACAGATGTAGCGAGGAGAACTGAAGTGGTGTATGATCATGCTATAAATGCAAGTGATGATGACCTCTTACAGCGCCTTTCACGGTAAGTGAGAATTTTTATAGATTTCTTATAAATCTGTTTACTATGGACTATACTCTGAAAACATGTATTGATTTGGTTTATTTAAGGTACTACGAATGTGGTCCTTGGGCTGGAAAGTTGTTTTGTTTGGTAATGATTCTGGACTACATAATATGGAGGATCCTTGAATGGTGGAAGGTACGTTGTTCTGCTTGATTTATATTCTTTGTTGGATCATTAGGTCTCCTGCTTTGTAAATGCACATTTTGCAAGATCAGGTCTCACCTTTTATACTGCATGCTTTATCCAAGGAACAGGGGTGTGCCCCAGCAGCTTAATTTCTAGCTATTCAGCAGTGAAACCATATGACTTGTGTTTAGTCATGCTGCATAATATTATTTGTGTCATCATGTAACCTTTCTTTGCTAATTGGAATGAGATTGAATTTGCTAGTAGATACATTTTCTCTCTAGTTTCTTGGTCTACAGCACAATAGCATCTCATACTGGGAGGGTCCGTGGCAAAAATTCTCTCAACTGATCAGTGGTGGGAGGAGCAGCAGGAGCTCAAGTGGATGAGCCACTGGTGACAGTGGATGAACCGGATCATCCTGCATTTGCTTGAACCACTGGCCTTGCTGGCCTATAGTGCCTGATACATAACCCCAGAACTGCTTTGCAACAACTGCTTGATGCATCATAAATGCCCACATCGGGTGGTTGATGCCATCCAACTTATCACTGCCCAAACATATTTAGTAAGTCATTTTTTGAGCTGCAATTCCTTGCTGTGTATGACAGATAAATCCAATCTGCTGCTGTCCAAAGAATTTCTATAGGTGCAGCACAAAAGAAATGATGATGTCAGAGCTAAAATGTTGAAGAGGATGCTGTCAATGTGATGCAAAACTGCTTTCATGTCCCCAAATGTCACTTAGAATGCTGAATTAGGCCTCAATGTTGATGAATTCCAGCAAAACTCGCAAAAGCCTCAAATTTCAGTGAACAAACTTTGAAGTCAGGCTGATAATTGAAGATCCCGAAAGTTGTGGAATTAGAAGTTGACAACAGAAAGCCTGGAATTTTGGATGAAATCGGTGTTAAGAAGAGTGCTAAGGTTTGCACTAAGGACACAGAGTGTACGACCACGACAGAAACACAGACACAGACACAGAGGGCAAAACTCAAACCCTAAACGCAAAACGCAAAACTTAAATACAAAAACTCAAACACAAACAGAAGAAGGGAGAGAGAGAACACAACTCTGAAGTGAATGAATGCTGTAAATGAATGTAAGAGTGCACAGTGTGCTCAAGGGCAGAGCAATGTCGGAGTGTGACGTCCATTGAAGACGGATCCCAAGTCTGTGACCACCAATCGGAGTGCAGGAGTGGTGAATAGTGAATGGCAGCAGGCTGGTCACCAAAACGCAGCAGTCTAGAGGCTGGAAACTGGTAAACGCAGCAGTGTACCACGGATCGGGGGCTGGAAACTGTGCACAGTTTGCTATAAACAGCAGGCTGAGACATTGTCTGAGAGTGTCAGGGCATGCAATGCTGAAAATGCAGGCTGGCTAACCCTAGAGTGTCAAGATTGTGGGAGAGAAGGAAGGCGTCTCATTTGTAGCTTTCTTGCTTGCACAATGGGGGAATACACATAAGGGTGGAGGCTGAAAAACAGTTTTCCTCTTCTTAGTTGTGTAAGCCAAAAAGAACTCTAGTACAAAGAAATAGAAGAACCCTATATATGGGTCTCAAACCAAACTCAACTAACTAAGGTGGCATACTAACTGACCCACGAACTAGAGTAGATAAGGATAGCTGTCATGTAGCTATTATTCATGGGCGGTGTACCAACCGCATCTACAACTGACAAGTCGGTGATATAAATGCACAACGGTCACCCTGGTATATCACGAGTAGAGCTCGATATCTCAACACTCCCCCTCGAGCTCAATCCCGATTCCTGCACACCAAGAAGGTCTCTGAACTTGCGCAGCTTCTCTGCGCCCAATGCCTTCGTGAATATGTCAGCTACCTGATCCTCTGTGCTGACATAAACTAGATCAATAAGACCTAGTAAAACCCTCTCCCGCACATAGTGATAATGCACCTCAATGTGCTTTGTTTTAGCATGGTAGACTGGGTTATTTGCCAAGTGTATACTACTCATGTTGTCACAATAAATGACAACTGGCCCATCTGTAGGTTGATGCATATCATAAAGTAGCTTATGCAACCAAGCTACCTCACATGCAGCCATTGCTGCACCCCTGTACTCAGCTTCTGTGCTCGACAAGGAAACTGTAGGCTGTTTCTTGCTGCTCCAAGTGACTGCAGCACTCCCAAAAGAGAACACATATCCACTGGTAGATCGTCTATCAGAAATACTACCAGCCCAATCAGCATCAGTGTATCCATGCAGCTGTATCTGAACCCCAGTCTCATAAAATAGTCCATACTGCAATGTGGACTTCACATACCTGAGTATGCATCTAGCCGCATCCAAATGCGGTTTCCTTGGAGCCTGCATAAACTGACTTACCAATCCAACAGCATAGCTCAAATCTGGCCTTGTAATAGTCATATAAATCAAACTTCCTACTATGCGTCTGTACATAGTAGGGTCTTCTAGAAGCTCACCTACATCTGTGCTCAGCTTCACATTCTACTCCAAAGGAACTGAAATAGGCTTACAGCCTGTCATCCCATATTTGGACAGCATGTCCAATCCATACTGCCTCTGCAAGAGCTGTATCCCACTTGGTGATCTAATCATCTCAATGCCCAAGAAATAACGCAGCTCTCCCAAATCCTTCATCTCAAACTTCTGCTTCAATAGCATTTTCACATGAAGGATATCTTCATCACTGTTACTTGTCATAATCAAATCATCAACATAAATGACAAGTAGCATAATACATTTCTCTGTTTTTCTCACATAAAGTGAGAAATCTGCCTTGGAAATCTGAAAGCCAATAGTGACAAGATACTGTCCTATCTTGTCAGACCATGCTTTAGGTGCTTGCTTCAAGCCATACAAGGCTTTCTTCAACCTGCAAACAAACTCAGGATGAATAGCATGCACATAACCTGGTGGTTGCTCCATATAGACCTCTTCTTGCAAATCACCATGCAAGAAGACATTCTTTACATCCATCTGATGTAAAGACCATTCCTTTGATACAGCCATAGCAATGACTGCTCTTACGGTTGCCATCCTTGCAACCGGACTGAATGTTTTTTCATAGTCAATGCCATATGTTTGTGCATACCCCTTGACTACTAATCTTGCCTTGTAGCTGTTCACAGAACCATCTGCATTGTGCTTCACCTTGTAAACCCACTTACAGCCAATTGCATTTTTACCTTTAGGCAAAGATACCAACTCTCATGTAGCATTTGCTTCCAAGGCATCCATTTCTTCATCCATGGCTTTCTCCCATTTTTCTTTTCCCATGGCTTGCTCAAAAGAAGTGGGTTCTGGTTCCTGTATCACTTTGACCATATATGCATAGTGAATGGCTGTAAATCCATCGTATTTCAGTCTATCCACAGGATACCTAGCTCTGGTAGACCTGCGCAAAGTAGGTTCACTCCCAGGTGCTCTCAAAACATCCCTGGTCTTCCTTACTCTAGGTGTAACAATAGAAGGAATATCCAACTCATCATCAATGCTCTGTTCTGAGCCACTGGATTCACCATCCACATAAGAGTGACCTGCATTCACATCAAACATGGGCTGATCTACTTTCTCTTTTCCTTTTCGTGATACCTGCATACCACTATCTATATTGCTTTGAGAAGATTCTCTTGATCTCAATCTGCCTGTCCATGGCGAAGAATGTGAACCATTGCTAGAGGACGCTCCAGGTCCACTAATATTTTGTGACTGTTGCTGTGAATTCTGTGTAGCATTACCATTTTGTGTATCTACATCATCAATCACATTTACTGGTTTATACCAGCTACTCATCTCATCAAAAACATCTCTGCTCACTGTAAACTTACGAGTAGAAGGGTTATAGCATCTATACTCTTTCTGCTGCAAAGAGTAACCAATAAAGATACACTTCTCAGCTTTTGGATCCAACTTGGATCTCAACTCATCTGGCACATGAACATAGGCAATACAACAAAAAATTTTCAAATGAGAAATATCTGGTTTCTTACCAGTATACCTCTTCTCTGGAGTCATCCCATGTATTGCTGTAGTGGGAGTCCTGTTCATTATGTAGACTGCTGTAGCAACTGCTTCAGCCCAATAAAAATCTGGCAGGTCTTTTTCATTGAGCATGGCACGAGATACCTCTCCAATATGCATGTTTTTCCTTTCTGCAATTCCATTTTGTTGTGGGGTATGACTACATGAATATTGCTGCTTTATGCCATGCTCCTACAAGAACCTTGCAAACTCATTTGAGAGGTACTCTCCCCCTCCATCTGACCTTAAGCATTTTATTTGCAGGCCTGTTTCTTTTTCAACCATAGCTTTAAGAGTTTTGAAATACCCAAAAACTTCACTTTTCTTTTTCATAAAATACACCCAAACTTTTCTGCTATAGTCATCAATAAAAGTGACAAAATAATGACAGCCTCCAAGAGATACAGCTTTAGTAGTCCACACATCAGAGTGGATTAATTCCAATGGCTTCTTACTCTCTTGAACATGTCTAGGAAATGGTTTCCTTGCCTGTTTTCCAAACTGACAGGCTTCACATACCTTATGTATTTCTGCAACCTTGAATTTAGGCAATCCTACAACAATGTTTTGGGCCTGCATTGATTTAAGTCGCTGTACATTAACATGACCAATGCGTTTATGTCAGATATTAATATCTGCAACTACACCGGTCCCATGTGCAAACATTGCTGCACTCAAGTCAGGCATGTCTGTATCCAATGTAAACATTCTGCCTTTCTTATTTCCTTTTGCTATCAAGCGACCTTTATTTTTCATATCCTCAATAAAGCATCCATGAGGATTAAATCTGACCTGCAAGCCCTGCTCAACCATTTGACCAACAGAAACCAGATTCTTGGTGATATTCGGGACATGAAATACATCGGACAGGTATTTCTTTTTCCCATCCTGCATAGACAAAGGAATTTTTCCAATCTGCACAATAGGATGTGTAGTATCATCACTAATCTCCACAAATCCTGGTTTTTTCATTTTCCTTGCATCCTCTATCCATTCCGCATGACCTGTCATGTGGTTTGATGCACCTGAGTCAACATACCACGCATCGTTGCTTTCTTCTGCACTTGTCACAAAATTATTCATGTGCTGCACCATAAACAAATGCTCATTTCTGTCATCACCCTGTCTACTAGAAGATGCATAATTCCCTTGTTGCAGTTTTTCATTCATGATGTCATTCAGCTTTTTATAGCAGTCTTTAGCTATATGACCCATTTTACCACAGTAGTAGCATTCAACATTACTGTTTGCATTTTGGCCTCTTTGCCATCCACCACGACCTCTTTGGCTCCCCCTGCCTCTAGAGTTACCACGTCCTCCTCCATAGGACTGGTTTTCTTGAGTTTGCTGCATATTCTGATTTCTACCACGGCCTCCAAATCGGCCTCCTCTACCTCTGCCTCTACCTCTTCTAGCATTTGAGTAGAAGACAGCTTCCTTTGAAGTTCCTCCTGAAAAAGATGCACCACCATTTCTCTGCTCCTTAGAAATTGGAAGAGCAATCAACTCCTCAAAATCAGGAAATCTTTCACGAATTGAAATGGATGTCCGAAACTGTGCATAATCCTTTTCTAGACCATTCAAGGTCACAGAAACTAAATCATCATCTTCCACTGGCGACCCAATGGAAGCAAGTGCATCTGCAATCTTCATCACCTTCATGTGGTAGTCATTGATGCTCATACCTTCTCTTTGCACATTGTGCAACTCTTGCTTGAGCTGCATTTTCCTGGCTTGTGTATTTGTGCTATACATTTTTGACAAAGTATCCCATGCCTCCTTTGGCGTACTTGTATCTTGAATATGCATAATCATAGAGTTTGAAATGCTGATAGACAGCCAGTACATAACTTTCCTGGCTCTCTCATGCCATGCTTTAAATGCCTGCATTTGCTGTTGATTAGGAACATTAGGAAGAACTGGTTCTTCTTCATTTCCTGCAACGAATTCCCAATATCATTTTTCCATAAGGAAATTCGTCATTCTAAACTTTCATGCTTGGAAGTTGTTCTTGTCAAGCTTTTCAGTGACAATCTGTGAGAGAGAATCAGACGCCATTACAGAACACTGCAAAAAATTCTATCACTGCAAAGAACACAGCGTCAGCCTCACAAGGGCTAATCTACAAAACTGACGAAAGTGGTATTTGACCACACAGTCACTTCCTAGTGACGATTTTGCATCAACAGGCAACAAGGATGATTCTGTAACTCCCAATGTCTTTGCACACAAGCATACAATGCAATTTCTGTGGTAACTTTTCACCGACCTGTAGAACAATGGTCGCACAGCATAAAACAGGGCCTTTTCCTGAGTACGTGCAGAAAACTTCCGCCTCCAAAACAGGCCCCGAAATGGTCTCAAATAAAAAAAACAGGGTCGCCAAGGGCTAAAGCCCTTTCCTGCAGCATATACTGCCCTCTTACTTCACCGCGAAGGGCATCTCAACCTGAGACAATGTACTCTTGCAATTTCCGGCTGTGCTACCTGCAGAGATCTGCTCCCAAAACAGAAAATGAAAGCAACACTGCTCCTCTTACCAGAACATCGCGAGCTTGGCTTGCTTTCTTGAGCTCCTTACCACGAACAAGGCTCTGATACCACGTCAAGATTGTGGGAGAGAAGGAAGGAGTCTCACTTGTAGCTTTCTTGCTTGCACAATGGGGGAATACACACAAGGGTGGAGGCTGAAAAACAGTTTTCCTCTTCTTAGTTGTGTAAGTAAAAAAGAACTCTAGTACAAAGAAATAGAAGAACCCTATATATGGGTCTCAAACCAAACTCAACTAACTAAGGTGGCATACTAACTGAGCCACGAAGTAGAGTAGATAAGAATAGCTGTCATGTAGCTATTATTCATGGGCGGTGTACCAACCGCATCTACAACTGACAAGTCGGTGACATAAATGCACAACGGTCACCCTGGCATATCACGAGTGGAGCTCGATATCTCAACATAGAGATGATGGATAGCAGGCTGAACAGGAGTCTGGGACAGTTTGGAACAGTCGCTAGCAGCTGAGAGCTGTCGCCTATAGCAATGGATAGACTGAAGATGATGTGGCTGTAGTCGATGATGGTTGGACAGCATATGGAGCCGGGCTGTAGGCTGGAAACTAGGTGCCAACAGTAGAAGAGTGTGTTTGGGCTGGTGTAACCTGCAAAAAAGGATGATTGCTGAATGGGGGTAGCCTGTCTATTTATAGATGTGGAAGGGCGCCCCAAAAATTAGGGTTTCCACTAAACTTTCTCGAACCGCTCCCCGTTTTAGGGTTTCCATTGAACTCTCTCGAACCACTCCCCGTTTCAGGGTTTTACTCTAAAAGAGCATTTTTAGTGTGTTTTGGGGCTGTTTAAGAGGCTAATCAGCAAGTAATGCATATTTTAGCTCAACACCCCCTCTCAGGCCCAAAACTGAGCCGAAAGGTTAGGTCAGTGTGATGTTGATGTACCCCAAGGCGTCCCACCCCAAAGCAACCAAGGCATCGGAAAAAGGGTGCACGTTGACTGCCCAGTGGCCTACCAAGACTACAGAGGCGATGGTTATCTTACTAAGGGAATCCAAGTAGTCACCCTAGAGAGGACAGGGCATCGAACAAAGGGTGCATGTCGGCTGCCCAGTGGCCTACCAAGCCCTACAAAGGCGGATGGAGCTACATGGAACTTTTGTGTGTGTGTGCGTGTTTAAAAAAAAATAAAAATAAGTGTGGTAAATTTTATGGGATGCGGCCGATTGAGGAATAGTGACCCAGAAGACGAGAGTAGGAAGGGTACACCCAACACATCACAAAACTGTACAAGCTAATCCATCCACTCAGGGTGTCGATGACAAGGAAAAGTAGGTGATGAGGTATCCATGTGATGAAGAAGGATGGTGGTGTGGTAACAATAGCCGCCAGTGGAAACAACTTAGGATCTGCTCAAGTGGTGCTGTGCACAATGAGATGCAAAGTATGCTACATGCTGAAGAATGCTCATACAGCAGGTGCCACTTGGACAGTGTCCCTCATGTGGAAATTGTTTACTTGCCCAAGCGCCCTAGTACAAAGATGATGAAATCATGCAATGCAAAGGGTAAGGTACAACAGGGGGGAGAAGCCGATGTCGAAGACAAAGTGCTGAAGCCTATAGAATACCAAGAAGGGTAGGAACCCCCTCTCAACCTGGATGTAGATGCCGAAGGGTAGGAACCCCCTCTCAACCTGGATGTAGATGCCGATGTCGAAGATAAAGTGCTGAAGCCTATAGAATACCAAGAAGGGTAGGAACCCCCTCTCAACCTGGATGTAGATGCCGAAGAAGGAAGAGGAGCTTGATGTTGATCTTTGTGAGGTGCCAAGAACCATAAGGAATGAAGAGGAGGAGGAAGCAGCCCAGCTGGAAGAGCTAGGTAGAAGTCACCGCCATGATAGTATCAAGAGAGATGCTGCACGATCCGCCTCGGGAGGGGAAGCCTCCATGCTGGTAGAAGAGCAAAACTCCAAGGATGATGAAACCATGAAGGAACGGCGCACAACCCAATTCTCCATCCCAGGTAGGATTGGGCAAACCTCCATGTTAGCTCTACACTAAAAACAAAACCTGCAAAGGTGATCAAAGTCTGCAATCACAGAGGTCTGTAGTGAGATGCTCCAAAAAACAAAACAAAACAAAAATGAAAAGCTAACTGAAGGAACAAGTGCAAAGATGCAAGTGTGTATGTGTGTGTGAGTAAATGCAGTGGAAGACTTAAAATGTGGAGACATAAATCCTATGGGTTCGACTCTAAGAGTGCGAAAAATGAATGCTAGAGTGACCTAGGGTATCCGAAAGGACCTAGAGACATGCTAGTCTAAGAAGGTGGCCACTATCACGTACGCCCAGTAGCAGGGCTTAACCAAGGGAACGCTTGACGAGGTGGGGAGGAAGGTGAGATAGATGCATGAAGTGCAACGGGATCGGAACCTGCAGACCAATCAGCTAATCCTCCAGGAGTAGAGAAGGATGGCCGCTGAGGCTGTCCGTATGTTATATGTCCAGCAGTCGCTGTGGGGACTAGAGAAGCAGATGGGGCAATAGTGGAAGGCGTAGCCCCACTGGACTATGAAGGTGCAGCGATTTACTGAGGCTTTTTAGGTGGAAGACCTTGGGCCTTGGAGCGACATTCCTCGTCCACATGGCCTGCTCTTTGGCAGTGTGTGCAAAACCGGTTTTTCTTAGGGAGTTGCTGCCAGATAGGTCTTGATTCTTTGGTTCCATCGGAGGAAGAGGAGTCACCCTTTGATTGGCTTGCCTTCGCATCTAGCGAGTTCTTGCTACTGGTAGTTTTCCCTCCC
The DNA here is from genome assembly GCF_053477565.2 of Lygodium microphyllum. Lineage (NCBI taxonomy): Eukaryota > Viridiplantae > Streptophyta > Polypodiopsida > Schizaeales > Lygodiaceae > Lygodium > Lygodium microphyllum. Next base: position 45,714,135 of record NC_141135.1, on the reverse strand, counting down.
GAAGAAGAAGCAACCAATCCCCTCTGCTCTGAATAAGGTTGTGATGAGGATTTCTTGTGGACTTGATTATGCAGCCTTGTGTAGCGCAAGAACTGGCACTCAAACTCGTAGAAGGTTGGCAATCGAGGTTGGGAGATGATGTGTTGAATGAAATCAAAGTATTTTGCAGGCAACTTATTCAAGAAGAATATAACCTGATCATCATTTGACTTTGGAGAGCCAGTAGTGGCGAACTCGGCAAGTAACCGCCTATAGTCAGCCAGCTTGACTTTCAGATCATCCCCTTCCTTAAGAGAGAACTCTTGAAGCTCAAAGTCGAGATTGATGTGCCGAGTATGATCACGAGCCGCATAGCGGTAGAGAAGGTGACTCCAACGCTCTGACACGAGCGGGAAGGGCTGCAAGTGAGAGTGAAACTCAGGAAGCAATCCCTGCATCAGCTCAACATTGGCTGTAGCATTGCAGACTCTCCATTGACGGATGTAGTCAGGGTAAGCTAGTCGAGGGTTCGGCATAGGCTCTAGACCAATGACGAGGTCCCAAGGACCCTGAGACTCAAGTACTTGTTGTATGAAATTCGACCAAGTAGTGAAATTTGACGCGTTAAAACGTGTCTTATCCATGAAGGCATTCTTGGCCGTTGCAACATAAGTGGTAGTGCTCGGAGATAAATAGTGTGAAAAAGTGTAGTGGGGGTAGGATGGGGGAGTGGAGTACACTTGGGAATGGACCCCAGAGTGCCCACCAGGCATGCGGGTAGTGTGCAAGGTGGATCCATAGGTAGGGATAGGCTGACTAGGCATGGGCATGGTAGCCACATGAGGAACCCAAGGAGGTGGGATGGGAACATGGGGAGTAGAAGATGGGAATCCCTGCGTAGGTGTAACCCAAGGAGAGTGTGAAGACGCACCATAAGCTGAGGATGGAAATCCTTGCGTATGAGTGGTCATGGGAGATGTGAAGCTGGGGATAGTGGGAGGGATGCCCATCATAGTCGACCCAAGAGTGATGGGTGTGCTCATTTGCTGAAAGGTGAGAGGCACTGTGTTAAAGGGTGGCATTCCCCCTAACGAAATACCATGGTGCAAAGAGGTAGAGAATGAGGTGGAGAAGGAAAAGATGGTGGGAGTGGAGATGGTAGATCCAAACCCTAGGGTGTATGATGCAGATGTGGAGTATAATCCAAGATTTTGGAAAGATGATGAGAGATGATCAAGGTGTGATATAGAAGAGGGCGGGATGGGAGGGAAGTGAGAAGTGTGTGTAATATGCTCAAATGAAACAGAAGCTATAGATGTACCTGAATTCCGTCTGCTTCGAGAGCCCCCTCTGTTGAAGTTCACATACGCAAAGCCATCCGGATCCTGTACCTCAAAAGAAGAAACAGGCGAGGGTTTTGATTCATGCAACACAAAAGAATTGTATAAACCTGACATTGGACCTGGCTGAGATGATGAAGATAGATCGCCAAACATTCCGAATGCCGTATGTCCTCCATGATCGGAGAGGTGGTCAGCATCACCAACCGGTCCGGATGTGGTAGCAAAACTGGTAGGAGGGGTGTAAACATCACCGTACTTGTTGCGATAGTACTCCTCAAAGTCCTCCTCTGTCATGTTAGTGAAATTTGGTGAAGGTGGAGTGACGTCCTCCTCACTGAGTCCATAATGCCATCTCAGGGCCTCCAATGATGGAGAAGCCCGATAAGACATCATAGAAACTGGAGAAGAAGGTGTTTGGAACATTGTGATTCGGTTATGAGTCGTATTGTGTGCCTCGCATAAAGACTAGCTCTCAACAATATACGCAGGATACTCTTTACAAGAGGACCGGCTCTGATACCATGTTAAGAAGAGTGCTAGGGTTTGTACTGAGGACACATAGAGTGTACGACCATGATAGAAACACAAAGACACAGACACAGACACAGAGGGCAAAACTCAAACCCTAAACGCAAAACTCAAAACTCAAACACAAACAGAAGAAGGAAGAGAGAGAACACAACTCTGAAGTGAATGAATGCTGTAAATGAATGCTGTAAATGAATGTAAGAGTGTAGAGTGTGCTCAAGGGCAGAGCAATGTCGGAGTCTGACGTCCACTAAAGACGGATCCCAATTCTGTGACCACCAGTCAGAGTATAGGAGTGCTGAATAGTGAATGGCAGCAGGCTGGTCACCAAAACGCAGCAGTCTGGAGGCTGGAAATTGGTAAACGCAGCAGTGTACCACGGATCGGGGGCTGGAAACTGTGCAGAGTCTGCTGTAAACAGCAAACAGCAGGGTGAAACAGTGTCTGAGAGTGTCAGGGCATGCAATGCTGAAAATGCAGGCTGGCTGACCCTGGAGATGATGGACAGCAGGTTGAATAGGAGTCTGGGACAGTTTGGAGCTGTCGCCTACAGCAATGGACAAGCTGAAGATGATGTGGTTGTAGTCGATGATGGATGGACAATAGATGGAGGTGGGTTGCAGGCTGGAAACTGGGCGCCAACAGCAGTAGAGGGTGTGTGGCCTGGTGTAACCTTCAAAACAAGGATGATTGCTGAATGGGGGCAGCTCGTCTATTTATAGATGTGGAAAGGCGCCCCAAAAATTAGGGTTTTCACTAAACTTTCTCGAACTGCTCCCCGTTTTAGGGTTTCCACTAAACTCTCTTGAACCGCTTCCCGTTTTAGGGTTTTACTCTAAAAGAGCATTTATAGTGTGTTTTGGGGCAGTTTAAGAGGCTAATCAGCAAGTAATGCATATTTTAGCTCAACAGTTGGTGTGAAATTTGATCTTGAAAAGCCCCCACTTTTGAGTGCTGATCTGAAACTCTGCTTTGAGTTGCATATAGGGCATTGCTAGAGGCAGTTGGAGGTAGCAAGGATAGGCATGTGGATGGAGCTGAAGGTGGTGTTGTATTCGAACATCTGGTGCTGATGCTGGAGGTTGCAGGCGAACAATTGTGGGAGTTGTGCAGCAGATGTGTTGGGTGATGGCACCAACAAATAGATGGGCAGAGTGGGTGTGTTGCTATTTCTGGTGACAAACAGCTGTAGGAGTGCTCGCAGGTGTTGCTGGCAACTGGAGGCAGCTCAATGGTGTTGATGGTGCTCTTATGGCCACCATTGGTGTGGGCACAAGTAAGCTTTGACATGAAAGATTTGGTCACATAGGACTTATGGAGTTAAAAGGGATGCATAAGCAAGGTATGGTCGCTCACTTGCTTGTAGTAATTGAAATATAGTAACCATGTGAAGCTTGTGTGATCCTGATGGAATGCATCATACCCATCGGGTTACAAATAGACCGGATAATTTGCTTTACTGTGCGCTCGTCTTTAGTGGATAGGACCCAAGGAGCATGAGGTAGTTGCAAGAAACCATTAGAGTTCTTGATTATGGCCAAAGCACCTCCATCTTGCCTACCTTCTTTAAATCCATTCATGTCCCTACAGTGTCTCTCTTTCCTGGCAAGCTTCTCTAGAGTTGGTGTATGTTGACTTGTGTGGTAAGATGCCTATAGGTATCTTAAGTCTTGGGGGGATCCTCTTATTTTATGTTGATTGTCAACGACTATAGGAGGAAGATATGGGCGTACTTCCTTCGTGATAAGGCTTAAGCTTTTGGTAAGTTTAAATAATGGCTAAATCTGGTTGAGAATGAAAGAGAGAGAAGGGTGAATAAATTTAGAATAGATAGTGTTGGTGACTTCAAGGAGTTTGAAGCATTTTTGCAAGAGCAAAGGGATTAAGTGTCAATTGACGACGCCTTAGATACCTCAATATAATGGCATTGTTGAATATTGAAATTGCACCATTGTGAAAATGGCAAGGTGCATGCTTAAGGGTGAGGGATTGCCTAACCAATTTTGGGCTAAAGCTATTAATATTGCAATTTATATTCTCAATCGGAGCTACACAAGGGCTCTTAGGGGAAAAACTTCTTATAAGGTCTATAATGGTAAGAAACCATTTGTCTCATAGTTTATAACTTTTGAATATAAATGTTATGTACATGTTTCAAATGATAAGAGAAACAAGTTAAAACTAAAAAGTACTAAATATATCTTCTTGGGCTATAGTGATGAGAAAAAGGCTTACAAATTGTATGACCAAGAGTTATAGAAGATTATAGCGAGTTAGTATGTGGTATTCAAGGAGCAACCACATACAGTGGAGAAAAAAAAGACAAGTTTTTTCACTTTATCATCAAGCGAAGTAGCCCACTATGACCCTGTTCCAAAAGCTAGCCCTATGCTTGAAGGAAGAGGAAGCATCGTCTTCAGATACGGTGCAACAAGTGCACATGAAAGGCATTGTGGATACATACTCCCTATGGCAGCTACAGCTTGTAGGTAACATCATTGAGTTGCTCGACCACCTTGTATGGACCATAGTACCTGTGATTGAATTTTGGTGCTAAGTTCTTTGGGAGTGTCATGTTCTGAGAGTTCACTAGAACCAAGTCGCTTTGGGAAGAACTCGACTCGCTGCCATTGTGCATTGAACTGTCGGGCCATGACCACTTTGCTGTCTTTGAGGCTCTCTCTGGCCGCCTTACTGCGATCTCGCCATTTGTTGAGGAACTCTTCTGCATCCGGGTCTTCAATGTGTGGGATCTTCCCGGTGGCCAGTGTGAGAGGGGTAATGACTTCCTTACCGGTAGCCAACTCAAAGGGAGAGAAGCCGGTGGCACTGTGGAGCAATGAGTTGTAATGAAACTCCAGGACATCCAAGTACTTGGCCCAATCCTTCTAGTTGGCTTTGACATAGCTATGTAGGTAGTCTTCGATCCCTTGGTTGAGACGTTCCATTTGGCCATCTGTTTGGGGGTGATATGCCGAGGAGAAGCGGAGTTGGGTAGGCTGAATAACTCCTTCCACATATTACTCATGAAGCGTACATCCCGATCTGAGATGATGGCCATAGGTAGCCCATGGTACTTGAAGACACCACTGAAAAGAGCTTGGCCACATTGGCGGTTGAGAGTGGCGTGGCTGTGGCAATGAAGTGGGCCTGCTTCGAAAAGTAGTCCACTACCACAAAGATGGTGTTGAGACCGTGGGATGTAGGCAAGTCGGTGATGAAATCCATACTCATCACATCCCAGGGGCGTGAAGGCACGGGCATTGGTTGAAGCATACTTGCGGGCTTGAGTCATTGAGCCTTCACCATTTGACAGGTGGGACATGCATGCACATAGTTGATGACCTCCTCGCGCATCTTGGGCCAGTAGAAGAACTGTTGAATAGTTTCCAGGGTGCGTGCTTGGCCTGTGTGTCCAGCTAGTTTGCAATCATGGCCCTCGTGCATGACAATTTTCTTGAGTTCGAGATCATTGGGGACATACATTCTGCCTTGAGTATAGACCACCCCATCCTTTAGAGTATAAGCGCCCCATGAGGTCTTTCCTGCGGAGATGTCGGCAATAAGCTGCTGCATTTCAGCGTTTTGCGTGGTCACTTGTTGTACTGATTTGAGAAATTCACTACGGGTGAGTGTGGTTGCTTGGAGTTCCACCCGCTTGCTGAGGGCATTTGGCATCTTGTTACTGGATCCTAGCTTATGTATGATTTCAATGTAGAATTCTGTGAGGAAGTCTTGCCATCGAGCCTGCTTCGGAGTCAGCTTTGGTTGTGTTTGGAAGTACTTGAGAGAGATGTTGTCGGTGTACACCTTAGTGTGCTTGTCTTGCACATAGTGTCTCCACTTGTGTAGACAATGCACGACTGCCAACATCTCTTTTTCATGGGTGGTCCACCGTCGCTCTGCAGGGGAGAGCTTCTTGGATTCATATGAGACTGGGTGTCCCTCTTGGAACAATACACCCCCGAGTGCATATTCAGATGCATTAGTATGAATTTCAAAGGGCTTCGTAAAATCAAGCATCTTGAGAACTAGCGTGGAAGTCATAGCCTTTTTCAGGGTATCAAATGCCCGTTGCTTAGCCTCTGTCCATCTAAACTTGACTATGTGACTTGTTAGCTTCGAGAGAGGCCATGTGGTGTGGCTATATCCTTGGATGTATTTTCGGCAGAAAATCGTGAATCCGAGGAATTCCCTTACTTGCCGGGGGATTGTGGGTGGTTGCCATTGTTGTACAGCCTCGATCTTCTTTGGGTCAATTGCAGTGACACCTTGTTTGACAATGAAGCCCAAGAACTCGACCTCTGTCATTGCGAATTGAGCTCTGATACCAAGTGTTATGAATCTTCCCTTGGGACTTGTCTTTCACCCCCTTGGGGCCTCGGCACAACGCGTCACGGAACCATCTTGAGGTCTCCCCCCAACGGGCGAGAAGAAATATCCTTGAAAAATGAGGAAAAGGCGTGCTCTCGTGGGCAAAGAGGAAGGAAACCCCCGCTTGGGATCCTAATCCCCTTACCTCTCACCCCAACCTAAATGAGAGCCCATCCCCCTCTCCATTCACTTGAAACGCTCACCAATCCTTTCACTTAGCTACATGCAACTCGACGAGAAGCTTGGGGCCGCTACGACCATACCCAAGCGTGATATGAGTTTTATCCCATAGCGCACCTTGGAGAGCCTAGTCCCCGAAGGCCTACCTCTCATATAGACGATGAGGAGAAAGTTCACCAATTTGTAGTCACACCACTAAAAAGGCCATTGTCGTGATGGGTAAAGTAGCTCTATAATCAAAATAATCGGGTGCTTGCATCTATTGAGGAAAAGGAAGATGGACCAAGGAGGTCTTAGAGAATAGAGAAGCAAGAAATGCTTCTGTTTACACATTCACTATGGCCTTGATGGTTGAGATTATAAGAGAAGTAAGGGAGCCAACAAACTTGGAATAAGCACTTGCAGATCTAGCATAGAGAGTAGCTGCGCAAGTCAAGTATGATAATATTATGAAGAGTGATACTTGGGAGCTAATGGATCATCTAGAATAGAGGAAGGTTATTGTCACCAAGTAGGTCTAGATGATAAAGTACAAGGTTGATGGCAACCTAGAAAAGTACAAAGCTAGATTGATTGTATATGGGTTCATAGATTGAAGGGTTTGATTTTCAAGAATCATCAATTTCCATTGCTAGAGTGCCCACTATTCGTATGATACTTGTAGTGGACACTAATAAGAAGTGGCCAATTTCTAAATGGATGTTAAATCAATGTTCAACAATGATGATTTCAAGGAGGAGGTGCACGTAGCTCAGCCATCGGGGTTTTAAGCCTTCCATTTTGAGAATAAAGTTTGTAAATTGAAAAAGACATTGTTTGGGCTAAAACAAGCCCCTAGTGCATGGTATCAATGGATAGGTAAGTTTATGCTGAAACTTCAATAGATGTGCCTTAGATGCTAACTTGTTTGTTTATAGGAATGATGAAAAGTTTGTAATGATTGTTTTATATGTAGACAACCTTCTTATTGCAGGTGACTATGAAGATATGATGTCTCAGACTCGAAAGGCATTGAGCTTTAAGTCTGAAATAACAGACTTCGGCTTGCCACACTATTATTTGGGAATTGAAGTTTAACAAGAGTGAGGAAAATCTTCATTTCATAGAATGAATAAGCATAGGAGATCTTAAAAGCATTTGCCATGACCAAGTGTAAGGAGATAGCTGTAGTGATAGAGGTCAATGCGAAGTTACCCATGGAGGATACATCTACACTAGCGCACATTGAGAGGTACAAGAGATTGGGTAGTATTCTCATCTACTTTTTTTTTGCAAATAAAACGTGGCTAATTATATTACTTCAGAAAAAACCCCGAATACAAGGAAGTGCTCATGCTCAACAGACTAGCTAGAGCTGATGTAGAGTCATAGATATATCAGATGTACAAGCCTCTTAGAGCAGTCTAGGGGGGATGGGGGCAAGAAGCCATTGGGGGGGGGGGGGGTATATCGCCATTTGGGGCTGCCTACTTGCATCACAAAAAATAGGTCCTGGCCGCCCCAAGTGCGCATGAAATGACAACGGAGCTCTTAATGAGCCTTGGACTCGCCCTGCACTTGATTCCATCGGCTGCGGAGGGAGTGGATGATGGAGGTCCAAAGCTTTGCTAAGGTCGCTTGTACTAAAAGTCTCTCTCAGTAGAAAGCCTCCTGACACTGCGCCTTCCAGATATGCCATCCAGTAAGACTCCCTATGATCTCCCATATCTCAGAGCGGTCTGCTGTGGGCTCCAGTACCTGGCAGATGGGTAGATCCTCCAAACCGACCACCACGCATGACCTTGCCTCGATAATGAATATCGTGTTCTGCATCCCGGCTTCATATAGAAGGTGACGGCCCCAGTTGACTGCCTGCCAACAGAAAGCTCCCCATGAGATACATCCAAGGTTGGGTGCTATACAACGAAGGATACGACATGCTCCTCTCCACACGAGATGCGCCGCCTCACACGACCAAAGGCAGTGGTTTGGGGTTTCCAAAGGCTACTATGTGCAGCGCTTATAACCTCCCTCCTTCTGCATCTGGGCAAGCCAACTTCCCACCGCCAAGCCTCCATGTGCCACTAGCCATAAGAAATATGATACTCTCCTCAGCCTCTAGCTATCCCATAGGCGGCGTTAGAAGGTCTGTTGGAAAGGCTCCGTGATGCTATGCTCCGCCCAGTGCCTGCTACGTGATGGTGCCTAATCCATATCCTCCTGCATCAGTACATGGCTGCCAATCCTGGCAGTGTACTCCAATAACCTCGATGGCTTCTTGGCGACTGCAGTGGCTGTTGGGTATTTGACTCACGCCTCACTTACGCCTACGCTCATATGGGAGTGTCGGTGATCAGTAGGACAATAGGGCACTTTTTACTCTCGGTAGGAGAGGTTCTTTCCCCCAGACTTATGGTCTTATTGTCGTATGTACTTATGTGCTTATGTTACATACATTTGGGCACTTAGTGTGTGTTGGGTGTGAACACCCCCTACAACCCTAAGGTTTAAGGGTTGTACTTTGTACTTTCTGGTTACACTCATTCAGTCTATTCTCTTGGGTGTCGTGTTTCAACTCTGTCTCTCACTCTCACACTGTCTACTGAATCTAAGCTGCACCTCGATCCTTCCATCTCACATTTGATATCAGAGCAGTCTTCTGTCTGTTGTCTGCAGCCTCCGCCAGCTCTGCCCAGTCGACCAGTTCAGCAGCTCGACCTGCAGTTCGCCTGCCCGCCAGCACCACCTGATTTTGCTCGCCAGTCCCCGTCAGGTTCTCCCTAAACTGCCTGTGCAGTCGCCAGCTGGCCTGGGCGCCCCTTGCCTCCAGCACGTTTGCCTCCAGCAAGTCTGCCTCTAGCATGTCCGCTAGTTGCCACCAGTCTGAAGGGCGACGCCAGCTCCAGCGCCGCCAGCGTGCCACCTGTTAGCGCCGTCAGTTGCAGCACCACTTCCTCAGCACAGCGAGCCATCCGCCCGTCTGACGAGTCAATGCCTGCAGCTCGCGACTGTCCTGCCGCCCGCCTGACGACCAGCCACTTGCGACGCCTGCTCGCGACTGTCCTACGAGTCAACGCCTGCTCGCGACTGTCCGCCCGCCCGTCTGACCAGCGACCTGCCACTCTGCTCGTCAGCCTGCTCCACGTCAGGTACATTTTAAACAATTTTTTTTTAATTTCAGCCCAGAACAAAGCTTTGGAAGAGGACGTTCATACGCGGCAAGCACAACACAGGTGTGGGCTAAATTTCATGCAAATTTCTGGACTGGATCATCAGAAATTTTGGGGCTTTTGTGTATTTTGGGGATAGTTGCATATGAACTGCTGGTACAGTCACAGAAAGACTGTTTTGACAGAAAATTTGGCAAAAATTTTGGGGATTTTGATATAACAGTGTTGCAGTGCACTGTTTGCACCTTGGGAAGCGTGCATTAAAAGACGGTTTTCTGACAGAGTACGCCCTTGCACATTAATTGCAGAAACGTGTTTGCTGCAATTTCTAGAAATTTGCAAGTTTCCAGTTCATATTGCTTTGACATTGCTCATTTTGTCTTTGGAAATTTGTCATCATGGCAAATCAGGGAGGTGATGTCTTTATGTATGTATCCAAGGAAGACAGATTGGACGGAAACAACTATGCGCTTTGGTCATTCATGATAAAGAATGTATTAGTGGCCAAGAATTTATGGGATTATGTCAGTGGAGAGGAAACTCGACCAGGAGTTGTAGCTCCTGTTACTCCTCCTCCCCATGGCGCACGTGGACAACGGGGACCTCAGCCCGCTCCACCTCAGCCACTTCCTCCAAGAACTGCAGCTCAAAAATCTTGGGATACACATGATGCACAGGCCTTGTCGCTGATTGCTCTGGCAGTTCAGCGGTCCATCATACCTCATATCCGTTCGGCATCTTCTTCACGAGATGCATGGTTGACTTTGGAGCATATGTTTGCAGGAAAGAATGAGACTCGGATCTCTTTATTGAAGAAAGAGTTGGAAACTCTGAAGATGCATGAAGGTGATTCTATGCAGGATCACTTAAATAAGATTCAGGACTTGAGGGAGCAGCTCATGAATGTAGATGAGTATTTTTCGGATGCACAGTTGATATCCACCACCTTGAATTCCTTACCTCCTTCGTACTTGTCTTTTCATACTGCATTGAACCTCACCATGAGGATTGCTGAGCACCCACTCACTTTTATTCAGCTGGTGAGTTTGCTTCTAGAGGAGGAGCAAACACGGAAAAATAGTGGTGTGGATGCTATAGTCTCTGAGCAGGCTTTTATGGCAAGACAGAAAGGCAAAAATAGCAAGGTGAAAAATGCTCCACAGAGTTCTGGCACTTCGGGCACATCGCAGAATCAGACACAAGGGGGGATGCAAGCAAAAAAAGAAAAATGTCATTATTGTAAGAAGCCCAGCCACTATATCACTGAGCGCAGGAAGCGCATTGCCAAAGAGAAGGAGTCAAGAATGTCTGTTTCTACTACTCCTTCCACTGCTAGTGAGTCCGCGCCCTTTGTTGTGGACAGAGACTATTGTTTTTACACTTGCAGTTATGACATCTCTTGGGCCGATAGAGCACTTAGCTCTACAGAGGATGCTGACACTTGGTTCTTTGACAGTGGTGCTTCTAGACATATTACATCTCGCAGAGATTTGTTTGCTTCAGTTAGTGCACCTCCCGTTGGGAAATCGGTACAGTGTGCCAATAATGCATCATACCCTGTTCGTGGTATTGGGGAGATTTAGCACAGCCATTGATGGCTCTATTCTCCGCCTGCAGGATGCTTTGTTTGTGCCTGGAATCAAGAAGAATTTGCTTTCTATTTCTTCTTTGGCACGTTGTGGTTTGCAGGTCACCTTTGATGATGACCGTTGCATGGTTAGAGAAAAAGAATGCATGACTTTGGTCTTGACAGGATCTTTGTGTCATGGTTTATATGAGTTAGATGCTCTTTCAGTAGATCAGTCAGCATACTTGACATCCACTCTTACTCCTGCTATGATACAGGTAGAGTTATGGCATGCTCGTTTGGGGCATGTAAACTTTGGCAGCTTGATGCTTTTGCAGCGTACTCAGATGCTGGATGGCTTCCCTCCCTTGGAGAGACCTCCTGAGCACTTATGCGAGGGATGCATTTTGGGGAAAATGCATCGGTTCTCATTTCCTCGTGATGTTGCTTTCAGAGCAACAACCAGATTGCAGTTGGTGCATTCAGATGTTTGTGGGTCTATGGAGACCATGTCATTGGGCGGTTGTTATTATTTTGTGACATTCATGGATGACTTTACACGTTTTTGCTGGGTCTACTGTTTGAAAAAGAAATCAGAAGTGTATGATGCATTTTTGGCTTTCAGTGCACTTGTTGAAAACCAATCTGGATACAAGATTAAGACTCTCCATTCGGACCGAGGGGGGGAATACATGTCCTCTATGCTGAATTCTTTTTTGCAGCAGAAGGGCATAGTCCATCAGTATACTACAGCTTATACTCCACAGCAGAATGGGGTAGCAAAGAGGAAGAATTGGTCACTCATGGAGATGGCCTGAAGGCAAAGAGCTTGCCTCATAGTTTTTGGATGGAAGCAGTCATGTGTGCTTGCCATATTTTGAACAGATGCCCTACCAAAGCCTTGAAGACCATCACACCTTTTGAGGCTTGGAACAGCCGTAAACCTTCTGTTGGTCACTTTCCTACCTTTGGGTGTCTTGCCTATGTCCATATTCCACAGGTACTTAGAAAAAAATTGGACAACAAGGCTGTTAAGTGCATTTTTATGGGATATAGCAATGAGAGCAAAGGCTACAGACTCTATGATCCCGTTACAAAGAAGGTTTTTGTCAGCAGGGATGTTTTTGATGAAAAATCAGAATTATCCTTGGCTGGTTTGGATACATATCAGGCTGCCCGTGATGTTTTTGAAGGGCTGCTGCCCATTACTTTTGGTGATTCAGCTGGAGGTTGAGAAAATGAACCTAATGCTCAGCTGCTCCTATGGAAAGTGCAGAAATTCAGCCATTGGCTGATCGGAATATTCAGCATCATGCTGAAACTGAAATTCAGCAAGAGCTTGCACACAGTCAGGATGCTAAATAGCTACCTAGATGGTATTTGCAGACTATGCAAGATAGTCCTTTGGATGCACCCATGGCTGGTCGTACTAGAAGGCAAACTCGTTTGCATGATTCGGCACATACCATGGAGTTTATTATGGCAGCAAGTACTTTTGATAATGAAGAGCCTGAATGTTATGAGGATGCACAACATAGTGTGCATTGGATGGCAGCTATGCAAGCTGAATTAGATTCTATTACTAAGAATCAAACTTGGGATTTGGTGTCCTTGCCATTTGGGAAGAAAGCCATTGGAACGAAATGGGTCTACAAACTGAAAAGAAAAGCAGATGGATCCATTGATAAATACAAGGCACGGCTGGTAGCTAAAGGCTACGCACAGAAAAAGAGCATTGATTATGAGGAGACATTTGCTTCTACTTCCCGTATGACGACCATCAGGTCTATGATTGCTTTGGCTGCACATTATGGTTGGACAATGCATCAGCTAGATATCAAGACTGCATTTTTACATGGGGAACTTCAGGAGGAAGTTTATGTACAGCAGCCCATTGGTTTTGCAATTGAAGGCTCAGAACATTTGGTATGCAAGCTCAAAAAAGGCACTATATGGTTTGAAACAAGCTCCTAGAGCTTGGTATGCAAAAATAGATGCTTTCTTGCTTGGTCAGGGGTTTCTAAACAGCTCATCTGAGTCTACCCTTTACGTATGTAAAGAAGGGGGATCTATGCTGATTATATGTCTTTATGTTGATGACCTTTTGCTCACTGGAACACATGCTGATCAGATTTCAGCATTCAAACAAAATTTGCAAAAAACTTTTGACATGTCTGACTTGGGAGTTTTGCATTACTACTTGGGCATCCAGTTCATACATAATGCTCGAGGTATTGGGCTATCACAGTCAAGGTATATTGGGCAGCTTCTTGAGAAGTTTGGCTTACAGGATTGCAAGCCAGTTTATACTCCCATGGAACCTGGACTGAAACTGTCATTACATGATGACAGTGATTTGTTTGATATACATACATATGCTCCTGCAGTTGGATGTCTTATCTATCTATGCAATACTAGGCCGGACATACAGTTTGCAGTTTCAGCTTTGAGCAGGTATATGCATCAGCCACGTATGTCACATTGGCAAGCTGTCAAGCATGTTTTTCGCTACTTGCAGGATACTCGTTCTCTTGGGTTGCTTTATGCCAAGGGGGGACCACTGCAGTTACATGCTTACAGTGATTCTGATTGGGCTGGTGATTACGATACATGTCACTCCACTAGTGGCAATTGTTTCTTTCTTGGCTCTTCTTGCATTTCTTGGCTTAGCAAGAAACAATCCACTGTTGCCACATCGTCATGTGAAGCTGAATACAAGGCAGCTTTCACTACCACAGTTGAATGCGTATGGCTTAGACGCTTGCTAGCTGATTTGGATGTATCTGTTACTGAGCCTACTCCTTTGTTCACTGACAGTCAGAGTGCCATTGCAGTGGCACAGAACCCAGTGTTTCATGCTCGCACGAAACACATTGAGATTCATTATCACTTTGTCAGAGAGAGGCTACATGCAGGTGATATCAGCCTTGTCTATTGTCCTACCACCAGTAATGTGGCAGACATCTTCACCAAAGCTCTTCCTTGTGACAAATTTGAAGCATTTCACGATGCTTTAAATTTGATATCCTTTGGTGGCGGATGATCTTTGTACTCTTGATCACTCTTCACTCGAGGGGGGTTTGTTGGGTATTTGACTCACGCCTCACTTACGCCTACGCTCATATCGGAGTGTCGGTGATCAATAGGACACTGGGGCACTTTTTACTCTCGGTAGGAGAGGTTTTTTCCCCCAGACTTATGGTCTTATTGTCGTATGTACTTATGTGCTTATGTTACACACATTTGGGCACTTAGTGTGTGTCGGGTGTGAACACCCCCTATAACCCTAAGGTTTAAGGGTTGTACTTTGTACTTTCTAGTTACACTCATTCAGTCTATTCTCTTGGGTGTTGTGCTTCAACTCTGTCTCTCACTCTCACACTGTCTACTGAATCTAAGTTGCACCTCGATCCTTTCATCTCATAGTGGTTAGCCATAGCTACTCTCCGGGATCCCACTCTAGCTCATCAAGTGGCCTACCCTCCCAGATCTAGAGGTGCCACTCCTTGAGCTCCTCTGAGAAGACAAAAGGGTCCAGCCGCCATGTCTTCCCTTGAAGGCCAATCACCCGGATCCTCCTCTATGAAAGGACAGCTATCCCCTCATCTTGCTACCCTCTGTCAAGAGCTAGACGCCCTCCCTCTTTCACCACCTTTTTCATTGCTACACGATTGAGTATGGCACATAGCACTACTATTACTATATAGCTTATAGGAGTACATCATCATTGGACCTCATATTTTGTAGGTGTCCTTTTGGATAGAGCAGTGGCACGCGGTCGTTTTTTTTTTCCAACTAAAATGTGGCTGATTATATTACAAAAAAAAACTGATTACAACGGAGTGCTCATGCTCAACAGACTACTTGGAGTTGGTGCAAAGTCACAAATACATCATGTATACAAGCCTCTCAAGGTAATCTGGGGGGGGATGGGGGTAAGTAGCCATGGAGGGGGGCTGTATCGCCATCTGGCGCTGCCTCCGTGCATTACGAAAAACAAGTCTTGGCCACCCCTAGTGTGCATGAAATGACAATGGAGCTCCTGACGAGCCCTGGACTCGCCTTGCACTTGGTCCCAACGATTGTGGAGGGAGTGGATGATGGAGGTCCAGAGCTCTGCTAAGGTCACCTGTACTGAAAGTCTCTCCGTCGAAAGCCTCGTGACACCGCGCCTTCCAGATATACTATCCAGTAAGACTCCCTATGATCTCCCATACCTCAGAGCGGTCTGCTGTGGGCTCTAGTACCTGACGGATGGGTAGAGCCTCCAAACCGACCACTGTGCATGACCTTGCCTCGATGATGAATATCGTGTCTTGCATCTCGGCCTCATACATAAGATTGCTTGCTAGTAGAAAGCTCCCTATGAGATACATCCAAGGCTGGGTACTATACGGTGAAGGATGCATCATTCTCCTCTCCACACAAATTGTGCCTCCTCACATGACCAAAGACAGTGCTTTGGGGTTTCTAGAGGCTGCTGTGTGTAGTGCTTAGAATCTCCCTCTTGCATCTGGGCAAGCCAACTTCCCACCGCCAAGCCTCCATGTGCCACCAACCATAAGAAATACGATACCCTCCTTGGCCTCTAGCTATCCCATAGGTGGTGCCAGAAGGTCCGTCGGAAAGGCTTTGTAATGGTGTGCTCCGCCCAGTGCTTGCTACGTGACGGCGCCCAATCCATATCCTCCTGCATTAGTACGTGTCTGCCAATCCTAGGAGCGTACTCTAGGAACCTCGGTGGCTTCTTGGCGATTGCAATGGCTGGCCATAGCCACTCTCCTTGATCCCACTCCAGCTCATCAAGTGGTCTATCCTCCCAGATCCAAAGGCGCCACTCCCTGCGCTCCTTCCAGAAAACATAGGGGTCTAGTCACCATGTCTTCCCCTGAAGGTCCACCACCCCAATCCTCCTCCACGAAAGGGCAGCTATGCCCTCATCATGTTGTCCTCTGTCAAGGGACGGCGGACGCCCCCTTGAATAGTGAAGAAAGTCCCTTGTGGGGCGTCGCCCACTCTACCTGCCACCTATAGAGGGATGCCTGCTGGTGAAAACCTAGCAGCCCATACCTCCCCGGGCTCTATTGGCTCTCGTATCGAGGGAGCAAGCCACTCTAGAGGTATTGCTGTGTTTATCTCCCTTCTCCTCAACTCCACTCCTCTCTGACAGCCTGATACTCGCTGCAGCACCTCCTCATTCGCCATCTTGTACATCTCTCACCATGTCCTGATGGTACGAGCTGGGCCGGCCTCCCAACCAGCCCACTGGATGTGGGGGTGCTCTCCAATATGCACCCTTCTTGATCTTTGACCTGGAGGTTCCAGATCAGCGGCTGACGGTCTATCTCCTCCTGGTAGTTTGGGAGGCTCTGGATTAGGGCCTCACGGAGGCCTTGCCACATGTGTAGTAAGATACGTAGGAAAAGTGATCTGGGGGGGGGGGGGTGATGTGGGTTGATGTAAAGATCCATCTCAGGGACGACCTCCACTCACCGCCAAGACTCGGTCTACAATCCTGAAGACCCTCCTGCAATAAGACCTTCTAGGTCTGCCCGCCTGGTGTGAGGTGATGGACAACTAGCTTGCCCAAGAGGGACATACTCTGATACTCTAGGTGTATGATCCCAAGCCCTCCCTCTGATTGATGCCGTATGATGGTCGCCCATGCTACCTTGGCCCTGGAATTCTTAGAGCCATCTGACCCTGACCAAAGGAAGTTCTGCACTAGGCGGCGAAGCTATACAATGCAGAATGAGGAGAAGCACCAACACGAGGCGATGCACCAGCCCGTCGCTAGGAGGACCTAGTTAACCACCAGGGTCGGCCGGCTAGTGAGACATGAGCCGTGCTCCAGTAGGTCAGCTTTCTTCGAATAGAATCAAGGACATGAAGAAATTGTTGGGCAGGAGTGATGTCGAGTCCCACCTGGAATCCTAGGTACTGGACGGTCTACTCTCTGCTCACCCATCTAAATCCTAGGTGGATGCCCCAGTTCGTGCTAGAGTCCGGGTCTATGAGGAAACCAACTGATTTTTGCCAATTGATTTTCACTCCCGCTGCAGAACAGAACACCTCAAGAGCCAGTCTCACTCTCTCCAGCATCAACTCATCATCCTCTATGTAGAGTGTTGTATCATCTGCATACTCTGAGTCTAACAACTTAGTCTCCTCTCTCACTGGAAGTGGGAGGCCACGTAATCCGCTCACCCGTGACCTGAGGAAGTGGGACATTGCCTCTGCAAAGAGTAAGAACAGGTATGGGGCCAGGGGGCAGCCCTGTCGAACCGATCTCTCCAGCCGAAACTCCTCCCTTTACCTTCCACCTATGAGAACCCTGCTGATGGCCGATTTGTAAAGTGCAGAGACCTTGCCGATCCAAACTTGGGGAAAACCCAACCTCACCATAGTGCCCTCTAGGAAATCCCAATCCACTCTGTCATAAGCGTTCTCGAAATCCAAGAGTAGTACAGTCAGTCTTTGCCCACCGTGCTGAGCCCACTCTGTCGCCTCAAAGAAGGTAAATACATTGTCTAGGATGCTCCTATCTTGGACAAAGCCTGTCTGTGTGTCATGGATGATGTCTGGGAGCACGGGGTGTAGTCGCCTACCAATCATCTTTGCCAGTGCCTTATAGGCCATTGACAATAAGGTGATCGGTCTACACTGGGAAAGCTCTAACTGGTCTCCCCCTTTGGGGAGAAGATTGATAAGGCCTGCTGAAAGACTCCCTGGCATCTGTCCTGAAGTGAAAATCTCTTGGAAGGCCATCGGTAGGGGGTCCTTCACCACTTCCCAAAAGGTAGTGAAGACCTTAGAGAGGCCATCCTCTCACAAGCATTTCTGCCCATCTTGTGTATGGAAAGCCTTCTCTAGTTCCTTCTCTGTGAAGGGGGCTAGGAGGGAGCACCCCATCTCCTGTGTGACGAGGGACGGGGTATGATCCCAAACTTGCTGTCTACATCGTTGTTCTCTAGCTGAGGCTGTCTCTTGCTGGAAAAGGCGCTTGTAGTAGTCGGTGGCAATCTCCATCACCTCGTTTGGGCTAGAACGAGTCCTTCCATATTGATCCCGAAGGCTGCGTATTTGCTCTCTTGCGGTGCGAGGCTGGTGCACTTGGAAGAACTCCCTGCACATTGTGTCCCCCTTCCGTGCCCAGAAGTCTATTGAGGTGCGGAAAGAGAACTTCGAGCACCTGTCCTCTAGGCCAGCAATGGGTGCTCGCGCGTACACCTCCTGTGCGTGGAGGATGGGATCCCTTGGTGCCTCATGTAATAATCTCTGCGTGGTTGCAAGGTTCCGTTGAAGTGCTCTCTCCTCTCAACTCTACTGCCTGGCCTGTATGGCTGCCTCTTGGCAGATTCTGCTCGACTTGGCTAGGAACTCTGCGACGACCTCCTCTGCAATCCGGTCCCTCCTGCCCCATTCCCTGGTCCAAATCTACTCAATTTGTCTCATCACCTTCTCCCTCCTATAGATCGAGTCCAAGATCTGACAAGATTGTGCGTCAAGGGCAGATATTGGAGGATCAAGTGTTAGGAGAACCGGGCAATGATTGGACAACGTGGTGTCTGCCGACTGCCCAATCTGGCCTCCGCGAGAGCATCCCCACTCTCCCATATAAAACTTGTCCAACCGCTCCAGCAAGACACCACCTAGCCGCTTGTATCCCCAAGAGAAATCTAGTGATCTCTCCCTTCTATGGAAGGCAGGATCTCTCCAGGCATCAGATGCTCGTACTGTCAGTAGGAAGACCTCCCATGGCTCCTACTCATCCTCAGTCATGCCCTAGTAGTTTCTGCCTCTCCCATGTTGGCCCTCGAAAGCCTCCACATTGTTTAAGTCTCCTCCAATGATCCAAGAGTCCACCTTTGGGACTCCATCTACGATCTCCACCCAAAACTTGCTGCGTGCCCTAAGCTTAGTAGGGGCATAGACATTGAGGACTCCAAGGCACGAGTCCCCAATATCCAATCTGATCCATAGAATCCTCCTTGCCACTATCGTCCCGTGTTCTCGTACACAGGCGGTGAGACTCGGGCCAATAGAGGTGCATACGCCTCCGCTCCTGCCTTGGGCACCGATGGCGTGCTCCCAGTAAGTGTGCGAGCTGCCCGGGAGTACCTTCCCAACCCTCGTGAGCTTGGGTGGAAGTGAGCTTATGCTCTTGTAGAAGTAAGATCTCGATCGACCGGCAAGGACAGGCTGCAGCTCTTGCCAAACAATCTTCCTGGAACCACATGCCCCATTGTAGTGGAGGCTATTCACGTTCCAAGATGTAAGGTGTACACTCATGAGTAGATCTGTGACTGACCGAGAAAGCATCTGTTCGGTGTGGATGCTACAAACGAAGAAGAGGAGCTATGAGGCATGTGGATGCGCTTCGCTGCCAGCATGGATGGTGAACTCCATTCCCCCATGGTAGCCCTAGGATGTACCATGGGTGATGGATGCGCCTAATGGTACCACCAAGGCATCAATCAAACAAGCTGAGAGGCGAGACTTCGTACACTGGTAGAAACGGGCCGCCTGTGCTAGGGGCCACTCAATCACATTTGCTCGTGCTCTCCATTGCGGGGGGGCTCGAAAGATAATGCTCAAATGAGGAACCTTGGCCCCTACCCACTAGTTGATGTCCATCATGGAGCCCGGCTACTGCTGGGAGAAAAGTGTCAAACCCCCTTCTCCCATCCACTGGGAGATGTGGTTTGCCACCTGGCTTTTCACCTCCTCCTCTACCTGAGTCATGGTCCATCCTCTTGTGTCAGAGGTCTGACAGAAGGTGTAATTTGGTCCATTCGGTGGTGCTAGTAAATGGACCTTGCCGCTCCTAGCCTTGCGTACCACGAAGATTCCCACCTCTAGGGGTAGTGGGAAAACTCCGTGCTCCGCAACTCTCAAATAAGACCACAGCCCATTGCGAAAAAACTCATGCGGTAGCAGCTGTGCCTGTCTCGGGTAAGTGTGGCGTGCAGCATGGGCAGATGAACTAGTGGCTATGTGAGGGAGGGAGGTGGGGTTGGCGAGCCTATGGGTGGAGGATGTCGGCGTTTGGGGCTTCTCATCTCTTGTGGGAGGGGCGAGGATAGGTGGGGGAGGGATCACTTGAATTGGGTGGAGATCGGGGGGGGGGGGGGGGGGGGGGGGGTTTGAGGATCGAGAGACGGTAGGGGGGAGCGAAGGCACTCAGCAAGCGTGGGGGGGGGGAGAGGGGAGTGGGGGCTATGGGTCCACGGGTGAGGCGGCTTGAGATGCCTTTGTGGGGGGTGGATGTGGAGATTTGTGGACTTGTCGGGTGGGGCGGGGGGGGGGGGGGGGGGGATGCTCGCTATCCATCACCTTGCAATGGCTGTGTGTGAGGAGTTCCCTGCCATCTCCCTCTTTGTCGTCTGTGTACTCGTGTGAAACCGTCCGCATCCACTTGTGGGCCTGTAGGTAGAGCTGCCCTCTCACCGAAGCGCGTGGACTCTGCTGTCTGGTGCCCAAAATCATGGCAGCGTAGCCACTGCCTTGGCTGCCCAGTCACAATGACCTGCTGCCTAAAGGAGTGCCCGCCCGCCTCAATCTCTAGGAACTGTGGGATACTCTTGACCTCTTTCATTGCCACCTGTACCTTTGGGACTCTCGCGGCTATCACTACGTCCGTGAAAGACGCAGGAAGGATAGTGCCGAAGAGCCGTCGAAAGTCTTCCACCAACTGGCGATACTCTACGGCCAGGCTCGGGAATAGAAGGGTGACCGGGTGCCGAAGAAACCTGTCGTGGAGTGCAAATGTCTCCACAGTAAAGCCACTGTACCAAGGGACCATGTATATGACCCTCTTCCTGGACGCATATGGTGAATTGGCAAGTAACTCACGAGCTGCCTCTGCCGAACTGAGCTGAACCATGAAGATCCCTTGGCCCAATAGGACCGCCTTCACGATTTGCATTGTGTTGATGCACAATGTGGAGTGAAGCCAGTCCTGAAGCTGGGCCCTGGCTGGGGAATGTCCTTTTACTTGACCATAAATCGCTGTTTCCTTTAGCTCCAGCTCTTTAGCTTAGATGGCTAAGAGTTGCTCCTCAGAGAGGATGACGCGCAAGGTGTTTTACTAGGGGGACACTTGCTGAGTGCGCTTGCGTCTGACTAGAGGTTTCCATTGCGCGTCCCTTTTGAAAAAACTACCAATCACGTCGCGGTGCTACTTGAGGGGAAAAGTTGCTGTAGATAGAGAGAGCAATTGGAGGGTGGGGGGAAACGATGGTGGGGGGGTGTTGGACGCTGCGGATAGTCGGGATACGACGGGCGCCATGCGGGGGGTGGTAGGCCTACCGGACAGATCCAAGATCACGGGACAGAGGCAGCATGCGGGGAGGGGGGTGACAGTGTTGGGGGAAAGGCAGCGCCCGGGGGAGAGGGCATTGAGCAGGGGGAGAGGGCGCAATGGCGGCAGCTGACAGGGCGGGCACGACCAGTTGGGGCGGGAGGTGAACAATCGGGGCGGGGCGAAAGTCGGGGCAGGCGTGGGCAGATGGGGCGGGCTGTAGCGAACAGTCGGGGTGGGGGGGGGGGGGACTCAGCGTGGGGGGTGAGCTATCTATTGGGCACATACAGTTTGGGGCGGGCGTGATCAATCGGGGCGGAGGACAGCGTTGTGACGTGACGGGCGTGAGCTTCTGTTGAGGTAAGGTGCTGAATTGGCAATGAGCTGGTATAGGCTCCCACATCCACCCGAACGAAGGCCTAGACATCCACACCACAAACAAATCAGAGCTATCATTGAGCGCCATAGGAGATGGATGCTGAGGCGCCTCAGCCATGCAGAGATACATCTCCTTAGAGGACAAACATCTCATTGATGGAGAGTTTCTACTTTTACTTTTAGATCATCGACATGTTTTTCTTTCATAGGACACTATTTCACTTTTCAGTCTTATAGGCATGCTTTTTATCTTTTCTTGTTCCAGATGAGAAACACACCATCATTGTATATATTGCTCTGGACTCATAGGACACATTGGCCTTTTAGAGACGTTAATACTCATGCAGAAAAAAGGGCAATGCTCTTGTGCACGATAGTGCGCCCTTGTTACATGTTAAGTTGATGTACCCAATTGTCTTCTTCTAGCTTGACTTATTGGTATCTTTGAAGACTGCTGAAGAGAGACTTTTCTGAAGTTAGAATCCCTCTAAAATGTGTGGACAAAGTGTTTTGTGTTCTGAATTAGTCCCTCTTTTATCAAATCACTGATTCTGGTAGTTAGCAAAGTTGATAGTCTGTTTAACTGCTTCTGACCTAAATCATTGGTCTTTGCCTTTCTACCAATTCCAATACTTGCTTTTCTTTGAGATTGATCCATTTGATTAAATATTAATGCAATGTATCTTTCTTGTTACAGCCAAGTAAAGAGGTGGAGGTCGCACCTGATGTTGATCACTGCATGGCTATGAAGCAGCATTGATCTGATGTCCTGAGATTGCACACAGCTTGCCTGCATTTATACTGCCACACGTGCACACATTTTATATGAAAACCAGTTCCTTTCTGATTATGCAGAAAGAATCCAATTCTTTCTTGGGTTGCACCTTGTGCAGTTGTCTTATCAGATATATTCACCAAAAGAAATCCCTCTTTCAAATCTTCATGTCAAGTACAGTACCAAGACACAACACTGACCAGATATTTGCAAGCCTGACTACAGTACTCTCTCATCTCAAATGTGGGATTTCAGGCAACATAATAACCTTACCTAGGTGTCACAACTGATGATAAGCTTGATGAAGAGGGAACGATGATGAAAATTATCAGCTCGTGTTCACATGACAGTATTGTACTCTCTGTTCACCCCCATCTATGGCAGGATCATAGCTGATCTGTTGCTCGTCTTCCATTGTTTTAAAATCTATTGTTCAAACAACCACCCGCCATTACTGGGCTACGATAATAGTGCATCTGCTCATCTACTATAGTGTAACAGAAACCAAAAACATTACATTCCTATGAATGCTCTAACTTCCTATCATGAGTGTGATTATGCACGTCTTTTCATAGAGATATGTTCTAATAAGATGAGTGAAGGGAAGAAGTAAAGAGATTGTTATATTTTACCTTACAATCATATTTAGTCTAGCTATTGAAAGACGGTTAAAAGTAATGTAACCTCATGTTTGCCTTTTCTAAAGAGAGGGGAGGGAGGTAGAAAGAGTTTTGGGGCAATGGTTTTTAAATGTCTTTGACCTTCTGAATTGTACGTGTGGTTTGTTGATCATTAAGGAAATTGTATTTTGTATGACCATCTATAGGAGATATACTAACAATGGGACCATACATCAATTTGTGTAATTACCACTAAAGGGCCCCAAATCATGCAATTGGTCACTATTCAAAATTCTACCAAGTAGAAGTTGATGTCTTGTTTATTCCCTGGGAGCAATAGTTTTCCAAGCTTTCAACCATCAAGCATGCCTACGAGAATGGATGCACATGCACAAACACACGTGTGCACACCACAAATCTCTATCAATTCTATAATATAATTGCACCAAAAGGCCCATGTTCAATGTGGATATAAACTATATTTTGAAAAACATGCTAAAAGAGAGAACTACGTTCCTAGTTGATATCATGGTCTAAAATGGTCATTATGATGAGTTGCAATGGTCTTGTGGAAGAATGTTGTTTGATCTCATGAAGGTGTTGAAGAGTGACCAAAGATCATATGGTTTGAGATTTCCAAATGGTTAGAAGAGCCCCGAACTTGACCTATACAAAAGAGTGATGAGCTTCTCAAAGATGTGAATGATCTTAAACATCCAAAGATTTTGTCTAAAATTTTGGGACCTTGCAATGCATCTTCATTTTAGAAGTGCCCTAAGGGCACCACATCCACCATACATCTCCATAGGAATTGTATGGATAGTCGCACAAACTAAGATATGGAGTCACTCACAATTAGTTGGTGATTTATACATTGGCCTATATGGTACAAACTAAGATACAATAGAAAATCTATACATTGGCCTTTTTAAGACAAGTGGTCAACAAACCCTTTTTTGATAAGGCACATGAGAATAGTAATAGGCAAAATAAAATTGGTACATTACATTGCCATCTAAAGGCATTTTCAAGGTATGGTCTTAGGGCTTTAAACCTTTATGAAACACTCTATAGACTTTATCTTTGTTTCCAAAGTCTTTCAGAGCCACTTGCACTTCCACCCTTAAGTTGAGACTACCTATCCATTGAGTCTAACATGGATTGACCCACCCAAAGTTCCTCTCATTTTTCAATTTTCACACCTTATGGAAATATCTTGATTACGTTCTAGAGTTTGATTGTGACTCATCCTTCGTGCCCTTGTCCCCAAAGAGTGTGAACTTGCAATTAGAGTCCTTATAAAAGCCAAGTTGCTTCAAGCATATTTTAATTATCCTCCACACTTTTAATCTCTTTGCACTGCCAAAAGAGATGTTGGATTGATTTTTCTTTCCTTTGGTAGAAGGAGCATAGAGGTGCAACTCTCATTGACTTGTTCAATCTTTCCCTTGTTGACAATTTATTCATTACTATCGTCCAGTAAATGAACTTTTAGTTTTGTGGAAGGTGTCATTGTCTATACCCCTCTGATTCTTTTCATCCATATTCTCCTTTTAACCCTAGGTTGCCATTTTCTCCAATATGCAATCATGTGGCTCCATGTTCTTGTTGAAATCCTTTGCTCTTTGGCAATCTCCTTAGGAGTTTGCCATAAGAACTTGCTTGGGTTGGCATTATTGAACAACTTAGTAATGGATTAGTTGAGATCTTATTATGAATTATTGAGCACAGTTTGCCTCCCCACTAGTCGAGCTAAGTTGGTTCCTAATCCTATGCACATCCATTATTTTCATGTTCCTTTTATCCCAAATCTTCTTCTACCTAATAATTCCCTTGTCAATCAATTCTTCACTAGCTTAGGGTCTTTATCCTTTTGCATGAATGCTAGGTTATAAGAAAACTTAAGAGCTACATATGATTTGCATAAATGAAGACTCCTCATTGTTTTTGTGCTCCTATCCAAGTGGTTTTAACTCCACTTGCCATGCTTCTACTAGTTTTTACACAACCTGAGACTATGACTATGAGTTGTCCAAAGAGTAGAGAATCCTGTCAGAGTGTGCAATGGAAAAAGGAACTCGAACACAGAGGAAGAGAGTGACAATCTGCAGGAGAATAAGAAAAGAAACTTGCACTGAATAAGGAACAAATGTTGAATACAGAAGGAGGACTGATCAGTCCCTACATGCAGCCCATAGCGTTAGTAAGGGCACCAAATTAGGTTGATGATGATGGTAGCACCGAAGACAGAGGAAGATGATGGAATCGGAGTGTGCACTTGCCAAGGAAGGAGAAAAGATGATAATCTAATTGATAGCCAAGTGGAAAATGGCTATAAATAGCCAAAAATCCCAAAAACTGGCAGACTTGAAATTTGGGGCCAAAAATATGTCAGACCAGCATTTAATGTTGGTCCAACCAACATGTTGGGTAAAAATACCAAAAATGCTCAAAAAAATCCTGAAAAGGGTGGACAATGTTTGATAGGTGAGGCAGGGCTGAAGAATATAGAAACTGCCCCAAGAAATGCATATAAAATCCGGATTAGAGGAGAAAATGCAATGAAATACAGTAAACTAAGTGCTCTAGAATGAACTGCCCCCTCTATGAAAGTAAGTAATAGATAGGCCAAGGTTCGTAAAGTCCTCGTCTGACTTAGACTGAGGCTCACAAGTAGGAGATGACAAGGCATGACAAACATGACTGCTAACATCCCCTCTCAAATCATGGATGTGGCGGAAGGCCAAGGGAGAAACAGATCCTAGGGTGGCAAGAGGAATGCCAATGTCAATGAAGTCTGTTAATGAAGAATCTCCTCACGATCTTGGAAAACCCCCTTCTGAAACAATAGGAGCCAAAAGATCCATAGTCACATCACCGAGATCGTCCCCCTTGGGATGGGGGGTAGGAGGGAATTACTAGAGGAGAGGGTGGAGGATGGGAAGGAACCTATGGAAAAGAGGGTGCACAAGTGAGAACAGGTGTAGCAATAGACAATTCCCTTGAAGGACCTTGTATAAGAGAAGGGGAATGGATCCTATAAAGCACGCTCTCTTGCCAATATGTTGTGATAACAATCCGTATAGAAGAATCCTCAATACAAACAGCCTACTTGGTGAAGACAACACGGGTACCAAGCCTTGTAAGGCCATAAAGTGAGGAGTGGAAATCCCAAGTTCGAAACATAAAGAGCTTGTGAAAGGGAGAGCTCGACATGCGGTTGGTAAATCAAGGCAAAGAGGCAATACCACAGTAGGCACCAAAACAATGTCACCAACAATAACTAAACCCTCAGAAGGGCATATATCGTGCAACAAGTCACCTCATGGAGTCATATGACTAGAAGCTCCACTATCAACCAGCCCAAGGTCTCTCTAAAGATGAGGCAACCATGGAAGAAGGCTCCTCCAAAGTCAACAATATGAAGGAACACTGACTCATGGGTAATGGTTAGAGTAGAGGTAGAAGGCTCGGGTGTTTTAGCTCCGTCCTTCTCTCCCGAACGAAGGTGAGGGTACTTCTTCCAACATTTCTCCTCTAGATGTGTCCGCTTTCCACAATATGGGCATTTAGGCTTCTTTGAGTCGGAGTCAGAACAACCTAAAGAACTCTCTTGTCTTTTAGCCTTTGACTTCCCTTTCTTCTTCGTCCCCCCTCCCGAACCTGCAAGAAAATCCATGATGGGTGCTTGCTTAATGGTATTTACAACTTCATTTGTAATCCCCGTACTCGCCATTCCGTTTGTAGTAATTGTGTCTGCAGCATCATTAGTAGCTCTTGCCTTTGCGACCTTCGTAGCTTTCTTCTTCGGGGCCATGGTCTTTAATCGCGAGATCGCAAAAAGGGGAATTTGGTGAAGAAGCTTGGGGATAATTAGATTGATGGAATTTTTGATTGATGGGGGGGGGGGGGGGGGGGGGGGGGGCGGGGGATTCTCGAGAATAGACTTGATTCCACAAGGGAATAGGATAGAAGGGATGGGATTGAATTCGAGAGCTCACGAAGTATCCTCCTTGTCTTCTTGACAAGGAATTCCCGTGCTCGCGCTTCTCTTGCCCCACTCCCTCTTGCTCTATACTCCTGAGAAGGGCCTTCCCCCTCTTACTTGAAATGGTCTCAATGGATCCCCATGCCTCTTATTTATAGCTAAATTAGAGAAGGGTTATGGCTAAGAGGGAGAGCTCTTTATGGAGGGGATCTTGGCAAAATCAACAATTTGAAGCTTCCAAGATGCAACTTGATGCTCAGACCATAAATCTGATGGTTTCATTGCCTCCGAAAGGGGGGTAAAACCCCATGATGCCTGCTCCGAATTCTTCCACATCACTCCTGCTCCCCATTCTAAGTGTTGTTTGCTGGCTGTAAACATTGCGATCGTGACACACACGATTTCGCCAATCCTCCTTTTTTCATGAAATCTCCAAGACTAGCTTAAAAATTCACTTTTTATTTTACATAACACCCTATTCTAGAAGTTTTCATAGCTTTTTAGGATATTTTCAATAAATAATATCTAAAATATAAAAAATATGCTAGTTTTGTCCAAAAATCTAGTATTTTTGGACCATTCATACTATAGACAATGACAGTAATGACTAATATGACTCACAATTCTTGTTAATGTGTGGTAACTTTTGTGATGGGTGGCTTTAGTCCTTGTTAATCGAAAAAAATGTCAGGTTATGATCCTTGGGTCTGTTTTCTTGAGATCTTCTCTATTTAATGATTTTAGAGTTCTTGAAGTCCATTCCATGAGAAATCATGAAGATTTTAAATCAAAGTTAGGATATCACATCCTCTTCCCCTTAGAGGAATCGACTCACCTCGAATAAAATTGGGAATATTGGTTATATAGTGATTCATGGTCAATCCAAGTGGCATCCTCTTCAGGATAGTCTTTCCACTGAGGACGAGATATTCTCTAAGGGTTTTTCTTCTTAGAGTCTGCTCCCGCATATCAAGTATCTTTTATGGTTGAAGTTTGAGGACTCCATGACTTGGCATTACAATTTGTCAGTCATTATGTACATGCTTTAGGTTAAGGACATATGCTTTCAATAGACTGACATGAAATACATTATGTACTTTTAAATTATTAGGGAGTTGCAGCTTGTAGGCATTTGTACCTAGACACTTTAGCACCTTATATGGCCCACAATACCTGTGACTTAGCTTCTTGAATTCCCCCAAAGATAAGGGACTTTTCTTTGTGAAAAATCGTAAGAAAACTATGTCACCTTCTTTGAAGATGTGTTCTTGCCTTCGTTGATCGGCATATACCTTCTATCGATCCTTGGCGGCTTAAATATCTTGCCTTATAGCTTTCACTTTAATGATCCATTTCTTCCATCATTTACTGTTGGGGGTAAAGGTGCCTCCGCCTAGCCACCCGTGTATTACTACATTGACAGTCACCGCCACTGCACACTACAGGTGGCAGGCGCTTGTCATTGTCACTTTATTCTTTATTCTTTTAGTGACAGTTTGAATAAAGGAAGGCCCGGTCACACATTGTGACTGTTGGAGTTCCCATTTCTTGTCTCTCTCTTTCTTGCTCTTGCTCTCCCGCCATAGCTCTCAAGTGCAAGCTTCGATCCTTCACCTTTCAACTTGTATCAGAGCTCGGCTCTCGGATCCGTGGAGCTCGGCCTGACTCACATTTGCTTCAGCTCTACTTTGAATACCTACAGCAGAGATTTTCATGGCAGCCATAGCTCAAGCTTCGAATGGCATGTACTCTTGTTCCCCTCCTCCCTGCCCTTTGTCCTTTACTCCCGCACTTTAGTGAGCTCTCTTGAGCTTGGTCTGGAGCTACATTTCAGCTCAATCACAAAGGTAGTTCAGATCTGGAAGAACACAGGGCAACCATTACACTCCCAGCTCTCATTTCATATGTGGGCTGCTCTCCCCTTGCTGGAGCTTGTTTGAGGCTTTCCTTGTCTTTAACCAGACCCCTTCGAAGCTTGGCCACCATTTTTTGCAACCCCAGGACTAGCGTTTACAGTTGGCGCAATCACCCAGCCCTCTGATATGTGTCTTCAGCATTGACAGTCACAAAAACAGCTCTCCCCCTCCTTTGGCACTTGATTTTGGCTCATTCGGAGCCCTCAGACACTTGGCATTGAGCATTGACACTTGCATTTGACTTGGGTGATGTTTTGGGTCTGATTTGCACAGTCCCAGGACAGTTTACAGTATCTCACAAACATTACACAACAGTGTAACATTGGCATTTATTGCTTGGGCTTAGTGGCATTGGCATTTGATGCGTGAATGGTCCCGTTTGGTGCCCGGATACTTTGGGGATGATGCACCATTGTTTGGTTATGATTTTGGGGTTGGATTGAGCCATTGTTTGCTTAGTTTGTATAGAATTTTACATGCTGGAATCAACACGGCTGAAGGTCTTTTACAGGGTATTTCATATGCCTATGGCTTATCGGCTATGCTTCGGGTACTATGCATGATGTATTGATGCTTTCCATGGATGGAATGTACTCGGCTATGCCTTTGGGGATATTTTGGGAATGAAATGGAGCTTGGCATTTATGACATTGGCTATGGTTAAATGCTATTACAGGTTGTTATGAGCTTGAAGATGCTTATGTGGTCTATGCTTCTGCTTTATGCTCCATGGTTGATCATGTCTCCTTCATGCTTTGGGCCGAAATTGGAGAGTTTATTGGGATGTATGTCTTACTCATGGATGCTACCTACAGTTGCTTTGTAGCCGTCATGCTCTTGGGATGCTATTGAGGCATTGTCCTGGTCACCTGTCTTTGGCATTTTGACTTGGTTTGATTGAGTTGTTGAGCTCATTTATCTGCCTTTTGTGCCAGTGGGAGCATCTTGTATGCTTGACCGACATTGAGCAGGAAGTTTATGCTATTTAAGAATTTTGCAGATACTTGAGACTTTGGGATCTCTTACACTTGGATGTTGCATGGTTCATGCACTAATGTCTTGGACTTGCTCATTAGGGGAGTTTTGAGGTCTCGAAAATGCCTTTTAGGATGTGGAGAGAGAGTGCTCTAGACCAATAAGAGCAAAGCCTCCGTAACGGAACTTCTATTTAAAAAAAATTAAAAAATCATTTTATAAAAATATATAAATATGATAATATTACGAATTTGTATTTTTATTATGTATTTTTAGTCTCTTATATTCGTGATTATGACATCTTTTGTATTAATGGCATAGAGTCTCGGCTACTTTTATTTAATGATGTTTCTAGATTAATGATAATGACTGATGTAATCGAAATTCAAATTGGTGAAAAGCATGGCGCTCAGTTTTTTCCCTCCTTTCTTTTATTCCTCTATTGTTTTTCCCTCCGTTATGATAGCCTAGTCCTCTCTCTCTCTCTCTCTCTCTCTCTCTCTCTCTGTGCATGTATCTTTCTCTTCTACCATGGATATAGAAATTCGACCTTCAACAAGGCGTCCAAGCTCCCAAATCACATCCATATAAGTGTTTAACTCATTCCAAACTGATGGAAGATGGATTCCTACTATCATTAGCAAAGATAGTTGGATCACCATGCAACAAGCAAAACGTGGAAAAAGGCAAAGACATGAGAGCTTGTTTATCTCTACTTGGAAGGGCAGAATCCGAGATTTTAAGCTTGGAGCAAATAAGAATAGTATCAAAGAGGTACTAGTGCAACATGTGTTCATGCATAGAGAGCTGTGTTTGAAACCTGGATCTTCAAAGCTTCCAATGCATAGACCAAATTGTAAGAATTTGATTCTTAAAGTTTTTCCTTTCTTAAATATGGTTTAGGTTTTTCCAATATAATATTTGTTTGTCTTGTAGATGTCTATCCCTCTAATCTTGAGGAATGGCAACTAGTGGAATCTATTATTGATGTTATTGATGTTATACATGGTTCAATTGGAGAAGAAATGTATAGAGGTAGAAAGAAGACAGAGCTTGTAGAGAATGGAATATTCTTTTATGACCATTCTTATGTTATTCCTATGCGGTGTTGCCAATGGGGATCAATAAAACTCCTTCCTTTGCCAGATTTTTCAAGCTTTGAGTGGCCTTTGCCAAGTCCAGCTACTAGTGAGGGCTATAGATGTAAGATATTTCTGAGATCCAGAAAGCACTAAAATCTAATATCTCAAGTAGGCTAAGCAAAGTTACTTTATTTATGCCTATTAATATATTTATTGATTTTTTCTCTAATATGGAGATAAGAATAACAAAAACCATGCTTTCAGTGAAGAGACTAACATATGATCATATCATACAATTTGTTGATGAAGGATGGGATACAAGGACATAAGGAAAAATTATATGTAAGATAGATCAAGACTCTATAGCTTGTAAATATATGATTGCTACTCAAAATTTTATCATTAGCTTTTGCTATAGTCGATGGCATTTTGTTGGTAGTAGTCTAGTTGCTTTAGACCAGAATCTTAATGCTTTCAGCAAGGATCCTATAGTGGATCTTGATATTTGGTTCAACGAGGATATTATTGCAATCTTAAAGATCAGAAAATCATGTACACTACATTAAGTGAGGATGGATTTACAAAATGAAGACATTGAACTACCATGCTCCTTTGTATTCCAACTTGACAAGAAACGAGTAAGTTTTCACATCATATTATATCTACTTAGATCTATATCAAGATCTCACTTTCTAACTAACAAACATTTGTAATTTATTTTTTGCAGATATTGAAAAGGAGAGAAAATAAAATACACTGCAATGACATTCAAGAAAAGATATCTTTACTATCAATATAAAATACATGTACAAATTTTGTAGCAGATGTCTATCTGCCATCTCTATGAGATATACAAGGGCTGAAGGGCAATTTTCTATATATGAAGGCTTACAAGGCGATATGGCAAAGCTATTTCTTTTTTGGAGAACTATCCTTTCTAGGAGTCCTTTTGCCTTTCTTTGATGTCTTGGGTATAGAAGGTGTTGAAGCTGTGGATTTGCCTTCCGTGGTTATAGGCACCGCATCTCCTTCATGGTGCAAATCCCCACCAATCTCTGTTGTTGGTTGTATACAATTGACCATTATATACTTCAAGAGCTTTGCTCTGATGTACCAAACATGCTCAGATGTATAGCAATCCTTCAAAAACTGTCACACATTTATAGAAAAAAGAGTTTTAGTTCATTATTGTTCTTACAATAGACTATATTTTTATCATCAATGGACTATTTGCAATTAATATCTATCTTAAAGTTTAGCATCTTTCATATTACCTTTACATGTTTATCATCATTAAGATAAACAAAGTTAACAATTCTTCTAGCATTTGCAATCACCCTCCAGCCACAAGAATGGCTATCATCCTGATGGGGACACTGCAACCACCAACACAAAGTAAAACTATAAAGAGGACGAATGGTAGTTCATAGAATAAACTCATGTTTCAATTATTTTAATGAATAACTTACCGCAACTTGTCTATATTGCATTGTTGCAAGCAAATCAGATGGCATAGGGGGTCTTTTCTCTAGCTCTTCAATTAATCTTTTGGCACCTCTGTATATAAAATATGTTGAAATTTAGAGTACTTACAAAAAAAAGAATTGAAATATCAAGGAGCCCTTGGATAATATAACTTACAATTTAGCATTTCCATGGCTTCCTTTCATAGAGTTGATTAAAAAGCATTGCTTATCCACAAGGTCTATTGCAATCAAGCTCCAATGAGAACTAAAAGCAATCATATCTCAACAAATTAGTAGGATAAAATCTCAAAAACTCTAATAGAATATTGAATCACTTACTTTTCATTATATGAAATTATAAGCAGCTCCAAAGTATCGAAGTCAATCAAATTGAGCCAGTGCTCAATAAAACTTGTATCAAGCTCATTCCTCATAAAGAATGAGATAGATGGATCAAAAACCTCAATTTTTTGTTGTATATCCAAAGGAAACTCATGCATTATACACCTAGAAAAGGCATAGAAATAGTGAGTATAAACAAGAAAAATCTTATTGTTAAAAAAATATAAAAAAGTATAAGTAATTATGGATGGACATACCTTAGGCCAGCAAGAATAAGACTGTCATTTACTTCTCTTCTTTTATCCTTAAGAATTTGAACACATGCAACATCAAAGGAGATAACCTCAGTTCTTTTGCCTAAGTCACCAGGTAAGAAACAAAACACACTGAATCCTTTTGGATTAGCTGCTTCAAGAAGGGTGGCTAGCTCATTTTCAAAGGACTCTAGTTGCTCTATTTCCCTTTCTTCAACCCTTTGCCTCCTATACTCTCTCCATTTATTTGCTTGTTC
Source organism: Lygodium microphyllum (assembly GCF_053477565.2). Taxonomy (NCBI): domain Eukaryota; kingdom Viridiplantae; phylum Streptophyta; class Polypodiopsida; order Schizaeales; family Lygodiaceae; genus Lygodium; species Lygodium microphyllum. Next base: position 45,680,659 of record NC_141135.1, on the reverse strand, counting down.
CTCTTTAGCTTTCTCCTCTTTTTCATGTTGCCTTGTATCCTTCTCATGGGTGACATCCTCAACCTTGAGACCAGAATCATCTTTCTTTCTCCTAGCTAGGGGCACATTAAGGATATTAAATGTCTTCATATCAGTGAGGGGAATTGGCTCAAGGACCTTTGAAAATCTATATCTTAGCCTCCTAAGAATTACCATGTCCTTGTCCATGAGTGTGAGCCTATGAGCATGAGCAGCACAAATGTAGGCATCTTGAAAAAACTCAACTAGAAAATCCTCTGTGGCTTCTTGTATACAATTAAGAGCTGTTCTTGTCCATCTGAAACTATCCAAATTATATCTGTCACAAATTTCCCTGACAAGCCTCTGAAAAGACAACTTTGGAATTGCATTGTCAAGAGCATTTACTGCCTTCCTAATCTCCCTTAGACACCTGACATTTTGAGAAAACTTTCTCCTTGGCTTTGACTTTCTAGAGAGCTTCTGAGGCTTTGAAGACTGATGAATCTTTGATGCTAAATCCCTAGGATCAATCTTCTCTTTTCTTGCTGTTGCCTTAGTCCTAGCCATCTGCCAAAAAAAGATATGTTACTTCTTCTCCAGCATGTCCAGCGAAACGCAAGTCCCAGACAAGAGTTATCTATGCTGCATGGCGTTTTCGCGTTTCAACTGATTTTTTCTTGAGCTGTCTAGTGAAACGCGAGTGTCAAGCAAGGCGCCTCCTTGCAGCTGCTTCTTTTCGCGTTTCACCGGACTTGTTGTCCATTGTGTCCAGTGAAACGCGAATTTAAGCTAGGAGACCTGCTTGAAGTACCTTATTTTCGCGTTTCACCGGACATCTCATGAATAGCATAAAAATTGACAAAACCAAGAAAAAAGAGCTTTGATCCAAGGAAAGCTTTTAAGATTACATAAAATATCCATAGAATTAGGGAAGAAATTTGAAGATTTCCTTAAATATCCACAATATTAAGGAATGTTTTCACTGTGGAAAAAATTCTTTTGTAGTGGTCATAAGCTAATAATAACATAAAGGATTAAGGAAAAGTATCAAAACAATGCATTGAATGGAGCCTGTTATTGAAAAGCAAGATGCAGAAACCATACCTTCTTTTTAGCTTGTTCTTCACAATCTCAGCCTAAAGACGACAATATGCTCGAAGGTTTCCTTTGTTGGGGAAGCAGTGAAATGCTTGGAGATTGGAAGGAACACCAAAAATAAAGATGGAGTAGCGGTGAAATGCGATGAAAGGTGAAGGCGGTGAATTTGCATGGACTCAATGTTCTTCACAAAGTGTTAATAACACATGTGTGACGTACTCTCGCTTACCGGAATTTTTTTTTACTTGGAAAAGGGTTATGTAACACACGTGTGACGTATTTTTGGAAAAAGAGAGTGCGCACGTCTTCTGAGGAGTTTAATACGCTATGTTAAGTGAGACACGTGTACACGTATTTTTCCATTATTACACAAACTTTTTCGTTGGAACTATCACCACATGCTTAACGGTCAATATAAAAGCATTTCAAAGCCATTTCTCCGACATTGTCTTCTTTTCTACCGAAATTTCGTCTCGACTTCCCTTCAAGGTCCTTGCTTCCTGTGTGGAGAGAAGTTCAACAATCTTTGATAGGTAACAATTTTTTTTACTACAAGTATTTTAACAAAATAAATTTGATTAATATAGAAAGAATGTTTTATAACACTTGAACAATTAGAGATGTTATGTGCTTTCTACCTTTTAAAAGCAGCATAGCTTTTCCAAAAATGATTTTATCATCAATTTTTGTGTTTTCATATTATTAATTTATAGTTCATGTTTCTCTTCTTCATTTGCATTTTTTGACCAGTGAAACGCGAAACAATGTCTCTGTTAGTGATATTTTGCTAAGTATCACGTTTCACCGGCGACATATTGGAATAATTTTTGTCTTCAAGGTAGTGTCCGATGAAACGCGATTCCTTCACAGGCATTTGCCTTACAGACTTGAATTTTCGCGTTTCATCGGTCAACTAAAAAAATTCTCATTTTTTGATTTTTTTGTCTTGGAAAATCAATTTTGGGGTCTCTTTCCATGGTTCCATCTTGTTTTATTGGATATTGGTTCTATTCTGCTTTTTTTTTTCAGGGATAAATATTTTTCTGGTCAAGATGACAAAGAGGAAGCTATCTCTGGAAGGAATGGATGAGGAGGAGATAATTGAGACATCTGATGATAGGCTCTTTGATTTCTTACACACCACTGGAAATTCTTCCAAGTTTTGCTATATCAGGGAAATTTTCAATGTTCCTTTTGATTTGAAGGAGTTATTGGAGGATCTTGAAGATAAATTTAAGGAGTACAGATGTTTTTATGATAGACATGTGCAAGGTTTGGAAGTCAATGGATTTGTTCATTATAGTGATGTCATGGGAGCCACCAATACATCCAGGTCAACTTTGCTAGGCAGGTTCAACCTCATTGATGAGGAATTTAGAAAGAAAGAAACATGTTGCCCTTTCCACAGGTACCAACACCAATGCCTTCTGATCCACAAGGACGTTGGATTTATTGTGTATCTTCAGGTAACATGGAAAATTCTTCTCCAGATATAGACCAACAGAGAAAGCTAGAGGATATTGCAAGTATGGATAAGGAGGTCGAAGAGAAGGAGGAGATGTTCCAAGAAGATGTTGAGAATCAACTTGTCCAAGGTTTTGATGTAGGTATATTCAAGAGTGACAATATCACAATGGTGGAAGAAAAGGAGATTGAGCCAAGTGCACAGGTTGATAAAGAAGGTCCTCTTGCCTGTGTTCCAACATTTCTCACTTATCTTATCAACAAGAAGAGATATGTGTTGCTAAATGATATTCAACATCTTTTTGATCTTAGAGAAGATTATTGCTTAGCAATCCTTGCAGGTTGGGGCAAAAATGACATGAATTTTATAGGTTATGAACAAGAACCACTAGCAAGTCTTGATGTTGAGGGAGAGAATTTCCAAGATAGCTCTATAGCCTTACATACATGTATTAATCAGATCATAGAATACGAAAAGGGGGGGCTACTACAGAAGAAGAGTTCTTGTAGGTCCAGAAGAAACTTCATATTGATGATGTAGTGTATGAAGAGAGATTGAAGTCTCCATGAGATGAGAAGCCCAAGAGTTCAATAAATCTTTATGATGATAGTCTTCTTGAAGAAGACGAACACCCTAAGGTATGAAATATAATTCGAAGTTACCAATTGAGTTTATGTTAGACTTTATTATGCATTGTAGATAAATATCTTATATCTTGTACTGTTGTGGTTTGTTCTATAGATTGAGATTGAAGATCTGGACAACTTTCTTGGAAGGGCCAAGGGCTCTAGGCCAATGAAGCTTGGAAAAAATAATTGGATCTCAAGTTTTCAGCAAAGGTTTGGAAAAGATCATTTTGGTGGAGAAGGAAGAAGCCATAAGAGTTTTTGGCTTCATGCGTGGATATAGTGGATCTAGAGCTGGATATTTTGGAGTTCTTGGCTCCTATTTGCTCTCTTATGTAGGAGATAGTAAGAATTTGAAGCTTCTTCCAGGCTATCGGAAACAAGAGTTTTTGAAATACAGAGGTCTTATTGAGTGGGATGAAACAAAAGATTCCTCTAGAGGCCCTGTTGAGCTACCTGAAACCAAGGACTCCTCTGAAGGCCCTGTTGAGGTGCCTGAAACTAAGGACTCTTCTGCAACACAATCAGACTAGAAGATACCAAAGATTAAGGCTTTTTTGAAACCCATCTTTTCCCAACTCTTTGTTTGATTTGTAACCATTCTGTAAACCTTTGCTTTGCGCAAGAATTTAAATATCTATCTTTTCTTCTTTGGGTAACAATTTGTATAGTCCTTGCTAAAGATGATGTATTGCTTGATGTGGTTGTATCTTTAAGCTTGAATTTATGCCAAATTTGTCGATAGAACCATTGAAAGACCTCTAATAAACTGTTGGCTTTGTGTCTTCCACCTCCATGTCTTGTGTGTCTGAAATATTTTTTTCTTGCTTGATAATGTGATTTTTCCATACCTTGGGTTGACTAGATAGATAGAGATCCATATTGTTTAATAAAGTATGGAGCATGGTTGTATAGAGTATGCTACATAGTCAACAAATAAAGAAAGTTATTAAAAAACATTATATGAGTTCGACAATGAAGAAACAAACATATACAAACTTCTTACCATATAGTGAGTAAAGTGTTGATCAGCCTTTTTGAAAAGGTTCAATTGGTTTTTAAAGTCTTTGAGATCATCATCATTCCATTCAGTCTTATCACAATAAAAAAACACTTTGTCTAGTGTTTCCCAAACTTTAGCTTTTCTATTTCGAGCTTGTCCATTATCAGTGTGATCCTTAACTGCATTATGTAGGGATTTCCACTGATTAAATTTAATAGTTGAGCCACCATTTCTCGAGTTTATCTTGCCAAGTCTCCCATGAAAGCCTAGAAACCTTCTAGCCTTCACTCCACCAATAGATGGTTTTTTTGGGACACAATTACTATAGACTTTTGAAGATCTGGTTCAATAACAACATTGCCACCATGCAAACCAATTGCAGAGAGAACTTTTTCAACCTTTGTTATAGCATCTGTTCTAGTTGATAATGGCTTCAACTTCCATGAAAATCCTATATAGAGATGAACAAGCTTTTCGATTATCCTGCAAAGTGCATGAAGTGTACAAATATGGGCATTCGCTAAAGGAATGTCCAAGTCTGGTTTAAACTGTGGATCCTTATTGTGCCTAGAGGGAGCTCTATTCCAATTGCTTGAGTTTAACTCTACAGCTGGTGACATGCAGTATAAGCAAGGAGATCTCGAGTTAGCTCCCTTTGATACATTATACATACATTTGAGTGTCTTTAGGTCACCAGCTATGTGCCACTCAATCCTGTAGTTCCCTAATCCTTCAACAAATAGCTCTTCTCTTGCTTGTTGCCTTTGAATAACATTAGGTATTGATGTTTGATGAAAAACCCAATATAGTATATCAAAATTCTCAGTATCTACCTCAAATGCTCCTAGCCACCAGATGTTATATTCAGATTGAACACTAAATGATGTTGAGTGATTGCAATGACCTGACGAAAGTGCTCTATTCATCAAGGTGATAGAGATTCTCTCCAATTTTTTACATTTCAGAATCTCACTTTCATCAAGTTTAATCACAAATCTAGCCACTCCCTGTGCCTCTGCTACTGACAAGTCATAAAATTTGATCATTAAGCATTGTAGGGTGGGCAAGTCAAGGAAAATATTATTAAATTCATTGAATGTAACCTCCTTTTTCTTGCCCTTGAAGCTAGCCTTGATATAAAAAGACTCACCTAGAATCTCCATCACTTTGTTATTAACTCTCTGTTTGCTGATAGTCCTAACCACAAATGGTTTCGGAAGTATGCAATTGTGTACCTGTCCTTGCTTCATATTTGATTGTAAAAGCTGGAAAAGTTACATATAAGCATCTCGACTGATACCAATACTATCCAGTGTCTTCTGTACTAACTCAGAATCCAAAGAATGATCCTTCACAAATGACTCCAAGCATTGTTTCTTTGCCTTTTTAAATTTCTTCTTCTCCAAAATATCCTTTGAAACTACTGAAGGAAGAAGATGATAATAAAACTGAGCTGCTTTTAAAGAATCTCTTTCACTTGCATTTGGTTGTAGAAGAGATCTAAGCAAAATTAACATCACAAATCAATGCAAGTAGTTTAAATAAAGCCATATTTAAGATTTTTCAAGTGAAAAAAAAATACCTTGCTGCTTGGATTCTTTTACCACAGCCTCCTCCTCCTCGTTTGAGATTCTCAATATTTTTAAGAGCTCTTTGTCGATTTCGAAGGCCTAATAAAGTTTGCTTTTGTTGATAAGCTTTGATACGCTTTTCCAATGAATGAATTTTTTGTTGACAATCCTCTAGCTTCTGCAACAACTCTATATTGTGTTTCATCAAAAGATGATTCTCTAGTCCAAGGATATCCTTTTCTGCAATAAGATTAAGTGTATAACCTAAAAATCCATTGTAGCCATCACCAATAAACCTCATTAATGACGAGCTATTATAGAAAGGAGGAGTGCTATTTATGCTAGGATCTTTGGGATATAGCTTTCTATCTAACCAAAGATCAATATTCTTCTTTCCTTCAAACCTCAGTATATATTTCATAGACTCTGTAACTGTGATAGATTTTGTTCTCTTTCTTATCGGTTCATACTCACTGTCCAACTCAATATGAAGATGATAGAGAGGTCTTTTATGAGAGCTACAGAGATCATTAGATGATTGATCCATAGCTGAGTTATAGAGATCATTGGGTGATTGATCCATAGCTAAGGATATGATTAGAAGCAAGAACGAAAACAAAGAAGAGACTAATAAGGAGGAGAAAAAAAGAAGAGAGAAACGATGGAGAAACGATGGAGGGAGGCAATCGAGTATCCACCAAAATTCAAATTGAATATTACTTTTCACTTTAATGAGGAGAGGTAAGATCTTCATTATGACAACCTTGCCAACTTTATGGCGACCTAGATTTCTAGGTTTGATGTGACCATGAGAATATCACGACAATGACTTATTAACGAATTTTGATATTTTAACTTACCAAAATATAAACCTTTTAAAAATTCTATAAAATGATTTTATTTCGTAAATTGTTTTCTCTCTCTAGGATCTCTTACAGGGCATTTTCGAGACCTCAAAACTCCCCTAATGTTTGACTTGAGCTTGGGCTTTGTACTCTTGTGAGCATAAACCTATTGGTGTCAGGTCTTGCCAGTGTTAGGTATACTTTGCCCTATTGTACAGGGGGTATGCCTACTCTCACTGACGGATGCTTTGGTGACATGTTTGGGTGTTTGCTCAGGGTCTTGATGACTGTTTGGTGCTAATTTATGCCCATTTATGGATGGTCATGTCTTGGCTATCATTTATTGACTTGGTGCAGTGATTTGGCCAGCAGTTGACTCTCACAATACCCTGCTGTCATTTATTACAGCAAACATATAACTCCGGACTGACATGGATTTTTCATGCTGAAATATTCTGAAATTATGTACTTTCACTAGTATTTGGTGGGCAGCAGCTTTGGTTACACTTTTCTTGCCATTTTCTCTCGATTTTGGTCATTTTTTATAGTAAACAACAAGCAGTTTTGAACTGTCTACAATTTTCCAGCCTGCATTATGGTGAGTTCATCCACTAATCATGCTATTTTCAACATCACGAAGCTTGATGGTATGAATTACTCTTATTGGAAGAGCCAGATTTGGCAGGTGTTGGTGCAGAAATCACAAATCAAACCTTTGAGGTTGAGCGGGCATCCACCTGCAACTATACCAGATGAGGAATGGCTTGAGCTTGATGAGCTATGCAAGTCCACTATTGTATTATCTCTCACAGAACAGGTTCATTACAATGTATTTGAGGAAGAATAGAGTGTATAGTAGTTGTGGGATAAAATCAAGAATCTCTATAACAAGAAAAGTCCAGTGAGTCAGATGTATTGGCTGAAGCAGCTTATGGATCTGTGCATGAAGGAGAATGTGACCATGCTTGCTCACTTGATCCAGTTCCATGCTATACTCAAGAACTTGACTTCGTAGGACATCACTTTTGCAGAGGATGTCGCTCCTCTTTTCTTGCTTGGTACTCTTAATGAGTCATGGGATGTATTCCGCACTGCATTATGTGCCTCTATTGCTACCTTGAAATTATCTGATGTTGAGAGTGCCCTTCTGTAGGAAGAGGTTAACCATAAGAATTTGGATGTCTCTCATGTGTCACATGCTAGGACAGTTAGAGGCAAGAATGATGGATATGGAAAGCATGGAAGTGGCAGTGGCAGTGGCAGTGGCTGTGGACAGGATTCTTAGAAATCTCGGTCCAAGTCTCGTGGGAAGTCATGTAGCAAATCACATGGTAGGAATGTAGATGTTACTTGTCACTATCGTGGGAAAAAGGACCATATTAGGCCACAATGCCATGAACTGCGCAATGAAAGGCGCAAAGATAAGGGGAAAGACAAAGTGCAGGATAAGTCTTCTGATCATAGCATAGGGCCTGCAAAGTCCAGTGTTAAAATTGAAGAGATCAATGTTATGCAGCCTGAGGATGTTGATGATGATGATTATATCCTTGCAGCTTCTTCTAGTGCTTTGCAGATGACAGAGTTACACTCTATGTATGCAGAGTGTTGGCTCTTGGACTCATGTGCGTCCTTTCATGTGACACCTTGGTGAGAGTGATTTCATTCATACCGTACTGTTTCGGGCTCTGTGCGCTTGGGTGATGATAGCTCTCTTGATATTGTGGGCATTGGTGCTATTAGGCTGTAATTTCCTTCTGGTAGCAGTTTTGTTATGCAGGATGTACGTCATGTACTTGCTTTGACATGCAGTCTTATGTCAGCTGGACAGCTTGATGATGCAGGATATCATGTATGTTTTGGAGACTTTGCATGGAAGATCACTCATGGCAGACTTGTGATTGCAAGAGGTGCTGAGGCTTGCAGCCTCTATCCCTTGATTGTATCAGCTTCTTCCCTTGATCATGTTTTTTTTTGTCTGTGGGTTCTATCCCACATGTATCTCTTTGGCATGCCTGTTTGGGCCATATGTCTTTGAAGGGAATGAAAATGCTTTTTGGTTTGCAGTACTTACCGCCCCTTGATTATGCATGTTTTGATTCATGTGAGCATTGTCTTTATGGTAGGCAGACTAGGTCTATGCATAAGAAGTTTGGTAGACCACGCATGAGTGAGCCCTTGGAATTGGTACATTCGGATGTTTGTGGGTCCATGCCTTGTTAGTCTATGGGTGGTGCCAAGTATTTTGTTACTTTCATAGATGATTTTTCACGAAAAGTTTGGGCTTATCCCATTAAGCAGAAATCCGATATCTTGGCTGTGTTTCAGAGATGGCTTGCATTGGTTGAGAACCAGTCTAGGTATAGGCTAAAATGCCTAAGGACAGATAATGGGGGTGAGTATGTCTCATGTGCTTTTGAGCAGTTATGTGATGAGAGGGGTATTAAGTGTCAGTTGACCACCCCCTACACCCCCCCAGAATGGTTTGGCTGAGCGGATGAATAGAACCATCCAGGAGCGTGTACATAGTATGCTTAGCCATTCAGGCCTACCACAGAGCTTTTGGGCTGAGGCAGTTAGTACAACTGTGCATGTCATAAACAGATCACTTTCTAGTGGTTTGGATTTCCAGGTTGCAGAGGAGGTATGGAATCGAATACCTCCCTCTTATGCGCATCTCCATGTCTTTAGATGTGAGGCATTTTTCCATGTGCCCAGGGACAAAAGAAGTAAGCTAGATCCTAAAAGTGTCAAATGCATTTTCCTTGGTTATAGGGATGTAGGCGAGATGGGTTACCGTCTCTGGGATCCGCAGGTGCAGAAAGTCATCCGCAGTCATGTAGTCTTCCATGAAGACAATATGCGTCGGCAGCCTGAGAGAGTTGTTGAGATCCGCAAGGTCATATTTCAAGAGGAGCCAAGAGCTCCCGCACAGCCAGTTGGACAGCCTACAGCTGGAGCAGATGCTCATGGTCAGGGTGTTGGACAGGCAGCATAGCCTACCGTGAGATGGTCTACTAGAGACAGACGTCCACTTGATAGATTTCAGCCCTCGATGCATTATGTCTTGGTTACAGATGAAGGAGAGCCTTTCACTTATGATGAGGCTATGCGCAGGGGTGACAATCACTACTAGGAGAGGTCTATGCAGTCTGAGATAGACTCCTTGCATAAGAATGACACTTGGGATTTGGTTTCCTTGCCTACGGGCAAGAAGGCTTTGCCATGCAAGTGGGTATACAAGCTGAAAAGTACCCTTGGACACCCCAAGCTTGCATACAAGGCTAGCTTGGTAGCAAAAGGTTTTAAGCAGGAGCATGGTGTAGACTTTGATGAGGTCTTTTCTGCTGTGGTTAAGATGACCACCTTGTGCTTAGTCTTGGCTTTGGTTGCTCAGCTTGACTTGGATTTATACCAGATGGATGTCAAGACGGCTTTCTTACATGGGAACTTGCATGATGAGATTTATATGGAGCAGCCTAAGGGCTTTTCAGAACCTAGCAGGGAGCACCTAGTGTGTAAATTGAAGAAAAGTCTTTATGGCTTGAAGCAGGCACCTAGGGAGTGGTATCATAAGTTTTATGCCTTAATATAGTCACAGGGCTACAGCAGGAGTGCTATGGATCCGTGTCTTTACATGAAGAAAGTCCGCGATGGTTCTTTATTGATTTTGGTCCTCTATGTGGATGATATGCTGGTGGTAGGGAAAGCTCATGATGAGCTAGATGCTCTTAAGGCTCAGCTCAAGAAGAGCTTTGAGATGAAAGATCTGGGATAGGCCGCTCACATACTTGGTATGCGCATTAAACGCGACAGGCATTAGGGACACCTCTACTTGTCACAAAGGGAGTACATTCATAAAGTCCTTGAGCGCTTCCACATGCAAGACGTAAAGCCTATTGGCTGTCCCTTGCCTTCTTATGTGAAGGTATCACAGGCTTATTGTCTGCAGACAGATGAGCAAAGGGCTAAGATGGCCAAGATTCCCTATGCATCCATAGTGGCAGTCTTATGTATGCCATGATAGCCACTCGTCTAGATATTGCCTTTGCAGTTAGTGTTGTGGCACACTATATGGCTACACCTGGCAAGAAGCATTGGGATGCCGTGAAGGGTATCATGAGGTACTTGAAGGGCATTGCAGATATGTGCATATGCTATGGCTGCCAGGATACAGGATTCATGGGGTATACTTGCTCTGATTATGCAGGACATGTAGATAGTAGGGAGCCCACTTTCGGCTATGTATTCACCTATGCTGGAGGTGTTGTTTCTTGGATATCCAGGGTGCAGAAATGCATAGCACTTTCTACTACAGAGGCCAAGTATGGTGCAGCCACTAAGGCTTGCAAGGAGGCCATTTGGTTGGGTTGTTTGGTTGCTGACCTTGGTATTGATGCTATCCCTACACTGGATTCGAATTCTATGAGTGCTATTCAGTTAGCCAAGAATCCGAGCCAAGAATCCGGTCTTCCATGCGAAGACGAAACACATTGAGGTGAGGTATCACTTCATACGTAGGGTCATTGAGGACAAGTTTGTTGAACTTGTCAAGATCTCCACTGACCAGAATCCTATAGATCTGCTCACGAAAAGCCTCTCTATAGAGCGCTTTGCCTTCCTTAGGAGGTTGATGGGCATGGGATGAGATGACGTCTTTCCTCATCCTGTTGTACATGTGTACATGTTGTACTATCTTTTTCTTTTTCTTTTCACTTCTCACTAGGGCAGATTTGCCTTTAAGTGGGAGGTTGTTGGGGGTAAAGGCACCTCCACCTAGCCGCCCCTGTATTACTACACTGACACTCACCGCCACTGCACATTGCAGATGGCGGGCGCCCGTCACCGTCACTTTATTCTTTATTCTTTTAGTGACAGTTTGAATAAAGGAAGGCCCGGTCACACATTGTGACTATTGGAGTTCCCATTTCTTGTCTCTCTCTTTCTTGCTCTTGCTCTCCCCATATCTCTCGAGTGCAAGCTTTGATCCTTCTCACCTTTCATTTACCTAGATGCTTCTACCCGCAAGGTAGGATTGAAAAAATTTAATGGAGTAAGACAATCTTGCTGATATAATGCCTGAAAAGGAGTCATTTGAATACTTTGATGGTATGATACATTGTAGGCCAATTCAACTAAGGATAGTTATTGGATCCACCATTTGATGGTATGATACATTGTAGGTAAATTCAACTAAGAATAGGTATTGGATCCACTATTTGGGTTCCCTATTACAATAAGCACTCAGTGTGTCCTCAATAACTTGGTAGACTTTCTTTGTTTGACCATTGATTTGGGGATGGTAAGAAGTACTAAAGCAGAGCTAGGTTTCTAGAGCTTCGAACAAGCTCTTCCAAAAGTTTGAGGTGAAAAGAGAATCACAGTCCTCGATAATTCTTTGGGGTACTCTATGTAACCTGAAAATTTTCTTAATGAAAAGCCTAGCGATATCGAAAGCCTTGTAATTGGTTTTTATAGGAATAAGGTGGGTAACTTTTGTTAGCATATCAATGACTACCATTATGGAGTTATATCTTCATTGTACCAAGGGTAATCCAACTATGAAATCCATGCTGATATAGTCCCATTTCATTTGAGAGATGTCAAGTGGATGGAGATTTCTTGGCATCTTGACATACTTGGCCTTAATTGGTTGGTAGTTTAGGCATTCGGTGACATACTTGAGTACATCACCCTTGAGTCTTTCCCAGTAGAAGCTTCTTCTAACTGTATTAAGAGTCTTAGCATAACTAAGATGACCTGAGAATGGGGAATCGAGAGCTTCCCAAAATATTTTTCTTTTGAGCTCCTAACTTGCAAAAATACATAGTCTTGTCCTATAATAGGCAGTTTGAGTTTTGGATTTGAATCCTTGATGGAAATTTCTCTTAACAAGTTTTGATAGCTTGGATCCTTCGTTGCCTCTTCTTTAGCCATTTCTATGAGAGGGTTATTGGGCATTGAAATCACTGTGGCAAGAGTTTCAGCCCTAGAGGGTTCTTCTAGGATTAGAGCATTAAGGAATGATTTACGGCTTAGGGCATTTGCAATCACATTCTCCTTGCCTGGTCTATACTTGATTTCAAAGTCAAATTCTTCCAAGGTCTCAACCTATCAGCCTTATCTTATATTGAGATTTGGTTGAGTAAAAATCCACTTTAGGATTTTATGATCAGTGCCTAGAGAAAACCTATTACCAAGCAAGTAATGTCTCCATAGTTTAAAGGCATGAATTACAACAAGTAATTCTAGATCATGTGTGGCATAGTTTCTTTCGTGGATCTTTAATTTTCTTGAATCATAGGCTACGGGATGTCCTTCTTGCATAAACACACAACCCAAAGCAAGAGAGCTTGCATCAGTTATGACTTCGAATTATTTGATGAGGTCGAGTAGCCTTAGGATAGGGACAATTACCAAACTCTGCTTAAGCTTCTCAAAGCTAGTTTGTTCAGTGGACGTCCATGTAATGGAGACTTTCTTTTTGAGAAGGTCGGTGAGAGGTGCAACGAGGTTGAGACATAGTCTTTAATGAAGACTCTATACTAGCCTGTTAGCCCTAGAAAGCTTCGCACTTCCTTGACCGTTGTTGGGGGTGGCCAGTCTTGTACATCTTGGACCTTGGCAAGATCCATTGAAATGCCATCTGCCAATACTAAGATATTCAATCTGCTTCTTGAAGAAAGCACATTTCTTATTTTTAGCATGTAGCTTGTGGGCCCTCATTGTTTCAAGAACTATTCGTAGTTGTGGTTCATGGTCTTCTTCACTCTTAGAATACGTTAAGATATCATCAAAGAAGATGAGGATGAAGTCGTCAAGGTAGGGTCGGAAAATGTATTGCATCAATCTATTAAAGGTGGTAGGAGCATTTGTTAACTCAAATGACATCACAAAAAACTCGTAATGACCATACCTTGTGTTAAAAGTACTTTTAGGGATATCTTCCTCCCTAATTCTTATTTGATAATATCCTAATCTGAGATCAATCTTTGAAAAGACATTTTCTCCCTGGAGTCAGCCAAGCAACTCATCTATCTTGGGAATTGGATATTTGTTTTTCACTACCACCTGGTTTAATCTGGAGTAATCGATACAAAGGGAGAGTGTTCTGTCTTTCTTTTTTTGAAATAAAACTGGGGCTCCCCATGGTGAATTACTTGGCCAGATGTATCCTTGGTCTAATAGCTGCTTGAGTTATTCTTTTTGCTCAATGGATTCAAGAATTGACATTCGATAAGGTCGTTTGGTGATGGGGGCAGCGCCTAGAATGAGTTGAATTTCATGATCTATTTCACTTGTTGGTGGAAGCTCTATTAGGTCTTCTGTAAAAATATCTACATATTCTTTTAGCCAAGATGGTTGATCCTTGGCTTCACTAATCGGGAGGCTTTAGCTAGCTAAATCTTAGGGTTTCTTGCTTCTCCTTGAGTGGTTACTTGTTCTCCCTTTGAGTTCCTAGGGTTCAGGTCCCTAGATGCAATGGTTGTGTCACTCATAGAATACAAATGGAGAATAAGCCTGAGGTTCATAATTTGGAAGTTCATTTTAGAAGAATTGCCACCCAAGCTAAATTCTACCCTGCTAGTTTTTTGTTTTGATAGAACTTATTTGCCATTTGCTAATTCCACAAGCATTCTAAATGCAAGAATAGTACCTATGCCTAGCCTTTTTGCACATTTTGGTGATACGAAAGAGTGGATACTTCCACAGTTAATTAAAATTTGAAAGGGTTTACCTTGATAATGTGTTGGTGTTTGAATTACTGAGAATTGGCGACTTGGACCCTTTTTATTGAGAGTGGTGTGTACTCTAGCTCTTTCCATATTCCATCATGGGATCTTTATCATTATTGATCTCCTTTAGGTTTATTCCAACGAGCTTTCCCCTAGCATCTTGGCTTTGCTCGCAAAACTGACCTTGGCCAAGCTTTTGGCACTGCCTCTTAAAATGTCATGGTTCCTTGCAATAAAAACACCTTGAAGTCTCATTGCTTCTTCCTGTGGATATAAAGCTTCCCACGACATTTGATTTGGCCATCTTTGTTTTGTTTGGTTGCTACTATCCTTGGGCTCTTTTTGCATAACCTTGGAAGTTGCCCTTATTCTGACTATTTTTGTTCCAAATTTTTATATTTCTTGGTAGTTGCAGGAACTCGAGCGTCCTACAACCATGACTTGATCAACTAGTATAACCCTTGTAACCTCCTCATAGATGTACCGATTTAGTTTGACCTGTTGCCCTCTAGTGAACATGTTTGAGTTTACTCTGGCCTCATAGAATCGATAAATCTTGGCAACCTTAAGGAACTTCATCTACCTTAATCTCTTTAAATTTTTCCGGAGATAAGTAAGACAATTTGTGTCAATGCAACAATACCCTCTGCTTAATATCCATCGCCTTTCATAATATAGGGGTGAAGGATTGCATATTTGATCTAATATCAGCATCATCTTGTTTCTCCAGCTAAAGCTAGAGGAGTGCATTACTGACATAAACGTAACTTAGAAAATCAAGAATTGTTTCCAAGGTTCGTCTTTTTGCTAGAAATCAAGAACATATATCAACAAGATGAATATTTCACTATTTGATAAAATGATTTTTTTAAAAAATAAATATAACTAATTTTATTTACTTGCATCATGGCCTACATCAACATGTACTCTGATACCAACTATAACGTGCCACCCGAGCTATTCCTTAGCGATACGTTCTTAGTAGCCCATCAAGAGATGTTCTAGGAAGCGTCGCTTGGGATCTTGATAAAACCCTCGAAGTTTGCTAACTAGGCTCACTTGAGTCTACCCCGCAATGGAAGTTGCGGCCTTTCCCACGAGGATTGACCTAAGTTTTTCTTATCAAATCTATTACTAGTGGCTAATTAATATTAGCAGATTCTAAAGTGATATGAGTTCATATTTCTGGTTTCTAATGGAACTGATGAAATCTCTATCAAAACCCAAATGACTAACAAATGTATCATTACCATGTGACACTTTCTTTCTCCAATTTTGTCTTTACCTACAATACTTGTAGATGCACCTAAAGATGTGGAATTGCTTCTTAGTCTTCCAAACTAAGGACTAAATGTAGATATAGTACTAGATGATGTCTCTGGTCCACTAAGGTTATGTGATTGAACATCATGGTCCACTAAGGCTACATGATTATTACTTTTCTTTTTGCACATAACTATCATCATTATCCAATGTATCACCACTAGATGCATACCAACTACTCACCTCATTAAAAAGAATATTCATGCTCACTTTGAATTCACTTATGAAAAGTTTATAATAACAGTATCCTTTATGCTCTAAAGAATATCCAATGAAAATATATTTTCTAACTTTTGGATCAAGCTTCTTTCATAGCTCATCTCGCACATGAATATATACAATATAACCAAACACTGTCAAGTGCATCACATTGAGCTGCTTGCCTATAAAGCATTCTTTGGGGGTCATACCATGAATTGCAGTTGTGAGAGTTCTATTTATAATATAGACAGTAGTATGAATAGTTTCAAATCAAAAATATTTTGACAGATTTTTTCTGTCATCAATGCCTGTGCAACTTTTGTAATGTGCCTATTTTTCTTTCTACAACTATGTCTTGTTGTGGGATATACTTACAAGTAAACTGTCTCTTTATCCCATGACACCTCAAGAAGTCACTGAACTCATTAGAGAGGCACTCTTCCCCTCCATCTGACCTCAAGTACTTAACTTTCAAGCCTGTTTCTATTTTAACAGTAACCTTGAAAGTTTTGAAGTACTCAAACATATCACTATTTTTCTTCATGAATATCCCATAAATTTCTTGAACAATCATAAATAAACATAATAAAATATTTGCTGCCACCAAGAGATATGTTTTGTGTAGGCCCCCAAACATTTGTATACACAACATCAAGTATATTCTTGCTCACATCTCTATCATGTGAAAAAGATTATCTTGCTTGCTTACCAAACTAACATGCTTCATATACTTTACGAAATTCTACATCTCTAAAAGTAGGCAACCATGTAACCAACCATTCGGATTGTATTAATTTTAGCCTTTGTACATTTGTGTGTCCAATATGTTTGTGCCTTATTTCAATGTGTATGCAAGCACTCCTTTGTCTTTACCATACATAGCAAAAATTCAATCATATCTAAAGTGAATATGTAGCCAACTCTACTTTCTTTAAACGACCAACATACACTTATCGATTAAAGTCTTCCACAAAACAACATTTTGTATTAAATCAAACATGTAGCCCTTACTCTACCATTTAGTCAACAGACACTAAAATCTTTGTGATGGATGGTACATGTAATAATCTAACAAGAGACTCTTTGTCTTATCATCATGCAAGGATAAGGAAACTCTTCCAATGTGTGAAATTGGATAGTATAAATCATCACCTATTTGCACATAACCTAGATTTTGTAAATTCTACATTCTCTAAACCATTCAACATGGCTGATCATACGATTAGATGCACCTAAATCAACATATCATATATCATCATGTGTCTCCTTTCATGTAACATCATTCATCATATTTGCATAAAAAATATATGCTCATTTTAGCATCATACAACCCTAAATTCAATGCATAATTTCCTTGATACAATTTACAACTGCAAATATCATCCTTCCTAGCATAACAATGGGCTATAATATGACATATTTTTCCACAATAATGACAAAAAATACTAAAACGGCTAGAACTTATGTTTTGTTATCCATCTCTTCATATACAACTCCCCCTACCTCTAAAGATGCCACGTCCTCCTAAAACTTGCATTTCACCAAAACATTGATTTAACATATTTTGTTGGTTATCACCAACACCTCCTATACCACGGCCTCTTAAAGAGGATCTTCCACATCCCCTTCTTGAACTTGAGTAAAATGCTTGGACCTGTTCACCAAATTTTTCTAGTGATTCACCTTGCATCTTGATCTCTTCGGTGATCGTGAGAGATCCACTCATCAAAAATTGAAAACGACTTCCATACATACACAAAAATGAAAAATGATTTTCACACCTTCTCATTATTAAGGCCACCCAAAGTAGATGAGACTAAATCATCATCATCAGGCATGGCATCAATAGCTACGAAGGCATCTATACTACTTTTCACTTTCAAAACATACTCTTTTACAAGCATCTTCTATTTCTTCAAAGTATTTAACTCTTGATTGAGTTAAATCTTCCATGTCTTTGTGTTTACTGAAAACATATTCTCAAAAAATTTCCAAGCTGCATTTGAAGTTTCTACATTTCTAATATGTGTTTCTAATATGTCCCAACATAGTATTATCAATGATGGTTGATAGCCAATGCATCACCTTTTTATCTTTTGCATTCTATTGTTTTCATGGCTTTAATTCTTCTATAGTCATAGGATTACTTAGCTCTTTCCACGACTTTAATTCTTCTATAGTCACAATATTCCATCTTTTCCATGGCTTTAATTCTTTTGTAGTCACAGTATTACTTAGCTTTTTCCATGGCTTTAATTCTTCTGCAGTCATAGGATTACTTAGCTCTTTCCATTCTTTCTCCACGACTTTAATTCTTTAGTCACAAGATTACTTAGCTCTGGCATCTTTTCTTCACCTAAAACAAACTTATAGAGGCCTTTTCTAATGAGAAAGCTCATCACACAAAACTTCCATGATGGATAGTTAGTTTTGTCAAGCTTCTTAATGATTGGGATTTCAATGTTCTCTAATAAAAAATTGATACAAAACAACAAACAACTATTTTGCAACCTTTTATAACAAGTGCACAGCAACGCACCAAGTAACCTCTTTTACTGACAGCTCAACAATACATGTAATCTACATCTTATTTATTGATAAAAATTATGGTTTCTTCTTTAGCGTCGGCTTTTCAAGCACGTTCTAGTGGTCCATCGGGAAATGAATCTAAGCATCACCGTGCCGGGCACTCCCATGGAATGTTCTGGGGTTTGTCGCCTAGGGTTTCTTGAGTCCACCTTGCAATGGAACGTTCGTGACCGAACCCACTAGGATCGACCTGAAATCTGGGTTCCTAGGTGCCAAGGTCTCTTGACAGCATTCTAGTGTTGGGTTTTGGACATCCTACTTTACGCAGAGATATCCAATCCGAAGCAAATCCATATAGCACTTTGTTCAAAGAGAATAGGAAACGAGAGGAATGCGCTGCTCAACCTCTCTACCTGTAGGGCATAGTCTCATTTTGGTCCCCTAAAACGGGATAAATCAGGTTCTAAATTAACAATATCTAAAGTCAAACGGTAATAAATCATTGTGAGAAGCCTCCCAGTTCTCTAGGACCACCCTGTCGTAGGACAGACTCATTACGGGGTTCCGTCTACCTGCTTCTCTCAATAGACATTCTTTAGCTATCTAATTAGGTCCTATCACATTTATATATGATATTCAAAATCAGCTTCCTTAATTAAATCTTTAAAAAATAGAGTTTGTTCGCGTAATTTATAGCACAGACACGAAGATAGAGCAAGCTGACCTTTTGACAAACAAGTTCCTTAACTTATCTTCAAGTTAATCTTTATCTCCTGCCCATACATGAGAAATTATGTATCCCTTCTTTCCAACAAAAGTACCTGGTCCAAATAAAATGGCACAATAATTTCCATCCTTTATCTAGAATAGGATCTTCCAATGCCCTAGATGTTGGGCTCACGACAGTCTTCACCTCTGTTCTACACTAGGCAAGGGGTGTCCAGAGCTCCACATGACCCCAAGCGGCCTAGGAGTGAAATACAATTTTTGTGGTTGGCCTTTTCACCACTTGACCTTCGACCTGTGAATCGAGCAGTGCCCTCTCAAGGTAATCCGTGGTGTGATCTTGGAGATGATCCACGCGTGCAAAATATTCTTCCTTAATTAATCTAATTATGAATCAAGCATAATCAAGACAATCTTTCTAAAATTATCTATCAGTGAAACATTCCTTTATTTCCCATGGCTACTTGCCATTAGTGACCTTTGCCATGCTTTTACCATCAAACACAAGCACTTAGAATATTTATCCAAGTCACAATGTAACAATCAGTTGATTGTAAAAAGCATGTAGGCTGTTGTTTAATCAATCAATAAAACTAAGTGTATTTTTTTCCAAACGATACAAGAATAGACGCAATAATAATTCTATCGCATATTCGCTCTTCCCCCTTGAGATCAAATAGCGATTCTATGCAAAATTTACTTAATATTTGTATGCACCATTTCTAATGTTATTCTTTTTACGATTATGCTATTCATAACCCTTGATCAATTGCTCTATCAATGAATAAACCATATGCAACTAAGTGCAATTAACTTCCCTTGATACATGCACTTTACATTGAGATGTCCTCATCTTGAGAGAACCCAAGGTATCATTTTGGAACCTATGGGTTATGGGCCCACCATGCTTTCGCTATGCTACTCTGATCACTCATAGGCATGCGGTCTTTTGAAATAACAACCTATTGTATTTGATATATCCGAGTCTTGATTACAAGAGAAAATTTATTGCAGTTACATCTCATGAATATCTTCTAGGTTTTTCCTAAGTATCCTAGTATATTCTGGATCATTGGAGCTTGTACAACTTCATTACTTGTAGGCTCAAGTTCTCTTCAATTTGTGTTGGGAAAATTGACATAGTTATGTCCAATGTTGTGGCACTCAGAGCATCGGTGTTAAGGGTGCTTTGGACATTCCCTTTTGAAATGACCTAACTCCTTGCAATAGAAACAGCGTGGAGGTTTATCACTTGCGGTCACAAGGTTCTTGGTTGTCCTTGGCAAGAGTTCTTTCTTTAGACCAAATTGTCCTAGGATCCTTTTAGCAGATCAAAGTGGTCCTTTATCTTGGAAACTATGTTCCCAAATTGTCCTCTTCTTAGTTCGGGACTAGGCTCCGTGGACAATCGGCTTTGCTTTTAATACTAAAGAATACTTCCAAGCTTAGACATTCTGGTAAGACCCAATCTATATTAGTTGAGAAGGAATGACTTAAGAGAAATTCATTGCAAGTTATAACTATCATTCCTTGCTAGAGTATCTCTTATCATTTACAAGTTCTAGGCTCAAAATAGATGTAACTCATATTACTCAGGTTAACTGTAGTTACAAGAGTAAAGTTTATTCCAACGCAAGTTGTATTTTATGTTGACAAAATTTCTAGGATTTCTAATCATTGTGAAGAGGTGTTGTAGGTGCTAGGTTTTCGTCTTCATTTGATTCCTCTATATATCCATAGACTACACATGTGTAGCTTTGTTTTCTTGGAGGCTCAATGTCTTCTGGACTTAGATCAGGGCAGTTTGCTTGGATGTGTCCTAGGTCATTACAATGGAAGCATTGACGGTAGGGACATCTCCTATGGATGTGCCCTATCTCTCCCCATGTGTGGCATCTCTTGTCCTGATCTCGCGAATCATCTTTGTCACAATTTCCAAATTTAAGTTCTTGGATGATTGGCTTTGCTCGAAGTAATGCATCTTATAAGTCCGTTGGGCGCATTGCTTCAAGAAGGTGGTTTAGAGGAGTGTTCAGGCCATGGCAAAACTTGGATACTTGCTACGCAATATCCATAGGTGGTGTGTATTTTAGTAGGATTATAAACTTCGATTAGTAGGCTTTCGAGGTTAATTCTTAGTGCTTGAGCGTGAAGAATTCATTCATCTTCAAAGTATGCTAGGTTGGCGGAAGGTATCCTCTGCGTACATCATCTTTCAGGTGAGTCCAAGTAATACTGGCTTTAAAAACACCTTGATCTTTGCATCATTGCTTCCACCATAATTGAGCCTGACCAACTAACTTAAGTTTGGCTATATCATTGCTTGATTGGTAGGAGTAGTTCTCGAAGCAGAAAAATAATCATCCATCGACTCAATCCATATCTTTGCCTCTGCTGCCA
Organism: Lygodium microphyllum; assembly: GCF_053477565.2. NCBI lineage: Eukaryota > Viridiplantae > Streptophyta > Polypodiopsida > Schizaeales > Lygodiaceae > Lygodium > Lygodium microphyllum. The sequence goes on along the minus strand of NC_141135.1, from coordinate 45,659,139 downwards.
CATCTATCCCTTCTCCATCAAACTTGGATACCTTAATTTGCTTGAGAAGGAATTTCTTCTCTTGCATGTTAGCATTTGTGGGTGCACAAGGTGCCTGACAATCAGGTATGGGGACGCTTGGGAATGTTTACTTGTGTGTAATGAGCATTGCATTCATTTGGGGTCATCCTCTCCCCTACAAGTCAAGGTTTAAGGTCTTTTCTTTCATTAAGAAAGATGAGAGAGGGAATTCTCTCACTAAGAAAGACGAGAGACGTGATCCTCTAGAAGTGAGGAGGGAAGTGATTTTCTCTTTCTAAGGTCTAAAATGACACAAGCTTTTGTATGGAATTCAATCTTAAGGTTGAGGCCCAAGGCAATCTAATGAACTCTTCTTATTTATAACTCAAGGTTGTTGCATGGACCACAAATTAAGAGTACAATTTAAAAAGCTATTTTTTGGAAAATCCATTTTTAAAATATCTTGCAATAGAAAATGGATCTCTAAAAACGGGCTGTGAGGGTTATCGAAAATAGTGAGATCTATAATTTTTGTGTTGGATGTTTTTTCATCCAAACAATGCACAAAGAGATATCTCGAAATTAGCGATGTAGAGTGGAACAACCACATCTTGCATGAAGATCAACTCAACTCTCTCTCCAAGAAGAGAAGCTCTTGAAAGCCTATAAAAGAGGAGGCTCTCCTTGGTTGTAAGGGAGAGGTGAAGGAAGCATCACTTTGTATGTATCCAAGAGGAGAAGAGAAGGTGCAAGTGCTGCGCAAGCCCTGCTGAAATCAAGTGATGCTGCAGAAGCCCTGCTGAAATCATGTGCTGCGAAAGCTTTGCTGAAATCGAGTTCCAAGAGGAGAAGAGAAGGTGTAAGTGCTGCGGAAGCTCTGCTGAAATCAAGTTCCAAGAGGTGAAGAGAAGGTTCAAGTGCTGCGGAAGCTTTGCTGAAATCAAGTGCCAAGAGGAGAGCCCTACACATATTGTGTAGGAGAGAAGGAGACTCAAGAAGGATCAAAGGTGCCAACTTCCAAGTTGTGTAAGTGTTAGCTGGTTGTATACCGTGGAAGGAACCATGATCTTGTTTTCAAGATCTACAAGTAAGAACTAGCTTATGTATAATGGAGGAGCTTACTCCTTGTCAATAACATAACTCCACAAGGGGGGAGGATTGGCCCATCTTCCAGTCCCTAGTGTGTTGCCAATTTCTCTACCTCTCTCTCTACATCTTTCTTTTCTCTCATCTATTCTTCCTCTGTGCCAACATAATAATCGCCATATATATTTTAAGTATATAAGAAAGATGAGCGTGTATCTCGGATTCTATAACAATGGTATTAGGGCAGGTCTCTTTACTTTTCTCATCATTGCAAGAAGAAGGTAAAGATGGCAATTGATGAAGCATCTACAAGTGAGCAATTATAGGCTCAATTGACAGAGTATCGTAGCTTGTTGGAGATTCCTAAAGTACATCAATTGATTGACAGCTTAAGAGCAAGGGAAGAAGCTACTTATGAAGGACCGAATCCTCCAAAAGATGGTGATACTGGAGAAAACACCATTGCACCAATTGATGGTGAAGATGCAAAGCATCCAATTGCTGAGAAGCTTCCTAGAAGGAAGAAGGATTCTCGTGTCAAGAAGAGTAAAAAGACCTCACCTCGAGTGAGGTGGATAAGGAGGGAGTCATCTCCCTTAGCAACTAGCTACTCCCCTGATTACTCAAGTTCCTCCTCCTCCTCCTCCTCCTCCTCCTAATCTTCTAGTTTCTACTCCTCTTGGTTCTAAGTCTTGTACAATCCGCAAACGGACAAAGAAGGACCATAAGAGGAGAAAGCTTAAGAAGACTAAGACTTTTAAGTTTGGGGATAAGGACATAAAGTTTGACTCTTACTCTGATAAGAGAGATCCTGCTAAGGCGTTAGCCTTTGTCAAGCAATATGAAGTTGCTTTTTCTGATGGTAATTTCTCATAAAAGTTCAAGCTAAGGCAGGTAGGTCTGCACTTGAAAGACACTTCTTGCAAATGATGGTTGACTCTTATTTTGGAGGGAAGGAAACCTACGACTTGGGAAAAGTTCAAGAATAAGTTTTATGCTCAGTTCTTGCCTCCTGATTTTGAGAATGATGTCAAGAAGGAGTGGGATTGGCTAAGCCAGAAAAAGCATGAAAAGGTCACTAGTTATGTGGACAATTTTTGGTCTACTCTTCTCAAGGCTACTCCTTTCATGGAGATCAACGATGAAGAGGAGAAATGGAAGTTTGAAGTTGGTCTACTCCCTCATTTACACAGAACCATGAAGGTGTATCCACATGAAACCTTATCTGGCATGATGGAGTCTACCATCATAGCTGAAAGTTTGCATACGCTTGGTACATCTCAAAATTTGGAGATAAGTTCTTATAGAGCTAGACAAGAGCAGATCTATGATCAACCAAGAGACATGACTAATCAAAGAAGACCTGCCTTTACCCATGACAATATTCAAAGCTAGAGGGTAAGAAGAAGAAGAGCAAGTATCTCTCACCCTCTGAGATACAAAAGTACAAAGAGGAAGGAAGGTGCTTTCTTTGTGGTGAGTTAGGGCATATGAAGCCTGATTGTCCTCACAAAAGGAAGGAAGAAAATGTGGTTAAAGATCCTCCTCCTCCATCCTCAAATTCTGTTTCGAATGTGCAGGCTAACACTCATTCAAATGAGAAGAAAATACAACTCTTAAAGGGTTGGGGAACACTCAACAATCAACGAGTTTTGATACTCTTTGATCCAAGGTCCACAGATAATTTTGTGTTAGCAGATTTTGTTGAAAGGCTACAAATTCCACCGGATCAATTGGAACGCCAATTGGATCATGATCGGCATTTGAATGACTTACAACCAATTCTACTCCTATTCAAGGGAAGTTAAATATCAGAATTGGGAATTACTGCGACCAAGAATCTTTTCTACTTGCATCCATAGATAACTGTGATGATATCTTAGGCATGCCTTGGCATTACAAGATTAAACCTCTTCTCGATTTTGTTAAGAATATCCTTGCATTTCAACTCAAGGGTTGGAACATAGTATGCATTGCTGATGCTAGAGATTGGCCTGTGCTAATGGTTAGTCACTAAATTGATTGCTTATTACACATTCTCTATTTAATAAATTCATGTCAATAAATTAATGACTCACTTTTCTTTAAGTGTTGATGATGATCTAGCATGGCCATGAGACCATTTAGAGACTAGTATTCCTAGTGCATCACTTAATGGGGTGACCACAGCACTGTGACGGGGATATTTGGTACATGCAGTACAAGTTATGAAGGGGGAAAGAAGTGTCTGCCAAGTGTAAGAGTGTACACAAGAACCAAGGAATTACATGTAAATGAAGATGGATTGAGTTCTAAGAATAGGAAGTGCATTAGCATTGTGTATATGTATTTATGTGTGCATCTAGGGACGCTTGGGAATGTTTACTTGTGTGTAAGGAGCATTGCATTCATTTGGGTCATCCTCTCCCCTACAAGTCAAGGTTTAATGTCTTTTCTTTCATTAAGAAAGATAGGAGAGGGAATTCTCTCACTAAGAAAGATGAGAGAGATGATCCTCTAGAAGTGAGGAGAGAAGTGATTTTCTCTTTCTAAGGTCTAAAATGACACAAGCTTTTGTGTGGAATTCAATCTTAAGGTTGAGGCCCAAGGCAATCTAATGAACTCTCCTTATTTATGACTCAAGGTTGTTGCATGCACGACAAGTTAAGAGTACCCAATGCCATTTTAGACATTAGTGTTAGTGTCCATGGTTCAAACATATTAGTTTTTTGGACAAGTGTAGCCAATTTATGATATTTTAGATATTATCTCCTGTAAAAATCTAAAAACTGTACACAACTTCTAGATTAGGATGACATGCAAAAGAAAGTATGTAGCTTTCAACCATCTGTGAGGATTTTATGTAAAAAGAGAGATGGACAAAATCGTGCCCATCATGATCATTGTTTTCAGGCAGTGAACATCACTCCAAAGTGGGGGATGAAAGAGTGATCTGACAGAATTCTGGCTAGGTGTGCTGGTATTTTACCCCTCTTTCAGAGCCAATGGAGGCATCAGATTGGCGGTTTGAGCAACATAGAGGAAGGTATTATTTTATGTACGTTTTTATGTATAAGAGATTTGTCTTCTCATAATGTAGAAATATACTAACAGGCTTCAACTCTTTGAATATTATTCTACGTCTTCTATTTCTTTCTACAAGTATTATTTCATATATTCTCTTTCCTTCAACCCCTTTTCTTCCCTCTACTCCACTGCCTTGAATCTCTCTTCACCCTACTGTCTCTTACCCCCATGGTAGACTTTCGACAGCAAAACACTCCGATACCGTGAATCGAGTAGTGCCCTCTCAGGGTAATCCACGGTGTGATCTTGGAGATGATCCACCAATGCAAAATATTCTTCCTTAATTAATCTAATTAAGAATCAAGCATAATCAAGGAAATCATTCTAATATCATCTATCAGAGAATCATTCATTTATTTCCCATGGCTACTTGTCATTACTGACCTTTGCCATGCTTTTACCATCAAACACAAGCACTTGGAATATTTATCCAAGTCACAATGCAACAATTAGTTGATCGTAAAAAGCATTTAGGGCCTTGTTCAGTCAACCAATAACACTAATTGTATTTTTTTCCAAACAATACAAGAATAGATGCGATAATAATTCCATCACATATTCGCTCTCCCCCTTGAGATCAAAGATTGATTCTATGCAAAATTTACTTAATACTTGTATGCACAATTCCTAATGTTATTAGTTTTACGATTATGCTATTCATAAGCCCTGACTGATTGCTCTATCAACGAATAAGCCATATGCAACTAAGGAGCCTAATCTATCTCATGTGAGAATCAAAGAAAGCATCTATCAATTTAGAAATACATTACTTACAACCGGATTTGCGGTTGGATTGGTAGTGATGCCCTCACTCGAGGCTTCGCTGCTAGTTGTAGGATTGCCATCTGCACGCGACATTATTCACTTGGAGGCCATCGTCCACAAGTAGATTCAAGAGATAAGAAGATAGAATAGATTCAAGATAGGAGAGCATAAGAGAAGATGGCTTGGTTGAAGATCGAGACAAGGGAGAATAGAGCTAACTCTCTCCCTCATAGCCTCCTAGAAAAAACTCCTCTCTCTCTCTCTCCCTTTCAAGCTCATTCTTGCAATCTCTTGGAGGGGTATCCCTCTACCTCTCTCTCTCGCAGCCTCTCGGGGTCTCCTTGTGCTTTCTTGTGCCTCCCCATGCCTCATATTTATAATGAATTAGAGAAGAAGGGATGTGGCTGAGAACAAAACTTCTTGGTGGAGGGGATCTTTGGAGAAATCAATGATCTAATACTCAACTCATAAATCTGATGGTTCCATTAGCTCCAAAAGGGAAGCAAAACCCCAAGACACTTGTTTCGAATCTTTTGTAACGTGCCCGCTCCTCAAATTGTGGGACACCTCTTAGAAGTCCATCAAGAGATATATCTAGAAGAGGCCGCCTGGCACTCCCAAGGAATGACAAGGGGTTTGCCAACTAGGGTCTCTCGAGTCTGCCCCGCAACGAAACTTATCCGGACGTTCCCACTAGGATCGACCTCCGGGTTTCTTGTCTAACTAACGTCCGCATCAAATAAATTCCATTGAGGAAAGCTCTTGGCTAACCGAGACCATCCTACCGTAGGATGGACTCGATGGTCACATCCACCACACTTCCCTTGGGGGTTGTTTTAGTTATCTAATTACCTACCACATTATGTTTGACACATAAAAGTAACTTTCTTAATTAACCCATTAATCACAGGTTCCTTTACAAAATTTAGGGCACTGACACTGACACGAAGACAAGATAAAACAAGATCAAACACTTCCTTAAATTATCTTCAAGTTAATATTTGTCTCCTGCCCATACAAGAGAATTAAGTGTTCATTTCTGTCTCTGCAAAAAAATCCTTCCGTCTTTTGGCAATAAAATCCAAAGGTTTATCCTACCAAGATTCCGCCTTGTAACTAGTATCAAGGCCTTGAGATCCCATCCCGAGTCACGTAGAACACTTGTATATGGTCCGAAGGCATTGGGATTTATGGCCAGAGCCCCCACTAGCACCCAAGCGTCCTCCTATACCAACTAATTTCCACGGAGAGACCTCTCGTGGCGGGTTCGGTCCACATTCTCGGCGAGGATTCATAACCTCCTTGGTTAGGGTTTGGTGGTTCGCAGGGGGTAGCTAACTCCATCCTTCCTTAATTATCCCTTAAGGAAAACAACCACAGCTGAAGCAACCAGCTTAATAACAATTACTAGGGAAAACATCCCTTTTGTTTCCATGGCAATCAGTCATCACAGACCCAGCCATGAAATCATCAACCACACCCCACTTGGGTTAACATCCAAAACCACATTAACAAATAGTTGAATGCACAACCTCTTGCTTCAAGGCATCGCAATCCCATTGCATGCACAACCAGAATTTAACTTGGATGTATCAAAACACTTTTACAGCCTTTTCAAACCACCAAGCATAACTTGGGTTAACAATCCATCTTTAACAAAATCAACCTTCCTTAGAAACCATTTCAACAGTTCCAAGCAACATGCTTAGCATAAGTCAATTACCCTAAAGTTCGCTTCCCCCTTGGGTTAGGGCTTCGCAAGGTCGATTTAACAAGTTTCTTGTAGCTCCTTTAAATGGACTAAGTGATTTCATCTTGACCTTTATTAATCCTGGCTACCTATTTAGGGTAGAAGATCAACCCAATTCCTAGAGTAGCTATCTAATATCACAAGTCACCAAGTGCTAACCCATATTGCTAGTACATCACCAAGAGTACATTAACGAGACTCCAACCTGATTAACCATAGGTTATCCAATCTTCGTCTATCGGCTAGAGTTCGGACAAGGATCTCTAAACGGAATTTCTTTTAGAACTACTGTTCTAACAATGTTTATCATGCAATCCCATTGTGTGTGCAAGTTAACACATATCGACATGTGCATGATCTAACTGTTACTTTAATGTACTCTATCACCCTTGCGCATGAAAAAATGGTTTGCAATCTTAGGATGCTATTGCATTTTTTTGATAACGGAGTATATGAAAGTCTAGGTTTCTTTCCAACGGTGCAAATGTATCTTATGAATGAAAAGTAACATCTCATGTGTTTCTTTTAATCATGATTGCGAAATATGAATTCTAAATGACTATTCATGCACTGAGCTCGTTTAAAAGCTAGTGAAATAATGCAAAAACCTTATCATTTTATGTGTGTAAAAGCTATCATTTCATGCATATAAACTTATGTGGGTCCATACTCTACCATTTCATGCATGCAACCTAGCACTTAGAGTAAACAAAAATCCTACGACTCGTCCTTGTTCCATGCACATAGCTAGCCCCTTCATTTCTACCACGAGAAATAATACATAGTTAATTATAAAGCTTAAAGAACCTTGGTTTGATTCGTGATCATAGGGGCATTCGTTACGTTGGTCGCTTTGCTTGCCTCTCCCGCATTACCGGTACCAACGGTAGCTTTGGCACCTACGCTTTCCGTGACTTTCTTCTTGGGAGCCATTTGCCACGTGGAGATTGGATAGTCCGGACCTTAACGACTTATAGGACGATAGGATCGGGTGGGAAAGGTCGTTAGATGGGGGTCTTTCGCCAAGGGGGTGGTTAGAGTGTGGCTCTTCGAACCTTCACCTCTCAACAACTCTCTCCCTTTCTCTCTTTCTCTCTCTCTCTCTCTCCTTCTTCTTCTCTTCTCCTTCTCTCTCTCTCCCTCTTTTTCTTCTTTTCTTCTTTCCTTCTCCTACTCTCTCTCTTCCTATTCTTCTTCTTCTTCTCTTCCACTTCTCCCACTCTCTCTCCCACTCTCTCTTCCTCTTCTCCCACTCTCTCTCCCTCTCCTTCTCTTCTTTCTCTTCTCTCTCTCCTTCTCTTCTCTCCCTCTCCTCTTTCTCTTCTCTCTCTCCTTCTCTTCTTCTCTCCCTCTCCTCTTCCACTTCTATCTCTTTTTCTCCTCTTCTCCTTCTTCTCTTTTTCTTCTCCTTCTCCCTTCTCTCTCCTTCCCTTCTTCTCTCCCTCTCCACTTTCTCTTCTCTCTCTCATTCTCTTCTTCTTCTCTCTTTCCTTCACTTCTTCTCTCCTCCTTTTTCTCTTCTCTCTCTCCTTCTCTTCTTCTTCTCTCTTTCCTTCACTTCTTCTCTCCTTCTCCTTTTTCTCTTCTCTCTCTCCTTCTCTTCTTATCTCCCTCTCCTCTTCCTCTTCTACCTCTTTTCCTCCTCCTTCTCCTTCTTCTCTTCTTCTTCTCCTTCTTCCTTCTCTCTCTCCTTCCCTTCTTCTCTCCCTCTCCTCTTTCTCTTTAGCATAACGGCCTGATCATCTCCCCTTTTGGGGAGGGGGATCATGGCCTTATATAGGCTTTTTGGGGGGGGTAATCCCCTCACTCTCTCTCTTTGCGTCATCGTTGCAGGTCCACCAGGTGGTCGGCCTGCAACCACATGATGGCCAAGTGTTTGGTGAGCCAAATGTGATGACAGGATGAGCATGATGATGACGTGCATGATGATGATGACGATGATGATCGTGTCGGTGCTCATGACGTTCGTGATGATGGGAGGAAGCACGTCAAGTTGTTGATGCGGCAGGTGGTGAGGCGACAACCAGGTAAGTTTTATCTTTTTCTTTTCCAAGTGCTAACCCATATTGCTAGTACGTCACCAAGAGTACATTAACGAGACTCCAACCTCATTAGCCATAGGTTATCCAATCTTCGTCTATTGGCTACATTTCAGACAAGGATCTCTAAACATAATTTCTTTTAGAAGTACTGTTCTAACAATGTTTATTGTGCAATCCCATTGTGTGTGCAAGTTAACACATATCGACATGTGCATGATCTAACTATTACTTTAATGTTCTCTATCATCCTTGCGCATGAAAAACTGGTTTGCAATCTTAGGATGCTATTGCATTTTTTTGATAACAGAGTATATGAAAGTCTAGGTTTCTTTCCAATGGTGCAAATGTATCTTACGAACGGAGACTAACATTTCATGTGTTTCTTTTAATCATGATTGTGAAACATGAATTCTAAATGACTATTCATGCACTGAGCTAGTTTAAAAGCTAGTGAAATAATGCAAAAACCTTATCATTTTATATGTGTAAAAGCTATCATTTCATGCATATAAACTTATGCGAACTCCATACTCTACCATTTCATGCATGTGACCTAGCGCTTAGAGTAAACAAAAATCCTATGACTCGTCCTTGTTCCATGCACATAGCTAGCCCCTTCATTTCTATCACGAGAAATAATACATAGTTAATTATTAAGCTTAAAGAACCTGGCTTTGATTCATGATCGTAGGGGCATTCGTTACGTTGGTCGCTCCGCTTGCCTCTCCCGCATTACCGGTACCAACGGTAGCTTTGGCACCTATGCTTCCTGTGACTTTCTTCTTGGGAGCCATTTGCCATGCGGAGATTGGACAATCCGGACCTTAACGACTTACAGGTTGATAGGCTCGGGTGGGAAAGGTCGTTAGATGGGGGTCTTTCATCGAGGGGGTGGTTAGAGTGTGGCTCTTCGAACCTTCACCTCTCACCAACTCTCTCCCTCTCTCTCTCTCTCTCCTTCTTCTTCTCTTCTCCTTCTCTCTCTCTCCCTCTTTTTCTTCTTTTCTTCTTTCCTTCTCCTACTCTCTCTCTTCCTATTCTTCTTCTTCTTCTCTTCCTCTTCTCCCACTCTCTCTCCCTCTCATTCTCTTCTTCCTCTTCTCTCTCTCCTCTTCTTCTCTCCCTCTCCTCTTTCTCTTCTCTCTCCTCTTCTTCTCTCCCTCTCCTCTTCCTCTTCTACCTCTTTTTCTCCTCTTCTCCTTCTTCTCTTCTTATTTGCCTTCTCCCTTCTCTCTCTCCTTCCCTTTTTCTCTCCCTCTCCTCTTTCTCTTCTCTCTCTCCTTCTCTTCTTCTTCTCTCTTTCCTTCACTTCTTCTCTCCTCCTTTTTCTCTTCTCTCTCTCCTTCTCTCCTTCTCTTCCTCTCCTCTTCCTCTTCTACCTCTTCTCCTCCTCCTTCTCCTTCTTCTCTTCTTCTTCTCCTTATCCCTTCTCTCTCTCCTTCCCTTCTTCTCTCCCTCTCCTCTTCCTCTTCAGCATAACGGCCTGATCATCTCCCCTTTTGGGGAGGGGGATCATGGCCTTATATGGGCTTTGGGGGGGTAATCCCCTCACTCTCTCTCTTTGCATCATCGTTGCAGGTCCGCCAGGTGGTCGGCCTGCAACCACATGATGGCCAAGTGTTTGGTGAGCCGACTATGACGACAGGATGTGCATGATGATGACGCACATGATGATGATGGCAATGATGGTCATGTCGGTGCTTGTGATGTCCGTGATGATGGGAGGAAGCACGTTGAGTTGTCGCTGCAGCTAGTGGTGAGGCGACGACCAGGTAAGTTTTATCTTTTTCTTTTCTTTCATTTTCTTTATTTTTAAAAAATATTTACTAACATATCCATTCTACCTTATTAACCACTATATTACTAATCTATCACCTTAGAGTTCTAACTCACTTACTAACTTATAAAGGAATTGCTAACATAACTAACTTACTAACATATAACTTTAGAGTACTATCCGATGTAGTTATAAAAAAAAAAAGTTGTGCTATATACATGGTGTGGGACATTACATCTTTCAAATCACTCCTTCTTTCTCTCCATATTCAAAGTGATGTCTACTGCTTGTAGAGTGTGATTGCAATGCACACGATTTCACCAATCTCTCTCTTTATTTTTTTCATTTTATTAAATCTCCAAAACTAACTAGAACATCACTTGTCTTTTCTCTTAAATGACATTTAGTTCTAGAAATCTCCATATCTTTTTAGGATAATATCTAAAATATCTAGATTATGCTAGTTTTGCCCAAAATTTAATATTTTAATTAAATAAAAATGGTTAGTTATTAACGTTACTTAGTGTTTACCTTAGTTAGTCTTTAGTTAGTGACCTTACTAACTTATTAATTGACTGACTAACTTTCGAACTAACCAACTAGCTTTTAATTGCATGGAAATAGTACATCCTCCTCCCCTTAGAGAAATCGAGATGTCCTCATCTTGAGAGAAATGGAGGTATCATTTTGGAACCTATGGGTTATGGACCCACCACACTTTTGTTATGCTACTCTGATCACCCATAGGCATGCGGTCTTTTGAAACAACAACCTATTGTATTTGATATATTCGAGTCTTGATTACAAGAGAAAATTTATTATAGTTACATCTCATGAATATCTTCCAAGTTTTTCCTAAGTATCCTGGTATATTCTGGATCATTGGAGCTTGTAAAACTTCATTTCTTATAAGCTCATCGATTTCTGTTGGGACAATTGACATAGTTATGTCCAATGTTAGGGCACTCAGAGCATCGGTGTTTAGGGTGCTTTGGACATTCCCTTTTGAAATGACCTAACTCCTTGCAATAGAAGTAGTGTGGAGCTTTATCACTTGCGGTCACAAGGTTCTTGGTTGTCCTTGGCAAGGGTTTCTTATTTAGACCAAATTATCCTAGGATCCTTTTAGTAGATCAGAGTGGTTTTTATCTCAAAAACTATGTTCCCAGATTGTCCTCTTCTTAGTTCAAGATTGGGCTCCGTGGACAATCGGCTTTGCTTTTAATACTAAAGAATACTTCCAAGCTTAGACATTCTGGTAAGACCCAATCTATATTAGTTGAGAATGAATGACTTAAGAGAAATTCATTGCAAGTTATAACTATCATTCCTTGCCAGAGTATCTCTTATCATTTACAAGTTCTCGGCTCAAAATAGATGCAACTCAAATTACTCAGGTTAACTATAGTTACAAGAGTAAAGTTTATTCCAATACAAGTTGTATTTCATGTCGACAAAATTTCTAGGATTTCTAATCATCCTAAAGAGGTGTTGTAGGTTCTAGGTTTTCGTCTTCATTTGATTCCTCTATATATCCATAGACTGCATTTGTGTAGCTTCATTTTCTTGGAGGCTCAATGTCTTCTGGACTTAGATCAGGGTAGTTTGCTTGGATGTGTCCTAGGTCATTACAATGGAAGCATTGATGATGCGGACATCTCCTATGGATGTGCCTTATCTCTCCCCATGTGTGGTATCTCTTGTCCTGATCTCGGGAACCATCTTTGTCACAATTGCCAAATTTAAGTTCTTGGATGATTGGCTTTGCTTGAAGTAATGTATCTTGTAAGTCCGTTGGGCGCATTGCTTCAAGAAGGTGGTTCAGAGGAGTGTTCAGGCCCTGGTAAAACTTGGATACTTGCTGTGCAATATCCATAGGTGGTATTTTAGCAGGATTATAAACTTGGAGTAGTAGGCCTCCAAAGTTAATTCCAGGTGCTTGAGCTTGAAGAATTTATTAATCTTTAAAGTATGCTAGGTTGGCGGAAGGTATCGTTCACATACATCATCTTTCAGTTGAGTCCAAGTGATAGCGGCTTCAAAAACACCTTGATCTTTGCACCATTGCTTCCACCATAATTGAGCCTAGCCAACTACCTTAAGTTTGGCTATCATTGCTTGATTGGTATGAGTAGTTCCCAAAGCAGAAAAATAATCATCCATCAACTCAATCCGTATCTCTGCCTCTGCTCTGACATCTATCCCTTCTCCATCAAACTCGGGTGCCTTAATTTACTTGATAAGGAATTTTTTCTCTTGCATGTCAGCTTTTGTGGGTGCACAAGGTGCCTGACAATCAAGTCATACCACTTAGGTTATTTTGTTTAGGATATGTCTACGAACCATGTATTATTCAATCACGTATTATTACAAAGTTTTGCTCTGATACCAATTATAACATGCTCGTCCAAGCACATTCTAGTGGTCCATTAAGAAACAAATCTAAGCGTCACCGCACCTGGATACCCAATCCGAAGTAGATCCATATCGTAGTTGGTTCAAAGAAAATGGGAAACGGGAGGGATGCGCCGCTCAACCTCTCTACCCGTAGGGCATAGTCCCATTCCGGTCCCCTAAAACGGCATGAATCAGGTTCTAGCTTAGCAATACCTAAAGTCAGATGGCGATAAATCCTTGTGAGAAGCCTCCTAGTTCTCTAGGACCACCCTGCCGTAGGACAGACCCATCGGGGGTTCCGTCCACCCGCTTCCCTCAATAGGCATTCTTTAGTTATCTAATTCGGTCCTATCACATTTATATGTGACATTTAAAATCAGGTTCCTTAATTACCTTTTGACAAACAAGTTCCTTAACTTATTTTCAAGTTAATCTTTGTCTCCTACCCATACAAGAGAAATTATGTATCCCTTCTATCCAACAGAAGTATCCAGTCCAAATCACATGACACCATAATTTCCATCCTTTATCTAGAATAGGATCTTCCAATGCCCTAGATGTTGGGCTCACGACAGCCTTCACCTCCGTTTTGGACTAGGCAAGGGGTGTCAAGAGCTCCACTTGACCCCAAACGGCCTAAGAGGGAAACAGAATTTTTGTGGTTGGCCTTTTCACCACTCGACCTTCGGCCCGTGAATCGAGCAGTGCCCTCTCAAGTTAATCCGTTGTGCGATCTTGGAGACGATCCACATGTGCAAAATATCCTTCCTTAATTAATCTAATTAAGAATCAAGCATAATCAAGGCAATCAGCCTAATATCATCTATTAGTGAAACATTCATTTATTTTTCATGGCTACTTGTTATTACTGACCTTTGCCATGAAACATTCAGTGAAACATTCAATGAAACAATCAGCCTAATATCATCTATTAGTGAAACATTCATTTATTTTTCATGGCTACTTGTCATTACTGACCTTTGCCATGCTTTTACCATCAAACACAAGCACTTGGAATATTTATCCAAATTACAATGCAACAATCACTTGATTGTAAAAAGCATTTAGGGTGTTGTTGAATCAACCAACAAAACTAATTGTATTTTTTTCCAAACAATACAAGAATAGACACGATAATAATTCCATCACATGTTTGCTCTCCCCCTTGGGATCAAAGAGCGATTCTATGCAAAATTTACTTAATACTTGTATGCACCATTCCTAATGTTATTCTTTTTACGATTATGTTATTCATAACCCCTAACCGATTACTCCATCAACGAGTAAGCCATATATAACTAAGTGTAATTAACTTCCCTTGATACATGCACTTTGCAAACTCCATCTTTCGAATATGTGAGAAGAGGCCTATCCCTTCCGATGACCTATTCTCGTACATCATAGTATGGAGCCTAATGTATCTCATACGAGAATCAAGCAAGCATCTATCAATTTAGGAATACATTACTTACAACTAGAACCGCGGTTGGATTGGTAGTGATGTCCTCACCCGAGGATTCGCTGGTAGTTGTAGGATTGCCATCGGCACGCGACATTCTTCGCTTGGAGGCCATTGGTCTGCAAGTAGATTCAAGAGATAAGAAGACGGAATAGATTCAAGATAGGAGAGCGTAAGAGAATATGGCTTAGTTGAAGATCGAGATAGGAGAGAATTGAGCTAACTCTCTCCCTCGTATCCTCCTGGAAAAAACTCCTCTCTCTCTCTCTCTCTCTCTCTCTCTCTCTCAAGCTCCTTCTCGCAATCTCTTGGAGGGGTATCCTTCTATCTCTCTCTCTTGTAGCCTCTCGGGGTCTCCTTGTGCTTTCTTGTGCCTCCCCATGCCTCATATTTATAATGAATTAGAGAAGAGGGGATGTGGCTAAGAACAAGAGTTCTTGGTGGGGGGGATCTTTGGAGAAATCAATGATTTGATACTCAACTCATAAATCGGATGGTTCCATTGGCTCCAAAAGGGAGGTAAAACACCAAGACACTTGATTAGAAATCTTTTAGATCACTCCTTCTTTTTCTCCTTGTTCGAAATGCTGTCTACTGCCTATAGATTGTGATCATGGCGCACACGATTTCACCAATCTCTCTCTTTAATTTTTCTTTTTGTAAAATATCCAAAACTAACCAAAACATCACTTGTATTTTCTCTTAAATAACACCCAGTTCTAGAAATCTCCATATCTTTTTAGGATAATATCTAAAATATCTAGAATATGCTAGTTTTTTCCAAAATCTAATATTGTTAATTAAATAAAAATGGTTAGTTAGTTTTTATTAATGTTAATTAGTTTTTACCTTAGTTAGTCTTTAGTTAGTAACCTTACTTACTTATTAATTGACTAACTAACTTTCAAACTAACCAACTAACTTTTAATTGCATGGGAATATCACATCTTCCTAGCAAGCAACTTAGAACTTACAGATTTGAAATCTATAACTTGTGTACCCACTTTTGCTCGACACAGCCGAAATTGTAGTAGATCCCAAATTTGTTATCCACAACCTTGCAAGTGTAAAATGGGATCCAAATCAACCTCAAATGGCTAAAAAAGTAATGAAAAATCCCTGAAGTGCCTATCTATAGAATATGCAATGCTTTTCTTACACATTGAATATTACAGCAATATGAGATATTTGCTCTCCTGTATTTCTAGTGCCTCTACACGCACTATCTAGAAGAATGAGTGAGCTTCTTACCCATTGCCTACTTGAAATCCTTGCTTATTCTCCTTCACTTCAATCTTCAAAAACTATTCTCTCTAAATGTGATGCTGCTCTGATACATGTCAGGAATCGCATGGTGGGAAGACTTGCTTGAGTTATTGCATTAAATAACACACCATACACACAAGAGGAAGCTCACTCAAAAACACAAAAAAAGAGAGATGGAGGTCAAAACCTTTTCTTGCTGATTTCATCATCTTCTTTTTTACACAATACAATGTATATAAAGTATAGATAATATATAACATAGAGAAAAGTGACTTATTAAGTCAAACAGTGCATAACTAACTATACTAATCGACTAGCACTATAAATATGCTAAGTGTAGAGAAGTGCAACAAACCAAATATAATAACTAATAAGTCAATGGCCATGTAAGATTCATAATGACCATTGACATGCTAAGTGTAGACATGAGAATCCATCTAACTAGGTGGTCCATCATCAGCTTGTCATCTCAACAATAGCTTGGTCTCTAAGTATAGTCAAGATT
This sequence comes from Lygodium microphyllum, assembly GCF_053477565.2. Lineage (NCBI taxonomy): Eukaryota > Viridiplantae > Streptophyta > Polypodiopsida > Schizaeales > Lygodiaceae > Lygodium > Lygodium microphyllum. The sequence goes on along the minus strand of NC_141135.1, from coordinate 45,643,026 downwards.
AAGGATGCATGGGCCTTCCTGAGATTGTAGTGGAGACATAACCATTGATTTCCATCCTCTCTAAGAGAATGGAGGTGGCTCAACCATGGACAATGATATTGAAAGAATGGCTATCTAAGGTGCACATTAAAGGGTGAATGTGTAAGATCTACATTGGATAGATTTGGTAGCAATCATGTTTGTCATGCCTTATCATCCCCTACCTGTGAGCCTCTGTTTGAGTCAGACGAGGACTTAAGAAGATCCAATCTGTCTATTACTTGTTTTGACGGAGGAGGTAGCTCATTCTAGAGCACTCAATTTATCGCATTTCAGTGTGTTTTCTCCAATAGAGATTTATGTGCATTTCTCGGGGCAAATTTTACATTCTTCAACTTGCCTTACCTACCAGACATTGTCCACCCTTTTCGAGATTTTTTTGAGCATTTCTGGCATTTTTACCAGCATATTTTTTGCCTCAAATTTCAAGGGATTTTTGGCTATTTATAGCCATTTCCCACATGGCAATTAGATCGATAATTATCTTCTTGCTTGGCAAGTGCACACTCCGATGCAATCATCTTCCTCCATCTTCGATGTTGCTATCATTATCAGCCTGATCTGGTGCCCTCACTAACATTGTGGGCTATGTGTAGGGACTGATCAGTCCTCCTTTTGTATTCAACATTTGTTCCTTGTTCAGTGTAGGCTTGTTTTTTATTCTCTTGTAGATTGTCTCTCTCTCTTCCTCTATGTTCAAGTTGCTTCTTCAGTTGCGTACTCTCATGGTATTAGAGCATGGTATCTGAGAGTAACATAGAGTTCGTGAGGCCATCCACATCTGTGTTTGCTGAAAACACAAGCTCCTCGTAGAAGGAAACTACCTTCTGCAGTCAAATGCAACCTTTCAGGAGAAAGCAATAGCATTCACATAAGTGCTTTAGTGTTTCTACATCCTTGATGAGCAATCAACATTATTTTCTCCCTTAGGTGGACCTTCTACATCAAGCTCTCTATATCCAATAGCTTATTCTTCTATCTTGGGGATGTCCATAGCTAGACACAACTTTTTGTGGATGTTTGTAGATATATACAAAGATGTCTCACCACGAGTTCTTTGCTAAGATGAGGTCTATGTTCCTTTCTCTAAGAGACCGAGAGATTTTCATGCTAGTTCACGCGACGACTAGAGATCACCTAGCCCATTTGTAAAAGATCCCTCTCCTCCCTATTCTCTCCATGTTTCATAGAAGGCTCATTTTTTTAGCCTTCATATGCCTTCCATGGCATCCTTTATACACGTATTTGTACTCCCTTCTTTGCCCAAATAATACTCGCTTGATGGTTCCAACTACTTGCTTTTGGTCGTGTAAGATGGAGTATATCCTTATGACAGATGATTTTTGATGCTGAGAAGTGCTTAAAAATAGCCAAAAATTTTGAATTTCAAGGGAAAATAGACTTCGTCGAAGGTGGCGGTGGCAATCAGTACAATTTTAAGCGGCAATGCCCGGAAAAGGCTTAAAAGATCCACTTGACAAAATTTGGTGAATTTTGACAATTTTTGGCATGTCAAACGGGAGATAGACGCTCAAGATAGAGGACTTCAAGATAGACGCTCAGAATTTTACAAACTGAAATTTGGACACCGGACGCAGGAGATAGGATGCCCAGGAGGCCAAGGCCAAGACCAAGTGTGAAAGGACTTTAATGGGAGCCAAAAGGCATGACCCTTGGGGGCTCCCTAAAGGGAGCTCCTAAAAAAATGAATTTGAGGGGGGGGGGGGAGCGGTCTTTTTTTCACCGCCTATAAGGAGATGGTGCCATTTTCTCAACAATTGATGATGATGGGATGTGGGGGCTGCAAGCAATCCCCCAACCAATTACATGCCTGCTCTACCCTTGATCTTCGCTTCCCATTGCTCCAGTCTACTCCTCAAATGGCTACCCGGTTCAAGAGATTAGATTTTATTCTTTCTCTCTCCTCCCTTTCTCTCCTACAAGGGGTAGTTTCTACGTTGTGAAAAAGAATGAAGCCCGGTTGATGAATGCTCGTTTGGCGTGGTACCGGATTGCTTCCCAATCAAAGGTGAGCTGAAGATTGCAGTGTGGAGGTAGGCTGAGCATCAAACGGGCCCTGATTTATAGACCCACAACAAGTTTCAAAACCCGAAATAATAAAAGATACACGGTAATGACATTTTTACAAAGAAAATGGCTATTTTTTCGCATTTGATGAGGTTAACAATGTTCATATGGGCTCAAAATTAATGGACATGTTGTTTTCTATTGATTTTAGTCTTTCATAATAAAAAACTTAGAAAATATATACTTAAAGAGTGGAAAATAAAAGGAAAAAACCCGAAAATCATGGTTTTTAGAGTTAAAATGGGGTTTCTAGGCTTAAAATGGGAAAAGCATGAAACGAAACACCAATAAAATCTACCTAGTTGTTGTTTAAGAACTCAAGAGCCACAACTTTGAAATAATGATAATTTTCTTCCATTTTTATTGATAATAAATAAGGATAAATAAGAAAAAATGAGGAAAAATGCTCTTTAAAAGGGGAGAAAATAGGAAATGGAAGAGGAAAATTAGGGATGTGTCTATGAGTGTATAATGAGGATAAAGCATGAGGATTTGCCTCAGGTTATCTCCATTTGTATATTTTTGTGAGTATTTACTGCTTATTTCGTGCGAAATACACATGAAATTACCCTTTTACCTATCACTACAAGCAAAACTTTAAACGATAGGGAGGGAGGGGAGTTTGAGAGCTTAAATATGTTATAAAATCTAATTTATTTACTGCATTACTCATATAGGATGACACTAAGTTAAATAAAGGAAAGTACAGCACGAGTGTAAGGCACGGTGTCTTCTCTCATTACAACAATTATGCATTAGTGTATGGAAACATGAAAAGAATGGATTTGCACAATGCACAAGGCTGTTTTCCAATTATTTGAGCACTTAATCATATACACATTTGCATTAAGCATCGTTAAATGGTATCAATTACAAAATCTTGGATTCATAGCACTTGGTTTCTCTAGGACTTGACCCACGTGGAGAGAGTGAGCAACCCGGCTGTAGGTCTAGATGATGGGTTAAAAGGGGATGTATAAGTGAGGATAAGTGCATTCCTGGAACGTTAAATATATTGGCACTAAGAGGGGAGTTTGTTTCGAATATGTCTATGTGTGGAAGCAGCGCATCGAGGGGCCAATCCCCAAGATGTAGGAGGGCTGTGATAGGGCCACGGCAATCAGTCGGTAGGGTGCCCTTGTGTCTGTGATATGTGGCATTTGTTACCGATGTATGTATAATCTCCCTCTGAGGAGACGGGAAAGGGAACATCAGTTGGATTACAAACTATAAATGCGTAATGTTCAGTGTTTAGGATAGTATATCCCTCGACATACGCTCCTAGTCCACGAGGCCGTGTGGTGGGGTTGTCTGTTGAGGGCATCAGGTCCAGCTAGTGCCTTAGCCAGTGCTGACCCATTTTAGGTCCCATCAATGGTGCATCTGCTGGGAGCCGCCAACAAGTGGTGGTTCTCAAATCTAGGGTTTCTAGGGACCAAATAGTTGGTTTATGTCCTCTAACAAGGACCGTCAAGCCAAAATACAAAAATCAAAACATGCTGAGAGGGCTAGAAGGTGGCTGAAGATCGTAAGTCGTTATTCTCCTCAAAGGAGTAACCCGTTGCGCATAAGTGCCAGTGGTTCTAGTAACTTAAGTGTTAGAGTAGCTCTTCGAGTGCAAGTGGAAGTCCTAGTACTTCCCTATTTCTAGTTAATCATCCCACAACAAGTGGGCGTGTAGTTTTATGTACACAAACTCCTGTTGTCAATCCAGTAGTAGCCATGGCACAACCTATTGCAATTCTAGTAGGGACATCGGATTTGTTGGCATTAGGAGCATTGTTGCCCATTTTCCATCGGTTAGCAGAAGAAGATGAAGAAGTCCACATTAAGGAGTTTCAAACACTCATGTTTAATTATCAAATCCAAGACGAAGGACACCTAATGATGTTCTTTAACATGATGTTAAAAGGAAGAGCGGCAATATGGTACCATGGTCTAGAAGCCGGAAACATAACTAGCAGTGCCCAATTATTTAAGGCTTTCCGTAGAGAGTTTGCCCCTGAGAAGGGTGGACAATATTGGTTGCGTGTCTTGAATGTAACACACCAAGAGCCAAATGAGAATGTCCAGGCCTATGCCAAGAAATTAAAGCAAGTTCTTTGTAAACTAAATATTTATATCCCCATTCCAGCAACTGCCCAGTTACAATATTTCCTACATGGATTGGATTTTAATATCCAGGTGTAGCTAAGTAGTGTTACTTTGGCCGACATTGACATTGCTATTACCCAAGCAGAAGGAGTAGAGTCGCACTTACAAGCGGCTTATGCAGCAAGGATAAATTGGAATGGCAATAACTTGACCTTGACCAATGGGAGTCTAGGGGATCCCATGTGAAACGCGAATGGGAGAGGAGGTATCATGCCTAATTTTCCTATGTTACCAGCTCCTCCTAGCATGACTATGCCCATGACTAGTCAAGCGGTCTCACTAAATAGCGGGGGCCAAATAATGAATCCTAATGTGGTCCCAATAGATCAACAGCCAATCCCTAATCAAGTGGTTAGGCCTATGAGACGACAAACTGACGATCGTGGCTACAAGTTGAGTGCCTCTAATGTCCTTGGTGAAGTTAAAGACATGATGAAGCACTACTGTGTTTAGCAATGTTCATATGGGCTAAAAATTGATGGACATGTTGTTTGCTATTGATTTTAGTCTTTCATAATAAAAAACTCAGAAAATATACACTTAAGGGTGGAAAATAAATGGAAAAAACTCGAAAAGCATGGTTTTTAGAGTAAAAATGGGATTTTTGGGCTTAAAATGAGAAAAGCATGAAACAAAACACCAATAAAATCTACCTGATTGTTGTTTAAGAACTCAAGAGCCACAGCTCTAAAATAATGCTAATTTTCTTCCATTTTTATTGATAATAAATAAGGAAAAATGAGGAAAAATACTCTTTAAAAGGGGGAAAAATAGGAAACATACAAGGAAAATTAGGGATGTGTCTGTGAGTGTATAATGAGGATAAAGCATGAGGGTTTGCCTTGGGTTATCCCCATTTGTATGTTTTTGTGAGTATTTACTGCTTATTTTGTGCGAAATACACATAAAATTACCCTTTTACCTATCACCGCAAGCAAAACTTTAAACGATAGGGAGAGAGGGGAGTTTGAGCACTGAAATATGTTATAAAATCTGATGTATTTGTTGAATTATTCATATAGGATGACGCTAAGTTAAATAAAGGGAAGTACAACATGAGTGTAAGGCTCGGTGTCTTCTCTCATTACAGCAATTATGCATTAGTGTATGGAAACATGAAAAGAATGGATTTGCACAAACGAGGCTATTTTCCAATTGTTTGAGCACTTAATCATATACACATTTGCATTAAGCATCATTAAATGGTATCAATTACAAACTTCTAGATGCATAGCACTTGGTTTCTCTAGGACTTGACCCACATGGAGAGAGTGAGCAACTCGGTTGTAGGTCTAGACGGTGGGTTAAAAGGGGATGGATAAGTGAGGATAAGTGCATTCCTGGAACGTTAAATATATTGGCACTAAGAGGGGAGTTTTTTTCGAATATGTCTATGTGTGGAAGCAGCGCATCGAGGGGCCAATCCCCAATATGTAGGAGAGCTGCGGTAGGGCCACGGCAATTAGCCCGGTGGGGTGCCCTTGTGTCTGTGATATGTGGCATTTGTTGCCGATGTATGTATAATCTCCCTCTGAGGAGACGGGGAAGGGAACATCCGTTGGATTACAGACTATAAACGTACAATGATTAGTGTTTAGGATAGTGTATCCCTCGACAGACGCTCCTGGGCCACGAGGCCGTGTGGTGGGGTTGTCTGTTGAGGGCATGAGGTCTGGCTAGTACCTTAGCCAGTGCCAGCCCATTTTAGGTCCCATCAGCTTGATACCTTTGATCTTTAGGAGTTTGTTACCACCCTATTCCCCGTCCAGTGGAGGATCCCACCATTGGATCATCCATGGATCATGCAGCCTTATGGGATCGACTCAACTTAAGAGCTCAATATTTCCTCTTTATGAGCTTATAGGATTCTATCCCAATAGCATGTGTGCAAGTTGCGGAAAGGATCAGAACTATAGACAATGCTTGCTTCTCTGTACCATTAGAAGACATTTGCCCACTAGATTACCCTCGAGAAGAAATTACGAATGCTCATTGTTGATGATTCTTCTTCCATGAAGGATCATATCAACAAGTTGGAGGACATGAGGGATGAGCTTGCGTCCCTTGGCAGGATGATCTCTTCAGAGGATATGGCTATGATTCTTTTGACTCAACTGCCATCTTCACGATTTGATGTTTTCTACACCAGCTTTCTTACATCGAGGACCTGTGAGAAGCTTCTATGGGAGGAGCTTGCCTCGCTTGTTTCGGAGTATGATGAACACACTAAAGAGGTAGCTAGTGGATCCACCTCCACCAAATAAAAACAACTAGCATGCCTTTATTTGTAATAGAAAATAGAAGTTGTGTGCATAAAATAAGATTTTATTCGATTCTTGCATATAATTTCTTTGAGGAATTCTTAATCGTGAATTCCAAGGGGTAACTTGGGTCTGTACAAGATGAACCCAAGCTAGTACAAGGAAGCTATTGTGTCCCTAAAAGATTTAGTATTTCTGATTTTTGTGTTCGTCAAATGAAATCTTTGATGGGTATTAACGAATGCTAATCCTTGATATATAAGAGACCTTGAGATGCAGTTGCCAAATGATACGGTTCATAATCAAAATAACCAAGATTTTCTTTTATTGTGGGCAAAGACCCATGAAACTCCAAGGGAGTTATCCTCAAGTATGAAATTCTTGCTTAAATTCAATCTAAACTAATCCCCAAGGAAGAGGAAGTCTAGGAAGACTATTGGAAGGTATTGCCACTTATGATGATTTGTCTCAAAGTTATTTTGCCACTTATGTTGAATTGTCTCAAAGTTATCTTGCCACTTATGTTGATTTGTCTTGAAGTCATTTTGCCACTTATGTTGAATTGTCTTGAAGTTATCTTGTCACTGATGCTGATTTGTGTCGAACTTATTTTTCCACTTATGCTAATTTACCTCGATGTTATTATTTTTTGAAAGAAAAGATTTGTCTTGGAAATAAACTTGTTAAAATTTTGTGTATAATGCATTTTAGATAACATGTTTGTGATTGTAAGCTAGGTACTGATCTTTCCTAAAATCATCAAGCTAAAAGATGGATGACTAAGTGTAAATCATTGACTGAGGCAATGTTCTTGATGGTGCTAGACCTCCCCAAGGACAGCATGAGTAAAACCTACTCAAAGGGGTTTTTCTTTTTTTGTCTTGCGTTAGTGAGTTTAGACCAATCATGACACGAAAGGTCTTGTCGTAGGAAGCTCTAGTCGGCAGGAGGAGGTGAGGATACTAGGGGGCTCTGGTTATAAACTCCTTAGGCTCTTATAAACCACCAGCTACCCTTTGATTTCCAAACTATATCTAGAAGTTCCAATACTAGTTGGGGAATGAAACTTGGAGAGAATAATACCTTCGAACAAGAAAATATTTGAAAAATGTCTTTTTTTGAAAGCAACTATTAAGAATGAATTTCTTTACTCTGTTTTTGTGTCGTGAATAAAAGGTGTGTAAAAATGAATTTGTATTAGGAGATAATTCAAATAAGTTTTTTTTAATATGTTGAACCTAAAGTGGTAGGTAAATAGATAACTAAAGCTACCCTCTTGAGGGAAGTGGGAGGATGGACCCCCAGATCCAGACCTATGACTGGGTGGTCTCAGTAAGCCGAGAGCTTTCCTAAGAGGGCATAAAAATCACACTTGATGGACCATTAGAAACCAAAAAGACTGACTCACATCACTTTAGAATCTGCTAATATTAATTAACTGCTAGCAATAGATTTGACCAGAAAAACTTAGGTTGGATCCTCGTGGGAGCCGCTGGAACTTCCAATGTGGGGTAGACTCTAGGGAGCCTAGTTAGCAGACTCCGAGGGTTTTATGGAAATCCCAGATGGCACTTCCTAGGACATCTCTTGATGGGCTACTAACAATGTATCACCAAGGAATATCTCGGGTGACACATTACACTTCCGTTACAAAGAGAATATGGTAATGTAAAGGTTTCACTAAGTAAGCCAGTGGTACGCAGGTCTAGAAAGGTCATACACCCTATTAAAAATTTTGGTTTTGAAAATTATGGAGCTCACCATTATGTTTTATAACAAGTGGGATACATGGGAACTAGGTGTTAGAAACCCAATCACACTAAAATGGGGTAAATAAGGTGTAAGAGACCTAGCTAAGGCCATCAAGGTATTATCAAGAATTGACTCTTCACCTTCATCTCTAGCTTTTATGGCTTCTTTCTTTCTCCCCTATTTTCCGTCTTTCTCTCTCCTCTTCTAGACTTTGTTGTTGTTCTTCTTTCTCTTTTTTGCTCTCTTCAACTCATTCTCCACTCTCCTCTCAGTTCATTCATTACAAGTGGTATCAAAGTATTAGGATTTTCTCATTTACTCCTCTATCTAGTTTCCTCTAGGGTTTCAAATTTGAAACCCTAGTTACTCAGGTCACATGTACAGGTACAACATGAAGGATCATAGGTAGTTATAGCTTTTTGGAGCAAGTAGGAGCTATGGCTGAAGCCTTGGATATATTTGGAGATAAAATGGTTAATTGGTAGGTTGTCACTCCTTTTCATGCAACTTTTAGGGATTCCAGGGCAAGTTGGAGGTTCAAGAGTCTAGAGAAGAGTAAAAGTCACAATTACTTTTTGCTCTAGGCTTGTGTCTCTCTTCCAACAAGATTTTCCCTCAAGCTCCCATGGTGGATTGTCCCCAAATCTCTTTCTCCTATTGTTGTCACCTCTTAACCCCAACTCTTAGCTACCCCCCACATGCTTCATGGAGTGATCCTCAGCTTGGCAAGTACCCTTATGCCCTGGAGTTGTGCCACGTGGATAGTAGGTAGCAACCTACAAAATGTGATGAATTTTGAATCCAACTACTTGCTACATTCTCTTGGGTCCCACCTCCTCTCCAAATAACCTGGCTACAAGTGGAGTCTATGGAGTATAAATCATTGCTTTTCCATGGCAAACTTTGATGTCCTCCTACCCCCTCTTGCTAGCCTTCCTTCTTGGTGAGGTAGCTTGCTATAAAACTTTTGAGACATCGATTAAAGCTCAAACTGAGCTCTCAACTTAGCCTATAGTCCTTGGAAGTTCATCCCTTAAGAGATCCTCCAACCCTTCATGACCTTTCTTCCCTAGATTGAAGACATGAAGCTCAACAAGTGAACAATTTTTGTGGGGAGCCATGAAAGCCCCATTTTAAGCTTTTCATTCTTGAAGATAAAGCTCATGAGAAAGCACCAGAGTCCCTACCATCAGAGAAAGCATCAAATCTTTGAAGGATTCATCCATTAGAGTGCTCTAATCAACCGGGCTTACTTGATGAAGAACTTAGCATCATGGTGGATCATGCTTCATCTATCTATCCCAAACACTAAAGAATTATGTCAATCCAATCTTAATCTCTCATTTTAATCCACTTATCGAGCTTAATCCCTTTTGTTGGAGAGATTACAGTTGCATATGCCCTCTTAGTTTAATCTTTCATTGTATGTATATTACCTACTTGAAATTAGTGACCCATTGGCCTTCCAATGCATCATGAATAACTCTCCATCATTTGCTCTTACCAACATTAACTCTTATATGATTATGTATGCCTTAGATTAATCCCAAGTGGATAATAAGCCATTGTAAAAGGGTGAGTAGTAGCTAGTGAGTCATTGGACTACAAAGATAAGCCCTACCCAAGCTCTTATTTCATCCTTGCATCTCATGAAAAGACCCAATGCTTACTTTCCAATGCACCTCATGCTAGTTGTTTAATTAAAAGTTTTTGCCCTATATACCTTGGATGAGGAGAAAGGTCGATGCCAGTAGTAGTGCAATTGGGAATTGGGACAGACAATGTTTTAGTCGTAATCTCACTTGAGGGACAATCATATAAATCCAATTGCAAAAAATTCTATATTGCATCTAGAGTGAACCTTATAGCTCATATCAAAGAGGGATTTGTCCCCTTTGATATTTGAATAAAAAATCTTTCCAATCAAAACCATGGTCCAAAAGTTATGGCAATTTTTGTGCACTGAGGTAACTGTGGACAAGGTGCACACCACTCTAGAACAGGCACAAAAATCCAAGTTCAAAAATATCTGATAATTTTTTGTCACAGATTAATATCTCATCTCAAAGAGGGCTTTCTCTCCTTCAATTTTAATAAAAAATATAACCAATTGGAGTTTCCTACTAGAAGTTGTCCCATTTACTAATAGTGGATCATGTGGACTACATCTAAATAGTTGGTCAAAAAGGCAAAAGTAAGGCCCAAGAGAGGTGGTCTAGAGGGAGATTAGGGACTCTATGACCTCAATGAATGATGAACCTAGTTTGGCACAATATTATCATGGCAATATATATGAGAAAGTGCCCAATATGTATCCCTACAGCCTTCTCAATCACACTCTATGTTAACATGAGCTTCGTCACATAAAGAGGCATAAGGAAATGGTTGCCAACCATCACCAGATGTTGTTTAAAATTGATGTAGAAATTGAGAAAATGGCCCTCTCAAGCTCTTGGACTCAACAAACCCTAGAGAAACTCACCACTCTTGTAGCCTAGTTAACTACCATGCTGACCTAAGAAAAGGCGAATGAGTCTAAGTGCGAGTCTCAAGGACCTACACCACTAGAGCCACTACATGGTCAACATGACATTCTTGGATCGAAGGGTATTCCTCCCTTCCACCTATGAAGTCAGTGAACCCTCTCATGGTAATGATGAGCCTCTTTTGAGCTCCCCCATCATCCATGTAGGCAACCCTCTAGCAAGACCCTTGCCCACAATTGATAGAAGCTTCCCCACTCCTCCTAGGAGCCCCAATGAAACTTATATGGCTCAAACCCATCATGGACGTATGGTAGTAATGGCTAACATAGTAATAATAGGCAACATGGCAATAATGGGCAGCATGGGATAGATCACAACATGGTATGTATGGACATCAAGGCTTCCATGGGTAGCAAGGCCCTAATCATCTTTGTAGTAACAAAATCATTCTCACTAAGTACGATGGGTAGTTCCCATCACCCTCAGATTTGGAAGAATGGACTTTCGAATTAGAGTCCATTCTATAACCTGTACGGATGATCATAAAATTATATTTGCATCTCTCTACTTGGAAGGGTTTTCCCACATATGGTGGCACTATGTCAATCAAGAGAATCATCAATTTCTTGATTGGGAAGACTTTAAAATGCATGTAGTTCAACTATTTGTATCCCTTGTGGAAGAAGAGCAGTTGGGAAGACAATGATACACTCTTGACCAACGCAATCTCACTATACAAAAGTACACAAATCAATTTATGAACTTGACTTTGTATGTGGAGAGCAAGGTTATGGATAGCCCCACACCCCATTGAGATCAGCCCTATATGGGGGTGTTTTTAGATGCAATCCATGTCTAACACTAGCACCAAAATACCCACTTACCATGCTAAAAGAAAACAAGGCACTTTTGGGACAATACTTGACTCTAATGGTGAGAGCAAATATGTGAAAAATAGACACCACATTGCATCATCTTCGAAGGGTTCAAGTGGTCAAAGGCTCATTCCCTCACGTGCTGTGAATGAATGAAAATAAAAATGTCTATGCTTTAAATGTGGAGATAAGTACATAGCCAACCATGCCTCAAAATGCCCTTACAAGATAGTCAAGGTCAAAGTTCATAGCATGTATATGATGGAAGATTGGAACAATGATGAAGAAGAATTACCTGTTAAAAATGAAGAGTATGCTAAAGATGTGGACTAGGAGCAATTCTATGATCAAGAGGATGGGTTGCCCTTTGACTGAGGCAATTGCCCCTCCCATGCTCTTGATTTGACACCCCACCCAATTACCACCTCCCATTGCTCCATCTCGTTGGATGCTTGGATTGGTTCTAGGAGACCCAACACATTATGCATTCAAGGCAGTATTGATGGAAAGCATGCGTTTATTCTTGTAGTATACATAGTTTTGTCAATAAATCAACCATTGATTGGTTGAAATGCACCCCTATGAAATTACAACACCCCCTGAAAGTTCAAGTAACAAATGACAATGAAAAAATCAGCACACATGTATGTTCCAAAGTTTGTGAAAAAAATCGCATTAGACATGGGTTCCATTGATATTGTCTTGGGTTGTGATTGACCAAAACAATTGGAAAAATTGCTATGGACATTCTCTCAACTTTGCATGGAGTTTAAGATGCTTGCACAACTCATCCACTTAGAGGGAGTTCATGATAATGATGATTTTCAGTGAATTACAACAAAGCAACTTAAACGAGAGTTTAAGAAATGCTCACAGATCTTTGTCTTGCCCTTGAATAAGGAGAATTTAGATCGTCTCCCCAAAGTATCTAAGGATTCAGCCTTTTAAGATTTACTTGAGGAGTATAGTGATTTATTTTAGATGCCTACAACCCTTCTTCCTAAGAGGCAAGTGGACCACCCACTTGATTTAGAGCCCCATTCCAAGCTATTGAGCAAGCCACCTTATCAATCTCCAAGTGTGAACGTGGAGAAGTTACAAAGCAAGTCGAGGAGTTACTTGAGATGAGTTTTATTGAACTAAGTTCTTCCCCTTATGCATCTCCTATCCTATTTGTTAAAAAGAAAGATGGCTCTTTTTGCATGTGCATAGACTACATGGAATTGAACAAAATCACAGTTAAGAACTGATAGCCCATCCCACGAATGGATGACTTGTTGGATGAGTTGAAAGGGGTATACTTCTTCACTAAATTTGATATGCGCTTAGGCTGCCATTAGGTGATGAGATCAAAATAGCTTTTAGGACCAGTCGTGGTCGTGGTCATAGTCGTAATCGTAGTCATAGTTGTCGTAGTCGTGGTTGTAGTAGTAGTAGTGGTTTTCTTGTTTGTTGTTGTAGTAGTGTTTTTTTTGTTTTCTTGTTTATTGTTATCTAGTTTTCTTATTTGTTGTTGTTGTTGTAATAGTGGTAGTAGTAGTAGTTTTTTCTTCTTTTCTTGTTTGTTGTTGTTGTTGTTGTAGTATAAGTAGTAGTAGTAGTAGTAGTAGTTATTGTTGTTGTAGTAGTAGAGAGAGATATATGTTTTGTTAAAGAAAATGAGAGAGGGGGAGGAAGAGAAAAAGGAAGAAGGAACGAGAGAGAGGGAATAAGCTTACAACATAATAAAGAAAGAGAAAAAGAGAGAGAGATGGAAGGAGAGGAGATAATGAATGGATAAAAAACAAAGAGAGAGTGATGGCGAGGTCCCGTGCAACACCACGAGACGGGAAACACTCTGACATATGTTAATTTGTGGGTGGCTGGGTGGAGACTTTACATACGTTAATTTTTACTGAGTTACAAGAGAAGAAATTCCTTCTCAAACAATTTAAGAAAGAAAAAAAGAATGATAACAAAAACAAACTTTTTGTCGTAACGTAGACAAAATGGAAAATGATGAAGGCCTTGATGTTCAAGATCGTGAGACGTATCTTAATCAGCATGTCCCATGTCCTTGCTCTCAATGTAAGATGACAATTAGACGAAAACATCGATTGTCTATAGAACACGTACGATGCTTCGGCAAGTTTCAATCTGAGATCATTGATCAGGCGATCTTGGATTTTCAGCAAACGGTAAAAAAAGTTAATATCAATCATGCATTATACTCACAAGCTAATTGAATACCATATACAAAAAGATTGGGTGTGGCTGGCAAATTTTCTATCCAAGGACGTGACGTCTCGTCCCAAGGAGGAGCGCACCCTTTGCAACCAATTAGAAGAGTTCGTGGGCGTGCAATGGATGGAGTGCCTAAGCCAATCCACCACTTGGAAGATACTACCCAACCTATACCGTCAACACCAAAGAAGACAGACAGCCTTCGAGACATACCTACAATCTTGGAGCCTGAGATGGAGGCAATGATCGATGCATTGATTCCCATGGATGTCGAGACTTCTGATCCGCTTAGAGAGGAAGCATCCATACCATTATATGATGGGTGCCGAGTATCTCACCTGAAGACACTGCTTGCACTCCTAAGTGTGCAAGCAAAATACGGGTGGAGCGATGCGAGTGAGACCGAGTTGATCAGGTACCTTGTACGTATGCTTTGTTGATTTCTTTTCGGCACTATCATTAAAAACATTTGTGCTTTTTTAAGGTATTTTATGATTTTTTTTAAGTTACTGAAGTATCATATATTATCACTTGCAAATACCATGCTTGAGTCTCGTGATGATGCATAACATGTTTTACAAAAGCTTGGCATGGACTACAACAACATCCATGCATGTATCAACGATTGCATACTGTTTTGAGGAGAATACAAGACTATGGAGACATGTCCAAAGTGTGGTTCTCACAGGTATTGACAGGACTTGCAAGGGCAAACCATCCCTCAAAAAGTTCTTAGACACTTTCCACTTATCTCCTGCATAAACCACATGTTTCGTACATCTGGCATGGCAAGCTTGACAATGTGGCATGCGTAGAATAGGTCCACATATGGAGTTCAATCAATATCAGCAGATTCACACGCATGGAGCCACATTGACTCTACCTTCCCAAGCTTTTCCCGAGAGCCAAGGAATCTTCAGCTCGGTCTTGCAATGGATGGTGCGAATCCATTCGGTCTACGCTCAACTTCTTACAGTGTGTGGCCTATAGTCCTTATCAACTACAATATCCCTCCATGGCTTTCTACGAAGAAATGACATCTCATCCTTAGCTTACTCATCGTCGGCTGCTACAAAGTCAAAAAAATGGACGTGTACCTTCGTCCATTAATCGATGAGCTTAAGATATTGTGGGAGGAGGGGGTCAACATCATGCAAGATATGAGCAAGCGTGATGGTCGACAGTCTGCCAATATTCGAGCCATTCTCATGTGGATGATGCATGAATTTCTGAGATTCAGAGAGTGCGCAGGTAAATAGGCTTCTGTTCTCATTGGTAATATCTATTATAGCTCGTTCAAGTTTGTATTCACTGGATAGAGGTGTTGGGACAGGTCTGGTTACCTCAGGTTATCATGCCTGTTCATTGTGCAGGCCACAGTTAGACTCCCAAAATAAGATGGTATATTAAGGACACGCCGCTTTCTTGCCAGAGGGTCATGAACTTAGGAAATGTTTTCTTGGACGACCTCCAACACGTATGAATGGCCAAAGCTAGTACAAGCTGAAAATGGTCCATGTAGAGTCACATCCAAACGAAATGTGACTGTTTTGAGTTTTCTACGAGTTGCCATATTGGATCCACTTACAGATCAACCACTTGTTGGATCCCATGCATATTTTCATGAACATGGGCAGCTTGCTATGGGACAACATCACAGGAAAGAGAGACACTATAGGGACACGAATGGATTTGAAGGAGGTAGGCAAGATGGAGGCGCTTTGGCCATAGTCAAGTGCTGATGGTCGCGTGCAGCTACCTCGCGCTCCTTGGGATTTATCCACTAAATAAAAGCGCAATGTGAAGCAAATAGTCAAGTCTATCCGCACTTCAATGGGTATGATGCGTTCTCTCAGGTCAGTGTTTTCTAAAGACGACAAATTATCAGGGCTAGAATCCTATGATTGGCATAAGATATATCAAGTTTTTACTACGAATAGATTGTAAGTGGCGTGCGTATTTTGCTATTTGGAGCGTAGTCATTATTCATAATGCTTTCTCATTTGTGGCAATTTGTACTACCGATCGCGATTGCAGGATGCCTTACTCTAGAAATACGTAGGGCAATTACAGGTTGTCGACTTTAGTGCAATGGATCTCACAGAAGGAGATTAAGACGTCCTCTATTGAATCTGTGAGGCAGGGAGCAGTGGAGACGATCTATCTCTTTGAGAAATACCTGCCTACCAACATGATCACGATACAAATCCACCTTCTTGTGCATCTTATAGATGAAGTGGAGATTGCTAGACCTGTCCATACGCAATGGATGTTCTTCTTGGAGCACTTCATGAAAACCCTGAAAGGCTTTGTGTGACAATGAGCTTGGCCAGAAGGTAGCATGGCTGAAGATTGGTTGGTGTCTGAGGTGCTAGTGCATATTTCACAATGGCTACCAACAGTGGATCTAGACAACAGTATAATATGGTCCCTAAAGGATGATGATAGACTGATCGGAGATGTGGTGGTTGGAAATGGGGTAGAAAAAAGAATGGATGTTGCAATGGAGGAGAAAGTGAATCACTTTTTTATGTTGCACCATGCCTCTATGGAGACGTGGCTCGCCAAGTACCAGCAAGCTAGGCAAGGTCGAGAGGAAGTGCGATCTGAATTTTGATGTAGTACGCACCATCGACCGATTTAATATCCCAAGGGCATGGAGGAGATGGCGCGGTTTATGTCAATGCGATGGTTGCATGGAGCTTTGACCGTAACATCTCGCAAAGGGGCGGAGGTCTCAACCGAGGAGTGGGAATTCACAAGGGGATGTAGTCTAAAGGTGATGACGTGTTTAGGGTTTATCGTATCTATATTTTATATGCAACAACTAATTGAGTGTTTCAATGTACAGTACAAAATATATAGTGCAACGTGGTCGTGCGGATGGCATTTTCGCATGGTCCACAGCAGACCATGGTATCATGGCAAGGTTTGAGCAAGAGAGCCGACGACGAGCAACAGATCCAAACATGGTTATAGATGAGATGGAGTATTTTGGAAACTTGCAAAGTATTGTTACGGTGGATTTTTGTAGCTTCTCCATGATACTATTCGATGTGCTGTGATTCCAAGTGGTACTTGAAGGAGCTGCAGCAACAGTTTGACGAGGTCCATCTAGATTTCTAGAAATAGATTCCGAAAAAAAATGGACGGATTTGCCCGACACCTTTGTGTTGCCGGCCCATTATGAACAGGTGCATGAACTCATTTGTTTGTTAATTTTATTACGACATGGTACATGTCACAATAGTTAAATCTTCCTTATACGTATTTGTGAACATGTAATCTTCTATCCAAATCGCCGACAACCTTGATGGTGATATGTTATACATTCAGCTCTCGAAAGTACAAGAGTATATGATCAAAGTGATGTTCCGAGCATAGATGAGAACAATATGCAAATAGAGGGGTCGATATTGCAAGGGGTGGAGGCCACCAAAATCTTGGAGCATGTAGAGGAGCCAACATTGAGTAACAATGATGGAAATACAGGAGTCCAAGAATTCTTTGAGAATGAGGTGGACTCATCCTTTTGTGGTGACATGTCTATCGACCTTCTAGTTTATGTCGGTTGTGTCAGGAGATTGACATGGGACCATATGATACTTCATACTTGGAGCATCCACTTACTCAATTCATTGACAAATCGCTTATAAGGATACATAATATATGCATTTTAAGTAAGATTATTTTTTAATGATTTATATTACCGTCCTTTGTATGATTTAAATTGATTATGCTAACATCATTTTTTGTCTGTGTAGGTGACCTTTGTGGATACTTAGATCATCAGGATGAGTCGAGGGATGAGCGATGATGAGTTGCAGGATATTTTCATGCACATGTCTCCAGATCAGATGGCAAGATTCATAGACATGGCGGACCAGGAGCTGTCTCGGACATTGTTAGGCCGCTCTATTAGATCTACTTCAGTGCGATCAGATACTTCAATTTTGAGCAGACGAGGTTGATGCTCCAGACTTGGGACAAATGGAGGGAGTGCTTCAGGGGGATGCTGTAGAGATCCGGATGCAGTGAGCCCGTGTTCGGCTCGGGATACATTGAGAGAGAGTGGCTTAGGTGGTTGCTGTGGAGGCACGGACACGGTGTCTCCATCTCGTCATTCTGTTGGAGTTGTGTCACCTTTGGGATTTGTCACATTTGTGGGGACATCTACTCCAGTCACTCTGGCTTGTAGTAAAAGCCAGAGTGACTGGAGTAGATGTCCCCACAAGTGTGACAAATGGGTGCTACTCTGATAGATACTACCCTAGTCGGTACACCAAAAGTACAAGGGTCTCCTGGATAAGCCCAGGAGCATGGTCGCAGGTGGGAGAGGACCCATCTTAGGCATAATCCAAAGGGGTATGCCTACCTTGTAGATGATAGGTTAGGAGCCATCATCATGAATGATAAGGGAACGAGGGTGATGGATCGCATGAGAGAGTTGTGCCAACAAGTTTTTCAACACAACGTCTTGGATCATTGGAAAAACATACCGAAGGGGAGCAAGGACTACATAGTAGCATCCTTGCATGAGGAGTTTTCGATACCACCCGTAGTAGATAGATTTTCTACGGGCTGGATGATGGAGTGCATGCATGCATATATGTCACACAGATGATTGGACGCATGCAAGGCACTCAAGAGTGGGGTTGCAAAGCTCGAGTGGCTAGATGCGGACGACTGGGGCCAGCTCAAGGAGGAGGCTACAGATTCTCCAAGACATTGGAGACAGTAGCCCGAGGCGACGAGGGCACAACTAGAAGCCGGAGTAGTCCATCATCTTGGGAGTGGCGGCCACAGGACATATCTGGAGGACTTTGTAAGCTTTTCTTTTGTATTGCTTGCTTATTTTTTTGCAATATCCTTTGTACTGACAATCGTGTTTCTAATAGTTAGTATTTTGTTTTCTTTGTAGCACTTCATTACAAATTGCGATCCGATCGGTCTTGAGACTCGATATGCAGAGAGGTACGGTCTCACTGCATTAATCGACCAATTGTATGGACGCGACGGCCCTATAAGTCGCTCATATTTCTTATTCATAGTTACAATCTGTAGTTGTTTCTTTTTTTTGCAGAGTCTGTTCGATGATCCTTTGTGGCGGGATGAGCTTTCGGATGGCGATGATTTGTAGCTTGCCCTTGGATCCCTGGAGCTCACACACCCTTCTTTTTTGGTCACGTGATGTGTGTAGACATTTTCTATGTAGTAGTGAGATCTTGCCATGATTGTACCAGTCAATTTCATTATGCGATCATGTATTTATTTCATGTATCAGTGTTATGATTTAAGTACAGTTTGTCTTTATTTACACAAGCATTGTACACAGTGCTACACAAACTATTTTGTATGGCCCAAATAAAGCACATAGTGCTATACACAAATTTTTTTTCCCCTGTTACCATCGCTATTAGCGTCACAAATTTACTGCACGCATTGTTATTGGCGTCATTATTAGTGTTGCAAAGCGTCATTATCAGCGTTGCATTTGCATCGCAAATAGCGACGCTAATACTGACTATTCTATGGCAACGAGAGGGGAAAATTTATTTATTTACATTTTCATCACTTTTAATGTCGTTATAAGGTCTATATCTTGTAGTGTTATCCAAATCTCAATGTCCATTACAATGGTGTGACTGTCACTCTTACCATGCTTGATACCATGAGTGTTTGAAGCCTCAATCTCAATACCATCACAATTATACATCCACAAGGGCATATCATCCTTATACTCACTACTCTCAAGAATCTACAAGATCCTATGATTGTAGACTATGTATACCAACTTCTTGGCCCTATCTACCAATAGTCTATTTTGAATGGTGCTATGCACATAGTTATATATGCTCCAATTTCACTCCAAGTTGGAGTTGCTAGCACATTGCACTAGTATGCGCACAGTGAGGGGAATCAAATGTGGACAAGTCACCCTTGCATTCATAATCCACTACTTTCATGCAAGTTTCTCCTTGGCCATCTCTTGTATAAAGGGATCAGAAAATTGACCTTTTTTATAGCTTGAAGCTAGAGATTTCCTTAATACATTCCTTGCACGCTACCTCATCAATCGCACAGAATGTAGTGATCACAATATAGAAGCCTACAACCACCTCATCGTTTCCCATATGTCTAAGCCCCAATACTCACCAAGATCTAATAGATATGTGATATTATGCAATGGTTTATGGACTATAGACAATTAGAGCACAACTTGATAACCTTATCACTCACTTATATAATATCTCACTCACATAATTTACTCAGCCTCCCAAACTTACATATCCGTGTATAAGCCTCTATTGTAGTACCCTTATTTCAAATTAGAGACTCCAAAGTATCAAAATGAGTGAAAATCTATATCTCTATAGGAAGCATTAATACTTCAAACCTTAGGGCACATCAAGGGCAGGATACTTTGATAGACTTGTCTCCCTAAGTCACTCACAACACTTTGCTTTACATGAACTAGGTCCTCAAGTGTGGGACAACACCTTAGGATTTATTGTCAACCCACCTCCTAGTTCCACCATCACTTGCATAGTGCACTACACAATAAGGTAGGCAGACCCCCTAAGAAGCACACTCTTCTTCTTTTTAGGTACATTGTGCAGTGGTATAGCAAGCCAACAACTACGGAGGTCTTCTTCAATCACCCATCTATCTTCGACATCGAGAACCTTCAAAACATGCTTCACAAAGCATCTATAACATGACCTACCTTCCTAAAGGCTCCAAGAACCATTCCACATGAACCCTTAACATTTTTAGCTTGTACCATCAAGTATCGTGGAACTGGCACTCAACTAGGAGAGGGATAATATCAACCCTCGGAAGACCAAGATGGAAAATCCAAAAAATTAGAAGTGGAAAACAATCCCATGGCAAGAGGAAGATGGAGGACAAAGGCACACTAAGGAAAATTTGAAGCCACAAACCATAGTAAAAAAACTCTAAACATAAGAGGGAGGCGCACAAGAATAAGAACACCTTAATACTTTTGCAAGAAGAGTGCCAAGCACATTGTTATTTATTTTATAGACCCACTTACAACCAATAGCTTTCTTACCCTTGGGCAACGATATTAGATCCCAAGTCATGTTGACCTCTAATGCATCCGTCTCCTCGTCCATTTCTCCATCCCAATGAGCATGGCCAACAACCTCCTCAAAACAGGTAGGCTCAGTATCCTCAACTACCTTTATTATTTAAGCATAATGGTGAGCTCCATAACCCTGAAAGCCCAACCTTTAGAAATGTATTTCATCCTACTAGACATGTATATCATTAGATTACTCAATGGAGCCTTTATATTACCATGTGTGTCATGACCAAAAAATGGGCCCAACAGTAGCTCTAAGGCTCTAGTTGGCCCTCCTGACCTCAGCAAAACAACCCTATGGCATTGGAGTAGAAGCATAGAAACACTATGAATATACCATTTCTAAAACTTAGTCCAATGTGTTGCGCTTCCCAACTCCAAGCAATTGGAGTTCCCAAAATGATCGATGAATACCACCTCATATCACATACAAAAGGAGCATCCCACACTAGTTGATTGCTGTGGCCCCACTATGTCTCTCCTACACCCTAGGGATTAGCCCCAGGATGCAACTTAAAGCATATGCGAAACATAGTCCTCTCTTTATATTCGTTCTAGGAGATAATTCAATCCTTACCAAATCAGGTCCTAAGGAAAGCAAACATACTATCCTACAACATGGGACTCCTTATGCTCTCAAGGTGGGTCAATGATTGTAGCAATCAAGTGCAATGCATCTAGGATTTTTTTTTCTGATATCATATGTATGTGTAATGCAATATAAATGTAAATGCCTTTAAGTGCACAAATATGTAAACTTATAAATCAAATATCATGGATTGTGTGCAAACAATTCTTTTCATGGTTTTACCCTAACGCAATGTGTCATTACTAAGGTAATTCATGCTAATGCCTTTCTTTTAAAAACTTAAAGCAAATGAATCCTATATGTCAAGATATGCATAGAAATAGATTTCAATGGATTCTTAACTCCCCTTTCCCTTTATGGTTTTGTATTTGTTGGTAAGTATAATGAGTATTTTTAAGGTGATTTGTGTATATAAAAAACAATAAATACTCACTTTAAATAAAGAGTAGAGATAAATTGAGGCTAAAACTCATGCCCTAGTCCCACCATAGATCCATGAACACATTCAATTTTTTTTGTAATTTTTCTATATGTAAAATACTTTTTATTTTTTGATTTTCCACTTTTTATCTTATTACTTATTAATAGCTTTTCTGATTTTCAAACGTGTAGCAAGCATGAATCAAGGTACAACATTATACTCGATCCCATGTGAATACCAAAAGAACCACAAAAATGCATAAAATCCTTAATTTTTCCAAAATCTCGCAATTCTCATAATGGGGGTTTTCTTGATTTTCATTTTACTTATGTGAATAGCAAGAACCAACTAAGAATTCTTTTTTTTCAAGCACTAGAAATCATATTCAAATATTCTAAACCATTTTCCATAATATGCGCAAAAGATTCATCATAAAACGGTAAAATCAAGCAATTACACATTTAATTTAATACGAATCCACATGTATTTCAAAGTTGAGAAGCCACTGACGCTCTTCCATGGCCACAGACACATCCCCAACCTTTGATTTATGCTCCATAATACTCAAGCATCATCACATGCACAAAATCTATCGCTTCAACCCAACCCTCTCTCACATAGATTGAGCCATGGGAACAAGGTGTAGAGATGAGAGAAAAAGAGGAGAGCAAAAGAGTGAAATCAGAGAGTTTCATTCCTTGCATCACATTCTATATGTATATAGTTAGATTGAAGCCCTCAACATGTAGATCATGGATATGCCTTCCATCTCTGATGATCTTGCTCGAATCGGAAAGCCACAATTGATGAATCAAAGGGGCATCAAAAAACTGCACCCCCCTCCTCCATGCTAAGAAAACATTTTGTTTAATCCCTTAGCTTCATCATTAACCTTAGAAGTTAATGAGTTCAGTTTTTGCATATTTGCATTGCCCAAAAGTGGTTTCTACCTAAACGGAGGGCCAAACATCGTGAATGGACTTGACAACTAGCTTCATGGCATTGAAATTCTATCAAGTTGGCCTCCATCACACATTTTTCGTCTCCTTGATCTGATAGAGCTACTTCATAAGGCTAAACCTCGTAGGAGTTAAATGGGGGGTCAAACAACCTCTAATTGATAAACATAGACTTGCATTGGGTTCCTAGAGTCGAAAACTCTAGCTTGTTGACTCCGGAGTCTTTTTTCGCTCTAAATCAGCTTCAAAAATCCACTCTCATTGACGACCATGGGATAGGGCAACTTAGCTTGTCAAATCCACGAACTGATTTGCACATAAATAAACCATAAAGAGCATAAAGCTGCTTCAAAGAAGAATACACAACAAACCACAAACACAGCTCTCACCCTACCTCTTGACCAAATCAAGGCATGAAAATCCACAAGGGATAGGCCAAGTATAATCTAATAAAGATCTAGAGCTAGTCGCTAACCAACTCCACCAACACAAATTGGCTAAAAAGAACTATCAAAGAAGGGTTTGACCTACCTACCTAACCTAGGACATTTGGACTAGGAACTCCTACTAGGCGACGGCTTCTATGGCCTGGTCATCATATATTTTGATTTTATTATATTTTCCCTTCAGTGTTTCATACTCTGGTGTGTAAAAAGGAGGGAGCTGATTGTAGTGACCCAAGGAGAACATGACATTGGCCTCATATCCAGTCTCGATATCCAAGACCCTACCAAGCACTCGCAAAGTGACACTAAATCCTTTTCTTCGCTCAATTTTATTTTCACTCCAACTATCCTTATTTATTTTGTTTGGCTAGACATCACCCCTAGGAAGACAAGGCATCGGCCCTGGGTCTAGACTCGTCCCCAAGAACCTACCAAGTCTTCACAAGGCAATGAGCATCTGCTTTTGAGATTTTTCTTTCATTTCATTTCTTTTTTATTTTTTTCACACCTCCGTATACTATAGTCTTCATCTATATGCTAGACACATGTTTAGTAGGCTAGCAAGATAGGGTCATTAGGATAACCCTCAAAAATAGTTCTTTGAATGCCAAACAATGCATTCATAAGAGGTGGATAATTTCTTAGACCTCTCCAAACACATATAACCAAAACTTTGGGACTTCATGCCTTGATTTCTAGCTCCCAAAAGAAGAAAATTTTCCACATACACATATACATATACATCACGAAGGAAAATAACTCATAAATGAAGGACATCACTTGGACTTGGCCACAAAAAGCTTCTACGCAGCAAGAGGCTCACTACTCCATCGAATTTATTTAGTATAGCACTAATATCAAGAATCATTAACCGCATCTGCACTAAACAAATACATGGCCCTCTTGGCCTTAAGAGAATGGGTTATTTTAATTCATTAAACACACAATTTTCTTGACATATACATTTCGTCCCTGTCAAACTAGCCAAAATGCCACAAAATGCAATGGTTAGCCTCATGCCACATATGCAAGCTAGCTCACTACAATCTAATAATCAAAGTTTAATATTGGACTCTTGTATATCCACTAGTCCAAGCCTTCCCACTGCTATAAGTTCAATGTGGGCTATCTCTTCTTGGGTACTATTAGCTAAAGGAATGACCTCATTGGGCTCAAGTTTCTTATCATTCTAATAGATTGGTCATTCTAGATTCCCAATGACCCCTTTTGTAGAGAGATCCATGGATTTAGGCTCATTCGAACCTTCCCTATTTGGGTTATTGCATGTCCCATTGTTACAACCCAAACTAGGTAGGTATATCATTATGGCCTCTGGTCTCATCCACTTGGGAATTGACCACGATATGTCCATTTGGGAATCTTCACTTTTCATCTAATCCACCAGCCACACTTTTAGAGGTTTTGGGCCTCCAAACCCATCTCCTTTTTATCATTGCATGGCTTGAATGGATGCCAATACTACTTCTATTTGTATACTCTTTCATGATGATTGATCTACCTTGGCTCACTTGTTGCCTATCACTTCCCCTAAATCAGATGCTTTTACTAGATCCAACCCTAAATGGGTTTGTAACATCCAAACCCTAGGTTTCCTATCATTTGGACTCCCAATAGTTGAGATGGCCTCCGCATGATAGCATGCATGAGCTATGTTTTGGGGGGTCACCTCATTCACATAAATTTTTTCCAATTTTGGACCATTTAGGGGTTGCTTAACCACTCTGCTTCCCTCATTATATCCACACTGATTTCCATCTTGCTCATGGCTTTGGGACATAGGATTGATTGCACTAGGATGCCAGGGTTCCTCGGCCTAAGGATAATCATAGTTAATGCCAAGATTCTCCCTAGTATGCCTCTCATTTGCACCTCCAATATAACTAACATTCAACAAATGTTGCCAATCCTTATGAATTTCAAGGGTGCGGGGAAAACTCCAATAGCTATCCCAACACCTTTGAATATATCTCTCATAATCATCTGTGTGAACCTTTGCTTCCTTTAGTAACTTAGGGTTTCTCATCCTAACTTGCAACTACATATTTATTTCCAAGCCACTAACAAAGAGTTCACCGAGCACATCTTTTGGTAACTGACTGACTTTCCTTGGCCAAAGCTTTAGAATGTCATCAAAGGCTCTTGTGTACTCTTTGACGAAGGTGTATGACTCTTGTCTAATTTGCATAAGCTGCCCCAAGACTTGGGTCATGGGAACCTTCTTCACATATTCATCCAAAAATCTATCACATAATTCCTCAAATGATTTAATTGGCCCTCTTGGGAGGCTCCAATACAATTTCATGGTCTCTCCCTTTGGAGTACTTGAAAACACGAGCATTTGATGTACATCATCAAACCCACTCATAAGGCAGATTAAGTTGTATTCTTTCAAATGCAGCATTGGATCCTCTTCTGACAACCCATAAAACATTGGGAGATCCCTATAAGGAGGAGGGCATTTAGTCATTTTCTTTGGGATCAAGACTAGGTCATCTAGATCTTCATATTCATCTTGACCTAATCCCATCATCTCAGGACCTCTAATCTCTTTCTTTTCCACCTTTATTGGTGTAGGAAGGTTATTTGCTCCGTGGAATTCCCTTTTTGTCAACTCACAAAGTGATCTAGGGAGTCCTATAACTATAACTTTCAACATATCATTCAGATTCTTTCTTAGATGATCTTATATCTCTTCACCATCCATAGGTAATTCCCTAGTAAATTTAGGCTCAAGATTTTGCCCCTTACCTAAAAAATATATATTTGCATTATTTAGAGCTTGGGGGTCATGCCTCTTGAGCAGTGGTTTCCCTTTAACAACTAAGGCTTTCAACGTCCTTTGAGGCCTAATATTTTAGCATGGTGACCCACCACATGGGACGTTTTAGCCATAACTAGATTCCAATGTGTTGCTCTTCCCAAGTCCAAGCAATTGGAGTTCCCAAATAGATCGATGAGTAGCACTTCATATCACATATACAGGGAGCACCCCTAGCTGATTGTTGTAGCCCCACTACGGCTCTCCTACACCCCAAGGATTAGCCCTAGAATGTGCCATTTCAACATAAAGCACATGCAAAACATAGTCTTCTCTTTATATTCATTCCAGGGGATAATTCAATCCTTACAAAATCAGGCCCCAATGAAAGAGAAGATACTAGCCTATAGCATGGGACTCCTTACTCTCTTAACGTGGGTCAATGATTGTAGCAATCAAGTGCAATGTATCCAAGATTTGTTTTTCCGATACCATATGTATGTATAATGCAATGCAAAGGTGAATGCCTTTAAGTGCACAAATATCTATAAATTAAACAACATGGATTGTGTGCAAACAATTCTTTTCATGATTTCACTCTAACACAATACTTCATTGCTAAGGCAATATTGAAGTGATTCTACTACTGCCTTTTTTTAAAAAACTTAAAACAAATGAATCTTATATATCAAGATATGCATAAAAACAGTTTTCAAATAGATTATCAACTCCCCACAACCCTTTCAGAAACCCTTATTGTTTATGGGTTTGCATTCGTTGATAGATGTAAACAATATTTTCTAATATGATTTTGTATGTAAAAATTAATAAATACACACTTTAAATAAAGAATGGAGATCAACTGAGGCTAAACCTCATGCCCTAGCCCCACTATATATCCACAAACACATTCATAATTTTTGATAATTTTATATATATTTTTTTCACTTTTCTTGATTTTTTTAAGATTTTTTTTTTTGGGATTTTTAGACATGTAGAGCTTGCATGAACTAAGATACAACATTATACTTCATATGATCCCATGTAAACACCAAAAGAACCATGAAAACACACAAAACCCTCAATTTTCTCAAGATTTTGCAATTCTCGTATTATGGATTTTCTCAAATTTCATTTTACTTATGGGAACAACAAGAATGAATTGAAAATTTTGTTTTTTCAAGCACTAAAAATCATATTCAAACATTCTAGAACATTTTCCATAATATGCACAAAAGATTCATCATAAAATGATAAAATCAAGCACTTACGCATTTAATTTAATACAAATCCACATGTATTTTAAAGTTGAGAAGCCATTGATGCTCTTCCATAGCTATTGACACATCCTCAACCTTTGATTTATGCTCCATAACACTTCAATGTCATCACATGCCTAAAATCTATTGCTTCAGCCCACCCCTCTCTCACATAGATTGAGCCATGGGAATAAGATGTAGAGAGGAGAGAGAAAAAGGAGAGGGAAAGGGTGAAATTGGAGATTTTCATTCCTTGCATCATATTGTGCATGTATATAGTCAGATTGAAGCCTTCAACACGTAGATTGGGGATACGCCTTCCATCTATTTGATGATCTTGCCTGAATCGGAAAGCCACGGTTGATGAATTGAAGGGGTGTCAAATAACTGCACCCCCTCTCCTCCACATTGAGAAAACATTTTTTGTTTAAGCCCTTAGTTTAATCATTAATCTTTAAAGTTAACTGGTTTAGTTTTTGCATGCTCACACTGCTTGAAAGTGGTTTTGGCCTAGATGGAGGGCCAAATGAGCTCGGAATCGCGAAGGGACTGGACGGCTAGCTTTGTGGCATTGAAATCTATCAGCTTGGCCTGGTCATGCACTTTTTGGCCCTCGGATTCGGTAGCTGCCTTATAACATCAAACCTTGCTGGGATTAAATGGGGGTCAAACGGCTTCTGATTGGACGAACGGAGATTTGCATTGGGTTCTTGGCATCGGAATGCATCTAGGAAAACTCCAACTCCTTGATCCACAATCGTTTTATTTTCTGTGAAAGGGAACTACCAACCTAAGGCTTAATATGCTTTAGTTATAGTGCTTAAGAATTTATTTAAAAATAGAAGGCAACCATTTTTCTTGATCATGAGGAATCTTCACGGACCTCGAATATGTGTTCAACAATGTTGATTAGATTTAAGACATCCTTTCAGGTGCTTCAATTTGGAGGCTTTAGCTTTGCTTGCTAGTTAGCATCTATTGATTAAATAATTATTAGTAGATTTTTATGGATTGTATACTAGTTTAGCAGGTATGCTGATGGTATGGTAGTCAGCATGTGTATGTTAGTTAGCAACTATGTTTTCTTGCTAGTATCTACCTATTTGTCAAGTAATTAGTAGTTCGATTGCAGTTGCCTACATGATTGTTAGTAGCTATCCATAGGTTATATGCTAATTAGAAGATCTATGGGATATATGGTAGTTAGTACTTGTATGTTAATCAACAACTGTTTGTCTACTTGTTAGCATTGTCTTGTGTGCTATTCTAATCCTAATCCTAGTTCAGAAGCGCAATATCTCATAGGAGGATGGTTTGGCTTTGTGTCTTGCATCCAAAATGTGTGGATTTATCATAGAATTTTAATTCAAGATGGAAAAATGATAATACAAAATTTTTTGCAAGATATTACATGTAACAAAAATTATATTTGTATGTAATAATATTTAGCTTAGCTAAAGACAACACATGCTTAAATTGGCTTTTGATAATTGCAAATTTTATTAATATAATTTGCTTAAAAATAAGATTTCTTAATAATATTTACTATTTAAAAATTAATACACAGCCAATATGTAGGCAAATTTTTTAATTTATGGACTCATATCAATATCCCTTTCTGATTTGCGCATATCCAATTTTGATTATGGACTCATATTAATATTATCAACACTCACATGGAGAAAATATACATGAATAAGTTTGATTGATGTAGATGTACTCCTTGTTTTAGAGATATTAAAGATTGTATTACTTACAATCACAACTTCAAGACATATGCTCAATGTACACACCTTTTGAATAATGCACTATATTCTATATTAATGACATGATGCACAAGCACTAACCAAAACATGTATGAGTTTAGTTTGGCACACATAAAAGTGGGTGCACAAGAACCAACCTAAACATGTATAAAGTCCCTCAGGAATACATATTAGTTGGTGTGCACACACTAGCAAAAACATGTATAAAGTCATATTGGTGTACATATATGTACAATTGGCATGATCAAATAGAAGCAACATAGATTTCTAAAGCACTTGCCAATGCAGAATCATCCATATCACTATGTCTTCATGGTTGAACATAGGAAACTTTGTCCATAATTGTGTTAGGTACTTGAAGAAGATAGGCTTGTCCATACTAGGAATTATCCATATGAAGAGCAACTCTATATGAAGAGTATGAAATTATCTAGGAAACATAGCAAAAATTTAGTTGCTCCTAAAATTATGTACTTTTGGAATGTTATCTATTCTCTTGTAATGGTTGACTAGTACTCCATTCAAAACTAGGGGGTATTGTTCCCTCAATCCCTCTATGTGCCACTATGTGATACCTAGCTATCTCTCTATTTGTCTCCTTGATTGCAAAGACTTTCTTTCTTTTTTCACTTTCCTTTTTTAAAACATTACACCTTAGGAAATAATATTTTCTTCAAAGCTATATCTTGTACTATGATTGGTGTAGATAGAATTCTAAAGACAATATGAAACAAATCATTGTTACCAACATGAGTCCAAAGAAAGGGTTGGGGGTATCCACACAACTTCTACGGAATCCCCACAATCAGACTCTACTACAATACAGAGACATGGAGGAAACCACATCACTCTAATGGTGCTAATGACAAGGAAAGACATTCTTACTAATAGAGTTGTAGGACTTAGACATTATTATCAACTAAAAAGCATAACAATAATCCTTCCAAATATTGAGCTAAACAAGCTCTAATTAATCCAAGAAGCTTTTGTGAGGATCAATACATTGTTTTCACATCACAAACTTGCCCCATATGCATCGATGAAGCATTAAACAATCGAATGCATGCTATCCCAAATAGTGAACAATAGTCTACCTTGAACTATGAATCAACGGTTGACTTTAAGCTCCTCAAATGCTATTCAAGATGGAGTTAAAGAAGCCAGAAGATCCCCCAAATGTTGAAGAAGTAAGAGAAGAACTAGGGAGCAATGGATGATGAAGACAACGCAAAGATAGCCCATAAAAGTAGACCACAATTTGCAAGGCTGTTCCTTAGGGATTGTCCTATTGTGGTTGACCTCTAAGGTCACTTTCCAATGGGGGAAGGTGCTTTGAATGGTAGGAAGCAAGCTAGAAAGGAAGGAAACTTGCTATGTACCTCAAATGGATTGAAGGGACTACCATGAAAGCTTGATTGAAGCTCTCTTTTTGAGCTGCACTAAAGTTCAATGAAGCTCCTCAAATGCATGCTCTGATACCAATTGAAAGGTGGAAGGATGAGCAAGAGTGAGAGCACAAGCAAAAGCTAGAAGCTATGGAGATTGGAGTAAGAAGAGAGAGTAAGACAATATGTGGAAACTCCAACAATCCCTCATTTTATTGCCATAGTAAGAATAAAGACAATGATGCATAGCTACCACTTGTAGTGTATAGGTGTGTAGGAGGAAATAAGTACAAGTTAAATATAGTCGGTTAGGCATAGGTGGCCTTTAAGCCCCAACAATGTTCTTTGCATCCCTTTGCTAAAAGGATGCATTGTGTGTCTTTGTATTTTTTAATGTAGATTCCAGTGAGTATATAGTAGAATGTGGTCTAGAACATTGATAACTCGGACATTAGTACTATTACTAATGATAATTAATAGTAATTCATATATAATACTTACAAGTATTTTGTATATTGAGTACTATAAAACTAATTTGTGTCATGTTATTGCTAATGTATATGCTATTAGTTACCATGTATACTACTTGTCTTAAATGTTGGCTTGTTAGCACTTGATATGTTAACTTGTTAACACTGGACATGTACATGCTACTTAGCATATATATTAGCTATTGATTACCATGTATGCTACTTGTCTTATATGTTGGCTTGTTAGCACTTCATATGTTAACTTGTTAACACTTGACAGGTACATGTTATTTAACATATAGATTAACTAGTTAATATATAGCATATATGTTAGAAAGCATAATTTAATTTCTTGACAATAGTTAGTATACATGATAGCTAGCATGTATATCAAGTAGTTAATAGCAAGAATATATGCTAGCTATGCTTGCGAGCATATATGTTAATTGGTTAACAAATAGCATATATGTTAACTTTATAACAAATATCATATATGCTACTTAGCATATTTGTTAGCTAGTTAATAGGTAGCACATGTGCAATTTAGCATGTATACCATCTAGTTACTAGTTACTAGGTATGCTAAGTATGCTAGTTAGCATATGCGTAAGCTAGTTGCTAGTTAGCAAAGATGCTAATTAACATGTACGCTAGCTAGTTAACACCTAGCATGTATGCTATCATAGCATCATAAAGTCTATTGTCAACACTAAGGAGATAAATGCATTGGAGCAATATTGTGATGAATACATTTTGGTTGTTTCTCCAATTTATGTCCAATTGACTGATACTCAGTCATCTTTCTCTTAGTCTTGGTTGTGTGATTCAAGAGCTTCCTTTCATATGACCTCACATCATGCTAGGTTCTATACCTATCGTCTTATGACAAGTTCTGTAAGACTAGGAGATAATCATGTTTGTGGCATTGTTGGCAAATTTGGGGATGTTTGTTTATAGTTTGTTCTTATGAACCCTCTATGCATTACATCATGGTGATAGATTTTAGTAAAACCCTTCAAAATGAGGGGGCTATGTGCAGAGAGATGATAGCCACTCTTGGGAGAGGGCCATGTAGTCTGAGTTTGATTCACTATAGAAGAATCATATGTGGGATTTGGTTCCATTGGCTAGTGGAAAACATGCATTGTGAGGCAAGTGAGTGTATAAGTTGAAGAGCATCCCTAGTTTCCATAAGCCAATATATTAAGGAATGTTTGGTTGCTAAGGATTTTAAACAAGACAAGGGAGTTAATTTTGACAAGATATTCTCCCTTGTGGTAAAGATGACTACCCTTTTCTTGGTTCTTGCCTTAGTTTCACACATGGATCTAGACTTGTACTAGATAGATGTGAGAATGAGTTTCTCATATGGGGACCACCATGAGGACATCTATATGCAGTAGCCTAAGGGCCTTGTGGAAAATGGTAAGGAATACTTAGTGTGTAAGTTGAGGATGAGTCTATATGGACTTAAGAAGGCACTTGGGGAATTTAAACAAGACAAGGGAGTTAACCTTAATGAGATATTCTCCCTTGTGGTCAATATGAGAATCCTTCACTTGGTTTTCGTCTTGGTTGCACAAATGGATCTAGACTTATACCAGATGGATGTGAGAATGACTTTCTTACATAAGGACCAACATGAGGACATTTATATGTAATAGCCTAAGGGCTTTGTGGGAAACAAAAAGGAACAATGAGTGTGTAAGTTGAGGAACAATCTTTATGGATAAGCAAGCACCTAGGGAATGGTATCATGATTTATAAATGTGGTGTCTTTATGCATTCACAAGGCTATTCCCATGATGATATGGATTTGTATCTTTGCACGAACAAGGCTCATAATGGTAGCCTTATCATTTCATATTATATGTTGATGACATGTTGATTTCTAGGGAGTGCTCATGCTAAGCTAGATGATTTGAAGACTCGGCTCAAGAAAAGATTTGAGATGAAGAACATAGGGTATAATTCTTACATACTTAGTATGTGCATTATATAAAATTCTTGTGACTTCTCTCCTTGTCATAGAAGGAGTACACTCATAAAGTACTTGAGTGGTTCCATATGTAGTAGGGTGGTAAGCCGATTGGCACCCCTTTACCTTTTTTTGTGAAGGTTAGTCAAGTTGATTGTCCCTTGTTAGATGATGAGACGGCCACGATTGCCAAACTCTCATATGCATATGCAGTGGGAAACTTGATTTATGTCAAGACATTCAATACACTTGACATATTATTTGTAGTGGGAGTTGCAACTCGTTGAATGGTGATACTTGGTAGGTGACATTGGGATATTGTGAAGGGTATCATGAGATACCTTAAGGGCATTACAAACTTGTGCTTTTTCTTTAGTGTCCAAGATACTAGCATCATGGGTCACATAGACTCTCATTATGAAATATATGCAGATAGTAGGAAGTTCACATT
The DNA here is from genome assembly GCF_053477565.2 of Lygodium microphyllum. Lineage (NCBI taxonomy): Eukaryota > Viridiplantae > Streptophyta > Polypodiopsida > Schizaeales > Lygodiaceae > Lygodium > Lygodium microphyllum. Next base: position 45,609,537 of record NC_141135.1, on the reverse strand, counting down.
TGGTTATGTCTTCACCTTTGCTAAATGTGTTGTTTTGAGTGTCAATAAAAGCTTTGGTCCTTATGTGTTGATATGGTCATTCGCATTGTTGTTGAAAATATCAACACATATACTGACACCTAGATTGATGCAAATATTGATGTGTGCAAATAATATTTATGATGAATCTACCAATAAGTGAAGGGAATCATTTTGATAGATATACCAATGAGTACATATAAAAAACAATATAAGAGATTTGGCCCCTTTTAGGGGCCAAATCCCTGGTTCCCAAATTTTCTCTTTTATTCAATGTGAATGGACTTCCTAAAAGACAGTCTAAAAATAGTCCATGGACCTACCTAAAGATGCCAATGTAGTGCTAATAGAGGTAATTGTCTTCACTGGCTAGGAGGTTAACTGGATTTTCCTAACTTTTCTGTTTGCTAAATATTGAGAATTGACATGATTGTATTTTTGGCTATTTTTTATTGGATTTTTGAGCAATTTTTTGTATGATTTGAATGATGATCTATTGGTTTAGGAGTGCTTGAGAGAGTTTTGGATAAGGTTGAATAATTTTGAGAATCTGATGATATTTTTCAATAGAGATATGATGTACTAAAAGGTTTTGTTGAGTGTGTGATAGGTTTTGATTGGTTCTGTTTAGCTTTTTTTTTTGTTCTAATTTCTTTTTGTATGAGAGGTTGGAATGATGATTGATGGAGTTTAAAGTTTTTTGGAAGCTTATTGAATGATTCTTGATGGTCTTGAATGGTTTGAGTTGAGTTGAATGCTTTCTAATGACCTTCTATATATGGTACTATAGGCCTTTTGTTGAGCTTCTATATATCCTCTATGTGTCTCTGTAAGTATTTTGTGCGATGAATGTGTAGCTTGGGAAGATTTCTAGTTTTGGGAAGGGATGAATAAAAGTTCAAAATAGCTCAAAGAAGCGGAAGAAGTAGTTGATGAAGACTCAAGTAAAGATTGAAGTGATAGTGATACTATTGAGCTACGAAAGGATACTGTAGTGGCTCTGGCGACTCTTCATATCAGACATACCTTCTTTGGAGTGTTATTGTTCATCATTCCAATATACTATTGAGAGAGAGCATATGTGAGAGAGATAGATTATGAGAGATAGCCACTTTTCAATGAGAAACATTGTATCTATGTGCGAGAGACTATAAAGACTATGAAGATGATGAAAGATGAATACTATGTGATGATTTTCATTCAAATTTGATCTTTTTTTTGTGTCATTGTGGTTATTTGATGGTTTCTATGAATAATATGAAGAATGTGTTGAATTTTTACTATGATAAATCTGTGGGAGACTCACTATATGATGCTACATGAAGATTTGAGAAGATTGGTGTTGTTTTTCTTATTGTGGTTGATTATACTATGAAGAACATGCTTATTAGTGTGACAAGATAGATTTTCTTGTAGTAAGCTCCCCCTTTTCTTGGTATGTCTCTTGGGGCTCCATGTTTTTTGTGCACAATGAGGAAAATTGTCATTAATAAGCACCAATAGAGGCTAAAAATGGAAAAAGTGGCATTGTTGAAAATGAAGAAAAGCAATGGAAGATTGGAAAATTCCAATAGCTATTGAAGAATTGGAGATATTCATTACCAAATCCATTTTCTACAAGAAGTGCATTCCTCAATGGTGGAAGCATGTCACTATCTTGATGTGCACTCTATGTGACAAACTGATTCCACTGTCTTCTGAAACTACAAAAAGTTGTATCACAATAGTCAATTGTTTCCCACAAAATTGAAAAGAGAAGCATAAACAGAGAAAAGTCATCCACAAGAAGGAAAAGAGTTGGAATCTGTTCATGGATGCTCAACATCAAGATACGTGGGATGTTCGATGCACTAACAACCTTTTGTTTGTCCAATTGGCAACTCATTGGAAGTTAGTAGAATGAGTGTTCTTCACAACCTATGTTATTGAAACCTTCTGAAGTTGGTATTATCAAGGCAATGCCACTATGGTGATCCTTAGATGAATGAATTTTGATACCTTTAGAATTGAATATCTTTCCCTTTGCAGTGGAATGAAAGCCAAATTCAGAGATGTTGAAAAGGAGGAAGTAGAAATGTTGGCAAGAGAGTTGTCCAGAGATTAAAGCCCTTCTAATTCTGTTCTATTGAGTACAAACAAATTGGGTGGAGCTAACTCCCCAATGAATGATGGAATTAAGAGACAAGCACTCGAACGAGTCCAAAGATATGTGAGAAGAGAAAAGTCAAAAATTAGAGCTGAGAACAAGCTAGTAGTAGAATCTTCCTTTGATGCCCTTGTGGCACTCTTTACAGAAGTCCCCATGGCAACTCAAGGTTCCCTTCCTAGTCAAAATTATCCTAGAAATATTGATGACAAGCTAGCAAGTGTAGTCCCATTTTTCATCTTTAAGGGAGAGTACAATGAAGACCATGATCTTCATGTAGCTGAGTTCATGTAGCATGTGTAGCCAACAATGCCAGAAGTCCCAAGCATTGGTTTGTGATATTCCCCACCACATTCAAAGGTGTGGTATTTCAGACATATTAGAGGCAAGCAATAGGAACTTTTAGTACATGGGATGACATGAAGTTAGCCTTCCTCACTAAATTCAGACATGAAGGTTTTGAAGAGCGAATGCGAGAGGAGTTCAAAAACTTAATGGATGGGTGGAAGCATATATCTCTAGAGTGGAATCCATACTGAATAGATGGATCAACCATCATTTGGATGAAGGCATCCATGAGGGAGCTTTTATTAGAGGCATACAACCAAAAGTTCATAAGTTTGTGGAATTGAGAAGACGAGTCAACTTGCAAGCTACAGTGGAAGGTGCAAGACTGTATGATGAAGTTGAAGCAAGGCTATCGATGACCTCAGGAAGAGGAGTATGCCTTTCCTCTTCCCATGTCAAGAATATTATACCATCAAATGTTGTCCAGGGACTATTCCCTACCCCTGTGCTTAGATGCAAATAGTGACATAGTGCAATGCACCGAATCCATAGTGACCATAGACAACAATATGTGAAATGATTGTTTAACCACAACAACAATGACCTCAAATAGTTGCCCCAATGGTGACTCAACAACAACAGTGGAACCTTACCAACAAGTGGAACCAACAACCACTAATCTCAACAGGAGCTTCAAATCAAAATCAGAATAGAGGGATTCCTTGGACCACCAACCCAACTAGTCTATGTAGTCATTACGGAGACTTTCCAAAACCCTACTGTGAGTACTCCAAGAGGAGAAAATTTGAAGGACTATTTGTCCAAATTAGTTGCAAGCATCAAGAAAGAGTTGATGGATGTGATTAGAGAATAACTATAGATGTTAAATGTAAAGATCACCAACATATCCAGTCTAGCAGGAGGTGGAAGAGATGTGATCCAATCTAATACATGGTACATGAAATGTCATCATGAAGGACATTTAGCCACTGAATGTACCTAAAAATAAACTATCCCTAGAGCCTTTCTTTCCTATTTTTTAAGGAAGAACCATATGGAGGATATCTATTCTCTAAAGGAGATGCATAAGAGAAGGAAGAAAGATGAAGAAGCATGGTTCAACTTGTTGGAATAATCCAAGATGATCACCCAAGATGCTGGACCAAATCCTAGAGAGTTCAATCGTCCTAATTTTGGCCCAAGGAGGTTTCCCTCTCAAAGTCATAGAGGACAATAGTCTAGCAAGTGGGCATAGATAAGAAGTGGAGTGTTATAGATATGGAGAAAATAGGCATATCTCAACAAATTTCCCAAACCCTAGAAGGTCCATGGACTAAAAACCCTTATGTAGTCGATGAAAAGGAGAAGGCCACACTACAAAAGACTGTCCCAGTCTCTTGCTCCTACAAAAGCCAATACTACTGATAATCAATAGAAGACCCAAGAACATGCCTGCAACTTGATGGAATTGGAAGTTTCCACAATAACATGTGTCAAGAAAAGAGAACCCACAGTTCCAAAAGAGAACATTCCCTCTATCAAAATGGTGAAGTCCGATCTTCCAAAAGAGAAACTGAACATTACAAGACATAACAATATAGTACATAGTAGTCCAATAGTGCAGAAGGATACAAAGATAGTTACAAAGATAGGACAAGAGGTCCAAGAGAGATAAATCAAGTGATAGAAGAAGTGTAGATGTTGCCATTGCTAGAAGAAATAGCAAAGATTAAAGTATGTGTTACCCCATTCCCTAGCTCATTAGAGAAGCCTGTGGATCCCATTAAAAATTTTGACTTGGTCAAAGACCTAGATATCTTCAAACTAAACCTAACATTCCAATAGTTTGCTGATGTTTTTTCCCAGTTGTTGAAAGAGATTTAAAATCATATTGATAAGAATATGAGGCCTAAGAATTGCTCCTACAATTGCCACCAAGTCCAATAAGACCCCCGATCCTGTAAGAGAAGTAGATGTGGCTAACACCTTCCTAGATCTTGGTACCCTAGAGATTGGCATGTGGACTGAATATTCCTTTATTACATACATATTAATTGATGGAGACTCATTAGTGAACATAATGACAGATGTGGCAATGAAGGATCCAGTATGTCAAAGTATGTAGCCTATACAATGGCTTATTATACTCGTAGACCAAAGCATAATTAAGCCCTTAGGCATTCTTCCATATCTAAAGACAACTCTTGTAGGATGAGACTATTGGTTGACCTATTTGGTGGTAAAACCTAATTTCTACGGGACCTTATATCCTTTGCTAATGGGAAGACCATGGATTTTTGAAACAAAAGCACATACAAATTAGTTCAAAGAAACCCTAACCCTAGGCAGAGGACCCAACAAAATGGTGCTAAAGTTGTATGGCTCCCAAAAAGGTAATGGATTCACTTCTATCAAAGTCTTAATAGACTCCTCTAATGAAGTAACAAATGGCACATTAACAGACAAAGGAGCTTTCAAACAGATCTTTTTAAAGAAAACATAGGCATAATCCCTGATAGTAGACATTATAAGCCAACTCCCAAAAGATGCAAAGTCCTTGTCAATGGGTGAATACCTCCTATCTAATCTAGGAATGACTTTTGAAATAAACTCTAACAGTGAGATAGAGGCATGGATGTACCTTTCTCCTTGTTACATGGCCATAGTAGAGCCAAAGACAGAAGCAAAGACAAGATAGACACATGAGCAGAGCTAAAGGTAGAAGTAGAAGCAAAGAATACAATAGAGAGTTTGTTTTTCTTGTACTACAAAGCCCTACAGAGGTAGGGACAGAGTTTGAAGAGGACAATGATGATAGTGTAGAATAAGATTTGTAGAAGAAAATTTGAAGAATCTATCTAGCTTGAAGAGAATATAAATGAGAAGGAAGTTCTAGAGGTTACAGAAGTTGAAGATACCATGCTATTGGATGGGATGGCAATGGTATCCTTTGGACTAGTAAATGGATCTTATCATATGTAAAAACTTTATAAGAAATGGATTAATCAAAATAAACCTTCCTTCAGTAGTGGCTCTTGCCACCGTAATCTACCCTTCTTAAGAAAGGATGATGATGATGCACCTTGCCAACAACCACTAGTCCGGCAACCCAAGCATAACTCAAATGGTTCGTGTTGTGTGAAATTCCTAGAGAGGCATTCTCAAAGATGAGTCTTCAAGTCAAGAGATAAAATCTAAAATAGCCATGATACCATTTTAGTATCCCAAAAGGTCAACTGAGTCCCCATGGAAAGAAGAAGTTGGTTCTAGCAACGGAGCATTAGACAAGGAGGTCACTCCCTTGAGGGAGTCAGATCTATATCTAGAAGCAATCCATGGGACCTTCATCTAAAAAGTTGAAGGTGAAAAGAAATTAACTTTCTTGGATTCAGATGATGGTATTGAATGTCACTTGAAGGTGGGTATCAATCTTCTAAAAGAGGAGTTGTCGATGATGCATGATCTATTGAAGGAGAATTTGGAAGTGTTTGCATGGTTGTATAAAGATCCAAAGGGGGATTGATCATACAATGTGTCAGTGCATCACATTGACCTTAAGCCTGATGCTGAATTGGTGAGGCAAAGATAGAGGCGTATGAATATAAATTACTCAATCCTGGTGAAAGCCAAGTTGTTGAAGCTCCTTGAAGCTGAGTTTATTTATCTAGTGGCCACTAGCAAATGGGTTTTGCCCATCGTGGTAGTACCCAAGAAGAATGGAAAGTTGAAAATATGCATGAACTTTTGAAAGCTAAAATCTAAGAAAACGAAGGATTATTTCCCTATCCTTTTCATAGACAAATTGTTGGACATTGTGGTAGGTCATGAACTTTACTCCTTGTTTGTTGGACAAATTCAGAGGATATAATCAAGTCAAGATTATAGAAGAAGATCAATCCAAAATAACCTTCACAATAGAATGGGGAACCTATGCTTACAAAATGATGCCATTTGGGCTCTGTAATGCTCCTTCTACCTTTCAAAGAGTGATGATGGCCTCATTCCAAAATCATCTACATGATTTCATTAAGGTATACTTGGATGACTTTTGTATCTACAGTCTAATTCATGAGTATTAGGATACCTGGAGTAGTTCTTTGACAGATGAAAAGAGTATGGGATCTCTCTCAACCTCAACAAATGTGACTTGAGAGTATCTGTTGGAGTTCTTTTGGGCCACATTGTCTCTACACAAGGAATGACAACAGACTCTGCAAAGGTTGAGAAGATTGCAACTCTAATAGTACCAACTAACCTCAAATAATTGAGGGGATTTCTTGGCCATGTGGGTTATTATAGGCAATTTGTTACACACAAGGATCTACATTTTTCAGAGTGATTCTTTTCTTCTTGCAGTCATTGATATGTGGGTGGAGCAACACCATGTCTTATCAGATCACTATCCTTTGGTCTTTGAAATGACCCACAGACCTATTCATGCCTTTCAGGCTCTCCTTGCTCGTTTGCCTCTTCGTTTCAACCAATCTTTTCTGCTACAAAATCAATTTTTGGAATGTATTTAGCAATTGATTGCTTCTTTTAGCTTGAGGGTCCTATTTGGAGGGATGAAGGCATGGGCTGTTTTTAGGGATAATGTACAAGTGTTATCCCAATTGTATGGTATTCGGCATATGCTTCCTCTTTAGGAGTTGAATTGCAGTATGCACAATCTTTGTTGACCCAGTTGTTGTCTCTGTGTTAGTCAGAGGATACCAATGATGACTTGCCCACATGCATTGAATGGTTGAAATGTAAAGTTCAATCTCTTCAAAAAGAGGAATACGATAAATACAAATTGCTGGTAGAGCGGAAGCTTTACATGATAATAACGGTCAATCTCATCAATTCTTTACTTGTTCACACCAGAAATAATCTCAGGAAAATATTATGCGTTTGATGGATGAGCAAGGTGTTATGGTGACTGATCTTGCTTCCATAATTCAAATGTGTGTTGACTCTTACAAATATTTATTAGGTTTACACGAGTTTCTTTATGATGGTGTTCACTCTACTTGCCAATACATTTGTGATTTGGTTAGTAACCAGGTTAAGTCAGAATGGGTTGATTTGATGGAGGCTGATATTTCAAAGGATGAAGTGCTGTCCATTTGCCTTGAAGGAAAAGCCCTGGCTAGGATGGGCTTTCTAATGAGCTATTTTCAGGCCAAGTTGAGCAGCTTAGTGACCCATTAACTCCCCTGTGTCAGGAAGTGTGGAATTGTGGTATGATGCCTTCAGATTGGAAGATTGCTGTCACTCGACTATTGCACCCACACTGCATGCCATGGTTGCTACGTCTACCATTGCAAAAGAGCTCCATATGCAAATGTAGGGGAGGAGATAGCTTGGAGATGGATTTCTCATACTTCTTACAACAAAATAAGAACATGGAGGGGCACTTTAGTAATTGAGGAAAATCATAGATGAATTCACCGAGGAGCTGGAAAGAGTGAAGACCCATGCCTATGCAGACTTTCATAAGGAGAAACAATAAAAGGAATGATTGCTCAAAGAAGTACACAATTCCAAGGCACAAAAAGATAAGGTGTGAGCCAAAAGGCTAGCAAAGGTGGAAAACCAACTCCATGTGGCCCTCCTAGAGTAAGAATCATTGGAAGAGTAGTTGAACCACCACAAACAGTATAAGCAAAAGATGCCTGAGATTTGGAAGGAGTAGGAACACATGATAATGATGTTGTTTCAATGCCAGAATCAGAGCATAGAGTGGATGGAGGACAAGGCCAATGCTTGGGAAGAAAAGAGTGCTGAAAGGTTCAGGAGCCTTGCTGAATTCCTTTCCTTGGTAGAAAGAAAATGAATCGTGGCACTAGCAAGGGTGGAAGCAATTTTCAACACTCTAAAATAGTTTCTAATTGAAGCACCCATTTTGTAACCTTCTGATTGGACAAAGGAATTCCATGTGCACACTGATGCATCTGTCAAAGGGTTAGGTGCAATTTTGTGTTAAAAAGACTCCTCAAAGTTAGATTAATCTATCTACTATGGAAGCTGAAAAGTAACTACTTGAGAAAGAAACTACAAAATGACAGAGTTAGAGTGCCTTGCAATGGTATTTGCCATGGAGAAATTCCAATGCTGATTGTTGTCGATGGATTTCAAATCTTATGTGAACCATGAGGCAGTTCCTTCTTCCTTGATGAATAAGGTAGATGTGAAGGAAAGAATGATGAGGTGGATTCTTCTATTCCAAGAGTTTGGCTTTGAAGTGGTTATCAAATCTAGTTACTCCCATATCCTAGTTGATCATCTATTCATGAATCCCTCAAAGCAACAAAGAGGAGCAAGATGGCCCAGACCTTCCTGATGCTTCCCTCTTTCTGGTTGAAATAGTAACTCCCTAGTATGCAAATATATCCAACCTATTGGCAACTTAACAGTATCCTCCTCCTATCTCTAGCCATGAGAAGAAGAAGATTTTGCTAGAATCAACCCCCTACATCATGTTAGGTGGCACTCCGTACAAGAGAGGCAAATATGAAGTGTTTTAAAGATATGTTGTAGAAGAAGAGATCAGGATATTTCTAAAAGCATGCCATGATGAGCCCTATGGAGGACACTTTGAAGGAGAAGCAATAGTCAGAAAGGATCTCCTCATCCACTATTGGTGGCCTATATTACACAAAGATGCCTATGATTACTGCAAACACTATGATGCTTGTCAACATATGGGGAAACCCACCAAAAGCAATGCCATGCCACTATAACCCTCCTTCCTTTGAAGCCATTTGAGAAATGGGGAATCAATTTCAGTGGGTCAATCGACCCTCCAAAACTAGAAGAAAGAAGAATAGATACATCTTGGTATGCATTGATTATGTCACAAAGTGGTGTGAGGCCAAACCTTTGAAGTGGGATGATGACAACATCATGGCCCTATTCCTGTACGAGAATATCATCACTCACTTTAATAGTACCTTATAACTAGCAGATTATAGAGGTATTCACTTCCTCAACATGATTCTAGAAGAATTGATAGAGCTTTATAAGATATGCCATCGCAAGTCCACATCCTGCTACAGCCAATCAAAGTTACCAATCGCATCCTCTATTCAATCCTGACAAGGACGATTGCTACACATCACCATGATTGGGATGATCGACTTATAGAGGCCCTCTAGGTGTACATAACTTCTTATAAGCATGCTATAGGATAGACACCTTTCCAACTCATATACGACATAGAAGTGGTCTTTTCTATCGAGTTTGAGCTTCCCTCTTTGCATGTGGCTATCACCAAGTGCTTGGGAGATTCTGAGTCACTACAACACCATCTTTTATACTTTGAATGTTTGGATGAGACTCGTAGGATGGCCCTACAATCTATGGAAGCTACCATTCATGATTTGGAAAATTTTCAAGAAAACTACAACATTGGAAGGGGCTCTATAAGGTACTTGATGTCAATCCTAAGGGCTCTACCCAAGTGCAATCTATCGATACTTCTAATGATTCCTTTCTCATTAATGGCTATCGCCTCAAGAAGTATTTTCCTCTGTGGGGATCCTGACAATCATAATCAACCAATCATTTTCCTTTCGGGAATCACACTCTAATCCTTCTCATGCTGCTATTGATAGCCATTATGCTCATCTTAATGAGGTGGCCTCGTTCTTCTAGCCCTTCATAGCCACCTCTCCCACCCCTACTTTGCTCCCTTCTCATCTGATCCACGGTGACAAGGATGGTTCTAATACGAAATATTCCTACAATTCTCCTCTTGGAATTACATATACATATACATATACATATACACACACACACACACACACACACACACACACACACACACACACACACACACACACACACACACACACACACACACACACACACACACACACACACACACACACATAATGGGAGAAAAGGAAAAGTTTGGTTCCTATCATGCTAACCTATTCTTCAAGAAAATATGAAAAAACCCTAGAGAGTTAGAAAATAAAAATAAAAATAAAAATCAAAACTATTATGGGAGAAAATGAAGAAATTCCTTGTCATAACAGGCCTCATTCCAAGAAAATATAGCACTTACCCTTGGATTGGAAGCTGGTTGTGGAAAAGGTGGTAACACCCTGCAATCTAGATTAGCTAATTCCTTAGTCAATTTTTTTAGGATCCAGTTTTGAAGCCACCACCCTTGGTGCAACTCTATTAGTGCATCTAACTCCTACAACAGATGACATCTCTCACCTATAATCAAAGTTTCAGATTTTTTGGCTACCTCCCTAGATACACCTCTTCATTGGCTGACTCTATTCGACATCATCAACTAGATGAAGTTGATCTTCATCGACAATCCCTCAAATGACGTGAGCTTTCATCCTAACAAAATGGGGACGTGAGTATGGGCTACCCTATGTATTTATCAGATGAGTGTGAGGGAAAGGGTCGGATGAGTGACTAGTCCTTGTCCTTTAATTTCAAAAGAGAGATGAGATGTGTGGATGGAGTGTTGCATGTATGGATTGGGCCTCTCAATGCATAAAGCATGATCTATTCTTGTGCATAGCACTATAAGGTTCCCTAGCCTTTCTTCTCACACTGTATGATGGCAAAGGGTGAGGTGCATTGCTGCACCATCAATTGCACACAAGGCATATAACGTGTACACAAGTAGCAGTAAGGGTTACATAAATGGATGTGAGGAACTCAATTGCCCTCCTTTACCTATCAATAGAGCATGAGACAAAGGGGGGGGGGGATTGAGCATAATTGATTTCCCTTTCATCAACTAAGAGGTAAGGATTGAGGGACATTATGACAATTAGTGTCAAGTACATTTTCATTTCCCTATGCACACATAGGATGGGACTCTGCCATCACTACATAAACATCACTGAGTCTCTATTCGGTGAATTGCACTGCAAGGCTCCCTAGCCTTCCTTCTTGCACCTATGCCAGATGGGTTTGGATGCACTAATGCACCATCAACTACTACGCATGCTAGTATACTCCGTTTAAACCATCCCTCTTGTTGATTTCTAAACTGGGTGTGAGATACAGATTCCAATCATTCCCCTCGGGTAACGTAAGCTATGGAGTGAGTTCTTAATCTATCATCCTTCCATGAGTGATTGTTGAGCTGCATGTTGTATTTTTCATTCTCAACACCTTGATCAATGATCTTCATCAACAAGGCTATCTCCTTGGGTATTGTTTCATGGTCCTTGCAATGCCAAAAGTGTGCTAAGGTGAGCTGTGGTACCTCCTCCAAATGACTTTGACACCTCGCACCTCGACGATGATTCACCTCGAATATCAGCTAAACTAGCGCCAAGTGCTTCTAACCCTAGCTCTTGTGTTCATTTCCGTGTATGTCATGTCTTAAGTGTAGGGATGCAAGGGTATGGGTCATGGTCAAGTGTTAGGCATGTATTGATTAGTCAAAATGATCTCTTCACATTTTAAGCATAGGGATGCGTTTATGTGCGTCTTCTTTACATGCATTCATGAATATCCTGCTAATTGATCCTTACATGGTATCCTATTTTTGGAATGCCTTGTTGAGGTCCATTTCTTCCATATCTAACCTATTTTACCATGTTCCTATGATCTTCTCTTGCACTTTTGGTTGTTTCATCATTTGGCTTGTCCTTTATGTGAACGTATCCTACGTTCACCAAAATTGCAATTTGACTTTACCATCGTGTTTGTCCCTTTGAATTGGCCATTTTTCTTTTTTTAGTCCTCGTTTGAATGATGGTTCATCACTTATTAAATTTTGAAGAAATTTTCATGAATTTTGTGTTCCATACAAATGTGCCTTTTTCAAGCAAGAACTATAGTTTGATATTATAGCCTTGATCTTTCCCTTTTCTCATAAACATAGAGTGAGTGATCAACTTGTGCTATGCAAAATCCAATGCTAATAAGGTATTCTGCAATAATGTCATGCCATGCCTAGATTCTTACTTCAGCCCATACAAGGCCTTACAAAGCCTACATACATCTCATTCACATAACTACATGGTTGCTCCACATAAACTTTCTCTTGTAGTTGTTCCTATAAGAAGTCATTCTTAATGTACATTTATGCATGATTCAACCTTTTGATGTAGCCACTACTATAATTGCCCCTTATGGTGGCCATATTAGTATCTATTTTTGTGTGTTTATCAATTTATTTTAAAGTGATTTTTGTGTTTTTTTCATGTGAACACACTCTTTTCTCATTATAATGACGTTATATTTGGATAGCCTCAAGCTATTATTCCTCTTGTATATTTTTTCTTTTTTCTCCTCCTAATTTTTACCTCCCAAATTTTTGTTGTTAATTTTTAATTGTGTTTTTCTATGTGTTTTTGTTGCTTTTTTCATGTGAACATATCCTTCTTTCCCGAAAAACATATTCTAACATATCAACCCTATCAAATACTTTTACCTTGACATCTTTCCTTTTTGTTACCTTTTGTTTCAATGCACGGATTCTCCTAAATGAATTTTTGACCCTGATGCGTGTGTCTTTTTACTATTTTTTCCATGTGAACACATCCCATTGTCCTCGAAATTGTGTTTTCACTTCTCCATCCTATCTGATGCTTTATTTTGGACATTTTTTGTTTTTTCTACCCTTGGTTTCACTCATTAGATTTTACCGAATTAATTTCTATTTCCATTTTTGTTGCATTTTTTCATGCGAACGGGTCCTTTTCTCATCGAAACTACATTCTGACATGAGAAACTCGTCCGACACCTCATTTCGGATATTTTTTCTTCTTTTTGCATTTTGTTCCAACTGATAGATTTTCTTGAATTAATTTCTGGGTGTCTTCTTGTACCCAATATTGGATATTTTTCCATGTGAATGCCTATTTTATCATTGGACATGACAACGGTGTGTTCAAGTTCCTTCCCCTAGTTGGCCTATCTAGTTTTACTTTTTAGGACATGTTCATCTAATATTTGGATATTCTAAAATTATTTTTTAATGACTTTTGTCTTTTTGTTGCCCCAACATGCTGAGTGAATGGCTAGTTTTTGTCTCGGGATGTATGCTGGTATGTCCATTGCATTCCCACTTCCACTCGATCCCATCACGGTAAATTTTTTTATCCCTGCCCCGTGTTGGTGCTCACGACAGGGAGTATGCTTATTATATATATATATGATTTTAAATTAAAAAAAGTTTAAAAACCCAAATTTCTCTCCCCAAACCGTCCCGCCTACCCCCTACTCCTCTCTCTTTCCTCCCTCTTTCTCTCTCCCTAACCGTCATCCTCTCCTCTCTCTCTTCCTCTCTCCTACTCTCCCCTCTCCCTGTGTTTTTTTCTCCTCCCTCTCTCCCACCATCTCCCTCTCCCTGTGTTTTTTTCTCCTCCCTCTCTCCCACCATCTTCCTCTCCCCACCATCTCCTCATGCTCCCTCTTCCCTCCCTCTCTCTTCCTTCTCTCTTCTCCCTCTCCTCCCTTCTCTCTCATCCTTCTTCTCCCTCCTCTTTCTCATCCTCTTCCTCCCTCTCTTCCGTCTACCCTTCATCCTCTTTGGCTCCTCCCCTTCTTTCTTCTTGGCTCCTCCCTCCTCCCCACACCCACCTTCTCCCGCTACTCCCTCCTTAGCACCCCCCCCCCCCCCCCCCCCCCACCAGCAATGCTAGTCATTCCCCGTGCTCGCAATGCTCCCCTACCACACCACCCTTCCTACCCTCCTTGTTAGATATGATCAATGCCCCACCCTCATTAGGTGCTACCAATGATCCATGGTGCTCAAAGTTGTATGGCCCCCATTATGAGGAGAAGCCAAATGTGAGCCCGGACATTGGTTGAGTCCTGACTTGTATATCAGATGAGGTCTATGTGACCGGATGGCAAAAAGGTGACTGTTGTGGGTCTAATCTTTGGGTTAGATGGAGTGGTTAAGCTGGTAGCAACTCGAGGCACATTGCATTGAGTTGCGTGGTAAGGGAGTTAAAAGGGGCCCCTATTGTGGGGTCCGGGGGCTGCGGAAGCGGCCCCTGGCTGGGGGGTCCCAGGGGGGCCAGCGGCCCCCCTGGCGGGGGTCCGGGGGCAGCGCCCCCGGCCCGATGGTAAAGGGAATATTCCCTGGAATATTCCCTGGCCGACTAGTGGAGGCTCATATGGTAGGTCGGTCAGCAGGCCGACCTAACGACCTTCGCGGGCTATAAAAGCTAAACCCCTTCGCAGCCATCTAACACTCATCTTTCACCCAGTCAGAGTTGTTGTTCCAGCTAGCCTTAAGCTCTTCACCTATCTTCTGTCTAGATCGCCATCTAAGCTTCACACAGTGGAAGCGCACGGGTGGACAGAGCCATCTTTGTATCAGTTGTTTGGAGTTAAAGAATTTACTGATTCTCCTCTTATCTGTTGTGTACTCTCTATCTCTTTCTCAGATTCTGTTCGCTGCGCCGTGTAATATTTTACATGGTATCAGAGCCCAGGGGGCTCTAGAGATCGGAGAGAGTGCAAGAGGCAAAGGCTTCAACAGCAAAGAGAAACGATGTCGACTCCGGGAAGCAGTTCTGGCGCATCAGGAAGCGGTGCAGGAGGTGGTGCTGCTGTACCGGCTATTCAAACACTGAGGATTCGTCCACCAACCTTCAGCGAAGGCAAGTTAGATGGTACAAACTACACCTTGTGGAAGTTCAAAATTACTACTATCCTTGATTCTTATGAGCTTCTGGAGACTGTGCTGGGGACTGACGCAGAACCACAGCCTACCCCCGACCCATCAAATCCTAGTGTGATGATTCCTCCGAATGCAGATCTTCTACGAGCTTGGAAACGAAGGAATGCAGATGCATTGTGTGCCTTAGTTACAAGCTGTTCTGACAGTGTTTTGACTCTGATTCAGCATACAACCAAAGCGTCAGAGGCTTGGAATGTACTAAGGAGTCAGTATGAAACACGAAACCAAACAAGGATTCAAAACTTGGAGAATCAACTAGCAGCGGAGAAGTTTGCTGAAGGAGAGACGGTTGAAGCATTCATCACTCGGATTAAGAATCTGCGCGACCAGATGGCTGGCGCTGGGATACAAAAGACTAGCGAAGAGCTAGCTCGGAGGTGTCTTCGGATTTGTCCACAAAAGTTTGATGGACTAGTAACTGCCCTTAATACTCAGGTGAGACCTCAAGCTTTGACTTTTGAGGAGTTTTGTGCATTATTAATGGAGGAGGAGTTGAGGCTGAAAGCCCGAGAAGGAAGCAACAATGGAGATGCTGCATTCTCTGCCAATGCAAAAGGCAAAGGTGTTTCCTCCACCAAAAATGATGGTGACAAAAAGAAAAAGGGCGGCAAGAAGAAGTTTCAAGGAGAGTGCTTCTACTGTAAGAAGAAAGGACATGCAATTGCAGATTGTCGTGTCAAGAAGGCAGATGAAAAGAATGGTACCCTTAAAACTAAAGGGAAAGAGACAGCCAATACGGCTGAAGCAGAGTTGGAATTATTCATGGCGACCATTGAGGAAGTGTGCTCCTCGGCGCAAGAAGAATCTACCACTGACTCTTGGGTGTTGGATAGTGGGGCCTCCCGTCACATGACCAACAAGAAAGGTCTATACAGTTCTATGCAGCCTCTACAAGAATCCATCACTGTGACGGTTGGAAATGATGCTAAATGCCCTGCTGCGGGCACAGGTACTATTTCTTTTGTTGCTGCAAATGGTGAAGTCAAAAAGCTTTCAAATGTGTTGTATGTTCCCGAAATCAGGAGAAATCTCTTATCAGTTGCTGCCATAACTGATCTTGGTCATGAAGTGAGGTTCAAGAAGACAGGTGCAGAAATTATTGATAGTGCTGGCACAATTGTTGGCAAAGGAGAAAGAAGGAACAACCTGTATGAGCTAAGTGCTCTTACAGCCACCGCTGGAGTGGGCACAAGTAAGCTTTGGCATGAAAGGTTTGGACACATCGGATTTGCAGTATTGAAGGAGATGCAAAAGCAAGGTATGGTTGCTCACCTACCTACAATAACTGAATTGAAGGAACCATGTGAAGCTTGTATGATGGGCAAGCAACAGAGAAAGGCATTTCCACAAGAAAGCAAGAATAGAGCACATGCTCCTCTAGAGTTGGTGCATGCTGACTTGTGTGGTAAGATGCCTACACAGGCCTTGGGGGGATCTTCTTATTTTATGTTGATTGTCGATGACTACAGTAGGAAGATGTGGGTGTACTTCCTTCGTGATAAGGCTCAATCTTTTGGTAAGTTTAAAGAATGGCTAATACTTGTTGAGAATGAAACAGGGAAAAGTGTGAAGAAATTTAGAACAGATGGTGGTGGTGAGTTCAACTCAAAGGAGTTTGAAGGCTTTTGCAAGAGCAAAGGGATCAAGCGTCAATTGACGACGCCTCACACACCTCAGCAGAATGGTGTTGTGGAACGCAGGAATCGTACCATTGTGGAGATGGCAAGATGCATGCTAAAGGGCAAGGGATTGCCTAACCATTTTTGGGCTGAAGCTGTTAATACTGCAGTCTACATTCTAAATCGGAGCTACACAAAGGCTCTCAAGGGAAAAACACCTCATGAGGCTTACACTGGTAAGAAACCATCTGTTTCACATTTCAGAATTTTTGGATGTGAATGTTATGCACATGTTCCAGATGAGAAGAGAAACAAGTTACAACCAAAAAGCAGAAAATGTATCTTCTTGGGTTATAGTGATGAGCAGAAGGCTTACAAGTTATATGACCAAGAGGCAAAGAAGATCATCGCGAGCCGTGATGTGGTGTTCAAGGAGGAGCCGCATACAGTGGAGGAGGAGAAGGCAAGGTCTTCCACTTTATCATCAAGCGAAGAAGTAGTCCACTATGAACCTGTCCCGAGAGCTATCCCTATCCTTAAGGAGGAGGAAGCATCATCTTCAGATGATGAGGAAAAAGTTCACCAACCTGACATCACCCCACCGGAAAAGCCATTGCCGCGCTGGGTGAAGCAGCTCTATGACCACAATAATCCTAGGCCTGCATCTGTTGAGGAGAAGGCAGACGGACCAAGGAGGTCTCAGAGAATAGAGGAGCAAAGGAGGGCTTCTGCTCACATAGTCAACATGGCCTTGATGGTTGAGATTATGAGAGAAGTAAAGGAGCCAACTGACTTAGAAGAAGCACTTGCAGATCCATCATGGAAGGCTGCTATGCAGGCGGAGTATGACAGCATAATGAAGAATGACACTTGGGAGCTAGTGGATCGGCCAGCAAAGCGGAAGATTATTGGCACCAAGTGGATCTGGAAGGTAAAGTACAAGGCTGATGGTACCTTAGAAAAGTACAAAGCTAGACTGGTTGCCCAAGGATTTTCACAAGTTGAAGGGTTTGATTTTCAAGAGTCATTTGCCCCAACTGCCAGAATGACCACTATTCGCACGGTACTTGCAGTGGCTGCCCACAAGAAGTGGCCAGTGTACCAAATGGATGTTAAGTCAGCGTTCTTAAATGGTGACCTCAAGGAGGAGGTGTACGTGGCTCAACCACCAGGGTTTGAGGCCCCCCATTCTGAGAACAAAGTGTGTAAACTGAAGAAGGCATTGTATGGGCTGAAACAAGCCCCCAGAGCATGGTACCAGCGGATAGATAGGTTCTTTTTAAACCTAAACTTCAAAAGATGTGCCTCAGATGCTAACTTGTATGTTTACAGGGATGGTAAAAAGTCTGTAGTGATTGTCCTATATGTGGACGACCTTCTTATTACAGGTGACTATGAAGATATGATCAACCAAACTCGAAAGGCTTTGAGTTTTGAGTTTGAAATGACAGACTTGGGCTTGCTGCACTATTGTTTGGGGATTGAAGTCTGGCAAGAGCCAGGAAAGATCTTCATCTCTCAGAAGAAGTATGCATGGGAGATCTTGAAGGCATTTGGCATGACCGAGTGCAAGGAGATAGCTACACCTATGGAGGTGAATGTAAAGTTATCCGTTGAGGATACATCAGCACTAGCAGACATTGGGAGGTATAGGAGGTTGGTCGGCAGTCTAATCTACTTGTGTAACACCAGACCAGATATCAGTTTTGCTGTTGGTGTTTTGAGCAGGTTCTCAAACAAACCTCATGAGAGTCATTGGAAGGCTGGGATGCGGGTGCTCAGATACTTGAAGAAAACTCTTGACTATGGTATCACATACAGTTTCGGAACTTCTCTTGTGGGGAACTGTGACTCAGATTGGGCAGGAGACATTGATTCCAGGAAGTCAGTTTCTGGTTATTGTTTCTCTTTGGGTTCAGGAATTTTCTCTTGGATTAGTAAGAAGCAACCAACAGTGGCATTGTCTTCTACCGAAGCAGAGTACAAGGCAGCTTGTTTTGCTGCATGTGAGGCCGTATGGTTGAGAAGGATTCTATGGCATATGGGAGTGCAGGATGAAGAACCAACTGTGCTGAGATGTGACAATCAGAGTTGCATCGCCATTGCCAAAAATCCAGTGTTTCATGCACGCACCAAACATATAGAGATCCAGTATCACTATGTGCGTGATTTGATGGAGGATGGGATAGTGGAATTGGTCTACTGTCCAACAGAGGAGAATGGAGCAGATATCTTCACCAAAGCACTTACGAAGGATCTGCTTCAAGTTCATCTTCAGAGACTCGGCATTGGGCCGAGGAGATAGTTCACCTATGGGTGGACATTGAGGGGGGGTGTTAGATATGATCAATGCCCCACCCTCATTAGGTGCTACCAATGATCCATGGTGCTCAAAGTTGTATGGCCCCCATTATGAGGAGAAGCCAAATGTGAGCCCGGACATTGGTTGAGTCCTGACTTGTATATCAGATGAGGTCTATGTGACCGGATGGCAAAAAGGTGACTGTTGTGGGTCTAATCTTTGGGTTAGACGGAGTGGTTAAGCTGGTAGCAACTCGAGGCACATTGCATTGAGTTGCGTGGTAAGGGAGTTAAAAGGGGCCCCTATTGTGGGGTCCGGGGGCCGCGGAAGCGGCCCCTGGCTGGGGGGTCCCAGGGGGGCCAGCGGCCCCCCTGGCGGGGGTCCGGGGGCAGCGCCCCCGGCCCGATGGTAAAGGGAATATTCCCTGGAATATTCCCTGGCCGACTAGTGGAGGCTCATATGGTAGGTCGGTCAGCAGGCCGACCTAACGACCTTCGCGGGCTATAAAAGCTAAACCCCTTCGCAGCCATCTAACACTCATCTTTCACCCAGTCAGAGTTGTTGTTCCAGCTAGCCTTAAGCTCTTCACCTATCTTCTGTCTAGATCGCCATCTAAGCTTCACACAGTGGAAGCGCACGGGTGGACAGAGCCATCTTTGTATCAGTTGTTTGGAGTTAAAGAATTTACTGATTCTCCTCTTATCTGTTGTGTACTCTCTATCTCTTTCTCAGATTCTGTTCGCTGCGCCGTGTAATATTTTACACTCCTCACCGCCACCCTCCACGCCACTCTCAACTTCCTTCCCCCACTACCAACCCCATCCTACACCTCTCGTCCCCTCCCTCCCCCACTACAAGGATATAGGTGTATAACGACGGTGGTTTTCGATGTAAATTAGCAGCATCGCTATTTGCATCACAAATAGCAATGCAAATAGTGATGGTACTCATGCAAAAATACGTGGGCCGAAACCCAAGCACGTCATTTTATGCAAACGAACGAAAGAGAGAGCGAAAGGGAGAGCGAACTCTATCTTGCATTTGAGAGGGAGAGGGAGAGAAAGAGAGAAAGAGGGAGAAGGAAAGCTTCTCACCACCACCGCCACCGTTTGCAAAGAAGAGGGGGAAGTGTACGAAGGGCGAAGAGGAGACACCCTCACAAAGAGGAGCCATCGAATCCATCCTTGGGCCTTTGCGGTGAGCACATTGTTCTCTATTTCTTGTTTTTGTTTTTTCTCATTTTCTTTTGCTTGTTATTGTTAAAAATCATGTGTATTGAGAGAGAAAGAGAGGAAATGATAGAGGGAGAGGAAGAGAGAAAAGGAAAGAAGGAATGAGAGAGAGAGAGAGAGGGAGAAAACTTAAACATAATAGAGAAAGAGAGAAAGAGAGGGAGAGAGGGAGAGAGAGAGAGAGAGAGAGGTTGTTGTTATTGTTGTTGTTGTTTTATTTCTTTATTTCTTTATTTGTTGTTTGTTATTGTTGTGGTAGTCATGGTAGTGGTAGTGGTAGTGGTAGTGGTTGTTGTTTAATTTCTTAATTTCTTATTTTTTGTTGTTGTAGTAGTAGTAGTAGTAGTAGTAGTAGTAGTAGTAGTAGTAGTAGTAGTGGTAGTGGTAGTGATAGTAGTAGTAGTTGTTGTTAAATTTCTTCTTTTCTTGTTTGTTTTTATTATGGTAGTCGTAGTCATGGTCGTAGTCGTTGTAGTAGTAGTAGTAGTTTTCTTTTTTGTTGTTGTTGTTGTAGTAGTATTATTAGTAGTAGTAGTAGTTGTTGTTTTTTCTTCTTTTCTTGTTTATTGTAGTGGTAGTGGTATTGGTTTGTTGTAGTAGTAGTAGTAGTAGTAGTAGTAGTAGTAGTAGTAGTAGTAGTAGTAGTAGTAGTTTCTTGTTTTTTGTTGTTGTTGTTGTTTTTTTCTTTTTCTTTTCTTTTCTTGTTTATTGTTTTTTAGTTTTCTTGTTGTTAGTAGTAGTAGTAGTAGTAGTAGTAGTAGTAGTAGTAGTAGTAGTAGTAGTAGTAGTAGTAGTAGTAGTAGTAGTAGTAGTAGTAGTAGTAGTAGTAGTAGTAGTAGTAGTAGTAGTAGTAGTAGTAGTAGTAGTAGTAGTAGTAGTAGTAGTAGTAGTAGTAGTAGTAGTAGTAGTAGTAGTAGTAGTAGTAGTAGTAGTAGTAGTAGTAGTAGTAGTAGTAGTAGTAGTAGTAGTAGTAGTAGTAGTAGTAGTAGTAGTAGTAGTAGTAGTAGTAGTAGTAGTAGTAGTAGTAGTAGTAGTAGTAGTAGTAGTAGTAGTAGTAGTTGTTGTTGTTGTTGTTGTTGTTGTTGTTGTTGTTTTTTCTTCTTTTCTTGTTTGTAGTAGTAGTGGTGGTGGTGGTGGTAGTGGTGGCGAGGTCCGATACAATACCATGAGACGGGAAACACTCCAACATACGTTAATTTGTGGGTGGGTGGAGACTTTATATACATTAATTTTGTTGAGTTACAAGAGAAGAAATCCATTCTCAAACAATTTAAGAAAGAAAAAAGAATGATAACAAGAACAAATTGTTTGTCGTAACGTAGACCAAATGGAAAACGAGGAAGGTTGTGATGTTCAAGATCGCGAGGCGTATCTTAATCAGCGTGTCCCATGTCCTTGCTCTCAATGTAAGCTAGCAATTAGACGAAAACATCGATTGTCTATAGAACACATATGCCACTTCAGCAAGTTTCAATCAGAGATCATTGATTAGGCAATCTCAAATTTTGAGCAAACGATAAGAAAAGTGTATATCAATCATGCATTGTATTCGCAAGCTAATTGAATCCCATATACAAAAACATTGGGTGTGGTTGGCAAATTTTCTATCCACGGAGGCGACGTCTTGTCCCAAGAAGGAGTGCACCCTTTGTGGCCAGGTAGAAGAGTTCATGGGCATGCAATAGATGGAGTGCCTAAGCCAATCCACCACTTGGAAGGTACTACCCAATCTATACCATCAATACCAGAGGAGACAGGCAACCTTCCAGACTTATCTACAAACTGGGAACCTGAGATGGAGACAATGATTGACGCATTGATGCCCCATGGATGTTGAGACTTCTGATCCGCTTAGAGAGGAAGCATCCATACCATTATATGATGGGTACCGATTATCTTGCCTGAAGACACTACTTGCACCCCTAAGTGTATAAGTAAAATACAAGTGGAGCAATGCAAGTGTGACCGTGTTGTTCAGGTACCTTGTACGTACGCTTCGTTGATTTCTTTTTGGCACTATCATTAAAAAGATTTGTGCTTTTTCAAGGTTTTTGGTGATTTTTTAAAAGGTTACTGAAGTATCATATATTGCCACTTGCAAATACCATGCCTGAGTCTCGTGATGATGCATAACATGTTTTACGAAAGCTTGGTATAGACTACAACAACATCCATGCATGTATCAATGATTGCATACTGTTTCGAGAAGAATACGAGAGTATGGAGACATGTCCAAAGTGTGGTGCTCACATGTATCGATAGGACTTGCAAGGGCAATATCCCTCAAAGAGTTCTTAGACACTTTCTGCTAATCCTCCGCATAAACCACATGTTTCGTACATCCGGCATGGCAAGCTTGACAACGTTGCATGCGTAGAATAGGTCCACAGATGGAGTTCAACGAATATCAGTGGATTCACATGCATGGAGGCACATTGACTCTACCTTCCCAGGCTTTGCCCAAGAGCCAAGGAATCTTCAACTTGGTCTTGCTATGGTTGGCGTGTGAACCCATTCGGTTTGCGCTCAACTTCTTACAGTGTGTGGCATGTAGTCCTTGTCAACTATAATATCCCTCCATGGCTTTCTACGAAGAAGTAACATCTCATCCTTAGCTTACTCGCCCTCGGCTGCTACAAAGTCAAAAATATGGACATGTATTTTCGTCCATTAGTCAACAAGCTTAAGATTTTGTGGAAGGAGGGGTTCACCATGCAAGATATAAGCAAGCGCGATGATCGACAATCTGCCAATATTCAAGCCATTCTCATGTGGACGATGCATGACTTTCTAGGATTCAGAGAGTACACAGGTAAATAGGCTTCCGTTCTCATTGTTAATATCTATCATAGCTCATTCATGTTTGTATTCACTGGATAGAGGTGTTGGGACAGGTTTGGGTACCTCAGGTTATCATGCATGTCCATTGTGTGGGCCACAGTTAGACTCCCGAAGGTCACAAACCATAAATAAAATGGTATATCAAGGACACATTGCTTTCTTGCCAGAGGATCATAAACTTATGGAAGGTTTTCTTGGACGACCTCTAGCACGTATGAATGCCCAAAGCTTGTATGAGCTAAAAATGGTCCACACAGAGTCACATCCAAATGGAATGTGACAGTTTTCAGTTTTCTACGAGTTGCCGTATTGGACCCACTTACAGATCAACCACTTGTTGGATCCCATACATATTTTCAAGAATGTGGGCAGCTTACTATGGGACCACATCACAGGAAAGAGAGACACTATAGAGGCACGAATGGATTGAAGGAGATAGGCAAGATGGAGGCACTTTGGCCGCAGTCGAGTGTTGATGGTCGCTTGCAGCTACCTTGCACTCCTTGGGTTTTGTCCACCAAAGAAGAGCGCATTGTGAAGCAAATAGTCAAGTCTATTTGCACTCTGACGGGTATGATGCGTTCTCTCAAGTCCGCGTTTTCTAAAGACGACCAATTATCAGGGCTAAAATCCCATGATTGGCATAAGATATGTAAGGTTTGTACTACGAATGGATTGTAAGTGGCCTGCATATTTTGCTATTTGGAGTATAGTCATTGTTTATAATGCTTCCTTTTTTGTGGCAGTTTGTACTACCGATCACGATCGTAGGATGCCTTACACCAGAAATACATGGGGCAATATACAGGTTGTCAACTTTAGTACAATGTATCTCACAGAAGGAGATTAAGATGTCCTCTATTGAATCTGCAAGGTGGGGAGTAGTGGAGACGGTTTGTCTCTTTGAGAAATACCTGCCTACTAGCATGCTCACGATACAAATCCACCTTCTTATGCATCTTGTAGATGAAGTGGAGATTGTTGGACCTGTCCATACGCGATGGACATTCTTCTTGGAGTGCTTTATGAAAACCTTGAAAGGCTTTGTGTGACAACGAGCTCGGCTAGAAGGTAGCATGGTTGAAGATTGGTTGGTGTCTAAGGCATTAGTGCATATTTTACAATGGCTACTAATGGTGGCAACAATATCCTTTGGTCACTGAACGATGATGATAGATTGACCAGAGATATGGTGGTTGGAAATGGGATAGAAAAAAGAATGGATGTTGCAATGGAGGAGAAAGTGAATTGCTTTTGTATGTTGCACCATGCCTCCATGGAGACGTGGCTCGCCAGGTAACAGCAAGTTAGGAAAGATCGAGAGGAAGCGCGATCTGAATTTCAACGTAGTACGTGCCATCGATCGATTTGATATCCCGAGGGCATGGATGAGATGCCACGGTTTATGTCAACGCGATGGTTGCATGGAGCTTTGACCGCAACGTCTCGCAAAGGGGCAGAGCTCTCAACCGAGGAGTGGGAATTCTTGAGGGAATGTAGTCGAAAGGTAATGATGTGCTTAGGGTTTGTCATATCTATATTTTATATGCGATAACTAATTGAGTGTTTCAATGTACAGTACAAAATATATAGTGCGGGGTGGGCGTACGGACGACATTTTCGCGTGGAGCATATTGACAAAATGCGCTCCACAACAGGTTGTGGTATCATGGCAAAGTTTGAGCAAGAGAGTCGACGATGAGCAACGGATCCAAACACAGTTATAGATGAGATGGAGTATTTTAGAAACTTGCAAAGTATTGTTATGGTGGATTACCGTAGCTTCTCCATGATCCTATTCGATGTGCAGTGGGTCAAAGTGGTACTTGAAGGAGCTGGAGCAATAGTTCGACGATGTCCATCTAGATTTCTCGAAATAGATTCCAAAAAAAAATGGACGGATTTGCGGACACGTTTTTGTTGCTGGTCCATTGTGAACATGTGTATGAACTCATGTTTTTTTAAATTCTATTACATCATGGTACATGTCACAATAGTTAAATCTCTCTTGTACGTGATTGTGAATAGGTAATTTTCTATCAAAACCCCGATAACCTTGATGGTGGTAGGTTATACCTTCTGCTCCTCAAAGTGCGAGAGTATATGATCAAAGTGATGTTCTGAGCATAGATGAGGACAGTATGCAAATAGAGGGGTCAATATTGCAAGGGGTGGAGGCCACCGAAAGCTTGGAGCATGTAGAGGAGCTAGCATCGGGTAACAATGATGGAAATACAGGAGTCCAAGAATTCTTTGAGAACGAGGTGAACTCATCCTTTTGTGGTGACATGTCTATCGACCTTCCAGTGTATGCAGAGTTGTTTCAGGAGATTGACATGGGACCATAGGGTACTTCATACTTGGAGCATCCATCTACTCAATTCATTGACAAATCGATTATAAGGGTACATAAGATATGCATTTTAAGTAAGACCATTTTTTAAAGATTTATATTACTGTGCTTTGTATGATTTATATTGATTATGCTAACATCAAATTTTTTCTATGTAGGTGAACTTTGTGGATATTTAGATCATCACGATGAGTCGAGGGATGAGCGACAAGGAGCTACAGGAGATCTTCATGCGTATATCTCCAAATCAGATGGCTCGATTCAGAGATATGGCAGACCAAGAGCTGTCTCGGACACCATCAGGTCGTTTTATTATATCTACTTCGGTGCGTCTGATGCTTCAGTTTCCAGCAAACGAGGTCGACACTTCAAACTTGGGCCAGACGGAGGGAGTGGTTTAGGGGGATGTTGCGGAAACCTGGATACAGTGAGTCCACGGTCGGCTCGGGATACAGGTGCTACTCCTTGCTCTCCTCGCGGTTCGAGAGAGCATGGTTGATGTGGTTATTGTGGAGGTACCAATGCAGTGTCTCTGTCTCGTCGTTTTGCTAGAGTTGTGTCACCTGTAGGATTTGTCATATTTGTGGGGATGTTTACTCAAGTCACTCCATCTTTTAGTCAGCTGTCAACAGCAGCAGGTTGCACCCCTATGGGTGCTACTCCGAGAGATACTACCCCCGTAGGTACATCAGATATACAGGGGTCTCCTGGATATGCCCAAGAGCGTGGTCGTAGGTGGGAGAGGACACATCTTAGGCATACCCCAGAGGGGTATGGATACCTTGTAGATGATAGGACATGAGCCATCATTATGAATGATGAGGGGAGGAGGGTGATAGCTCGTATGAGAGAGTTGTGCCAACAAGTTTTTTGGGACAATGTCTTGGATCATTGGAAGAACATACTGGAGGGGAGCAAGGACTACATAGTAGCATCCTTGCATGAGGAGTTTCCAGTATTAGCCCACAGTAGATAGGTTTTCCACGGGCTGGATGATGGAGTGCATGCATGCGAGATATCACACAGACGATTGAATGCACGCAAGGCACTTAAGAGTGGGGCTTCAAAGCCCGAGTGGCTAGACACGAACGATTGGCACCAACTTAGGGAGGAGGCTACAGATTATCTAAGACGTTGGAGACAACAGCACGAGGCGGCAAGGGCCCCACGACTGGAGGGGAGTGGTCCATCATCTCAGCCATAGGACATATCTGGAGGACTTTGTAAGTTTTTCTTTTGTTCTGCTTGCTTAGTTTTTTGCAATATCCCTTGTACTGAAAATCATGTTTCTAACAATTGTATTTTATTTTCTTTGTAGCACTCCATTACAAACCATGATTCCATCGGCCTAGAGACTCAATATGTAGAGAGACATGGTCTTACAACATTGATCGACCGATTGTATGGACGTGGTGGCCGTGTAAGTCACTCATCTTTCTCATCCGTAGTTACTAAGTTTAATTAAAATGCATTACTATATGGTGGATTGATGTGCAGTTGTTTCTTTTTTTGTAGAGTTCATTCGACGGGATGAGGTTTCGGATGGCCAGGATCTATAGCTCACCCTTGGATCCCTGAAGCTCACATACTCTTCTTTTTTGGTCACGTGATTTGTGTAGACATTTTCTATGTAGTAATAGTATCTTGCCATGATTGTACCGATTGCTTTCATTATGCGAACATGTATTTATTTCATATATTAGTGTTATGATTCAAGTACACTTTGCCTTTATTCAAATTTTTTTCCATGTTACCATCGCTATTATTGTCACAAATTTATTGTACGCATTGCTATTTGCATCCCAAAATGCATCGCAAAGCATTTTTATCAGCGTCGATATTTGCGATGCTGATACTGATGCAAATAGTAACGCTAATAACGACGTCGATACTGACTGTTCTATGGCATTGCCAATACTGACATTTTTTACAATGACGGGGGCAAATTTCTTTATGAACATTTTTGTCGCTTTAAATGTCGGTATAAGGCCTGTATCTTGTAATGCTCTCCCTGCCTACTGCTTACCACCACTGCATGACTACCCCCTATTCTCCCTCCCCTCCTTACTCGCTAGCCACCCCCCAACCTGCCCATCCTACTCAGCCCCCCACGCCCAACACCTATTTCCACCCTACCCTCACATACTCTTGTCGCCCCACCACTCCCTTTGTGCCCCCCCAAGTCCTCTTCTTCCCTCCTCATACGACACTTTCTACCCCCCTCACCGCCACCCTCCATGCCGCTCTCACCTTCCTTCCCCCGTCGACAACCCCATCTTATGCCTCCCATCCCCTCCCTCCCCTCCGTGCCTACTGCTACCCACCACCCTATGACTATCCCCTATCCTCCCTCCCCTCCCTGCCCGCTAGCCACCTCCCAACTTACCCATCCTACTCAGCCCCCCCCCCCCCCCCGCAAATCCTCTTTGGCCCCCCTTACCTCCCTGTAATTTTTTTTTTTGTTTTCCCTATCTTAACCAAATCCCCAACACAATTTACCTTCCTCACTAAAAGGAACCAGTTGACCACATTTGCTAAAAGGAACTAGTTGACCACTTTTTTCATGCACATCTATACTACACACACATATAATTTAATTTAAATGGACCAATCGTTTATGTAGCCCACGTTGGTATGCTAAGCACATATTTTTAATTTGTAATAAAATGAGCCCGCCATCACAATGGCATGTGCTAAAAAGAAAGCACTTCACACACATTAAATTTCTAAAAATGAACCTGTATTTAGAGACCTTGATTCCGGAACGATATCTCGGAGATGTTAGAGCACTGTGAAACTTATACTTTTTAATTAATGGGTAAAATGAACCCCCACTTTCTTGCTAGCATTTATCACTTAATAAAACTCGCCCATTGTTAATTAATTATTAAAATTTACATTCAGTTAAATTTTTCCTACACCTCACATTGCATAATTCTCCTTTTGAATGAATTGCCACATGGGGTGGATGACATGGTTATCTGTCACAATCCTTGTTGACGCCGTCTCAGTCCTTATTAGTGTGTTGTGGTTTGGTTTAGTCCAGTTTTATTTGTTCATGTTGATTTGAGTCAAGGTACAATGTGTATTATTCTTTTTTACTTGATACGTGGATATTGGGTGCATGCATGTTTGTACTTCACGAAGCTTTCGGTCGCATAAATGGAGAGATCATGTCAAAATTTTTCAAGATGTGGATTGCTTGGGGTGATCAGTTGGTCGTATCCACGTGAGTCATTTCTTTTGTCGATATCTTATGAGTTGCTGCTATGATGTTGTTTCGCAAACATTCTTTGTGATTATCTATGTGTATGTGGTGTATGTGATCCATTTGAATGGCACCTCATATTCCTCCCTTGGTCCAATATGTTCCATTGGTTTCTCATTATTATTTGCAATTACTGGAATCAAACCTTATTTCTAAGGCTGGGTTATCCAAATTTGTGGCTCTTCCAGTGCCACTTGTCCTCCATGAACTTGACATGTGTGATTGGTTCTTAACTTCTTACAACAAGAGGTTTGGCTCTATTCATGACACAGTTATCCTCATGATGCACAAGAGCCTGGGCAAAGCTCTTTCTTTATCCTACCATGGGAAACCTTTTCTTAGTACCCACCAACTTTTCTCGAATGAGGACATTTTGAAGCTTTTTGAGAAGTAGACCATGGATGTCCTAGATTCTAAGCGGGTCATTATTACTTCGGGGGTTAGTGTGTTTGAGATTTCTAATCTTTCCTAGAAAGAGGTGTGCTAGTCCCTTTAGAATAAGTTCATGCTTGCTAAAACCCCTTCTAATTATCTTTCAAAGGAATTGTTTACAACTTCTTGCATGGTGCCAAGCAATATCACTATTGATTAGAGCTCATATCTCCTCATTAAAATTGATCAGCATTTTATCAGAGTCATGAGGGGTAATGTGACTAATGTCATATATGGTTCCTATCTTTATGTTTTCTTGATATATGCTACCCTTGCAAAGGAAATCCCCCCACTACTGGTTGATCCTCCAATGGTTGCTCATCCTCCTACTGAAGATCCTGATGTCATCATTGAGAATACTTATTCTCCTCCTCCTTTGGTCATTTATAGGAAATGTCTTAAGCAAGTGGCTAAATCAGTAGTACCGGCTTCCACTCCTTCAGTTCTAGTTCCTATCCAATCTTGTAGTAAGCTGTGTGCTTTCCTTACAACGCCCAATCTTTTCAAAGCATATAGAGATGGTACATTGAATATTTCAATTCCTTCTGTGTAATGTCTAGTAACAAGAGATGTAATTTCATTTTTGTGCAAAATTATTTAAAGCTTAATTGAACTCTTAGTTACCACTTATATTCAATAACTCTATTCTTCTTTTTATGAGGAGGCATAATAGTCCAAAGAAGAGTTGAAAAAGGCTAATATTAAGCTAGCCTCTGCTACCAAAAAATTTGCTGACCTTTGTACACAGATGAAGCAACAAACTAAGGTCATTGATGCCCAAAAAGAAGAGATGTCTACTTTGTAGGCTCAATTGGTAGATACCAAGTCTAAAGTTGTTAATATGACTAAGGAGAGGGATAGGTTGTTGAAGGAATCCAAAGAGTTGAAAGCTTTGATAGCTATCCAAGTGGAAGAGCTCAATAAACATATTGTTAGTAGCGAGAAGCTTAATAAGAGTAATTATCTTGCATGAAAGTTCAAGATAACAAATTGCTTGAAGGGGAAAAGTGTTTGGAATTACATTAAAGGAGACATGGCAGTAGCACCCAAGTACTTATTCAAAATGCTACTGTAGAACAGGTAAAGGCTAAATAAGATTGGGAGCGGATACAAAGTAAACTCATGTACTGACTATCTGTCAATGCCATAGATTTATAATGGGCTATTTGTAGGAATCTGATACCCCACTATTGCATGGAAGAATTTGGCAAGGTTGTTTGAAGTAAATACAAAGGCCAGAAAGCTACAACTCAAGTCAAAACTGGACCAAGTGAAAAGAGGGAGACTATCAACGAATGGTTATGCCTTGAAGATCAAGAGTATCATAGAAGCTATTAGATCTATGAGTGTGGTAGTTGTTGATGATGATGTGCATGCTTAGATGGGCTGGAGATGAATTCAAGAGCTTCAAGTCATCTATGAATACGAGAGATGATATTCCTTATTTTGCAAGCCTGATTTCTATTTTGATACTTGATGAGAAGAACCTTAGCTTAGATTTCTCTTCTTTTCAAATCAAGAAAAATTTTGAATAAGTTTTTTACTTTACTAGTAGAGACAGAGATC
Source organism: Lygodium microphyllum (assembly GCF_053477565.2). Lineage (NCBI taxonomy): Eukaryota > Viridiplantae > Streptophyta > Polypodiopsida > Schizaeales > Lygodiaceae > Lygodium > Lygodium microphyllum. Next base: position 45,578,808 of record NC_141135.1, on the reverse strand, counting down.
ATGGCAGAAGCCGAGGTGGTGTTCATAGTCAAGGTTATGATGCATAGCAAAATATAGAAGAATAGTCTCAAGGAAGGGGAAGTCAAAGAGGAAAAGTTGCAGATTCTAATAAATAATAGGATTTTGGTGATAGCAGAGAGTATTGGCACTATGGTCAGAAAGGCCACATTTCAACTTAAAAAAGAAGACTGAAATTAGAAATGGAAAAAAATAGCAAAGTAATTATGCATCTAGCCAACAAAAACAATGATGATAGAAGTGAATAGTTGTTTGTTATGCAACACTTTTTGAATACTATAATTCTTGATGGTTCATCAAAGAATGATGTATGGTATCTAGACCTATATGCATCTAATCACATGACTTCTCATGGAGAGTGGTTTAGAGAGATGTGCAATCCAAAGTCTCCAGATTATGTGGAAACAGGGGATGATACAACTCATCCCATTACTCATGTCGAAAATGTTCCTTTGAATATAAAGGATGGTAAAACTAAGTGATTTCCTGATGTGCTACTTGTATCAAATATTACAAAAAAGCTAGTTTTTGTAGATCAGATGATGGAAGAATAGGGATTGTAGGTTTTGATTGTTGTTATGTAGAATATCTCAAAATGATTATAGATTGATTGCAAAAGGGGAACATATTGTCAAATTGTTTACTCTTGATGTAAGTCTCCTTGAAATGGATGCTACCATATTTGCACAAGGTTCAAGTATTGTGGCTGATATTAAAATTTGGTATAAGAGAATTGGTTATATGAATATGCAGTAGTTGAAAGACATACAATCAAAACAAATTGTGGATCGCTTGCCCAAGTTTCAAGTTGATAGGATGCATTAAAGTATGTGAAGCATGTTAATTTGGAAAGCAAACAAGGCATGTGTTTCCACATGAAAAGTATGTATATGCAAGTAGCCACTTGAATTGATACATTCTAATTTTGGGGTCCTACAAAGCTTGCAACTTTGAGTGGTTGTAAGTATTATGTTTCCTTCATTGACGATCATACTCGCAAAATATGGATTTACTTTATACATGAGAAAAGTGAGGTGGTTACTCGCTTTAAAAGCTTTAAGGCCATGGTTGAGAAGGAGATAGGACTGCATATTAAATACCTAAGATCGGATGGAGAGGGAGCCTATATATTTTCAATGAGTTTTCTGATTTTTTATTAAAAAATGGTATACAAAGATAGCATACATGTATATATACTCCATATAATAATGGAGTTGTTGAGCAAAGAAATAGGCATATTGCAAAGATGTGTCATGCATTGATGTCAGATAAAAACATACCTCATTACTTTTTAGATAAAGTGATTGCTAGTGCTATATATATTATGAACAAGACACCCACTGCTATTGTACATGGTATGACATCTGAAGAGAAGTTTACAGGTAGAAAGCCAAATCTATTCCACTGCTATTGTACATGGTATGACATCTAAAGAGAAGTTTACAGGTAGAAAGCGAAATATATATTATGAACAAGACACCCACTGCTATTGTACATGGTATGACATCTAAAGAGAAGTTTACAGGTAGAAAGCCAAATCTATTCCATCTCAAAGTATTTGGATGTATTTCTTATGTACATATCACTAATGAATTGCATAGTAAATTGGATCCCAAAGCAAAAAAATGTATATTTGTGGGATATTCTCTTGAGAATAAAGGATATAAATATTATAACCCTATTACATGTGAGCTGAGAGTTAGTAGGGATGTTATTTTTTATGAAATGAGTAGCTGGTATGGTAATGTACAAAAATCAATTGGGATTGATAAGCATGAGAAAATGTAAAGAGAAAGTTGGGGACTAACCTATTATGATAGATGTATCATCAGGCTTCTCTCATGTTGACGCTGATTCAGACAGCTTTGAATAGAGCTTGGATGAGGAGTTTGGGATTCCATCTATTAAAACACAAGGTGTGCAGAGGTACAAGAGGATGCTAAAACACTTGGTAGTGATCTAAGTCCATGCAGGTCAAGTAGACTAAGAAAGCCAATGCAACGATTGACATATGATAGCTATGTAGCTCATCACTATGTATATATGGCTAAGGTTGTGCAGGATGTGGAATCCACTTTTTTTGAGGATGCAATGGTCAATGAGAATTGAAATCATGCTATGGATGAAGAAATGGCTACACTTATAGATAATGTCACACGGGAGTTGGTGCCTTTACCTAAAGACAAGAAAGCTATTAGTTGTAAATGGATTTACAAGTCGATGGAGCTATTGTGAGTGCTATAAGACATGACTAGTTATCAAAGGGTATGCATAGACTCATGGTATTGATTATGAGGAGACTTTTGCACTAATGTCTAAAATGGCCACTGTAAGGGCTATCATAACAATGATTGCATCAAAGGGTTGGATCATGTATCAAATGGATGTAAAAAATGCATTCTTGTACGGGGAGTTGTAAGAGGAAATGTATATGGATCAACCACCTGGTTATGTAGATGAGAGTCATCTAGATTATCTATATAAGCTTGGTAAGGCCTTATATGGGCTAAATCAAGCACCCAAGGTATGGCATGATAGAATTGTAGAATACCTTTATCAGTATTGGATTTCACAAAGTACAGACTAATCACACTCTATGTATGTGAGAGTGATGCAGGTGTTGAGATGGTAAGCTCAATATGTGCAGATATTGATTGTGGACTACATGGCTAGATGGATTTGCATGTCTATAATTAGCATATTGGTGGTCATTATGATCCTCACATGGCCAATCACTAATCACTCAATATATTTAGTTTGTTGCACGTACCTACAACTGGCATAGTTATATTGCTAGTCAATTAATATAGCTAGTTACACACTGTTTGACTTAGTAGGCCACTTTCCTTTGTGATGTATCGTATCTATACTTTGGGTACATTGTATTGTGTGTGTGAGAAGAAGAATAAAATAACAAGAAAACATTTTTTCATCCATCTCTCTTCTTGTATTCTTGAGTGAGCTTCCTTTTGTGTGTATGGTGTGTGTTTGGCATAGTAGCTCAAGTGAGTTCTCCCACCACATGATTTGTGACACGGTAACAGAGTAGTGGCACTAAGAGAGGATAGTTTTGAAGGATAAAGTGAAGGAGAAGAAGAAAGGATTTGAGTAAGTAAGAAATGGGTAAGAAGCCCTCCCATTCTTCCACTCTTTATTTTGGATAGTGCATATAAAGGTATTGAAAGAAAGATACACAAAAATCCTCAAATTACTGTGAGATTTAATGTGCAAGAAAAGCACTATATATTTTGTATATTATCCCTTTAGAGCTAACTCGTTGTTTTATTTTTGCCATGTGAGGCCATTTTGGACCTTGTTTTAGAGCCGCAAGGTTGTGCACAACAATTTTAGGGTATACTGTGATTTCAATTATGTTGACCAAAAGTGGGTACATAGGTTACATATTTCGAATGATCTATAAGTCTTGAGGTGCTTATCAGGAAGAAAACACAAGTTTTATTTGTAAAGAGATTAGAAATTACATGTACTATGGAGGAATCAATGAAAATGGCTACTTGGTATATCGCCATGCACTTTTTGTGAAAGTTTTCTAAAGATTTACTATTTTTTTATTGGATATTCTTTAGATCAGAAAGGGTATCATTTCTATAACCTTGTCATAGGTGAATTTAGAGTGAGCAGGGATATTATTTTTAATGAGATACGGTATGCATCTAGTTGTGATGCATTGGATAATGATCATGATCATGATAGTCATATACAGAAAGAAAAGCAAGAATCAAGGAGCCTTAGTGAACCAAAAAAATCATCTGGTATTATATCTATAGTTAGCCCTTTGTTTAGGAGACTAAGGAGTAGCCCCACAACTTTAGGTGTATTTACAAGTGTTGTAGGTAAAACAAAGGAAAGAAGAAAGTGTCAGATGGTAATGATGCGCCTACTAGTAATTTGGGGTTTGATGGAGACTCCAATGGTTTAGAGAGTTTGGATGATAAGATTGGTATTCATTTAGTTAGGACACTAGGTGTACAGAGAGCACATGGTGATATAAAGACTCCACCAAGTAATCCAGTGGTATGCAGGCCATATACCGTGTTAAAGGAATTGATTTTGAAACTTATGTAGTTGACCATTATGTTTATATGGTAAAGGTAGTTGAGGATGTTGAGCTCACTTGCTTTAATAATGCTCATTGGGATGTAGCAATGAATGAGGAGACAACTACATCAAGACTTCGGATCTAGTACCATTGCCTAAGGGCAAGAAAGCTATTGGATGTAAGTGGATTTACAAAATCAGGCACAATGCAGATGGTTCTATTAGCATGTACAAGGCAGAGTTGGTTGCAAATGGCTATGTTCAAACATATAGCATAGATTATGAAGAGACATTCAGTCTAGTTGCTAGAATGGCAACTACTAGATGTGTGATTGCTTTGCTAGTATCCAAAGCTTGGAGTTTGCAACAAATGGATGTCAAGCATGCCTTTTTTCATATGAATTACAAGAAGAGGTTTATATGGAGCAGCCAGTAGGTTATGAGGATTTAGAGCATCCCACATATGTGTGTAGGTTAAAGAAGATGCTCTATGGGCTAAAGTAAGTACCTAGATCATGGTTTCACAAGATCAGAGAGTATCTTGTCAACATTTTTTAAATATTTTTTATACTGATCACTCACTTTATGTGAGAAAGGAAGATACAGGTTAGATTATCGTAGTCATCTTTGTGGATGACTTGATTATTACACGTGAGAGTGATAGTGGAATTGATAAAGTTAATAACTTTTTGAAGAAGAAGTTTGAGATGAAGGATTTAGGTGAGTTGAGGTACTTTCTTGGTATTGAGGTGATTAGATATGATGATGGTATATGGCTGTCCCAAAGGTAGTATGGCTTGGATATGTTGTCCAAGTATGGTATGATAGCATATAAGCCTCTTTCGGTGCCATTGGAGCAAAATGTGAAGTTAAGTGCACATGTTGGGGATAAGATAGAAGACTCTACTATGTTTATGAGTATAGTAGGAAGTCCGATTTACATGACTATCACAAGACTAGACTTGAGTTACATTGTTGGCATTGCCAATTAGTTTATGTAGATGCCTAGAAAGCCTCATTGGGATGCAGTTAGATGCATATTGAGGTATGTGAAGTCTACTTTGCATTATGGACTTTTTTGTGAGGTAGGTAAAGATATATAGGTTTTTGGATATATAGATAGATGAAATTGGGCTGGCAGCATGTCCGATAGAAAATCTATTAGCAGATTCATGTTTTTTCTTGGTAGTGCATCAGTTACATGGAGCAAAAAAAACAAGCCTACATTTGTTTTATCGAGTATAGAGAGTGAGTAGAGATATGCTACTATGGTAGTATATGAGGTGGTATGGCTACAAAAGTTATTGGATGATTTGGATGTGTAGGGAGATGGTCCAGTTTTATCATTCACTCTAACAACATAAGTAGCATATAGTTAGCTAGGACCCAATGTTTCATGCTAGGACAAAACACATTAAAGTCCATTACCACTTTGTGAGAAAAAAGGTGCTTGCAAGAGAGATTGACTTGGTATATGTCAACACATAGGATCAAATAGCTTACATTTTTACCAAGGTATTGGGTATAGAGAAGATTCAAAAATTTTGAAGAGTACTTGGAGTTGTTGAGATATAGTTGAGCTTGAGGGGGAGTGTTGAGATGGCAAGCTCAACATGTGTGGATATTGATGATGGACCACCTGGCTAGATGGATCCACATGTCTACACTTAGCACATTAGTGGTCATTATGATCCTCACATGACCACTGACTTATCACTTATTATATTTAGTTTATTGCACATACCTACAAGTGGCATAATTTTAGTGTTAGCCAATTAGTATAGTTAGTTATGCACTGTTTGACTTAGTAGGCTATTTTCCTTTATGTTGTGTCTTATCTATACTTTGTGTACATTGTATTGTATGTGAGAGAAGAAGAAGAAACCAACAAGAAATTTTTTTAGCCTCGATCTCGCTTCTTGTCTTCTTGAGTGAGCTTCCTCTTGTGTGTATGGTGTGTGTTTGGTGCAACAACTCAAGCAAGTCCCCCCACCACAATGTATTATGATCATTACTATATATCTGGATGATTTGATCATTGTGGGTGATAATGAGATAGAAATTGACCATAGAAAGGCTCTCTTCAAGATTGAATTTGAGATGAAGTATTTGGAAGAGTTGCACTATTTTCTTTGCATAGAGATAATCAAGACTCCATATAGTGTATGGTTGCACAGAGATAGTATGCATTGAATATGTAAAAAAAGTATGATGTGGATGATTGCAAGCCTATTTCTATACCTTTGGATATTAGTGCTAAGCTTAGTGCACATGAGGGTGACTTGATTGAGGATGTTACTATGTATCAAAAGATTTTGGACAATCTTATTTATTTAATGATCACTAGGCTAGACCTAAATAGTTAGTTTAGAGAGTTAGTTTATGCAACTTCCACAAAAGCCACATTTGGATGCTTTGTGGTGTACATTACACTATGTTAAGTCCACATTGAACTACACATTATTCTATGGTGCAGGTGTACCATTGGACTTACATGGTTACAAAGATGTAGATTGATTCAAATAGGAGATCTACCAATGATTTTATATTTTAATTTGGCAATGCTACTGCTACTTGGAGTAGTAAGAAATAGCCAACAGTTGCATTGTCTAGTACAAAGGTAGAGCACAGAGGTGTTGCAATTGCAACATGTGAGATATCTTGGTTGCGTAAGCTACTTGGTGATTTGGGAATGCTTGTGGATAAGAAGGTTATCATTTACTTTGATAACCTTAGTAGCATTAAATTGGCCAGGAACCTAGTGTATTATCCGTAGACCAAACACATAGAGGTCTATTACTATTTCATTCGGGAGGGGGTTCTGGTAGGTGATATTAACTTATTTTATGACAACACAGAGGATCAAGTTGTTGACATTTTCACACAAGCCTCAGAAGATGAGAAACTTCAATGATTTGGGACTATATTTGGAGTTCATGAGCTCATGTTGTGCTTAGGGAGAGTGTTGTGATATCAAGCTCTACACGAGTTGGTATCCATTGTGTGCCTTGGTGATGTGGTAGGATATTACTCATTGACATATTAGGTGACTGACATGAGGATATGCCAATGATTCTATAGCTAGAATATACCCACATGGTCCACCCTTGGTTATGGCACATTTATTGTGCTACCTCTTCTTTCCTTAGCAGGTTTACACTTAATGACCATATGTACATACACTGTGGTACTTTTCATATTAGTTGTTTATCATGTTGTAGACTTAGTTTTTTGAGTGGAAGAAGAAGATTTCAACCCTATCTCTCTATGTTCTCAAGTCTCCAGTGCTTTTGTGTGTGTGCTCTTGGGTTCTCCACATCTCTCCTCTCTTGTCTGTTTTCAAATGGAGACACACACACACACACACACACACACACACACACAGAGTGTGTGTGAGTGAGTGAGTGAGTGAGTGGATGTGTGTCCAAGGAGAGAGAGTAGAGAGAGGATAGATGAGAGAGTAAAAAAGAAAATTAAAGTAGAGATAGTAGAGAGTAAAGAGAATAGAAGAAGGACCATGGTAATGCATATTTCATCCATTTTGATTAATATATATATCCATGGATTATAAAAGAGAATAGAAAGTGATTAAAGTAGAGAGAGTAGACAGTAAAGAGAATAGAACGAGACATATTGATTGTTGAAGAAATGTGTTAGCCTCCAAATATGGTGATGAGAGTCTTGAAAAAAAGCTCAAATGGTATCTATGTTTTATTATCGTGTGTCAGCTAGGACTTCATCTACAGAGACTCTACTTAAATTTCTATCAAGCATCTCTCTCATTGTTTTTTACTTATAAATGGTTGAACAAGTTGGAAGTTGGAAGTCTTAAAAAGAGGCCCAAACATTGTTGGTCAGTATAACATTAGGGGAGTTTTGAGGTCTCGAAAATGCCTTTTAGGATGTGGAGAGAGAGTGCTCTAGACCAATAAGAGCAAAGTCTCTGTAACGGAACTTCTATTAAAAAAATAAAAAATCATTTTACAAAAATGTATAAATATAATAATATTATGAAATTGTATTTTTATTATGTATTTTTAGTCTCTTATATTCGTGATTATGACATCTTTTGCATTAATGGCATAGAGTCTCGGCTACTTTTATTTAATGATGTTTCTAGATTAATGATAATGACTAATGTAATCGAAATTCAAATTGGTGAAAAGCATGGCGCTCAGTTTTTTCTCTCCTTTCTTTTATTCCTCTATTATTTTTCCCTCCGTTATGGTAGCCTAGTCCTCTCTCTCTCTCTCTCTCTCTCTCTCTCTCTCTCTCTCTCTCTCTCTCTCTCTCTCTCTCTCTCTCTCTCTCTCTCTGTGTGCATGTATCTCTCTCTTTTACCATGGATACAGAAATTCGACCTTCAACAAGGCGTCCAAGCTCCCAAATCACATCCATATCAGTGTTTAACTCATTCCAAACTGATGGAAGATGGATTCCTACTATCATTAGCAAAGGTAGTTGGATCACCATGCAACAAGCAAAACGTGGAAAAAGTCAAAGACATGAGAGCTCATTTATCTCTGCTTGGAAGGGCAGAATCCGAAATTTTAAGCTTGGAGCAAAAAAGAATAGCATCAAAGAGGTACTAGTGCAACATGTGTTCATGCATAGAGAGCTGTGTTTGAAACCTGGATCTTCAAAGCTTCCAATGCATAGACCAAATTGTAAGAATTTGATTCTTAAAGTTTTTCCTTTCTTAAACATGGTTTAGGTTTTTCCATTATAATATTTATTTGTCTTGTAGATGTCTATCTCTCTAATCTTGAGGAATGGCAACTAGTGGAATCTATTATTGATGTTATTGATGTTATACATGGTTCAATTGGAGAAGAAATGTATAGAGGCAGAAAGAAGACAGAGCTTGCAGAGAATGGAATATTATTTTATGACCATTCTTATGTTATTCCTATGCGGCGTTGCCAATGGGGACCAATAAAACTCCTTCCTTTGCCAGATTTTTCAAGCTTTGAGTGGCCTTTGCCAAGTCCAGCTACTAGTGAGGGCTATAGATGTAAGATATTTTCTGAGATCCAGAAAGCACTAAAATCTAATATCTCAAGTAGGCTAAGCAAAGTTACTTTATTTATGCCTATTAATATATTTATTGATTTCTTCTCTAATATAGAGATAAGAATAACAAAAACCATGCTTTCAGTGAAGAGACTAACATATGATCATATCATACAATTTGTTGATGAAGGATGGGATACAAGGACAGAAGGAAAAATTATATGTAAGATAGATCAAGACTCTATAGCTTGTAAATATATGATTGCTACTCAAAATTTTATCCTTAGCTTTTACTATAGTCGATGTCATTTTGTTGGTAGTAGTCTAGTTGCTTTAGACCAGAATCTTAATGATTTCAGCAAAGATCCTATAGTGGATCTTGATATTTGGTTCAACGAGGATATTATTGCAATCTTAAAGATTAGAAAATCATGTACGCTACATCAAGTGAGAATGGATTTACAAAATGAAGACATTGAACTGCCATGCTCCTTTGTATTCCAACTTGACAAGAAACGAGTAAGTTTTCACATCATATTATATCTACTTAGATGTATATCAAGATCTCACTTTCTAACTAACAAACATTTGTAATTTATTTTTTGCGGATATCGAAAAGGAGAGAAAATAATATACACTGCAAGGACATTGAAGAAAAGATATCTTTACTATCAATATAAAATATATGTACAAATTTTGTAGCAGATGTCTATCTGCCATCTCTATGAGATATACAAGGGCTGAAGGGCAAATTTCTATATATGAAGGCTTACAAGGCGATATGGCAAAGCTATTTCTTTTTTGGAGAACTATCCTTTCTAGGAGTCCTTTTGCCTTTCTTTGATGTCTTGGGTATAGAAGGTGTTGAAGCTGTGGCTTTGCCTTCCGTGGTTATAGGCATTGCATCTCCTTCGTGGTGCAAATCCCCACCAATCTTTGTTGTTGGTTGTATACAATTGACCATTATATACTTCAAGAGCTTTGCTCTGACGTACCAAACATGCTCAGATGTATAGCAATCCTTCGAAAACTGTCACACATTTATAGAAAAAAGAGTTTTAGTTCATTATTGTTCTTACAATAGACTATATTTTTATCATCAATGGACTATTTGCAATTAATATCTATCTTAAAGTTTAGCATCTTTCATATTACCTTTACATGTTTATCATCATTAAGATAAACAAAGTTAACCATTCTTCTAGCATTTGCAATCACCCTCTAGCCACCACAAGAATGGCTATCATCCTGATGGGGACAATGCAACCACCAACACAAAGTAAAACTATAAAGAGGACGGATGGTAGTTCATAGAATAAACTCATGTTTCAATTATTTTAATGAATAACTTACCGCAACTTGTCTATATTGCATTGTTGCAAGCAAATCAGACGGCATAGGGGGTCTTTTCTCTAGCTCTTCAATTAATCTTTTGGCACCTCTATATATAAAATATGCTGAAATTTAGAGTACTTACAAAAAAAAGAATTGAAATATCAAGGAGCCCTTGGATAGTATAACTTACAGTTTAGCATTTCCATGGCTTCCTTTCATAGAGTTGATTAAAAAACATTGCTTATCCACAAGGTCTATTGCAATCAAGCTCCAATGAGAACTAAAAGCAATCATATCTCAACAAATTAGTAGGATAAAATCTCAAAAACTCTAATAGAATATTGAATCACTTACTTTTCATTATATGGAATTATAAGGAGCTCCAAAGTATTGAAGTCAATCAGATTGAGCCAGTGCTCAATAAAACTTGTATCAAGCTCGTTCCTCATAAAGAATGAGATAGATGGATCAAGAACCTCAATTTTTTGTTGTATATCCAAAGGAAACTCATGCATTATACACCTAGAAAAGGCATAGAAATAGTGAGTATAAACAAGAAAAATCTTATTTTTAAAAAAATATCAAAAAGTATAAGTAATTATGGATGGATATACCTTAGGCCAACAAGAATAATACTGTCATTTACTTCTCTTCTTTTATCCTTAAGAATCTGAACACATGCAGCATCAAAGGAGATAACCTCAGTTCTTTTGCCTAAGTCACCAGGTAAGAAACAAAATACACTGAATCCTTTTGCATTAGCTGCTTCAAGAAGGGTGGCTAGCTCATTTTCAAAGGACTCTAATTGCTCTGTTTCCCTTTCTTCAACCCTTTGCCTCCTATAATCTCTCCATTTATATGCTTGTTCCTCTTTAGCTTTCTCCTCTTTTTCATGTTGCCTTGTATCATTCTCATGGGTGACATCCTCAACCCTGAGACCAGAATCATCTTTCTTTCTCCTAGCTGGGGGCACATTAAGGATATTAAATGTCTTCACATCAGTGAGGGGAATTGGCTCAAGGACCTTTGAAAATCTATATCTTAGCCTCCTAAGAATTACCATGTCCTTGTCCATGAGTGTGAGCCTATGAGCATGAGCAGCACAAATATAGGCATCTTGAAAAAACTCAACAAAAAAATCCTCTGTGGCTTCTTGTATACAATTAAGAGCTGTTCTTGTCCATCTGAAACTATCCAAACTATATTTGTCACAAATTTCCCTGACAAGCCTCTGAAAAGACAACTTTGGAATTGCATTGTCAAGAGCCTTTACTGCCTTCCTAATCTCCCTTAGGCACCTGAGATTTTGAGAAAACTTTCTCTTTGGCTTTGACTTTCTAGAGAGCTTTTGAGGCTTTGAAGACTGATGAATCTTTGATGCTAAATCCCTAGGATCAATCTTCTCCTTTCTTGCTGTTGCTTTAATCCTAGCCATCTGCCAAAAAAAGACATGTTACTTCTTCTCTAGCATGTCCAGTGAAACGCGAGTCCCAAACAAGAGGTATCCATGCTACATGTCATTTTTGCGTTTCAGCTGAATTTTTCTCGAGCGTGTCTAATGAAACGCGAGTGTCAAGCAAGGCGCCTCCTTGCAGCTGCTTCTTTTCGCGTTTCACCGAACTTGTTGTCCATTGTGTCCAGTGAAACGCGAATTTAAGACAGGAGGCCTCCTTGAAGCACGTTATTTTCGCGTTTCACCGGACAACTCATGAATATCATAGAAATCGACAAAACCAAGAAAAAAGAGCTTTGATCTAAGGAAAGCTTTTAAAATTACATAAAATATCCACAGAATTAGGGAAGAAGTTTAAAGATTTCCTTAAATCTCCACAACATTAAGGAATGCTCCCACTGTGGAAAAAATTCTTTTGTAGTGCTGATAAGCTCATAATAACATAAAGGATTAAGGAAAAGTATCAAAAGAATGCATTGAATGGAGCCTGTTATTGAAAAGCAAGATGCAAAAGAATGCATTGAATGGAGCCTGTTATTGAAAAGCAAGATGCAGAAACCATACCTTATTTTTAGCTTGTTCTTCACAATCTCAGCCTAATGACGAGAATATGCTCGAAGGTTTCCTTTGTTGGGGAAGCAGTGAAATGCTTGGAGATTGGAAGGAACACCAAAGGTAAAGGCGGAGTAGCAATGTTTTTTGCTTGCTGAAAATGCAATGAAAGGCGAAGGCGGTGAATTTGCATGGACTCAACGTTCTTGGCAAAGTGTTAATAACACACGTGTGACGTATTCTCGCTTACCGGAATTTTTTTTAAACTTGGAAAAGTGTTATGTAACACACGTGTGACGTATTTTTGAAAAAAGAGAGTGCACACGTCTTCTGAGGAGTTTGATACGGTGTGTTAAGTGAGACACGTGTGCACGTATTTTTCCATTATTACACAAAAAATTTTGTTGGAACTATCACCACATGCTTAACGGTCAATATAAAAGCATTTCAAAGCCATTTCTCTGACATTGTCTTCTTTTCTACCGAAATTTCGTCTCGACTTCCCTCAAGGTCCTTGCTTCCTGTGTGGAGAGCAGTTCAACAATCTTTGATAGGTAACAAATTTTTTTTATTACAAGTATTTTAACAAAATAAATTTGATTAATATAGAAAGAATTTTTAATAACACTTGAATAATTACAGATGTTATGTGCTTTGTATCTTTTAAAAGCAGCATAGCTTTTCCAGAAAGGATTTTATCATAAATTTTTGTGTTTCCATAGAATTAATTTATAGTTCATGTTTATCTTCTTGATTTGCATCTTTTGACCAGTGAAACGCGAAATAATGTCCCTATTAGTGATATTTTGCTAAGTATCGCATTTCACCGGTGAGATATTGAAATAATTTTTGTCTTCAAGGTAGTGTCCGGTGAAACGCAATTTCTTCACAGGCATTTGCCTTGGACACTTTAATTTTCGCGTTTCACCAGTCAACTAAATTTTTTTCTCATTTTTTGATTTTTTTGTCTTGAAAAATGCAATTTTGGGCCTCTTTCCATGGTTCCATCTTGTTTTATTGGATATTGGTTCTATTCTGCTTTGTTTTCAGGGATAAATCTTTTCCTGGTCAAGATGACAAAGAGGAAGCTATCTCTGGAAGGAATAGATGAGGAGGAGACAATTGAGACATCTGATGATAGGCTCTTTGATTTCTTATACACCACTGGAAATTCTTCCAAGTTTGGCTATACCAGGGAAATTTTCAATGTTCCTTTTGATTTGAAGGAGTTATTGGAGGATATTGAAGATAAACTTAAGGAGTACAGATGTTTTTATGATAGACATGTGCAAGGTTTGGAAGTCAATGGATTTGTTCATTATAGTGATGTCATGGGAGCCACCAGTACATCCAGGTCAACTTTGCTAGGCAAGTTCAACCTCATTGATGAGGAATTCAGAAAGAAAGAAACATGTTGCCCTTTCCACAGGTATCAACACCAATGCCTTCTGATCCACAAGGACGTTGGATTTATTCTGTATCTTCAGTACATGGAAAATTCTTCTCCAGGTATAGACCAACAGAGAAAGCTAGAGGATATTGCAAGTATGGATAAGGAGGTCGAAGAGAAGGAGGAGATGTTCCAAGAAGATGTTGAGAATCAACTTGTCCAAGGTTTTGATGTAGGTTTGTTCAAGAGTGACAATATCACAATGGTGGAAGAAAAGGAGATCGAGCCAAGTGCACAGGTTGATGAAGAAGGTCCTCTTGCATGTGTTTCAACATTTCCCACTTATCTTATCAACAAGAAGAGATATGTGTTGCTAAATGATATTCAACATCTTTTTGATCTTAGAGAAGATTATTGCTTAGCAATCCTTGCAGGTTGGGGCAAAAATGACATGAATTTTATAGGTTATGAACAAGAACCACTAGCAAGTCTTGATGTTGAGGGAGAGAATTTCCAAGATAGCTTTATAGCCTTACATATATGTATTAATCAGATCATAGAATACAAAAAGGGGGGGCTACCTACAGAAGAAGAGTTCTTGCAGGTCCAAAAGAAACTTTATATTGATGATGTAGGGTATGAAGAGAGATTGAAGTCTCCATCAGATGAGAAGCCCAAGAGTTCAATAAATCTTTATGATGATAGTCTTCTTGAAGAAGACGAACACCCTAAGGTATGAAATATAATTTGAAGTTACCCATTGAGTTTATGTTAGACTTTATTATGCATTATAGATAAATATCTTATATCTTGTACTGTTGTGGTTTGTTCTGTAGATTGAGATTGAAGATCTGGACAACTTTCTTAGAAGGGCCAAGGGCTCTAGGCCAATGAAGCTTAGAAAAAATCAAAGCCTTGGCCATTATATTGGAAACTTAAACAATCAAACAATTGTAATATATCATAGTAGATTATCAAGCTCTCCAAGTCTACCAATGATGGCTTTGAGAGCTATCTCAAAGGTAATTGGATCTCAAGTTTTCAACAGAGGTTTGGACAAGATCATTTTAGTGGAGAAGGAAGAAGTCATAAGAGTTTTTGGCTTCATGCCTGGATACAGTGGATCTAGAACTAGATATTTTGGAGTTCTTGGCTCCTATTTGCTCTCTTATGTAGGAGATAGTAAGAATTTGAAGCTTCTTCCAGGCTATCGGAAACAAGAGTTTTTGAAATACAGAGGTCTTATTGAGTGGGATGAAACAAAAGATTCCTCTAGAGGCCTTGTCGAGCTACCTGAAACCAAGGACTCCTCTGAAGGCCCTGTTGAGGTGCCTGAAACTAAGGACTCTTCTACAACACAATCAGACTAGAAGATGCCAAAGATTAAGGATTTCTTGAAACCCATCTTTTCCCAACTCTTTGTTTGGTTTGTAACCATTCTGTAAATCTTTGCTTTGCGCAAGAATTTAAATATCTATCTTTTCTTCTTTGGGTAACAATTTGTATAGTCCTTGCTAAAGATGATGTATTGCTTGATGTGGTTGTATCTTTAAGCTTGAATTTATGCCAAATTTGTCGATAGAACCATTGAAAGACCTCTAATAAACTGTTGGCTTTGTGTCTTCCACCTTCATTTCTTATGTGTCTGAAATATTTTGTTCTTGCTTGATAATGTGATTTTTCCATACCTTGGGTTGACCAGATAGATAGAGATCCATATTGTTTAATAAAGTATGGAGCATGGTTGTATAGAATATGCTACATAGTCAACAAATAAAGAAAGTTATTAAAAAACATTATATGAGTTCGACGATGAAGAAACAAACATATACAGACTTCTTACCATATAGTGAGTAAAGTGTTGATCATCCCAAGCTTCTGTCACATCGCCTTTTTGAAAAGGTTCAATTGGTTTTTAACGTCTTTGAGATCATCATCATTCCATTCAATCTTATCATAATAAAAAAACACTTTGTCTAGTGTTTCCCAAACTTTAGCTTTTCTATTTCGAGCTTGTCCATTATCAGTGTGATCCTTAACTGCATTATGTAGGAATTTCCACTGATTAAATTTAATAGTTGAGCCACCATTTCTCGAGTTTATCTTGCCAAGTCTCCCATGAAAGCCTAGAAACCTTCTAGCCTTCACTCCACCAATAGATGGTTTTTTTGGGACACAATTACCATCCTTAGACTTTTGAAGATCTGGTTCTGAACAACATTGCCACCATGCAAACCAATTGCAGAGAGAACTTTTTCAACCTTTGTTATAGCATCTATTCTAGTTGATAATGGCTTCAGCTTCCATGCAAATCCTATATAGAGATGAACAAGCTTTTCAATTATCCTGCAAAGTGCATGAAGTGTACAAATATGGGCATTCGCTAAAGGAATGTCCAAGACTGGTTTTAACTGTGGATCCTTATTGTGCCTAGAGGGAGCTCTATTCCAATTGCTTGAGTTTAACTCTGCAGCTGGTGACATGCAGTATAAGCAAGGAGATCTCGAGTTAGCTCCCTTTGATACATTATACATACATTTGAGTGTCTTTAGGTCACCAGCTATGTGCCACTCAATCCTGTAGTTTCCAAATCCTTCAACAAATAGCTCTTCTCCTGCTTGTTGCCTTTGAATAACATTAGGTATTGATGTTTGATGAAAAACCCAATATAGTATATCAAAATTCTCGGTATCTACCTCAAATGCTCCTAGCCACCAGATGTTATATTCATATTGAACACTAAATGATGTTGAGTGATTGCAATGACCTGGTGAAACTGCTCTATTCATCAAGGTGATAGAGATTCTCTCCAATTTTTTACATTTCAGAATCTCACTTTCATCAAGTTTAATCACAAATCTAGCCACTCCCTGTGCCTCTGCTACTGACGAGTCATAAAATTTGATCATTAAGCATTGTAGGGTGGGCAAGTCAAGGAAAATATTGTTAAATTCATTGAATGTAACCTCCTTTTTCTTGCCCTTGAAGCTAGCCTTGATATGAAAAGGCTCACCTAGAATCTCCATCACTTTGTTATTAACTCTTTGTTTGATAGTCCTAACCACAAATGGCTTTGGAAGTATGCAATTGCGTACTAATACTTGCTTCATATTTGATTGTAAAAGCTAGAAAAGTTGCATATAAGCATCTCGACTGATACCAATACTATCTAGTGTCTTCTGTACTAACTCAGAATCCAAAGAATGATCCTTTACAAATGACTCCAAGCATTGTTTCTTTGCCTTTTTAAATTTCTTCTTCTCCAAAATATCCTTTGAAACTACTGAAGAAAGAAGATGATAATAAAACTGAGCTGCTTTTAAAGAATCTCTTTCACTTGCATTTGGTTGTAGAAGAGATCTAAGCAAAATTAACATCACAAATCAATGCAAGTAGTTTAAATAAAGCCATATTTAAGATTTTTCAAGTGAAAAAAAATATACCTTGCTACTTGGATTCTTTTACCACAGCCTCCTCCTCCTCGTTTGAGATTCTCAATATTTTTAAGAGCTCTTTGTCGATTTCGAAGGCCTTATAAAGTTTTCTTTCGTTGATAAGCTTTGATACGCTTTTCCAATGAATGAATTTTTTGTTGACAATCTTCTAGCTTCTGCAACAACTCTATATTGTGTTTCATCAAAAGATGATTCTCTAGTCCAAGGATATCCTTTTCTGCAACAAGATTAAGTGTATAACCTAAAAATCCATTGTATCCATCACTAATAAACCTCATTAATGATGAGCTATTATAGAAAGGAGGAGTGTTATTTCTGCTAGGATCTTTGGGATATAGCTTTCCATCTAACCAAAGATCAATATTCTTCTTTCCTTCAAACCTCGGTATATGTTTCATAGACTCTGTAACCGTGATAGATTTTGTTCTCTTTCTTATTGGTTCATACTCACTGTCCAACTCAATATGAAGATGATAGAGAGGTCTTTTATGAGAGCTACAGAGATCATTAGATGATTGATCCATAGCTGAGTTACAGAGATCATTGGGTGATTGATCCATAGCTAAGGATATGATTAGAAGCAAGAACGAAAACAAAGAAGAGACTACTAAGGAGGAGAAAAAAAGAAGAGAGAAACGATGGAGGGAGGCAATCGAGTATCCACCAAAATTCAAATTGAATATTACTTTTCACTTTAATGAGGAGAGGTAAGATCTTCATTATGACAACCTTGCCAACTTTATGGCGACCTAGATTTCTAGGTTTGATGTGACCACAAGAATATCACGACAATGACTTATTAACGAATTTTGATATTTTAACTTACCAAAATATAAACCTTTTAAAAATTCTACAAAATGATTTTATTTCTTAAATTGTTTTCTCTCTCTAGGATCTCTTACAGTGCATTTTTGAGACCTCAAAACTCCCCTAATGTCCATAATCCTCAATAGTGATACAAACCCATCTTTGAATATATGGAGAAATTGGTCTCAACTTGAGTATCATAGTATGTTGGATAGTGGCAAATATAATAATCTTTGGCTATAACTGATATATCTAATATATGCACTCCTTGGGGGGATGGTTCTATATCTACTAGTCCCAATCTCAAACTTGTGTAAGGAGATGCACAACTGGTTACTAGCACATTTGACTCCATGGAATAGGTACTCAAATAGACTATAATGGCATCCTTTGTGGTATGAAGTAGATGCTCTCTATAAAAGGCCATCTTTGTCTCTACTTTCTATATCAGTGCTATCCATGTCTTGACATCTAATTGAGCAAGGTCTATTTTTATGACTTTAATGTACTATTAACCACCATCATCTTTGTCTTCCAAAGGTTCACTATTGATCCTCTATGCATATAAAATGTTTGCAATGCATCCATGTGTCTTTACAAGCCCTCAAGGGAGTCTGCAATCAATACCACATCATTTGCATACAATAAAATGGATATCAATATGCCTACCAATTGGTCCCCCTAAACTATACACATAATCTGAGAGCTCATCACATAAACACCAAATAGAGTAGGTGAAAGTGTGCACCCCTCCTTCATTTGGATACAACTATCCACCATATCAAAAATCCCTCTTAGTGCATGTATCCTCCCAATCACTAAATGATACAAGGCATGAATCCCCACTGTAGATCTTCTAGTGTGCCATTATTATATGGTTGCAACATGAGCCTAGCATAAGACACATGTCAAATGCATTGCAAAAATCCACAAAATAGCAATAAATCCTTTTCTGATGTGTCCTACCCTCCTATATAATAGCTTTGACGATCAATACATGATCAAGCATAGTGAACCCTCTCCCAAAGTCTACATGCCCCATGCTCTATTCTCATATCTCTTTTCCCATGTTCTAAGCTCATATTTCTACTTAGGCACACTAGCCGATTGTAATGATTTACTTTTGGCATTTTACTATAACTAATTACAATTCAATTATGTTCTTCTATATATAATTCTTGTGAAAAGGACGTTTTGTTCTTTTATCAATGTTTTTTCTTTGCAATAATATTTTTAATTTTGTAAAAGTATAGCATTCTACCTCTTGAGAATGTTGGGGTTTTGCACATAATTACTTAGTGCATCATTTGTACCAAACAGAAATTATTTATGAACAAAGAGAAGTAGATGCATGATAATGCATAAGCAAGATGTAGACTCATGACTTCACAATAATACAAGTAGCCCCAACAAGTGCTACTAGGAGATCATCTAGTGTGTTTATATCATATACGTATACCCATTCTTATGTTTATATAATGGCAATTACCTTTGTTACTAAAAATTTCAAGGGCACTGAATGAGTTTTTGAGTTTATCCACAAAAGATGGCATCAGATGAGTGTTGACAAGAAAGACTACTCCTCCATTGCTACATTTTTCCTCTCCTTATGGATGCATGTAGGGGAAAAGGGTAGGAGGTGACCTCCCTCAACACTTCAAATTCCAAGCCACTTAGGATGGTGGGAAATCGAAGCATAGTCATATGCCACATAGGTAAAGGAAAAGAGTATTGATGTCGAAGATATTTGTAAGGCCCTCTTCTTTGATAGGAACCAAGAAGAAAGACATTAAAGTTTTAGGTAATCTAAAGCAAACATTCTATGTCAATGGAAGCTTTATGCACTATTGAATTTTTTTCTACTTGATGGGGAAGGTGCTAACAGATGAAGAGTTCCTAAAGCAAACTAGGTATTATGATTTCTTTTCTACTTGATGGGGAAGGTGCCAATAGATGAAGAGTTCAATGGGTGGTTCACTTCAACACATCAAGCCTTTTTTCATTGTGGTATTAAAAGTTCATTGGAAAGGGATTCTTTTAGGCCCTCCTAAGTACCAAAGAGAGAGGCATTGGACCTTATCATTGTGGTTGGTTTTACAAAGGTGAATTGTAACTTGTTTCATTCATTGCCTTGGTTAGGAATGCTAGGATGCCTAGCTTGGATCAATTTTCCAAATCTACATCTAATATTTGAGATTAAAGTCAAATGTTTGGCATTTTCCTTGAGTTTGTATGTTTCCCCTTTGCCCTCCAGCCAAATAGGAGAATGTTGATTGTGCATTCTCTAGGATTGCTATCATATAGTTTGTTAAGGCCAATATTCATGATAGGATACTTTTCCTTTTGCTCCATCACATAATCAATCCCAAATATCAGATTTAGAATGACATTGGGATCTTCCTTGAGTGTACAAGTCATACTAAGCAAGATGTAAGAGCTTCAATAGTACAAACTTGATTCTCTGCAAATAGATCTTTCAAATAAACCTTGTATGTCATGTTCATCATAGTTAGGGGCTTGTAATGATTGGGTGATCATCTAGTTTATCATTCTAGAATAGGCTTTATTAAGCCTAGATTTTCCCCTTTTTCCATGGTGCCACTAATCCTACATGCATTCAAAAGACAAGGCATACATCCCATAAAACCATAAACAAATAAAAGGGAATTCCATCCATTCCAAGGGCTTTTCCTTTCTTCATTTTCCTGATAATAATGCTCTTCATATTCTTCCACTAAGTCAAGCTATGAAAGCACAACATAAATAAAGTGCCTAAGAAGTCTTGGAATGATTTTCTCCTCTTCCTTAAGTGGATTCCACCCTCTTCCTCAAGATACACAACAATGACCCTTCTTTGCTTGGCCTTCAAGTCCTAAAAGAAGGATTGGTGGGGTAGATTCACTTGCCATCACATGATGGGCCTTCAATTGAACCTTTCCAGCTCCAATAATTTTTTGATCCTTGATGTGATGTTTTGGTACTTTGCAATAGATGTAGAAGATAAGTATCCTTGGAATAAAAAAGTGATAAGAATAATTTCTCTACATTTTTGCATTACATTAAACACACTTCTCTACATCGTTGTCTTACTACAATCATGTTGTTTAGAGAGCCGACCGTCAATACCAACCCGCCACTTGGATGCCAAATAGTAGCTTCTTTCCATGTATTTTTGAAGTCATTAACAAGTTTCTAATAAAAAAGATAGGATATGTTGAACTTAACGGGGGGCTTTATAAGTTTTGGATCTCAAGCAACTCTATTTGTATGGTAGCCGATTTCAAGTAAAGAGAAACAATAGAGTCCTCCAGTACTTCTTGACTTAGTCTACTTTGACCCCTAAGGAGATGGGTGGCGACATTGCAAAACTATGATTTTGAAATTTTTCACACTCGGGGCAAAGATAACATCATGCCTGATTGGCTCTCTCAGATGTGGGCATGCAAAGTATCCTCCATTTCAGAGTTGCACAGTCATTGGATTGAGGACCTTCAAGAAGCTTATTTGTTGGATGAGGACTTCAACCACATATTCTAGAAATTACAGCATGGGGTAATGACTGAAAACTCCCAATATCAGCTCAACCATGGCCTTATTTGGTCCAATGGTAAGATTTTCATCCCCTATACTTCTCCTTTCACATAGAAGATCATGGAAGAGATGTGTTATTGCCCCATTGCTGGTCACTTGGGTGTTTTCAAAACATATGATAAGGCTTGCAAGATCTTTTATTAGAATGGCTTATGGAGGGATGTCAAGGATTTTGTGACCAAATGTGTTCCATGCCAATAGAACAAGGACAACATGCTTAGGCCCGCTGGCCTCTTGCAGTCCCTTCCTACTCTTGAAGGGAAATAGCCACATGTCACCATGGACTTCATCATGGGCCTCCCCATTACAAAGAAAGGATGGAATAGTGTATACATGGTAGTTGATTACCTCACCAAAGCTACCACTTTATCCCTACTTAGACATAATACACAGCCTCTTAGGTGGCCACTCAATTTATGGAATATATCTTTAAGTTGCGTGGAGTAGCAAAAGTCATAGTGCACAATCGAGATGCTAAGTATATGAGCAAATTTTGGTAGATAGTTTTCATATCTATGGGCACCAAGCTTGCTCCATCCACTTCATATCGCCCCTAGACAGATGGCCATACTAAAAGAGTAAATAAATGGATTGAGACGTACTTATAGAAATTTTGCTATTATGAACAACACATCTAGGATACATGGCTGCACTTGGCTGAATTTGCATATAACAACTCCACTCTCTCTAGCTTTGGGGTTTCCCCTTTGAGGCATTATACGGGTGTAGGGTTCCCCTTCCTACAATCTTATTCAATGATAAGATCAACCCTCAGGAGAAAAGTCGAGGTTGGATCGCATATAGGCCTTGCTTCAACAATGCAAGGTGAATCTTCAAAAGGCACAAACTCACATGAATCTCTATGCTGATAAGAAAAGAAGGCATTTGAAATTCCAAGAGGGGGAGCTTGTCCTCTTGAAAGTGCCTAAGTCCCGTTACTCCCCCTCTTAAAGAAGGTAGTAGTAGTACCAAGGACACCCACTATTTTTATTGCCCCTATCGGATCCTCAACAGAGTTGTTGCTTTAGCTTATCGAATATAGAGCTTCCCCCTCGGGGGGGGGGGGGGGGGGGGGGGGTCACTCATAAATATATGTATATATAACGTGAGTTCAAAATAAGGGGGTTTTAAATTTTTACATACAGAAGGGTGTCATATAAAGGGGTTACTTACAGATTGAATAGAAAAGGGTTGTGTTTTATTCAAGAAAAAATCACAGATTAGGATATTTATAAATAGGCCATGAACGCACGTTATATAGAGAATATATATATAGTAAGCCCCTCGAGGCTTCCCCCTAGCACCAAGATTCAAAATGTGTTTCATGTTAGCCAACTGGAACCCTTCATTGGCACCTAAGTGGACTATGTGGAAGAACTTCCCCCCATAGACGAATAATGCATCATTCAATATATCCCTGAGGCAATCATTGGGCAACGAGATAAACACCTAAGATCTCGATCCATCAAGGAGTATCTCATCAAATGGCAAGGCCTACCCCTAGAAGAAGCCTCCTAGCACCCAGCCACTATTGTCAATGAATTTCCTCACCTCCAAGATACCCAATGGGTTGAACACTAGCAAGTTATGTCCCCTTTTCACCATACCCCCGCTAATAGACTGCACAATGTTTTAAAAAATATATATACTTTTCCAAATCTCAACAATATGCTTCTTTCATGGCCTGAAAGTACACATCATAAGCTCTATTTTAGCATGTGGCACACCCCATTTGGAGTAGCCTGTCAAAAGTTATAGCAATTTTACCTTAGCAAGCATGTAATGGACAACATGCTGCCCATAGTCTTTACCCACCCACTTTTCATTGTAATGTGGCTCAGAGTAGTACTCTGCATCCTACTCCTTAGCCCATCTATCAATTCCCTCCATTTGTCTTTTGTTTTTTAGGGCAAAACTTTCAAGAACACCATATTGGGGAATATGGGAATTTCCCATAAGTTTGGAACACATGTTCAAATCTTTGAATTTGTCATAACTTGAACACTATAACTCCAAATCGAGTGCTCTGTAGCTCAATAGATTCAATTTTTCAAGCACTTTCCAATGATAGGTCACATCATATTGTTTTGAGAAACTTATGGGCATGTTATCCGTGTGCCACATTTTTAGTATTCAAAAAATGGGAATTGGGAGATTCCCAAACTCCCTAATATTGTGTAACTCCCTAATATTGTGTTCAGGGTGGGGATAGATTGTAATGAGTGAGATATATGGGAACTAGGGGTTAGACACCCAGTCACATTGACTAGGATATATAAGGTGTAAGAGTTCTTGTTTAGAGCATCCAAATTATTATCAAGAACATACTCTTCACCTTCATCTTCACCTTCCATGGCTTCTTTCCTCGTTTCTCCCTTCTTTCATGTCTTTCTCTCTCCTCTCATAGTCTTTCTTTCTCTTTTTTCTTCTCTTATTCTTTGTCTTTAGCTCACTCTCCTCTCTCCTCTCAGCTTCATTCATTATACAATGCTAAAACATGTTGAGCTCCTATAGCTTTTCCACCCTATCTTAGCTTCGAGACATAGATTACAACTCAAACTATAGCCCCGTTAGTTCTGGCCTACCATAAGGGTGAACTTTTCTATATGAAGGACCAAAACATACCTAGTGATGGTAATTCTTGCATGCTTTAAAGCAACTACAATCAATTGATATTTTTTTATAAATCATCCCTTTTAAAATGATTTTCTAGTAAATCAAAAATCAACAAACATAACTTTTTTATGATTTCTCAATCAAATAAAGTTCATTTCATGCATTTGTATATATTTTAGTTTATGTACATGTAAGCATATCTTTTTTAATTTTTCATAAAAAATATTATTATTATTTTGATGCATATAAATGCACTCTAATAAATCTATTTTAATTTCCATGTATATGAATGTATCTTAATAAAATATCAAAAACTAAATTACTTTTTCAGCCATTTGAGTTTAACTTAATATATACAAGTAATTAAATAATATATACAATGGTGGTAGTTTTAAGAAAAATATAACTTTTATGAAGTTTAATTTTTTATTTAAGAGAAAAAATAAACCTAAAATTTAATAACTCAATAAAATGACAAACTTAGATGTTAAATAAAATTTTGAATGAATTTACAATAATTTTATGTATAAGAATTTAAAACTAAAATTTAAATTTAAAACTTTACAAAAATAATAAATTTAGCTATATCTAATCAATTCTAAATTTTAATCTAGTTTATTCTTTTTATTGTATTATATCATATTTTTAAATAAATTCTTATATGATTTCGATTATATTTTTTATTTTTAAAAGATAAAAATACTAAGAAAATAAGATATAAATTATTTTATTATTTTAAATAAAGGTATTATGATAAAAATACAAATTATAAATATAAATACAAATAATTTTAATTTTAACATAATTTAAGAAATTTTTTGGCTACTTATTAATAATAAAGAATAAAATATTATGCATAGAATTTATTAACTAAAATATTATACCTCGACCATATTAATAGTCAAAATTCCAAAATCGTGGTTACTCAAGGCTCTTACTATATGGATGCATTAATGAGGGGCCATCATGGATGGGAAGCATGAGAAAAATTGAGGTTTTTGGGGTAAGGGGATAAAATTACTGCTAGCTTCTTTGTGCAAAGTTTTCTCACCTTTAATTCGTGATGATCACTCTCCCTTTTAGTCTCAAGAGTTAAATTATCATCATTGTGTGTTGAAAATGAGAAGAGGGACCCTCATTTAAATAGTTTTTTTTTTTGGGTGGTTTGTCTTTTTAGGAGGTTTAAATAAGAGGGAACTAATTCTATTTTATTACTAAAGGAGTTTCTTTTTAAAAAAATAAGAAAGAAATAATTATTTTATTGCAATTATTTTTACTTATTCTTATCTTACGTTTAATTGACTTGGCTTAATCTATTTTTGAGCAAAAGCAAACAACGAACAAGGTTGAATTAGGTATATATTTTTTGTGAAAATTTGGGTTTATTACAAAATAATATTATGCATTAAATTTTGGTATTAAAATAAATCAACCTAACTACTTCAAATGTGGATTTTTATGTTATAGGCACGTCGTTTAGCATATTCTCTAAACTTGGATATTTCGTTTTTCTCATTTGGAGATACCTATCTAAGGTTATGGCCTTTTTAAAAAAAAGTCGCCCTGTTTTGGATAGCACTCAGATTCTTATAGTTTTGGTGTAGTTGTGATGCTTTCTTCTTATGGGGGGATACTTCACTACAATATGGAGTATTCAGTAGCCTTCCTTCATGATCAAGCTCTTTATGAGATCTAATATTTTGTATCTTTATCATTCTCAAGCTTTGAGGACAAATCTTCTTAAGATATGGATGGTCTATAATGTAGGAAAAGTGCCTATAAGCCTTTGTAATATAAATGAAAGAGAACCACTAATTTTGGGGCTTTAGGGGTTTAGTATAAAAGGGCATAGCGTGCCAATGTTTAAAAAAAATTCTCCTTTGACAAATATGGATCTCGTAGAATTAGCACCAACTTGGGGCATGTACCAATAATGTCAGAGAGAGAACTAGGGAGAGAGAAAGAGGAGAGAGAAGACTGCAGAAGAGATAGAAAGACTGCAGGAAGAGAGAGAAGAAGAGTGACGAGGAGAGAGAAAGACTAGATTTAGAGAGAGAAAGACAGGAAAGAAGGGGAAGCCATAGAAGTTGTAAGCCAGAAGGGAGAGAAAGTCTATAATTGTATTAATATGTCAAAAAGATGTGAAAAATTACATCTTCTCTCCTTTTATACCAATGTCAGTGTGACATGGCATAATATCAATATTATTAACACTAATTTGTTATCCCAGCTTCTTACAATCCATCCCGTCCCAAAAGTTTTTGTCCTAAAAAACAAACCTAGAAACAACTAGAAAGAAGATGGATAGAACAGAGTACTACTCTGTTTTACATTTTTACAAATGGAAAATTAATGAAAAATGACCACTACATGAGCTGAATTTGAAGAACGGAAGTAAGCCCCAGCTATATACATGATTTTAAATACTTCAGAAGCAAATAGAGCCATAAAGTCTTCAACAAATAATCCCAGAACAAAGTAGACAGCTTGCTGAGTAAATAGTCCCTGCTAGACCAAATCTGCCATAACTTTTGATAGAAGTGTCCAAATGAGATGTACCATATATCAAAACGAAGCTCTTGAAGAGTACTTTAAGCCCATATAGATAGCTTAATTCTGAAAATTAGGTACGATAAAAACTATTCTAAAACAGCGTGCTGTCCTGAACCAGTCTGCATCAATACTAGCTCCATAAGCAATAGGCTTCAGCCACCAATGTCTCCCTCAAGTATGGATACTCATCCAATATAGAATCAGGTCTCCAAGAAGCCTCTTCAGATGGTAAACCTCTCCATTTGATCAAATATTCCACAATAGAACGTGATCGAAGCTTCTTTCACCTCGACCTATAACAACCTCTGGGATGTACTGAACAAGACCATCTTCATCAATGGGTGGCAGCTCATCAACTATACCCACTGGATCACCATAATAGGGCTTGAGCTGACTAACATGGAAGACATTATGAATCTTTGTAGAAGAGGTAAGCTCTAGTTTGTATGCCAAATCTCCAATTCGCTTAAGGATCCTGTAAGGGCCATAAAACCTGTGGACAAGCTTATTATTGGATCCATCATTTAACGTAGAGTACTTGGATTTGGGCATCTTCAACAAAACATGCTCTCCTTCTTGGAACTCTAAAGGCCTCCTCTTCTCATCAGCATACATCTTCATTTGATCTTGAGCCTTCCTTAGATTCACCTTACATTGCTGAAGAAGGGTCTGCATTCTTTCCAAGTCCTCCTTCCCATGAGGATTGATCTTTTCATTAAAGATGACAGTGGGTAAGGACACCTTGTAACCATATAAAGCCTCAAAGGGTGAAACTCCTATGCTCGCATGAGTGGAATTGTTGTAAGCAAACTCTGCCAGGTGTAACCAAGAATCCCATGAAGTTTGGACATCATAGCAAAAATGGCGAAGATAAGTCTCCAACCATTTATTAACTCTCTCTGTCTGTCCATCAGTTTGAGGATGATAAGCCGTAGATGGAGCCAACTTAGTGCCCATAGATGTAAATACCACCTGCCAAAAGTTACTCATAAACTTTGAGTCCCTATCATGGACAATCACTTGCGGTAATCCATGTAGTCTAAAAATATGCTCCATAAACTGGTTGGCCACTTGAAAAGCAGTAAACTGAATCTTTGTTGGGATAAAATGAGCTGCTTTGGTGAGTCTGTCAACCACCACATAAATACCATTCCACCCCTTCTTAGTAGTAGGTAAGCCAGTAATGAAATCCATAGTAATATGAGTCCATTTAACCGTAGGAATAGGCAATGGCTGTAGCAAACCTCCTGGCTTATGGGTGCTATCCTTATTTTGCTGACAAGGCATACACTTCATAACGAAGTCCTTGACATCTTTCCACAGTCCTTTCCAATAGAAGCTTTTGCTGATCCTGTCATAAGTCTTGAAAACTCCCAAGTGTCCAGCTAAAGGCGAAGAATGTAACTCCTTCATAATTTTCCGCTTAAAAGAAGAAGTAGAGGAAATAACAATCTTGCCTTTCCACCAAATAAGCCCATTTTTAAGCTGGTAATGCGAGTTTTCTTCCATAAGACCTTGCTGTAATTTCTGAAAGATTTGGCTGAATTCCTCATCTAAAAGATAGGCCTCCTGTAGTTCTTCAATCCAATCATTATGTAATTCTGTCATATAGCTGACACTTTGCAGGCCCACATACGAGAAAGAGAATCAGCCACTATGTTATCTTTGCCCCTTGTATGAGTGATGTCAAAATCATAATTATGTAATGTAGCTACCCAACAACGTTGCTTTGCAGTGAGATTTGACTGAGTAAGGAAATACTTGAGTATCCGGTGATCACTGTGTACTCTGAATCGGCTGCCATATAAGTAATGGTGCCACTTCTTGATTGCATGTAGGATAGCCAACATCTCCTGGTCATAAACATTCATGGCCATCTCCTTATCTGTAAGCTTACGGCTGTCAAATGCAATTACTCCATGCTCTTGAAGCAAAACAGCCTCAATGCCACAGCCACTAGCATCACACTGTATAGTAAACTCTTTGGAGAAATCCGGGCATACTAAGATAGGAGCAGAAGTAAGGAGTTCCTTTAACTGGTTGAAGTTGCTATCTGCAAGAGTGTCCCAAAAGAAAGCCTCCTTCTTCAACCTATCAGTCAAAGGAGCTGCAATTGCCGCATAATGCTTTATAAATCGGCGATAGAATGAAGATAGACCAAGGAATCCTCTAAGAGAGGTAGTAGTAGTAGGCGCTGGCCAATCTCTTATGCATTGCACCTTCTTGGGATCAACCTGTATTCCTTTTTCACTGACTATATGTCCCAAGTATTCCACTTTAGTCTTCATGAAAGAGCACTTCTTCTCCTTAGCAAAAGCCTATGATGTCTCAATACATAAAAAAACCTCCTCATATGTGCCAAGTGATCCTATAAAGTCTTGCTATAGATCAAAATGTCATCAAAGAACACCAAGACAAACTGAAAGAGGAAAGGTTGCAAGATCTTATTCATCAGGCTTTGAAAGATAGCTAGAGCGTTTGTAAGCCCAAATGGCATCACCAAGAAATGATAGAGCCCACGATCAGTCCTGAAAGCAGTCTTGACTTCATCACCCTCTCGCATGTGAATCTGATGATACCCTGATCTCAAATCAATCTTCGTGAAGAATCGAGCCCCCTTAAGCTCATCAAGCAAATCATCAATCCTGGGTATAGGATACATGTTCTTCACTGTTATCTTATTGAGATCCCTGTAGTCAATGCACATTCTGAAAGATCCATCTTTCTTTTTGACTAACAGGACTGGAGATGCATAAGGTGAAGAACTTGG
Source organism: Lygodium microphyllum (assembly GCF_053477565.2). Classification (NCBI taxonomy): domain Eukaryota; kingdom Viridiplantae; phylum Streptophyta; class Polypodiopsida; order Schizaeales; family Lygodiaceae; genus Lygodium; species Lygodium microphyllum. The sequence continues at coordinate 45,549,196 of NC_141135.1, read as the reverse complement.
TTCAATGAATCCCATTTCAAGAAGTCCTTTGATTTGCTTGGCTACTTCCTCTCGTTCACACTTTGATAATCTATAAGGTGGCTTATTGATTGTCTTTGAGTTAGGCTCCAAATCAATGGGGTGATCCACTGCTCTCTTAGGAGGCAATGAAGTAGGTACTTCAAACAAATCTCTATACTCCTCAAGAAGAGCTGTCAAGGCTGGATGGTTTGCTGAATTATTGGGCTGATCCTATGTTTCTTTGTTCAAATGCAAAACAAATATTTGCGAGCGCTTCTTGTACTCTCTTTTGAGTTGTTGAATGGTGATAAGCTGAAAATCAGATCCACTAGGAATTCCCTGTAAATGGATGAGCTGTCCATTGGAGATAAACTCCATATATAACTGTGAGAAATCCATAGTGATCCTGCCTAATGTCATTAACCAATCACAACCAAGTACAATATCTATGGGCCGCATTTCCAGAGTGATCAGGTTTACTTTGGCTTCAAAATTTTCAGCCAACTGCAAAGAAACCTGTGGGAAAATCTGTGTGCTGATTTCTTCTTCACCATTAGCCACTTGTACTCTAATGGGCTGCTGTAAGTCTGTGGGAACACAATTTAACTTGTCCATGGTCGTGGTCGTGATCGTGGTCATTGTCATGGTCGTCATAGTCATAGTCATAGTCATAGTCGTGGTCGTGGTCATGGTTGTGGTCGTGGTCGTAGTCGTAGTCGTAGTCATAGTTGTAGTCGTGGTTGTATTCATCGTCGTGCTCATCGTCGTGGCCGTCATAGTCGTGGTCGTGGTTGTTGTTGTGGTCGTGGTCGTGGTCGTGGTCGTGGTCGTGGTCATGGTCGTGGTCATAGTCGTAACGTAGAAAAAAAGAGAGAGATGGAAGGAGAGGATAAAAATTTAAGAAAGAAAAAAGAAGAGAGAGATGAAAGGAGAGGAGAACAATTTAAGAAAGAAAAAAAGAATGATAACAAAAACAAAATTTTTATTGTAACATAGACAAAATGGAAAACGATGAAGGTCCTGTTATTCAAGATCACGAGGTGTATCTTAATCAATGTGTCCCATGTCCTTGCTCTCAATGCAAGCTGGCAATTAGACGAAAACGTCAATTGTCTATAGAACATGTACGATGATTTGGCAAGTTTCAATCTAAGATCATTGATCAGGCGATTGCGGATTTTCAGTAAATGGTAAGAAAAGTTAATATCAATCATGCATTGTACTTGCAAGCTAATTGAATACCATATATAATAAGATTGAGTCTACCTGGCAAATTTTCTATCTAAGGAGGTGACGTCCCGTCCCAAGGAGGAGTGCACCCTTTGCGGCCAATTAGAAGAGTTTGTGGGCGTGCGATGGATGGAGTGCATGAGCCAATCCACCACTTGCAAGGCCAATCTATACCATCAATGCTAGAGGAGACAAGCAGCCTTCCAGACCTACCTACAATCTTGGAGCCTGAGATGGAGGTAATGATCAATGCATTGATTCCCACGGATGTCAAGACTTCTGATCCACTTAGAGAGGAAGCATCCATACCATTATATGATAGATGCCGAGTATCTCGCCTGAAGACACTGCTTGCACTGTTAAGTGTGCAAGCAAAATACAGGTGGAGCGATGCGAGTGTGACCGAGTTGTTCAGTACCTTGTGCATACGCTTCGTTGATTTTTTTTGGGCACTATTATTAAAAATATTTGTACTTTTTCAAGGTATTTTATGATTTTTTCCAAGTTATTAAAATATCATATATTACCACCTGCAAATACCATGCCTGAGTCTCGTGATGATGCACGACATGTTTTACGAAAGCTTGGCATGGACTATATTAACATCCATGCATGTATCAACGATTGCATACTATTTCAAGGAGAATACGAGACTATGGAGACATGTCCAAAGTGTGGTGCTCACAAGTATCGATAGGACTTGCAAGGGCAAACCATCCCTCAAAAAGTTCTCGAACACTTTCCACTTATCCCCCGCATAAACCACATGTTTTGTACATCCTGCATGACTAGCTTGACAAGGTGGCATGCGTAGAATGGGTCCATGGATGGAGTTCAACGAATATCAGCGGATTCACGCGCATGGAGCCACATTGACTCTACCTTCCTAGGCTTTGTCCGAGAGCCAAGGAATCTTCGGCTTAGTCTTGCAATGGATAGCGTGAACCCACTCAATCTACGCTCAACTTCTTACACTGTGTGACCTATAGTCCTTGTCAACTACAATATCCCTCCATGGCTTTCTACGAAGAAAGAACATCTCATCCTTAGCTTACTCGTCCTCAGGCGTTACAAAGTCAAAAATATGGACGTGTATCTTCGTCCATTAGTCAATGCGCTTAAGATTTTGTAGGAGGAGGGGGTCACCATGAAAGATATGAGCAAGCGCGACGGTCGGCGGTCTGCCAATATTCGAGCCATTCTCATGTGGACGATGCATGACTTTCCGGGATTCGGAGAGTGCTCAGGTAGATAGGCTTTCGTTCTCGTTGGTAATATCTATATTTTATCTCGTTCAATCTTGTATTCACTAGGTCGTAGTGTTGGAACAGGTCTGGTTATCTTAGGTTATCATACATGTCCATTATGTGGGCCACAGTTAGACTTTCGAAGGTCACAAACCATGAAGAAGATGGTATATCAAGGAGACGCCACTTTCTTGCCAGAGGATCATGAACTTAGGGAAGGTTTTCTTGGACGACCTCCAACACGTATGAATGCCGCAAGCTGGTACGAGCTGAAAATGGTCCATGGGAGTCACATCCAAATGGAATGCGACAGTTCTCAGTTTTCTACGAGTTGCCATATTGGACCCACTTACAGGTCAACCACTTGTTGGATCCCATGCATATTTTCAAGAATGTGGGCAGCTTTCTATGGGACCACATCACAGGAAAGAGAGACACTATAGGGGCACAAATGGATTTAAAGGAGGTAGGTAAGATGGAGGTGCTTTGGCCCTGCAGTCGAGTGCTGATGGTCGCATGTAGCTACCTCACGCTCCTTGGGTTTTTTCCACTAAAGAAGAGCGCATTGTGAAGCAAGTAGTCAAGTCTATCTGCACTCCGATGGGTATGATGCGTTCTCTCAGGTCTGCATTTTCTAAAGATGACAAATTATCAGAGCTAAAATCCCATGACTGGCATAAGATATGTCAAGTTTTTACTACGAATGGATTGTAATTGGGGTGCACATTTTGCTATTTGGAGTGTAGCCATTATTCATAATGCTTTCTCATTTGTGACAGTTTGTACTACCGATTGCGATCACAGGATGTCTTACTCTAGAAATACACGAGGCCATTTACAGGTTGTTGACTTTGGTACAATGGATCTCACAGAAGGAGATTAAGACGTCCTCTATTGAATCCGCGAGACGGGGAGTAGTGGAGACGGTCTGTCTCTTTGAGAAATACCTGTCTACCAGTATGCTCACGATACAAATCCACCTTCTTGTGCATCTTATAGATGAAGTGGAGATTGCTGGACCTGTCCATACGCGGTGGATGTTCTTCTTGGAGCATTTCATGAAAACCCTGAAAGGCTTTGTGCGACAACGAGCTCGGCTAGAAGGTAGCATGGCTGAAGGTTGGTTGGTGTCTGAGGAGGCTAGAGCATATTTCACAATGGCTACCATGTTGAGATATCGAGCTCCACTCGTGATATGCCAGGGTGATCGTTGTGCATTTATGTCACCGACTTGTCAGTTGTAGATGCAGTTGGTACACCGCCCATGAATAATAGCTAGATGACAGCTATCCTTATCTACTCTAGTTCGTGGCTCAGTTAGTATGCCACCTTAGTTAGTTGTCTTTGGTTTGAGACCCATATATAGGGTTCTTCTATTTCTTTGTATGAGAGTTCTTTTTGGCTTACACAACTAAGAAGATGAAAACAGTTTTCAGCCTCCACCCTTGTGTGTATTCCCCCATTGTGCAAGCAAGAAAGCTACAAGTGAGACTCCTTCCTTCTCTCCCACAATCTTGACATGGTGTCAGAGCCTTGTTCATGGTAAGGAGCTCAAGAAAGCAAGCCAAGCTCGCGATGTTCTGGTAAGAGGAGCAGTGTTGCTTTCATTTTCTATTTTGGGAGCAGATCTCTGCAGGTAGCACAACCGGAAATTGCAAGAGTGCATTGTCTCAGGTTGAGACGCCCTTCGCAGTGAAGCAAGAGGGCAGTATATACCGCGGGAAAGGGCTGGCGACCCTATTTTTCTGATTTGAGGCCATTTCGGGGCCTGTTTTGGAGGTGGAAGTTTTCTACACACACTCAGGAAAAGGCCCTGTTTTATGCTGTGCGACCACTGTTCTACAGGTCGGTGAAAAGTTACCACAGAAATTGCATCGTATGCTTGTGTGCAGAGACATTGGGGGTTACAGAATCATCCTTGTTGCCTGTTGATGCAAAATCGTCACTAGGAAGTGACTGTGTGGTCAAATACCACTTTCGTCAGTTTTGCAGATTAGCCCTTGTGAGGCTGAAGCTGTGTTCTTTGTAGTGACAAAATTTTTTGCAGTGTTCTGTAATGGCATCTAATTCTCTCTCACAGATTATCACTGAAAAGCTTGACAAGAACAACTTCCAAGCATGGAAGTTTAGAATGACGAATTTCCTTATGGGAAAATGATATTGGGAATTTGTTGTAGGAAATGAAGAAGAACCAGTTCTTCCTGATGTTCCCAATCAACAGCAAATGCAGGCATTTAAAGCATGGCATGAGAGAGCCAGAAAAGTTATGTACTGGCTGTCTATCAGCATTTCAGACTCTATGATTGTGCATATTCAAGATGCAAGTACGCCAAAGGAGGCATGGGATACTTTGTCAAAAATGTATAGCACAAATACGCAAGCCAGGAAAATGTAGCTCAAGCAAGAGTTACACAATATGCAAAGAGAAGGTATGAGCATCAATGACTACCACATGAAGGTGAAGAAGATTGCAGATGCACTTGCTTCCATTGGGTCGCCAGTGGAAGATGATGATTCAGTTTCTGTGACCTTGAATGGTCTAGGAAAGGATTATGCACAGTTTCGGACATCCATTTCAGTTCATGAAAGATTTCCTGATTTTGAGTGCTGGAAGAGGCAGAGGCAGAGGTAGAGGAGGCCAATCTGGAGGCCGTGGTAGAAATCAGAATATGCAACAAACTCAAGAAAACCAGTCCTATGGAGGAGGACGTGGTAACTCTAGAGGCAGGCGGAGCCAAAGAGGTCGTGGTGGATGGCAAAGAGGCCAAAATGCAAACAGCAATGTTGAATGCTACTACTGTGGTAAAATGGGTCATATGGCTAAAGACTGCTATAAAAAGCAGAATGACATCATGAATGGGAAATTGCAACAAGGGAATTATGCATCTTCTAGTAGACAGGGTGATGACAGAAATGAGCATTTGTTTATGGTGTAGCACATGAACAATTCTTTGACAAGTGCAGAAGAAAGCAACGATGTGTGGTATGTTGACTCAAGTGCATCAAACCACATGACAGGTCATGCAGAATGGATGGAGGATGCAAGGAAAATGGAAAAACCAGGATTTGTGGAGACTGGTGATGATACTACACATCCTATTGTGCAGATTGGAAAATTTCATTTGTCTATGCAGGATGGGAAAAAGAAATACCTGTCCGATGTATTTCATGTCCCGAATATCACCAAGAATCTGGTTTCCGTTGGTCAAATGGTTGAGCAGGGCTTGCAGGTCAGATTTAATCCTCATGGATGCTTTGTTGAGGATATGAAAAATAAAGGTCGCTTGATAGCAAAAGGAAAGAAGAAGGGCAGAATGTTTACGTTGGATACAAACATGTCTCAATTGAGTGCAGCAATGTTTGCACATGGGACCGGTATAGTTGCAGATATTGATATCTGGCATAAATGCATTAGTCATGTTAATGTACAGCGACTTAAATCAATGCAGGCCCAAAATATTGTTGCAGGATTGCTTAAATTCAAGGTTGCAGAAATGCATAAGGTATGTGAAGCCTGTCAGTTTGAAAAACAGGCAAGGAAACCATTTCCTAGACATGTTCAAGAGAGTGAGAAGCCATTGGAATTAATCCACTCTAATGTGTGGACTACTAAAGCTGCATCTCTTGGAGGCTGTCATTATTTTGTCACTTTTATTGATGACTATAGCAGAAAAGTTTGGGTGTATTTTATGAAATAGAAAAGTGAAGTTTTTGGGCATTTCAAAACTCTTCAAGCTATGGTTGAAAAAGAAACAGGTCTGCAAATAAAATGCCTAAGGTCAGATGGAGGGGGAAAGTACCTCTCAAATGAGTTTGCAAGGTTCTTGTAGGAGCATGGCATAAAGCAGCAATATTCATGCATTCATACCCCACAACAAAATGGAATTGCAGAAAGGAAAAACAGGCATATTGGAGAGGTATCTCGTGCCATGCTCAATGAAAAAGACCTGCCAGATTTTTATTAGGCTGAGGCAGTTGCTACAGCAGTCTACATAATGAACATGACTCCCACTACAGCAATACATGGGATGACTCCAGAGGAGAGGTATACTGGTAGAAAACCAGATATTTCTCATTTGAAAATTTTTGGTTGCATTGCCTATCTACATGTGCCAGATGAGTTGAGATCCAAGTTGGATCCAAAAGCTGAGAAGTGCATCTTTATTGGTTACTCTCTGCAGCAAAAAGGGTATAGATGCTATAACCCTTCTACTCGTAAGTTTACAGTGAGCAGAGATGTTGTTTTTTATGAGATGAGTAGCTGGTATAAACCAATAAATGTGATTGATGATGTAGATGCACAAAACGGTAATGCTGCACAAAATTCACAGCAGCAGTCACAAAATATTAGTGGACTTGGAGCGTCCTCTAGCAGTGGTTCACATTCTTCGCCATGGATAGGCAGATTGAGATCAAGAGAATCTTCTCAAAGCAATGCAGATAGTGGTATGCAGGTATCACGAAAAGGAAAAGAGAAGGTTGATCAGCCCATGTTTGATGTGAATCCAGGTCACTCTTATATGGATGGAGAATCTAGTGGCTCAAAACAGAGCATTGATGATGAGTTGGGTATTCCTTCTATTGTTACACCTGGAGTAAGGAAGACCAGGGATGTTTTGAGAGCACCTGGGAGTGAACCTACTTTGCGCAGGTCTACCAGAGCTAGGTATCCTGTGGATAGGCTGAAATATGATGGATTTACAGCCATTAACTATGTATATATGGTCAAAGTGATACAGGAACCAAAACCCACTTCTTTTGAGCAAGCCAGGGAAAAGAAAAATGGGAGAAAGCCATGGATGAAGAAATGGATGTCTTGGAAGCAAATGCTACATGGGAATTGGTACCTTTGCCTAAAGGTAAGAATGCAATTGGCTATAAGTGGGTTTATAAGGTGAAGCACAATGCAGATGGTTCTGTGAACAGATACAAGGCAAGATTAGTAGTCAAGGGGTATGCACAAACATATGGCATTGACTATGAAGAAACATTCAGTCCGGTTGCAAGGATGGCAACCGTAAGAGCAGTCATTGCTATGGCTACATCAAAGGGATGGTCTTTACATCAGATGGATGTAAAGAATGCCTTCTTGCATGGTGATTTGCAAGAAGATGTCTATATGGAGCAGCCACCAGGTTATGTGCATGATGTTCATCCTGAGTTTGTTTCCAGGTTGAAGAAAGCCTTGTATGGCTTGAAGCAAGCACCTAGAGCATGGTCTGACAAGATAGGACAGTATCTTGTCACTATTGGCTTTCAAATTTCCAAGGCAGATTTCTCACTTTATGTGAGAAAAACAGAGAAAGATATTATGCTACTTGTCATTTATGTTGATGATTTGATTATGACATGTGACAGTGATGAAGATATCCTTCATGTGAAAATGCTATTGAAGCAGAAGTTTGAGATGAAGGATTTGGGAGAGCTGCGTTATTTCTTGGGCGTTGAGGTGATTAGATCACCAAGTGGGATACAGCTCTTGCGGAGGCACTATGGATTGGACATGCTGTCCAAATATGGGATGACAGGATGTAAGCCTATTTAAGTTCCTTTGGAGCAGAATGTGAAGCTGAGCACAGATGCAGGTGAGCTTCTAGAAGACCCTACTATGTACAGACGCATAGTAGGAAGTTTGATTTATATGACTATTACGAGGCCAGATTTGAGCTATGCTGTTGGATTGGTAACTCAGTTTATGCAGGCTCCAAGGAAACCGCATTTGGATGCGGATAGACGCATACTCAGGTATGTGAAGTCCACATTGCAGTATGGACTATTTTATGAGACTGGGGTTCAGATACAGCTGCATGGATACACTGATGCTGATTGGGCTAGTAGTATTTCTGATAGACGATCTACCAGTGGATATGTGTTCTCTTTTGGGAGTGCTGCAGTCACTTGGAGCAGCAAGAAACAGCCTACAGTTGCCTTGTCGAGCACAGAGGCCGAGTACAGGGGTACAGCAATGGCTGCATGTGAGGTAGCTTGGTTGCATAAGCTACTTTATGATATGCATCAGCCTACAAATGGGCCAGTTGTCATTTATTGTGACAACATGAGCAGTATACACTTGGAAAATAACCCAGTCTATCATGCTAGAACAAAGCACATTGAGGTGCATTATCACTATGTGCGGGAGGGGGTTTTACTAGGTCTTATTGATCTAGTTTATGTCAGCATAGAGGATCAGGTAGCTGACATATTTACGAAGGCATTGGGCACAGAGAAGTTGCGCAAGTTCAGATTCAGAGACCTGCTTGGTGTGCAGGAATTGGGATTGAGCTTGAGGGGGAGTATTGAGATATCGAGCTCCACTCGTGATATGCCAGGGTGACCATTGTGCATTTATGTCACCGACCTGTCAGTTGTAGATGCAGTTGGTACACCGCCCATGAATAATAGCTAGATGACAGATATCCTTATCTACTCTAGTTCGTGGCTCACTTAGTATGCCACCTTAGTTAGTTGTCTTTGGTTTGAGACCCATATATAGGGTTCTTCTATTTCTTTGTATGAGAGTTCTTTTTGGCTTACACAAGTAATAAGAGGAAAATAGTTTTCAGCCTCCACCCTTGTGTGTATTCCCCCATTGTGCAAGCAAGAAAGCTACAAGTGAGACTCCTTCCTTCTCTCCCACAATATTGACATACCAACGGTGGATCCAGACAACAAAATGCTATGGTCTCGCTGAAGGACGATGATAGACTAGACTGGAGATGTTGGGGTTGGAAATGGGGTAGAAAAAAGAATGGATGCTACAATGGAGGAGAAGGTGAATCGCTTTTGTATGTTGGACCATGCCTCTATGGAGACGTGGCTCGCCAAGTACTAGATCGCTAGGGATGATAGACTAGACTGGAGATGTGGTGGTTGAAAATGGGGTAGAAAAAAGAATGGATGCTACAATGGAGGAGAAGGTGAATCGCTTTTGTATGTTGGACCATGCCTCTATGGAGACGTGGCTCGCCAAGTACTAGATCGCTAGGCAAGATCGAGAGGAAGCACGATCTGAATTCCGACATAGTACACATCATTGATCGATTCAATATCTCGAGGGCATGGAGGAGATGCCACGGTTCATGTCAATGTGATGGTTGCATGGGGCTTTGACCGCAGCATCTCGTGAAGGCACAGAGGTCTCAATGGAGGAGTGGGAATTCTCGAGGGAATGTAGTCCAAAGATGATGAGGTATTTAGGATTTGTCATATCTATATTTTATATGCAACATCTAATTTGAGTGTTTCAATGTACAGTACAAAATATATGGTGCAGTGTGGTCACGCAGACAACATTTTCGCATGGAGCGTATTGACAAAATGCGCTCCACAATGGACAGTGGTATCATGGCAAGGTTCGAGCAGGAGAGCCGGCGACGAGCAACGGATCCAAATATGGTTATAGATAAGATGGAGTATTTTGGGAACTTACAAAGTATTGTTACAGTGGATTATCGTAGTTTCTCCATGATACTATTCGATGTGCAGTGGTTCAAAGTGGTACTTGAAGGAGCTGGAGCAACAGTTCGACGAGGTTCATCTGGATTTCTCGAAATAGATTTTGAAAAAAAATGAACAGATTTGCGGGACACCTTTGTGTTGTCGGCCCATTGTGAATAGGTGTATGGACTCATTTGTTTATTAATTGTATTACGACATGGTACATGTTACAATAGTTTAAACTCTCTTGTACTTGTTTGTGAATAGGTAATCTTCTATCCAAACCCCCGACAACCTCGATGGTAGTATGTTATACCTTCAACTCCCCGAAGTGCAAGAGTATATGATCAAAGCAATGTTCCGAGCATAGATGAAGATAATATACAAATAGAGGGGTTGATATTGCAAGGGGTGGAGGCCACCGAAAGCTTGGAGCCAGCATTGGCTAACAATGATGGAAATATAGGAGTCCAAGAATTCTTTGAGAATGAGGTGGACTCGTCCTTTTGTGGTGACATGTCTATTGATCTTCCAGTGTATACGGAGTTGTGTCAGGAGATTGACATGGGACCATAGGATACTTCATGCTTGGAGCATCCACTTACTCAATTCGTTGACCAATCGCTTATAAGGATACATAAGATATGCATTTCAAGTGAGATCATTTTTTTAGGATTTATATTACCGTGTTTTGTATGATTTAAATTGATTATTCTAACATCATTTTTTGTCTGTGCAGGTGACATTTTTAGGATGAGTTGAGGGATGAGAGATGAGGAGTTGCAGTATATCTTCACGCACATGTCTCCAGACCAGATCGCAAGATTCAGAGACATGGCAGACTAGGAGCTGTCTCGGACATCGTCAAGCCGCTCTGCTAGATCTACTTCAGCGCGATCAGATGCTTCAGCTTTGAGTAGACGAGGTCGATGCTCCAGACTTGGGCCAGAGGGAGGGAGTGCTTAAGGGTCAGGGGGATGCTGCAGAGATACGGAGGGAGTGAGCCCATAGTCGGCACGGGATACAAGTGCGACTCCTCGCTCTTGTGGTGGTTCCATAGTGTGGCTTAGGCTCAGGTGGATGCTATGGAGGCACGGATGCAGTGTCTCCGTCTCGTCGTTTAGCTAGAGTTGCGTCACCTCTAGGATTTGTCACACCTGTGGGAACGTCTACTCCAGTTACTTCGGCTTTTGCTCAGCTGTCTGTAGGTGGCACCCCTATGGGTGCCACTTCAACAGATATTACCCCAAACAATACACGAGATGCATAGGGGTCTCCTGGATATGCCCAAGAGCATGGACGCAGGTGGGAGAGGACCCATCTTAGGCATACCTGAGGGGGATATGCCTATCTAGTCGATGGTAGGTCAAGAGCCATCATCATGAATGATGAGGGGAGGAGGGTGATGGCTTGCATGAGAGAGTTGTGCGAACAAGTTTTTCGGCACAGCGTATTAAATCATTGGAAGAACATACCGAAGGGGAGCAAGGACTACATAATAGCATCCTTGCATGAGGAGTTTCCGGTTTCAGCCTCAGTAGATAGATTTTCTACGGGCTGGATGATGGATTGCATGCGTGCATATATGTCACACAGATGATCGGACGTACACAAGGCACTCAAGAGTGGGGCTGCAAAGCTCGAGTGGCTAGACACGGACGACTGGCGCCGACTGAGGGAGGAGGCTATAGATTCTCCAAGACGTTGGAGTCAGCAGCGCGAGGCGGCGAGGGCACGACTTGAGGCCGGAGTGGTCCATTTTTTTGGGAGTGGTGGTCACAGGACATATTTGGAGGACTTTGTAAGTTTTTCTTTTGTTTTGCTTGTTTATTTTTTTGAAATATCATTTGTACTGACAATCATGTTTCTAACAGTTAGTATTTTGTTTTCTTTGCAACACTCCATTACAAATCATAATCCGACTGGCCTTGAAACTCGATATGCAGAGAGGCACGATCTCACTGCATTGATCGACCAATTGTATAGACGCGACGGCCCTGTAAGTCACACATCTTTCTTGTCCGTAGTTACCATGTTTGATTAGAATGCATTATTGTATGGTGGATTGATGTGTTGTTGTTTCTTTTTTTGTAGAGTCCATTCGATGCTCCTTTGTGGCGGGACGAGTTTTTGGATGGCGAGGATATGTAGCTCACCCTTGGATCCCTGGAGCTCACACACCTTTCTTTTTTGGTCGCCTGATTTGTGTAGACATTTTCTATGTATTAGTGATATCTTGTCATGATTGTACTAGTCGCTTTCATTATGCGATCATGTATTTATTTCATGTATCAGTGTTATGATTTCAATATACTTTGTTTTTGTTTGCACGAGCATTGTACATAGTGTAGAAACTATTTTGTATGGCCCAAATAAAGTACATAGCTGCCCTGCCACAATTTTTTTTTCCTTGTTACCGTCGCTATTAGCATCGCAAATTTACTGCTCACGTCGTTATTGGCGTCGTTATTATCATTGCAGACCATCGGTATCAGCGTCATTATTGGCGTTGGTAAATGCGACGCTGATACCGACACCAATACCGATGCTGATACCGACTGTTCTATGGCATCGCCAATAACGACGCTTTTTGTGACGATGGGAAAAAAAATTTTATTTACATTTTCATCGCTTTTAACGTCGGTATAAGGTCTATATCTTGTAGTGCTTACAATCATTTCAAAAAGCCTTACACCTTTAATTATAAATGAGGGATACACACTTGATGATTTATCCTACCTAACCTCTCTCATCAATATCCTTGTCATTCATATCATTGGTAATGCTAACTTTATGGGTGGACTATAATTGTAGGCTCATTCTCCACAAATGGTTTCTAAGGTATAGTCTTTCATGATCTTAATATCATGTGCCCATCTAGTGTGTGCTAGCTATTATTGTGGTTTATCTAGAGGTTTAAAGTGCTCCATGTAGGATTTAAAGAGTATGCCCAAGATTTTCAAATGTGTTAGAATTCATTCAATTATTATCCTATTACCTTAATCTCTAATGTTTGAGCTTTGCTGTCGAGACCTAAACAGGCCCAACATTAGCTCTAAGGCATTAGCCGGGCCTCTACCACCCACACAGCCTCGTGGCTGAGGATCATATAAGAACTTTGGGTTTGTAGTCTTTTTTTTTGTCCAACGAATAATTATTTTTCCACTCCTCAAAAGGAGTCCCTAAACATGCTGGTGTTATACACCATGTGGCACACACAAAGGAAGCACCCCTCAGTTGAACACTACGGCTCCACTATGGCTCTCCTACACCTTAGGGATCGGCCCCCCAAGTTGTGCCATGAAAATAAAGCACTTTTGAAACAAAGTCCACTCTTTTAATAAATGATCCAGGAGATGATATGCAAACCTCACCAAATAAACCCCAAGGAACATGATATCTAGCCCTATAACTCAGGATACCTCACACTCTCAATGTTGAGTCATCACTTATACAAACATATGCTATGCATCCAAGATATGATACCATGAGGTGCATCAATGCAAGTGTGAAAATGACCATCGTGCTGAAACAAATATTCATTGAAAATCAGCAACGTGAAAGTGCAAAGACAATCCTTTTCATGATTTCCTTTCCTACACAATAGTGCTTCGTTGCTTAGGGCTAGTATCGAGTTTCCTCGTGCTACTAGTACCTTTAAATTTAAAACCACGCCAAACTCTATATGGCATGCATAATGAAACATTAGCATTTAATGCATTTCAACTACTCAACAACCCCCTTACTCTCTACTACCATTTATGATTTTGCATGCATTGATAGGTGTATGCATGGTTTTTTATGTATTTTTCTTTATTGAAAGTGATAAAAACTCACTTTAATAAATAAATGTTTGAACTAAGGCTAAACCTCATGCTTCAGCTCCATCATATACCCACAAACATTAATCTTATTTTTTCTTATTTTTATGATGCAAAAAATCTAATTTTATCCATTTATATTTATTTTTTCTATTTATTTATAGAAAATTAATTATAACTATTGATTTTCAAATATAGGCTGATTACTCTTATAGAAAATGATTTTCTTAGCATATTTCATTCCATGGAAATGGCAAATACACACCCAAAATCCAAAAAATCGCATATTTTTTCTAAATTTGCTTAATCTTTGAGTATAATTTTTCTACGATTGATTTTTTATGATTCTTTCAACATGACTGATCAAATGAGAATTGACAATCAAATCCAAGCATTACTAACCATTTTAGCCAAGAATTCATCATGAAATGGCAAAATCTATATTTTTCTCATAAAACCACTCATCATGACGCGTGTATTTCCACGTTGGAGGCTCATTGATGCTCTTCCACGGCCATTGACAATCCATCCAACTTTGATTCATGTGTCTCTCCACTCTTGCTTCATCGTTTGACAAAAAATGTCCATCTCAGCCCATCCCCCTCTCTTTTACATTGATCCATAGAAATAGTCCACAACGGGAGAGAGGAGGGAGGAGAGAGAAAGACTAGAATGAGATCTTGATGAATAATGCACCAAATCTGATCATTCTTGAAGCAATGAAGAGTAAAAAATGGTGGAGATCAAAGCCAAGAGGGCTCCTCATGAGGTTACAACTCAGAAAATTGATTTTTTAATGATTGGAGAGGGCGCCAAAAAAAGGCACCTTGCCTTTAAAAAAAACATTTTTTTTCATGCCCATTCAATCTCAACAAAGTTAAACTTAAGTTTAAAAAGACTAGATCACTTTTGCATGTTCATACTTCCTACCAAGTGGATTTTTCTTTTGAGAGGGCAAACACATTCGGAATTGAGATCCATTTGGATGACATGCTTTATGATGTCGAAATCTATAAACTTGGCACCCACCATGCACTTTATGGCTTCCAGATCATATAGTCGCTTCATAATGCAAGACCTTGTGGGGATTAAATGGGGGGTCAAACGGACTCCGATCGACAAACCGAGACTTGCATTGACTTCTTGACATCGAACTCCATCCAGGAAAACTCTAGCTCATCAATCTACAACCATTTCATTTTGCAAGAAAATTTGGACTTTGACGGCCTCTCATGCTCTTTTCTGCTTCAAAAATTGTCTTTAAAATCCGTTCTCATTGACAACCATGTGATAGGGCAACTTAGAATATTGAGAGAGAGAAGAAGAAATCACATTCTTTGCTTGTTCTGACGGGTGGCGAGGTAGGTTGCAAGCTCCTTGTCCTCCTTCTCCCTTCCCTTGGTAGGTTGCTTGATTCTTCTTCTCTTCCTTACTGTTTGGCTCTTGTTCTTTACTCTCTAGCTCTTCCTTCCTCCTCTTTTTACTCTTATTTCCTTCCCTCCTTGTCTTCATGAAGTGATAGATAGACATGATTAGTGATGTCGAGCTCGAACTGTAGAAAACGCACAAAAAACGCAGGAAAGCACTGGTTTGAAAAGAAAGCCACAAATTTTTTTTAAAAAAATTATATTTGCATGGCGCATCTGTAAGTGCATGTAATTGCGCGTCTATATGCACAGATAAAAGATATTACACGTGCTGATAGACGCGATTACAATTAAACTTATTAAAATGCTAGCTTATGGTTGTTTTTGGATCAACATGACCTTCCTAGTCTTTCAATATCAAAATGTTTGTCTCCATGTTGTAAGTATCAAAATATTTAGGGAATATGACATATATGCCAAATGAAATCATATATGTCCTTATGATTCAGGTGTAATTATGTCATCATCTTCTACTAATATGGGACATGCTGAGTCAACAAATAGTACATCCTCCAGTGAGGACAAGACATTGTGTCTTCACAATTGAGATGCTTGGCTATGATGGAAAATCAAATGTATGTGTGATCATTGTCGATGATGTTTTTTTCGAGCACGTCGAATCACAATGTCACATCTCAACATGTACGAAGAGTGGGACCAAGAAAAAGACCCATTAATTTTTACTACTTTATTTGCACAAATATTATTGGTCTATGTTGCGTCTTCACCATTAAACAAAACCTCATTTTTTTTATTGAGCAGAATGCAGTACCACATCCTCAAATGGTCCCTCTAGGGTGTCGAGAGACTGCGAAGCGTCGACGCGAGGAGGTAGAGTCCTCAAGAATAGTAGAGACTGATGATGAGGATAGCAGCCCTCTTCAAATGCCCCATCAAGTTTTGGATGAAGAGATTTTGGACAACATGGTGCACGTTTTATTTTCCCACGAGGTTCAGGGGGAGGGCGCCACTAGAGAAACAGATGACCCGCTACATATAGCGTCGTAAACTTCATTATACGAAGGTTGCATATACTCCGTTCTACGTGCATCTCTTGAGATACTGAACTTACAAACCATTTATGGATGGAGTAATGCTAGCTCAAATGCATTATTGAAGTATGTATCATTTGATATTAATTCATAAATGCTTCTAGACAATATTCGTGGTTTGTTAACTCTGTTTGCACAATATATGCAGGTTACTGTCACAAATGCTTCCAAATGGAAATACATTATAAACTAGAAGGAAGCAAGCAAGGCATTTCTTGACATCTCTTGGAGGTCTCAATTACGTTAAAATCCATGCATGTGTCAATGATTGCATCTTGTTTCATGGGGATCATGCATCTACACGACAGTGTCCTATTTGTGGTAAACCAAGATACAACCAGGAGATGAGATCAATGGATGTGCCTCGTAAGGTTTTGCAACATTTTCCTATTATTCCACATATTCAACTTATTTTTAAGTGTGAATCTATTGCGAGACTCATGTCATGGCATGCTAGTCACCATCCAAGTAATGGAAAGTGAAGAATTTCTTCAGACACACCAGCTTGGCAACATGTAGACAATTTGTGGCCTACTTTCAAAGAAAAGCCTAAAAATTTGAGATTTGGTCTAGGATTAGATGGAATAGATCCATTTGGCATCAAAAGCACCTCATATAGTGTATAGCTACTGGTATTGGTGAACTATAATATCCCTTCGTCCATGGCAATAAAAAAAGGACATGTAATGTTGTCCCTTTTGATTCCTAGAAAACACAAAGTGAAAAACATGGACGTTTACTTAGACCCTTTGATCGAGGAGCTAGAAATGCTATGGAGAGGTATTGATGTGCAATATGTGAGTGCATCATTGTCCTCTAGAGATTTCACTTTAAAGGGCATGTTATTGTGGACCATGCATGACTTTCCAAGCTATGGAGAGTGTTCAGGTAGTTGCGTACTCTATTTTACTCATTCTTACCCTTAATCAAATATATTTCATCATTAACCCACTTGTTTCTACAGGTTTAACTACATCAGGATATCATGCATGTCCAATTTGTGGTCCCTCTCTAGTGTCTTCTAGACCGACACGCTTGAAGAAGGTTATCTATGACAATCATCATCGTTTTCATCCTATTGACCACCCCAAATATGCACTCCCCACTAATGGAAGAACTCCACAATCTCTGACCATTCAAGATTGGAAGAGCACTTGGACACACGCCAATGATCATCCTCCACTCGGCATGAGTCGGTAACTAGTTTACTTCTTTTGTTTGTCTTTAAAGTACACTCCATTTTGAGAACGAGAAATAATATATTGTTTGTGCCCTAGATTCTCTACATTTTTTTGTCTCCCATATTGGACTGAACTCAAGATCAATCATCTATTGGACCCCATACATATATTCAAGACTGTTGTCTCTACATTATGGGATCACTTAATCAGGACTCGTGATTCTATCAATGTAAGGGAGGATTTACGTAGCATTGGACGTATGAGACGAGCTTGGCCATGCATCAGACCCAGAGGAAAGATCGAGTTACCGCGTGTACCTTGGATGTTGTCGAAGACCGAAGAAAACATGGTGAAGCAGCAGGTATGTAGCTTTTGAACTCCCACAGGATATATGAGATGCCTCAAGGGAGCCTTCATAAAGAAAAACAAAAGAGGTGTGGAGTAACTATCCGGTTTGAAGTCTCACGATTGTCAAAAAATGATTCAGGTAAGGATTTTCATAGCCATAAATATATTAATTAGTGGAGTAACTATGTAGACTAATTAACAATGTATGAATATTTACATACAGTTCATCCTTCCTACTAGCATATCCCATTGTGTTTCGAAAGATGTGCGTGATATCATTTACAAGATGGGTGAGCTCACGAGGTATGCATACATTATACTTATTTTTTAGTTTACATATTACATACATCACGTAGTAAACCCGCTTGAATTTATGGACAAAACTAATCATCCTTCTCAATTGCATGTTGGTAGATTTGTGAGTTTGAAGGAAATCGATCCAAATACGTTGCAAGAGGCTTGAGTATTGTCCATTGAGGTGGTTTGTTTGGTGGAGAAAACTTTTCCTCACTCCATTTTGACTACTCAAGTACACTTACTCGTACATTTGATTGATGAGATCGCAATTTGTGGGGTAGTTCATGCAAGACGGATGTTTTATCTAGAGCGCTTTATGAAAACTTTAAAAGATTTTGTAAGGCAAAATGCACGGCCCGAGGGAAGCATAGCTGAGGGTTGGTTAGTGCAATCATCCCTTGTACAAATCTCTGAATATCTTACTAAAGTGGACCCCTCTTTACCGCGACTATGGAAAGATGATGAAGATTTGAGGGACCTCTATAATACCTCAAGGAAAAGGAAAGAGCAAAGTGCTAATGAAAGAGGAACTCCATAAGTTAAATGTATTTTGTGTGCTTAACAGCAAAGTAATGAGCAAATGGGTGACACTATATAAAGAAGTAAGGGCAAGAAGAGTAAGTGAAAGACAAGCATTTCATGCTAGATATGGACGTAATGTCCCATATCCAGAACATTTAAGTGCGCTTCCACGTCATATTAATATAGATTGGCTACATGAAGAAATGAAGAAGATTGAAAAAGAGGAGGCGATTGATATATCGCAAGAGGAGTGGGAATACGCACGAGGTTGCTTATCAAAGGTGAGACATAGTTATAATTAAATTATCTTTAGTTATATATGATATAATATTTTTACATGTTTCATCTTTAACTAAATCATTAATATGATCTCAACAACGTACTACTAGTGCACATTGTTCAATGCTATTTGGTGTGAATGCAAATATTTTCAAACTTGACATATAGATGATAAGAGAAATACCCAGGATTGTGGTATCCTTGCAGACTTCCAAGATACCAATGGCACTATGGAAGGTTACTGTGGCTTGATCTAGGATATTTTGAAGCTTGACTTTAGGTGATTTTTTATACATGTACTAGATGTGAAGTGGTTTAAAGAAGTAGTAACAACCGGTGAGCATTGCACAATTAGACATCATCCAAGTGGTTTTTAGTGATTGACTCTACAAAATTTCACCAAGGCAAGAATGACACATTCATACTACCTCAACAATGCGAGCAGGTATATTAGAAGCTATTTATTTTCATATATATTACTTCTTGATACATTCTCAAAATACAATAAATATCTAAGTTGTTTACTTTTTGTTTTTTAAATGCAAGTTGTGTATCACCCAATGATAAAAAATAACCGATGGTGGCACGTCATCCCCATATCTAATTGTTCAAAACTAATATATGGCAATGCTACCAACATAGAGATAGTTGATGGCAATCCAACAATCAATGATGATGTACATGATGATGCCATGATTGATGATATACATGATGCAGTGCAAGATGATCCCCGAGAGGATGTTCAAGGAAGTGCAGAAGAGGATAATAATATGGTTGTAGATGATGATGACGAAATTGAGCATAGCAATACATCTGACAGTGGGATAGACTTATTTGTTTCATTGCCTATTGGTAACATAAACCTAGAGGTAGATAGTCTAGCAAGGGCCGATCTCATTGAAGATGAGATTGATCATTCATTGTAGCATATAATTAGCTTTGAATGATTGGATGTATATTTGTAATACTTAGAAACAACTAAAATAAGAGCCGTTTACTTTTGTGATACATATAACGTTTGTTGTGTTATAGTATTAGAATTGAATGCACACATCCAAAGAACAATGCACCAAGCTGCACAAAGAAGTACAATTGGGTAAGCTATATTAGACCATAAAGAAGTAAAGTTGGTAATGTATTCTAAAAAATACTAGCTGTTAAGATGTTTGATCATATTTAGGGACTTTATGAGAAATAAAAAATCTGTGTGTTTATTTTCGCATCTATAAGCGCGTTTAAAAATGCACGTATATAGATGCGTTTTTCGTGTCTATACACTAGTGCCAATAGACGTGCTGATAAACGCGCCCGCTATTTCGCATGTACAGTGTGCTTCTATAGGGCCTTTCTCTTGTAGTGACTCTATCAAGATTTGCGTGGTGGGGGGACTTGCTTGAGCTGCGGTGCCAAAAACACACTGTATACACAAGAGGGAGCTCACTCAAGAGAACACAAGAAGAGAGATGGATGCCAAAATGTTTTCTTGTTGGTTTTTTTCTTCTTCTTCTACACACTATACAATGTACACAAAGTATAGATAAGATACAACATAAAGGAAAGTGGCCTATTAAGTCAAACAGTGCATAACCGACTACACTAATTGACTCGCGCTATGTCTTTGCCAGCTGTAGGTAGGTGTAACAAACTAAATATAATAAGTAATAAGTTAGTGACCATGTGATTATCATAATGATCACCAATGTGCTAAGTGTAGACATGCGGACCCATCTAGCTAGGCAGTCCATCATCAATGTCCGCACGTATTGAGCTTGCCATCTCAATGCTCCCCCTCAAGCTCAACTCTATCTCTGCAACTCCAAGTAAGCTTCGAAACTTTTGAAGCTTCTCTGCACCCAATGCCTTTGTGAAAATGTCAGCTATCTGATCCCGTGTGCTAAAATATACCAAGTCAATCTCTCTTGCAAGTACCTTCTCTCTCACAAAGTGGTAGTGCACCTCAATGTGTTTTGTCCTAGCATGGAACACTAGATTCCTAGCTAGCTATATGCTACTCATGTTGTCACAATGAATGACAACTGGACCATCTACCTACACGTCCCGTGATTCTTGTGTATCTTTCTGCACATAGCTGTCCTAATCATTATCATCATCCAAAACATCACTAGCAGGTGTATACCAACTTTCCATCTCATCAAAGATAACATCTTTGCTCACTCTGAACTCACATGTGACAGGGTTATAATAGCGATACCCTTTCTGCTCTAAAGAGTATCCAATAAAAACACATTTTTCTGCCTTTGGATCAAGCTTCTTATATAGCTCATCTGGCACATGAATGTATGCAACACAACCAAATACGTTCAAGTGTGATACATCAGGCTTCTTGCCAATAAAGCATTCTTTAGGAGTCATCCCATGAACTACAGCTGTGGGAGTTTTGTTCATAATGTAAAGAACAATATGGACAGCCTCAGACCAGCCTTAGACAAAAAATGTTTGGGCATATTCTTCTCAAACATTAATGCCCGTGCAAATTCTGCAACATGCTTGTTTTTTCTTTCTGCAACACCATTTTGCTGTGGGTATACTTGCAAGTAAATGGCCTCTTTATCCCATGATTCCTCAAGAAGCCACTGAACTCATTAGAGAGGTACTCTTCCCCTCCATCTGATCTCAAGCACTTTACTTTTAAGCATTTTTATGTTTCAACAGGTGCCTTAAAAGATTTGAAGTACTCAAACACATCACTTTTTTCCTTCATGAAGTATACCCATAACTTCCTTGAACAGTCATCAATAAATGTGACGAAGTATTTGCTGCCACCAAGAGATACATTCTGTGTAGGTCCCCAAACATCTTTATGCACTACATCAAGTATTTTTCTACTCACTTCTCTATCATGGGAGAAGGGTTGTCTTGCCTACTTACCAAACTGGCATGCTTCAGAGACTTTATGCAATTCTGCAACTCTAAAAGAAGGCAACCATGTAACCAATCCTCGGGGATGCATTAATTTCAACCTTTGCACATTTACATGTCCTATACGTTTATGCCATATTTTAATATCTACAACTGCTTCTTTTCCTTTAGCATACATAGTAGCATCCATTGCAAGAATTCCAACATCTAAAGTGAGCATTCAGCCAACTCTACTTCCTTTTGCAATCAACCTGCACTTATCATTAAAGTCTTCTACAAAACAACCTTTTGCATTGAATCGGACGTGCAAGCCCTGCTCTACCATTTGGCCAACAGATACTAGATTTTTCGTAATTGATGGCACATGTAATACATCTGTCAGACTCTTTATCTAGTCATCATACAAGGACAAGGGAACCTTTCAAATATGTGAAATTGGATGTCATGAATCATCACCCGTCTGCACATAACCTAGATTTTGTAAGTCATGCATCTCTCCAAACCATTCAACATGATTGGTCATATGATTAGAAGTACCTGAATTGACATACCATACATCAGCACGTGCCCCCTTTCCTGTAATTGCATTCATTATATGCTGCATAACAAACAGAGACTCATTTTTGTCTTCATTTTGTCGTGAAGACGATGCATAGTTTCCTTGCTGCAATTTACCACTGCGAATATCATCCTTCTTTGCATAGCAATGGGCTGTAATATGGCCTGCTTTGCCACAATAATGACAAACAATATCAGAATTTCCAGAATCTCTATTGTGCTATCCACCTCTTCCTCTAGAGCTCCCCCTGCCTCTAAAGTTTCCTCTGCCTCCAGAAACCTGCATTTCACCAAACTGTTGATTGAACCTGTTTTGTTGGTTATCACCAGCACGTCCCATACCACGGCCTCTCGAAGAGGATCTATCATGTCCCCCTCCTGAACTCGAGTAAAATGCTTGGACCTATTCACCAATTCTTTCAGACGAATCACCATATATATTGATCTCTTCAGTAATCATGAGAGAGATCAACTCATCAAAATCTGGAAATGGCTTTCGTACATATACTGAAGTAATAAATGATTTTCATGCCTTCTCATTGTTAAGGCCACTCAGAGTGGATGAACCCAAATCATCATCATCTGGCATTGCATCAATCGCTGCTAAAGCATCTGCAATGCTCCTCACCTTCAACACATACTCATTGACAGACATTTTTCCTTTCTTCAAGGCATTCAACTCTTGCTTGAGTTGAATCTTTCATGCCTTTGTATTTACTGAGAACATGCTCTCAAAAATTGTCCAAGCTGCATATTAAGTTTCTACATTCCTGATATGTCCCAGCATAGTATTATCAATAACTACAGATAACCAGTACATCACCTTTTTGTCTTTCGCATTCCATTCTTTTCATGCTTTTAACTCATATGCAGTCGGAGAAATACCCAGCTCTGGCTCCTTTTCTTCAACTGAAACAAACTCATAAAGGCCCTTTCCAATGAGGAAGTTCGTCACAAGGAACTTCTATGAAGGGTAGTTGTTCTTGTCGAGCTTCTCAATAATGGGATTTCCACTATTCTTTGCCATTATCACAAACAAGGATACATCACAGCAAGCTAGTCTTCTGCAATCTTTCACAACATGTACACAGCACTACACCAAGCATCCTCTTTCACTAATTGCTCAATAGTACATGTAATCTACAATCTGTTTGCAGATAAACCTTTTTTTACTTCCTGCAAACACCTCAAAATTTACAGATTCGCAATCTGTAACCTGTGCCACTTTTGATCAATACAGCCGAAATCACAATGTACCTTGAAACTGTTGTCCGCAACCTTGCGGCTTTAAAACGGGGCCTGAAACGGCCTCAGATGCCCAAAAAAACTGCAATCTGAGATTTTTGCTCAACCTTGCTTCTGATGCCTCCATAGGCACTATCCAAGAGAGAGAGTGGAAGAATAGGAGAGCTTCTTACCCATTGCTTGCTTGCTCGAACCTTGCTTCTTCTCCTTCACTTCAGCCTTCAAAATCAGCCTCTCTCAGTGGCACGGCTCTGATACCATGTCAAGAATCGCGTGATGGGGGGACTTGCTTAAGCTGCGGTGCCAAATACACACTGTATACACAATAGCAAGCTCACTCAAGAGAACACAAGAAGAGAGATGGATGCCAAAACGTTTTCTTGCTGGTCTTTTTCTTCTTCTTCCACACACTATACAATGTATACAAAGTATAGATAAGATACAACATAAAGGAAAGTGGCCTACTAAGTCAAACAATACATAACAGACTATACTAATCGATTGGCGCTATGTCTTTGCCAACTGTAGGTAGGTGTAACAAACAAAATATAATAAGTGATAAGTCAGTGGCCATGTGAGTATCATAATGACCACCAATGTGCTAAGTGTAGACATGCGGACCCATCTAGCCAAGCAGTCCATCATCAATGTCCGCACGTGTTGAGCTTGCCATCTCAACACACTCCTTCTGCTCCATGTTTCGAAGTGTTGTTTGTTACCCATAAACTGCAATCGTGATGTGTGTGATTTTACCAATCCCTTTGTTGCATTAAATCTCCAAAATTGGCTTTAAGAACCCACTTTCTTTTTTTAACATGGCATCCTCTTCTAGAAATTTCCATATCTTTTTATTATATTTACAATAAATAATACGTAAGATATCTAAAATCCAAAAATCTAATATTTTTGGACCATCCATACTATACACATTGACATTAATGACTAGTATGGCTCATAACTATCATTCACATGGTAACTTGCATGATGGGTGGCTACAGTCCTTGTCAATCCAAAAAACATCGGGTTACGATCCTTGGGTCTTTTTGCTCGATATCTTTTCTATTTAATTATTTTAAGGTTCTTAAAATCTTTTGCGAGAAGTTGGAAAAAAATTAAATTCGGGATATCATAGTATCTAACCAAACCGTAGGACTTCATGCCTTGATTGCCAGTCTCCACAAACGAAAAGAAAATAACCCCCACATACACATATAACATTATTAGCTTAAGTAAAAAACTCAGAAAGGTGACAACACCACTTGGGAATGGCCACAAGAACCTAAGACTTCATGACTTGATTGCTGGTCTCCACAAACGAAAAGAAAATAACCACCACATACACATATAACATTATTAGCTTAAGGAAATAACTCGAAAAGGTGACAACACCACTTGGGGATGGCCACAAGAACCTCCTGTGCAACAAAGGCTCCCTTCAGGCACACTTCATCAAACCTATTTGATGCAATTACTAAAAAGGAAAACCATGAAATGTACATGCACCAAATAGATACATGACCTTCTTGGCCTAAAGAGATAAATGATATTGCGACATAAAACTGGCCCTCTTGGCCTAACAAAATATAAATCATTTTGCCCTAACCAAATATGGTCTTGGTATGAAATTGCATCTTGCGAGACTAACCAAGCTAAACTAAAGTGACAAGTCCAAGCCAGTCCAAGCCTTCCTCTGATATAACCTCAGTATGGGCTATTTGTTTTTGTGTACTTTTAGCTAAACGAATGACCTCCTTGGGCTTGAATATCTTGCCTTTCAAATAGGTTGGTTATTCTAGCTTCCCAAAGGCCTCTTCTATAGAGAGAGAGAGGCCTTTGGGAATCTATCTTGGCTCACTTGCTGACTATCACTTCCCCTAAATTGGATCCTTTCACTAGATTCAACTCTAGGTGGATCTCTACCATTATAAACCCTAGATTTCCTATCACCTTGGCTCTCAATAGTAGAGATAGCCTCCACATGCGATATAGCATATATCAGCTATGTTTTGGGGCATCATCTCATTACCATGATTTTGTCTCAGACTTAGATTATTGATGGGTTGCGTAACCACTCTGCTTCCCCCATTAGGTCTACACCCATTTCCATCTAGCTCACAGCTTTGGAACATGGGATCGGTTGCACTAGGAGGCCAACTTTTGTGGGTCATAGGGTCTTTATAGTTAATGCTAGGCTCCCTAGGGTACTTGTCATTTGCACCTCTAGCTTAACTAACATTCAGTAAATGTTACCAATCCTTATGGATTTCAAGGGTGCGGGAAAAACTCCAATAGTTCTCTAAATGTATACCTCATAATCTTCAGCTTGAACCTTTGCCTCCTTCAGTGACTTAGGGTTTCTCATCTTAACTTGGAATAGCGTGTTTATTTCCAAGCCACTAAGACAAATAGTTCACCAAGCACATTTACTGGTAATCAACTGGCCAAAGCTTCAGAATGTCATCAAAGGCTCTCGTGTACTCTTTGACGGAGGTATATAAATATTGTCGAATATGTATAAGCTATCCCAAGACTTGAGTCATGGGAACCTTCTTCTCATATTCATCTAAAAATGTATCATATAACCCCTCAAATGATTTGATTCACCCTCTTGGGAGGCTCCAATACCATTTTTTGGCCTCTCCCTTTAGGGTACTCGAGAACACAAGAAAATGATGTAGATCATCGAACCCACTTGCAAGGCAAGTCAAGCCATATTCTTTCAAGTGTACCATTGGATCCTCATCCAGCAGCCCATGAAACACTAGGAGATCCCTATAAGTAGAAGGGCATTTTGTTCTCTTCTTTGGGATCAACACTGGGTCATCAAAATATTCGTACTCCTCGTGACTTAATACCAGTGGGTCAGGGTCTTTAGTCTCTTCCATTTCCACCTTTATTGTAGTAGGAAGATTACTCACTCCATGGATCAATTCCCTTTCTACCAACTCACAGAGTGGTCTAGGAAGTACTATGACTTTTAGCATATCATTCCAATCCTTTCTTAGAGAATCTTCCATACCTTGCCCATTCAGAGGCCATTTAATAATGGATTTATGTAGAAGCTTTTTTCATTCATCTAAAATAGCTACATGAACATTATTTAGAGCTGGAGGGTTAGGTCTTTTAAGCAACAACTTTCCCTTAACAATTAAGGCTTCCAATGTCCTTGTGAGGTCTAATATTTTAGCATGGTGGTCCACCACATGGGATGTTTAAGCCACAAGAAAATCCCATTTTATTTCAATGCTTTTCCATGGCATTACAACTTTAGCATGACCATTGGTTGATGCAATGACTGCCATGGGTTCCAACATGCTTGTTGCATATCCTATAGGCTTTTGGATGGTCGTGCACAATCATGTTTCTTGAATAGAGATTGCACCAAGGCAAACCTCAGCCCATGCCATTATGCTAGAGGACAAACTAGTCGCTAAATGTGTACTTTCCATGTTACATAAATCATTTTTCATGGAGGATTCAACCTCTATGTAATAAATAAGGTTTATTAGAAGGTTTTGAATAGGGAAAGCCAAGTGTTTGAAACCTTGCACAAACCCCATTTTACAAATACTTTACCACATCCTTGATAGACAGGGTTATAATTTTAAATCCATTTCTGACCAAATTTTGAAAACTGCCACTTATTAGCGGCTCTTGGCAAACACACTGCCTGTTGGGACCTAAAACTGGCCCGACACTAGCTCTAAGAAGGCACTAGCCGGGCCTCTACCACTCGCCTAAAGCCACCCCATATGGCCTCATGGCCAAGAACATCTAAGAACTTTGCATTTGTAGTGTTTTTCGTAGTCCAATGAATAATTCTTCCCCACTTCTCAAAAGGAGTCCCTAAACATGCTGGTGTTATACACTATGTAGCATGCACAAAGGAAGCACCCCTCGGTTGATCACCGTAGCTCCACTATGGCTCTCCTACACCTGGGGGATTGGCCCCAAGATGTGCAGTGAACATAAAACACTTTCAAAACAAAGTCCACTCTTTTAATAAACGATCCAGGAGATGATATGCAAACCTCACCAAATAAACCCCAAGGAATCAAATATGTAGTCCTTTAGCTCGGTATAAATCACACCCTTAGCGTCGAGCCATCACTCATACAAACAAGTGCTACGCATCCAGGATATGATACCATGAGGTGTATCAATGCAAGTGTGAAAATAGCCATCATGATCAAATAAATATTCATTGAAAATTAGCAATGTGAAAGTGTAAAGACAATCCTTTTCACAATTTTCTGTCCTATACGATAGTGCTTCTTTGTTGCTTAGGGCTAATACCGAGTTTCCTCATGCTGCTAGTCCCTTTAAATCTAAACCACCACAAACTCTATATGACATGCATAATGAAAATTCAGCATTTAATGTATTTCAACCACTCAACAACCCCCTTGCTCCCTATTGTTTATGATTTTACATGTGTTGATAGGTGTAGGCATGGTTTTTTATGTATTTTTCTTTATTGAAAGCGGTAAAAAATCACTCTAACAAATAAATGGGACTGAAATGAGGCTAAAACTCATGCTTTCGCTCCATCATGTGTCCACACACATTAATCTTATTTTTTCTTATTTTTATGACGTGAAAAAATTAATTTTATCTATTATTCTTTAATTTTTTCTATTTATTTGTAGAAAATACTGATAATTACTTATTTTTAGATATAGATTGATTACTCTTAAAGAAAATTATTTTATTAGCATATTTCATTCCATGGGAATCGCAAATACACACCAAAAACCCAAAAAACCACATGTTTTTCCTAAAACCGCCTAGTCTCGAATTTTGCATGTTTTGCATAGAATTATTATACAACTCATTTTTTATGATTCTTTTAACATAACTTATCAAATAGATAATTGGTAATCAAATCCAAGCATTATTAACCGTTTTAGCCAAGAATTCATCATAAAACAAGAAAAGCTACATACATTGTGACGAGCGTATTTCGACGTTGGAGGCCTGTTGATGCTCTTGCACAGTGGCCAACTATCTAACCAACTTTTATTCATGTGTCTCTCCACTCCTGTTTCATCGTTTGATAAAAAATGTAATCTACCCATCCCCCTCTCTTTTACATTGATCCATAAGAACAATCCACAAGAGGAGGGAGGAGGGAGGAAAGAGAAAGACTAGAATGAGATCTTGCTGAATAATGCACAAAATCTATTCATTCTTGAAGTGATAAAGAGTGAAAAAATGGTGGAGATTAGAGCTAAGAGGGTCTCTCATGAGAGTGCAGATAATCAAACATTTGATTTTTTAATGATTGGAGAGGGCACCAACCCCCCCTCCACAAAAACGTTTTTTTATCATGCCATTCATTCCCAACAAGCTTAAACTTAAGTTTCAAAAAAACTAGATCACTTTTGCATGTTTACACTTCCTACCAAGTGGAATTTTCACTTTTGAGGGGGACAGACCCGCTTAAAATTGAGATCCATTAGACCCTTGGCTTCATGACATCGAACTCTATAAACCTGGCACCTATTATGCACTTTTTGGCTCCCACATCATATAGCTGCTTAATAATGCAAAACCTTATGGGGATTAAATGGGGGGTTAAACAAACTTCGATCGATAAACTGAGACTTGCATTGGCTTCCTGGCATCCAACTCTCATCGATCCACAACTGTTTCATTTTGCATGAAAATTTGGTCTTTGATGGCCTCCCAAGCTCTTTTCTGCTTCAAAAGTTGTCTTAAAAATCCGTTCTCATTGGCCTAAGCAATAATCAAGTCATATTTTTCTTTTTCTCACAAGGTTTATAGACCATATGACTAATACCCAGTATCATTGTTTGCTAAAGAAATTATCCCCTATTATAAATACTTGCTAATACCAACATGTATTATAGATCTCAATATGGTAAACACCTAAACCCTAATATGAACATTCCTCAAAATGACAAGTTTAAGGAAAATACTGCAAAAACCATGCATGATGAAAGATGATCCACATTTATAGCTCCTAAGCTAAACTAGTGAGAGGAATGGTAAAAGTTGTAGGAGAAATTAAAAGTCTAATGCCTACATGTTAACACACATTTGTGAATGTATAAATAGTTAGATCTACACATTAACACACTCTGATGAATGTATAAATAGTCAGATCCAAAGAGATCTCTTACATTTGAAAATGTCAACATAAGATAGGCTCAAATCAATAGCTAAAGATTATTTTACTGTTTTGAAAAGGAAAGTACATATTTTTTCTTTGCAAATGGTATGTGGGATACCTTTTAGGAGGAGATTCAATATGATAGCTCGTGTGTCAAGATACTTTGTATTGGGAGATAGATGTAGCTAGTATGGTGATTTTGCATTTGGCTGATGACTAGACTCTAGTTGACAAAAGTACTAAGCTTTGGGATTTAAAGTCCACATCCATAATATGATTTTGTTCTAATTTGTGCACCCTTCTTTCCAACATATCTATATTGGTTTCTCTCAATTTGACTTGATATTGATTAATAATCACTTCATCAAAGCTTTATACTATTACATTTGAATAAGAAAGAAACTATGGTGCTAGTTGAGGTGATGATGTCTTCTACTAGCCCACAGTTATTATGTGTTGATGTATCATCATGTAAAGCTGAAAATACATAAAAATAACTTTATTTTGACATATGGCCTGTTTGATTTGGATTAGTCTATAGAAAGTTATTTTAGTTTTACAACAATAGCATAGTTTCAACCTTGTTTCAAGGGATGTAAAACTACTAAGATCTCCAAGCCATGCTTGACTAGTGTATTCCCTTTCTCATTAGGGATCAAATCAATGTGTCTTTGAGCCTCAAAGTAATCCATTTCATATCTATATTTGTCTTTCATTTGTACATTGTGGTTTTTGTGGATGTGTGTGTGTGTGTGTGTGTGTGTGTATGTGTGTGTGTGAAGAGGGAGAAAAGGAGAGAGAGAGAGATGGAAAGAGAGAAAGGGAGATGGTAAGCATTAGGAGAAATATGGACTCTCTTTTTTGCCCCTTAAGGGGTTTCTCTCACCTCTCTCTCTCTAAAAAGAGATTCCAAAATAATATTATAAAAAGAGATCTTCTACAATCAAACAAATCTCATTTTTGTGTTTTCAATAGATTTCACCTATTATTTTATTCCCAAACTGTAGGATAAGGTCAGTTTTTCTCAAAATCCTCATAACTAAAAAAATACAATTCTATTTTTTCTAAAAACGTAGCCAATCATTGATACATGACTCTTTAATGCCCTCATGACTTTTCAACATTAAAATATATTAGAATCATTCTCATTCTCGCTTCTTAAAAGGGCGGAAGTTTAAAAACGATATAAAATGACGTACACATCATATTTTAAGATTAATTTTCACCTAGAGACACCTTTTTGACTCGAGAGTTTCCTTGTAAATTTTCATCTTTTTTGGACAAGTATATACCTATTTCTGGGCATTTTTTCATTCCCTCAGAAAGCTCTAGTTTTGTCCCAAATTTTGTGCATTCTTCTCTTTCCCTCCAGAATATGGTTTCTTGCATACGAGTTCTTCTGAAGCAGCATTGAGGAGTAGTTTTGATACCATTTGTTGAAATCAAATAATCTCTATCTACAACACACTCTACCCTACTACAAGCCATCTTCCTCTTCAGAAATATGCAGTAAGAAATCTCCGTCTTCAACAGTCTATACTACAAGCAATCCAGTGATAATGGAGGTATCTTTATTTTTTTAATCTTTGTGATGTTATTATTCTTCACAGTTGTTGTTTAGTCCTTAAGCATCAATTCATAGAGAGAGAGAGAGGGGGGGGGAGAGAGAGAGAGAGGAGGGGAGAAGGGGGGGACAGAGAGGACTATGTGAGATGAACAAAGAAAATAAGTGATAGAGTGACAGATAGTAAATTAGGGCAGAAGATAAGATGATGTTATTGTTTTCCACTAGCCAAGCTTCGGTATGAATGTGTTTAGGGTTTCCTTGATTAATTTTTGTTGAGAGAGAGAGAGAGAGAGAGAGAATATTTTGGATAGAACAGAAGATAAAATTTGATGCTAATTAGAGGTAGATTAAAAGCCAAGATTACAGGCTGATTAGGGGTTGATTAGGGTCTATCAAGACTGAAAGCAAGAGAAAGAGACAAGAACCAACTGGGTTTTTAAAAAAACACAGATATAGTGAATCAAAGGGGTGTAGTTCTGCGATTTGAATGTTAATCCAAGTTAACATTTGCATACTTTTTTTTTTTTGCAGAATGCAGGTGCAGGATGTACCAAGAGAAAGAGAGATATTCACTTTCAATTGGAGGATGAATATGCACAAATGTTCAAAAGAACTGTGGAAAGAGATGATGCAATAAGATGTAGGATGCAACAAGAAAGAAATGCAGGGGAAAAAAAAGTGGACCTTTGGGTTGATGGGTGCATTTATCCACCCGATCCACTCACTCGAAGGCCACCACAATTTGAAGGGCTTACATCATTTGTAAAGTTTGCTTGTGAAGGCAATGAAGGATTGTATGGATACACATGCAGACTTGTCACACAAGGATTAGTAGGGGCTCATCAAACCTTGACAAATATGCAGACAAGATTACAAGGGAATATGCAGTCTTTGATGGAAAAGGATAGATTATTGGCTGAGAAGGATAGAGAGAACCAGAACCTACAACAAGCAATGTCTGTCATTGAAGATGCTATGCATGCTACACACGTGCAGAATATGGAGTTATAGTCTAAAGTCAATGACTTGGAGAAGGAGAATCGAAACATAGAGAGGAAGCTCACAAAAACTTTGGAGATTGGGCCCACTTTAAAAACCAAAGAGGCACGTCGGCGCATCCGATCCATTAAACCAATTCGCCAATTAGCCAAAGGAAGTGGACAATATCATAGACGGATATATGCTCAATCTACGACAATGAGAAATATGTTTCCTCATGCAGAGAATGATACTATTGCCAAAGTCCTTAGCAAGGATATGGTCAAAAATGCATTGGAAAATTGTAAATTCAGGGACATTGTGGATGGTGTTGCTAGTGAACGTCTTAGGGATGTGAGCAACTTGTTTACTGCTATAGATGCTCAGGGATTATGTGACAAGGTGGGAATGAATTCTGAGTCATATAGTATGCTCTATCAACAATTGGATACATGTTTTAAGCAAGTCTTCAATACTAAGCGAGTAATGCCTCTGCCAAAACCAT
This sequence comes from Lygodium microphyllum, assembly GCF_053477565.2. NCBI lineage: Eukaryota > Viridiplantae > Streptophyta > Polypodiopsida > Schizaeales > Lygodiaceae > Lygodium > Lygodium microphyllum. The sequence continues at coordinate 45,516,486 of NC_141135.1, read as the reverse complement.
TTCACGTGAAGAAGGCTCGAAAACAACTAAATGAGAAAGTTTTAGAACTAATTGGTGAGCCTACGCATCTGGAACACACACACATATTGAAGTATGGTTCTAAAGAAGTTGCCTTTGTATTGAATGCATCCAACAACTTTGTATTGGATATATGTAGGGTTTAGATTGCTATGGTCAAGTTCTACAATATGTCTATGGAAGAATGTAGAGGCAAGCTTAAGTTTGTCCTCAAACTTGATGAGAGTGAGATTATCAAGGGGCAAAAACTTGAGCGTGTGAGTATAACACTTATGAATCGAGCATTGGATCCCAACATCGATGAAAAACATCCTTTATACTTCATGTACAATCGGAGAATGAAATATGGTGGCTTGCAGCATTTGAAGTACCAAAGGAGGACCATGAAGTACTTAAAGTTTTTTTTAACCTCACTAATATACCTAGTGTTATTCAACAGCAAAATAATGGAGCAGTTTTACACGTTGAGGGGTTTGGGGACTATCAAGTTGAATGGCATCTTGCAGGTGATTTAAAAACATTGAAGTGTATGTTTGGTTTATCAAATGCAGCAAATGCAAAATTTCCGTGCATATACTGCATGCAAACTAGGAAGAAAGGGAAAGATGGAAAGAAAGAATGGCTTGCCAAGGCAGGACAACAGGGTGCTCCGACACGTGATCAGAAAGTCATGAGAAATGGAATGCTAATTCCAGTGGATCCAAACTGGCGCCCTATTTTGGAAATACCACTAACAAGGGTTCACTTTTGCACATTACATTGTTTGGTTAGAATAATTCAGAAGCTAGTATATGAATATATATGCTTTGCATACAAGATGCAGCCCGTGTCAGAATCTGATGCTACATGCAAGAAGGTAGAACAAGTCCTCTCTGAAGTTGGATTGCAAAGAGGCCAAGTAGAAATAAAAAAGGACGAGAAAAAATCGGGGAAGAGTGGAAATGTTCCTTGTAAACCATGCTTTGGCGGACCCAAGGCTAGGAAGTTTTTATCTCCACCTCGAGATGAGGAAGGCAATATACTAGTAAAACAACCAGAGAAGTACGAAGCATGGAAAAAGTTGCACCTTGCTGTTTCAGATTGGAGCAATGGGGGACAAACGAGGATTGCGAAGGCAGAAGTGTGGATACACCTAGATAGATTAGCAGCTCTCTTACAGAAGTTGAGGTTTATGGATGGTGATGCCAATGCATTTAAAGAGACAGCTGCTAAATTTCATAAGTCCATGGTGGAGGCATGGACTACAAATAGCATAACACACTACATGGTCAGTATTATCACCATTGCAAAAAAAAATCATCATTTCGAATTACTTTGTGTTTCTAATCTCTTTTCTTGTGCAGCATATACTTGAAGCACATGGTCCATACTTTGCAGATCAAGGAAGTTTGGCAATATGGTCAACTCAAGGCATGGAAAGATCTCACTGGCAAGCTCCCTGTGCTTTTCAAAAGGCAACTGATCATGGAGGTGGCATCAATGATTCCAATTCTATGAGGCAGTTATTCCAATGGTGGTATAGGAGACTAGAGATACGATACGAGGAAAAAGAAAAGAAGTCCAAAACATCTCAAGCAGAATCTATAAGTAGGGCAATATATGAAGTGAGAAAAGCAAGATATGAAAATAGCACAGCTAGACAACGGCATGCAGAATGGTTGGCAACCCAAGAGAGAGATGGCAAAAAATGGAGACCTAGATAAAGATAATAATTTTGATGCATTTAGAGTCCACAAGAGAGCACAAGTCCCAAGGATATGACACATCAATACTCATATCTCTAACATGAGATGTCTTATAAATTTTCTTTAAAATTTCAAAGGTTTGTCACTATGTTTTTCAAAGTCGATTTCGAACTTTTTTTTTTAATTATGAAAAGTCAATTTTGAAATCCTAAGACAAAGATATGAAAATTCCAAACATTGGAACATTCACTGGCCTAGAGAGAGAGGGGGGGCATGAGGGGGGTGTCAGGAGATAGAGAGAGGTAGGGATGGGGTGGTGAAATGAAATGAAATGATAAATTTAAAATTCATTTACACCACAGTAAGTTTGAAAGTTTTATATTTAAGTCGTCTCTCCTTTCATTTTTTCCCATTGCTCTCCACTCTACCCTCCACCTTTCTATCCTTCATCATCACAGCCATGGCACGTTCCAAGCTTCCTATCAAAAAGGCACCTGCGAGAGCAAGATCTCAACACTCTTACGAATCTAGTGAGCATACTGTGAGTGACAAAGATCCCCTAGTGACCGATAACGGTGGCCCTACTGCAGCCAATAATGGTGGCGCTACTGTGGCCAACAATGGTGGCCCTAGTGTGGTCGATAATGATGGTTCGCCATTGTCCAGAAATGGTGGTCCACATGCTCCAGCTTCTCCACCTCCCACTACTGCTCCAACTCGTAATACACGCCCTCCAACACATAAAAAGCGAAGATGGAGACCAGGCACAGTTGCGCTACGCGAGATAAGGAAATTCCAGAAGAGTGCCGACTTGATTATTCCTAAGGCACCATTCTCCAGGTTGGTACGAGAAATACTGCAAGATCTACAATCAGGGCATCATCACAAGTTCTTTTCGAGGAACCAGGCAAGGAATGTGGGGCGATGGTCAAGCCAAGCCTTGCTTGCTCTCCAAGAAGCAGTTGAAATCTACTTGATTGATCTAATGAGTGATGGTCAACTTTTAGCCATTCATGCCCGACGTATCACTATTAAGCCCATAGATCTGGTTCTTGTTCGCAGGATCCGCAATAACAAGGATGCATTTAATCTTAATGTCAACAATATGCTTTGAGAAGCTACCTTGTAATTGGATCTATGTTTTTAGCTCAGGTTTGGTTGTAGATTGTAAGGAGCTTAGTTTTGGGTTATCTTTCCAGTAGACCTTCAAGTATTTGATAGTAGTGGCCTGCAAAATGGAGCTAAATTTTCCCTAGCTCTAGTTGTACTTGGTGCGATGCACTATCTACCGTGTATTTCATAGTTTCACAATGCTAAATCTAATATGTGATATTCTATTTTGACCATGTTTCGCATTGTGTGAATTTTCAAGTTTCCAAATTTGTAAGTAGTTTTGTTGAGAATAAATTCAATGTGCAACCACGTACACGTCGGTGATCGGTTGTACATGGGCCGATGCACTATATCCTTACTATATTTAGTGGTTTGGCAACAGTATATCCGATATGCGATATTCCATTTTACCCATGATTTATTTTTTGTCAATTTTTAAGTTTCCAATTTTTCACGTTGCGAGGTTGACAATACATTTAATCTGCAGTTGCGCACACTCATTATCAATACATTTAATCTACAGTTGCGAGGTTTACAATACATTATCAGTGCAGTATAATGCAGTTAACGCATTTTCAAAAAAAGATTGAACCGTCAAATTTATAAATCGGAATCTAGTGAAACTTCACCCTCATGCTAGGCATTAGAAAAACTCATTTATATCAAAAATTTGGCCCCATCAGAAGCCTCTGGGTCACCTGTTTGGAGGCTCGCGTCTGGGGCCCTGAATCCCCAGACGCGAGCCTCCGGACAGGTGGTCCAGAGGCTTTTGTTGGGGCCAAAATTTTTTTGGGTGGTTGATGTGTCCTTGAGGAGTCTACAGGTAAAATTTCATGTGAATCGGAGCACTTGTGATATTTTTCCAAAGCGTGGATTCATTAATTAAAATTTTAGGGTTTTGAAAAGTTTGACTATAAGTTTAAAGTTTCACCTCATTTTACACATTTCACTTTTGAGTTCTGAGTTCTCTCTCCTAGAAGACATGGTACGCACCAAGCAAGCGGCCCGGAGATACCCCCTCAGAAATTCCATACGGCAGCCACGTCCTCCAGCTCCACCACCACCACCACGACGCCAGCATCGCAAGCGTCGATGGAAGCCAGGCATAGTGGCTCTTCGCGAGATCCGCCACTACCAGAAGACCACTCACCTCCTGATACCGAAGGCTCCATTCTAGAAGTTGGTGCGGGAGATCATGGATAGCATACTGATCAGGAACAACAAGACCCAGTTTCCAGATACATCACGCACGAAACAACCGGATCGTTGGACTGCCCAGGCCCTCCTCGCACTACAAGAAGGTACTGAAGCCTACCTCATCGACTTATTTGGAGACTCAATCTATGCAGCGGTGCATGCAAGGAGGGTCACCGTCACCGACAAGGATGTGCGGATAGTCATGTTCTTTCGGCGTTGGAAAGATAGTCCTCGCAAAGGTCAGCAAGGATAGAGGTGTACAACTCAAAAGCACATGGAATGTAGCTTCTGAAGACATTTTGTAAAGCCTTGGTTGTAATGGACCCCTTGTAAAATTGTTATTAATACAAATACAAAGTTTTTGGCGCGTCTTATTTTTGTTTAGTCGCTTGATATTTATTTTATTTACGTCGTTGAGTTATCGTTACATGCATTCGAACAAATACATGTTGCGCACGAATTTGATAAAGCACTGCGTATTAAATTTATGGTACGAATCGTGTTACGTATAAATTCGACAAATAAACGTAACATTCAAGTAAAAAACAACAGTAAATGACACGTATCACAAACTACATTGCACGCGAATCCAACAAACATCGGTTTTCATTACTTGAAGAGAAGATTACAAAGTGCAGTACATCAGTGATGCGATATCAGTAGGCAATAAGTACATCTATTCTCTCCTAGGCTTCTTCGAGCTAGGCTCCCCATGGTTAGAGCTATTCTTGATCATAGACAACAATACATTTTGCCCCAATAGTTCCTGTCAAATGACAGTGGGGTCTTCAACACTAGCAACCATGCCACGGGCCACCATGGAGAAAAGTGGACCAGACCTAGTACTCGTGAATAAGTAGAGTAGCTTCGAACGTCGAAGCAACACTACTTTCTCTAGGCTGGAGTTGGTCGGGATGGTCTTGAAGGGCCCAGCCTTTGTTAGTGCCCTCAACTTCAAGAAGTTCTCGGCAAAAGCAGGGGAGCATGTCTTATGAAATACAATAATGTCATTGACAAGCTGCCCAACGTACTCCTTCAATGCCGAGTCTTGCACCCTTCCTTGGCTACCAGATCGGCCACCCTGCCTAGATGAAAACTCATCTATATAGACAATCTCCTGCAACACACAAGTTCAGTATCAGACTCACTATGCATGGAGTGTGTTGAAGATATATAAATCATATTTATATGAAACTTAACCAGTAGGGCCTCTAGGGCATCGGGAGCGCACACGTGTTTTTGTCAGGATCGGGCCCCCAGATGTGCCCTGGCTAGAGGCTCGCGTCTGGGGGACCTGAATCTGCAGATTCTGGCCCCCAGACGCGAGCCTCCGGCCAGGGCACATCTGGGGGCCCGATCCTGACAAAAACACGTGTGCGCTCCCGATGCCCTAGAGGCCCTACTGGTTAAGTTTCATAGGAAACCGAGAACATTACCTTCTCTGCATCATCTATTTGCCCCGCTGTAATGGAGCATCCAGGTCTGCTCCTGCCACACTGGGCCACCCTCGTCTCTCTCCTGGGTAGGCACTACATAGTCAAGTCGAGGACCAAAAAGGCTTTCCTGCAACCGCTCGAACTCCTCATCAGAGATCTGATACTGTGGCGCCGCATCCTCAATCTACTCCTGGATGCTCACAATGGCAGAGATGTCATCGATGCTCGTGCCATCATAACGAGCCACCTCATCAACATGTGGTGGGGCATCCTGTAAATCAAAATCTATGAAATCACTAGGTCCATCATGCACCATGATATAGTATAGTTCTTCTTCCCTAAGCTCCAACAACTCTAGCACATCTTGCATGAGTAGATATTCCACCCCCTCGATGGTGATAGCATGGAGAGAAGAGAGGGGTGGCTCTTCGCTCGTGGGCATCTCATCAGGGCAGGGAGGTGGGTGCACAATGGCCAAGCTCTGTGCTGGCTCAACACTCAGATCGAGAGTGATCTCCTCAGGCTCCCTCTCAAAGTACTCTAGTAGTGGCCGAGAGGGTGCGTCGATGTCCTCGTCACTGTCCTCTGGCAACTCAGTGCACATAACATATATGGCAAAGGCGGCATCCCTCTTAATGAGATCCATCGTGACATGGTCCTGTGACGAGGTGGGCACTGCTCTAGCGCGGAGATGTTGCCCCACATGCACCAGGGCTCGACTTATCACCTTTGCATGGCTGGATTCGGCACGCAAACTATACAAAAAATCCATGGGAACCCACCTGAGAGTGGAGTCGGGAATAGAGCAAGTGAGAGGGTTCACTGCATCACAAAACGATACTAGTATACTAGAGTCAGGGTCTACAGCGGAAAGCAAGCTCTCTAGACTCAAGGTCACGTAAAACCTAGGGTATATCTGGTCCCCTATGTGTGCGTAGCATGTGGAGCTGATCCATGCGGCGAAGGCGGGAGTGGTAGCCATGGCACACAAAGAGATAAGAAAGGAGAGCACAAGTGTAGGAAAGTGGAGAATGAAAGTGAAAATGAGTTTGGAGTTATAGCTTTTATGTGTCTAGGTTTTTAAATAAAGGTTCTTTATAAAGTTATTAACTCTAAAGTTTCAAATTAAAACTCTTACCTTAGTTTCTTTATTTCAGTACTTTAAAGTCACTGTTAAAATTACTCATACAGACAAACGCTTCGTTCTACATTATTATATCCTCGAATATGTTTGGGTCGCTGAGTATATTCAAGTTTAACGAGAGAAAATATATAATTTTTTAAAGAAAATAAATCTAAAAGGCCTTGAAATTCCCTTTGGATCCAATTTAATATTAAAATTTAAGAAACGAGCAGCAGAGATGCGCTACAATATATCATTGTGCAAAGACAATATTCTATAGATTATAGACCTCTAGCCTGCAATTTAATTATGATTTTTAACTGCACGATTGAGTAATTACAGTATGTATTATCGCACGCTTGGATCACAGTAAACTAAAATTTAAAGTACTCAGAAGTTCAAAAAATGTATGTATTCGCTCTTTATAAAGTTTTTTTACAAGGATTCCACAATCTCAAGGATATGTGGAGAAGCACATTGTTTACATGTCATGGATTGCTCACTACGAGTCCTGACTTTTCTATTATCTAACTTGAAATAGAAGTTGTAGAGGGGCTCACTGGACATTAATTGGATTTCTTGTCTCAGAAAATAAATGGGCCAATGACTCTCTGCGCTGACTACGAAAGGATTATGACCACTCCACAAGATTACCACATCTACGAGCGTTGTATGTGTGTCATCTCGGATATCTTGATCCAAGCTGATCCACTCCCCTCGCAAAAGTCGCCATCTTCTATATCGAAAGCAAACACACAGAGTTTGTCTAGCAATGAAATACCTGTAATAAAAACAAAAATAATGGTAAGTGAATGCGACTAACATAACAATTCATCTAAGCGAGACCTATGTCAATTAAATCAAGGTATGCAAAGTAGTAAAAAAGTTTTACATGAATGTAATATCAGATTGGTTGACCCTGCACTCAATCATCTCATCAAAATGTGTTCTTTTGACTTGCCAAGACTCACCCAATAGCTGACTCATCCATTCCTCGGATGGACACTTGCATTGATAAGTAATCTTTGTTTTCTTCAAAACATCACATGAACCAAACAAATGTGCAAACAATGAGAATGGAATAAACCAACTAAGATGCACATCTTTGGAGCCTATGGTGGGTTTCATAGCACTATTGATGTCAGATTTTATCTTCAACTTGCAAGCTCTTGACAACTCCAAGCTACCAATGAACCATTCACCACTAGACAGTGGTGGCAATGGGACATGCTGCAATCTCTGGCTTTCTACCACATACAATGAATTATAAAAAAAGATATTTTGAGTGGCAAGTTGACTTGCAGAGGTATTATCATAGATCAAAGAACCTATCTCTTCATGCCAAACATGTATCTTGCCGCTTAAACATTCCACATTCTGCCATTCATGCAAAGTCGATGGATATAGAGCTGTCAATCAAACAAGACTGAATTAGAATACTGCAAAGACTTTTAAAAACAACTCTGATACAAAAGAATAATCAATGATAAAATTTAACAACTTACTATTTTGTTTATAATTTGCAATGTTGTTCTTGTCGTGTACAGAGATTTGTTTATGCGTATAAACATGTTGAATCAACACTTATGTTATTGCAATTGTGCCATTAAACACTTTTCTGAACTCTAGAATTCTACCTTTCCAATGTTTGCTAGCGTTTGCAACATCCTTGCGCTTGACCTTGAAACTCCCTCGAGTACTTGGGTGCATCAAAATCCAATCCAACTTATAATACTTATCACAAATCCAATTACCGCCATTATCTTTCCTGTTGAAGACCTCCACTACAAGTATGCTACTGATATTTTTCCTCCGTGAAGACATCTGTAACAACCAAATACAAAAGTTACCTATCAACATGTGTATAATTTGCAAATGTTATCTCCAAATGAAATTAAATTTAAATGGATCAATTTAAAAATGAAACATTGTACCTGTAATTTCTTTCACAAAGATCCCAGATATGTTGAACAAGAAGTTGACTTATAGCAAGACCATTGTTCCTTCACTGACAGATTCCTGCAGTACAAAAACAAAAGAAATCTTGGGTCAACGTGTACATATAACTTATATAGGCTTTGTCCAAATGCGTTGAAATTTAACCATGAAACAACAATAAAAAATGGCAATATACCTGTGGCTTTCTCTGCAAAAAATCCCAAAGATATTGTAGAAGTTGAGTTCTTAATAAATCATTGTTCTTCACCCTCGGAGATTCTTGGAGTAAAAAAACAAAGGAAAGCTCAGTATGCATGTAACTTGTATACATTTTGTCTAAACGAGATAAAATTTAACAGTGGAGCAACAAAAAAACAAGACAATATACCTGTAACTTTGTTGATAGAGAAACCCTAAGATGTTGAAGAAGAAGTTGAGTGTTCAAAATATCACTATTCTTAATTGTAAGAGACTCCTAGAGCATCAAAACAAAAGAAATTACATGTCAGAGAATGCACATAACTTGCACAGGTTTTCTCCAAACAATATGAAACTTTACCATAGAACATCTATGGAAGAGAAAAATATACCTATAGAGTTTTGTGAAGAGAATCTTAGGGCTTTGGTAAAACAAGCTCTGCTCTCATAAAACACATGAAACTCTCTCTGTGCTTGTGCAAAGCAAATGAAATTTTACAGGGTTACAGACAGGGCAAGCAACAGTGAGGCTGTAAAATTTCGTCAAGAAAGAAGAAGCGGGGAAAGAGATATGACAAATTTGAGTTCCGCCTAAGAAAGAGGGGGAAACTGAAAAGGGGAGAAAAGAAAAGTCAAACATAAAAAATAAGAAAATGAAAATTCGAGGCACAAACTTCCAAGAAGTGATAACATTGTAGTCCCCACATTTTCCCTTATTTTATCGCTAAGGGAAGATTTGGTCCAAGATATGGCTAGAAGATTCATGTTACATGAATCTGGAATCCTAGCTCTCTCATTGGTTAGGCCTATATTTGTTTATTCACTCCTTAAGGGGCAAAAAAGAGAGTCCATATTTCTCATAATGATAGAGAGAGAGAGAGAGAGAGCAAGATAGAGAGGGAGATATTCCCTTCCTCCCTCCCTCTCCATCTCTCTCTTTTCTTCTCAATCTCTCTCTCTATGTATCTCTTGCCCTCTCTCTCTTCATCTCTCTCTTCCCTCTCTCTCTCTCTCTCTCTCTCTCTCTCTCTCTCTCTCTCTCATAGAGAGAAGGAAAGAGAGGGAGGGAGGAGGGCCCTCTCTCTATGGACACACACACACACACACACACCCCAAAGGGACAAATGATTATTAAGAGAGAGAGATGAAAAGAGATAGGAAAGGGGCGAGAGAGACATGCAAAGAGAGGGATATATATATGTATATATATATGGAAATATATATATATATATATAGGTAGACCAAGGTTAATCCTAGAGTTTGTTCATCTCATGGTTATAGAAGTTGAGTTTTGAAAGAACGTGCTTGTCTTTGAGTGCAACATAGACAACATTCATGCCTTGCTTTAAGACTCTCATTATAGTACTTAAATAAAAGTATGTTCTCTTAATACTCAACTTGTAGATGAGATTGATATCTAAATGAGCTTGGATACTCATTTTGGCACATGTTTGTCATCATTTCCTTGTGGGGGGAGAGAGAGAGGGGGGGAGGAGAGAAGGGAAATAGAGATGTGGGAGGAGAGGGAGATGGTGCCTCATTTATGAGGTTGAGGGATTTTAACTAGAATTCATTGTTTTAATATTTGTTATACTTAAATTTTTCTTCTTTTTCAAAACATTTAATTATCTCATTGTGTTTATGTATGCATATGGACGCGCATACTCATGTTTGTTTTATTTTAGGTGCTATTTTACTTTATGACATGGTGCCTTGTGTATTCAACAAAATATTGCAAGCAAAGGTAGAGCCATATGATGAGGAGAAAAACATTGCATTCACCCCACACACTATGTGCACATTAACATGAGGATATCAAAATCCTTGTCTAGAACAAGCACTTCCTAGGGAGTGAGCCTCACATATAGCAATAACGTATGCATATTAGGACTTAGTAGCTTTCATTTCTAAAATATTGTATATAAGTCAAAGTTAGACTTCTTATAAACTGCTTTTCTAGTTATAATGGAAAAAATAATATTATTTTATCAATTAATTTTTTATCCTTTAACTTTTTGTTGTATTAAGAAATATGTCATTGTGTCTATGTTTCAATACAAAATAGATTATGTATGTTCATATGAATGCACAATACCATGTAGCAACAAGCATGAAACAATTCTTTACTATGATTCTTAGCCAAAGGAGGCTAGATGGTTGGTAGCCTTGCCATCCTTTTGTCTTTCCCTGTAACTATCATTAGTAGTGTCACCAAGTTTATTATAACTATACGTATTTGCATCGCTAATTTATAGCAATTGTCGCTATTGGCATCATTAATGGCATAGCTAAAACCTCAGCTATGTGAATAGCAATAGTTCTATGGTGACAACATTAATGATACTTTTAGTGACGACACAAGGAGGTTTTTTTTCTAGACTACAAGCATTGCCAAAGGCCTCGCTATAGGCCCAATAGGTTGTAGTGAATTTCATCTTTTTATTAATACAAGTGTTATGTTCTCATGGCTTAATTTAGCTTCTCATAATATTAATGTACAAACCATACAATCATTGGGATAATTGAAACTTAGGTACATTACAAGTGGATGCAAAACCCTGCTTTAAACGGTCTTTTCAGGATGCATTTGGGAACTATGTTCTTTTTTAAAGTGTCAATGTTGATCCTTAACATGAAGGATTATAGCAAAGTTTCTTGAAATTTAGAAGGGTTAGTTAAACTTTTTTAAGGAAACTATTGTGGTTCATTTAGCTTCAAGTGGCTCTAGTGCTTGTCAAGCATTCTAAAAAGGAGCATTTAACTAGTTAAAGTGCCAAGCAAGCATTATTGGCAATAGTTGTAGGTGTTCATTGTTGAAATGATATGCTATGAGAAGGTAAAGCAAAATAATGGGCGTTCCTTTCATACGAGTCTGTTAGTATTAGATAATGTTGTGGAATGTGGCAGGGGAAGACCCTGTTACTTAACACACTTATGGAAAATACAATATGTGCATGTCATTCCCGTAAGAGTCATGCCACATTCAAGTCATGACTACACTTTTTAAGTGTTTAATAAGTAAAGTTAGTCCCTTTTATAGCAAGTATGAGACTTAAACGAGGTGCCCATAACTCACTTCACTTACTATATATCCAAAAAAATCTAGCAAGTAATGTGTGTGACATTATGCCAACATGGGAAAGCTCCCAGCTAAAGCATGAAATGCAAATGTTTATGCTGCTTTTTAAGGAAAACATAAACATGTGATATTAAGAAAAACAATGATATACTACGGAAAGATAAAGCAAAACAATGGCGGTTTCTCTCATACAATTTTGTTTGTATTAGCTGACATTGTGGAATGTGTTGTGGGAAAACCCTCCTACTACTCATTTGGAAAGTGCAACAAGTCTACATGTCATTGTTGTAAAGGTCATGCCACACTCAAGCCATGACTAGACTTTTTTTAATGTCTATTAAGTAAAGTTAGCCCCTTTTATAGCAAGTATGAGGCTTAAACAAAGGTGCGCGGACATGCAACTCACTTTACTTGCTACACATTAAAAAGTCCAGCGAGTAGGCTAATGTGTTGTGGCATTAACCTAACATGCGAAAGCTCCCAACAAAAGGACGAAACGCGAACGCCTTTGCCGCTTTTAAGGAAGACGCGAACGCGTGATATAAAGCTACGTGAATTGAGACGCTTCCGCATTGCCCGCGCCGCAGAAGAAAGAATTAGAAAGGAGAAGAAGAAGGCGAGTCGCGACCGATAATTGGGACTGGATCAGCCGATCAGAGGAAGCTGGAAGCTGCAGCTGCAGCAGCATTGATTAAGAAGTACAGAGACTGCACAAGAATCTACTATACCAGATCCTTATTGATGTCGAAGAACGATAATATTCACTGCGGCGACAGTGCCGTGTATGCAAACGGGAGCGACAGCTTTGTGTGCTCCATCTGCATGGAGAGGGCGTGCCCCGACCACGCTGTGGTGACGCTGTGCGGCCATCTCTTCTGCAAGGCGTGCATCGACCGCTGGATCATCGGGTCGTCGTCGAGGTCGATGCCACCTTCTTCTTCATCGTGGGCCTGCCCTGTGTGCCGAGCCCCCGCCGACGTCATTCCTGGAGGGCCGCGCCCTCTCACACAGGTCGCATCCCATATCAACGTTAGTACTGCAAATGATACAGAGGTGGATGATAGTGATAGTGATATTAATTATGACGTGCAATACATTGCCTTCTCTTGCCGGCACTGCCAAAGGCGGGAAGCCCTTCGCCCTGTGGTGCTCTCGTCTTGCGGCCATCTGTATTGCTGGCCCTGCCTAGCTCACCTCATGATTAACCTCCATGACATCACACCTTGTACTAAGCAGTATCAGTGCGCCACCTGTGAGACTCCGTTTGATGCAGGTCACATCATCCCTGTGTACGTCGACGACGGCACCCATCCCGATGATGATATTGATGATCATAGCAACAGCACGAATCTTGATACGAACATCAATAGTACCATAGTCATACCCCCCAGGCCCTCACTCCCCCATCCGCAGATCTACCATCCAACAGTTCATGCGATCGATGATGTGTCCAGAATAAATGATCTCGACTATCTTGATGCCCACACGATGATCGCATATTCAGCTGATCGAAATGCTAATGATTGGGTCCGCTCTCATGACCCTAGTACAGTACCAGATGTTTTTAGCCTCGTTGGTGATGCTTTCTCCCGGACAATTACGAGCATCATTATGCAAGAGCCGGTATATTGACATGTCGACGGGGCCACTGTGCAGATACTGACCCTCCTATATAACAATATACCGCACAACCTGCAGCACTTCTCTTATATCCAGCTAACGCGCCTGCTCCACTACAGCCTGATGGCCACCAATTATGATTATCAATTACCAGCCATAACTTCTTCATGCGACGGCCACTGATTATCACTTCAAGTATGCGTTACATGGTAAATTTTTGCTGACGCGTACATGTAAGCCTTGATAGGACCCATACCTGCTTCTGAATGTAAGCCTTGCTAAGCACCTACAATCGCCTCAATGACACCTTTCGAAACATCACCATATTGAGTGGCTCATTGTGTATATAAACGCACAATCAAATCACATCAATGTGTTGCATCGTCAGTCGCTCTCTTACTCTCATTTGCTCAACATTATCCCCTTGGATTTCAACTTGCATCTATCCTACTCAAGCTTAATATATCTCTGATCTTAACTGTAAATCCCTTGAAACTAAAGAATGATAGTGATCCATGCATTAGAATTGACAATGTCATGATTCATTGCCACTACTGAATCCTCCTTGGTCTCTTCCCACTCATATAGGCTCAAGAAGTTGATGGGCACATAAGTAAACGTGTGGGCAATCATAGGCAACGCTGATTTGAAACTGCCTGAGAGAGACCACTAAGATTACCCACAATGTAAGCAAAGGGATGCAACTGTCTCAATTGAGATCATCTTGCATGCATGGCTCCCTGGAGATCGTCTTGCATGCAACAATCATCACCACATGCAAAATATGATACATAAGTTTTATTCAAGGGGCTAAATATAGAAGAAGTTTACATGTAATTGATTTAAGTATAACAATTTGGGGTTATCTTAGATGTTAGCTCCTTAATGTCCTTTACAGGGTCAGGGCCATGTCGATACATTGCAGTCCGCAGATCTCTTGCGTCCAGTAAGACGGGTTCGTCCGCGCTCTATACAAATGCCGTCCGAGATAACTAACTGTCTCATAGAAGGTGATAACTCTCAACCCCCTTCTATGGGTGAGAATGCTGGAGACATGGATGATCCTCCTGCTTTTTTGGAGCCCGAGTTAGAGGACATGATCAAATCATTGCTTCCGACGGACTCAGAATCCCAAGATCCTTTAATTGCGGAGGCTTCCATTCCATTGTATGATGGGAGTCGGGTATCCCATTTGAAGACACTTCTTGCATTGTTGAGCATACAAACAAAGTATGGATGGAGCAATGCGAGTGTGACATAGCTATTCAGGTATATTATGATGTGTATGATTCTCTATTGAAAGCCATTAAAATGTGCTATGTAGTACTCTAATAAGGTGCTTCATTGTAATTTGTAGAACGTTGAAATCTTACATTTTGCCTACCCAAAACACGATGCCTGAGTCTCGTGACGATGCAAGACAAGTGCTGCGAAAGCTAGGCATGGATTATAATTGCATTCATGCTTGCCCCAATGATTGTGTTCTCTTCCCGGGAGAGTTTGAACTATTGGCCACATGTCCCAAGTGTGGTGCGGACAGGTATCAAAATGACTTGCAAGGACAGACTGTTCCGCAGAAGGTTTTGAGCCACTTTCCGCTGATACCGCATATTCGTCACATTTTTCGGACCAAGAGTTTTGCAAATTTGACTACATGGCATGCGGAAAATCGATCCATTGATGGTGTACAGCGTACACTAGCCGACTCAGAAGCATGGCATCACATTGACGAGACTTTCCCTGACTTTGCAAAGGAGGCGAGGAATCTACAATTCAGTCTTGCCATGGATGGGGTAAATCCTTTTGGTTTACGTTCCACCTCCTAAAGTGTATGGCCCGTGGTCCTTGTTAACTATAATATACCGCCATGGCTTTCCACCAAGAAAGGACACCTTTTGCTCAACTTGCTTGTGCCTCGACGATACAAAGTAAAGAATATGGATGTCTACCTCTCTCCACTGATTGATGAGCTAAAGGAGTTGTGGGAGGGAATTATAGTGGAGGACATGAGCAAACATATTGGTAGGCGATCCGCAACTATAAGGGCAATTCTTATGTGGACCATGCATGACTTTCCAAGTTATGGAGAATGCTCTGGTAAAGCGTGTTTTCTTATTTTGCTAGTTTTCTTTGAGCGATGTGGGTGTTATGACATGCCTCATTGTACATGTGTGTTCTGCAGGGCTAGTCACGTCAGGTTACCATGCATGTCCTCTGTGTGGACCAAGGTTGGATTCTCGTATGTCAAAATCTATGAAGAAGATGGTATTTGAGGGACATCAGGCTTTTTTGCCAGAGGGTCATGTCATGAGAGAAGGATTTCTTGGTCGCCCTCCCGCGAGAATGAATGCACTGAGCTGGTTTGATCGCAGGATGGTAGACCAAGACTTGCTTCCCAGTGGAATGCGACGCTTCTCAATTTCCTATGAGCTGACTTATTGGAAAAAACTAAAAATTAACCACCTTTTAGATCCCATGCACATTTTTAAGAATGTGGGTAGCTTGCTATGGGACCACCTCACTGGGCAGCGAGACACACTAGGAGCGAGGATGGACTTGAAAGCAGTGGGAAAGATGGAACCATATTGGCCTGTAAGTGGCGTCGACGGTCGAGTGCAATTGCCGTGTGCTCCTTGGGTTTTGTCTGGCAATGAAGTGTGACGAGTAAAGGAAAACATCAAGTCCTTTTGCACGCTAACTGGCCTAATGCGTTCTCTCAAGACAACATTCACAAAGGATGACCAACTGACAGGACTCAAATCCCATGATTGGCATAAGATGTGTCAGGTATGTACGGTATGAGGTTGCATATGGCATGATTCTACATATTAGAATTCAGAGTCTCCATTCGTTTATACACAATATTAATTACATGGTTTTCACAGTTCATATTGCCGATCGCAATCGCGGGGTCTTTGACATCGGAGGTACGGACAGCTCTATACAAATTGTCCGAGTTGAGTTTGTCTCCCAAAAAGAGATTCACACATCATCGATTGAATCCGCGAAATGCATGGCAGTAGAGATTGCTTGTCTTTTGGAGAAGTATCTTACCACTAGCATGCTCACGATACAAACCCATCTTCTAGTGCATATTGTAGATGAATTGCAAGTTGCAGGTCCAGTCCATAGTCGATGGATGTTTTTCCTTGAACGGTTCATGAAGACCTTAAAGGGATTTGTGCGACAACGGGCTCATCCTGAGGGTAGCATGGCTGAAAGTTGGTTAGTGTCGGAGGCCTTGGTGTACATTTCTGAGTGGTTGTCCACAGTGGACCGGGACAAAGGCTTGATATGGTCACTTAAGGAGGATGATCGTCTGAATGGAGATGTCCTAGTGGGAAACGGAATAGAGAAAAAGATGGACGTATCCATGGAGTCCAAGGTGAACTGATTTTGTATGCTGCATAGCACTACAATGGAGAAGTAGCTGCAACAGTATGAGGATGCTCGCGCTGAACGAGAGTCTGCAAGATTTGACTTTCGACGGAGTACGCAGCAACGGCCCATTCGATATCCGAAGGGCTTAGAGGAGATGCCTCTACTCATGTCCACTAGATGGCTACATGAGGCCCTAACCAAAGCATCTCAAGATGGAGAAACAGTTACTCAAGAAGAGTGGGACTTCTCACGTGGATGCAATCCCAAGGTATGCAATCCCAAGAAATTACAATCTATACTGCAAATCGCAACTAATGTACTTGTTCTTCTCCCAGTATAAGGTCCATAGTGCAGCATGGTCACGTGGACGACATTTCAGAGTAGAGCACATCGACAAGTTACACTCGACAATGGACTGTGGAGTGATGGCAATGTTTGAGCAGGAAAGCCGATGACGTGCCACAGATCCAAACCGTGTAGTTGCAGAGATGGAGTATTTCGGATATTTACAGAGTATCCTTGCAGTGGACTATCGAAGTTTCTCCGTGATTATATTTGATGTGCAATGGTTCAAGGTTACTCTTGAAGGAGCAAGTGCAACTGTTCGGCGAGGGCCAAGTGGCTTTGTTGAGATTGACTCAACGAAGAAGTGGACCAATTTGAGTGATACATTTGTTTTGCCAAATCACTGTGAGCATGTAAGAGTCCCTAATACTTGATGCGCTTTAGCAATCTCAAAGTGGACTTTTATACTAATCGTAATATGGATCAAGTCGTCTTTTTCCCTAATCCGCAACAACCTCAATGGTGGCATGTCATTCCCATGACATCTAGGAGTATCCCCGTGTTTGCCAGAACCCCCGTACCGATCGTAGAAGAGACATCTTTAATAGCGGCAATGACAGAAGGCATACAAGAAACTAGGATGAACTGCCTGGAGGACCAAGACATCTCACCTATGGAGATAGAGGAGATAGAGGATGGATTTTTTGAAAATGAAGCAGAGTCCTCATTTTGTGGAGAATTTTGTATAGATCTCTCGGTGTATACTGAGCTATGTCAAGATGAGATTGTGGAACCCTAAACAAAAGTGACTCGATCAAAACGTTCCTCCCACTACAGCAATGCCACTTTTTGCAAATCGGTTAGGATAGTTTGTATGTTTTTGGAGTATTTTGTTTTGTATTATCTAATTTTTTTTACCATATTTAAAATTAAGTCTTGCAAATTAAGTCTTAGTTTTATTATGTCTTGCAATTCATTATCTAATTGACTTATTTTTCCTTGTATGTGCAGGTTTAGGATTTGGACACGGACGGCAGGATGAGTCGGGATTTTACCAATGACGACATCAACGAAATGCTAGCGCATTTCTCACCGGAGTAGCTAGCACGGGTCAGAGATAGAGCCGATGCACAGCTTTCCCATTCCACCTCAGCACGATCGGCAAACTCTAGACGGTCCGATGCTTCGGTCTCCAGTAGACATAGTCGCAGGTCTCGCTTTGCTTCAGAGTCACATGATCGAGGAGGAGATAGCTACTGTTGTGGGGGCACGGATGCAGTCTCTCCCACTTGTACTGCCACCAGGGAGTCGACACCATCTTTCACTGGCGGTGGCGGGCAGACGTCTACTGCTCCCACTCCTTCATGCACCCCACTGATCACTCCTATGGCTGACAAGAAGTACACGAAACCCACTCCTCCAGGTATGTATTTTCGCATGAAGATTTTCGCAGTAGCACTTATCAATTCAAGTTGTGTTTGACACATTTGTATTAATGTCATGAAAGTATCCGTTTGCAAAATCTTGCAGGTTACTCGTATCTCATAGATAAGGCCTCTGGCCATTTATACGTGAATGATGATGGAAAAGCTGTCATCTCTAGGATGCATGAGTTGTGCCAACAAGTATTTCGGCACAACATTATAGACAAGTGGAAGGAGATCCCATATGCCAACAACAAGTACATAATCGATACATTGTATCGAGAGTTCCCGCAGCCCTCTAGCAATGATAGATTTTCGAGAGGGTGGATGATGACGCGTATGCATGACTATCAGTCGCATAGGTGGTCTAATGTCCGCGAAGCAGTCAAGCAGAGCAAATCGAAGCCGGAGTGGCTGGATACTGAGGACTGGAGTAATCTCCAGGATGAGGCGACATCCACTCCAGACAAGTGGAAGCAGCAGAATGACGCAGCAAAGGCGCGCTTGGAGGCAAGATTGGTGCATCACCTTGGTAGCGGCGGCCACGCAAAATTCGTGGCAAATTTCGTAAGTATTAATAGAGTAGAGTACTCTAATTTAATGACATCCATGTTGATGTATGTATTTTGAACATGAATCTCAAGTACGTTGTTTTTCAATGTTTGTGTGCCATAGCAAGGTTTTATGAATCGTGACCTAACTGCACTAGAGGTGACATACGGGGAGAAGCATGGCTTGAGTGCCCTGATTGAGAAGCTCTATGCTCGCGGAGGACTGGTAAGTAGTAATAAATATCATTCCTAATTTGAGAAATCTGTCATTATATGTCAGTTTGTATTTGGTACTCACAATTATATATGTATTTGCTGTTGCAGACTCCCTTCGATATGCCACTACAGCGAGAGGAGTTTTCTGATGCGGATGAGTCATAGAGAGCAGATTAGGCTACATAGGATTACTCCCCATCTTGTATTATGTAAGGCCTTATGGCCTCTATCCTCCATATGTAATAGAAAAGTATATATGATTCGGACTTCTATGTTGTAGCATGACTCCATATTTGCTTTGTACCACCTGCACTTCTCAATTTAAGTTCTGTTATTTTCTTTATCAATGCAGTGCACATTTGTGTTAATTAATGTCATGAAAGTACTTGTTTGCAAAGTCTTGTCATTATTTGGGATCGATTGTCTAACTTCTTTGACAGCAAGAATTGTCTCTTAGCCATGTGTGGCTCTAACTGTGGCAGGGCTGCATCTGCAGCTCTGCCATAAAAAAACTTTATTCTTTGTAACCGTCGGTATCAGCGTCGGAAAATAATTCTGCAACAATCATCGGTATTAGCGTCGAAAATTCTCTGCAACCGTTGGTATTAGTGTCGGTATTAGCGTCGCTAAATAGTGATGCTAGCGATGCTAATATCGACGGTTTTGTAGCGACGCTAATACCGACGCTAATACTGACGATGGGGATATTTTTTATATATAAAGAAAACGTCGTTATTAACCTCGTTATAGCATGTATATGTTGTAGTGACTCTCTCGAATCTGCATGAGAGCAAGGAGTAGCACATGTATCCTGAGGTGACCGTGGGCTTACTGCATCCACATCTCTAGAGCATCCCCCAGAACCACTCCCTCCGTCTAGCCCAAGTCTAGAGCATCAACCTCATCTATTGGAAACTGAAGCATCAGAGCATACCAAAGTAGATCTAACAGAATGACTTGATGGTGTCCAAGATAGCTCCTAGTCCGCCATATCTCTGAATTGATCCATTTGATCTAGAGACATATGTGTGAAGATCTCCTGTAACTCCTCATCGCTCATCCCTCGACACATCGTGCGGATCCAAATATCCACAAAGGTCACTTGCACAAACAAAAATTGATGTTAGCATAATCAATATAAATCAAGCAAAGCATGGTAATATGAATATTTTTAAAATGATCTTATTTAAAACACATATCTTATGTACCATTATAAGTGATTCGTCAACGAATTGAGTAGGTGGATGTTCAAAGTATGAAGTACCCTATGGTCCTATGTCAATCTCCTAACACAACTCTGTATACATTGAAAGGTCAATAGACAGGTCACCACAAAAGGATGAGTCCACCTTGTTCTCAAATAATTCTTGGACTCTTGTATTTTCATCATTGTTACCCGATTCTGGCTCCTCTACATGTGCCAAGCTTTCGGCAGCCTCCACCCCTTGCAATATCGACCCCTCTATTTACATACACTACAAGAGAAAGGCCCTATAGACGCGCACTGTACACGCGAAAAAGCGGGTGCATTTATAAGTGCGTGTATGAGCGCGTCTATTCATGCTAGTATAAAAAACGCATCTATATATCCGTGTTTATAAACGCGCTTATAGATGCGAAAATAAACACACATATTTTTCATTTCTCATAAAGTCCCTGAATATGACCAAACCTCTTAACATCTAGTATTTATTTGAATAGGGCATGATTGGATAGGGCATGATTGGATGTATATACGACATAATTACATCTGGATCATAAGCTAGGACATGTTATACATGTATAGAATCATACGGACATGATATACATGTATATACGACATGATATACATGTATAGGGCATATACATACATAGGACATGATATACATTACCAACTTTACTTCTTTCTGAGTATTACGAATATACATCCAATCATTCAAAGCTAATTATATATATGTGATTTCATGCTCTATATACATCCAATCATGCCCTATACAAATGCGATTGGATAGGGCATGATGATTGGATGTAGATATAGATCAAGGGTTGACTTGTGCTATATATATATATATATAGAGAGAGAGAGAGAGAGAGAACTGATCAATACACTCACATGTCTCATTTCTTGTGTACTTAACCTAGCCATGCATGCCAATTCATAGCATGAGTAGATTGATGTAAATAAGTTGGCTTGTGCATGTGCAATCTATTCCAATCGTGTCAAGGTGCACTTATAGCTCACATATAATTTTAGATAAGGTGGACCACATGTAGCCAATGTGCACATGTCCTCTTTTCATCATCTTTAGCCAGTGTGTCCACTTGTTGGTGACTAAAATAGATCACTATAAGGATACTTTGCAATACCAGCAAGCCAACTACAAATCTCTTATCTATGAAATGTATAAGTAAATTAACTTGGTTAATTTGATGAGGTCAAGTTTTCCTTCCATGGACAGTGTGGTTGGCTATATTCTACTTCAAGGTTATAGGAACTTACAGAAGTCAATGGAGCATCCTAAAAATGATGATACTCTAATTACTATATCAAGTCACTTCATGTACATATCTTTGATTGATTGATGGATAATATGCCTTTCTCTATCTCTTTCGTATACACCTTCATTGCATTATCTCTCTCTAGCTAAAAACCATTCGTGCTTTATCCACCTATTGATACTTGCATGCAATTGTAAGTGGGATGGTCTAGTAAGTCACCACATATGTGCCAATTGACTTGCCAATGTGTTATCTCTTATCCTCAAGCTTTGTTATATATGTCACCACATAGGTCAATTGATTCCCTAAATGCATGCATTGATACTTACAACATGGAGGCAAACATTTTGATATTGAAAGACTAGGAAAGTCATGACATGTTGATCCAAAAACAACCAAAAGCTAGCATCTCATCAGTTTAATTGTTCCTGCGTGTCTGTAGCGCGTGTAATAGGTATTATTTGCGCATATACACACGCAATTACACGCGCTTACAGACCTGCCACGCACGTATAGAAAAAATTTAAAAAAAGTTGTGGCTTTTTTTTTCAAACATGTGCTTTCCTGTGTTTTTTGCACGTTTTCTACAGTTCGAGCTCGACATCACTACAACAAAAAGGCTCCATAGACGCACTTGTAGATGTAATATTTGAATTGTGTTTAAAAATGTCGGGCGTGTTTATTACCGCGTCTACTAGCGCGTTTAAAATTTCGTGTCTACAAGCGCGCTTATAGTGAAAACTACACGCGCATATAGACGCGCATATACACTCGAATATAGATGCTCCTATAGATGCACTTATAGATGCGTATATAGATACGCATATACACGCGCATATACATGCGCACATACACGCGCATATACATGCGCACATAGATGCGATTTCACCTGCAAATTAGACGCAAATATAGACGCGAAAAACAGTGTATGAAAAAAAAACCTCAAAGGGGATGTGGTTGTTTAATGCGAGCGCGTCTACAGGCACACCTACTCTATGGATCAGACACGCTCTTACACGCGCCAGGTCCACAAAACTCAAAAAAACCTAGGAGGTTTTATGGATCTTCAACACTTGCGCGTCTACGAGAGCGTCTACTCTGTATATCAGACGCGCTTGTAGACGCGAATTAGCAGTGAAGCACAAAATAAAACTAGGAAAAGCAAGCAACAACTAACATACCCAAAGCTAAGAAGGAACCAAAATACAACTCAAAGTAAACACACACACAGAGAGAGAGAGAGAGAGAGAGAGAGAGAGAGAGAGAAGAGAAGAAGGACTCACCTTGAATATTTGTTGTGATGGGCAGCGGAACAACTACAAACTCCTTCTTCTCCTCCATCTCCTTGCTCTTTGGCTGTTCTCCTCGTCGCAACAAACATACTAAAAGCTAAGAAGGTAGCAAAATACAACTCAAAGCAAAGATAGAGAGAGAAAGAGAGAGAGAGGGAGGGAGGGAGGGAGGGAGAGGGAGAGGGAGAGAGAGTGAGTGAGTGAATGAGTGAGTGAGTGAGAGAGACAAGAAGAAGGACTCACCTTGAATCGGTGTTGTGATGGGCGGCGACAGGGCTACAAACTCCTTCTCCTCCCTCCCCTTTCTCTTTGCCTCTTGCTTCCTCCTCTCTTTACCCATTCTTCTTTGCCTCTTCCTTTCTCCTCTCTTTGTGTCGTGCGCATGTCAAAAAAACCCAAAAGAAATGCAAGACGGGACTACTTTGAAAAGAATGAAACACTAGCAATATTTTTCAAAAATTTTTAACATTTTAGTGCGTGTCTGTGCGCGTGTCTATAAGAGCATCTATAAGCGTGTGTATATAGAGCATGAATTGCTTATAGACGCGCTTATATACACATAGTTAAACGCACTTATAGATGCGCATATACACGCGCTTTTATAGATGCGCATATACATGCGCACATAGATGCGATTTCACCTGCAAATTAGACGCAAATATAGATGCGCAATTGCATCTATATTTTTTTAAAAAAATTTAAAATTTTAGTGCGTGTCTATGCACGCGTCTATAACTGCTACTTATTGTAGTGACGCATCTGAAAACGCGTCTATATTCGCATCTATTTGCGCGGATATATAGACGTCAAATTCGTGTCTATTTACATGCTCTTTTACACACATATACAGACGCGATGATAGAGCGCCCGACTTTGCACGTCTAACATGCGCGTCTATGACTCGTTTCTGTTGTAGTGCATCACTACTCATGTCTATCTATCACTTCATGAAGACAATGAGGCAAGGAAATAAGAGTAAAAAGAGGATAGGAGGAAAGAAGAGCCAAAGAGTAAAGAACAAGAGCCAAACAGCAAGGAAGATAAGAAGATTCAAGCAACTTAAAAAGTGAAGGGAGAAGGAGGACAAGGAGCTTGCAACCTAGTTGCCACCCATTGGAACAAGCAAAGAAGGTGAGTTCTTCTTCTCTCTCTCAATCTTGTTTGCTTTCTCTATCTGTTTGTCTCTCTCTTCTCTCTCTTTACATGCTATAATATGTCATCTATGGAGGTATTTTTCCATGTTTTTTAACCAAGTTTGAAAAGAAATGGTCCGACTGTACACGTCTGTCAGGGCGTCCAGATGACAGTGTAGACGCAGATATAGACGCGGAAATAGACGCGCTGTGATAGACACGCACAGAGACGGAGATATAGACGTAGCATGTAATATGTTTTATCTGCACAGGGTAATATGATTTTTCTTGTGTAGATGTGGAATCCTGGATCCTCCAGTACCCCATTCAACAAGGAGCAATTTATGGGGGAGATGACCAATTATCTTGGTCACCCTCCCACTGCAGAGGAGGTTTTCAATGTGATGTCTGGGACACCTAGCACATCTTTGCCTAAACAGGGATCAGCTGAGGTACATGGATCGGCCAAAGCACGTACATCTACAGAAGCACGTGTATCGAGTGAGGTAGAGTAGTGCCCATTGAGGGAGGAGGGAGAGTCGTGCAGGAGGACGAGGGCTTTGTGGGGGTTGCCTAGGTGGTGGCTCTCGATCACCCTCACCGGAAAATGAGAGAGGTGAGCCTCCACAAATGTACTACTCTGTCACTGATGTTGGTGGTATCTTGCATGACTCTGAGGGGAGGGAAGTGATAGCCTACTTGAGGAGTGTCGTGCATGCCACATACAAAGATTGCATGATTCCCTTCAAGCACCAAAAAAATGGTTTGTGGCAAGAGGTGCTGTGGGCAATACATAGAAGGTGCCCTAATCCCAAAAATTCATGATTCTCAGATGATTGGGGACGGTCAAAGATGAGAGACGCGCTTCATAACAAGAGGTCTCACCTTATGACGCGCGCCAAGGAGTCACTGCGGAGACAAGAGCAAGGGCACCCTGGATATGGCCAACCACCCAATTGCCACCACAAGGAGTGGAAATAGGCCAAGAAGAGAGCAACGGAGAAAATGACAAGTCGCCAGCATGCAGAGGCACAACATATCCAGATGGCAACCATGGGATCTTCGCATTATGGATCGGGTGGCAGGGAGTCATGGGAGACTGAGTTTGTAAGTATTATTTGATTTCTTTTTTTAAATTAAATTTTGTAATTTGTTTCACTTCATTATGTAGTGTGTTTTAATATGTTGTATGTTCAAATTGTTTTGTAGTATCATATCATTGGTAGGATGCCTACTCCTAGAGAGGTAGGCTACCATCGAGGTCATAACCGGGCGTCCACTTGGCAGCATTTCTACGAGGAGGGACTCATCACGGAGGAGCAATATAATCGCGCCATGAGGATTCCACCACCAGAAGAGGTATGTTTTATTTTTTACATGAAAAGTATAGATAACTCTAATTTATTATTTGTAATGGTATTTATATACCTTAATCCATTGTGTAGGCGAACCCTGATGCAGTTGAGGATAGCGAAGGGGGGACTAGCAATAGCAGTGGCGGCAACGGCAGCGGCAAAGGTAGCGGTGGTGGTAGCGATGATGATGCCTATTCTGAGGAGATATAGAGGAGCCCCATGCATGCATACCTCCCCTTGGCTTGTAATTTTCATTTTTGATATGTATTACTTTCAGCTAGTGCTTGCGACCATGACCATGCTTGAGGTCACAAGCACTAGAACTCATAATGTAAAAACGTTTCATCTATATATATGAAATTTCGTGTTCTACATACATTGTTTTGTTTTCAATATCCAATCTTTGAAATAATCTTTCTCTGTTTTTCCTAAGCATACAATTTGATGTTGATGGGGGGAAAAACACCAAAGAGCTTTCATACCTCTGTTTTGCGCGTCTATTAGTGCGTCTAAATTGCAGGATAAATGCGCATCTATTCTCGTCAAAAACTCACAGAGTAAATGCTTTTTTAGACGCGTAGATACACGTGTGTATAGATGCACAATATGAATATATCCACTTTTTTATAAATATGATTATATATTTACGTAGCATGTCAATACGCGCGTCTATATGCGCGTCTACGTGGGCGTGTAACTCTGACTATAAGCATGCTTTTAGACGCTATACTGTAGACGCAGAGGTAGACGAGGTAATAAACGCACCCGACATTTTTTTTCACAGTTCAAATATTGCGTCTACAAGCGTGACTATGGAGCCTTTTTGTTGTAGTGATACTGTCCTTATCTACGCTAGGAACATTGCTCTGATCATATACTCTTGCACTCGGGGAGGTGAAGGTACAACATATCACCATTGAGATTATTGGGGGTTTGGATAGAAAATTACATGTTCAAAATCATGTACAAGAGATATTTAACTTTTGTGACATGTACCATGTCGTAATAAAATTTTAAAAACATGAGTTCATACATCTCACTACAACAAAAAGGCTCCATAGACGCACTTATAGACGCAATATTTGAACTGTGATAAAAAATACCGAGCATGTTTATTACCGTGTCTACTGCTGCGTCTACAATTTCGCGTCTAAAAGCGTGCTTATAGTCAGAGTTACACGCCCATGTAGACGTTCATATAGACGCGCGTATTGACGCACTACGTAAATATATAATCATATTTATAAAAAAGTGGATATATTCATATTGTGCGTCTATACACGTGTGTATCTACGTGTCTAAAAAAACATTTACTCTACAAGTTTTTGACGAGAATAGACGTGCATTTATCCTGCAATTTAGACGTGCTGATAGACGCACAAAACAGAGGTATGAAAAAAAAACCAGAGAGCATGTGGCTTTGCAAGCCACATGCTCTCTGGTTTTTTCCCCCCTATCAACATCAAATTGTATGCTTAGGGAAAACAGAGAAAGATTATTTCAAAGATTGGATACTGAAAACAAAACAATGTATATAGAACACGAAATTTCATATATATATAGATGAAACGTTTTTACATGATGAGTTCCAGTGCTTGTGACCTCAAGCATGGTCATGGTCACAAGCACTAGCTGAAAGTAATACATATCAAAAATGAAAATTACAAGCCAAGGGGAGGCATGCATGCATGGGGCTCCTCTACATCTCCTCAGAAGAGGCATCATCATCGCTACCACCACCGCTGTCTGTGCCGCCACCACTACTGCTAGTCCCCCCTTTGCTATCCTCAACTGCATCAGGGTTCGCCTACACAAAGGATTAAGGTATATAAATACCATTACAAATAATAAATTAGAGTTATCTATACTTTTCATATAAAAAATAAAACATACCTCTTCTGGTGGTGGAATCCTCATGGCACGATTATATTGCTCCTCCGTGATGAGTCCCTCCTCGTAGAAATGCTGCCAAGTGGATACCCGGTTATGACCTCGATGGTAGCCTACCTCTCTAGGAGTAGGCATCCTACCAACGATATAATACTACAAAACAATTTGAACATACAACGTATTAGAACATACTACATAATGAAGTGAAACAAATTACAAAATTTAATTTAAAAAAAGAAATCAAATAATACTTACAAACTCAGCCTCCCATGACTCCCTGCCACCCGATCCATAATGCGACAATCCCATGGTTGCCATCTGGATACGTCGAGTCTTTGCATGCTGGCGACTTGTTATTTTCTCCACTACTCTCTTCTTGGCCTCTTTCCACTCCTTGCAGTGGCAATTGGGTGGTTGGCGATATCTAGGGCGCCCCTGCTCTTGTCTCCGCAGTGACTCCTTAGCATGCGTCATAAGGTGAGACCTCTTGTTATGAAGTGCATCTCTCACCTTTGACCGTTCCCAATCATCTAAGAATCGTGAATTCTCGGGATTAGGGTACCTTCTATGTACTACCCGCAACACCTCTTGCCACAAACCATTTTTTTGGTGCTTGAAGGGAATCATGCAATCTTTGTATGTGGCATGCATGACACTCCTCAAGTAGGCTATCACTTCCCTCCCCTCAGAGTCATGCAAGATACCACCAACATCAGTGACAGAGTAGTATATTTATGGAGGCTCACCTCTCTCATTTTCCGGTGAGGGTGATCGAGAGCCACCTCCTAGGCAACCCCCACAAAGCCCTCAACCTCCTCGTCCTCCCGCATGACTCTCCCTCCTCCCTCAACTGGCACTACCCTCTACCTCACTCGATGCACGTGCTTCTACAGATGCACGTGCTTCGGCCAATCCATGTACCTCAGCTGATCCCAATGCATCAGCTGATCTATGTGTATGCATAGTACGTGGAGTACCTGTTAGTAGAGGTGTGCCAAGGTTTGGTGTTTGTGCGGCAGTGCTAGGCAAAGATGTGATAGGTGTCCTAGACATCACACTGAAAACCTCCTCTGCAATGGGAGGGTGACCAAGATAATTGGTCATCTCCCCATGAATTGCTCCTTGTTTGGTAAACCTCCAAAAAAGCTACAAACACCTCTAGAAAACTCTGTTAAGGTGTTGTTCATGCGTTCCAACTCAGGATCAGTGCTGGAGGATCCAGGATTCCACATCTACACAAGAAAAATCATATTATCCTGTGCAGATAAAACATATTACATGCTGCATCTATATCTGCATCTCTATGTGCGTCTATCACAGCGCGTCTATTTCCGCGTCTATATCTGTGTCTACATTGTCATCTGGACGCCCTGACAGACGTGTACAGTCGGACCATTTCTTTTCAAACTTGGTTAAAAAACATGCAAAAAAACCTCCATAGATGACATATTATAGCATGTAAAGAGAGAGAAGATAGAGACAAACAGATAGAGAAAGCAAACAAGATTGAGAGAGAGAAGAAGAACTCACCTTCTTTGCTTGTTCTGATGGGTGGCGGCTAGGTTGCAAGCTCCTTGTCCTCCTTCTCCCTTCCCTTGGTAAGTTGCTTGAATCTTCTTCTCTTCCTTGTTGTTTGGCTCTTGTTCTTTACTCTTTGGCTCTTCTTTCCTCCTATCCTCTTTTTACTCTTATTTCCTTGCCTCATTGTCTTCATGAAGTGATAGATAGACATGAGTAGTGATGTCAAGCTCGAACTGTAGAAAATGCGCAAAAAACGCAGGAAAGCACAAGTTTGAAAAGAAAGCCACAAATTTTGTAAAAAAATAATTTATATCTACGTGGTGCGTCTGTAAGCGCGTGTATATGCGCAGATAATACCTATTACACGCGCTGACAGACGCGCAAGAACAATTAAACTGATTAGATGCTAGCTTTTGGTTGTTTTTGGATCAACATGACATGACTTTCCTAGTCTTTCAATATCAAAATGTTTGCCTCCATGTTGTAAGTATCAATGCATGCATTTAGGGAATATTATATATATAGATTGTATGTGCATAGTGGTCCAACAAATCAAGCCTCTTTCTTATTTGTAGGCATTATATATTGTAGTTAAACTCTAACAGTTTATATTGTGCAAAAAGGTGTCATTGATTTAAGCTAAGATCTTGATCTACATTGCTATTCATACAATTTCATTTATGTTGGGTTGGCCAATCTACTTGATTAATGCAAGATATGCTTGATATGATGTTTTTGATTGAGAATACTGGTGAAATATATAGAAGTGACTTGATATAATAATTAGAGTATCGTCATTTTTAGGATGCTCCATTGACTTCTGTAAGTTCCTATAACCTTGAAGTAGATAGCCAACCACACTGTCCATGGAAGGAAAACTTGACCTCATCAAATTAACCAAGTTAATTTACTTATACATTTCATAGATAAGAGATTTGTAGTTGGCTTGTTGGTATTGCAAAGTATCCTTACAGTGATCTATTTTAGTCACCAACAAATGGACACACTGGCTAAAGATGATGAAAAGAGGACATGTGCACATTGGCTACATGTGGTCCACCTTATCTAAAATTATATGTGAGCTATAAGTGCACCTTGACATGATTGGAATAGCTTGCACATGTACAAGCCAACTGATTTACATTAATCTACTCATGCTATGAATTGGCATGCATGGCTAGGTTAAGTGCACAAGAAATGAGACATGTGAGTGTATTGATCAGTTCTCTCTCTCTCTCTCTCTCTCTCTCTATATATATATATATATATATATATATATATATATATTGCAAATGCACAAGTCAACCTTTGATCTATAAGTTTTAGCCATGGCTAGGTTAAGTGCACAATAGATGCAACATGTGCATATATCAATCACTTCTCTGATAATTATGTCGTATATACATCCAATCATCATGCCCTATCCAATCACATTTGTATAGGGCATGATTGGATGTATATATGGCATGAAATCACATATATATAATTAGCTTTGAATGATTGGATGTATATTTGTAATACTCAGAAAGAAGTAAAGTTGGTAATGTATATCATGTCCTATACATGTATGCCCTATACATGTATATCATGTCGTATATACATGTATATCATGTCCACATGATCCTATACATGTATATCATGTCCTTATGATCCAGGTGTAATTATGTCGTATATACATCCAATCATGTCCTATTCAAACAAATACTAGCTGTTAAGAGGTTTGGTCATATTCAGGGACTTTATGAGAAATGAAAAATATGTGCATTTATTTTCGCATCTATAAGTGCGTTTATAAACGCGGATATATAGACATATTCTGTACACTAGCGTGAATAGATGCGCTGTACATTGAAATAGTCAATTAGTTGTCGCATATAAAATCTAGATACGATAAACCCTAAACACGTCGTCACCTTTGGAATACATCCCCTCGAGAATTTCCACTCCTCAATTGAGACCTTCGCCCCTTTGCGAGACGTTGTAGTCAAAGCTCCATGCAACCATTGTATTGACATAAACCGTGACATCTCCTCTATGCCCTCGAGATATCGAATCGGTTAATGGCATGTACTATATCAAAATTCAGATCACACTTCTTCTTGGCTTGCTCGTACCAAGCGAGCCACATCTCCATGGAGGCATGGTGCAATATACAAAAAGATTCACTTTCTCCTCCATTGCAGCATCCATTCTTTTTTCCACCCCATTTCCAACCACCACATCTCTGGTCAGTCTATCATTGTCCTTCAGTGACGATAGCATATTGTTGTCTGAATCCACAATTGATAGCCAGTGAAATATGCACTAACGCCTCAGACACCAACCAACCTTCATCCATGCTACCTTCTAGCCGAGCTCATTTTCCCACAAAGCCTTTCGGGGTTTTCATGAAGCACTCCAAGAAGAACATCCATTGTGTATGGACAAGTCCAACAATCTCCACTTCATCTACAAGATGCACCAGAAGGTGGTTTTGTATTGTGAGCATGCCGGTGGGCAGATACTTCTCAAAGAGACAGACCGTCTCCACTGCTCCCAGCCTTGCGGATTCAATAGAGAATATCGTTATCTCCTTTTGTGAGATCCATTGCACTAAATCTGACAACCTATAAATCACCCCACGTATTTCTGGAGTAAGGTATCCTGTTATCACGGTCAGTAGTACAAACTGGCACAAGTGAAGAAGCATTACAAACAAGAACTACACTCCAAAAAGCAAAATATGCATGCCACTTACAATCCATTCGTAGTACAAACCCGAAATGTCTTATGACAATCATGGGATTTTAGCCTTAATAATTGATTGTCTTTAGAAAATATGGACCTGAGAGAACGCATCATACACATCGGAGTACAGATAGAATTGATAATTTAATTCACAATGCGTTCTTCTTTAGTGGATAAAACCCAAGGAGCGCAAGGTAGCTACAAGCGACCATCAGCACTCGATTGCGGCCAAAGCGCCTCCATCTTGCCTACCTCCTTCAAATCCATTTGTGCCCTTGCAATGTCTCTCTTTCTTGTGATGTGGTCCCATAGTAAGCTATGCACATTCTTGAAAATATGCATGGGATCCAACAAGTGGTTGATTTGTAAGTGGGTCTAATATGGCAACTCATAGAAAACTGAGAACCATCGCATTCCATTTGGATGTGACTTCGTGTAGACCATTTTTTGCTCATGCAAGCTCTGGGTATTCATTCATGCTGAAGGTTGTCCAAGAAAATCTTCCCTCAGTTCATGACCCTTCGGCAAGAAAGCATAGTGTCCTTGATATACCATCTTCTTCATGGTTCGTGACCTTCAAGAGTCTAACTGTGGCCCACACAATGGACATGCATATGATAACCTGAGGTAACCAAACCTATCCCAACACCTCTATCTAGTGAATACAAACTTGAACGAGCTATGATAGATATTACCAATGAGAACAAAAGCCTACTTACATGAGCCCTCCTCGAATCCCAGAAAGTCATGCATGGTCTACATGAGAGTGGCTCGAATATTGGTAGACCATCGACCATTGCACTTGCTCATATCTTCCACGGCGACCCTCTCCTCCCACAAAATCTTAAGCTCATCGACTAATGGATGAAGATACACATCCATATTCTTGGCTTTGTAGCAGCCAAGAATGAGCAAGCTAAGGATGAGGTGTCCATATTCTTGACACACTGTAAGAAGTTGAGTGCAGATTGAATGGGTTCACGGCATCCAAAGAAAGATTGAGCCAAAGATTCATTGGCTCTTGGGCAAAGCTTGGAAAGGTAGAGTCAATGTGGCTCCATGCACATGAGTCCACTTATATTCATTGGAATCCATCTATGGATCTATTCTGCGCATGCCACGTTGTCAAGCTCGCTATGCTGGACGTAGGAAACATGTGATGTATACGGGGGATGAGAAAAAAGTGTCTAAGAACTCTTTGAGAGATGGTTTGCCCTTGCAAGTCCTGTCGATACCTGTGAGCACCACACTTTCGACATGTCTTCATAGTCTCGTATTCTCCTCGAAACAATACGCAATTGTTGATACATGCATGGATGTTGTTGTAGTCCATGCCAAGCTTTCGTAAAACATATCGTGCATCATCATGAGACTCAATCATGGTATTTGCAAGTGGTGATATATGATACTTTAGTAACCTGAAAAAAATCATAAAACACCTTGAAAAAGCATAATTATTTTTTCTGATGGTGACAAAAAGAAATTAACAAAGCGTATATAGAAGGTACCTGAACAACTCGGTCATACTTGCATCGGTCCATCCGTATTTTTCTTGCACACTTAGGAGTGCAAGCAATGTCTTCAGGCAAGATACTCGGCACCCATCATATAATGATGTTAACCGTCCGATGAACAAGGTGAAAATTTTGGAGAAGCTAAAGCAGAAGAAAAAGGCCAAGGTAAAGTGAAATGGAAGATGAAAGCGCGACATGAAAAATATGGAAATACAAGAAGTGCAGAAAAGTCCTAAATAAAGGAAAAAGGCACACAAGAAAAAGCGCAAGTCAATACTTTTGTAAAAGAGCGCAAGCGCATCATGATTTAATTTAAAGAGCGTTGGGCTCTCACCCGTGCAATTTGTAAAGGTAGATGGGCAGCAGGAAGGAAGCTAGGAAGATAGGAGAACAATGGAAAAAAGGGCCTAGTCCACAGTCAGCCATGTAAAAAAGGGGATAAGGGGATGACCGCCCAAAAGGGATTTAGGATTTTGTATATAAAGTTGAAAAGTGAATGAGAAGCTCATTCTTGTGTGTGGCCAAAAGTGGCTTTCTTCTTCTTCTTCTTCTTCTTCTTGCTTGCTTGAGCTTGTGCTTGAGAGAGGGAGTGTGAGAGTGTCAGGGAGTGAGTGTGTGAGGGTGAGGGAGCGGAGAGGAGAAGCTCTCCATCTTCTCCTCTCTTTTTCTCTTCTCTTCTATTCTATTCTATTCTATTTTATTCTCTTCTCTTCTCTTCTCTTCTCTTCTCTTCTCTTCTCTTGCTCGTGGCTATGGAGCTTGGAGCATGGAGCTTTCTTGAAGCTTGCACTTGGATCTTGGAGCTACCAGAGTGTGTGGGAGAGGAGGTAACTCGATCGGCATGGAGGTAAGCTCGCTACACCCGTAGATATGGATGGCGTGCAGGCTATGTGAGAGGTAGCCATTAGTGCTCGGCTTGGAATGCTTGAAACAATAAGCGGTCCGTGGGTCTTGGCGGTTGAGCGAAAGCTCCCACATTTTGGTTCCTACGGATTCAAGCCTTGACACTACAACAAGCAATAGTTATAGACACGCTTGGTACACATGCATAGTCAGGCGCGTTTAACTGTGCGTATATAAGCGCGTGTATATATTCGCAATTCGTGCTCTATATACGTGCGCTTATAGATGCGCTTTCAGATGCATGCACAGACGTGCACTAAAATTTTTAAAAATTTTGAAAAATATTGATGGTGTGTCATTCTTTTCAAAATAGTCCCATCTTGTGTTTCTTTTGGGTTTTTTCTGACATGCACACGACACAAAGAGAGGAGAAAGAAATAGGCAAAGAAGAAAGGGTAAAGAGAGGAGGAAGCAAGAGGCAAAGAGAAAGGAGAGGGAGGAGAAGAAGGAGTTTGTAGCCATGTTGCCACCCACCATCACAACATCGATTCAAGGTGAGTCCTTCTTCTTCTTCTTCTCTCTCTCTCTCTCTCTCTCTCTCTCTCTCTCTCTCTCTCTCTCTCTCTCTCTCTCTCTCTCTCTCTCTCTCTCTCTCTCATGAGCTCTCACATGTTTACTCACAGCATCTGGAGGAGCACATCACGTCACTTGATCCATACGCACCCCTTGATACACTGACCACTGATATCACACGCATTCTGCATGATTCTGCTGCACTCAGCTTTCCACATCACACATACATGCACCCCCCTCGGACCGGTACCATGCCACAGAACAGGTGGTATGATGATGAGTGCAGAGATCTACGTCGACAGCTACGCGATTTAGAGGCCAGAGGAGAGATCACACACAGACAGGCGCAGAGACGCATGCACCGCTTGACCCGCCGTAAAAAGCGGGAATGGGAGGAGGAGAGATATTGGGATATATAGCACCTTGTTATGAGCAGAGATTGTGCAGAGGCATGGAGGCAGATCAGAGAACCACGCTCACCCACACGGATACATGACCCTGCAGTATGGCATGGATACGCACAGAGTTTATATCATGTACCCGCATAGCCGCTGATACCCACACCATGTACACCGAGACCAGGTATTTCATCCTTTTTCACCACTAGTATGGTGAAACATGCTATCTCACGGTTACAGCATGGCCGCGCTCGAGACCAGTTTGATCTTCAAGAAAAGCATATTATATATGGCAGAGACACATTGGCTCCACTCATTGCTCACCTCTTCAACCGTGCATTGTCTGAGGGGTTCCCTGACTCGTGGACAGAGCACACCATTGTACCTATCCACAAGTCAGGGGATCCTATGGATCCTAACACATATAGGACCATCATGATTGGGCTAGTTTTGTCCAAACTTTATGGCATGGTGATGGAGGAGGAGCTCAGCACGCTAGCAAAGAGAGAGTGCATGCGCACACCCGGACAGGCAGGGTTCAGACGGGCATTTTCTACCATAGACCACATCTTCACTCTCCGTTGTCTGATCGACCAGACACGAGTGAAGAAACAGAGATTGTACTGTTGCTTTGTGGATTTCCGCAAAGCCTTTGACACGGTTCCGAGAGAGAGGCTTTTCAGACGCCTACTTGATCTGGGGGTGGATGATGACATGATGTGGGGTATTTATTCACTATATGAGCGGGTTACTGGCAGAGTCAGATGTCCGGGAGGTATATCAGATCCCCTTGTGAGCACCATTGGTGTGAAGCAAGGATGCCCACTCTCACTGACTCTATTTGGGCTATACATTGATGAGATAGCAGAGTTTATTCAACAGCGAGCCGGTGGAGGTATAGATCTCAGTGGAGCCACAGTTCATATCTTACTATATGCAGATGACATTGTGTTGGTCTCAGACTCAGCTCAGGGATTACAGCAGCATTTATTAGCATTGGATGATTTTTGCATACAGAGAGGCATGATAGTCAACCTTGGTAAAACCAAGGTTCTTATATTCCATACATCAGCTTAGATACGCAGACAGAGTATTTTCATGGCAGCAGGAGGGAGTATTGAGGTCACTGGATCATATGTATATTTGGGAGTCACCTTTACAGCAACTTCAGGGACTTTCTCGATGACACAGGCAGCTCGTGACCGCCTCACTAGAGGATACTCAGCATTGGCTCTTATGGAGTGACAGTGTCATCAGGCACATTTCCAGGAGCCCCACACCAAGGGGTGGCTCTTTAATACTCTAGTCACTCCAGCACTGATGTATGGAGCAGCTATATGGGGGCCAGGCCTTGCCAATTATGTATGGACATTGATGGAGAGACCTCAGGTGATCATGATATCTAGATTGATTCGCAGCAAGGCCTCAGTCCCACATGACATTGTGCAAGCACAGCTTGCCACATCGCCCATGCTAGTCGAGGCATTATTTCAGACAGTCTGCTTCCTACACAGATTTCAGGATATGGACAGAGATCGCATTGCATATAGAGCATATATGGCATCTCAGGAGATGGCTCGAGCGGGGGATACCACATCATGGTATGCACAGACTAGAGCTTGGTTTGACAGACATGGGCTGGACATTGATAGACTCCCACCTCTTCTATATGATACTCAGGCTCCCACTTACACCCTCTCTCTCTCTGAGAGGAACAGAGTCATCAGACAGGAGATATGGCATATTTATATACAAAGGACATGGGTCAGCCCTGCACTATCACTGCCATCGAAGATGGCACATTATTATACACAATTCTTGAGGATATCAGAGCAGGGATTCATAGAGATTCCGAGATATATGCAGATCTATATGCCACATCGATTGAGAGTTCTTATTGGACAGGTCAGGGTATCATCACATCAGCTTATGATTGAGAGTGGCAGAGCCAGTGGCATCCCGCGGGAGGAGAGGATATGCCCCCTTTGCAGATCAGAGGTGGAGAGTGAGGAGCATTTTGTTCTCAGATACCCGGCATACTCAGAGTTGAGATCTAGATACACATTGAGCAGCTCACTTCAGGGATGTATGACTGATATGGATCAGAGATCATTTGGCCGTTTTCTGGGAGAGGCATGGCACATCAGAGAGCAGAGCACACAACGGGTCCCAGTCAGAGAGGGGCCCACCCAGACGACTATTACACAGTTCTTTCAGACAGACAGAGTGAGAGCTACTGTACCAGTCTCCAACCAGACCTCCGGGCTCACACTACAGCAGGCTGAGGACTAGCGTACCCGACGCGGCACGAGGATCCGTGGGTTTCAGACCCCACAGCCACACGGACAGGAGATCCGGAGGATTCTTGATCTACATCGACAGCAGACTGAGATCCGACAACACTCGACACATTGGATCTCAGATCTCCAGTTTGCTCTTTCTCCACCGCTGATGTACCACATCCTGCATCCAGGAGGGATCACCTGCTATTAGCGACTTCGATGACTGCTACTACATCCCAGGATAGTATATCTCCCTGCATCTGTTACATATACACATCGCACCACTTTATCACAGCCGACAGTTGTTCCTCTATCACAGCCGACAGTTGTTCCTCTATCACAGCCGACATTTGTTCCCCTTTTGTAGCCATTATCTGGAGTACCAGAGCTACATACGCACATACACATACACGACACTTATCACACTCACAGCACTGTATTTTCAGTTTCCAGTTTTTAGCTTTTCATTCAGAACTTTTATTTTGGATAGCTGGACCTCATCAATTGTATCACAGTTTGTCTCATAGGCCAGTTTTGGTCTTTAGAAGACATTAATATAACTTTCTTTCTTTCTCTCTCTCTCTCTCTCTCTCTCTCTCTCTCTCTCTCTCTCTCTCTCTCTCTCTCTCTCTCTCTCTCTCTCTCTCTCTCTCTCTCTCTCTCTCTCTCTCTCTCTCTCTCTCTCTCTCTCTCTCTCTCTCTCTCTCTCTCTCTCTCTCTCTCTCTCTCTCTCTCTCTCTCTCTCTCTCTCTCTCTCTCTCTCTCTCTCTCTCTCTCTCCCTCCCTCTCTCTCTCTTTCTCTCT
This sequence comes from Lygodium microphyllum, assembly GCF_053477565.2. NCBI lineage: Eukaryota > Viridiplantae > Streptophyta > Polypodiopsida > Schizaeales > Lygodiaceae > Lygodium > Lygodium microphyllum. Next base: position 45,478,412 of record NC_141135.1, on the reverse strand, counting down.
CTATCTTTGCTTTGAGTTGTATTTTGCTACCTTCTTAGCTTTTGGTATGTTTGTTGCGACGAGGAGAACAGCCAAAGAGCAAGGAGATGGAGGAGAAGAAGGAGTTTGTAGTTGTGCCACTACCCATCACAACAAATATTCAAGGTGAGTCCTTCTTCTCTTCTCTCTCTCTCTCTCTCTCTCTCTCTCTCTCTCTCTCTCTCTCTCTCTCTCTCTCTCTCTCTCTCTCTCTCTCTCTCTCTCTCTCTCTCTCTCTCTCTCTCTCTCTCTCTCTCTCTCTCTCTCTCTCTCTCTCTCTCTCTCTCTCTCTCTCTGTGTTTACTCTGAGTTGTATTTTGGTTCCTTCTAAGCTTTGGGTATGTTACTTGTTGCTTGCTTTTCCTAGTTTTATTTTGTGCTTCACTGCTAATTCGCATCTACAAGCGCATCTCATATACAGAGTAGACGCGCTCGTAGACGCACAAGTGTTGAAGATCCATGCAACCTCCTAGGTTTTTTTGAGTTTTGTGGAGCTGGCGCGTGTAAGAGCGTGTCTGATCCACAGAGTAGATGGGCATGTAGATGCGCTCGTGTTAAACAACCACACCTCCTCTGAGGTTTTTTGAGTTTTGTGGACCTGGTGCGTGTAGGAGCGCGTCTAGTGTGCAATGTACACGCACTGATAGACACGTAAATTTGTTTTGCAAAATATGCAAAAAGAGAGAGAGGGAGAGAGGGAGAGAGGGAGAGAGAGAGAGAGAGAGAAACATATAGAGAGACAGACAGATAGACATGTAGACAGAAATACTCACTACAATGCAATGGCACCTTAAGTGTAAGAGTAACATCGGTAGGCTACATAATATATTCAAAATTGGAGAGAAAAGAGAAGACGAAGGATAATACAGATAGCACGAGATGGCAAGGAGTAAACATGGGAGCGGATAGCAAGCCGATAATCACCACAACCAATATTTTGATTGTGTTATATAGCCTAACGATGTTACTCTTAACCTTAAGGTATCTTTGCATTGAAATAAGCATGTGCTCTATTTCTAGTATTAACAAAATAGTTGAGAAATCCCTACATGCGTGCTATCATAAGCAATACAGCCTACTTACGTTGGGACTACACGATCCTTGCAACGGATCCTAGCTTATAAAATCACTTTTTTTAAATGTATTAGCTACCTTGTAAAATTACTTATCTCTCACACTGGTACTACACAATCTTTGCAATGGACTTTTACGAGAAGGGGCTCATCGTAGATAAGGTATGTTTTGTTATTGCATGAGAAGTATGGCTAATATTCTTGAGTAATGTTCTTGTGTTTTCCCCAAACACACAAAATTTGATGGGGGGAAAAAAGCCAGAGAGCATGTGGTTGCATGGCAACCATATGCTCTCTGGTTTTTTTTTAATACAATGTTTTGCACGTCTATATATGCGTCTAAGTTGTAGGTGAAATCACGTCTATGTGTGCCTGTATATGCATATCTATAAGTGTATCTATATGAGCATCTATATTCGGGTGTATATGTGCGTTTATTTAAGCGTGTATATGCACGTCTAAAGCGCATCTATTAGTGCATGTAGATTTCCATATACACGTGACTATAGACGTGAGATGCGCCCATAAGATTTTCTCCCGATTCAAAAATCACATCTAAGAGTGTGTCTAAGAGGCTTTTTATTGTAGTATGAGCACTTGCGCGCTTCGAATCGAGCATTGAAGTAGGGTTTTCCCCAAACCGATGCTTGAGGTAGATAGGTAGGAAGCGAGGGAGTTTGAAGAGGTATTCGATCTCCTTAACAAATAGGTTTTTGTTGTTTTAGACTTGGAAAATCATGATGGAGTAGTGTAGGTATTTTCCTTATAGTTTTTTCTTGCATTTGGAAAGGATAGGAGAAAAACATTGGAGCAAACAGTAGGGTTTTTTGTTGCTAGATAATAGGCTAAAACAGGGAAAAGAAGGGCAAGAAATGAAATTTTGGATTAAATGTTAGTAAGGGAAGCAAGATTAAGGTGAGTGCAGGCCTGGACAATGTGATAAGGGGCCAAGAGTAGCAAGAAAGGCCACATTGTGCATTACAGGGTTTCAGGAGAGGAGGAGAGAGAAAGAAAGCTTCGTTGAGTGGATCTGCTTCGATCTAGCCATCCGAGAGTTATTTGCCCACTAGCATAGGTAATTTCACACCTTCCATTACATTAGTAGGTTGGATCTCGAGCTGCTCGACCAGTAGGACGGCCTCCATCGCTCGACGTGATGAATTTTTTGAAGTCCAATGAAAAAATGCATCGCGTTTGGCCCGTCCGAGTGACCGTGATTCTAGGCTGAGTCCCAAAATCGGCCCTCAGACCGCTGCTTGGCCATTCAGCCCTCGGTCTTGCCAACTCGGCCCAACCCCACTCTGATAAGTTGACATTCAGTCTAGCCGAACTCAACATTCGGTCCTCGGCCCTCGGACGGGCTGAATCGGGCATTAGGTCCCTGCAATTCGGACCTGTTAGGCCGAATTTGGATTTTTTCAAATTTTAACCTATAGACCCTAAAACTAACCAAGAGACCATATAGAGCTGAAACCATATCATAGATCGATCACGGGGCTGAAACTTAGAGCAAGTAGTTCAAAATTTGGCTATAAATGGTCCTTCAAATCACACATGGTGTTTACCGTAATGGCCCTGTGGGATGGGGGGATTGTCCCCCCCGAACCCCCGCAGAGGGGCCTCTACCCCCTCTGCACCTCCCCCAAGTAGGTTGGAGAGAAAACGCGTGCTGTGATAGGTCCTCCAAATTGGACCCTAGTGTAGTAATAGCTCTACATGAGCATGGATTCTCACTTACAGAAGAGCAGCCAAAAACCCATACCCAAACAGAGACAAATAGAGACCCTAGAACCTCAATGGGCCAATCTAGCCAACAAGGGCAAAAAGGCCACATTGTAAAAACACATGTGTATTGCATTCAGACTGCATCTAGTCAAAGCGAAAAGCAATAACATCAAGCTACAATAGCAAGAATGACTAGATATGACAGTCTTGACGATAGGAATGCTCCTTGAATATCATTGCACTGATGATCCAAGACATCGGTGGAGAATCCATATATGGTCGTGTAGTTGGGGACTCAAGGGCATTTGTCAAAAGGCTTAAATCTACAAGCCAAGACCCGAAAGACGAAGACATAGTACCGCCTACTTATCTTAGGGTCAAACTCACCCTGAAAAGAGAGCACACTATCGATGCCCTGATTGATGAAGGAGCAAATTTTAATATCTTGACCTATGAAGCATGGACCCTACTAGACCAACTAGAGCTCGCACCAACTAATGCAACTCTAAGCCCTTACGGGGGACACCCACAAGCACTCATAGGAAAGTGCAAAATCCTTACGACAATTGAAACTGAAAGCTTGCCTATCCTATTTCATGTTCCTCCAAATAGTGCTAATTACGAGAAGAAAACCTTCATAGGAAGAGCCTTCAAAAGGGCGACCAAGTGTGAGGCCGACTATGTAGCACAAAGGATACATCTAACACTACCGGGTGTGAGGATAGTCACAACCTTTAGCAAGGGTGACATCATCGAACCTCAAGGGAAAGGCAACGAAGGTGCTGACGTAATAGTCAAGCCTACTAACGAGAGCAAGGACTTGTTGGAAGAGTTGATACAGGCAAAGGTCGAACAATGAGGACCAGTGAGTGAGGCCATGCCTGAAACAAGAAGGTCAAGAGACAATGCTAAGACGGCCTTTGGACTTACAAATATCATAGAAGACCCCAAAAGAAGCCCAAGCCTTATAGACGAAGGCATCGATGGAGGGTCAACACAACAACACGATGGATATCCAAAGCGTTGCTACGTGCTCAAGGGTATTACGCAGGTAACCGATGGATTTGGGTGCCAAAACCCCCTGCTAAACCTCTTCTATTGATTGAAGGCCAGGTCGTGTCAAGAGCAAAGAAGCGGAGGAGGAGATCTAAATGAAAGACCGAGTCTCGAGTCAAAAACATTGGAGTGAATGAGCCCCTCATGGTCGAAATCAAGAAACCAAACGGGACTAATTGGAGGGTAGATCCTCAGCCTAGCGTGGTTGACAAGAAGATATTAAATGTAATCATTGAGGATACACAAAAGCCACTAGTGCCCAAGGAGCCTTTGATTCCCCAAGAGGATAATGAGCACCACAGGCACAATGATGCTCATGAGAAGGCTGATTGCTCAACAAAGCAAAGGGCACAATCATCTAATAGCCTCGAGCAAATCATTCAGCCAGTGCCAAGTCCACCTAAGAGTCCTAGATCTCCTACACCCTCTTTTCCCAAATGGATATAGGAAGCACAACAGCAGTCATCAAGGGCGGCTACTCAATCCTAATCTCTATCTCCATCTAAGCTTCCAAATGTCCAAGAGGTGGGACATGACACCATCCGTAGCTCTCGGCCCAAGGACATGCCTATGCAACCTTATGTGACTAGATCAACTCATGCTCGATCTAAACAAGTGAATGCTCAAAGGGCAACAAAAGACATGACCACTTCCGATCGTCCTAAGGACTTGACACCGCAATCCACCAAGAGTAGCCAGCCCACTGGACTAGCCCAAGGACATGCCTGTGCAACCTGATGTAATTAGATCAACTCATGCTCGATCTACACAGGTGAATGATCAAAGGGCAACATAAGACACGACCACTTCCGATCTCCCTAGGGACTTGACACCGCAATCCACCAAGAGTAGCCAGCCCACTGGACTAGCCGCTACTACTTCCAATCAGGGATCACAGAAGTCACAGCCCTTGGCCGTGACAATGCCCCTTTTTGCAGAATGCGTCCTTAGCAGTTCACCTGGGGAGGAGGTGCTGCAACCAGTCTCCTTGGCAACTCCAGTACTTCCAAAGCACCTAAAGCCTAGGCTTGAGGAGAAACCTCTCAAAGATGTGGCCAAGGAGATGGCGCATTTGACCAATCAACCTAGCAAGGCTGTCCAGCAGGGTGCAGCTACATCCCATGAGGACACACCAGAGAAGGGGAAAGCTGAGGCCCAGCCAAGCACATCAACGACTGACCTAGTTCAGGGTCTTGAGTCGTTAAGTTATTCACCTTCACTGACCAAGAAAAAGAGGAGAAAACAGCAAAAACAACAACAATTACAGGTGGTTGTGGACCCCAAGAACATTGAGACCAAGAGCGCTGGAGAGCTGAGGAATAAAGTATCAAGTCCATCCACCAATGAACCCATTGATGTCTCTCCTAATAGTGGTGAAACCTCAGACACATCCGTGTGCTCTGAAAAATCAAAGCAGCCATTACCATCAACGATTGCTTTCAACACTCAATCCACCGACAACAGAACTCGCATTGACCAATCAAGAGTGGATACAACGATACACAACAGGGTGACAAATTTATACCAATCACATCCAAGGAGAACCATGATGCAATAACAAAGCCTCGGGAGAAACATGGAAACCCTGAGAGTATAAGCAACCCTAGCATTGACCAATCTTGCTCATCTAGACCTGAGCCCCCAGCTATGCTAAAGCCTAGGGAAACTCCTAGAAGCTTGCATGAGATAGCAACCGAGCAAGCCCTCGTTGAACATAGAAGTGTCGCATAATGCTTAACTGAGTTGGATGCTAAGCTCAAAGTATTTGCACGTGTGTATGTCCTGGCAGACATGGGCGCATTCCCTAAGGAGCAGCTTGAAGAATACTTGCCATTTTCCCTATCCTGGGAAGAGCAAGAACATCTTGATGAGCACTATGACAAGCTCCTGCATGAACGCATGCGACTCACCTCTGATGAGAAAGCCGATCAACTATGCTTAACTGTAACATTCAATGATGTTCTATGCCAACCAAATTTCTTAGGGATAGAGCAACTAAAGCAACAATCGGAGGGTCAAAGTCAATTTGAGAAATGTTGGTTTGAAAACCGTGTTGCAATGGCCAAACTAGGAGCCCAAATCATGACAGTCTCAAAAGAGTGATTGGCCAAATGGCAGTCTTAAAGAGACCCAACCTATGTGGTGCCAACTTCCTTTTGAGTGCTAACTGCCATTGGAGGTACAGACTTAGTTGGAACTACTCAAGAGAACTCTTTGGCTTATAAGGTTCTCACTGAGGAGGAGCTACATGTTGCAAGTAGACTCAGACAAGGTACCATGATACTTACATTGCAAAATACCTGATGTTATTAAGAAGGCTGCCACGAGTACTGGATGCGTGTGCCACACTCCAGTACAATCCTGAGTTCTACAATTGGTTTTTATCCTCATGAAGTGACATGGATTCCTAAACATGTACATAAATAAACAATGAATTTTGTGACCTTGTATAGATAATATCAACACACACGAGCAATGATAGTCAAGCGTAGGGAGAAGAGTTAGGTTTGAGAGACTAAGTTTCTCAAGTCCTCCTCTCACCACACATTTAGAAGTCGTGTGACCATTCCCACCTCCAATTGGAAGGCATGCAACCCTCATTATCGCCATAGGAAGCCTTGACCAACATCTCTAATGGTGTAGATGGGGCACATCCCTTTCTATACACCTTTCCCCTTTTTCGGTCTATCCTTCCAGGGATGAGCCCTACTCCACTCCATGACAACCACTTTGTGCAACTTAGCATAAGCCAAGATCTGCTAATGGTTGGAGGCAAAACGAATATCAACAGGGGGCTGTCCCTCTACTACAAACGTTGCATGCCTCACCTCATCCCTCCTCATCATATACGCTTGATAACCCACTATATAATCCCTTCCATGCGAATTGTTTTATCTTGCCTCAAGGCCTAATCCTTGGTTCGCATTTTGCAGGTCCCCCTACGGTAGCAGTCATGGACCACATAGTGCATCTAGCATGCAAGGAAGCTCTCTGCCGTCGTCGGAAAGAGCATAAGGCACTAGCACCCCGCCAGAACGCTATGTGCCTACTCTAAAGAGGTACGCGTCGAAAAGAGGCCCCAAACGACACTGCCCAGGATGCAGGCCGAAAACCCCCCAAGCCAAGAGGAGAGGACTCAAGAGAGCACATGGGGTGTGGAAACACTAGCAATGTAGGCTCCCACTAGACGTTCGGGCACCAGGTGCTCGAAAGAGGAGAGGGCAGCTCAAGAAAAGCAGGAATTTGATGCATTTTTTAAAAGCATTCTGGAAATAGTTGCGGCCAGGGACTACACCATTCGGGTCCCAGCCAACATCTTCCCCACCCAACCTCACAGGAGCCCCTCACCGGCAAAGCCTCAGTCACCCGACCACCTAGACTCGCCCCGCCTCATAAAAATAGAGTAGCCCCTATGATATATAAGCTGCTTGACAAAGGCCATCCTGCCATAACTTTTTGTTTTTAAATGGTCAAAGGGGCAAGCTCTCCACCTGTATACACTTTTCTTACCTACTTCTAATATATGCCACGTCTTTAACAAGCACTAGAATATCCATCGCAGTCAACATCATAGGATTTTGATAAAGTAATATCTTGACATGATTGCATTTGTTCATTGTACTTGATGCATGCAACTTGCATATACTCTCACGAAGTGACAAGTGGCTCTACAGGACGACGCAAGTCTTCATGCGAACGTGTTCAATGCCCAAGTCACCACAAGACCACCAACCTCACAAAGAGCCACGACAAAGCCACGCTACCAAAAGCGAGAATCACTATTGTCGATTTCCCACATCGCATGACCCAAAGCATGATCATAACCACTTTCTCTTTCTGGGTTACACACTACACCGAGCACTCATGGCAGCCCTTACCTCAATTGTACCAACATCGCACATTCCAAAGAGGGTTGCAAAATCTCAAGTGTATCTCTCCATCTTAACAATTGCTTCTCCAACAATCTCAACTAGCTAAGACACACTCATCGCTGTAATATCCATTTCCTGAGCCTTCGAAGCTTGACATTTCCCAACCCATTGAAAGGCTGATAGCCTCAACATATTGCAATGGTTGTACTCAGGCAAGTCCAAAAAAAAAAGAGAGAAAAGAGAAAAGAAAGAAAGAAAGAAAGAAAAAAGCACAAGAAAAAGAAACAAAAAAGAAAACGGAAAAGGAAAAAATAAAAGAAAAGAATGAAAATATACAAAGCACCCATGATCACAGCACAGCACCTAGGGGTCCTCAAATTAGGTATGTCCAGTGACCTTGGTCGGCTGGCTCCGTCCCTAGTCCCCTAGCCCTTTAGCATCACCCACAATTATTCAGGGCACATCAAGGGGGGCATGACATACCTAGGGAGCTTGTCTCGCCTATGGTCAGACCTATCACCCTGACCCATTCACACGATTCTCTCTTGCACTCTGCCTAAATACCATTGCAGTCAATTGTGGTAAGCACCGCACGAATGGCCATGAAAAGTACACCGTCCTCATCAAGCAAGTCCAATAGCTTACAGCTACTACAGAACGTGCGGTGTCTCTGTGTTCAATTATGCTACGTCGTGCAGTCACAATGCAAAGAATGTCTTATACACCTTCACTTTACTTCTTCTCAACATGGACAACTTTGCTTCACCCACACGTTGTTACGAAAAACTAGCCCGCAGTCTTCTAACCATGTAATATCTAAGTATGCACGAGCACTCACATAATATCTGCACCAAAGTATATACACAGTTTGGGTCCTCAAGTGTAGGACAATACTCTCAGCTTGTTGACCTGTCTCCCAAACTAATTGAATTATGTCTTATGCACGATAGAGAAGACTAGCACTACCCCTAGGGAGAGACTGCTGAGATTGAGAGAGGCAGAGACAGAGTGAGGAGCAAGCATGCTCTCATCTTCTTCATTCATTCATTCTTTCTCACTTAACCACACACAAAGAGTAAGTGTATACAATAGTACTAAAGTCCGTAGGACCATTCACAGTGGGTCTAAGACCACTGACTTATTTAATGTCCCACACTTGCTGATACAGCTGGACAAGACTAATGTCGTCCATACATACTAGCAGGAGAATAGTATGAGCTTGATATTCTAACACTCCCCCTCAAGGTCAAATCATCAGATGAACTCCAAGTAGTTGTCTAAAACTACTAAACTTATCTCTACCCAAAGACTTGGTAAAGATATCTGCAACTTGTTCATCAGTCTTCACATGCATAAGATCTACTCTCCCTGCAAGAATCATCTCTCTGATAAAATGGTAGTGTACCTCTATGTGTTTTGTCCTGGCATGTATTGGATTCGTTGCCAGGAGTACACTACTGAGATTGTCACATAATAAGGTCATTGGAGCATCCACCTGAATATCCAAATCAGCCCCATAAGCTTGAGCAGCCATGAAATCTCACATGATGCCAATGCAGCACCCATGTACTCTGCCTCAGTACTAGACAATGCAACCGTTGGTTGCTTCTTGCTACTCCAGCTGATCATGCCACTTCCAAGGCCAAAAGCATAACCACTCGTAGATCTGCAATCATATGAGCATCCTGCCCAATCTGCATCTATGTATCCAACAAGGGCTTATCTCTCATATAGAACAACCCATAATCTACAGTGGACTTAACATATCTCCTCATAATCCACCTAACAGCATCCAAATGTGGCTTCATGGGCTTTTGCATAAAGTGACTTATGAGCCCAACTGCATAACTCAAATCTGGCCTAGTGATGGTCAAGTAGATCAGACTCCCAAGCATCTGCCTCTACATAGTCACATCCTGAATTTCAGCTCCAGTGCTAATGTCCAGCTTGACATTCTGATCAAGGGGTGTATCCAATGGTTTGCATTCAGCCATGCCATACTTCTTCAGCATTTTCATGGCATAATGTTTCTGCATCAGCCATAAACCATTTTCAGCCTTTATTACCTCAATGCCCAAAAAGTACTTCAATTCACCTAGATCTTTCATGTCAAATTCAAATTTCAGCATCTTCATTACATGCTGTATGCCCAAGTCATCATCACCAGTGATTATCAAATCATCAACATATATGACCAGCACTACCAAGCCACTGTCCATCTTCTTTGTAAATAGGTTGTGGTTAGCCCTACCAATAGTAAATCCCAACCTCTGTAAGTAGTTATTGATCCTAGCATGCCAAGCTCTAGGAGCCTGCTTCAGCCCATACAGTGCCTTTTTCAGCTTGCATACATAATGCTGAAAATCAGGGTGAACATACCCTTCTGGCTGAACCATATAGACATCCTCTACTAAGTCACCATTAAGAAATGCATTCTTAACGTCCATCTGCTGTAATTTCCAGCCTCTAGCATCAGCCAAAGCAATCACAGTGTGTATGGTTGCCATCTTGGCAACAGGGCTGAATGTTTCCTCATAATCAAGTCCATACTGTTGGGCATACCCCTTAGCAACTAGCCTGGCTTTGTACCTTTCCACACTGCCATCTGACTTGCATTTGATTTTGTAGACCCATTTGCAGCCAATGGTCTTTTTTCCTTCAAGCAGTGGCACAAGATCCCATGTCTTATTTTCAGCCAAGGCATTCATTTCTTCATCCATGGTTGCACACTAGTTCTCATTTTCCACTGCTTCAGCATATGTACTTGGTTCTTTGATCTCCATCACTTTTGTCATATAAGCATAATGCTTTGCAGTATAGCCACTATATGTCAACCTATCAATAGGGTATCTGACCCTCTGTGAGCATCTAAGCTGTGGTGCACTGCTCAATTCCCCTCTTTCATGAGGCAAAATGTACCTGCTTTGCCTTGCGCCAGGCATATAGACAGTTGGAATACCAAGTTCACTGTCCAAAGTGTCAGTAGACTCATATCCAGAAGTCATTCTACCAGGTGTCATCATCCCAGATACATCCTTAGTAACTTTCTCTTTTCCTTTGTCCGCGACATCATATCTCCCCCTCACTGACATACTGGTGTCAATGGACGGTGAGTTCCTCAATCTCCCTGTCCATGGGGATGCTATCTGGCTACTAGGTCCTGTCATAGCAGTGCTCTGCTACATATCAACTATGGATACATGAGTAGAAGGCATATCTGATGGCACTGTAGTCGGTGATACATATCAAGAACCCATCTCATAAAAAATAACATCCCTGCTCACCAAGGTCTCCCTAGTAGAGGGATCATAGCATTTGTATGCCTTCTTCTCCTGCGAATATCCAATGAAAACACACTTATGCACTTTTGGATCCAGCTTCTTCCTTTTTTCATCTAGAATATGCACATAAGCAAGATAGCCAAAAACTTTCATGTGACTTACATCCGTCTTATAGCCATACAGCTTCTCAAACGGTGTCATCTCATGAATACCTGCAGTGGAAGTCCGATTCAAGATATACATGGCTGTCATAATGGCCTCAACCCAATAATAGAGTGGCATCTTCTTCTCATTCATCATGGCACGAGCAGCTTCCATCAAGACCGTGTTCTTTCTTTCAGCTACCCCATTCTGCTGAGGAGTGTAGCTGCAGGTAAGCTGCCTACGTATGCCATTTTCAGCCAGAAAGTTGTCAAACTCATTTGACACATACTCCCACCGCTATCTGATCTCAAGCAAGAGATATAACAGTCAAACTCCTTTTCAACCTGCTTTTTAAACAGCTGAAAAACAGCAAACACCTCATCCTTTGTCTTCAAAATGTAAACCCAAGTATAGTGACTGTAATCATCAATGAATGTCACATAATACTTCGAGCCTCCCATGGATGCATTATGGTCTGGCCCCCAAACATCAGAGTGCACTAACTGCAGCGGACGTGTACTCTGCCTTACATGCCTGACAAATGGCAACCTTGACTGCTTACCAAACTGGCAAGCATCACATACATGACCAATATCTGAATATTGAAACTTGGGTAAACCTGTAATAAGCTATTTTTTCTGCATAATTTGCAGCCTTTGCAAGTTTACATGCCCCACTCTCTTGTGCCAAATTTCCAAGTCTCTGATAGTGCCAGAACCATGGACAAACATGGCTGAATTTAGCTCTGGCAATGTAGCATCAAGAGTAAACATTCTGCCATTCCTGTGACCGCGAGCTATCAACTTGCATCCATTGCCAAACTCTTCAATAAAGCAACCATGCTTGTTGAATCTAACCTACAAGTTCTACTCCCTCATCTGACCAACAGACAATAGGTTCTTTGTAATCGAAGGAACATGTAATACATCATGCAAATTTTTCTTTTTGCCATCATGAACCACAAGAGGCACTTTGCCTTTATGCTCAATGCTATGATGCGTGTCATCACCTGTACAGACATAGCCATTTTTTTCAACCACCATATTAGTGAACCAATCACCATGAGGAGTCATATGGTTTGATGCCCCTGAATCAATATACCAAACTGCATCATCAATGCATTTTTCAGCAACTCTATCTTTTACATACTGCATGGCAAACAATCTATCTCTGAAGTATCATCTGCCTGACTAGATGTAGCAAAATGCCCATGTTGTTTGCCTTTCTAATTGCCCTACTTCTTCCAACAGTCCTTGGAAATATGCCCATACTTCCTGCAGTAATGACAATCCTTATCCTTGTTTGGATTGTCAGATGAACGCTGATGTTGCCAGGAGCCTCTACCTCTAGGGCTAGATCTCCCCCTGCCTCTAAAGTTTCCACCACTTCTTGCATTTGATACTTGCTGGTTGTTATTGCCATAGGATGCATTTTGTTGGTCTCCTCTGCCAAATCCATAGCCTCTACCACAGCTTTCATGGCCACGTTGATTGGAGTAGAAAATTGCATCCTTGTTTTTAGAACTGCTAGATCCTGCAGCCAAACCAAGCTTAACCTCTTCATGGATAAGCAATGCAACCAGCTCCTTGAAATAAGGCATTTCAGTCCGCACAGACACAGAAGTGTCAAAAGACTTATACTCAGGCCCCAAGCCATTCAAGGTCACAACAACCATGTCTTCATCTTCAACCTGTGAACCAATAGATGCCAACTGACTCGCAATGGTCTTAACCTCTGTGACATAATCCTGTATAGATTTTCTCTTCCTCTCCATGTTGTTGAACTTCTGCTTCAACTGTATCTTCCTGGCACTTGTGGTTATGCCATAATACTTGACCAAAATGTCCCATGCATCCTTAGGAGAGCTGCAATTCATTATCTCCATTACGATGGCATCTGAGATACATAAAAAGAGCCAGTGCAATACTCTATGAGCTCTTTCTGTCCAAGCTCGATGTAATCGTCTCTGATTAGCCGTAGGTCGATCTGGGAGCTCAGGTTCAGCTTCTGCTCCAATCACCAACTCCCAATAGCTTTTCCCTATTAAGAAGTTCTCCATGCGAAACTTCCATATGGCATAATTGTTACTGTCAAGCTTTTCCCCCACTATCTGGGTTATGTTGTATGTCCTTTCTACATTTGCCATGTTCTAGACTTTGCCTGACTACCTGCAAACCAACAAGTATGACTGACCAAGTTCAATTCTCAACTGTTTATGACAGTTTTTTACAATTAATTGCAGTAAAAAACCAGAGTATTTCAGCCCAATGACAGCTCAAAATAGTCCACAACCAGTGGTCTAACTCATAAGTATAACGGTCAATACATATGCTATGGAGTTGCTTCAGCTCAAACTCCTGCAACCTCACTACCAAGATAAATACATATAGTCTGAAAATTGTAAGTTATTAGTGACCAACAGCTTATTCAAAGCCAAAACTGAGTCATATACATGTCATACATGTCCCAAACCTTCATAGACAGCTGCTAGTACATGTAGTAGTCCAAGCATAACCATACGGGCACAAAACAGTGCACAATCAGCAAGTATAGGTGTCAAACTTTCTGCTCATAGATTGCATTCAGCAATGCTCAGTGATGTCAAGCCTTTTTAGCTCCAACCTAGCTCAAAAAACATGCCAAACATCCACTTTAAAGTGTCAAGGTCACTGCATGACCATATGGGCACCCATAACCAAGATGTCTTCAATAGCTAGTTGCATACATTGCAATTACAGTTTGTACCTAGCCAAGACACTGTAAATGCATTCAATTTCAGCTTCAGATTTTTGTTTTTAATCATGCTCAATGTCTGACTCAATGCTCCAAGCATTCCCATATATATTCCCAATAGCACATAGTTGTTAGAGATCAACAATGTCATAGCATGCTTCAGTAGAAGATGGTGTTTACTGCCTGCATTCAATGACAGTTTTCACCCTGTCAATGACTTCCCAGAATTGAGCATTTCAGTCGATAACTTCAGTCCATAACCACATCATTCAATACATATGTCTTCACAAATATGTATATGCTCAATAGACCCTTTTGAGCATGCCTAGAAGCCTCAACCTTTTAATTACTATCAAGTACTTGCTGAATATTCACTATACACGACAGTTTTGGATACATTTCAGATCTACAATCAACTCTCATAGTTCATATCTCATTCCCAATCAGGCATTAGCATGCCACAAGTCTTTAGCAACTTTGCCAAGGCTTGTTTATAAGCCAGAGATCAGTGTATGACCAAGTACTAGCATGAAGTACAGCAGATGTATTCAGCCTAAAAACACGCGCAGTCCACGCAACCTATAGATCTGATTCCAGCAGCTACTGTTGATGATAATGATGATGATGAACACTCAAACGTGCTCAAGGATGCTCCCAAAGACTCCTAGACAAGTCTTCACTGCTGCCATCAAGCATAGAGTCTCTCATGAACAGATGCATACCTTGTGTTAGAGCAATGGAGGAAAATGACAGTCAGTCCTTTGTTCTCTTCAACCCTGACAGTTCAATATTCAAGTCTTCTTCCCGTATGCACTCCACAGAGCCCAGTCATGGGTGCTTTGATACCATGTTGAGATTGAGAGAGGTAGAGATAGAGTGAGGAGCAAGCATGCTCTCATCTTCTTCATTCATTCATTCTTTCTCACTTAACCACACACAAAGAGTAAGTGTATACAATAGTACTAAGGTCCGTAGGACCATTCACACTAGGTCTAAGACAACCGACTTATTTAATGTCCCACACTTACTGATACAGTTGGACTAGACTAATGTTGGTCATATATACTAGCAGGAGAATAGTATGAGCTTGATATTCTAACAGAGACCATCTATGAGAGGTTTTCAATTGCAGGTGTATTGAAGACTCCAACGAAAGTGTCATTTGCTCTTCATCGACACCCAACTTTGAATTCTTATGCAAGCCCGCCAAGAATCATCATGTGCAAAATCCCCAACAAACCAACACTTGTGTTGGCCATCAGTGCAATCCCCAACAAAGAACAGCCCTACCACCAACTCCAACAACCCTACCACCAGCCACCTAGGCTATCAACGTGCCCCCAATGTCCTTCCTCCACACCACCACCAACACTCCTCCACGACAACCACCAATGTCCCTTCCACCCACATCTTCAGTGCATGCCAAAGCCTGCTACCTACAACGGTTAGTACCATGGGACTGGCACTCGTCTAGGAGGGGGGTATTGTTAACCGTCATATGAACAAGGTGGAAAATCTGGAAAAGCTAAAGCAGAAGACAAAGGCCAAGGCAAAGTGTAACGGAAGACGAAGGCGCGATATGAAAAATATGGAAACACAAGAAGTGCAGAAAGTCCTAAATAAAGGAAAAATGCACACAAGAAAAAGCACAAGTCAATACTTTTGTAAAAGAGGGCAAGCGCATCATGATTTAATTTAAAGAGCGCCGGGCTCTTACCCGTGCAATTTATAAAGGTAGATGGGTGGTAGGAAGGAAGCTGGGAAGATAGGAGGACAATGGGAAAAGGGCCTAGGCCACGGCCCGCCATGTAAAAAAGGGGATAAGGGAATGACCGCCAAATAGGGATTTAGGGTTTTGTATATAAAGTTGAAAAGTGAATGAGAATCTCATTCTTGTGTGTGGCCAAAAGTGGCTTTCTTCTTCTTCTTCTTCTTCTTCTTACTTGCTTGAGCTTGTGCTTGAGAGAGGGAGTGTGAGAGTGTGAGGGAGTGTGTGAGGGTGAGGGACCGGAGAGGAGAAGCTCTCCATCTTCTCTTCTCTTCTCTTCTCTTCTCTTCTCTTCTCTTCTCTTCTCTTCTCTTCTCTTCTCTTCTCTTGCTCGCAGCTATGGAGCTTGGAGTGTGGAGCTTGAGGATGGATCTTTCTTGAAGCTTGCACTTGGATCGTGGAGTGCGCAGGAGAGGAGATAACTCGATCGGCATGGAGGTAAGCTCACTACACCCGTAGATATGGATGGCATGCCAGCTATGTGAGAGGTAGCCATTAAAGCTCGTCTTGGAACACTTGAAACAATAAGCGGTCCATGGGTCTTGGCAGTTGAGCAAAAGCTCATACAAATGGTATGGATGCTTCCTCTCTAAGCGGATTAGATGTCTCGATATCCATGGACATCAATGCATCGATCATTGCCTCCATCTCATGCTCCAAGATTGTAGAAATTTCTAGAAGGCTATCTATCTCCTCTAGTATTGATGGTATAAATTTTGTAGTACCTCCAAGTGGTGGATTGACTAAGGCTCTTCATCCATCATAAGCCCACGAACCCTTCTAACTGGCCACAAAGAGTGCACTCCTCCTAGGGATGAGATGTCACCTCCTTGTAATAAATTTTACAGCCACATCCAATGTTTTTATATATGATATTCAATTAGTTTGTGAATACAATGCATGATTGATACACACTTTTCTTACCGTTTGCTCAAAATCTGAGATCGCCTAATCAATGATCTCTGATTGAAACTCTCCGAAGTGTCGTACATGTTCCATAAACAATCGATGTTTTCGTCTAATTGCCAACTTACATTGAGAGCAAGGACATGGAGCACACTAATTAAGATACGCATTGCAATCTTGAACATCATGGCCTTCATTGTTTTCCATTTGGTCTACATTACGACAAACAATTTGATTTTGTTATCATTCTTTTTTTCTTTCTTAAATTTTTGAGAAGGGATTTATTCTCTTGTAACTCAACAAAATTTGGTTGTATCCAGCAAAGCAATCCATAAATGAATAGATTTTTCTACTTGCTAATTAATCCAAAATATGATCAATGAATGATAACAAATAGTAATCCTTAACCATTTGCTTATTAAGCTCTCTAAAATCTATGCAAAGCTGAATTTGATTGTTTTTCTTCTTCCTGATAACAATTGGTGAAAACCATTCTGTGTGTTGTATCGAAAATATCAAGCTAGCTTTACATAGCTTTGTTAACTCTTCGAATAGCCTATCCCTTAATTCGGAAGGCATACGCTTTACTTTCTGATGCACAAGGCGGCTACCTTCCTTTAGAGAATGGTATGAATAGCCAAGCTAGGAGGAATGCCTCTTAGCTCTCGTCATAACTCCAAGCAAAGATGTCATAGAATTCTTGAATCAAGGACACATAGTTATTCCTTTCTTCCAAACTGAGCATGGACCTCACATGGACCCTAATTTGATTGGCTATGAATCATTCAACGTACCAAGGTCTAACTCAATTACATCTGCATCTCTTATCCTCTCCTAAGCCTCTGTTGGTTCATTCAAAGTTACTTGATAGATATTCTCTATAGTGGACCCCTCGTTGGATTCATCACTTAATGATGTCTCATTAGTAGCAGATGGAGCATCTAACGTATCAAAATCTCATGAAGATAAAGGAACTCTCTCACTTCGAGGAGATTCAAGATAAGCATCTACTACTACACATCTAGAATCTCTACCAAAGATCAATCGACTATCAGGTATATCAACCTAACAGTCTACTTATAAGATCCATGGCCTTCCTAGCAATACTTGATAAGTAGGCCACCTTGCAAACCTAATCACCCTAAAGTCCAAGATGCATTTTACATTGGCAATAGTCACATGGACTTTAGTAATGCAATCTTCAAGTTGTCTTAAAATATCATCAGCCAATCAAAGAATCATGGAGGTATCTTTTTTATTTCTAATCTCAGTCGCTCCATCAATTCCAAACTCATAATGTTGACGAAGGATCATGTGCCCACAATAGCATGATCCACTAAGTTCCCATCAACATATGCTACCACCCTTGGGCAATGCTTTTCAGCATGTCCAAACCCATTATCTCCTACTTGTGTTATTCCCAAGGGCTCAATGATATACCTAGTGTGAAGAATCTTCTTGAATTCTTTATGTACTCCTAGAGACAACTTGATTAACTACAAGAGGTTTACATCTTGCTTAACTTCACAAAGAGAACTCGCTAAGTCAAATTCATGATAGTTAGCAAGAGCTCTCGTTTCTTGCTAGACCATTCTCTCCTTTGGTCTTTGAACTGGATTTGATGCCTCTTTCTTGGCTTTTTCCATCTTCTTTGCCAACCCTTTATTGGGGTCAGTTTTACCATCTACGACCTTTAGAGGTCTACCTTGTATGTCAGGGTTAAGGACTTGCATCCCCTTACTGTCTTGCTTAGGGTTTCCTTCAACATGTTTTACCTTGTCTTTATCAATGTCTTTATCCTTTCAACCTCTTGTAATGACTCATAGATTAGAAGCTTCAATGCCATTGACACAATAGCTTCAATAAGGCTGACTCCACTACCACTAGGCAACTCCTCCACCATGGCTTTCCCTCGTTGTAGTATTTATTTTGATCCCTTATCTTGCTGAAGATTATTTCCTTGTGCTCAATGACTGACTAGGCCTAGTTGTTTACTTCCTTACTAGAGAGAAATAATCTTGCTCCAATGTGTACTAGCTAAGTGGCTAGGCTTTTTGTATATGTCACATTTAACATTTGGAAAATTCCAAGGAAAATGTTGGTTGCCACACCACTTATAGCTGAATCTTGAGGGGGAACCCTCTTCAAGGCGTCGACTCCCTATCAAATTCTATTTCTTCTTGAGGAAATTCACATCTGCAGCTATATTGTCTATATTGTTTGTTGATCAAGTCAAAATAGTGCTTTATCATATCCTTAACTTTGCCAAGGACATTCGATACACTTGACTCATAGTCTCGATCGTCTACTTGTCATTTCATTGGCCTAACCACTTAAGTAGGAAGTAATTGTTGATTCACTAGAACAACATTAGAATTTATTACTTGGCCTCCAACACTTGGTGGGCCATTTGACTAGCCATAGGCATGGTCACACTAGGAGGAGCTAGCAACATGGGCACATTTTGAATCATGCTTCCTCTCCCATTAGGAGGACTCATGGGCATCCCTTGACCTCCATTTGTCAGTACTAAAGTATTTTCAACCCTAAAATCAGCTTTAAATTTTCCCTAGAGGTACAAGCCACTTGCAATTGTGATTCTACCTCTTCTGCTCGTGTAATGGCCATATCAATGTCAGCAAGAGCAACATTAGTCAACAATACTTGAATGTTAAATTCTAACCCATTCAAAGAGGATGGCAACTAAGTGGTAGCTAGAATAAGAATATAGGTTTGCAACTAACGAAATACTTCCTTCAGTTTCTTGGCATACCCACGAACATTCTCATGGGGTTCTTGACATGTTACATTGAGGACACATAACCAATACTAACCTCCCCTTTTAGGTGCAAACTCTCTTCGAAAGCCCACAAAGAATAAATCAATCGTAGTTATGGTTTCATCCTCTAAGCCTATGATACCATACTACAGTTTGTCCTTTCAGAGTCATATTGAAGAACATCATTAAGTGTCCTTCATCTTGGATTCAACATGTAAACATTAACTTTTGGAATTCATTGATATGAAGTTCCATGTCTTCCTTCGCTAATGCATTAAAAATGGGTAGAGGAAACCCTAAGGCTGGCAAGTCAGATGTTCCTATTGGAATTGCAATGAGTTGTGCCATGGTGACAACCAGATTTTCTAGAGGGGTTTAAATGATAGAAACTATTACTCCACTCAAAGAGGGCTGATTAATTTGAAGGGGGAAAGTACTAGAGCTTCCTCCTCCTAACAGACTATGCCTCGAACTAGGGCTAGGGTTGCTAAGACCCCTCCCTTGTAGGGATATCGAACCACTCCTTTGTAGAGAATATTTTCTAATAATTTTGGCCTGCTATCTAGCTCATTCAGCTCTTTCTTGCTTCTAAAGCACGTCTTGACGATCTTTTGACTCTATCTCATTGCTTTTTGGCATATACTAATAAACTTGTCCTTTTTGACCAAGATTCAAAAACCACCACCATCTCTTCATTTCTAATTTGTTAGAGAGTTGGTATTGAGGGTTTTGATAAGCTAGGTCTAGTCATGATAATCATATTCTTTCTATCATTGTGCTTATCATTAGGAGGAATATTGACTCAAAAAGGGCCCTTTAGCTTAAGATTTAATGACTCTCCTAATGATAAGAGATTTGAGGTGGACCAATGGGAGAGGTGGTGGTGTGCACATTTTATCTACTTGCTTTTTTCCCTTGTCCTCCCTACCAGTTTTAGGCTTGTCCCCCTCCTTCCCGCTTTTACTAGTCCATGTCAAGTGGGTCCTGCTAGGTATCCAAAAAGGTAACCCAAAAATTGAAAATCCCACCACCCCCTCCAAAAATGCCTCCCCTCCAAAAAAAATCTATTCTTATGACATATATAGTCAAAAAATGCATTTTTTGGTTTCTTTCTACAAGACATGCTTTTAGTTTGGTCATTCTCTTACCTTCATTCCATAAATCTTCTTAACTTTCTCTACTCCCAATTTCTCTTAGCCATAGCCACACAACATCGAGCTTCTCTCCTTCTTCCATGGTCATTCTCTTACCCGCATTTCACAAATCTTCTCATCTTTCTATCCTCACATAGCCATAGCCACATAGCACCTAGCCTCTCTCTTTCTTCTCGGCATAGCCATAGCCATAGAGCCCTATATTCTCCCAACCATAGCCATGCATCACCACCCAACATCTTATATTTCTTCCATTTCATAAAATTTCTCATCTTTTTGTGCTCATAAAACCATAGCCACATAGCCCTCCTTACTTTCATTACCATTCTAATGGCATCTACATGTCAGCAAAAGTGACTTTGTGATTCCATATCTATTGTCTATGTACACAATACAAAGCATGAACATGGAAAATGGAAAGGAGAATTGTTCAAGAAGGATTCATGGGTCTACATGCAACCTTCATCAATAGGGCCTCATCGAGTTTGTTGTTGTGGTATATTACAAAATCATTGGAAGGACAAAGTGCTTGGGTTTCAGGAGGCTCGAGATGTAGTTTTGTTGCATCAGTTCAACATGTGTATGGTGTGAAGGACTTGAAGCTACTCTTGGGAATACTCGACAAGTTTTCTCCTCAAATTGTAAGTCATTGCTTTTATGTTCTTAACTTTTCATATATTTTTTAGGTTTTAACTTCTTCTCTCCTATCAAACATTTTCCCTTTGAATCTTGTTCAAGATCTACCTTTGAAAAGCTTATCTAGGACATACAAAGCTCTACATGTGGATGTGGGTGAGACAATGATGATTAAAAAGTCATCACAATATATTTTACATCACAAGATTCTTTTCTATAAGTTCATGTATATAGTGCCTACATCAATTGATTCATATGGTTCTCTTGAATTATTTCATTGTCCACCTCTTAATTTTTAGGAATGGCCCATTTTGGATGTGTAGATGCTTCAATCATTAAAAAGTAAGATTGTACATGACATTCATAGCTCATTGAGATTCAAGAGAGCTTCAAGATTAGTGGGTCTTTCATGGTTTGTACCAATTCATGTTTTTGCACATATCTTCAAAAGCACTAATGCGCATCAATGTTCCTCCATGTTCATTTGCAAGAATATAATAGAGAGCTTTCTCAATTTCAATTTTGAAGAAGGATGGAATGAGGTGGATGGAGTGCAAAGGTGATATCTTTTCATGCAAAGTGGTGGTCTTTAATGTTATATTTCATTACTTGATTACACATTCATCATTGTACATGCACTTCTATTACCGACGTAGGATGAAGAAAGCAATCCAATGGATTCCTTTGGAGTCCATTGAAGACATGGGACAAGCATTTGATGTTCAAATTCATATGCTAGGTGAAATGATTGAGTCAATCATAGTGAATGATTGTTGGAGTCTCCTAAATCTATGAGAGCATCTAGTCTCAATGGGAAGTGTTCATATAGAGAGCTTCAACTTCTATATTTGTGGTAGAAAGGTGAGCTTGTTTAATATTGAAATTTTTTTGTTTTAATTGGGATATAGTAGCTTGAATCTTATTTGGGTTTTTTGTTTTACATGGGCAAAAGAATGGAAAATAATTATAAGCTATCAAGTGCTTTGCAATAAGTCAAACTCTATACATAAAATGATTTATAAAAAATTAATGATGAATAGATCATGGGATTTTATTTTCTAATTATTTATATATATTTTAGATTCTCTAACATTCTATATTTTAGATTTTTTTTGATTTTTTTTTAAACTTTTCACTACAAGATATAGGCCTTATACCGATGTTTAAAGCGACGAAAATACAAATAACAAAATTTGCCCCCGTCATCGTAAAAAGTGTCGTTATTGGCAATGCCATAGAACAGTCGGTATTACAGTCACTATTACCGTCACTATTAGCATCGACGATGGTAATACCGACGCCAATAACGATGCGAGCAGAAAATTTGCGACACTAATAGCGATGGTAACAGGGGGAAAAATTTTTGTGGTAAGGCAGCAAGCTGCCCTGCCACATATAGTACTGTGTGCTTTATAAGAACCATACAAAATAGTTTCTGCACTACTATGTACAATGCGCTTGCAAACAAAAACAATGTATATTGAAATCATAAGACTGATACATGAAATAAATACATGATTGCATAAAAAGTGATTGGTACAATCATGACAGGATATCACTAATACATATAAAATGTCTACATAGATAAGGCGACTCAAAAATAAAGGTGTGTGAGCTCTAGGGATCCAAGGGCAAGCTACAAATCCTCGTCCCGCCGCAAAGGAGCATCGAACGGACTCTGCAGAAAAAGAAACAACACATCAGTCCACCATACAATAATGCATTCAAATATCTCATGGTAACTACGGACAAGAAAGATGAGTGACTTACAGGCCTGCCGCATCTATACAATCTGTTGATCAATGCAGTGAGACCGTGCTTCTCTGCATATCGAGTCTCAAGGCCAGCCGGATCACGATTTGTAATGGAGTGCTGCAAAGAAGACAAAATGCTAACTGTTAGAAACATGATTGTCAGTACAAAGAATATTTCAAAAAAATAAACAAGCAAAACAAAAGAAAAACTTACAAAGTCCTCCAAATATGTCTTGTGGCCGCCACTCCCAAGATGATGGACCACTCCGACCTCGAGTCGTGCCCTCACCGCCTTGCACTACTGACTCCAACGTCCTCGAGAATCTGTAGCCTCTTCCCTCAGTCAGCGCCAGTCGTCTGCATCTAACCACTCAGGCTTTGCAGCCCCACTCTTGATTGCCTTGCGTGCATCGGATCGTCTATGTGACATGTATGCACGCATGCAATCCATCATCCAGCCCGTAGAGAATCTATCTACTACGGCTGGCACCGAAAACTCCTCATGCAAGGATGCTACTATGTAGTCCTTGCTCCCCTCCGGTATGTTCTTCCAATGATCCAAGACGTTGTGCCGAAAAACTTGCTGGCACAACTCTCTCATGCGAGCCATCACCCTCCTCCCCTCATCATTCATGATGATGGCTCCTAACCTACTATTGACTAGATATCCATAACCCCCTGGAGTCTGCCTAAGATGGGTTCTCTCCCATCTGCGTCCACGCTCCTGAGCATATCCAGGAGACCCCTGTGCATTCGGTGTACCGATGGGGGTAATATCTCTTGGAGTGGCACCTTCAGGGGTGCCACCTGCTGACGGCTGTGCAAAAGCCAGAGTAACTAGAGTAGACGTCCCCATAGGTGTGACAAATCCTGGAGGTGATGCAGCTCCAACTGCCTGTAACTCCTCATCGCTCATCCCTCGACTCATCCTAAAAATGTCACCTGGACAGTCAAAAAATGATGTTAGAATAATCAATTTAAATCATATAAAGCACAGTAATATAAATCATTTAAAAAAATCTCACTTAAAATGCATATCTTATGTACCGTTATAAGCGATTGGTCAACGAATTGAGTAAGTGGATGCTCCAAGTATGAAGTATCCTATGGTCCCATGTTAATCTCCTGACACAACTCCGCATACACTGGAAGGTCGATAGACATGTCACCACAAGAGAATGAGTCCGCCTCATTCTCAAAGAATTCTTGGACTCCTATATTTCCATCATTGTTAGTCGATGCTGGCTCCAAGCTTTCGACGGCCTCCACCCCTTGCAATATTGACCCCTCTATTTGCATATTATCTTCATCTATGCTCGGAACATCGCTTTGATCATATACTCTCACACTTCGAGGAGTTGAAGGTATAACATACCACCATCGAGGTTGTCACGGATTTGGATAGAAGATTACATGTTCACAAACACATACAAGAGAGTTTAAACCATTGTGACATAAACCATGTCGTAATACAATTAGCAAGCAAATGAGTCCATGCACATGTTCACAATGGGTCGGCAACACAAAGGTGTCATGCAAATCCATTTATTTTTTTCCAGAATCTATTTCGAGAAATCCAGATGGACCTCGTCGAACTGTTGCTCCAGCTCCTCCAAGTATCACTTTGAACCACTGCACATCGAATAGTATCATGGAGAAGCTACGGTAATCCACTGTAACAATACTTTGCAAGTTCCCAAAATACTCCATCTCATCCAAAACCATGTTTGGATCTGTTGCTCGTCGCCGGCTCTCTTGCTTGAACCTTGCCATGACACCATAGTCCATTGTGGAGCGCATTTTGTCAATACGCTCCACGCGAAATGCCATCCGCATGACCACGCTGCACTATATATTTTGTACTATACATTGAAACACTCAAATTAGATGTCTTATATAAAATTTAGATATGATAGATTCTAAACCCCTCATCATCTTTGGACTACATCCCCTCGAGAATTCCCACTCCTCCATTGAGACCTCTGTCCCTTCGTGAGACACTGCGGTCAAGGCTCCATGCAACCATCGCGTTGACATAAACCGCAGCATCTCCTCCATACCTTCGGGATATCGAATTGGTCGATGACGCGTACTACGTCGGAATTCAACTCGCTCTTCCTCTCGATCTTGCCTAGCGATCTGGTACTTGACGAGCCATGTCTCCATAGAGACATGGTGCAACATACAAAAGCGATTCACCTTCTCTTCCATTGAGGCATCCATTCTTTTTTCTATCCCATTTCCAACCACCACATCTCCAGTCAATCTATCATCGTCCTTCAGCGACCATAGCATTTCATTGTCTGGTTCCACCGTTGGTAGCCATTGTGAAATATGCACTAGTGCCTCAAACACCAACCAACCTTCGGCCATGCTACCTTCTGGCCGAGCTCGTTGTCGCACAAATCCTTTTAGGTTTTTCATGAAGCGCTCCAAGAAGAACATCCATCGCGTATGGACAGGTCCAGCAATCTCCACTTCATCCACAAGATGCACAAGAAGGTAGATTTGTATCTTGAGCATGCTGGTGGGCAGGTATTTCTCAAAGAGACAGACCATCTCCACTGCTCCCCACCTCGTGGATCAATAGAGGACATCTTAATCTCCTTCTGTGAGATCCATTGCACCAAAGACGATGTCAACCTGTAAATGGCCCTGCGTATTTCTGGAGTAAGACATCCTGCGATCGCGATTGGTAGTACAAACTACCACAAATGCGAAAGCATTATGAATAATGGCTACATTCCAAATAGCAAAATTCCCACGCTAATTACAATCCATTCGTAGTACAAACCTGACATATCTTATGTCAGTCATGGGATTTTAAGTAGAAAACTGAGAACCGCCACATTCCATTTGGATGTGATTCCGAGTGGACCATTTTCAATTCATACCAGCTTGCGGCGTTCATACGTGTTGGAGGTCGTCCAAGGAAACCTTCCCTGAGTTCATGTGATCCTCCGGCAAGAATGCAGCGTGTCCTTGATATACCATCTTCTTCATGGTTCGTGACCTTTGGGAGTCTAACTGTGGCACACACAATGGACATGCATGATAACCTGGGGTAACTAGACCTGTTCCAACACCACAACCTAGTGAATACTTGATTGAACAAGATAAAATATAGATATTACCAGTGAGAATGGAGGCCTGCTCACCTGAGCACTCTCCCAATCCCGGAAAGTCATGCATCGTCCACATGAGAATGGCTCGAATATTGGGGCTGACTGCCAGCCATCGCGCCTGCTCATATCTTGCACGGTGACCCCCTCCTCCAAAAAAATCTTAAGCTCATCGACTAATGGATGAAGATACACGTCCATATTTTTTACTTTGTAGCGGCCTGGGACAAGCAAGCTAAGGATGAGATGTCCTTTCTTCGTAGAAAGCCATGGAGGGATATTGTAGTTGACAAGGACTATAGGCCACACACTGTAAGAAGTTGAGCGCAGACCGAATGGGTTCACGCCATCCATTGCAAGACCGAGCTGAAGATTCCTTGGCTCTCGGGCAAAGCCTGGGAAGGTTGAGTCAATGTGGCTCCATGCGCGTGAATCTGCTGATATTCGTTGAACTCCATCCGTGGACCTATTCTGTGCATGCCACGTTGTCAAGCTTGCCATGCCAGACGTACGAAACATGTGGTTTATGCGGGGGATGAGCGGAAAGTGTCTGAGAACTTTTTGAGGGATGGTTTGCCCTTGCAAGTCCTATTGATACCTATGAGCACCACACTTTGGACATGTCTCCATAGTCTCATATTCTCCTCAAAACAGTATGCAATCATTGATATATGCATGGATGTTATTGTAGTCCATGCCAAGCTTCCGTAAAACATGTCGTGCGTCATCACGAGACTCAGGCATGGTATTTGCAGGTGGTAATATATGATATTTCAATAACCTGAAAAAAATCATAAAACACCTTGAAAAAGAAAAAATGTTTGTAATAATAGTGTCGAAAAAAAAAATCAATGAAGAATATGTACAAGGTACTTGAACAACTGGGTCACACTCGTATCGCTCCACCCGTATTTTGCTTGCACACTTAAGAGTGCAAGCAGTGTCTTCAGCCGAGATACTTGGCACCCATCATATAATGGTATGGATGCTTCCTCTCTAAGCGGATCAAAAGTCTTGACATCCATGGGAATCAATGCATTGATCATTGTCTCCATCTCAGGCTCTAAGATTGTAGGTAGGTCTGGAAGGTTGCCTGTCTCCTCTGGCATTGACGGTATAGATTGGCCTTGCGAGTGGTGGATTGGCTCCTGCACTCCATCCATCGCATGCCCACGTACTCTTCTAATTGGCCGCAAAGGGTGCACTCCCCCTTGGGACGAGACATCACCTCCCTGGATAGAAAATTTGCCAGAAAGACCCAATCTTATTGTATATGGTATTCAATTAGCTTGCGAGTACAATGCATGATTGATATTAACTTCAAATTACCGTTTGCTGAAAATCCGCAATCTCCTAATCAATGATCTCAGATTGAAACTCGCCAAATCGTCATACGTGTTCTATAGACAATCGACGTTTTCGTCTAATTGCCAACTTGCATTGAGAGCAAGGGAGAGAGAGAATGCACTCTCCCTCCCTCTCCCTCTCTCATTTCCTCCCTCTCCCTCTCCCTCCCCCTCCCCCTTCCCCTCTTCCTCTCCCTCTCCCTCTCCCTCTCCCTCTCCCTCTCCCTCTCCTTCTCTTTCTCTTTCTCTTTCTCTTTCTCTTTCTCTCCCTCTCTCATTTCCTCCCCCTCCCTCTCCCTCTCTTTCTCTTTCTCTTTCTCTTTCTCTTTCTCTTTCTCTTTCTCTTTCTCTTTCTCTCCCTCTCTCTTTCTCTTTCTCTCCCTCCCTCTCCCTCTCCCTCTCTTTCTCTCTCATTTCCTCTCCTAAACAAGCAAAAGAGAAAGAGAGTTAAACCCTAAACAAGCAAAAGAATGAGAGAATGGACTCACCGATGAGATATGGCGAGGGTTTGGCGGCTCCTCTTCGCAATGAAGGCTCCTCCTCTCCTTCGAGAACGATGACGGCGGTGACGGTGGCTGTGGCGATGGCGGCAAGCCTTCTTCCTCTCCCTCTCTCACGACGGTCGCTCTCTCTCTCGCTCTCCCTCTCAAAACGATCGACGAAAATGCGCGAAATGAACCCACGCTTGGTTTTTGCCTGTTTTTTTCCCTGTGGGGCATCGCTATTTGCGATGATAGCGACTCAAATAGCGATGCCGCTACCTGCATCACTACCCACCATCGCTATAGGTTTAAATCCTTGTAGTGTTTGAAAACTACATTAATAGAATTAAATGGATTTTTAGAAACTAAAACTTAGTCTATGGCCTATAAAAACCATTCACTTGGTCTCATTTTCATTTTTTAACTCTCCAATCACTTCTTCTCTCCCAAGAACCCTTGCACTTGCCTTCTTCACCCCTTCTTCTATGATGGATCACACTCTTAATAGCTTCATATAGTTCCTTTAGGGCATGTAATTAACCAAAGATCATATCTTTATAAGATCTTTTGTCTCAATATCAAGTAGTATGATATGGTATTGTGGCATGGTCCAAGCTTGAAGTAATCTCTTGAAGTACATCAATGGCACAGAGGTATTTCAAATACTATCGGGTTCCATGACTCTGATGAGGAATGGAAGTCATGCAATCTCTTGAAGTACATCAATGGCACATAGGCATTTCAAAAATGACTAGGTATTTTTTGTGAAAATATCACCTCCACTTACTTCAAGCACCTCACTCCTTGGCAAGCTAGGGAATAGGCTTTGATAAGCATGATACTATGAACTATCTCTCATGGACTATCACTTTTGTTTTGTTACTCAATGAAGCTCTGGATCCACCTATAGTCATAGTGATGCTGAAGAGCATGTGGTAGGCTTACTAAAGGATGTATTTGATGGTTGATAGAGCTACAACTACTATGGATAATACCTTAGGAGGTCGCTTAGTTGAGCAGGAGCTGCCCCCTCTACCATATCGATGCAAATTGTCGTATAGATAGCATGAGTGAAGTCTTCATCAATAACAAAGAATTCATGTTTCTCCATGATGTGGAGAAATTTTTTGAAGTGAGAGAGGATGAGGCATTGTCAATGCTAGCAATCTCCAATGACTTTCCTCTCATGTGTCTAATGACATGCCTATGGAGTATAGCAACCCGAAGCTAGAAGACTTAGACGATATACTCATAGCTCTTCAAGATGCCATCAACTTGGTGGAGCACACCATGGTTGGCACCAAGATTTTGAGATAGTATAGGCTAGCTTGGTGGTAGGACAAGTGTTCTTGGAAGAGTTGCAAGCCACACTAATCAACGAATACAAGTCAATTGTGGACTTGACCAAACCCTTGGAGGTTGTTGTCAATGCCAAGCAAGAAGTAAGTGTATCAATAGTTTGTGTAAACACTTTATTTTACTATGTATACTATTTTTGGCTAATCTAGACCGTACTCGACATCAATGATTTTGCAAGTCACTAGAAGACCTGATGAGTATTGGGGAAGGACACCTCTACAAAGCACTACATTGGCAAGATCCCCATTGCTGACATAGCTATTGTTCATGACACCTTTGCTCTAGACGGATGGGCTGAGCTCTCTATCCTAAAGGCCCTATCAAAAGTAATATGTGCATCCATTATCATCTTGAATATGCGTAAGATAATTCTTGTTAAGGAGTTGGTAAAGTATGTATTTGGTATATGCTTGCGGGGAAGGATACTACAAGCCATGGGGTTTTGCAAAGCCATAGGAGCCAACTAGACCACCATACATGAGAGCAACAAGGTAGGATTACTGCTAGAAGTCCAAGAAAATATGGAATCAAGCCCATATTAAAATCAAGCATTTGAAGATGGCTTGAAACTTGTATTGAGCTATAGGATTCTAAGCATAGTCTTGTAAAGAAAAAGCCCTTTGTACTTTGCACTATAATACAAATATATTTTGATCAAAATCCATCTCTTGAGAATATTGTTTATTTTTTAACATTCAATTGGGATAAGATTGAAAGATTTTAGAAACTAATGTTAGATTATACTGGTGTGTATATTTTCAGAGTACAACCGATGCATAAAATACAATTAAAAAGTTTTCAATCAAAAATTTGTGATTTGATAGGCCAATTGGCTTAGTTTTGGCCCAAAATGCCCAAAAATACATTGATTTGAGCTATCCATAGAGCCCTGGATGGAACGATGTGCTATCCTACCCATTCATGCACCATATTGTTCAGGGCTTCTTGGACAGCTCATATCAAAATTTTAATGGCATTTTTTGTCAATTTGGGCAAAACTAAGCCAATTGGCATGTCAAATCACAATTTTTTTACTGATAATTTTTCAAAATTTTCATTGTACATTGTCGCTTGTATGACACATGCTAACTTATCATTCAGCAAAGCAAAAAGGTTAATTAGACCATTGGCTTGATAATACATTTTTCATTCTACTTAATTGTCAAGTTTTCAATTGACATTGCAAATTTAATCATTACACCATCATGCACAAATACAATATGAGACATTCAAGGCACAATAAGAAGAAAATGTTTTTCATTACATGTCAAAGTTCACAAAGTATATTACATGGTAGTGTGTTACAAAAACTATAGGCCCTTGGCAGCTCTAATCTCTCACCTCTCTTATCCATCTAGCTAATTACATGTCTCTTTGTATTATGGTTACCTTCAAAACTAATATCTTTCAATGGTTCTACTTTGATACTATATCACGAATCATGTGGTGGGGAAAACTTCATGAGCTATTGTGCCAAATACTCACAATACGCATAAGAGGAAGCTCACTCAAGAACACAAGAAGAGATATGGATGCCAAAATGTCTTCTTACTAGTTTTCTTCATTTTTCTTGCACAATGTAATGTACAAAAAGTATAGATAAGATATAATATAAAGGAAAGTGACCTACTAAGTCAAATAGTATATAATTGACTATACTATAATAGACTAGCACTATAATTATGTTAGTTGTAAGTAGGTATACCTAACCAAATAAAATAAGTGGTAAGTCAATGGCTATGTGAGGATCATAATGACCACCAACATAATAATTGTAGATGTGTGGACCTATCTAACTAGGTGATCCATCATCAATGTCCATACATATTGAGCTTGCCATCTCAATAATGCTTAGTCTAGGAAATATACTTCAAAAACTACCTAATTAGTTAAGATATGCTTGGTCAGGTAGCCAGTCAAGGGTAGCTTATTTCAAGAACTACTAGTTAGTCATGGAACGATACCTCATTAGTTAGGAGATAATTAGGGCAAGGAATGAAGGGGGTGCTCAAGCCAAGGACTCTTGGTTAAGGTACTACCTAATTAGTTAGGGGATGATTAGGGTAGGGGATGCTTGATTCATGAACTATTTAGTTAGTCAAGAGATTCTTAAGTCAGGTACACTTGCTTCAAAAACTACCTACTTAGTTAGGGGATGTTTCTTAAGGGATGCTTAGGTTAGAAACTATGTTTGTAGAATTACCTAGTTAGTCAGGGGATGCTTTATTAGTAGCTAGTCAAGGAAAGCTTGTTTCAAAATATATTTAGTCAAGGAATTGTTATGGCCTACCAAGACCATAACAAAAAATGCACGAAACATCAAACTGCACTAAACAACTATGTTACTACAGGAAACTTCCTGACATGATTTACAGCCATTCCACACATTTATTCTTTAGGAACACTATGCAAATATGACCTACATATTCCATTCATCAACGCAAAACTACTGTCTTGAAAACTATCACAGAGTTCTTTATCATCAAACCAATCCTGATCAGATAACTTGAAATAGACAGTGTAAATATTCAGGAAACAGGTACACAATAATAGAACCAAACATAAGTGACCAAAATCTGGTGTTGTCCTAAAGAACATCACACTCCTGATCATGCAGGATCTCAAAAGGTACAATTTCTTGAACGTCAAGAAAACTCCTGAATGTCAAGTAAAAACTTCATATGAAAGATAAAGCCTGCTTTACATATGCTGAACCTTCAAGCCTACATGCACACAAATACTAAGGTATAAAATAGCAAATATATGGTGGAATCCGAGCCCTAACACTTGGCATAGTCTGGTGGATGACTGGACAATCGAACCCACAAGCATGTAGCTAAGGACAAAAAAGATAAACAACTGACTATGATGAAGACTAACTTAAAGAACACAATTATACCCTGCCAGAGGCCTTACACCTCTTAACAAGCCACACTGAGCTACCATGAGTAGAGCCCCTCTAGGATACTCATAGTCCTCTTGTGCAATTGCATAATTGGTCCTAAGTGTCAATGAAATTAAAATAGCAGTCAAGTAAACATGCCAAGGATGAGAACTCATTAAGTACAATGTCATCCATACTACATCATAGAGAATAAAGATATAGAGCCATGAGTGAATCAGTAAATCACTACTCCAATGGTAAAGAGTAGGAACAATAATCAAGAAACATGTCGATGACACTCCAGCATCTCCATCATAATTAATGTATGGCAATGTACCACACACAACTTGAATTTCAAAAAAGAAACTGCATCTCCAAAGAAATATGCAAGATAATCCAAGAAGACCTGTAAAAGAAAACAAAACAAAACTGCATCTACATCTACATCTGCATCATACTCATTCAGAGCTTCAATCTACACCATTTCATCTAAACAATATTGCTTTGCATCAATCCTTAACTGATATAGCATATATCTCTTGACGTTCAAGTCGATTTTCAAGTTTCTGAAAAACTTGATCTTCACATTGTTGCTATATTTGTTGTTTTCCAGCTTGTTGTAACACTTCATGTTGCATTTTCTACTTTTTAGGCTACTGCCATACAATTTCTTGTTGCAAATGTGAACAACCATCTTGCAAGTAAAGGATTTGAACACTTCCTGATGGAGAAAACCGCAATATACTTTTGAAAATTTCATCTAACTCATCCAATATCCTCGTAGTCATACTCAAAAACCAATTAATATGATCCATATCAACCATTCCTCTGCAGCATCAACTGCATAGATATCAACTACTGTAGGTACTTGCATGATTCTACTCACTTCAACCTCATCTCCAAATTGATTAGAATACTCAAAAACTTCAAAAATATCAGACTGAACTGAGACATCAACATGATCATTCACATCTACATTATTCACTATAGATTGAGATGCTTCCATATCCCGATTTGGAGATTTTCCTTGTTGATTAGGATAAAGTTGCATAGATCCAAAATTCTGAAATAATTTATCCAATTCAGTCCCTAAACTTCCCTGAAATTCAAACAACTCCTACTCAACCAAAAAGTCTTCAGGATATGTCCTGAATCATCATAAATTGTAGACAGAGCAATTTGTTGTGAAGGAACTTCATTTTCAGCCATTTTGGGCTGCTCTTGATACCTCTAAATCATGATATCCACATCCATTCCAAACATTGGTACTATGGATCAATTTCCCTGAAGAAAAAAAATCCTTACTCATTATAATAGGCTTGCCTTCTTCCTGCTCATTTAGGTTAACCTTCCAAACTTCATCTTCAACTACTCTTAAATATCCTCTCATAATGTGCTCATACCTTTACTCAACTTAAAGAATAGCCTTCTGTCCTTTCTCCTCCTACATATCAGAGTGATCCATCTACTTAGAATCTGTAGAATGTTGATTTTCAAGTTTCATATTGAGTTTATTTTTAGGAAAACCTGTTCTGGAGTCCTAAATTAATTTATTATGCTCATTGCCTAACCTATCCCGAAATTCAAGCTGCTCCTGATCTTCAAGAAAACTGCTTGACTGTTGTTCCTGATCTGCAGGAAAACTGCATGACTGCTATCCTAATAGGTTTTGGACTACAAAATGAACAGTTTGCTGTTCCAAAATTGCATTTCCTTCAATTATTGGGAAACCCTTATTCTCTTAAATGATGCCCTCAACATCTCTCTCCAAGATAGGGACTATAGAAAAAAAAATTGCATGCATAATTCTTCCTCATCTTCTTCCACTTCATTAATCATATTAACTGTTTGTGCATACAAATCCTCAAGAATAACATATTGACTCAGAATACAGGAATAAGTCAACTGAGGATGCAAGTTAGCAATTTCATTATCTTTCAGCAAAACAACTTTCTCAAGAGCATCAATAGAACAATGAGAAACTTGCAAATCCATTGCATTCTTGACATGAGAAACCTCATGTTGAAGCAATGCTTTCTCTTCTTAAAGTTAATTAATAACAGAAAAAGCTTCAATTGCTACAATTTCAGTTGCATCCCTCTCCTTTTCCAACTCACAAGAGAGACATTGAATCATCTCAATTGAAGATTGATTCATAAAGCATAACTCATTTAGATCATCATGGAGACCACACAAACCGAGTGATCTCTGCAATTCCTGAATTTCAACCTACTTTTGTAAACCTGGACATTGCTAAAAATTGTTCATTTGCTACCCGAAAACTTATTGAAAGCTGATCACTTGTTGTCCTGAAAACTGCTCGTATAGGCAATTAACTTGAGAGTTTACAGTAGTAGTAACTTGTTGAATTTCTTCAAGTTGAAGAGTGATATGACCTGGAATAGTATTCATCATGCTAGGAATATATGTATCTT
Organism: Lygodium microphyllum; assembly: GCF_053477565.2. Lineage (NCBI taxonomy): Eukaryota > Viridiplantae > Streptophyta > Polypodiopsida > Schizaeales > Lygodiaceae > Lygodium > Lygodium microphyllum. The sequence continues at coordinate 45,443,885 of NC_141135.1, read as the reverse complement.
GCAAAAATACATCTTGAAATGATGGATTTTGTACTACATGTAGTGGCATTTCAAGTACTTGTAAAGCCTCTTCAATGAAATCTGACTCCTTGACTGCATAATCTTCCTCAAAACCAATAAGAGGACCAAGAAAATCAGCCACAATAGCATCCTCATTGAGAAAAACATTAGCTTCATGCTTGTCATCCATGACAACAACATTTTCTTGAATATGCAACTAATCTTCTTGATCAGCAAACTGATCAACTTCCTTGATAACTTCATCGGTTATTTCTTCTTCACAGGAAAGCTAATTTGAGATTGATTATGGCAGTATGCAAAAGACCAAAATATGGAAAATACCTTCAAGTTGTCAATGCAAGGTGTGTGATGCTCCACTCTCCCATTGGTAAGCTCTTGTGTTGGGTTTGGGGCACTCGAGGATCCTTAGCTGCTTTGGCTCTTGTCCTCTCTGACTCCCTTAGCCTCAATCTTTGGCAAAACCATAGGTAAAGGATAGCAATCACCATCATCACTTGAACTTGAATCCTGATCCAAAGCCAAAACATCATAATACTACTCCTCAAGCTTCTCAACTACTCTTAACAATCTCTAAGCCTGCTTCAAACTTGAGGAAGACTTAACCTTCTGGCTTGCATGGTCATCATGCCATTCATAAGCATCATCAATTATAGTCTCAAAAGAAGTAAAATTTTCCCATGCTCTATCCAAACTTGAGCTGGAACCATTCTTGGTTGCTAATGCAAACTTCTTATGATTACAATTGAACTGCTGACATAGATCAAACATGCAGAAATATTTACAGGACTTCTCACTTTCACAAGACTCATGGACATATGGACAGCATTTGGAACTATGCCCATGCTCAAAGCAAACTTTACATCTCTTTTCCTTCTTCTTGGATTTACCCATAATGAAGCATATCTATAGTTTGAAAAACAATACTCTTTGCTTTGATCCAACCTCCTTCTACAATGATGGAGTAATACGCAGGGTACTTCTTCAATTCTAGCAGTTTAGACTGCCTGAAATAATCCTTTATAGGTACTTCTTGAAAATTCTTAAAAACACCTTTATTGACCAGACTTCTCAAGTTTATCAAGTTTCCTCCCATCTTTCTTGCAAATCAAGTTATGCCTGTCATTTTTACAACCCTCCAACACTGTTGCACTTCAGGTTATACCTAAAACTCCTACAATTCAAGTAATCAGTCTGAAAATCCCTGTAGTAGTTCAAGTGACTACCTAAAATTCATGCAGTTCAGGTGACTGCTTGCAATTCTTGCAGTTCATGTGACTGCCTAAATTCTTGCAGTTCAGGTAACTGCTTGAAACTCCTTGCAATTTTTGTTATACCCAAAAATTCAAGACATCTTGAGATTTCTCCATTCTTGCACTAGCAAGTCTAAGTCTGAGGACTCTTGAAATATCCATAATGTAGCATACCACTGAATAATCTGCCTCAAATCCACAACATTGAAAACTTTCGAAGAGACTGAATTCTTCAAGAACAAGAACTTCAAGATATCCTCCTTCAAACAATTTGACTGCAATGTATTTCTTATGCAGGGATATCCTAAAACCTGCAACTTGTAGAAGTGCAAAAAAATGGCTAAAATTGCAAAAACACCTTGAATTCATGAAGGATTGCCAAAGTGTTATGGCCTACCAAGACCATAACAGAAAATGCAAGAAACATCAAATTGCCCGAAACAACTATGTTAATGCAAGAAACTTCCTGACATGATTTACAGCCATTCCACACATTTATTCTTTAGGAATACTATGTAAACACGACTTACATATTACATTCATCAACGCAGAACTACTATCCTGAAAACTATCACCTAGTTCTTTATCGTTAGGACCACTCCTGATCAGATAACTTGAAATAGACAGCGTAAATATTCAGGAAATGGGTACACAGTAATAGAACCAGACATAAGCAACCAAAATCTGGCATTGTCCTGAATAACATCACACTCCTGATCACACAGGATATCAAAAGGTACAATTTCCTGAATGTTAGGAAAACTCTTGAATGTCAGGTAAATACTTCATATGAAAGACAAAAGCTACTTTACATATGCTGAACCTTCAAGCCTACATGCACACAAATACTAAGGTATAAAATAGCAAATATATGGTGGAATTCGAGCCCTAATAGGAATGTTTGGTTAAGGTACTATGTAATTAGTTAGGGGATGCTCAAGGTAGGAGATGGGAACTAGATAGCTAGTCAAGGGATGCTTGGTTCATGAACTACCTAGTTAGTCAAGGGGATGGTTGGTTTAGGAACTACCTAGTTGGTCAACAAATTCTTACGTTAGAGCTGGGGAGCTACCTAGTTAGTTAGGGGATGCTTTATCAAAATCTAGTCATGAGATGCATAGGTCATGAACTATGTTTTAGGAACTACCTAGTTAGTCAAGGGATACTTTGTCATAGTAGCTAGTTGAGGGAAGCTTGTTTCAAGAACCTAGTTAGTTAGGGGAGCCCTTACTACATGCAAAACCATCTAGATACCAATCATGGGTAGAATAAGCTAGTCAAAAGCCGATAAATCACTAGCATAAGAATATTTCAAAAGTAGCATTATGCATAATCATGGTAATATAGAAAAATTTGATTTCAAAGTATAGTGAATCATTGATATTAGTAGCTAGTTTGAAGTTGCTAGTTTTTATAGAACACATTTGCTATTTAATATGTACCTAATATATGATATGTGTTGTTTGTTATTTTTTAGAATTGTACACTTTTTTTGCATGTAGTTTTCTCATCTAAAATTTTCATCCTTTTTCTTGCAAAAGTGGAGCTATTTATACAATTTAAAAGAAAATATCAAGAGGTCCTTACACAATAGAGGAGTTTTGAAAAGTTGAAGCTCTATTTTGTGCACAAGTTGAAGGATAGAAATACATGCTTTTGCATTCAATATGTCCAAATTTTCTTCTTGAGAGATGATTTTAGCTAGCTATGTTAGTCAAAAATAGGTTTCCACGTGAAACAATGCCATTGTAGCTGTCAAATTTACAAATTTGTTGAGATTGGTACTTATAGTACACACTCTGAAATTTTGCTCAATGCCACCCAAGCATGGGAGAGCTTGCTTACAAAATCTACCATTCTATCCATATGTGGTGAAGGAAAATTCAAAATGTGTCATAATTAAAATATTTGAAGATGTTGATGTTGGCGTTGACAAGAAGGGAAACTCAAAGAAGAAATAAATTCTTAGCTTTAAGTGATGAGCTACAATCCATTGATGATTGTATAGAATGCACTTGCAAAATTTTATTGTTTATAACTTCACTGCCAACTAATGACAAGTAGATCGGTTCAAATTGTGTGTGTAGACGTTCAATGGGAGGTAGTTGTGTTTATCATAGACTTTGCAAAGAATTACAACTTCCAAGAATAGAATCAGATACAATCAATGCATTGGCACTCCATCCAAGTTAACATTTTGGTTCTCATTATGTACTTTTGGAGGTTTAGTGTAGTTTAAATGACTCTTTATTTTTAAATCTCAAATGATAGGACCCGTGATATACTTTTTGTTCAACATTGTTTTATGTTACATTATGGTTGGCTGATGAATAAAGTCTTGCAATTGAACGAGCATCGAGTCTGGTACGATGGGACCATACCTTAGAAAAGACCATTTTATTTCATACCTAGGTGCAAAGGATTTGATCATGATACATCACTTCTTTGGATATGGGCATGGGAAATGAGAATATAACGGAGCTAGTGTAGTTATGAAAAGTAAACTTAGCCATGAAGAGCTTAAATAAGATAGAGCAAAGCTATAATGGGTTATCGATGTTGTAAGCTTTTAGACACAACACATGAACGTAGGGAAAGATGTTGTGTTTGTTGCCAATAAAGAGCATATGAATAGAGTATCTTGGGAAGTAAAACTTGATAAGGTGAAGAAAACTAAGTAAAAGTTGATGAGGTGGAGAGAACTAAAGCATGGCATTGTAAACCCATTCCAAGGTTGCACTTCTTGCATGTTGTTTGTGGTTATTCAGGTAGCACAAAACCAATAATAAGAAATTTTTCATGTTTTTGTGGTGCATGTATGTGAAGCGAGTGCAGACAATACACAAATAGGTCATATGTTGAAGCATGGATATATCATGTGCTTGAGTTGCCTGTTGGAAGATAATGAGGCTAACTTTGAGGATAATGATAGACGGTTGTATGAAGGACACTATGACATCTGTTTTTATGCTTTAGAGATTAGAGACAAATTTTTAGTTGTTGCAAAGGAGAGAAATGCAGAAGGCCTAGATTTTTATATGTTGAAGTGCATCTCACCAAAGGAGCATATCTCTAATGCAATGATAGAAAACTGGGAAGATGAGATTGTTGCAAATACTTATGTGATCAAAGGGAAATTGGTACAAACAAGTGGATGGTGTCTCTTTTAGTTTGATGAATTGGCATGATGAATCTTTGATATGCACACATTTGGTACATGCCATCAAGTTTCCAATGAAATTGACTGATGCAAGGATGAAGTTCTATAAGATGTCTACTAACATATATGAAGCAATTTATCATAGTATGCCATGTGATGTGTGATTCTTGTTGTCGTGAATAGCACCAACATTGGTACATGATAATGTTGGGTAAAGGCGTTTGTTCCCAATGTACCAAAAACTCTCATTTTCATCAATTGGCCTCTAGTGAAATACAACTTTGCACAAGAGCTCTCATTCTCATTATTCTATACATACAATTGTATTCAGTTGACATGTCTACTTATGGAAAGTCTATGTCACATGAGCCTAGTTTGATAGTTACCACACAAAAAAAAAGTAAATAATACTACATGATACTAAGTACATACAAGAAAATATATAATACAAAGAATGGGCTCAAATCTATGAAAAGATCATGTGTTGTCCATCTCTTTTCTTTCATTTCATGATATCACTAGATATGTAAAACTACAAAACAAAAAAAGGGGATGACTTCCATGTACATATTGATCACTATCCAACTCTTTTTTTTCAATTTCAAATATTCTTTATGCCACCTTTTTATGATGCTAGTGCTCTTCTTCTCCATAAGAATGCAAAAATGGGTGAGACCTTGCATACTTAAATTTGATTGCCAATTGCGCCACCACTGATACACATCCCTTGTCAAGTAGCTTGCAATTTCTTCTTATTTTTAGTCTTCAATATTTTTCACAATATCATAAGTTCCAGGAGGCCGATTATATATACACTCATACTCACTATTATCCACAAGCATTGTGTTTTATCCCAAAATGGTTTTAAGACCTAATTAAACATTGACTTGTTTTTCGATGGTGCTTAAGCTCAAACCTTTCCTCAAGCATAGTCCTCTTCTTCAGAGTACACCTTAACAAATTTTCCCAATAGGTGTGGAATGCATATTTTAGCATGCTCATTGCCCTTTTTTGCCTAAAACATATCCAAAAAAACACAATGAACCTTATGAAGCACAAATTCAAAAAATGTATTGTATCCCTTTTGACAGTGAGCCTTATGCGATGCCTCGATGAGACATTGACCATCTTGAAACTAGGAATTTTTCTGCCATGCCGATGTGCTTTTCTTTTTTTCATATTCGTAAAAGTAAACCATTCAAATATACTATCAAAGTAGGTCTAGTCTCAAAATTATAGTCTCTAGGGTCCTCCCATGGCATGTGCCATATATATTTGATACTCACAACAAAGAGGAAGTCTAGAGGATCCATATCCTCATTGTCCATGTAATCTTTCTCACCATGGCCATCTCCTTGTGCCATGTTGTAATTGATATGCTCAACGGTTGCATTTTGAGACTTTGCTAGGCCATCTTGAGGATCCAACACACCTAGTTTGCATAATGGCTATCCTCATCTTGTGCTTTTGTAATATCCATGTGTTCTTCCCCTCCCCCCCCTCGTGACTCCCCCCCCCCCCCATAGGAACCCCCCCTTTTTAATTTCAAGAAAAAAAAAATTCACCAGTACAAATTTTCTTAAACCCCCCCTCTCTCTCCCCGCCGACAGCATGTCAGGGAGAGAGAGAGGGAGTGGTAGCGCTGGGGGGCATGCAACCCCCCAGGTGTTGAGATATCGAGCTCCACTCGTGATATGCCAGGGTGACCGTTGTGCATTTATGTCACCGACTTGTTAGCTGCAGATGAGGTTGGTACACCACCCATGAATAATAGCTAGATGACAGCTATCCTTATCTACTCTAGTTCATGGCTCAGTTAGTATGCCACCTTTGTTAGTTGAGTTTGGTTTGAGACTCATATATAGGGTTCTTCTATTTCTCTGTACTAGTGTTCTTTTTGGCTTACACACAACTAAGAAGAGGAAAACTGTTTTCAGCCTCCACCTGTGTGTGTATTCCCCCATTATGCAAGTAAGAAAGCTACAAGTGAGACTCCTTCCTTCTTTCCCACAATCTTGACATGGTATCAGAGCCTGGTTCGTGGTAAGGAGCTCAAGAAAGCAAACCAAGTTTGCGGTGTTCTTGTAAGAGAACCAGTGTTGCTTTCATTTTTCGAGTTTGGGAGCAAGTCTCTGTAGGTAGCACAGCTAGAAAGTGCAAGAGTGCATTGTCTCAGATTGAGACGCCCTTTGTGGTGTAGCAAGAGGGCAATACATGCTGCGGGAATAGCCTAAGCCCTCGGTTGCCCTATTTTTTTTATTCGAGGCCATTTCGGGGCCTATTTTGGAGGTGGAAGTTTTCCACACGCACTCAGGAAAAGGCCCTGTTTTTTGCTATACGACCACTGTTCTACAGGTCGGTGAAAAGTTAACGTAGAAATTGCATCGTATGCCTATGCACAGAGACATTGGGAGTTACAGAATCATCCTTGTTGCCTGTTGATGCAAAGTCGTCACTAGGAAGTGTCTGTGTGGTCAAATACCACTTTCTTCAGTTTTTCAGATTTGCCCTTGTGAGGCTAAAGCTGTGTTTTTTTGCAGTGACAGAATTCTTTGCAATGTTCTGTAATGGCGTCTGATTCTCTTTCACAGATTGTCACTGAAAAGCTTGACAAGAACAACTTCCAAGCATGGAAGTTTAGAATGACGAATTTCCTTATGGGAAAAGGATATTGGGAATTCGTTGCAGGAAATAAAGAAGAGCCGATTCTTCCTGATGTTCCCAATCAACAGCAAATGCAGGCATTTAAAGGATGGCATGAGAGAGCTAGAAAAGTTATGTACTAGCTGTCTATCAGTATTTCAGACTCTATGATTGTGCATATTCAAGATGCAAGTACGCCAAAGGAGGCATGGGATACTTTGTCAAAAATTTATAGCACAAATACGCAAGCTAGGAAAATACAGCTCAAGCAAGAGTTGCACAATGTGCAAAGAGAAAGTATGAGCATCAATGACTACCACATGAAGGTGAAGAAGATTGCAGATGCACTTGCTTCCATTGGGTCGCCAATGGAAGATGATGATTTAGTTTATGTGACCTTGAATGGTCTAGGAAAGGATTATGCACAGTTTCGAACATCCATTTCCACCCGTGAAAGATTTCCTGATTTTGAGGAGTTGATTGCTCTTCTAATTTCTGAGGAGCAGAGAAATGGTGGTACATCTTCTTCAGGAGGAACTTCAAAAAAAGCTGTCTTCTACTCAAATGCTGGAAGAGGTAGAGGCAGAGGTAGAGGAGCCCGATCTGGAGGCCGTGGTAGAAATCAGAATATGCAGCAAACTCAAGAAAACCAGTCCTATGGAGGAGGATGTGGTAACTCTAGAGGCAGGGGAAGCCAAAGAGATCGTGGTGGATGGCAAAGAGGCCAAAATTCAAACAACAATGTTGAATGCTACTATTGTGGTAAAATGGTCATATGGCTAGACTGCTATAAAAAGCAGAATGACATCATGAATGGAAATTTGCAACAAGGGAATTATGCATCATCTAGTAGACAGGGTGATGACAGAAATGAGCATTTGTTTATGGTGCAGCACATGACCAATTCTGTGAGTAGTGCAGAAGAAAGCAACGATGTGTGGTATGTTGACTCAGGTGCATCAAACCACATGACAGGTCATGCAGAATGGATGCAAGATGCAAGGAAAATGGAAAAACAAGGATTTGTGGAGATTGATGATGATACATACTGCACATCCTATCGTGCAGATTGGAAAAATTCCTTTGTATATGCAGGATGGGAAAAAGAAATACCTCTCGGATGTATTTCATGTCCCGAATATCACCAAGAACCTAGTTTCTATTGGTCAAATGGTTGAGCAGGGCTTGCATGCCAAATTTAATCCTCATGGATGCTTTGTTGAGGATATGAAAAATAAAGGTCGCTTGATAGCAAAAGGAAATAAGAAGGGCAGAATTTACGTTGGATGCAGACATGCCTGAATTGAGTGCGGCAATGTTTGCACATGGGACCGGTGTAGTTGCAGATATTGATATCTGGCATCAACGCATTGGTCATGTTAATGTACAACGACTTAAATCAATGCAAGCCCAAAATATTGTTGCAAGATTGCCTAAATTCAAGGTTGCAAAAATGCATAAGGTATGTGAAGTCTGTCAATTTGGAAAACAGGCAAGGAAACCATTTCCTAGACATGTTCAAGAGAGTAAGAAGCCATTGGAATTAATCCACTCTTATATGTGGACTACTAAAGCTGCATCTATTGGAGGCTATCATTATTTTGTCACTTTTATTGATGACTATAGCAGAAAAGTTTGGGTGTATTTTATGAAAAAGAAAAGTGAAGTTTTTGGGCATTTCAAAACTCTTAAAGCTATGGTTGAAAAAGAAACAGGCCTGCAAATAAAATGCCTAAGGTCAGATGGAGGGGGAGAGTATCTCTCAAATGAGTTTGCAAGGTTCTTGCAAAGCATGGCATAAAGCAATAATATTCATGTAGTCATAACCCACAGCAAAATGGAATTGCAGAAAGAAAAAACAGGGATATTGGAGAGGTATCTCGTGCCATGCTCAATGAAAAAGACAGGCCAGATTTTTACTGGGCTGAGGCAGTTGCTACAGTAGTCTACATAATGAACAGGACTCCCACTGCAACAATACATGGCATGACTCCAAAGGAGAGGTATACTGGTAGGAAACCAGATATTTCTCATTTGAAAATTTTTTGTTGCATTACCTATGTTCATGTGCCAGACGAGTTGAGATCCAAGTTGGATCCAAAAGCTGAGAAGTGCATCTTTATTGGTTACTCTCTGCAGCACAGAAAGGGTATAGATGCTATAACCCTTCTACTCGTAAGTTTACAGTGAGCAGAGATGTTTTTGATGAGATGAGTAGCTGGTATAAACTAGTAAATGTGATTGATAATGTAGATGCACAAAATGGTAATGCTGCACAGAATTCACAGCAGCAGTCACAAGATATTAGTGGACCTGGAGTGTCCTCTAGCAGTGGTTCACATTCTTCACCATGGACAGGCAGATTGAGATCAGGAGAATCTCCTCAAAGCAATGCAGATAGCGGTATGCAGGTATCACGAAAAGGAAAAGAGAAGGTAGATCAGCCCATGTTTGATGTGAATGCAGGTCACTCTTATGTGGATGGTGAATCCAGTGGCTCAGAACAGAGCATTGATGATGAGTTGGGTATTCCTTCTATTGTTATACCTGGAGTAAGGAAGACCAGGGTTGTTTTGAGAGCATCTAGAAGTGAGCCTACTTTGCGCAGGTCTACCAAAGCTAGGTATCCTATGGATAGGCTGAAATATGATGGATTTACAGTCATTCACTATGCTTATATAGTCAAAGTGATACAGGAACCAAAACCCACTTCTTTTGAGCAAGCCATGGGAAAAGAAAAATGGGAGAAAGCCATGGATGAAGAAATTGATGCCTTGGAAGCAAATGCTACATGGGAATTGGTACCTTTGCCTAAAGATAAGAATGCAATTGGTTGTAAGTGGATTTATAAGGTGAAGCACAATGTAGATGGTTCTATGAACAGATACAAGGCAAGATTAGTAGTCAAGGGGTATGCACAAACATATGGCATTGATTATGAAGAAACATTCAATCCGATTGCAAGGATGGCAACCGTAAGAGCAGTCATTGCTATGGCTGCATCAAAGGGATGGTCTTTACATCAGATGGATGTAAAGAATGCCTTCTTGCATGGTGATTTGCAAGAAGAGGTCTATATGGAACAGCCACCAAGTTATGTGCATGTTGTTTATCATGAGTTTGTTTGCAGGTTGAAGAAAGCCTTGTATGGCTTGAAGCAAGCACCTAGAGCATGGTCTGACAAGATAGGACAGTATCTTGTCAATATTGGCTTTCAAATTTCCAAGGTAGATTTCTCACTTTATGTGAGAAAAACAGAGAAATGTATCATGCTGCTTGTCATTTATGTTGATGATTTGATTATCACAGGTGATAGTAATGAAGATATCCTTCATGTGAAAATGCTATTGAAGTAGAAGTTTGAGATGAAGGATTTGGGAGAGCTGCGTTATTTCTTGGGCATTGAGGTGATTAGATCACCAAGTGGGATACGGCTCTTGCAGAGGCCGTATGGATTGGACATGCTATCCAAATATGGGATGACAGGCTATAAGCCTATTTCAGTTTCTTTGAAGCAGAATGTGAAGCTGAGCGCAGATGCAAGTGAGCTTCTGGAAGACCCTACTATGTACAGACGCATAGTAGGAAGTTTGATTTATATGACTATTACCAGGCCAGATTTGAGCCATGTTGTTGGATTGGTAAGTCAGTTTATGCAGGCTCCAAGGAAACCGCATTTGGATGCGGCTAGATGCATACTCAGGTATGTGAAGTCCACATTGCAATATGGACTATTTTATGAGACTGGGGTTCAGATACAGTTGCATGGATACACTGATGCTGATTGGGCTGGTAGTATTTTCAATAGATGATCTACCAGTGGATATGTGTTCTCTTTTGGGAGTGCTGCAGTCACTTGGAGCAACAAGAAACAGCCTACAGTTGCCTTGTCAAGCATAGAGACTGAGTACAGGGGTGCAGCAATGGCTCCATGTGAGATAGCTTGGTTGCATAAGCTACTTTATGATATGCATCAGCCTCTACAGATGGGCCAATTGTCATTTATTGTGACAACATGAGAAGTATACACTTGGCAAATAACCCAGTCTATCATGCTAGAACAAAACACATTGAGATGCATTATCACTATGTGCGGGAGAGGGTTTTACTAGGTCTTATTAATCTAGTTTATGTCAGCACAGAGGATCAGGTAGCTGACATATTCATGAAGGCATTGGGCACAAAGAAGCTATGCAAGTTCAAAGACCTGCTTGATGTCACCGACTTGTTAGCTGCAGATGAGGTTGGTACACCACCCATGAATAATAGCTAGATGACAGCTATCCTTATCTACTCTAGTTCGTGGCTCAGTTAGTATGCCACCTTGTTGAGATGACAAGCTCAACCCATGCGGACATTGATGATGGACCGCCTGGTTAGATGGATCCACACGTCTACACTTAGCACGTCGGTGGTCATTATGACTCACACATGGCCACTAACTTATTACTTATTATATTCAAGTTGTTATACCTATTTACAGCTAGCATAGTTATAGCGCATGTCGACTAGTGTAGTCAGTTATGCATTGTTTGACTTAGTAGACCACTTTCCTTTATGTTGTATCTTATCTATGTTCATGTGCCAAATGAGTTGCAAAAGAAACTGGATCCAAAGGCTAAAAAGTGTGGCTTTATTGGATACTCTTTAGAGCAGAAAGGGTATCGCTAACCCTGTCACATGTAAGTTCAGAGTGAGCAGGGATGTCATCTTTGATGAAATAAGCAGTTGGTATGCATCTAGTGGTGATGCATTGGATGATGATGATGATCATGACACTCATGTGCAGGCTGAAAAGCAAGAATCACGGACTCTTAGTGGACCAGAGACATCATCTGGTAGTCCTTGGTCTGGGAGACTAAGGAGTACCTCTACATCTTCAGGTGCATCTAGTAGCACTACAGGTAAAGACAAAGGAAAGAATAAAGTGTCAGACGGCATTGATCCAGTTCTTGATGGAGACTCCAGTGGCTCAGAGAGCTTAGATGATGAGCTTAGTATTCCTTCTGTGAAGACACCAGGTATTCAGAGAGCTCATAATAGTGTAAAGGCTCCATTGAGTGATCCGGTGGTACGTAGATCTAGCAGGTCAGATACCCAGTTAAAAGATTTGGTTTTGAAGGTTATGCAGCTCACCATAATGCTTATATGGTGAAACTAGTTGAGGATGTTGAGCCCACTTGTTTTGAGGATGTTGTTGGTCATACTCATTGGGATGCAGCAATGGATGAGGAGATGGTTGTATTAGAGGCCAATAAGACTTGGGATCTAATATCATTGCCGAAGGGCAAGAAAGCTATTGGATGTAAGTGGGTTTATAAGATTAAGCACAATGCAGATGGTTCTATTAGTAGGTACAAAGCTAGGCTAGTTGCAAAATGCTATGCCCAGACATATGGCATAGATTATGATGAAACCTTCAGTCCAGTTGCTAGGATGGCAACTGTCAGATGTGTGATTGCCTTGGTAGCAGCCAAAGGTTGGAGGTTGCAGCAAATGGATGTGAAGAATGCCTTCTTGCATGGTGATTTGCAGGAAGAAGTGTATATGGATCAGCCAGTAGGTTATGAAGATTTAGAGCATCCCACGTATGTGTGCAGGTTGAAGAAGGCGCTCTATGGGCTCAAGCAAGCACCTAGAGCATGGTCTGACAAGATCAGAGAGTATCTTGTCAATATTGGCTTTTATATTTCTGATGTTGATCACTCACTTTATGTGGGAAAGGGAGATGCAGGTTTGGTCATCATAGTCATCTATGTGGATGACTTGATTATTACAGGTAATAGTGATAGTGGGATTGCTAAAGTCAAGGATTTTTTGAAGAAGAAGTTTGAGATGAAGGATTTAGGTGAGCTAAGATACTTCCTTGGCATTGAGGTGATCAGATGTGATGATGGTATATGGTAGTCCCAAAGATAGTATGGCTTGGATATATTGTCCAAGTATGGCATGACAGCATCCAAACCACTTTCAGTTTCGTTGGAGCAGAATGTAAAGTTGAGTACTGATGTTGGGGATGAGATAGAAGACCCTACTATGTTCAGGAGGATAGTGGGGAGTTTGATCTAGATGACCATTACAAGGCCAGACTTGAGCTACGATGTTGGTCTTGTGAGTCAGTTTATGCAAGTACCTAGAAAGCCACATTTGGATCCAGTCAGAGGCATATTGAGATATGTGAAGTCCACATTACATTATGGACTTTTCTATGAGGCAGGTACAAATGTACAGGTGTTTGGATACACAGATGCAGATTGGGCTAGTAGTATGTCTGATAGAAGATCTACCAGCAGATACATGTTCTCTCTTGGTAGTGCAGCAGTTGCTTGGAGCAGCAAAAAGCAATCTACAGTTGCTTTGTCGAGTACAGAGGCTGAGTATAGAGGTGCTGCTGTTGCAGCATGTGAGGTAGTATGGCTATAAAAGTTAATGGCTGATTTGGATGTGCAGATGGAAGGTCCAGTTGTCATTTATTGTGACAACATGAGCAGTATACAGTTGGCTAGGAACCCTGTGTTCCATGCCAGGACAAAACATATTGAGGTACACTATCACTTTGTGAGAGAGAAGGTACTAGCAGGTGAGATTGGCTTGGTGTATGTCAGCACACAGGATCAAATAGCTGACATCTTCACGAAGGCATTGGGTACAGAGAAGCTTCAAAAGTTTCGAAGCTTACTTGGAGTCGCAGAGATGCAGTTGAGCTTGAGGGGGAGTGTTGAGATTACAAGCTCAACCCATGCGGACATTGATGATGGACCGCCTGGTTAGATGGGTTCACACGTCTACACTTAGCATGTCGATGGTCATTATGACTCACACATGGCCACTGACTCATTACTTATTATATTCAGGTTGTTACACCTATTTACAGCTAGCATAGTTATAGCACCAATCGACTAGTGTAGTCGATTATGCATTGTTTGACTTAGTAGGCCACTTTCCTTTATATTGTGTCTTATCTATACTTTGTGTACATTGTTAAGTGTGTGGAAGAAGAAGAAGAAATCAGCAAGAAAACGTTTTGGCCTCCATCTCTCTTCTTGTCTCTTGAGTGAGCTTCTCCTTGTGCATTTTGTGTGTGTTCGGCGCAGCATCTTGAGCAACTCCCCCCACCACGCGATTCTTGACACACCTTAGTTAGTTGAGTTTGGTTTGAGACTCATATATAGGGTTCTTCTATTTCTCTGTACGAGTGTTCTTTTTTGCTTACACACAACTAAGAAGAGGAAAACTGTTTTCAGTCTCCACCTGTGTGTGTATTCCCCCATTGTGCAAGTAAGAAAGCTACAAGTAAGACTCATTCCTTCTCTCCGACAATCTTGACACCAGGTGGGAGGGGTGGCCATGCCACCCACCTCCTCCCCCCTCCTATATAAGGGGAGGCCCCTCCCCTCCCTCGGGTACTCAGAGAGCAAGCTTTCCCCCATCCCCGTCCAACCTCAGTACCCCGCGGCTTCTCCCAGTCCCAACTCATACTACAGCTCGATACACTCCCTCCACAAGCGATAGCTCCCCCCCATCCTTGCTGGTATGGTAGCTGCACCTCCCCTTGGGCCGTCCGCTGGAGTTCTCTCCCCCCCTGGGGCTCTCCTCCGTAGCCACCCCACCACCTGATCATCAGATGCTGCACCACCCCCCTGGGGGCCTTCGATGGAAGTTTCCCCCCTGCGACCTGCTACAACGGCAGCCTTGGACCGACGTGCTAGCCAACTGTGCCACCACCCAGGATGACGACTCAGCCCACTCCCCCCCCCCCCCCGTGATAGCTCGCAGCGACACCCTCCTCTTCTGTGATCTGCACACCTGACGTGTGAGGGAGAAAAAGTAGGTGAGGAAGTGGGAAGAGAAAGAAGGAGGGAGAGAGAGAAGAGGAGGAAGAGGGAAAGAAGGAGAAGAAGTGAAGAGAAAGGAGGGAGAGAGAGAAGAGGAGGAAGAGGGAGAGAAGAAGAGGGAGGGAAGGAGAAGGAGAGAAGAAGAAGGAGTGAGGAGAGGGAAGAAGGAGGAGTGGGAAGAGAAAGGAGGGAGAGAGAGAAGGAGAAGGAGGAGAGAAGGAGTGAGGAGAGAGAAGAAGAGGGAGGGAAGGAGAAGGAGAGGAGTGAGGAGTGGGAAGAAGGAGGAGTGGGAAGAGAAAGGAGGGAGAGAGAGAAGAGAAGAAGGAGAGAAGAAGGAGTGAGGAGAGAGAAGAAGAGGGAGAGAAGGAGAAGGAGAGAAGAAGGAGTGAGAAGAGGGAAGAAGGAGGAGTGGGAAGAGAAAGGAGGGAGAGAGAGAAGGAGAAGGAGGAGAGAAGGAGTGAGGAGAGAGAAGAAGAGGGAGGGAAGGAGAAGGAGAGAAGGAGTGAGGAGAGGGAAGAAGGAGGAGTGGGAAGAGAAAGGAGGGAGAGAGAGAAGAGAATGAGAAGGAGAGAAGAAGGAGTGAGGAGAGAGAAGAAGAGGGAGAGAAGGAGGAGAGAAGAAGGAGTGAGGAGAGGGAAGAAGGAGGAGTGGGAAGAGAAAGAAGGATGGAGAGAGAGAAGAGAATGAGAAGGAGAGAAGGAGTGAGGAGAGAGAAGAGGGAGGGAAGGAGTAGGAGAGAAGGAGTGAGGAGAGAGAAGGAGGAGGAGTGGGAGAGAGAAGAGAAGAAGAGGGAGAGAAGGAGGAGGGAAGAGAAGAAGAGAGAAAGAAGTAGAAGAGAAGAAGAGAAGAAGAAGAGAAGAAGAAGAAGAGAAAGAGAGGGAAGGGGAAGAAGGAGAAAAGAGAGGAAAGGGAAAGAAGGAGAAAATAAGTGGGAGAGGGAGAGGAGAAGAAGAGAAGGAGAGAGAGAGAGTAGGAGAATAAGAGAAAAGAAGAAAAAGAGAAGGAGAGAGAGAGAGAGAGAGTAGGAGAATAAGAGAAAAGAAGAAGAAGTGGAGGAGAGAGAGAAAGACTAGGAGGATAAGAGAAAAGAAGAGGGAGAGAGAGAGAGAGAAAGAAGGAGAGGGAGTGAGGGTTGGTGAGTAACTTCAAGGAGCCACACCCAAACCACGCCCCCTCGGCGAAGGACCCCATCCAGCGATCTTTCGTATCCGAACCTGTCATCCCGAAATCGATTAAAGTCCGGGGACTGTCCAATCTCCGCGAGGCGAATGGCTCCCAAGAAGAAAGTCGCGGGAAGCGTAGGTGCCAAAGCTACCATTAATGCTAGAGAGGCGAGCAGAGCAACCAACGCAACAAACACGAATCAAGCCCAGGTTCTAAGCTTTAAAATTAATTAGATATTATTTCTCATGGAAGAGATGAAAGGGTTGATGATGTGCATGGAACAAGAATAAGTCTTAGGGTTCTGTTTACTCCAAGTACTAAGTTACATGCGCGAAATGCTAGAGTTTTGGAATTCGCATAAGATTATATACATGAAATGATAGCTTTTACACACATGAAATGATAAGGTTATCACCTTACTTCACATAAAATGATAGCTTTTTAACCAGTTTAGTGCATGAATAGTCATTTAAAATTCACGTTTCTCAATCATGGTTAAAAGAAATACATGAAATGTTAGTTTCTGTTCATGAGATACACTTGCACCGTTGGACAAAACCCTAGACTTTCATATATGCAAGTCACATGTGATCCGGTGCATTAGAAATAAGTATACTCATTGCCAGGAATGAAGAGAGATAAAGGACATTTAGGAGGTACAACTATACTAAACGCACCATGTGCATGATGGATAAGGTTAGTTGAGTTTGCCTACAATGCTTCTTACTAACAAAGTATTCAGATGACCCCTTTTCAAGCATTGTATGGGCACGATTGTCGTACCTCTCTAAGCTTCTCGGATTCAACTTTGAGGGTAGAAGCTTCAAGACAAATGTTGGAAGACGTGGATGACCAAATCAAATCAATAAGACAAGACATCCAAGCCGCCAAGGATAGATAGAAGGCTTACGCGGACTTGAAATGGCAAGACAGATCCTTCGTTGAAGGTGATATGGTCTTCATCCGCGTACGCCCTAATAAGAGCTCACTGTCCTTGGGAGAGTACAAGAAGCTAAGTCCAAGGTATTGTGGACCTTATAAGATCACTAAGTGCCTAGGACCTAATGCTTACAGACTACAGCTGCCCGCAACCCTAAAGGTTCATAATGTATTCCACATTAGCCTATTGAAAAAGTATCTACGTAATCCGAATCATGTACTTGATTATCAGAATATTGTAATGCCTGGCCAAGGAGTCCTTGAGCTACGGCCTGAGAGAGTCCTAGATGTCAGGGAGAGGCATTTAAGGTCAAGGACCTTGAGAGAATACCTCATTCAGTGGAAAGATTATCCCGAAGAGGATGCCACCTGGGTGGATGAAGATACTCTCAACCAACAGTACCCCCAGGTCCTTTCGAGATGAGGACATCTCGATTCCTCTAAGGGGGAGAGGATGTAATATCCCTATGTTCTTCCCCTCCCCCACCCCGTGACTCCCCCCCCCCATAGGAACCCCCCTTTTTAATTTCAAGGAAAAAAAAAATCACCAGTACAAATTTTTTTAAACCCCCCTCTCTCTCCTCTCCAACAGCATGTCAGGGAGAGAGAGAGAGGGAGTGGTAGTGCTGGGGGCATGCATCCCCCCAGGTGGGAGGGGTGGGCATACCACCCACCTCCTCCCCCCTCCTATATAAGGGGAGGCCCCTCCCCTCCCTCACGTACTCAGAGAGCAAGCTTTCCCCCGTCCGACCTCAGTACCCCGCAGGCTTCTCCCAGTCCCAGCTCATACTGCGGCTCGATGCGCTCCCTCCACAAGTGATAGCTCCCCCCCGTCCTCTTCGCCGGTATGGCAGCTGTGCCCCCCCTGGGCCTTCCGTTGGAGTTCTCTATCCCCCTGGCCTTCCACTGGAGTTCTCTCCCCTCCCTTGGGCTTTCGACCGTAGCCACCCCACCAACTGATCATTAGACGCTACACCACCTCCCTAGGGGCCTTTTGATCGAAGTTTCCCCCCTGTGACCTACTGCAATGGCAGCCTTGGACTAACATGCTAGCCAACTGCGCTGCCACCCAGGCTGACGACTCAACCCCCCCCCCCCCCCCCCCCCGTGATAGCTGGCAGTGACACCCTCCTTTGCCGTGATCTGCGCGCCTAATGTGTGAGGGAGAAAAAGTAGGTGAGGAAGTGTGAAGAGAAAGAAGGAGGGAGAGAGAGAAGAGGAGGAAGAGGGAAAGAAGGAGAAGGAGTGAAGAGAAAGAAGAGGAGAGAGAAGAAGAGGGAGGGAAGGAGTAGGAGAGAACAAGGAGTGAGGAGAGAGAAGAAGAGGGAGGGAAGGAGTAGGAGAGAGGAGAGAGAAGAAGGAGTGCGAGAGAGAAGAGAAGAAGAGGGAGAGAAGGAGGAGGGAAGAGAAGGAGAGAGAGAGAAATAGAAGGAGAGAAGAAGAGAAGAAGAAGAGAAAGAGAGGGAAGGGGAAGAAGGAGAAAAGAGAGGAAAGGGGAAGAAGGATAAAAGAAGTGGGAGAGGGAGAGGGAGAGGAGAAGGAGAGAAGGAGAGAGAGAGAGAGAGAGAGAGAGAGAGAGAGAGAGAGAGAGAGAGAGTAGGAGAATAAGAGAAAAGAAGAAGAAGAGAAGGAGAGAGTGAGAATGAGAATAGGAGAATAAGAGATTTAAAGAAGAAGAAGCGGACGAGAGAGAGAAAGAGTAGGAGGATAAGAGAAAAGAAGAGGAAGAGAGAGAGAGAGAGGAACAAGAAGAGGGAGTGAGGGTTGGTGACTCACTTCAAGGAGCCACACCCAAACCACCCCCTCGGCGAAGGACCCCATCCAGTGATCTTTCCTATCCGAACCTGTCATCCCAAAATCGGTTAAAGTCCGAACTGTCCAATCTCCACGAGGCGAATGGCTCCCGTAGGTGCCAAAGCTACCGATAATGCTGGAGAGGCGAGCGGAGTGACCAATGCAACAAACACGAATCAAGCCCAGGTTCTAAGCTTTAAAATTTATTAGGTATTATCTCTCATGGAAGAGATGAAAGGGTTGGTGACATGCATGGAACAAGAACGAGTCTTAGGGTTCTGTTTACTCTAAATACTAAGTTGCATGCACGAAATGGTAGAGTTTGGAATTTGCATAAGATTATATGCATGACATGATAGCTTTTACACACATGAAATGATAAGGTTATCGCCTTACTTCACATAAAATGATAGCTTTTTAACCAGTTCAGTGCATGAATAGTCATTTAAAATTCATGTTTCACAATCATGGTTAAAAGAAACACATGAAATGTTAGTTTCTGTTCATGAGATACACTTGCAATGTTGGACAAAACCCTAGACTTTCATATACGCAAGT
Organism: Lygodium microphyllum; assembly: GCF_053477565.2. Taxonomy (NCBI): domain Eukaryota; kingdom Viridiplantae; phylum Streptophyta; class Polypodiopsida; order Schizaeales; family Lygodiaceae; genus Lygodium; species Lygodium microphyllum. The sequence continues at coordinate 45,424,521 of NC_141135.1, read as the reverse complement.
CACATGTGATCCGGTGCATTAGAAATAAGTATTGTTCCCAGGAATGAAGAGAGATAAAGGACATTTAGGAGGTACAACTATAGTAAACGCACCATGTGCATGATGGATAAGGTTGAATGGAAAATCCTGCATAGAACCGCACTAAGAGAATTGGAAGGATCGCATGCATCTAGACTGCATCTTGAAAGTCTAAATGAAGAATCATGTGTTTCCAAGTGTGTTAACTGAGCTGGGTTGGAACTAGAAGATTAAAAGACCCTTGGTTGGATTGTGAATAAGGCATGTCCATTGCCTTGACTAACCAACTAATGCTTGAGTTAGGGATTAAGACACCCTAAGGTAAACCCCAAGGGAAAAGGGCAAGTCAAAAATTAAGTTAACTTACCAAGATCATTTGCTTGCGTAATCTTATTTGAGATTATTGGGATCTCTCCAAGTCGTGAAAAGTCCCAAGATCGGATGCTGGGAGCATTCGGGAAAAAAGGAGTCACACCTTAGCAGTCGATCGTACAAACGACCTCCGAAATGTTCGTGCTTGTACTTAGGTACATTATTTGATCTCTTTGCTCAAGGAACTAATTCAAGGAAAACACTTAATGCTTCAGGTTGAAAGCCGGGAGGGAGAGGCAAGAACAGTTACCTCCGACTGTCTACCTAGCCCTATCCAAGGGGGTTGTTAGCCGCATCGGGTATATGTACCTAACCCATTGCGAGAGGTCTCTCCGTGGATGCTGCTTGGAGCGGGAGGACGCTTGGGTGCCACGGGAGGCTGTGGCTGTAAATCCCTTATCTCTTGATCCCGCACAAGAGGCCAACGTGACTTGAGATGGGATCTCGAGGCCCGTGTACTAGTCAATGGGCGGAACTTGGAGCAGCAATCCTGTAGATTACTAGGATAGCCTTCGGGTATGATATTGGATGTACTCCAGGATTTTGATAAATAAAGAGCAGTTATTAGAGAAAAAGGAACTTGCTTTGCATTGTTTTTGTGTCAGTGCCTAAGTTACATGAAGGAACCCGTGATTAATTTGTTTAATTAAAAAAGCTAATTTTGCATGTCAAAACGTAATGTGTTAGGTAATTAGATAACTAAAACAAACTAAGGAAAGTGTGGTGGACATGACTTAGGTCCGTCCTATGGAAGGATAGTCCCGGAACTTTTCTCAAAAGATGAGATAATAAGACTATGAAGATCTAGTGTTAGTAGATGTAGAATCTCGATTTATTCTATTTTAGGGGAAAGGGATGGGACTATGCCGTATGGCAAAGAGGTTGAGCTCTCCATCCCTCTCATTTCCCATTCACCATGAACCAAGTGCGGCATGAAACCACTTTTATTCTGTTGTTCCTACGCAAATTGGTATATCTAGAGCTCGATGCTAGCTTCTTCCTAGAGACTTTGCTGATAGGAAAGGAACCCTGACCTCAGGTTGATCCCAAGTGGGAATAGCCGGACACTTTTGCTCGGGGCACACTCGGGAAGACCTAGATCGCAAACCCTGTGTCATTCCTTGCGAGTGGCAGGCGGAGCCCTCTAGACTCTCCTCCTAATGGGCTGCTAAGACGTGTCCCACAAGCGGACAAGCGGGCACGTTACAGCTTCCTACTAGCCATGGCTGCAACCACCCTCATCTTAAATAGCACCTAGTCTTTCCAAACCATAGGGTGGCAAAGAATCCATTCTACTAATGTTCGACATATCATTTGTGCCCTCATTGCCAGGATGCTACTCAACATGCATGTCTGCATCACAACTAGAAATGATATTTGGAGCATCCAAATCATGCAATGATGACTGTGCTACAATAGCATCTTGACAATCATGCATCCCTTTTTTGTCATGTTCCTACCCATCATGCACTAAATTCTCAACATGCATGCCTTTACTATGACCATCTTGTAGATCATTAATGGCTATGACATCTTGACAATCACGATCACTTTTTTGCCATGGTCCTGCCCATCATGCAATACAATTTTAGTAGGCATACCTTCATTGCAAGTATCAAGCATCCCCTTTTTTCCATGGTCCTACCCATCATGTAATAAATTCTTAGTAAGCATGTCTTGATTGGACTATCTTGCACATCATCAATAGCTGTGACATCTTGACAATGATGCATCCCTTTTTTGTCATGGTCCTATCCATCATGCAATACATTTTTATTAGGCATACCTTCATTGCAAGTATCATGCAACCCCTTTCTTCCATGGTCCTACCTCATGCAATAAATTCTTAGTAAGCATGCCTCAATTGCACTATCCTACACATCATCAATAGCTATGATATCTTGACAATGATGCATCCCTTTTTGCCATGGTCCTTCCAATAATGAAATGCATTTTTAATAGGCATATCTTCACTATCATGTATCCTTTTTCACCATGGTCCTACCCATCATGCAATACATTTTCAACATGCATGCCTTCACAACAACTAGTGCGTGCATCATTAATGTGGCTGTAACATCTTGATAATGCACCTCTTTTCTACTATGGTCTTGCCCATCATGCAATGCATTCTGAAAGGCTTTCCTCATTGATTATTATGCACAACATCAAAGAACCAGTTGTCATGTAATAATTATGCAACCTTTGTGTAATGTGTCCCCCTGTCTACTTGTAGGACACGTCTTAGCAGCCCATCGGGAAGAGAGTCTAGAAAGTGCCATCCGATACTCCCAAGGAATGTCACAGGGTTTGCGATCTAGGTCTTTCTGAGTCTGCCATGAAACGAAAGCATTCCGGACATTCCCACTTAGGATCGACCTGAATTAGGGTTTTCCTAATGGTCAAGTTTCCAGAAAGTAATTAGCGTCGAGCCCCAGACGAACTACTTGTGCAAAAACGTCAGGGTCGAAGCGGATTTATACTGCACTTGGTTCAAGGAGAATGGGAAACGAGAGGATGCGAAGCTCGACCTCTCTGCCCATAAGGCATAGTCCCATTCCGTTCCCCTAAAATAGTATAAATCAGGACTCTAGCACTCTAGATTCTAGGTCATTGTTATCCCGCTATCAATTCCTTTGAGAAAAGTTCTCAGCCAACCGGGACCACCCTTCCGTAGGACGGACCCAGGGGCACATCCATCGCACTTTCCTCACGTTTCTTTAGTTATCTAATTACCTACCACGTTTAGTTTGACAAGCAAAAACAGCTTCCTTAATTAACCAATTCAACACTGGTTCCTTCACGTAACTTAGGCACTGACATAGAAAAACAATGTCAAGCAAGTTCCTTTTCAACATTTGATCTTTATTTATCAGTCTTTGGAATACATCATATAATCCAGCCCGAAGGCTATTCTGCGCGAAGGCTATTCCAGCAATCCTCAGGGATCACTATTCCAAGTTCCGCCCATAGACTAGTATGCGGGCCTCGAGATCCCATCTCAAGTCACGTCGGCGGCCTCTTATGCAGAATCCGAAGACAAGGGATTTACGACCAAAGCCTCCCCTAGCACCCAAGCGTCCTCCTACTCCAATTAGTACTCACGGAGAGACCTCTCACGGCGGGTTCGTTCCATGTACCCGACACAGCTAACAACCCCCTTGGATAGGGTCAGGCAAACAGTCGGAGGTAACTAATGCTGCCTCTCCCTCCAGGTTTTTAACCTAAAGCAATATTTATTTTTCCAGTATTAGTTCCTTGATCAAAGAAGTACAAACAGTGCTCCTAAGTGTACAAACACAAGAACACCCGTGGTCATTTATATGGCCAACTGCCAAGGTGTGAATCCTTCTCTCCGAATACATCCAGCATTCGATTCGGGATCAATCACAACTTGGCAAGATCCCAAGGGTTTCATAAGCTAAGTTGCTTGTTTACCCTTTATCCTTGGGTTAGGGTTTATACCATGTTAATCCAAATTGTCAATACCTTAGGTTTCCATATATTATGGTCAATAAATCCTAGACAACCCCATTGTCCTCAGTTGATTGGTCAATTGCTTGCTAGGCAATTCATAATTACCCTAACTTGGCAAATCAGCCCAAGGAAGGGTGATGTAGCAGGATGACTACTCATCCTTTAGAAAATTATAATTGTACTTAGAACTCGCCAACCTTGTTCTAAGGAGTGGCAATACTATTTTGTGATTTAGACACAAAAACATGCGACGTTGCAACTTGTTGCACGAGATAGGTGACAGCACCTAACTTGTGGGATTAGTTCTCCCATCACACGGTATTCCTTGGTCAAGAATACCTTTGGTCAAGATGTAGGGTTTGGGAGTCCTCTTGACCCAATCCAACCCTAACCCTACTGGGCCAATAATTATTTGGCCCTAGGGATCCTAAATTCATACGGAGGTTTAGTATTTGGTCAATTGATCCTTAGGGTGAGAACCCTAGATCATTCTTGCATGGGTGTTTAGATAACCCTAACATTTTTGAGAATGTGGGTAGGGTCTTTGGGATCGAATGTCTTAAATCGTCATCCCAAGTGCGATACTAGGCAGAATTTTAACGTAACTTAACCCTACCTAGCACTTTGAGGTGATCGTCATATGCAATCTAATCGTACCTTTATGATTTTCATGTGAGCTACTCAACTATACTCGAATTACTTAGCTGATTTAACTAACCCATGATTAGAGACGATCATCCATTTTAAAGATGCAAATACTTTCTTCTAAATTAGCAAGTACTTTTCCCTAAAAGATACAAGTAACTGCAAGATATAACATTCCATGCAAATGTGTGATTTCAAGACCATAGACCTTTTCCTTCTATGCAGCTATAAGTTCTACAATGATCATTACTTTTCCTTGCCCTAAACTATAATGATTGACAATTCATAGCTAACTCTTATAAACCCTACGTTGTTGCAACAAAATCAAGCTTTAATATTTTTAATGAAGATGCATTTAAACTTTGATAAGAGAACTCCATGCATAGCAACTATTCGGCCATCATTTAATGGGCGTCTACGATTATTTTATACATGAATCACAACTATGCATTACGTGTTATATGCATGTCCTATGCACGATGCAACAAAGATGCCTTTGCACAATTCCGTCTTTTTACTTATGCATCATGCGTTTAGAATTTGCAGTTACCCTTGACCATGCAAGTACTCATCATGCAACTTAACTTGGTAATTCGATGCAAGTATATGAATTTTCCAATGTATTAAAACTTGCCTACAAGAATTAAACATGCCTAGTGCATCCTTTTCATGCGGAATTAATTTTAGGAACCTGGGCATTAGGAATCGGGGCGTTATCCACTCGCGTACTCGAGGTGGAAGCTCCCACGTGTGCTCCTCTCGCCTTTTGCTTAGGAGCCATTGGCGCAGTGGACTTAGACTCCGTGAGCTCTCCTTGCCTTTTTCCCCGATCTACAAAACTGACTACTAGGCCGATAATTTCTCCCCCCTGTGCAGAACTTGGGCCTTGCAAGGCCAGGTTTTAAAAACTGGGGAAGGCACAGGAGAACAAGGCTTATGGAAGCCTTAATAGAAGCTTCTAAGCTTCTCTCACAGATAATGTGGAGAGAGAAAATGATTGGGAGGATGAAGATGGAGGTGAACATGATGACGATGATGATTATGATGATGATGGTGGTGGTGATGACGATGGCAGCGCAGCCTAGTGGCGGCAGCAGACCTAGCGGCAAGCAGCAAGTGGCGCTCCTCACGCAGCAACAGCACGTCACGATCCTCCTCCCTCTCAAGCTTGGGAGATGGGGGGTTCATATAGGTAGAAGGGGGGAGGGTAGCCACACACGTGGCAGGGTGCATGCCCTCCTCCCCATGCCCCTCCACCACTTAGCTCATACTCCCTCTCCCCGCCTATAACGTGTCCTCTTAGTATCATCCAGGACATGTCTTAGCAGTCCATCGGAAAGGATGTCTAAAAAGCTCCGCCCGGCACTCCCATGGAATGTTACGGGATTTGCGATCTAGGTCTTCCCGCGTCTGCCACATAGCGGAAGTATCCTGGCCGTTCCCACTTAGGATCGACCGGAATTAGGGTTTTCCTGATTGGTCATTAACTAACAGCAACTAGCATCGGACCCAAGAGAACTACTTTACGCAGAAACGCCAGGTACGAAGCGGATTCACACTACACTTGGTTCAAGGAGAATGGAAAACGAGAGGGATGCAAAGCTCAACCTCTCTACCATAAGGCATAGTCCCATTCCGTTCCCCTAAAACAGCGTAAATCGGGTAAGACATAACTCTAGGTCATCGCTTTCGTTATTCATTTTGATGATCATCCAGCTATTCTTCGAGATTTTTGAGAAAAGTTCCCGGCGAACCGGGACCACCCAACCGTAGGACGGACCCATGGCCCATCCTCCGCACTTTCCTCGCTTTGTTTTTAGTTATGTAATTATCTAACACATTGATTTGACATATAACAATCAGCTTCTTTAATTAATCCATTAAGCACTGGTTCCTTCACGTAATCTTATCACGTCGTGACAAGAAAAACAATATCAAGCAAGTTTTTTATTAATATTTCATCATTTTATCTTTGAAATACAATGAGTTCTGCCCGTAGGCTTGTCCATAATCCACCCGAAGGCTATCCAGTAATCTGCAGGGATCACTATTCCAAGCTTCCGCCCGTAAACTAGTATGTGGGCCTCGAGATCCAATCCCTAGTCACGTTAGCCTCTTGCGTAGGACCCGAAAGACGAGGGATTTACGGCCAGAGCCCCCCCTGGCACCCAAGCATCCTCCTACTCCAAGTAGAGCTCAACGGAGAGACCTCTCGCGGCCGGTTCGGTCCACGTTCCTGGCGCAGTCAACAACCCCCTTGGTTAGGTTCAGGCAGGCAGTCGAGGGTAACTGAAACTGCCTCTCCCTTTAGGCCTTTAACTTGAAGTATAGATATTCATTTAATTTGTAATTCATAATTCAAACAGTGCTCTAAAATCTCTAGCAAGCATAAATATTTCCATTAATCGACCGTGTTGTTTGGCAAACTGCTAAGGGATTATTCTTTCCATTCGAATGTATCAGCACTCGTTCCAAGGCGTCTTGCAACTTGACAAGATCCTTTATATTCCGGTTTAGGGCGTACCTTTATTAACCCAACTTGGCCAACCCTAAATTCATTGGGTACTTTAGTTTCCAGTTTATAACTTTCCTTATTTAGAAGGATATCCAAAAATACGTCCTTTTGCAAGATAACTTGCGTAAGGATCTGCCATCCTTGTTGAGGGTATTTACCCTTTCTCCTTGTGAATCAATCACAAGACTAAATGACTTCGTACTTGCTGCGCAAGTCTTGCGATGGAATAATCCGTTTTAGATTCTTTAAGCTGACGTATGTCAGATCTAGGGTATCTTTTTAAGAACCTCAGGGGCATACCCTAGTTCTCTTATCTTTGCAAATTTATTGACCCTACAATAAGGAAAGTAGTCAAGTGCTTAAGGTATAAATGTTTATTTGGTCTTTAAATAATTTCCAAGGCATATTTTTGCAGCATGGTATTTCTAAGTTTAGATTGATTTGGTTATCTTTTGGAAGGTAATATTGATCACCTCGTCATGGTTTTGTTATCCTTGTGATAATTGATTTTTCAATCGGTACAATTCAATTTAATCTTCCTTTTTCCTTGCAGACGAAACTCATGCCAAATAACAATCATTTCCTTGCTAAGATATACAATTAGCAATGATAACTTCCTAGTAATTTGAGCAACGAAAGAAACCTTTCATGAATTTAATCATCTACAATGATTCGTTGCAAAAAGGAATAGGACTAATGGTGCAAGATACAATTTTTATACCTTCAGGATTTAACTGAAATATACTACTATAGTAAGTAGATAATCTTACTTGTAATTCGTTATAATGCATGATGCTATTCGAAGGAAACTATATTCTATACATTATCATTTATTCAATTAAACTAAATAACTCGAAAAAATATATCCTATCCCTAACAATTTCTCTTTGCATGATTGACTTAAAACCGATTTAAAGCCGAGAAGGAAAAACCTGGTTTTGGGGTGAGATATCCACATGGATACCGAGAGATGAACCTCCTGCAGCTACTCCTTGGACTTTCTTAGGCGGCATCGTAGTTCGAACGTGAAGGTAGCTTTTACTCTTTCTTCTGGATTTCCACCGTCTCTCTTTCGAGGCAAGGTGCCGTTTTAAATGGTTGATCACGAGAAGGAATAATAGGACCTTTAGTTTCTTAGCTTCTTCGGAGAGGAAAAGATTTATAAAGCCTAAGAAGGCACTATAGGGTATATACTTGGCAAAAAGTTTATGGGTGAGTGTGGTTTTGCAACCACATGAACCTTTGGAGAACTTTGGGCTTGGGGTAAAAGGTATAGGAAGGGGGATTTTTAGAGAGGTTTTAGGACACGGAGTAGTAAAGGTTTTAGAGATTTTAACCGGAGTGATGGGGGAAAGGTGAAGGGTGAAGGCTTATAGCATGGGGGGAGAGGGAAAAGGGTGTGTAAGGAAAAGGGGACACGTGGTTAGAAAGGGGCTTAGGGGGGGTGTTAAGGAAAAAAAAGAAATATGAGGGAGGGTGAAACATGGGGTTCAAACACAAAAAGGGACTTATAGATTTAGGCACGGGTGGGGGGATTTGTGGGTTATGAGGCCAAGGGGTGTGGGGGTTTAATGGCTCATGGGAAGGGTTAAAGGTTTAAGACCGGGGCGGGGTGAAAGGATTTTTTTTTTAAAGGGGGTAAAACCGGGAGGGGGTGAAAGGGTAAGGGAAGGGTATAGGAAGGGGGCTTGAGGGTTTAAAAAACCCGGGGGGCAAAGGGGGGAAAAGGGTGGGGGTTGAAAGGATAAAAGGGATTTGAGGGGGTGAAAGGGGGCTTAATTAGCCCCCTAAGAAGCTTCTAAGGCTTAGGGCCTACAGCACATGGCGAACTGGAGCTTGATGACGGCGGCCAACCCTCACGATAGCAAGCGGCGTTTGGACTCAGCGGTAGATGTCGCGACGCAACTCCCTTCTCCTTCCCTCCACACGGCGCAGCAGCACCGTTCACTCTCTCCCTTTCTCCACACAATGGACCTCCCACAGCCACCGTCACATCAGCCTCACGACCTCCTCATGGCGAAACCCGATAATCCCAGCCTTTCTCCTCCCTTCACAGTCCCCATAGCCCTGGTTTTATAGGGAGAGGGAGAGATACCTCCCCTCCCCCCACGCGGCGTGAATGCATGGTCGGGAAGCCAAGCAAGCTCCAGCGAGGAGCTTGCTGGCTCCTCTATTCCCTTCCCTCCTTCCAGCATGACGCGCCACTGGGAAAGGAAAAAAAAAATTAATATCTGAAATATTACATTCTCTCCCTCTTAGAGGAATCGAGATGTCCTCATCTCGAGATAAACTTGGGATATTGATGGTTGAGAGTGTCTTCTTTTATCCAAGTGGCATCTTCTTCGAGATAATCTTTCCACTGGATGAGGCATTCTCTCAAGGTTCTGGATCTTAGTTGTCTCTCCCTAACATCTAAGATTTTATCTGGTCTTAGTTCAAGGACTCCTTGACTAGGCATTACAATTTGTTGGTCATCAAGTACATGGTTAGGGTTGGGTACATATTTTTTCAATAGGCTGATATGGAATACATTGTGAACCTTTAAGTTCTCAGGGAATTACAATCTATAAGCATTGGGTCCTAGGCATTTTAGGATTTTGTACGGCCCACAATACCTTGGACTTAGCTTCTTGCAATCTCCTAAGGATAGAGAACTCTTTTTAGGGCGTACGCGAATGAAGACCATGTCTCCTTCTTCGAAGACTCTTTCTTGACGCTTCAAATCTGCGTATGCCTTTTATCTATCCTTGGCCGCTTGTATGTCTTGTCTTATTGACTTTATTTGATCATCCATGTCTTCCAACATCTGTCTTGAAGCTTCAACCCTTAAGGTTGGATCTAAGAAGTTTAGGGGACTTCTGCAATCATGACCATACAATGCTTGAAAAGGGGTCATCTGAATGCTCTGCTGGTAAGAAGCATTGTAGGCAAATTCAACTAATGGCAAGTATTGAATCCACCTCTTCGGCTCTTGACAGCAGTATGCCCTAAGCATATCTTCGATGACTTGATTTACTCGCTCTGTTTGGCCATCTGTTTGGGGATGGTAGGCAGTGCTAAAGCAGAGTTGAGTCCCAATAGCTTCAAAGATAGCTCTCCAGAAGTGTGATGTGAAGAGAGAATCTCAATCACTAATGATTCTTCTGGGTAACCCATGTAGCTTGAATATCTCCTTGATAAACAATCTTGCAATGTCAGAGGCTTTATAGTTTGTCTTTAATGGAATAAGGTGTGCAACCTTAGTAAGCATGTCAACCACAACCATGATGGAGTTGTATCCTCCCTGGACTTGGGGAAAGCCTACAACAAAATCCATACTGATGAATTCCCATTTCATTTGAGGGATGTCAAGCGGTTGCAGTTTCCCTGGCATCAAGACATGTTCAGCTTTGATACGTTGGCAAGACAAACACTCAGTGACATATTTGAGAACATCACCTTTAAGCCTCTCCCAATGGTAGCTCTTCCTAACTTCATTAAGAGTCTTAGCATAGCCAGGATGTCCTGCGAAAGGGGAATCATGAGCTTCCCACATTATCTTCTGCTTTAGTGATTGGCTTGCTGGTATACACAGCCTTGTTCTGTAGTAGACAAGTCCATTATCAATGGAAAATTCCTGATACTTAGCTAGCAACTTTTGATTCTGATCCTTGGTAGATATTTCCTTTAGCATTGTTTGGTAGGCCCAATCATGGCATGCTTCCTCTCTAGCTAATTCAAGTATTGGATTGTTTGGCATAGATACTTTTGTAGCCAGAGATCTGGTTGTTGATGGATTCTGCAAGATTAGGGAATTTAGGAATGCCTTGCGACTAAGTGCATCGGCAACTACATTCTCTTTCCCTGGTCGATACTTGATTTCAAAATCATATTCCTCCAACACTTCAATCCACCAACGTTGCCTCATGTTGAGCTCGTTCTGGGTAAAGATCCATTTGAGGCTCTTATGGTCGGTTACTAGAGTAAACTTGTTACCCAGCAGGTAGTGTCTCTAAAGCTTTAGAGCATGGATGACAGCTAGTAATTCCGGATCTGCGTGGCATAATTCTTTTCATGACTCTTCAATTTCCTTGAAGAGTATACTACTGGATGACCTTCTTGCATAAGTACACACCCCAAGGCAAGAATGCTAGCATCAGTTATTACCTCGAATTCCTTATTGAGGTCTGGAAGTTTTAGAATAGGTGCTGATACCAAACTTTGCTTCAATCTATCAAAGCTATTTTGTTCGGGAATTGACCATGTAATGGAAGTATGCTTCTTCAGTAAATCCGTTAGAGGTGCTGCAATCAAAGCATAGTTTTTGATGAAGACCCTATACCATCCTGTCAATCCAAGAAAGCTGCGTATTTCTTTGATATATACTGGTGTTGGCCATTCAAGCACATCTCTGACCTTGGCTGGATCCACTGATATTCCTTCTGATGATACTATGAATCCCAGATATTCAATCTGACGCTTGAAGAATGCACACTTCTTCATTTTTGCATATAGCTAATGTGGCCTCATTGTCTCCAGGAAAATCCAAAGTTGAGGTTCATGATCTTCTTCCTGTTTAGAATAGACTAAAGTGTCATCGAAGAAGACAAGCACGAAATCATCAAGATATGTCCTAAAGATATCCTGCATTAATCTATTGAAGGTGGCAGGTGCATTGGTAAGCCCGAATGACATAACCAGGAACTCAAAGTGCCCATATCTTGTATTGAAGGCTGTCTTTGGGATATCTTCTCCCTTGATCCTTATCTGATAGTAACCTGACCTGAGATCAATCTTGGAGAAGATCTTTGCACCCTGAAGACGATCAAGAAGCTCATCTATTCTAGGAATAGGATACTTGTTCTTGACTGTTGATTGATTCAACCCTCAGTAATCAATACATAGTCGAAGTGTCCCATCTTTCTTTTTCTGGAATAGTACTGGAGCTCCCCACGGTGAATTGCTAGGCCGGATGTAGCCCTGATCTAATAGTTGCTTGAGTTGTTCTTTCAGCTCAATTGCTTCTGGTATGGACATTCTATAAGGTCTCTTGACAATTGGCGCAGCTCCAGGTACTAACCTAATCTCATGATCTACTTCTCTTTGAGGCAGAAGTTCAGTCAATTCTTCAGGGAATACGTCAGTGTATTCCTTTAGCCAAGAAGGTCCTTCATGAGACTCTTGCTTTTGATCTAACTTGTTGAGTTTGATCAGGTAAACGGGTAATCCTTTTCTGACTCCTTTTATGATCCGAGATACTTTGGCCAATTGGATTCTTGGCACTCCTGCCTCACCTTGAGTTGTGACAAATTCCCTTTCAGAGTTTTGAAAAGAAACTTGACCCTTTTCACAGTGAATATGGGCGTCGTTGGGCTTAAGCCAATCCATTCCGAGTAGACACTCATGGATACCTAAATTCATGACTCTGAATTTGACTGAAGTCTTCTTTTCTCCCAGAAAGAATTCCACCTTAGCAGTTTGCCTGGTACAAGTTACCTCACGACCATTTGCCAATTCCACAAGCAGGGTAGGTGCTTCTACTGTGGCTATTCCTAATCTTTTTGCACATGATGGTGAGATAAAGGAATGTGTACTACCACAATCAATCAAGGTTTTGAAACCTTTACCTTAATAGTTCGACGGTGTCTAAATCACCGAGAACTGGCGATTCGGCCCTTTCTTGTGTAAAGCGGCATGGACTGTCGCTTTTTCAAATTCTGCTTCCATAGTCGGATCTTCCTCTTCTTCTTCTTCGCATATTAACTTCTGAAATCACCTCTGATAGTGAAATAGAAGCATGGATGTACTGTTCTCCCTGTTACATGACAGTCGCAGAGATATGGCTAAATCAAAATCTTGCAATTTCATGATATGCAAGAATGGAAATGGAATAGGGCTGAAATTGAAATGAGGATAGGTAAGGAATACCTACAATAGTGACTCACTGCTTTACAACTTATTCCACTTACCACTTGATTTTACTCTCAGTCAAATTGCAGTCAATCACATAGAAAAGATCCTTTGAGCCTTAAAGAATGCGAATTCTTGATAGAATCAAGAATTTCAATAATTTTCAGACATTGCCATGTTCAAGAAATTGAAAATGCCTTCAATCTTGAAGGAATGTTTCAATGTAAACCTGATCTTGATAGAATGGCTTCAATCTAACCTTCCTCGGGTTGTAGACAACAAAAGCCCCATGAATTGAAGCCTCAAGGAAACAAAATTTTATGAAGACTGATGTCTGCTTCTCGTGATCAACCATTTAAAATGGCACCTTGCCTCGAAAGAGAGACAGTGGAAATCCAAAAGAAATAGTAAAAGCTACCTTCACATTTGAACTACGATGCCGCCTAAGAAAGTCCAAGGAGTAGCTGCGGGAGGTTCATCTCCCGGTATCCATGTGGATATCTCACCCCAAAACTAGGTTTTTCCTTCTTGTCTTTAAATCGGTTTTAAGTCAATCATGCAAAGAGAAATTGTTAGGGATAGGATATATTTTTTCGAGTTATTTAGTTTAATTGAATAAATGATAATATATAGAACATAGTTTCCTTCAAATAGCATCATGCATTATAACGAATTATGAGTAAGATTATCTACTTACTATAGTAGTATATTTCAGTTAAATCCTGAAGGTATAAAAATTGTATCTTGCACCATTAGTCCTATTCCTTTTTGCAACGAATCATTGTAGATGGTTAAATTCATAAAAGGTTTCTTTCGTTGCTCAAATTACTAGGAAGTTATCATTGCTAATTGCATATCTTAGCAAGGAAATGATTGTTATTTGGCATGAGTTTCGTCTGCAAGGAAAAATGAAGATTAAATTGAATTGTACCGACTGAAAAATCAATTGTCACAAGGATAACAAAACCATGATGAGGTGATCAATATTACCTTCCAAAAGATAACCAAACCAATCTAAACTTAGAAATACCATGCTGCAAAAATATGCCTTGGAAATGATTTAAAGACCAAAGAAACATTTATAAGATTTATAAAGCCTAAGAAGGCCCTATAGGGTATATACTTGGCAAAAAGTTTATGGGTGAGTGTGGTTTTGCAACCACATGAACCTTTGGAGAACTTTGGGCTTGGGGTAAAAGGTATAGGAAGGGGGATTTTTAGAGAGGTTTTAGGACACGGAGTAGTAAAGGTTTTAGGGATTTTAACCGGAGTGATAAGGGAAAGGTGAAGGGTGAAGGCTTATAGCACGGGGGGAGAGGGAAAAGGGTGTGTAAGGAAAAGGGGACATGGGGTTAGAAAGGGGCTTAGGGGGGGTGTTAAGGAAAAAAACGAAATATGAGGGAGGGTGAAACACGGGGTTCAAACACAAAAAGGGACTTATAGATTCAGGCACGGGTGGGGGGGGGGGGGGGGATTTGTGGGTTATGAGGCCAAGGGATGTGGGGGTTTAATGGCTCACGGGAAGGGTTAAAGGTTTAAGACCGGGACGGGGTGAAAGGATTTTTTTTTTAAAGGGGTTAAAACCGGGAGGGGGTGAAAGGGTAAGGGAAGGGTATAGGAAGGGAGCTTGAGGGTTTAAAAAACCTGGGGGGCAAAGGGGGGGAAAGGGTGGGGGTTGAAAGGATAAAAGGGATCTAAGGGGGCTTAATTAGCCCCCTTAGAAGCTTCTAAGGCTTAGGGCCTGCAGCACGTGGCGAACTGGAGCTTGATGATGGCGGCCAACCCTCACGATAGCAGGCGGCGTTTGGACTCAGCGGTAGATGTTGCGACGTAGCTCCCTTCTCTTTCCCTCCACACGGCGCAGTAGCACCGTTCACTCTCTCCCTTTCTCCACACAATGGACCTCCCACAGTCGCCGTCACATCAGCCTCACGACCTCCTCACGGCGAAACCCGATAATCCCAGCCTTTCTCCTCCCTTCACAGTCCCCATAGCCCTGGTTTTATAGGGAGACGGAGAAATACCTCCCCTCCCCCCACGCGGCGTGAATGCATGGCCGGGAAGCCAAGCAAGCTCCAGTGAGGAGCTTGCTGACTCCTCTATTCCCTTCCCTCCTTCTAGCGCGACGCGCCACTAGGAAATGATTTTTTTTTTTAATATCTGAAATATTACATCGTCATGCAACGGCTGAGGGGAAGGGAGTTTTAATATTAAAAAATTACCAAAAATTTATCCATTATCCTTTTCCCCTTGGAGGGGTATTCCCACTTGGAACTACAGGTTTTTAGCCACGGTCTCTTATGCACAATGTGCACTGGAGTTTATTAATGCGCAAGGGTGGAGCACTTAGCCCAAGGTTTTTCTATGCAAGAGACCACTCGAAATTGCACTTGCGCGGGATGTGCGGGATCTCAGGTCATTAATATTTCGTGCGGAATTATTACATTCTCTGCCCCTTAGAGGAATCGAGATGTCCTCATCTCGAGGAGAACTAGGTGTATTGTTGGTTGAGAGTACTTTCATCCATCCAAGTGGCATCCTCTTCGGGGTAATCTTTCCACTGGATGAGGTATTTTGTCAAGGTCTTGGATCTCAAATGTCTCTCCCTAACATCTAAGATCCTGTCAGGTGGTAGCTCAAGGAATCCTTGGCTAGGCATTACAACTTGTTGATCATCAAGCACGTGACTAGGGTTAGGTACATACTTCTTCAATAGACTAATATGGAATACATTATGAACTTTTAGGTTTTCGGGGAGTTGAAGTCTGTAAGCATTAGGCCCTAGGCACTTGAGAATCTTGTAGGGTCCACAATACCTTGGACTTAGCTTTTTGCATTTACCCAAGGATAGGGAACTCTTCTTTGGACGTACGCGAATGAAGACCATATCACCTTCAACGAAGGATCTATCTTGCCATTTTAGGTCCGCATAAGCCTTCTGTCTATCCTTGGCGGCTTGAATGTCCTGTCTTATTGACTTGATTTGGTCATCCATGTCTTCTAGCATCTTCTTTGAAACTTCAACCTTCAAGGTTGGATCCGAAAAGCTCAAAGGAGTGCAACAATCGTGCCCATACAATGCTTGAAAAGGGGTCATCTGAATGCTTTGCTGGTAGGAAGCATTGTAGGCAAACTCAACCAGTGGCAAATATTGAATCCACTTTTTGGGTTTGCGACAGCAGTGTGTCCTAAGCATATCTTCAATGAATTGGTTGACTCATTCTGTTTGACCATCAGTTTGAGGATGGTAAGCTGTACAATGGCCTCAAAGATAGCCCTCCAGAAGTGTGATGTGAAGAGAGAGTCATGATCACTAATGATTCTTCTGGGTAACCCATGTAGTTTGAATATTTCCTTGATGAATAACATTGCGATGTCTGAGGCTTTATAGTTTGTCTTAACAGGGATAAGATGTGCAACCTTGGTGAGCATATCCACCACAACCATAATGGAGTTGTATCCTCCCTGAACTTGGGGCAGGCCAACAACAAAGTCCATACTAATGAACTCCAATTTCATTTGGGGAATGTCAAGTGGTTGTAATTTCCCTAGCATTTTGACATGTTCGGCCCTAATGCATTGACAAGACAAACATTCACTGACATATTTGAGAACGTCGCCTTTGAGCCTATCCCAATAATAGCTCTTTCTAACCACATTGAGGGTCTTGGCATAGCCAGGGTGTCCTAAGAAAGGGGAGTCATGGGCTTCCTAAAGTATCTTCTGCTTGAGTTATTGGATCGCCGGTATTCATAATCTCATTCTATAGTAGACAAGTCCACTATTCATAGAGAATTATTGATACTTTGCCTGTAGCTTTGGGTCTTGATCTTTGATGGGGATCTCCCTTAGCAATTTTTGATAGGTTGGGTCATGACATGCCTCATCTCTAGCTAGCTCAAGAATTGGGTTGTTTGGCATGGATACCTTTATGACTAGAGATCTTGCTGTTGATGGATCTTGCAAAATCATAGAATTCAGAAATGCCTTGTGTCTGAGTGCATCAGCAACTACATTCTCCTTTCCAAGCCGATATTTGATTTCAAAGTCGTATTCCTCCAGCACCTCAATCCATCGACGTTGCCTCATATTGAGCTCATTCTGGGTGAAAATCCATTTAAGACTCTTGTGGTCTGTCACTAAGGTAAATTTGTTACCCAGCAAGTAGTGTCTCCAAAGTTTGAGAGCATGGATGATAGCCAACAACTCCAGATCGTGGGTAGCATAGTTCCTTTCATGGCTCTTTGGTTTCCTTGAAGAGTATGCTATGGGATGACCTTCTTGCATAAGCACACATCCTAAGGCAAGTGTGCTAGCATTAGTTATCACTTCAAACTTCTTACTAAGATCTGGAAGTTTCAGGATGGGTGCTGATACCAAGCTTTGCTTTAGTTTGTCAAAGCTGGACTGTTCAGTAGGTGACCATACAATTGATACTTGCTTCTTCAGTAGATCTATCAGAGGCGCTGCAATCAAAGACCCTGTACCATCCTGTCAATCCAAGAAAACTACGTATTTCTTTGACAGAAGTTGGTGTTGGCCATTCCAGAACGTCTCTGACCTTGGCCGGATCCACTGAAATTCCTTCCGCTAATACAATGAATCCCAGATATTCAATCTGTCGCTTAAAAAATGCACACTTCTTCTTCTTGGCATAAAGCTTGTGTGCTCTCATTGTTTTAAGAACAATGCGAATCTGGGGTTCATGATCTTCTTCCTGTTTGGAGTAGACTAGGGTATCGTCAAAGAAGACGAGTACGAAGTCATCAAGATAGGGCCTAAAGATATCCTCCATTAGCCTGTTGAAGGTAGCAGGAGCATTTGTCAGCCCCCGAATGACATGACTAGGAATTCAAAGTGTCCATATCTTGTATTGAATGCAGTCTTCGGGATATCTTCTTCCTTGATCCTTATCTGATAATATCCAAACCTAAGATCTATCTTAGAGAAGATCTTCGCACCTTGAAGATGGTCAAGAAGTTCATCGATTCTTGGAATGGGATATTTGTTTTTAATGGTTGATTGATTCAACCCTCTGTAGTCAATGCATAGACGAAGCATTCCATCTTTCTTCTTCTGGAACAGCACTAGAGCTCTATTGAGATATCGAGCTCCACTCGTGATATGCCAGGGTGACCGTTGTGCATTTATGTCACGGACTTGTTAGTTGCAGATGTGGTTGGTACACCGCCCATGAATAATAGCTAGATGACAGCTATCCTTATCTACTCTAGTTCGTGGCTCAGTTAGTATGCTACCTTAATTAGTTGAGTTTGGTTTGAGACCCACATATAGGGTTCTTCTATTTCTTTTGTACTTGAGTTCTTTTGGCTTACACAACTAAGAAGAGAAAAACTGTTTTCAGCCTCCACCTGTGTGTGTATCCCCCATTGTGCAAGCAAGAAAGCTACAAGTGAGACTCCTTCCTTCTCTCCCACAATCTTGACATGGTATCAGAGCCTGGTTCGTGGTAAGGAGCTCAAGAAAGCAAACCAAGTTCGCGGTGTTCTGGTAAGAGGACCAGTGTTGTTTTCATTTTTCGAGTTTGGGAGCAAGTCTCTGCAAGTAGCACAGCCGAAAAGTGCAAGAGTGCATTGTCTCAGATTCGAGGCTATTTCGGGGCCTGTTTTGGAGGCGAAAGTTTTCCGCACGCACTCAGGAAAAGGCCCTGTTTTTTACTGTGTGACCACTATTCTACAGGTCGGTGAAAAGTTACTGTAGAAATTGCATCGTATGCCTGTGCGCAGAGACATTGGAAGTTACAGAATCATCCTTATTGCCTGTTGATGCAAAATCGTCACTAGGAAGTGACTGTGTGGTCAAATACCACTTTCGTCAGTTTTGCAAATTTACCCTTTGTGAGGCTGAAGCTGTGTTTTTTGCAGTGATAGAATTATTTGCAGTGTTCTGTAATGGCGTCTGATTCCCTTTCACAGATTGTCACTGAAAAGCTTGACAATAACAACTTCCAAGCATGGAAGTTTAGAATGACGAATTTCCTTATGGGAAAAGGATATTGGAAATTCGATGCAGGAAATGAAGAAGAACCAGTTCTTCCTGATGTTCCCAATCAATAGCAAATGCAGGCATTTAAAGGATGGCATGAGGGAACCAAAAAAGTTATGTACTGGCTATCTATCAGCATTTCAGACTCTATGATTGTGCATATTCAGGATGCAAGTACGCCAAAGGAGGCATGGGATACTTTGTCAAAAATGTATAGCACAAATACGCAAGCCAGGAAAATGCAGCTCAAGCAAGAGTTGCACAATGTGCAAAGAGAAAGTATGAGCATCAATGACTACCACATGAAGGTGAAGAAGATTGCAAATGCACTTGCTTCCATTGGGTTGCCAGTGGAAGATGATGATTTAGTTTCTGTGACCTTGAATAGTCTAGGAAAGGATTATGCACAGTTCCGAATATCCATTTCCGTCCTTGAAAGATTTCCTGATTTTGAGGAGTTGATTGCTCTTCTAATTTTTGAGGAGGAGAGGAATGGTGGTGCATCTTCTTCAGGAGGAACTTCAAAAGAAGCTGTCTTCTACTCAAATGCTGGAAGAGGTAGAGGCAGAGGTAGAGGAGGCCGATCTGGAGGCCGTGGTAGAAATCAGAATATGCAGCAAACTCAAGAAAACCAATCCCAAGGAGGAGGACGTGGTAACTCTAGAGGCAGGGGGAGCCAAAGAGGTCATGGTGGATGGCAAAGAGGCCAAAATTCAAACAACAATGTTGAATGCTACTACTGTGGTAAAATGCATCATATGGCTAAAGACTGCTATAAAAAGCAGAATGACATCATGAATGGAAAATTGCAACAAGGAAATTATGCATCTTCTAGTAGACAGGGTGATGACAGAAATAAGCATTTGTTTATGGTGCAGCACATGACCAATTCTGTGACAAGTGTAGAAGAAAGCAACGATGTGTGGTATGTTGACTCAGGTGCATCAAACCACATGACAGGTCATGCAGAATGGATGCAAGATGCAAGGAAAATGGTAAAACCAGGATTTGTGGAGACTGGTGATGATACTGCACATCCTATTGTGCAAATTGGAAAATTTCCTTTGTCTATGCAGGATGGGAAAAAGAAATACCTGTCGGATGTATTTCATGTCCCGAATATCACCAAGAACCTAGTTTCTGTTGGTCAAATGGTTGAGGAGGGCTTGCAGGTCAAATTTAATTCTCATGGATGCTTTGTTGAGGATATGAAAAATAAAGGTCGCTTGATAGCAAAAGGAAAGAAGAATGGCACATTGTTTACATTGGATGCAGACATGCTTGAATTGAGTGCAGAAATGTTTGCACATGGGACCGGTGTAGTTGCAGATATTGATATCTGGCATAAACGCATTGGTCATGTTAATGTACAGCAACTTACATCAATGCAAACCCAAAATATTGTTACACGACTGCCTTAATTCAAGGTTGCAGAAATGCATAAGGTATGTGAAGCCTGTCAATTTGGAAAACAGGCAAGGAAACCATTTCCTAGACATGTTCAAGAGCATAAGAAGCCATTGGAATTAATCCACTCTGATGTGTGGACTACTAAAGCTGCATCTATTGGAGGCTGTCATTATTTTGTCACTTTTATTGATGACTATAGCAGAAAAGTTTGGGTGTATTTTATGAAAAAGAAAAGTGAAGTTTTTGGCCATTTCAAAACTCTTAAAGCTATGGTTGAAAAAGAAACATGCCTGCAAATAAAATGCCTAAG
This sequence comes from Lygodium microphyllum, assembly GCF_053477565.2. NCBI lineage: Eukaryota > Viridiplantae > Streptophyta > Polypodiopsida > Schizaeales > Lygodiaceae > Lygodium > Lygodium microphyllum. The sequence goes on along the minus strand of NC_141135.1, from coordinate 45,403,879 downwards.
CTCAGATGGAGGGGGAGATTACCTCTCAAATGAGTTTGCAAGGTTCTTGCAGGAGCATGGCATAAAGCAACAATATTCATGTAGTCATACCCCACAGCAAAATGGAATTGCAAAAAGAAAAAACAGTCATATTGGAGAGGTATCTCGTGCCATGCTCAATGAAAAAGACCTGCCAGGGCTGAGGCAGTTGCTACAGCAGTCTACATAATGAACAGGACTCCCACTGCAACAATACATGGCATGACTCCAGAGGAGAGGTATACTGGTAGGAAACCAGATATTTCTCATTTGAAAATTTTTTGTTGCATTGCCTATGTTCATGTTCCAGATGAGTTGAGATCCAAGTTGGATCCAAAAGCTGAGAAGTGCATCTTTATTGGTTACTCTCTGTAGTGCAGAAAGGGTATAGATGCTATAACCCTTCTACTCGTAAGTTTACAGTGAGCAGAGATGTTTTTAATGAGATGAGTAGCTGGTATAAACCAGTAAATATGATTGATAATGTAGATGCACAAAATGGTAATGTTGCACAGAATTCACAGCAGCAGTCACAAGATATTAGTGGACCTGGAGTGTCCTCTAGCAGTGGTTCACATTCTTCACCATAGACAGGCAGATTGAGATCAGGAGAATCTTCTCAAAGCAATGGAGATAGTGGTATGCAGGTATCACGAAAAGGAAAAGAGAAGGTAGATCAGCCCATGTTTGATGTGAATGTAGGTCACTCTTATGTGGATGGTGAATCCAGTGGCTCAGAACAGAGTATTGATGATGAGTTGGGTATTCCTTCTATTGTTACACCTGGAGTAAGGAAGACCATGGATGTTTTGAGAGCACCTGGGAGAGTGAACCTACTTTGCACAGGTCTACCAGAGCTAGGTATCCTGTGGATAGGCTGAAATATGATGGATTTACAGCTATTCACTATGCCTATATGGTCAAAGTGATACAGGAACCAGAACCCACTTCTTTTGAGCAAGCCATGGGAAAAGAAAAATGGGAGAAAGCCATGGATGAAGAAATGGATGCCTTGGAAGCAAATGCTACATGGAAATTGGTACCTTTGCCTAAAGATAAGAATGCAATTGGTTGTAAGTGGGTTTATAAGGTGAAACACAATGCAGATGTTTTGTGAATAGATACAAGGCAAGATTAGTAGTCAAGGGGTATGCACAAACATATGGCATTGATTATGAAGAAACATTCAGTCCAGTTGCAAGGATGGCAACCGTAAGAGCATTCATTGCTATGGCTGCATTAAAGGGATGGTCTTTACATCAGATGGATGTAAAGAATGCCTTCTTGCATGGTGATTTGCAAGAAGAGGTCTATATGGAGCAGCCACCAGGTTATGTGCATGCTGTTCATCCTGAGTTTGTTTGCAGGTTGAAGAAAGCCTTGTATGGCTTGAAGCAAGCACCTAGAGCATGGTCCGACAAGATAGGACAGTATCTTGTCACTATTGGCTTTCAGATTTCCATGGCAGATTTCTCACGTTATGTGAGAAAAACAGAGAGAGGTATTATGACGCTTGCCATTTATGTTGATGATTTGATTATCACAGGTGATAGTGATGAAGATATCCTTCATGTGAAAATGCTATTGAAGCAGAAGTTTGAGATGAAGGATTTGGGAGAGCTGCGTTATTTCTTGGGCATTGAGGTGATTAGATCACCAAGTGGGATATGGCTCTTGCAGAGGCAGTATGGATTGGACATGCTATCCAAATATGGGATGACAGGCTGTAAGCCTATTTCAGTTCCTTTGGAGAAGAATGTGAAGCTGAGCACAGATGCAGGTGAGCTTCTGGAAGACCCTACTATGTATAGACGCATAGTAGGAAGTTTGATTTATATGACTATTACCATGCCAGATTTGAGCTATGCTGTTGGATTGGTAAGTCAGTTTATGTAGGCTCCAAGGAAACCACATTTGGATGCGGCTAGACGCATACTCAAGTATGTAAAGTCCACATTGCAGTATGGACTATTTTATGAGACTGGGGTTCAGATACAGTTGCATGGATACACTGATGCTGATTGGACTGGTAGTATTTCTAATAGATGATCTACCTGTGGATATGTGTTCTCTTTTGGGAGTGCTGCAGTCACTTGGAGCAGTAAGAAACAGCCTATAGTTGCCTTGTTGGCACAGAGGCTGAGTACAGGGGTGCAGCAATGGCTACATGTGAGGTAGCTTGGTTGCATAAGCTACTTTAAGATATGCATCAGCATACAGATGGGCCAGTTGTCATTTATTATGACAACATGAGCAGTATACACTTGGCAAATAACCCAGTCTATCATGCTAGAACAAAGCACATTGAGATGCATTATCACTATGTGCGGGAGAGGGTTTTACTAGGTCTTATTGATCTAGTTTATGTCAGCACAGAGGATCAGGTAGCTGACATATTCACGAAGGCATTGGGCGCAGAGAAGCTGCGCAAGTTCAGAGACCTGCTTGGTGTGCAGGAATTGGGATTGAGCTTGAGGGGGAGTGTTGAGATATCGAGCTCCACTCGTGATATGCCAGGGTGACCGTTGTGCATTTATGTCATCAACTTGTTAGCTGCAGATGCGGTTGGTACACCACCCATGAATAATAGCTAGATGACAGCTATCCTTATCTACTCTAGTTCGTGGCTCAGTTAGTATGCCACCTTAGTTAGTTGAGTTTGGTTTGAAACCCACATATAGGGTTCTTCAATTTCTTTTGTACTTGAGTTCTTTTGGCTTACACAACTAAGAAGAGGAAAACTGTTTTCAGTCTCCACCTGTGTGTGTATTCCCCCATTGTGCAAGCAAGAAAGCTACAAGTGAGACTCCTTCCTTCTCTCCCACAATCTTGATAAGCTCCCCATGGTGAACTACTAGGACGGATGTAGCCTTGGTCTAACAGTTGCGTGAGTTGCTCCTTCAGCTCAATCGCTTCCAGGCTGGACATCCTATATGGTCTCTTTGCGATTGCTGTAGCTCCTAGCGCTAGCTTGATTTTGTGATCGACTTCCCTTTGAGGAGGAAGCTCTGTCAGCTCTTCAAGAAATACATCTGTGTATTCCTTTAACCATGAAGGTTCTTCCCTAGATTCTTGATTTTGATCTAGCTTATTTAGCTTAATCAAATAGACAGGTAGCCCTTTTCTAACTCCTTTTATTATCCGTATTGCTTTTGCCAGTTGAATTTTTAGCTTCCCAGTCTCTCCTTGAGTTGTGACTAGTTCCCCTTCAGAATTTTGAAAGGAAACTTGGCCCTTTTCACAGTGAATGTGGGTGTCATTGGGTATTAGCCAATCCATTCCGAGCAAACACTCGTGGATACCTAGGTTCATTACCATGAATCTGACCGAAGTCGACTTTCCACCCAGTAGGAATTTCACCTTAGCAATTTTCCTGGTACAAGAGACCTCACGACCATTTGCTAATTCCACAAGTAAGGTAGATGCATTTGTTGTGGCTATTCCTAATCTTTTTGCATAGACTGGTAAAATGAAGGAATGTGTACTGCCACAATCAATCAAGGTTTTGAAACTTTTACCTTGACAATCCGATGGAGTTTGAATCACCGAGAATTGGCGATTCGGACCTTTCTTGTGAAGAGTGGCATGAACCGTTTCCCTCTCAATGTCAGCTTCCATGGTTGGGTCTTTTTCATCACCGAGCTCCTTGTTAGCAACACTGGATGTTCTCCCTCTGGCCCTGACGACGGTGGCTCCTTGTCCATGGGTGGCTCCTTGGAATGGCCCTTGACGTTGTCCTCTGCTAAGCTTGGGACATTTCCTTTTAAAGTAACCATGCTCGCTGCAATGGAAGCAACGGAGATTACAGCCATTACCTTGGGTAGGAACGAAGTTATTGATAGTGTTGGTCCTGGCTTTCTTCCTTTGTGCCTGATTTTGGCCCTGCGCTCTCATAGCCTACGACCTATACACTCCCTTGTTCTGATCGTTGTAAGACCAAGTCCTGTTATTTCTTGGCTTGGTCTGCACCTCCTGTATTATCAGTGCAGCTCAAATGAGTGCATCCTGAAGGTCTATTGGGCACATTGACTCTAGGCGGGTGTTTATAGGTGGTTTTAATCTAGCACAAAACTTTGACACATGTTGTGTCATATCCATTTGTGGTGCGTACTTTAAAAGAGAGACGAACTTTGAATAGTATGCATCCAGAGATAGTCCAAGCTGCTTTAATTCATAGAATTTGTTCATCTTCTGCGTGCGGTAGGCAGGTGTCAGATATCTCCCTCGCATAGCCTTTTTAAGCTGACCCTTTCGAGATCCCTTAGTCTCTGCACCATTGCTTCCACCAAAGTCTTGCTTCGCCGGTAAGCTTTAGTTTGGTGAGCATCGCTTGGTTAGCGGGTGCAGTACCTGCTGCCTCGAAATAATCCTCCATGGATTCGATCCAGATCTCGGTATCAGTTTGGACGGTATTTCCCTTACCATCGAATTCTAGTGGCTTGATTTGTTTGAGAAGATACTTCTTCTACTGAATTGCGGCCGTACTTGGTGCAAGGGTTGGACTCGGAATCTGCGTTGTGCCTAGGCATTAAGATTCTCTACATTAAAAACTTGCTAAACGTTTCTCACATTACATTAATAAGCCCAGTTCAGCTTTTAGCCAAGTGACCTAATCACTTAACTCTTTTACCAACACTTACAGCCATGACAGATAGTGATAAAAAGTCTATTTCATTCATATGGACATAGCCCTTTCGAGTACATTTATTTTGGGAAGGTAGAACAAGCTGATTGGCACATCAATTTGGGGGGAATAAGATTGTGTTACATTCAGCTATGGGAACTGAGTAATAATATGGAATAGGGTCATGGATTTTCAAGAATCGATAGGTCATAGGAAGCTTGGGGTATCCCTTACTTTGATACCCGTTTCTCTCATAACATCCCAGCACCTTGATTCTGTCGGTAGGGATTACTCGAGTCACTTCCTCGTACACATACTTGTTCTGCTTGATCTTCCAACCGCCGACATGTAGGGTTGCATTTGCGTGAGTCTCGACAAAGATGAACAGCTTCATGATATTTAAGTCCTCCGTCCACTTGATTCTCTTCAAGTTGGTCCGAAGGTACGCAAGTCTGTGGGCAGGTATGTAATAAATTCCTGAATCACCCGTCCATCTCCGTTCCACGTATAGGGGTGAAGGATTGTAGATGCGGTCTAGGATATTCATTATACCTAGCCTCCGTCGATAATCCGAAGCACGCATTGCAGTCATCAACATAACCTGGAACACCAAGAATTTGTTCCATGCTTTGAGACTCTGTAGGCCAGCATCCATAGATAAATAAGGAAATGTTTTTAACGGCAACATTGCTCTACTTCCCCTCATTAAGTTTTCTTGTAAATATTAGATTCCATCGGTTCGCTCTTGTACCAACTGTAACGTGTCCCCCTGTCTACTTGTAGGACACATCTTAGCAGCCCATTGGGAAGAGAGTCTAGAAAGCGTCGCCCGGCACTCCCAAGGAATGTCATGGGGTTTGCGATCTAGGTCTTCCCAAGTCTGCCCACGAAGCGAAAGCATTCCGGCCGTTCCCACTTAGGACCAACCTGAATCAGGGTTTTCCTAATGGTCAAGTTCCTAGAAAGTAAGTAGCGTCGAGCCCCAGATGAACTACTTATGCAAAAACTTCAGGGTCGAAGCAAATTTATACTACACTTGGTTCAAGGAGAATGGGAAATGAGAGGGATGCGAAGCTTGACCTCTCTGCCCGTAATGCATAGTCCCATTCCGTTCCCCTAAAATAGTATAAATCGGGACTCTAGCACTCTAGATTCTAGGTCATTGTTATCCCGCTGTCAATTCCTTGGAGAAAAGTTCCCGGCCAACCGGGACCACCCTTCCGTAAGATGGACCCAGGGTCACATCCACCGCACTTTTCTCAGGTTGCTTTAGTTATCTAATTACCTACCACGTTTAGTTTGACAAGCAAAAACAGCTTCCTTAATTAACCAATTAAACACTGGTTCCTTCACGTAACTTAGGCACTAATATAGAAAAACAATGTCAAGCAAGTTCCTTTTCAACATTTGATCTTTATTTATTAGTCTTTGGAATACATCATATAATCCAGCCCGAAGGCTATTCCAGCAATCCTCGGGGATTGCTATTCCAAGTTCCTCCTGTAGACTAGTATGCGGGCCTCATCGAGATCCCATCTTGAGTCATGTCGGTCTCTTGTGCAAGATCCGGAGGCAAGGGATTTACGGCCAGAGCATCCCCTAGCACCCAAGCATCCTCCTGCTCCAAGTAGCACCCACGGAGAGACCTCTTGCAGCGGGTTCGGTCCACCTACACGGCGCAGCTAACAACCCCCTTGGATAGGATCAAGTTGACAGTCGGAGGTAACTGCTGCTGCCTCTCCCTTCAGGCTTTTAACCTGAAGAAATAGTTATTTTTCCAGTATTAGTTTCTTGATCAAAGAAGTACAAACAGTGCTCCTAAGTGTACAAACACAAGTACTCTAGTGGTCGTTTATACGGCCAACTGCTAAGGTGTGAATCCTTCTCTCCGAATACATCTAGCATTCGATTCGGGATCAATCGCGACCTAGCAAGATCCCAAGGGTTTCATAAGCTAAGTTGCTTGTTTACCCTTTATCCTTGGGTTAGGGTTTATACCTTGTTAACCCAAATTGTCTATAGGAGAGACGATCAACTAGTGGTTATGCTTTCAATCTTGGAAGTAGTATGGTTAGCTTGAGTAGTAAAAAGTATCCTATATTTTCTCTCTCTAGCACAGAGGCAGAGTATAGAAGTGCAACCTTAGCTACATGTGAAGTAGTTTGTCTCTTGAAACTGTTACATGACTTGGATATATATTTTGATAGGAAGGTCACATTGCATTATGACAACATAAGTAGTGTGATGTTGGCTAGCAACCCAGTTTATCATGCTAGGTCAAAGTACATAGACGTTCATTATCACTTCATCAAGAAAATGGTACTTGCAGGAAAGATAGATCTACTTCATGAGAAGATTGGAGACAACAAATCACTTGGTGTAAATATATTTTTGTTTACTTCAAAGAGCTGCTTGGAGTACATTAGTTGACTTGAGCTTGAGGGGGAGTGTTGAGAATCAAGCTCAGTGGCATTGACATTGACTCTACTTAGTACAAGTGACATAGCTAGTTGTTACTAGTCATGTCTGGCATAATAATGAGTCGGTTAGAGACTTAACTCGGGTTAGAGGTATCATGTGAGTTAGTGATCTACTTTTATACATTGTATGATGACTTAGACTTGGTACTTTGTGTGTTACAATGAATGATGAAAGAGAGAGTGCACCGCTCTCAGTTCATGGCTCCGATCTTTGTCTCTGGCTGTCTCTTCCCCTCTCTTTGAACAGAGACTGTAGCCACTAAATACATTGCAGCATTCCCAGAATGACAAGCCGATCAGCCACCATCAGCCTTTGTAGTCACAAGCAACTCCAAATTGTAGAGGGCCAGAGTCATGTTCCCAACCACGCACCCCCTCTCTCCTATAGTACCACCCATTTATAGTATATATATCTTGGCTTTGCATTCTAAAAGCTTCTCAAAAGCTTTTTTTTTATCTCTATAATGTTTTTCCTTCACGCTACTTTGCATGTTATTTTTCTAAGAAATAATATTTTTTATTTTTTAAATTGGAGAATAATAAAGTTCTCTAATCATATTCCTTATCTTTAAAATACTATAAATAAAATTCGCGATTCTTGGGTACATTCTTGAGTCCAAACATATTTGAGACATCAAAATATGCCTTCATAAGGATCGGTTAGAATATTCAACATTCAATACTATTTGTATGGTCCCCATCATATTCCATAATCACTCTCATGATCACTAAGCCTCTCAAGCTAGGCTAATGTAAACTCATACTATTCACTAGGAGAAGTTTTCTAACTTATTTAAGATAGATTGAGCTTTCACGAAAATGCATGAAAACATGTCATCCCACAACTTTGCACACAGTGCTACCTCCTAAAATCCTAGAAACCTTACTACACACTTTGTGTGTCAACCTATATTCTATAGCTATGAAACCACTCCTTTATATTTTGCAATTTGTATGCATTGTCACACCCTTTGCAATGCCTGAACTACTACTCTCTAATATGAAAGTATGACCCCCCCAGTTGTATTCCTTTTCAACATTTTGTTAATTTTGTTTTTCTAAATTTTTAGATTGTTTCTTTATCTTGAACATTTTATTTTACATCAATTTTAGTTCTATGAAAATTTAGATTATTCTTTTGTCTTATACATTGTATTGATTTAAAATTTGATTTTGTGGATATGAAATTTAGTGTCTACAGCTTCGCATCATGTGTCTCACTCATCATCAAGGAAATAAGTTAGATTTTTTGGCTCTACAGATGCAAAAGAAAATTTAGATGAAACATACACTAGTGATGTTATGGCACATGCAGTGGATGGGATGCATAGAGGTCACATAATGGTGAACAAATTATGGAGGATATGGGAGAGAGCCATTCATTATAAGAATGTAGGTAAGAAGGAATTATTGATCTTTTATAGTTGAGCAAGTACATGAATTTATCACTTTTCTAGCTTGAGACACTCATTTCTCTTTGCTTATGGATGCATTGCAAAGGCTGGCCATATGGCTGTGAGTATGGAAGTCTTCTTGGCAATCTACAATGCACGACGTCATGACCGAACCTACCGCAGTTAGCGCAAGGTCTTGACCTAGGGTCTTGACACTCAGCTGGCAAGTGGTTTCCGCCACAATACATGCATTGGACATGTGGGCGCGTTGGTCGTCTCAACATATCTTGCAACTTGGTTAATTCCATCTTAACGTCAACCAAGCCTTGGTTCGTCTCGATGGTTTTCCCCTTATCCTGGGATGATGGGACTGATCGCTCACTCGAGGCTGACACTCTCTCTAAATTTCACGAGTTGGTTTGCTCAGAGTTCAAGCTCCTAGAGATTCGTTCCTTCAACAGATCATCAACTCGGATGGCTTCCTCAAAGACCCTAGCTAGCACATCTCGCTGCAAGCTCGAGTTGCCTACCAAAGCCTTATATAGTTCCTCGTTCCGAATCCCGCTAATGAATACAGTTGAAACTGCTCTTTTAGTCGGCCGATCTCTAGTAGGGATTCTCTTGAAGAGACTCCTCACGTGGGTCACGTAATCGTGAATGTCCTCCTTCTCTTTCTGCTTGACGTTCATCAAGCGTACTAGTAGATTATCGGAGTATCCAGGCTCGGTAAATCTCTTAATGAAGAGATCCTTGAGGCCATCGAAGTTGGCTCGCTCTGCGGTATCTAAGCTCGTATACCACGTCCTACCCTTGTCGCCCAAGCAAAGCCCGAACGCTTGAGAGCGTTGAGTTAGGTCGTTGAGGCCGTTGGCTTCACAGACTTGCTCGAACTGCTCAACAAAGCTATATGGATCGTCATGGGATTGGTACTTATCGAGTTGCTTGGCAACAATAGGGATTTTAGACTGGCTCTTTGAGCCCTGGTTTGCTCCTAATCCTACGAGCAACGACGTCGCTAGCGCCGTGGTACTTTGCTCTGCAGCCATGTTATCGAGCAGCCGCTTCATGAGAAGCTCGCTCAGCCTTAAGTCTCCTTCTAGTGCTTTCTCATGGTCCGTTCGATTTCTGCCAGCTAGGTCCAACACCCGCTGCACCTCTCGCAACTCCATGCTTTGCCTTTGGCTCCTAGCCCGCTAATCCTTATTGTATTCAGCTATGCTTTGCAATGCTCTGTGGGCTAGCTTTCTCTCCTCTTCTAGATCTGCGATGATAGTGTCTGTTGTCCTGCTACGGTGCTCATACCGGGCATGAGCGTTGTAACTGCTGACCAGCTCTGCTGAATAGCATCTGGAAAGACTCCTAAGTCGAATTCCTCATTAGATCTACGGTTTGAACTTTCTTGTGCCATTGTCGAGCTCTCGTGCTCCACCAAGCTATCGATCAGGTTCAGTAGACTTATCAAATCCACTTCGTTAGCACCCCTTGCTTGGTCCTACTTTGCACGTTGTTGGGTCCTCTCCTACTGGTGGGTTCCTTGAGTGGTTTATCTGGGTGAGTTCCTTCAGTTATTGAATACAATCCTCAATTTATGGCCACTCAATGTGTGTGTCTTTTCCTGTGCACTTGTGCTTAATTAGGCTTTCAGTTTTCTTAAGTGTACTTCAAGTGCATAAATTCAGGGTGAGTGCAACAACCAATTTCTAGGCGTCTTACGCACTCTCACGTTGTTTCGGGCCTGATAGGCTTGTTGGTCGATTTTCTGGCCGTCTTGGTAGGGTTTAAGGTTTCTCTAATATGTTGCCTCGTTCGTTTTTTGTCCAATCAGGCTTTACAACTCAGGGGTTTGCGTCTAAGTCTCTGGGTCTCGCAACTGCCTACTTCTAGCTACTAAGCGGCCGCACCCTATGATTTTGCCTATTTCGTGTGCCAAAATCAAGTTCTGAGCATCCTAAGGGCTTTCGACAATTTGCGCTGCTGAGTTCTAGCCGAATCAGGTCAAATTTCTGAAAATTTGGTAAAAATCTACACTCGGCCCAACTGGTCCAAATTGCAGGGTCCGAGTGGATCACTTGGACGGGCCGAGGGCCGAATTCTTGACTTAGACAGAACTGACTCGAACGAGGTTACTCGGACGGGCTGAGGCACTTGGGCCGAGGGCCAAATGTGACATGTGGCCAAGGACTGAATGTTGAACTCAGACGGGCCGAGGGCCGAATTGTTGGCTCGGACAGGCCGAATCAATAGGCTCGGATGGTTTGACTCGAACGGGCCGAATAATGGACTCGGACCGCCGAGGGCCGATTAGGGTTTCGGGCCGAGTGGGCCGAATGGTAAGGGACCAAGGGCCAATTCTGGGACTCGGCCCAAAAAAGGCCACTCGGACAAGCCGAGTGCGGCGGCGCGACGATCGCGAAGGGACAATCTTGGTCGATTCATGCAATTTAGGCAATCATAGTAAGCAATAACCTCCAGATCCTATCTAGGGGGATAGGGGAAGGGATTCATATACCTGAATAGAGCGGTAGGCTCATCGATAGTGCGATCGAATCAAATCATGGGATGGCTCTCTCTCTCTCTCTCTCTCTCTCTCTCTCTCTCTCTCTCTCTCTCTCTCTCTCTCTATGAAATGGTCACAAATAAGCTCTCCCTTGGGCTCTTGGCTCTTATACCCCTTCCCGGGTATGGTGTTGGTGCCCCCAATCACTCACTTGCCGATTTTAGGCATCACAAGAGAGCTCTTTGTCATTTTTTGCACGATTTTTGCCCTATTTTACAATGGTAAACCCTACCCTTTTCTGGTTCGATTTCCTAATCCTAACCTACGCTAAATGCAACAAGAATCGAAAGCATAAAACTGAAATGATTTCTCCATGTTTTCCAATTCTCATACAAACAAAATACCTCAAAATACTTACTTGTTTCGAAGATCAAAACACCCAACTTCCTACCTATCTCAAGCTCCGTTTCGGGGATGAATCCCTTACTTTGATGCTCGATATGAGGCGCGCAAGTGTTCAAGCTTGAATCTGTTGGTCCTGGCACAACGGAACCAAAATGTGGGAGCTTTCGCTCAACCGCCAACACCCACATACCGCTTATTGTTTCAAGCGTTTCAAGGAGCTCTAATGGCTATCTCTCAGCCGACGCGCCATCAATCCTACGAGTGTAGTGAGCTTACCTTGGTGCCGATATGAGTTGCCTCCTCTCTCACACACTCTGGTAGCTCCACGATCCTAGATGCAAGCTCAAGCATCCTCAAGCCTCCTCCACCTCCAAGCTCCATCCTCCATAGCCGCGCGCGCAAGAAGAGAGAAGAGAAGAGAAGAAGAGAAGAGAAGAGGAGATGGTGAAGAGCTTCACCCTCTTGATCCCTCACTCTCACACACTCACTCCCTCACACTCTCACACTCCCTCTCTCAAGAGCACACACAAGCAAGAAGATGAGAAGGAGAGAAGAAGAAGAAGACTCTTGTTGCCACACACCAAAAGAATGAGCTTTCATTCACTTTTTGAACTTCACATATAAGCCCTAAAATCCCATGGGCACCCATCCCTTTTTTACATGACTGGCCATTGTGGCAAGGTCCTTTTTCCATTTCCCTCTTCTAGCATTGTGCCTCTAGCCTACGCCCGTCTAATATTTTACAATTGGCACAGGAGGGAGCCTGGCGCTCTTTTACAAAAGTTTTTCGAGTTTTTTGAGGGGCCTTTTCATTTAAAGTTGTGCTTTTTGCCCTGGTTCACCTTTAGAGGCCGCCTCCGTGTCTTTGCTCTTTTTCCATCTTCCTTTTGCTTTTTCCTTCATTTTCTGCCATCTCGACTTGGGGTTATAGTGTGAAGAAGAATAAGAGAGAGAGAGATAGTGGGGGAGAGAGAGAGAGAGAGAGAGAAGAATAGAGAATCTACTAGTAGATAACCAACTAACTAATATCGTATCTCTCTCTCTCTCTCTTTATAACCACTTAACTAACTAACCTATTAACTAACATAAACACAAACTAACATCATAAAACCAACCAACTAATAACTAACTAATACCATATCTTTCTCTCTGTGTCCCCACTCTCTCTCTTTTTAACCTACCAACTAACATCATAAACTTACAACAACTTACTAACTCACAATAAAGAAGACTGAACCTACTAACCTAACTACCCAACCAACCAACCTACTAACTAAGTAACCAATAGAGAGAGAGAGAGAGAGAGAGAGAGAGAGAGTTATATTAATGTCTATGAAAGGCCAAGGTGGCCTATGAGACCAAAACGTTACATACAAAATGTCTGGGAAACTTTCCAAGTCCCAGTAAAGCTACCATCGAATGCTATGATAAACTAATTGAGTAGGTACAAGGCGGTATACAGGCTGGGTACAATTCACATGTGTTCCAAGTATGGTGTGGAACTGCTCATGGAGCTTGGTCATCCTAAAATGTCCTGCATGGGTCTATCTAACATTGAGAAGAAGAAGAAGAAGAAGAAGAGAGAGAGAGAGAGAGAGAGAGAGAGAGAGAGAGAGAGAGAGAGCTATTAACAAAACTGACACTAACATAAACAAAACTCTCTCTCTCTCACCAAACCAAGAATAATAAATAAACTAAAAAATACAATAAAACAAAATTACAACCTGGAAGAGAGAAATAAAGATCATCAACCTGGATAATAATCATAAAAAACTACCCAAACGACCAATCCTAATAAACAAAATTGTACCAAGCAAACCAAAACACCAATAAAGAGTTAGATAATAAAGTAAACCGTACCAAGCAAACCAACCTACCATCTCTCTCTCTCTCTCTCTCTCTCTCTCTCTCTCTCTCTCTCTCTCTCTCTCTCTCTCTCATAACTAACCCGTAACTAACAATCATGTACTCTAACTAACCTACCTACACCAAAACTAACTAAGCTATCATCTCTCTCTCTCTCTCTCTAACCACCTAGCTTACAATAACCTACTAACTAACAATATCATAAACTAACCAACTAATAACTAACTTACAATAACATTATAAACTAACCGACTAATAATTAACTTATAATAACCTGCTAACTAATAACATCATAAACTAACCAACTAAGCTACTATCTCTCTCTCTCTCTCCCTCCCTCCCTCCCTCCCTCTCTCTCTTCTTACCTCTCCCCCTCTCTCTCTTCGTTTTTCTCTCACCTCTCTTTTTCCCTCTCTCCTCTCTTCCTCTCCTCACCTCTTTCTCTTTCTCTCACTCCTCCTTACCTCTCTCTTGACCATGCACGAGGTTGAAAAATCATGAGATTAACAAATAATTAATATCTAGGAATTGCAATGCATCTCTCTCTCTCTCTCTCTCTCTCTCTCTCTCTCTCTCTCTCTCTCTCTCTCTCTCTCTCTCTCTCTCTCCCCCCCCTTGCATGGAAGGAGAAACCCCCACATAGACAGGTGTAGGTCGTAGGTCGCCGACGGGAGGCTGATGAAGAAGATAGGAGAATCAACGTGTTCCCCCACACATTGTGCTCCCCACACACTTCCACTGCACTTCATGCAAAGTCAAAAAAGGATGTAGAGGTGAAAATGTAGAGTCGGAACCCCCGCACAAACATGCATAGGTTAAGGAGCCAAGGGGAGGCGATTGGAGAGTGAGGGAGGATCAATGCATTCCCGCCTCCCACACGTTGGAGATTAGAGACCCTTCACCACCTTCGATGAGAGAGAGAGAGAGAGAGAGAGAGAGAGAGAGAGAGAGAGAGAGAGAGGATGTAAGAGATGACATAAGGAGAGAGAATGATGACTCACCTTCCTCTACATGTTGCCCTTTGCACACTATTGCCTCTGAGTGGGAGTACCAAAGAAAGAGAGAGAGAGAGAGAGAGAGGAGGAGGAAACAAATTACATACATGTTTCTCTACTTTCAATCATGAGCAATCAATGAGCATATTTTTTGGTTTGCTTTGGGAGCCAGATTCAAGAGCTCCTTAGTCCTTCAACACCTCCCGAACCTATAGCTCAAATAGTAAAGTAGTATAGATCTCTCTTCCCCCCTTTCTCTCTCCCTCTCTCTCTTTCTCTCATAACTAACCCATAACTAACTTATAATAATATACTCTAACTAACCTATCCAACCACTAACTAACTAAGCTACCATCTCTCTCTCTCCCTAAACTTACCAACTAATAACATCATAAACTAACCTATTAACAACTAACTTACAATAACCTACTAACTAACCAACTAATAACTAACTAATAATAACTCTCTCTTTCTCTAACCACCTAACTTACGAAATAACTTACTAACTAACAACATCATAAACTGACCAACTAATAACTAACTTACAATAACATCATAAACTAACCAACTAATAACTAACTTATAATAACCCGTTAACTAATAACATCATAAACTAACCAACTAAGCTACCACCTCCTCTCTCTCTCAACAACTAACCTACTCTCCCCCTCTCTCTCCCTCTCTCTTCATGCCTCTCTCTCTCTTCTTCCTCTTCTTCTTCTCTTTCTCTATTCTCACCTCTCCCTTTCTCTCTCTTCTTCTCCCTCTCACATCTCTCTTTCTCTCTCTCTTCTCACCTCCCTCCCTCCCTTTCTTCCCTCTCTCTTGACTATGCACGAGGTTGAAAAATCATAAGATGAAACTCTCTTTCTCTCTCTCTCTCTCTCTCACCTCTCTCTCCCTCTTCTCACCTCTCTCTCTCCCTCTCTTTCTTTTTCTTCTTCCTCTCTCTCTCTCCTCACCTGTCTCTCTCTTTCTCTTCCTCTCTCTTAACTATGCATGAGGTTGAAAAATCATGAGATTAACAAATAATTAATCTCTCTCTCTCTTTCTCTCTCTCTCTCTCTCTCTCTCTCTCTCTCTCTATGTCCCTCCTACAGGGAAGGAGAAACCCCTACACAAATAAGCCTAGGTTGCAGGTTCCCCCACACGTTGCGCTCCCCACATGCTGTGTTCCCCACATGCTTCCCCATATGCTACACCCCATGTAGAGCTGAAAACACGTGTAAAGGCGGAAATGTAGAGCCATAACCCCCACACAGATAATGCAGGTCAAGGAGTTGAAGGGAGGCTGTTGGAGAGAGAGAGAGAAGATCAATGAGTACTCACCCTCTACACGTTGGAGATCTGAGACCCTTCACCATCTTTGGTGCATGCAGAGAGAGAGAGAGAGGGGGGGGTGTGAGAGAGGGTGCGAGAGATGATGTTTAGGAGAGAGATGACATGGAGAGAGAATGATGACTCACCTACCTCTGCATGTTGCTGCCTCTGAGTGGGAGTGCTGAAGAGAGAGAGAGAGAGAGAGAGAGAGAGAGAGAAAGAGAGAGAGAGAAACCACCTACATCTCTCTCTGCTCCCAATCATGAGCAATTAATGAGCACATTTTTTGATTTGGTTTGGGAGCCAAATTCGAGAGCTTTTTGATGCTTCGACACCTCCCAAACCTACATAGCTCAAATAATAAAGTAATATAAATATAAATATAATCACTTGCATTAGAAAAAAGAGGTTATCTTTGTAACTTGGTTTTGCTAAAATGTGTGAAGGGCAAGGCGAAAGGCTTAACATACACACACGCGGCAAAAGGCTTACATACATACGCACAAGCGCGTATACATATCTCACAAACGCGCGATCGATTGCGGGTCATATGCGATGATTTGATTAGAGAGTCACGGCCCTCACTCGCACATCCCCACCGTCCTCAAACCACCCCCACCGTCCTCTCTCTCTCTCTCTCTCTCTCTCTCTCTCCCTCCCACACATACACGCATACGCTCTCCTCACAGACACTCCACTGACTCACTCAACTTCACTCACGTATACACAGACACTCTTCCTCACACTCACACACAGACTCACACTCACTTCTCACTCAGTACTCACACACACACACACACACACACACACACACCTTCTCTCTCTCATATTCAGTCGCATCGATCACTCTTTCAATTCATCTGCCTCTCTCTTTCTCTCTCTCTCCCCATTTGGTCGTTCGCATTGACACACACCCCCTCTTAATCCATCTGCAATGGAGGTAGCCGCACGGGAACTCAGCAGCAGCAGCAGCAGCACAATCCTTCTGGGAGAGTACGAATGGCTGGCGGCCCGCGTGCTGTCCCTCACGGACCCAGCCAGTGCCTGCCGCTCGGCTTGCGTGAACCGGACCTTCCGAGAGGCCTCCGCCTCGGACGTGGTGTGGTCCAGGATGCTCCCCAGCCACGCCCTCACCCTTCTCCACTATCACCAGCTCATGATCGACTCAGATGATCAACATGACATTGATCATCATCATCATGACGCTCCATCTTCCCTCGTGCAGCGCCTCCTCTCCCTCTCCAGCAGGCAGCTCTTCTTCCGCTTGTGCAGATCCATCCCTCTCTCCGGAAATACCCAGGCAAGCCTTCTAGCTTGAATAAAATCCACAGCAAAGCCAATCGAGTAATAATCTCGCTAATCAAGCAATAATCTCGCTACAGGAGAACAATGCTTCGATTGTATCCTGCTTGAATTCAATGAATACCAGATCAATAAACTTTTAGTCCCCATGCACAAAAATGAGCATTTTGATTGTTAATGACTTAATAGATAACATATTCATCTCTATACATAAAAATCAGATAGTTGATTTTGATTCTAATCCATCAGAAAATCAATAACATAGTAATCTCAATACATTAAAACCAATGATTGATTTTCTGTCTTATAGTCCTGCTTGAATCCAATCGCTGGCAAAATCTATCGAGACACTAATAGACTCATATTTATAATGATTCATTGTGTTATCGAGATATACATGTAGAATCAAATCATGACAAAGTCTGTCAAAGGATTAAGCTAATACATGAACACAATGATTACTTGTTTTTGTTGTAGATATATGCATGTATTCTGCTTGAATTTGATAAGTAGCTGATTGATAAAGCATTACTTTGAGTTCATAAAACAGTGATTGATTGTCTGTGTGTTATAGAGATATTGGCTGGATCCTGCAACGGGGGCTGAATGTTATATGCTGGGTTCCAAGGCGTTGGGTATTGTGTGGGGAGGTTCACCTCAATATTGGAAATGGATACCATGCGAGGGATCATGGTGAGTATCGAGAGAGATTATTGTGAGTTGATACAGGGAGGGAGGGAGTTGTATGATTTGCAAGAGGCAAAAATGCCCTATGAGGTAGTTGTATGATTTGCAAGAGGCTGAATCGTACTAATTGGCTAGCTGCGTGCTTCTGTATACTGAATTGTATTACTGGACTAGGCTTAGCATCCTTTACAAGTTCTTGCTGGATCCCTGTGTGCTTGTGTATGCTGAATTGTACTAATTGGCTAGGCTCCTCATCTCTGACAAGTTCTCGCTGGATTCTTACATCCTTGGAATGTTTATGGAGGATTACCCCATATAGCCATGGCGATGGTGTAATCCGGGTCCTCCTGGACTGATTGTTGCAGATGGCCCGTCTCTTTGTCATCCTCTGCTCTTTGTGATCCTCGGACTATCTTGGGACCGATGGATAGACTTATATAATGGATAATGTGGATGGTTGCTAGCCTTCATCCGACTTTTGAGTTTTCCTTTTGTCCGTCCAGACTTTCCCAATCCTTGTTCTACAGCCATGTGGCTCTCTTATAGCAGGTGACACTATTTCGTGCAACCTGCGGCTACTTACAGTTTGGGTGGACAATTTCTAGATTGATGGGCATGTTGGCCAAGGGGAAGAGCAGGTTGCACCTTTACTCATGGTTGGCTGTATTCTTGCCAAGTTAGGCAGTTTAGAGGGCTTATGGCTATTCAGCTCTCCCCTTTGTTGTACATGATCATCTCGATCAGTGGTGTCAAAGTCATCTCCTCTCTCCAGTCATTCTTTGACCTGAAGATTGCAGGGACGGTAGCTTCTTTCCATCCCACATCCCATTCATGTGACTATGTCACAAGTAACATAAATTCCTCCTCGTTGCCCTTTCCCAGCCCTTGTCCCATCCCGTTTTGTGTCACTTATGACTATAGTCGTGCCCTCACTAATATGGCTACTGTCCACATGTGCGGGGCTTTCCTTGTATGCTGCCCTTTATTTTAGATCAGTCTACTCCATCATTCTCGATGTTTGTTCTCTCTTTGTCTCTCTCCCCCTCCCCCTCTTTCTTTGTCTTTCTTGCTTGCATTTTGCCCATTGATAGTTGTGCGGGCCATGAGGAGAGTTGAGGAGGCTTGCTTTACATGGATCTACATATACACTGACTATCCATGGGATGTCTATATGGCCACATTGTGCGTAAAGATTTCACTTATGGTGTATGCCATCCATGTAGAGAGGGAATCGTCAACAATAAGCATGAAATGCAAACTCCCCTTAAGGGACTCCATCCGCATAGGTCCATAAAGATCTATAGAAATAAGCTCCGAGCTGAAGACTACCTTGACGCCTTATTGGGAATGGCATCACAATGCTATTTTCCACGAATGTAGGATACACAAGGTTGCTAGCCCATCACTATGTCTGGGACAAGCTGTTCCCTAGAAGCATTTTGAAGGTAGTCATAATTCAAATGGCCAAACCGACCATGCCAAAGCTTGGATTGTGTTTGTGAAGTAAGAAGAAGAGAAGTTTTCTAGGAATGCATTATACACAAGGTGGTTGGCTCACCACTATGTCTGGCAAACCGACAAGCTGTCCCCTAGAAGCCTTCTGAAGGTAGTCATAATCCAGGTGGCAGGTGGCCAAACCGAGCATGCCAAAGCTCGGATTGTGTTTGTGAAGTAAGAAGAAGAGAAGTCAAGGTAGAATGAGACCTCAACTTGTAGACTCCATTCTCCTCATAACTTGTAGAAAGCACATTTCTCAAGCCACACTCAAGAATCCTGAAAGAGTTTGTATCAAACTCAACCAATAGGCTAAGAGCACAAATCTTGTGCATGGAAAGCAAATGGTAACCCAAACCTGGCACATAAAGCACCTCAGAAGTGTGCGTACCACCACATCCATTTAGAATCAGTTGCATATCACCCCTATCCTATATGGAAATAAAAGAGCTATCTCCTAATGAGAATTTGCCCATGCGAAGGTTGCAAATGGACAACACCTGCAGAAGAAGGGGTCATGTGCCGGGAGGCACCACTACCAACAATCCATTGGCGGGGCTATGGGGCTGTCAATGCAACATCAGAAGCCTTCGAGGTTGATACTTGAACCACCTTCAAAGGGAGGAAAGTAGTTGATGTCGGTACGGCCATTGCTCCGAAATCCTTTGAAGCCTTCTTCTTCTTGGTGTCCTTATCCTTGTCGGTGCAATCCCTCTTTCGGTGACTTGTCTTGCCATAGATGTGACAAGTAGAGTCTTTCTCTTTGTCCTTCTTTGGTTTGTCGTCCTTCTTTTTCTTATTGTCCTTTCCCTTCTTTTGAGAGGATTAACTTGCCAATGCCTCCAACTTGGAGGCATTCTTCCCTTTAAATTGTTTCTCTTGGTCCAAGACCATAGGAACCAACTCCTCCCACCAAACGAAGAGTCGACCCCCACCTTGAAGCAATCAAGGCAGAGTAAAAAGCACCAAACCTAGGCGCCACGGCCAAAGGCACTAGTTGTACGCCACCCTCAAGCTTGATAAGCCCACGTCCCTCAACATAGCCAACCCATAGGCTGCAGCACTCTCCAGAGCCCCAACCATCTAACTCGTCTATGCTTCGGCCCAAGAGAGTCGCACAAACCTATCGGCCCAAGCAACAGCCACTCTCACAGGAGGCATCACCCGACCAAGTCAATCCAACTCCCCAAAGCAAAGCTGAATATAGCAGTCCATCTGTTGAGGCTGACCCTAATCCACCCATGTTCCAAGCAACCCAACCGCAAGCTCAAGGAAACTTCCAACTGCCCATCTTCGTTGTCAAAAACGCTTGTTCTACCAAACCTCAACCACCTGTTGGCCTTACGCCCTCCTACGAACGAAAATCCTTTCTGGCGCTAACCGCTGACCTTGCGGAGGACACCGAGGATGACGACTTTGCTCCTTTTCTGCACACCCACTTTCGCCTTAGCCTTGTTTCGATGCACGACCCTCCCGCTCGCCCTCAAATGCTGAAAACATAGCCTTGTGTCACGCTGAAAACTCCTCTTCAGGACTACCTACGATCAAGCTCATGATCAGTGAGTCTTTGTGTTGCTCTCATCCTGTGTCAGAGTGCAGTGGTGTGGAAGCATATGACCGAGACTGAGATAGAGTGAACATGGAGGGAGAGAGAGAGAGACAGAGAGAGAGAGAGAGAGAGAGAGAGAGAGAGAGAGAGAGAGAGAGAATGCAGATCTGCAATATGAAGAATGCTGAATAAAGAATACAGATATGTACACGGGCGCAGTTCGTATGTCTGCGTATCTCCACCTTGATGATGTCACCTTGCTGTACATCTCGAAGTCTACAACACAATAGTTAGCACGATCTCTGCCCCGAATTAAGCCTGAAATCTGCGATCAGAATATGACTGAAAGTGTGCTGGAAATCTGCAACAAATAGGCCAAAAAACTGGTACAGGTCGGCTGCATGACTGTGCAGAAAACTGTCCGACTGGCCTATCTGATTGTTGACGTGGTATCCAACATGACTATTGACGTGGCAACCTGCTGATGTGTTTGACTACTGATGTGGCATCTTGCAATAAATGCGATGACTGTATAGGCTGGTCAAACTGCCGCATGGGCACATGCTTGTCCAAGGGATGACCGGATGACCATCTCTAACATGAACCCCTTGAACCTCGTAGAAGCTAGAAAATGCCTTGGATTCATATTCTAGGAAATAGGGCTACGGATACCTAGAAAAATCATCAACCACAAACATTAGGTATTTGGCCTTTCCTAAGGATGCTATTTTCATACGTTTGCACAAGGCGGTATGCAACGACTCTGATGGTCCTTAATAAGCCCATCTAGTAGCCACATTTGGAAAAGGTTGGCGGTGCTGTTTGCCCCTCAAACAGTCAGGGCACAAAGTAGGAATGGAAGGAAAACCCGAAAGACCCAACAAGTCCCTTCCACGATGCCTATTGAAGGAATCAAAGTTCAAGTGTCCATAGTAGGCATGCCAAAGTAGCTCAAGAGCCAAGAAGACCGAGCTGCAAGGGTTGTGAGCTTGTAGAGCCCAACCTCATGAGTACCTATCCGTAACACATCTCCAATGGTCACATCTCAACGGTAACAACCTCGTGGGTGAAGAGTCCCTAGCTGTGTCAAACCATGCGGGAAAGTCAAAACCTAAATTAGGAACATAAAGAACTTCGGCACAAGAGTCATGTCTATTTCGAATTAGGGAAACAGTCCTCGCTCCTTAAACCGGCACTAATGAGTTGTCACCAATGGTGACATTGCCTTCTTTGGAATGGAGGCCTTGGATCCAATCGTGATGATATGTCATGTGGCATGATGCACAACTATCCATGAGCAAATGCTTCTTTGATGAGGATGAATCAAGACTAGCATTCTCTACCTCAACGAGATGAACAAAGTCTAATTTTGTTACATTGCGGTTGGTATAGCCTTTGAATCTTTGGCACCATCGATGGAGGTATTTCTACCAACATTTGTCTTTAGGGTATGTGCATTTCCAACAATGTGGGCACTTGGTTTTCCCCTTAGACTTCTCATCCGACTTTATTCGTTTTCTTGGCCTTCTTATCCTTCTTATTGCCCCCTCCCGAAGATGAACCAATTGCAAAAACAGAACTTGTAGATTCGGTGTCATATGATTTTATGTCTTTACTATGAAGAAAGACGAGATCCTGTAACTTCTTGCATTCATGAGTCTATATGCAGGACATGACAAGACATGTTGTAGGAGATCTTGATATACTGCCAAGTTCTGATTCAATGGTTTAATCACAGTTCAGTCACAGGTAATCAGGTTAGACTCAAGAGGAGAAGGGGAAGTCAAGTAGGTCATTGAGATTAAGAGTTGTTTGCATGTGACTTCATGTAGGAAAGAAGTGGGACTTAGGAGACTTAGATATAAAAGGATAAAGTGGAGAAAAGTAAGAGGAAGGAGAGCTGAATGGGGCGTAGCATTTTTTTTGGGAAAAACAGGGCACATCAGGCCTGGACAAAACGTGGAGAAGAAGGGGGCTGAAAACTCATGCAAGTTGGAGGCTTTGGTGAAGAGAAACAGGGCTGAATACTCCTGGACCTTTAAGGTATGTTTTGGGGCAGCGAAGGAGTAAGTTTGTGGCTCACGTGAACCCTAGAAAACAGGGCAAAATAGGGTGTTCAGACTGCTTATTATTGCCCTGAAATTTCAGTATATATCTTTGATCTTTGGGTTCAAAACTTATTGCATATGTTTGTCTACAATGGGTAGAAGCTTGAAGAATACGAAGAACCCTCTTTAGGGTGATTTTAGGGCAGCATAAAAGAGTCTTTTTACTTCCGTTTATAACAGTAAAACATGGCTGAATTCATGTCATTAGGCCCATACAGGGATTTCTTAGGATTCGGAGCTTATTGTCAGTATCATGCCCAGTTGATGGTAGCAACTATCTGCTACATGTTTTCTTGGATTAGAGATGAGATCTAAAGCTTTTGTGGCTACATGTTAATGGGCCAGAAAACTGGCAGAAAATATGATAATTTTGAAGGCAAGTTTTTGTAGCTCAACAGAGGGGGTATCAAGTGATATCATGGCATGTAAAAGGAAAGGTAAAAGAAGTGGTATGAAGAGGAGTGTGAGTACGAATGAAACTATTGTGGGAGCAGAGGGCATGCCAATGAAGATCTGACCCAAAACAAGGAAATGCCAAGTCTGATGGGTTTACCTAATCAAATGGGTCTTGACCCATGTGCTACTGGCCCAAAATGGGGCACAATACATCGTGCCTCAAGTGGGGTACACTCGACCAAAGAATGGTCACGGTTGCCTCAAATGGTGAAAAACACATGCCTGCTCAAAACAAAACAAAGTGTGCTCAAAATATGGGTCATCGCCCAGGCTAATGTACAACCTAGTTTAAAGATGAACTCAAATCTAAGAAATGGACCAAGATCATTGTGAGCAAAGGGAAAAGGAGTGGGCAAGTTGCTCGACCTAGGAACTTGTGAAAGAGAAGGTAGTGTGATGGGGGATGCAATGGGAGATGCCTAGGAGAACTTTGCACAAGAGAAGAGGAATGGAGTTGATATGCTCTTGACAATTTGTCCAATGAATGGCTCTTGAAGTAACATCCTCTACAAAGACCTTGTGCTATGTAACCCAAGTACCAAGACAATTAAGACAATAGACTGAGAGAAGATGGAAGCCCAAATTTAGAACACGGAGGATCTCCACTAGAAAACTCGAAGAGGGATGGTTTAGTAAAATTAGCAATGGTGTCCACACCATTGATAGACACAGATGATGTGTAAGCTATAGGGACTATACCCTCCTAGGAATGGAGATTCTAGAGCTAGTCACATTTGTAAGTCATGTCACTTGTAGCATTGCTAAATACAATCAAAGGCCTCTCCTCTTGAAATATGAGAAAGCCAAGGGAGAGTCCTCCACTTGATGGATGTGAAGGAATATTGATTTGATCGTAACAATAGAGTAGGTACGGATGAAGAGGTAGGCTCCTTTGCTTCATTCCTCCCACCCGGATGAAGGGTACTTCTTTCAGCACTTCTCCTTAGCATGTGAGGTCTTCCCACATTGATGTCACTTAAAAAAGCCTTCTTGCTTGTCCTCTCAAGAATCGGAGTCGAGAGAAGACTCTGATTTAACTTTTCCCCTTTCTTCCTCTTCTTTTGTCCTTTCCTTGATGATTTTCCAATTGCAAAAGCACGGCTAGGGGATCCCACCACATGTGATCTTGTCTCCTAATGTCACCCATCCTATTCAACTAGCTCAGGGACTACTTCCAGGTGATGGTGTCCTGAAGATGAGATGATGAGATTAGTATAGAAGACTTGGTGAAGAAATACCCTAACACAGAAACATAAATGAAAGCATAATGACAAAGCATAAACTCAAAAGAACATAGTTAGGGTTAGGATAACTCAGAGACAATGAACCCAAGTGGAAATCTAAATCAATGATTGAATGCTGAATATATAATGCTCATGCAGCAAACAAACCGTGCAGGAATGAAAACTATACCTTGAACTCTCGCGTCTTGAGGACTGAGGCAAAGGTGCTAAGTGAGAGAGGGTGTCGTATTCTTGACGGATCTTGAAACGCAGCAAGGCAGCCTCCACATGTTGGACAACAGCAAATGCAGCAGTGTGTGGTGTTGACTGATCAATGTCGGATAGGTAGAGGAGAGCGAAAACAACAAACATAGATTTTGATGACGTGGACAACACGACAGCAGAAATTGGTTAAACGCAGCAGCAATGTTAAGGTGGACTGCAAGGCGGCTTCTGGATTGGTCAAACGCAGCCTGTTTGGGAGTGTAGACAGCAAACATAGCCTATGATTAGGCTGCGAGGCTGGCTGCAGCCTCACAGAGAAGGGCTGACAACTAACAGCAGCAAACAGGGTTGAAAACTTGCACGGGAGGCTGGAAACAAGCACGTGATGGATGTGGACAGCAATGGACAGCTTTGGCTGAGCTGTCTGTGGAGGGGGTCTGGGCAGTGAAGCTAGAGAGCTTGAAACTTGCTGAAAAACGATTGGACTGAACTGAGGGCAGCCTACCTATTTATAGAAAGTTTTGGAACTGAACCATGCACCGTTTTAAAAATCTCTCGAACCATGCATCATTTTAGGGTGTTTATTAATTTGGAAATTTTTAACTGTTTAAGAGGCTAATTTAGCATGTAATGCTTATTTTAGCTCAACACCCCATCTCAAGCTCAAAAATTGAGCTAGAAAGAAATGCCAACCCAAAATTTTAAGTGTTTTTGTTTTTATGTGTTTTTTGGGTGCACGGTGGCTGCCCAATGGCCTACCAAGGCCATAGAAGTGATGGTTATCTTACCAAGGGAGTCCAAGTGGTCACTCTTAAGGGGTATAATGTTGCTTTGTGAGTTGACAAGCTTTATAGATATCCCACTATAGCTTCAAGCGAGGAAGGCCATCAACTATTTGTTGATGTGACAACTCATAAAGAGAGTCATATCTGAGACGTCCTAAGTGAAAATGCCAAAGATGCTCAGCGCTTATAGACTCTAGTAGAGTGGCTAAAGCTTGGAAGCAGTGGAATTGAGACCCTTGGCTGTCTACTCCAAAAGAAATTGTGTCATGTGGTACAGGCCACTAAGTTGTGTCTCACTGGGAGCAATTACTAAACGAGTGCGAGAGTCAAGGAGCTTAATTGTGGTCGTTGTGAATACGAGTGCTCGATCCAACCAGCAAAGCTACTGAACGGATAATACATTCACTCCAAGTTAGGGGACATAGTATACATAATCTAGCGTAGTGCGATCTAGGCCTAGGCTAGTGGCAAAAGTAATCTGATTGTGAGCTTGAATTGTGGCCAAGGAGTTGTTCCTAACTCGGATGTGCTCAGCTGCAAGGGCTCAGGAAATGAAAATATCATTGATGGGGGTCATATGATGGATAGCTTCATTGTCCACAATCCAAGGAGTAGTTGAAGTGCTTGGCTGTGACGAGTGGACCTTTGTAGTCACCTCGTTAAGAGGCAACTTGCAAATGTGGATGAGACTTGCATCCTCAAATGTCTCTATGGAGACAATATGGGTCTCTATAGACTAGTCAAGCAAGCCCTTTGGCGTTGAGAATGTTGTCGGCTATGATGCTTGATTGGTGGCAGTGTGGGTCTAGCCTCGCCATTGTCCCTGTTGAGAGTTGCCACCACCCTGTTAGAGATCAGATCATAGCCTGATCAGGGGCAGAAGGCTGGTGCAGTCGGACTGCACAGTCGGACTGCCACGTGGCAGTCCGACCTGCAGCAGGCAGTCGGCTGGGCATTTCTGGCGCCCTCTTTTGCCCGGTTTTTCAGCTATTTATACCTGGCACTTTCAGCAGTCTGGTACACTTCTCTGCTCGCAGATTACAGACCGGTGACACGCACAGATTCCATTTTTGTTCGCAGATTTCAGACAGCAGACAGTGCAAACTGCAGCGGACTTCGAGGTGAACATCAGGTTGCATGTCGAGGTGGAGACACGCAGTCCAGCGCACTGCGCCCGTGTATATATCTGCATATCTTTGTATTCAGCATTCTTTATACAGCAGATCTTCATCGTCCACTGTCTCTTTCTCTCTCTTCTTTCTCTGCGTTCTCTCTCTCTCAGTCCTACGCTTCCGCACCGCTGCACTCAGACATGGTACCAGAGCAGTGTTTGAGGGCTGACTGAGCGCAGAATCAACCTGAAGAGGAGTTTCCATCGCGACACAAATTTGCGTTTTTTGCATTTAAGGGTAGACAGGAGGGCTGCGCCTTGGAACAAGGCTGAAACGAGTGTGGGCGCACAGGAAAGGAGTACAGGTGGTGGATTTGCTGCTGTTTACTGCTGTTTGTCGCGGAGGAAGTTTGAGTTTTCAGCCTACAAGTGCAGGTTTTGCTTTTTCATCGCCTCCGGCGGGTGAAGAAGGTTCAGGACGCGGAAGAGCCTTAGCAGGCTGAGTTTTCCCCGTCAGAGGGGGCTGCTTTTGCGTTTGTGAAGGCATTGCAGGTGAAGATGTCTACATAGATTGACTTGGAGTTCCAGGCGATTATGGACCGGAAGGTGCCTGTGTTACCGGCTCTTCCTGCAGATCAGAAGCTCGACGGCGACAACTACCGCATTTGGCGCGTCATGATGTTGGCTATTCTTGAGTCCTATGATTTGGCGGAGCTGGTACAGGAGGAGATTAACCGGCCCTCGGTAAGAGATGAGTCCAAACTCTCTTCCGATGCTCGTGCGGAGTTGGCCAAGGCCCAGTCTCATTGGGACAAACTGAATGCCAGGATTCGATTCTTTCTCTTTCTATCATGCACTACAGCTGTGATCGCTCACATCGAGCACTTGACGGTGGCTCGGGAGATATGGCTGGAGCTTGATCAGATGTACAATCGGATGACCCTCATGAAGCCGGTTTCTTTGGAGATACAGATGCGGACCTTGTCCGTAAATAAGTCTTCTTCGCTACGGGAGCACATTAACAAGCTAAGGCAGCTACAGATGCAGGTTCAGAATGCGGGGAAGCCGATTTCCTCCGAAGACATGGCGATCACACTCTTGTCCCAGTTGCCGCCACGATTCGGTACATTTTACTCTGCCCTTATTGCTTCGGGGCGAGAGTCTACTCTTCGGTGGGAAGAGTTGGTTCCTATGGTCTTGGACCAAGAGGAATAGTTAAAGGGACAGAATGCTTCCAAGTTGGAGGCGTTGATAGGTCAAGCCTCTCAGAAGAAGGGGAAGGACCAAAAGAAGAAGAAGGGGGATAACAAGTCCAAGAAGGACAAGGACAAGGACAAGGACAAAGACTCCACATGCCATATTTGTGAAAAGACTGGCCATTGGAAGAAGGATTGCCCTGACAAAGACACGAAGGACATCAAGAAGAAGGACACCAAGGATTCTGGAGCGGTGGCTGCACCCTCATCAGCTGCATTTCTTCATCTAGCTGTCATTGAGGACGCTTCACCGAATGCTTATGATGCTACGATGACGACTCCCCAGGCTCAAGAGTGGATTGTTGATAGTGGTGCCTCACGGCACATGACTCCTTCATCAGATGGTGTTGCCCAGTTGCGACCCTCGCGTGGGCAGATTCTCATCGGAGACAGCTCTTCAGTATCTATTGCAGGTCGGGGTAAGATGCAGCTTATTCCAAATGGACGAGGAGGTATCCATACCTCAGAGGTTTTGCATGTACCAGGATTAGGGTACCATCTCCTTTCAGTTCATAAGATTTGCTCCCTTGGTCTTCTGGTGGAGTTTGACAGTACTACGGTGCGAGTCCTTGATTGTGGATCGAGGAAGGTTCTCTCATCCGGATATGAGGAGAACGGCATTTATAAACTGAAGTCTTCCACCGCCCTCTCTACTCTTCTTCTTACCTCTCAGTCACAGTCAGAGTTATGGCATGCTCGGTTTGGTCACCTGAACTATGACTATCTTCGGAGGGCGTCACGTGGACAGCTTGTTCGAGGGTTGCTGGATATAGTGGTGAGCCAACAGCCATGTGTCTCCTGTATACGGGGGAAACACCATAGGGATGCCATTTCCCACATAGCTTCGCGGCGGTCTACTTTACCGATGAAGCTAGTATCTACGGATCTATGTGGCCCTATGAGGAATAAGTCCCTGCGTGGGAGCTCGTACTTCATGCTGATCGTGGATGACTACAGCAGGATGACATGGGCCTACTTTTTGGCACTAAAGTCAGAAGCTTTCTCGCACTTCAAGGATTGGCTTCCCTTTGAGGAGAACCGATCGGGCCGGAAGTTGAAGATCTTGCGATCCGACAAGGGAGGTGAATTTGTTTCTAATGAGTTTGCTCGGTTTTGTGCAGATAGAGGAATTCACCAGGAGTTTGCCAATACCAACACTCCTCAAGAAAATGGTATTCTTGAACGGAAAAACTGCAGTGTGATCGAGATGGCGCGCACCATGATGGAGCACCGACAGACCCCTCAGGTTCTGTGGGCCGAGGCTGTGGCTACTGCAGTCCACATCCTTAATCGATCCCCTACTTCGGCCGTGGAAGGGATGACCCCATTTGAGGCTTATTTTGGGACGAAGCCAGATGTTTCTTACTTTCGGGTCTTTGGGTGTGATGCCTATGTTCACATTCCCAAGGCACACCGTGATAAATTTGAAGCAGCTTCCCGAAGACAGGTATTTGTTGGCTACAGCTCCCAGTCCCAAGGCTACCGACTGTATGATCCCGTCAAGCGGGATGTGTACACTAGCCGTGATGTGCGGTTTGTGGAGGTTCCGGCTACTTCAACGGGTGAGGAGCATCCCGTTCTTGGAGATCCAGGGGAGAGTTGGGCTCCTTCTACAGTTCCACTGGAGCCCGTGCCTTTTGATTATGATTCTGTTTCTAACACAGAGTCTACTGTTCCACTGGACACCTCTGAGGAGTTACCACCGGTGGATATTCCAGAGTCTTCTGCTAATGGAAAACGACGAGGGGAGGTTCGGCCTTCTCCTCGCTGGGCCCGTGACACACTCCGTGATTCAGGGATCGAGGGGGTTCCTGAGGAGTGGGGATTGCAGGATGGTCCGTGGCGGTCACGAAGGCACCAGGCACATTCTACGGAGCTTGTTTGCTCCAACTATTGTTTGATGACCCGTGTTATGCAGGATCGAGAGCCCACCTCCGTGAAGGAGGCTTTACAGTCCGCCCCATGGAAGAAAGCTATGAAAGCCGAGTTGGAGGCTATTGAGAGGAATGGCACTTGGTCACTCGTGCCTCGCCCCCCGAAGAAGAAGGTGATTGGAGTCAAGTGGGTCTTCAAGACCAAATACCTTAGCGACGGTTCTTTGGATAAGCACAAGGCTTGCCTTGTTGCTAAAGGTTTTGCACAGCGCCCAGGTATTGACTGTCATGACACTTTTGCCCCCATAGCTCGTATGGCGACCATTAGAGCTGTTCTTGCTTTGGCTGTCCTGTTTATCAGTTGGATGTGAAGTCGGCCTTCCTCAATGGTGATTTGAAGGAGGAGATCTATGTTGAGCAGCCTCCTGGCTTTGGATCTTCAGATGGGAAAGTCTACAGGTTGAAGAAGGCCTTGTATGGCCTCAAGCAGGCTCCGCGTGCATGGAACGAGAAGATTGATTCGTTCCTCCAATCTCAGTTGGAGTATCGGCGGTCCAAGGCCGATCCGCAGCTGTATGTTCACACTTCCGAGGATGGTTGTGTGCTGTTTGTATTATATGTTGATGATTTGATTGTCACAGGTGATGATGCACATCAGGTCCAAGAGACGAAGTCAGCTTTACATCGGATGTTCGAGATGACGGACTTGGGTCTACTCCATTTCTTTTTGGGCCATGAGATTTATCAGTCTCAGAGGGGGATCTTTATCTCTCAACAGAGATATGTACAGGAGCTCTTGGTGTCTTTTGAGATGGAGGATTGTCGGGCCCTATCTACTCCTATGGATCCGAACTGGAAGGCCACTTCCCATTCAGCTTCTCCTTTGGCGGATGCGTCCCGCTATCGTCAGTTGATTGGGTCCTTGATTTGGCTTCTCAACACGAGGGTTGATCTATGTTTTGCTGTTGGGCTCTTGGTAGGGTTTATGAGTGAACCTAAGACGGTGCATTGGCAGGCTGCTCAGAGGATACTTCGGTATCTGAGGGGGACGTCTGATTTAGGGATTCATTACCCCGCAGGGACAGATGGGTTAAATCTTGTATTTGCAGGTTGGAGCGACTCGGATTGGGCCGGTGACGTGGACCATAGGCGGTCTACTACAGGTTACTGTTTTACCTTGGGTGCAGGCGTTATTTCATGGAGTAGCAAGAAGCAGCCCACGATAGCCCTTTTGTCTACTGAGGCGGAGTATCGGGCCGCGTCTTCCACCACATGCGAGGCCGTGTGGCTTTGGAGATTATTGGAGGAGCTTGGGTGCCCCCAGACTCGTCCTATTTTGCTGCGATGTGACAATGAGAGTTGCATTGCCTTGGCAAGGAACCTTGTTTTTCATGCCCGGACGAAGCACATAGAGATCCAGTACCATTTCATCCGAGAAAAGCTTGTGGATGAGACCATCACTGTGGAGTACTGCAAGACGGAGGACAATCTTGCGGATTTGTTTACGAAGGCACTTCCTCAGGCTTTACTTCGGAGACATTCCAAATCCCTCAGGCTTCTGCCCTGCCCCGGCTCTGAGAGGGGGTGTTAGAGATCAGATCATAGCCTGATCAGGGGCAGAAGGCTGGTGCAGTAGGACTGGCAGTCGGACTGCACAATCGGACTGCCACGTGGCAGTCTGACCTGCAGCAGGCAGCCGACTGGGCATTTTTGGCGCCCTCTTTTGCCCGGTTTTTCAGCTATTTATACCTGGCACTTTCAGCAGTCTGGTACACTTCTCTGCTCGCAAATTACAGACCGGTGACATGCGCAGATTCCGTCTTTGTTCGCAAATTTCAGATAGCAGACAGTGCAGACTGCAAGGGACTTCGAGGTGAACAGCAGGTTGCATCGTCGAGGTACACTTCTCTGCGTTCTCTCTCTCTCAGTCCTACGCTTCCGCACCGCTGCACTCTGACACACCCTATCTTCCTTGCTAGGGGTTGCCCATTGATTGAGGAGCGAGGATCTAATTCTTAGCTTTTGGTGCTATACCTCTTGCCTTTGATCAACACTTGTTGTCAAAGTGGCTAGCCTTCTAACAATGTTGATAATACTTATTTTTCTTTGGTACATTCTGCCACCCGGGCTTTAGAGACGATTGGGAGTTTCCTTGGGTCTCAGTAGATTGATTTTGATTTTGATTTTGAGTGTGTTTTTTTAAAATTAAAATTCTCCCAATTTTGATTGGAGTTTGATTTTGTTTATCCCTCTCTTATTGCCCCTTGTGAGAAGCAACGAGAGTCCCCTCTATAGAGGTAGAACTATGAAACTGATCGAACAACTGAGTATAATGTAGTATCTGATACTCAAAACTCATAGAAAGTGAGTATAGTGGGCTGTGAGATCGCCTGTTGCACGAAATCGAAGTATTATATTGGTAGGGGGTTGAGAAACAATGTGACCTAATCGTCCAAGGACTCAGGAGCCCTTGTAGTGGAGATTTCGACGAGAAGGTTTCGATACTTGAACAACTTGACTTTTAAGTATCTCAGTTAGTGATTTTAACGTTTTGGAGCTCATGATTCAAATTGATGCGATGGGTCCTTTCCCGAGCTACATAGCAATTAGTTAAGTGTACCCAACACTCCGATGCTAAGTCAAAATACTTAAGTTGTGAATGAAATTCAAGTAATAAACCTTGCATCAACTTGACAATAGTGGAGGAATTTTTAGCCTTCCATGAGTGGACAATCTCATATGAACAAGTATGAGATCGGGTTGGGGTTTCAACCCGTGTACAAGATCCTTAGGTTTTGGGAGTCAAGGAAATGTCTCATCAAGTTTGACCAAGTAGTGAAGTTCGATTCGTTAAAATGAGTCTTATCATTAAAGACATGTTTGGTTGATAAGGAGGAAGAACCATGAGGTGTTAGATAAGTGGAATAAGAAGGAGGTGGTGGAGGGGGATAAGTAGAAGGGGGAGGTGGGTAGGTAGAAATAGGCTGATAATGTCCAATGGGGGCCAATTGATAGGGAGGCATTGGAACATGAATGTTTTCATAAAGTGCTGGTGGTGGAGAGGCACAAGGACATGTAAGCTCTGTCCAACGGTCGGCTGGGGGACTAGGTAATGCCATGGAGGAAAATTGTGGTACCAATTGATCTACACTTGTGGCAGCATTCCCAAGCCATGAAAAACCCGGAAGTGTGGGAATGGGAGGATGAACCTCCGGACACACCACCCGATTAAGAAAAAGACCAGGTCCAAAAGGTTGTGCCTAAGGGCGAAGGTTCCCTCAGTGTGATGTGAATGCATCATAGGTGCACTTAATGGACGCTGAAAGGAGGGTGCAACGGAACTAGTGTGTGCGATGGGTGGGAGATTAAATGGATTTGCCATTTGTGTAGATGTGGGAAATGTGTTAGGTTTCTTTTGTTCATTAAATGCAAATGATGAAAAAGATGAATGACCAAGATTAAATTGACCATGAGATATAAAAGTTGAAAGAAAAAATGAAGTACTCACCATAGATTCTTGCAATTTTTGTTTACCTTTTCTTGAGTGCAACTGGAAAAACCTATCTACCTCGTAGCTAACGAACCAGTACTTAGTTTGAACAATTCCTTTATCATGAGCATCACCAATATTTTGTGGAAAACTAAAATTAGAAGATTGAGAAGTAGTAATATGCGTACCTGACATAGGAGTGAATGAAGGTGGAGAAGTGTGTAAAAAAAATGAAAGAGGTTAGGATGTAGATGATGGTGGCTGTGGGGAAAATGGTTTGTACTCCATGCCAATTTCCACGTCAGGATGGCCAATCCATTCTGGAGCTTCCGTCCTTCCTAGAAAATCATTAGACTAGTGCAATTTGCTGTTGAGCTCAATACAAAATCTCAAGGGGAAAACTCAAATTTACCTTCAATTTGCTGTTGAGCTCGATACATGAGGATGAGATTATATTCAGCTTGTGAGATCTCGTATGGTTTGTGGACTCCATGGTAGTCCGAAGACCTTCGGCCATATCAAATGGAGGAGCAAGGTATGGAGCCCACTCTGTCGCGTGTTTGGATGTGCTAGGCTTGGGAGCATCATGATGATGTGGTGAAGTTGTGTTTGAAGTCATCTTGCCCTCCTTTTGTTTTTGCTTCTTGCAAAGGGCTTTTAGATCAAAGGCTGAGGTTTCGTGGAAGAGAACATTGCACTGATATCATGTGAAGAAATACCCTAATGCAAAAACATAAATGAAAGTGTAGGACAAAGCATAAAATCAAAAGAACACAATTAGGTTTAGGGTAACTCAGAGACAATGAACATAGTGCAAATTTGAATCAATGACTGAATGCTGAATACACAAATGCTCATGCAGTAAACAAAACCATGCAAGAATGACAATTATACCCCAAACTCTCGTGTCTCAAGGATTGAGGCAGAGGTGCTAAGCGGGAGATTGTGTCGTACTCATGACGGATCCTGAAACGCAGCAAGGCAGCCTCAAGATGTTGGATAGCAGCCTCAAGATGTTGGATAGCAACAAACGCAGCATAGTGTGGTGCTGGATCAATGTTGGATAGGCAGAGGAGAGAGAAAACAGCAAACACTAATTTTGATGGTGTGGACAGTCAGGCGGCAGCAGAAACTAGTCAAATGCAGCAGGAATGATGAGGTGGACTGCAGGGAAGCAGCTGGACTGGTCAATCGCAGCTTGCTTGGGAGCGTAGACAGCAAACACAACAGCCTATTTGGATGATTGATTGGTGGTGGCAGCAAATAGGGCTGAAAACCTACATGGGAGGTTGGAAACAGGTGCCTGATGGATGTGGACAGCAACGGGCAGCATCGGCTGAGATGTCCTCTACGAACGGGGTGTGGGCAATGAAGCTAGAGGGCCTAAACCTGCAAAAATGAGATTGGGCTGAATAGAGGGCAGCCTAGCTATTTATAGAAAGTTTCGGGACCTCATACCATGCACTATTTTAAAACTCTCTCAAACCACACATTATTTTAGGGTTTTCATTTATTAAGCATTTTTGGGGTTGTTTAAGAGGCTAATTTAGCATGTAAAGTTATTTCAGCTCAACAAACATTATACATCGGGGACAATAGATGTGATAAGAGTCACAACCATCTCATCTGAGGCAACTTGATTACGAGTTCATTTTGAGGGCTATCTTGTGGGCAAAGGTTAGGACTTGATAAATAGAAGACAATTTGGTCCAAACCTTAGAGACACTAAGAAATGTGTTGTACATGGACGTGAATTGAGTCATGGCAGCTCATGAAGAGGAAAGGGACTAGCTTGGGAGTTAATTTAGTCCTACAAGGCTACCTAATCCATTGTAGATACTAGAACCAATCTGCAAGTCCACAATGGGACAAGCAGTAGGGATGGTGACGTAGTCCTAGAGATTGATTGTGTCAAGGATACACTTGATCTTGCATGACCAAATTGGCCAATTGGAGTCATACAACTTGTCTTTCCTTGGGAGATTGTGGAGGACACGCACCTATACAGGGGGTGCCATGATGGCCATCCTCGGAATTGAGGATGCAGAAGGTGAAGGGGGAAAGGAAATATGAAGGGATGAAGGATAGCAAGGAGGCCAGTCATGGTCCTTGCATCTTGAGCCACATCATGATTTGTTTGGTCTTTGTGCCAATCCTCACAATCTAAACAATCATGATTGTCTTTGTGATGGCCCTCTCGATCTCAGGACTCTTGGCGAGGATCCCCATGGTCCCAGTGGTTGGAACATTTGTCTTCACGGTCCTGGTGCCACTTAAGGCGGTCCTCATGGTGTTGGCTGCATTCAGTGCCCATTCATTCTTGCCAAACATACCAATTTGCCTTGTGCATCATTCAAACAACATGCAAATCCAGGAAAGTAGGCCTGCATTTTGATGTAGGTTGCCTCTTTATTAATGAAGACGACCCTCTACAATCTACTATAAACTGCATTTGCTGATAGGATCTGCTAGAAACGGCATTTAGTGATGGTGACCTGCTGTATGCCGATGATGACCTGCAAATTGCTGATGTCAGCTGCAGTTTATGATAGATAACAGCTGCAAGGGATGTGTTTTGAGATTGCCTGATGTAGAGAGTGTGGAGGGCGAGTAAAAGGCAGCAGTAAGGTCTGAAATGCAGCAAGCAAAAGGGTTTTCCAGGCTGCACTTGACAATGATACCATGTGAGAGTGTGCAATGGAAGCAAGGGAACATGGAGAGGAGAAAAGAAAGATGAAACAGAAGTCTATGAAACAAAAACACTTTGATCTGAATGCAACATGAAGCTGTGAAGAGTCCACCCCTGTGTGAATGCCAGTGAGGGTACTAGACTGATGACAAGATAAGAATCTGATTGAGGAAGATGAGTAATGATGGTCACGGCCTAGAAACCCTAATCTCCACGTAATGGGCCTGTGGTGAAGAAAATTGACACACAAGAAAGGCTGACATACTATGACACTCGCAGAGCTCTTTGTGTCCTGGTTTGTCTCACAAGTAGGAGATGAACACAGAACACGTGACAGATAACATGCTTGCTAGAACCATTGGCTCTTAAGGCAAATGCAACGTAGCCTCAAGTCAACATGTCATTTAAAACTAACCTCTAGATAGACATATCTTTGGATCTGCCTCATTCTCTCTCCACCATATACACAAACAAAGAGACTGATCATCCATTCAACTGGGTGGAGGGATTAAATACCATAAACTTGGTATTTAATCCAATGCTGAGGACATATCTTTGGATCTGCCTCACTCTCTATCCACCACATACAAACTAAGAGACCGATCATCCAATCAACTAGGTGGAGGGATTAAATACTGTAAACTTGGTCTTTAAATCCAATGCTGAGAACAAAATAAACCAGCTGGTTAGTGATAAACTCGACCTAGGAGGGTCATGAGGGTACACATCGTCTCAGGAAATCCCTCACTGATCACTGAAGCATAGCTTCAATCTCCTTCCATAGAGAGAGAGAGAGAGATGGATGTCGGATCCACTTGTTGAGGGAAAATTACCCCCAAAAATATGAATGTGATTTTGATTTGTAGATGGTGTTTGTGGTTTCAGGTTTCCGACTGTGGCATATTTGGACAGTGTTTGCTGGTTTCTTGTGGAGGGTACATGGTGCCAGTCGCTTAGTCCTGGAAGCTATGTGGTCTCCTTTAGGCTCAAGGTAGGGGGTGCAAGTGGTGCATGGGCCGGATCGCCCGTCAAGCTGAGCTTACAGAACTTGTCCAGTGGCAAGCAAACCGAGAGCCAATGCTCCTTTGATTCTCGCCATCGACGCTCTTTTCCTCCTAGTGGCCCTCCCGTCTTCTTATTCAGCACCAATACCAACAGCAATCACAATGGCAATAATGGGAGTAGTAATAATGACACCCACAGCAGTCACAATGTTGCCAATAACATTCTAGCCATTGCTGACAATGTCATTGGTGAATCCTCTCCATGGGTGGAGTGTGATGTGGGCGAGTTCCATGTCAATGATGAGGATGCTGAAAGACCTGTTGAGATCAAGTTCTCCATGCGGGAAATTGAAGTGCTTGGGTGGAAGTCTGGGATTTTCTTGGACGGTGCTGTCATAAGGCCTACCCATGTGGTCAATACGGCCCGCAAGGGATTTGTTGCACGTCAATATATTGATGTCAGTGAATTGGAGATGTCTCAGCACCTTATCCAGCTGAGGGGGACTAAGGATGGGGAGGAGGAATTAGACAAAGGTTCTGAATTGGCCAAAAGTTATAAGAAATATAACTCCTATATAGAGGTATAAATGGTCTAAATATCTTACAAACTTACAGGAAAGTAACACCCATTCAGCAATACTTAACGTTTTCCTTTCCTAAAACCAAAATGAAGATCGAGAGCACATCTATTTCGCCAAATGCTAATTGTATATTTGTGAGCACACGTTTTTTTCAGAAGTCCTGGCTGGGTTACTCCGAGATATAGTACATGAAGTTGAGTCATGCAAATTGGTATGGAGGGCAATGTGCTCTGTGAATGAATATGTATACATACATCTGTATGTACATATATATCTATCTAGATGTTTGTATGTGTGCTATACACAAAATAAATGATAAGAATGTGAAAAATTTGACAGTTTGGTGGATTTGATTACATGGTGGCCTAATACCTATACGCTATTGTCCTTCCACAAAGACATGAATATTCTGCTGCATGGTGTCTCAAGTATTTCAGTCTGAGTATTTTGGTTTTGTTAGATGCATTTTTTCTGTGAAGTTATGAATAGATCTTGTACTTATTACATGATCATGAAGTCCACTCCATGGTTGCAACATTGGATATCATAAATTTGAGGGAGAGAGCATCCTCCTCATGTCATGATTGCATAAGGATTATGTTGCTTTGTACAGTTCATGAATGGTCTGTATATGATTTTAGTGAATAGTGTTAACACATCAAATCTGAACAGATAAGTATATGTGAGTATATGGTGCTTTGCAAGGTGTAGAAATGGAAGGTGTGTGTAGATGTAAATCTATGATATTCAAAGTATGTAAATCATAGTGTTGTCTCTTTGGGTGGCAATGATTTATTGCAACTCAGAACACAACTACCAGCCTCAATTGAGCATGTCATTTCATTTATTCAAGTAATATAATTGGCAATTTCTATTTTTCACTGTATAAGGGTAACACCCTTGCGCGGCGCAGAGATTGGAAGTGGGTTTGTGTTAGATGTCCAGGTGAGAAAGGAGCACATGGTTGGCAATGTTTATGGTGTGTATCCGTGTGTGTGGAGTGGAGAACGGTTCTCATAGAAAAGAACATTGTTCCTGATCAATGTGATAAAACTTCTCAATTGTGATAAGAGAAAGCAAACTTTTCAAATTGCTTTCATGTTGATTGGCTATCACGTTGGCAATGTTGCACATAGCAATCTGTGTATGGCCTGGGCTTGCACATGGCAATGTTCTTGTGATAGTGCTTTTGAACTGTTTGGGCTTGTTTCTACCCAGTATTTTGAATTGTTATGGTCTTAGATGGACCAGAAACTACTGTTCTTTGGCTTTGGACTAGCACTACTGCAACTTTGATATGTCTGAAGTCATGTAACCACACCCAAAAGCGCCCATGTAATGCAACAATACCTTTATTGCCATGGTGCATTATCCTTCATTAGGCAGTGTACTTGCAAACAGGGCATGCTATGAGCTTCCCTGTTGCAGACACAATTTCTACTGTCTCGTGTGCCCAGCCCAAGTAAAACTATCTGAATGGGAAGAAGTACAAGGTTGGCTTGTAGGGCGCAAGTTGATTTTTAAAGTTGTGCTTTAAAGATTCAAAACTCGGTATGTCATTCATAATGGAGCCAAGGTGGTTTTGGAGTTACATGCTACACTACTAATATCTAGATTACACATGTATATAAAGTGGCCAACTCTATAGCAAATGTAAACATTGGCAAATCTATTCCAAAGCATTCAACGGATATTGTTTCTGGTTAAGGTAGTAGATGACAATCATCTAATAATTACTAACCACAAGTAAAAACCATGAAGATTATTTCGACAAGAAAGCTCCCACTCGCTAATTCTCCAAATTCCTATGATAGCCAACTTTGCTATTTGGGCCTATGACATTAGTTAGACATGTTCAATGCAAGACTAGAATGCTATTTCAATAAACAAACGTAGGTTAGAGTTATGCAAATGGAGTTATCCCCTTTCAAAGGTGGCAAGGATGGCCTAGCTCACAA
The DNA here is from genome assembly GCF_053477565.2 of Lygodium microphyllum. NCBI lineage: Eukaryota > Viridiplantae > Streptophyta > Polypodiopsida > Schizaeales > Lygodiaceae > Lygodium > Lygodium microphyllum. The sequence goes on along the minus strand of NC_141135.1, from coordinate 45,364,488 downwards.
ACACTACTATTGAAACTACCATGAACATCTTATGTCATTCCAAAGAGCATTTAGAATCCTCAATGCTGGAGTTGGCATATTATTTAAAAAGGTGTAACATGATCCTACAACAAATCTCCAAGTTGATGGTAAAATACATTGCTACATGTTTGAAAGTTCATGATAACATGCCTTGTACCACAAAACTTGTGCATTGTGTATAAAGATAGTTTCAATGATGCATGGATACTCAAAGCTACAATAGAACTGAAAAGAGAATGCCATATAAGCTTAAAATGAATATACACATCAATGATGCATGGTTACTCAAAGCTACTATAGAATTGAAAAGAGAATGCCATACAAGCTAGCATGACGATACAAATCAATGAAATTCAAGGATGTTCTAGCAAAGATGGTCAGATTTGTAAACATGACTGCTACACGAACCATTCAAAAAGCTTGCTCAGTAGAGTTTCAACCAAGATCCAATCAAGCTTATGGAGTAACATGAAGCAACAGCATTGCTTAGAGCATGTTGAGAGAGAGAGAGAGAGAGAGAGAGAGAGATTTGAAGACAATAACTCTACAAAAGAGATCAATGGTAAAAGCATAGATTTGTTTTTCCCCTTTTGCATTGCAAGTGGAAAGGTAAAAGGAGGGGTGGTACATAAGTTATTTTTTTCCCTCTTTCCCCTTTCTCACAAAGAGTAGGGAGATCCATGCTCAACATGGTGAAGGGATTCAAGTCCCTTCGGTCTCTATTTAATTTGGTGTGTTAGTTGGTTAAGTGGTCTTCGAATGTTTAGCTTATATTGATATGGTGTATTAAGGGGCACATGTCTAACATATGCAATTTTCAAGGGTCTATAAACAACTGCAAATGGGTGACAAGCAATTACATGCTTCAGAGAGTCTATCCAATGCTTAATGTGTAAAGAAAGGGGTAATGGACAAATTCTTGCTTAGCACCAAAAAACTTATCCTCAAGATGTGCACACTAGTCTAGGCAAGCAATCGTAAATGTGTAACCAACCTTACTAGGATACTTGAGACATTATGGAAAGGACCTTTCATGTCTCCATAGAGTGTCATATGGTGTCTAGTGCTTTGAAAACTTCTGTTTTGTTGAAAGGCTGCTATGTTATCCTGCGTTCAAGCCTTAATTTTGCATAAACCTTTGTGTCTGTGTGTGAGAGTACTCCCATCAATATTTTTGTAAGGTTGTGTTCATGCAAAGGCCAACAAATATAAAGATACTCCAAAGTCAACAAGAAACAAATCACAACAAATGCTCATTGTATCAAATTCGATACAACACAACATCACACAAATTGTTTTTTCATTTCAATTCTTTATCTCCTCGTGTAGTTGGTCTGCTCATGTCTCACTCTTCCTCTTCATCTTCCCATTCCATAGCCTTAGTTTTCCTTAGGAGGTGCAACAAATCCCTTGCGGGCTTCATTGACCACATGGGTAGGCCTTATGGTAACACCATCAACGAAAATCCCAGATTTCCACCAGAGGACTTCAGTTTCCCTCATCGAGAACATGATCTCAACAGGGTGGTCAGCATCATCATCATTGATCTGGAACTCACCTACATCACACTCCACCCACGGGAAATTGTTTTCATCATCATCATGGTCTTCTTCAGAGTGCTGATAAGCATCATCGTGCTCATTTTCATCATCATCTTCCTCCTCAGAGTCCTGATAAGTATCATCATGCTCACTAGTGCTGTTGTTACTGTCCTTATCAGGATTATCATTGTCATTGTCATTAGCATTGTTATTGTCATTGCCATGAGTCTCATTAGCATCATTGTGATTATCATTGGTGTCATTCGCATTATTGTTATTCTGATTGTTGTTCTTGTTGTTGCCATTGTTGTTGATGTTGGTGCTGAATAGGAATGCAGGAGGGCTACTGGGAGGAAAAGAGTTTTGATGGTGAGAAAGAAAGGAGCATTGGCTCTCAGTTTGCTGGCCACTGGACAAGTTCTGTAAGCTCAGTTTGACAGGTGATCTTTCCCATCCACTTGCACCCCCTACCTTGAGCCTAAACGAGACCACATAGCTTCCCCGAGCAAGTGACTGGCGCCACGCACCCTCCACCTGAAACCAGCAAACTGAGCGCAAATACGCCACAGTCGGAAACCTGAAATTATATACCAGCTTGCAAGTTAAAATCACATTTTACGTTCAATGACCCTGAAAGAAATATGTTAGGAGTGGGTGGATCCAACAACTGACTTCTCTCTCTAAAACATTAAGTTCACTGGTAGATCTAAATTCTCTCTGACAAAATCACCATGACTATATTATATATAAATCTATAGACACAATAGCTCTCCATACAGTACATCCAAATTTCTATCACATTAACCAACTTTCTATGACAAGTTCAAGTATGAGGACAGATGGATGGGGTTGGAGAAGTGCTATATTCAAGCCGATGAACTAAGACTTGAGTGATTACAGGAATACAAATTTGATTGTTGCATTTACATAAAATTACAAATCTTCTCTATAATTTTAGAATTTTGAGGGTGCCATGTTTCAAGGATACAAGAGGATAGCCTCACCCCTGCCATTCTCCCCAAAGCTAGATTTCCTGCTGTCAAAGCAAGCACGGCCATTGTGCTTCTATCTACCTCCATGCTTGGATGCATCCATACCTTGCACAGTGCTGATCAGATTACAAATTCACCTTTCATTTCTACCCAGTGTGAGTAGAATTATGCTGTTTTCTGTTGATACCCAGTTGAGTATTACAACCCGATCATCTACATCACAAAATTGGAAAATTTTCCACAGCCAATATCTTATCATAAGCCTGCCAATTAGGACACTTTTCAAGGCACTACAAAAGGCGAAGCTTTAGTGACTTGCCTTTTAACATGCAGTACAACCAGACATAAATTATGTTGCACTGCTTTGGACAGATGCACAAGAGGTCTTTCGTGCAAAATGGCATTCAATCTGTTTGCAGCTTGAAGAGCAGAAAAAAGGATGAAGGTCACAATTGATGTAATTTTCAAGTTATAGTTGCTTGACTAGGCATACATGCCAAGTGCAACACTAGGGGTAAAGCACAATAGACTCTCAAGAATCATCCTGTTGAGGACATAGTCTCTTTATGTTTTGGACTGAATAGAAAAGGAAGTAACATAGACTAGGGTGGGTGGTCCACAAATGTATGGATCGGGTTGCAGGGAACCTCTGATAATCAAATGGAAGTGAATCTGATGGGTTAGGCAAACACCACCCACCGCCCCCCCCCCAAAAAAAAAGACCACTTAAAAGTGTCTGAGACACATATACTGATGGACAAATACACTACCAAAGCTCCTTATGTCCTCTTTTGACTCGGTCTGAGCATCATATGCAGGACATGACCATACAGGACACACAACAGCTGAAGCCTCCATTGTGAAGGACACTTGTACTACTATTGTCACAAAGAAGAAATGGAAAAAAATTCAAACACCAAACTCAAATCACTTCTTCGTCTGGTCATCTAAGCTAATTTCTAACAAAACCAAAAGCAGACATGATCCTCCAATCATACACATGCAAAGCATTGTATATACTGCAAGTATACCCTTAGAGCTCTCTCATTGCTTTTTTTGCCATCTGAGGCTATTTCGGCCCCCCTTTTAGATCTGCAAGGTTGCAAACAGCAATTTCAAGATATACTGCAATTTCGGTTGTCTCTACCGAAAGTGGGTGTACCAATTACAGATTTCAACCGAAAGTGGATGTACCAGTTACAGATTTCAAATCTATAAGTTCTAAGGTGTTTGCCAAGAAGCAAACACATGTTTTATCTGCAAACACATTGCAAATTACATGTACTATTGAGTAGTCAGTGATAAATATTGCTTGGTGTATTACTATGCACTTGTTGTGAAAGATTGTGAAAGACTTGCTTTACTATTTTGTATCAATTTTGTGATAATGGCAAAGAACAGGGGAAACCCCATCATTGAGAAGCTAAACAAGAACTATTATCCATCATGGAAGTTTCGTGTAACGAACTTCCTTATTGGAAAAGACCTCTTCGAGTTTATTTTAGGTGAAGAAAATGAGTCAAAGCCGAGTGGCCCTGCGACTGTAGAAGAATTAAAGGTGTAGAAAGAATGGAATGCAAAAGACAAAAATGTGATGTATTGGCTATCTGCAATCATTGATAGTACTACGTTGGGACATATTAAAAATGTAAAAACTTCACGTGCTGCTTGGACAATTTTTAAAAGCATGTTTTCAATAAATACAAAGGCCCAAAAGATTCAACTCAAGTAAGAGTTGAATATCTTGAAAAAATGAAAGATGTTTATAAAAGAGTATGTTTTGAAAGTGAGAAGTATTACAGATGCTTTAATAGCTATAGATGCAATGTGTAATGATGATGATTTCATTTCATCTACTTTGGGTGGCCTTAATATGAGAAGGCCTAAAAATCATTTATCACTTTTATATATATACGAAAGCCGTTTACATCTGTTTGATATGCAAGATAAGATAAATGCTATTACAAAAAAGGAGACACAGAACGATGTATGGTATATTGATTCAAGTACATCTAATCATATGACCAATCATGCTGAATAGTTTGGAGAGATACAAGACTTACAAAATCCAGGTTATATACACATGGGTGATGATTTATCCCATCCAATTCCACACATTGAAAAGATTTCCCTTTTCTTTGCATTGCATAATGATTAAACAAAGAATCTATTAGATATATTACATGTGCAATCCATCACAAAGAATTTGGTGTTTGTTGATCAAATAGTAGAGTAAGAATTACAAATTCAATTTAATGCAAAAGAAAACTTTGTGAAAGATTTTAATGATAAGTGTAAGTTTGTTGCAAAAGAAAATAGAGTTTGTTGCATGTTCACTTTAGATTTTGAAATTCCTACTATAAATGTTGCTATGTATGCTAAAGAAAAATGAGTGGTTACAAACATTGAAATATGATGCAAATATATTGAACATACAAATTTGCAAAGACTAAAATTAATACAGTCCAAAGGATTGATTTCAGGACTACCTGCTTTTAGAGTTACAGAATTTTATTAAGTGTATAAAGTATATCAATTTTACAAGCATGCAAGGCACCCTTTTTTGCATGATAGAGATGTGAGCAAAAACATACTTGATGTTGTACATACAAATATTTAGAAGCCTACACAAAATATATCTCTTAGTGATAGAAAATACTTTATCACCTTTATTTATGATTATTCAAGAAAGCTACATGTATATTTCATAAAGAAAAAGAATGATATATTTGAGCACTTCAAAACTTTTGAGGCTACTGTTGAAATAGAAACGGACTTGAAAGTTTAAGTACTTAAGATCAAATGAAAAAGAAGAGTATATCTCTAATGAGTTTAATGACTTTTTGAGGTCTCATGAAATAAAGAGACAATTTACTTGCAGGTATATCCCACAGCAAAATGAGCTTGCAGAAAGAAACAATAGACATATTGTAGAAGTTGCAAGAGCATTGACGCGACTGAAAAAAATATATCGAAATATGTTTGGTCTAAAGATGTTCATACTACTATATATATTGTCAACAAAACTCCCACAGCTACAGTTCATGGAATGACTCTTCCCCTCCTCCCCGATTCTTCGAATAATGCTTTGCAGGCAAAAAGCCCAATCTATCACACTTGAAAGAGTTTGACAGTATTTCATATATTCATGTGTTTGATGAGCTACGAAAAAAGCTTAATCCAAAGGCTAAAAAATGTATTTTTATTGAATATTCTTCAGAGTAGAAAAAATATCATTGTTATAACTTTGTCACAGGTGAGTTCAGAGTACGTAAGAATGTTATTTTTTATGAGATTAGTAGTTGATATACATCTAGTGGTGATCCATAGAAAAATGATGATAATCATGATAGTTATGTACAGAAAGAAAAGCAAGAATCATGGAGCTTTAGTAGACCTCAAATACCATCTCATACTACATCTACAATTAGTCCTTAGTCTAAGAGACTAAACAATAGTTTCACATCTTCAAGTATATCTACTAGTGTTATAGATAAAGATAGAGAAGAAAAAAGTGTAAGATAGTAATGATGCATCTGCTAGTCATTTATGATTTGATGGAGATTTCAATGATTCAGAGAGTTTGGATGATGAGCTTGATATTTTTTCAATCAAGACACCAAAAGTACAAAGAGCATATGGTAATGTAAAGGTTCCATTGAGTGATCCAATGATACGCACGTCTAGCAAGGTTAGATATCCTATTAAAGATTTTGTTTTAAAGATTATGTAACTCACAATTATACTTATATGGTAAAGGGGATTGTGAATGTTAAACCCACTTGCTTTAAGGATGCTATTGGTCATAATCATTAGGATGCAGCAATGGACAAGGAGATGGTTGCATTAGAAGCCAATAAGACTTGGGATCTAGTATCATTGTCTAAGGGCAAGAAAGCTATTGACTGTAAGTAGATTTACAAAACCAATCATACTACAAATGATTTTGTTAACAGATATAAGGCTAGGCTAGTTGCAAAAGGCTATGCTCAAACATATGAAATAGATTATTAAAAGACATTTAGTCCAATGGCTAAAATGACAACCGTTAGATATGTGATTGCTTTGGTAACATCCAAAGATTGAAGTTTGTAACAAATGGATGTCAAGAATGCCTTCTTGCATAGTGAATTACAAAAAGAGGTGTATATGAAGCAATCAGCAGGTTCTAAGGATTTAGAGCATTCCACATATGTGTGCAAGTTAAAGAAGGTGCTCTATGGACTGAAGCAAGCACCTAGAGTATAGTCCGACAAGATCGAAGAGTATCTTGTCATCATTGACTTTTTATGTTTCTAATACTAATCACTTACTTTATGTGAAAAAAATATGCAAGTTTGGTCATCATAGTCGTCTATGTGGATGACTTGATTATTACACGTGACAATGATAGTAGAATTATTGAAGTTAAGAAATTTTGTGAAAAAAAAGTTTTAGATGAATTTGGGTGAGCTAAGATACTTTATCGATATTAAGGTGATCAAATATGATGATGGTATATGGTTGTCCAAAGGCAATATGACTTAGATATGCTGTCTAAGTACAGTATAACAGTATGTAAGTCTCTTTCAATGCCATTAAAGCAAAATGTAAAGTGTGTTGATATTAAGGATGAGATAAAAAACCCTACTATATTCAGGAGGATAGTAGAGAGTCTAATTTACATGACTATTATAAGGCCAAACTTAAGTTATATTGTGGACCTTGTCAATCAATTTATCCAAATACCTAGAAAGTCTCATTCGGATGCAGTTAGATGTATATCAAGATATGAAAATTTCACTTTGCATTATAGGTTTTTTTATAAGACAGACAAGGATATATAGGTATTTTGATGCATAAATGCAGATTAGACTAGTAGCATGTCTGACAGAAGATCTACCAACGGATTCGTGTTTTTCCTTGATAGTGCAACAACTACGTGGAGTAGCAAAAAGCAACCTACAATTGCTTTTCGAGTACAAAGACTCAGTACAAAGGTACTACTATAGCAATATATGAAGCAGTATGACTGCAAAAGTTATTGGGTGATTTGAATGTGCAAGGAGATGATCTAGTTGGCATTTATTGTGATAACATGAGCAATATACAGCTAGCTAGGAACCCAGTGTTCTATACTAGAACAAAACAAATAGAGATACATTATCACTTTGTGAGAGTCAGCACATAAGATCAGATAGCTAACATTTTCACAAAGGTATTAGATATAGAGAGCTTCAAATGTCTTAAAGCTTGGAGTTATAGAGATACAATTGAGCTTGAAGGAAAGTGTTGAGATAGCAAGCTCAACATGTGCACTCATTGATGATAGAACACTTGGTTAGATGGGTCCGCACGTCTACACTAAGCACATCAATGATCATTATGATCCTCACATGGCCACTGACTTATCACTTATTATATTTGATTGTTACACCTATTTACAGCTGATATAGTTATAGCTATCATCAATCAATTAGTATAGTCAATTATGCATTGTTTGACTTAGTAGGTCACTTTTCTTTATATTGTATCTTATATATACTTTGTGTACATTGTATTGTGTAAAAAAAGAGGAAAAAATCAACAAGAAAACGTTTTGGCCTCCATCTCCCCCCTTGTGTTCTTGAGTGAGCTTCTTCTTGCGTATATGGTGTGTGTTCAACGCAGCAACTCAAGCAAGTCCCCTCACCACGCAATTCGTGAAGGATGTCTACAAGGGTCAAGGCTGCCGACAGCAAATCCAATCTACACTCCAGCCCCACATGCAATCTTGTACTCTTCCATGCCCCGAATCCCCAAAGTACATATGCTGCTTTGTCTAGGATAGACTATTGATCATGGCTGATCAACCTCGAATAGCCACCATCAACCTTGATCACACACGACCACTCTTGCTTACCTGGCTTGACCCACGTGTACACCATCTGACTCCACACCCTTGCTGAAGAATGTTATTTAAAACAACACGTGTTTGCAATTATCTGCCAAAGACTATGCTGATGACTGCAAAGTCGACTGCCTTAAATAGTCATATGCAGAACAGACAGACATGCCTGCACAACTGCCAATCCACCTAGCCTGCTGTTTGATTATCTACCACATCAACAATCCTGCCCAACAGCCATCGGCACTGTCCTGCTGTCTTATGCTGTCTGCCATGTGGCAATCACTAACCCCAACACTCCTGTCATGATCAGGCTGACGTTTATTTTTCTTGAGTTTTCAAGATTTTCAGAACTTTTATAAGAAAGTCTAAAGTGGCAGTTAGCTGTTTTTGCTCCCTACAGACACATTTTTCACAAGGAAATTGAAATATTTAACAGCCCATGCCATACATGGTGCAATGATTCAAAAATATGTTCAACAACGCTGTGGTGAACAAAATTAAATGTGACGCCTCTCTTCAAAGTTGCCTTGATTTCCACTGTGTGTGAGAGCATGGAGCAACTGATTAAGCACAAAAATACATGACTACTATGGCAAGGATTGTAAACAGAATTGAGAAGCTCCTACAGTAGTAGCATAAGGAGTGCTTGTTAATGTTTAAACTTTTGAATGGGATCTCTAGGCAAACATAATCTGCTTTATTTGTCTCTAAATCTTGTCGCAGGATAGGACTCCAAAATACTGAATATTGTGGCAGCGTGATGAAAAAGTCAGAAAAACACAACAGCATTTCACAAGGTTCCAAATGGGGCTAGGCTTTTGGACTCCACTAAACCCTGTCCATGGCAAGCATGGTGGAGCTGAATGTGAAACAAGGGCCCATCTATAGAAGCATCATCCTTACTTTCTATGCATATAATCTTGTCATGGTGGAGCTGAATGTGAAACCAGGGCCTATCTGTGGAGGCATCGTTCTTACTTTCTATGCATATAATAAGGGAGCAGTTAATATGACCAAAGATGTGCATGCTAAGAATAAGACTTTGTTGCATATAATAAGGGAGCAGTTAATATGAAGATATTCTTAAGTTGCAACTTGGAAACTCAGAGCTAGTTTGTGAAGGGGGTATTGTTTGAGTCAAGACATAAAACAGCAACATGGGCACAGTGGAACAAACCTGGCTTGTTACAACACACAATTTCAGGGCCTCCTTTCCATCACTTTGTTTACATATTGACAGATGGAACTACCGTATACTTACTACTTAGTTACGGCATCATTCAAGTTCAAATAAGGTGCATGCAACATGAATGGTTTTGCATGGAAAGAAGTCACTGGTGATTCATGATTAGAACAATAGATAGAGGATGAATGCAGCTCCTCATCATCTTTCCATTTATCAGGTGCTCATCTCACTAATCTGATGTAATAGACCTATGACTACAGCACAAGAATTCACAAAGAGAAGTCAAAGACATCACCTACCAGAAACAAGAGCATATGTCAGTTCCTAGACTGGCAGCATTTGTACCAGTACTTGGTTTGGTGAGCCTTTCCCCTTGTCCTATGTAGTCTAGCAAGCTTTTATCAGTTTCAGCATTTTAGCTCTAGTTTAGGCAACTTTTCCCTTTGTCCAGGAGATATATGTACTGGAGACGTTAACAAAAACACACACACACACACAATCAATCTCTCTCTCTCTTTCTCTCTCTCTCTCTCTTTTTTTTTTTCGTAAAAGTTCTCTCTCTCTCTCTCTCTCTCTCTCTCTCTCTCTCTCTCTCTCACCATGATCCAGAGCACCGTATCCATCCCCAGTATTGAGGTGTCGACCCCCACACAATGTTCAGTGCTTTGGCACTCAGCATATAACATTCAGCCCCCGTTGCAGGATCCAGCCAATATCTCTATATCACAAACAATCAATCATCCAAGTGTTAAGATTGATGTTTGATTGGATTTAAACACAGGACGTATCCCTATAACACAAGCATCAATCATCTTTTTTTATGTGTTTCAATTGGTGTTTGATTGATTGGATTCAGACAGAGCACACGTATCTACAACACAGAAATCAATCATCAATTTTTATGTGTTAAGATTGGCGTTTGATTGCTTGGATTTACCCAGAAATCCGGCGATCAATCAATGTTCTTGATATGAGAAAAATAAAGTTTGATTGAATTGTTATTGATTAGATTAGATTCAAGCAGAGTACGTATGCTCCATAACACACAGTCAGTCGATCGATCTATGGATGTATTGTGAATGCGGATACATTCTCCCATTGATTGGATTCAAGCAGATACATGTGTGATTACGACATCAACAATTGATTGATCGAGTTCACTTGCCTGAGTACCTCTGCAGAGAGGGATGGATCTGCACAAGCGGAAGAAGAGCTGTCTAGTGGGGAGGCAGAGAAGTCGCTCTGCGAGGGTTGATCGAGCCTGATGATGGCCATCATCAATATCAGTAGTAGTCTCGATATCACTGTCATGCTCGTCATCGGAGTCGACCTGATTGCGAATGAGGGCGAGAGAGTGCGGGGGGAGCAGCCTTGACCACACCACATCGGATGCAGAGGCCCCTCGGAAGGTCCGGTTCACGCAGGCCGCGCGGCAGGTGGTCGCAGGGTCGGTGAAGGACAGCACACGAGCCGCCAGCCATTCGAACTCTCCAAGAAGAGAACCAGCTACAGTAGTGTTGCCAGGCTGCTCTACTGCAGCTTGCATGACAGACGATCGAGCAGCGGACGATGATGACGATGAGAGAGAGAGGGGGTGAGAGGGTTTCAGAAGAAGGCAGGGATCAGGAAGCATAAATCATGGATGTCGTGCAAGCAGACGAAGGAGGCGACTAAGGATGTCGTGCTTTTGGCATGGACATTCATACTTAGGGCCGTTTCACACCCAAACGCGGCCGCGCAAGTCCACCAATCTCTCTCTCTCTCTCTCTCTCTCTCTCTCTCTCTCTCTCGCACATGCATCATCCATAAATGCTATGAATCCCTCTGAGGAAAACATCTAACGCATCCATTTCAGGTAATGTAAATATTCATCTAAGGCATCCATTTCAGGAAAACAATAGGAACCATTTTGTAGTGAATGTAATAATGAGAATACATGAATTACACTTATGTTATTCACTGAATTTAGGACCTGTAAATATTTGATTTCTAGATTGCTACCACCGTCACTCATGGATTGAATTGGGCATGTAAATATTCACTAAATTGCTACCACCGTCATGGGCATGTAAATACATTGAATTGCTACCACCATCATGGATTGAATTGGTCAGTATACTTGTGCTATTTGTTGAATTCAGGACATGCAATGGATGTAATAAGACTTAAGACCAGATTTTGCATGCTTATTTTAGAATCTAGATTGCCTTATAATGGTGCTGCCTTTGCTAGAAGCCTATTTGATCTGTATCGAAAGAGCCACCCTACTTTGACACTAGGTTGATTGCTCTTTGATTTCGCTTTATCTGATGATTATATTTTTAATTTTTCATAGATCAAAGTTCACTTTCAAATTCATGGTGGCTGAAATTTAATTTGCTACCACCATCATGGATTGAATTGGACAGTATACTTCTACTATTTGCTGAATTTAGACATGCAATGGATGTGATAAGACTTAAGACCAAAATTTGTCTGCTTATTTCAGAATCTAGATTGTCTTGTAGTGGTGTTGCCTTTGCTAAAAGTCTATTTGATTCATATTGAAAGAGCCACATTGCTTTGACACTAGGTAGATTGCTCTTTGATTTCCCTTCAACTAATGAATTTGCTTTTAATTTTTCATAGCTCAAAGTTCACTTTGAAATTCATAGTGACTGAAATTTAATTGCTACCACCATCATGGATTGAATTGGATACAAATGTTTCGAAATAGTACATGTAGGTTGTGCTCTTTCCATAGTTCCCGTTGTGTAATAGGCCGTTGCTCTTGCATTAGGGTTGTTGGATTGCATGACCGATCCATACGTATCTACTTCTCAAGTATTAACCAATCTAAACATATTGTCCTCCATTTTTTCTCTTGCATTGGGGTGAATGGATTGCATGACTGATCCATTAATGAATTGATTAAGGCTCAATCTATAAATTGAATGTTGTCAAATTTGTCATGCATATATTGATTATACATATCTACTTTTCAAGTATTAACCAATCTAAATGTATTGTCTCCCATTTTTTCTCTTGCATTGGGGCTAATGGATTGCATGACCGATCCATTAATGAATTGATTAAGGCCCAATCTATAAATTGAATGTTGTCAAATTTGTCATGCATATATTGATCATGTACAAACGGGTTATACTTCATTTGATTGTGTCTAGACTAATCTTGCATTATTTGAATGTGTATACACCAATTATGTATACACTTATCATGTATAGATTGTCATACATGATTTTGTATAAGCTGATAATGTCTAAATTATGGTAACTAATTTAAATATATATACACTAATTATACAATGATTATGTATACATATTGTCTCGTAAAGTTATGCGTACACTTATTATGCATATATTGATATTGTCTCATAAGGTTATGCATACACTGATTATTTATAGATTGTCATACATGGTTTGAATATGTATATGCTGATTATGTATATACTGATTACGTATAGATTATCATACGTGATTTTGTATAAGCTAATAATGTGTAGATTATGATACGCGATTTGAATATGTATACACTAAGGCCTTTTTCGTATTGGCCCATGTTGATGGACTTGGGTGACTGTGTTTGGGTGTGTTACGGCCCTAATTATATAATGATTATGTATATAGATTGTCTTATAAAGTTATGCATACACGTATTATGCATATATTGATATTGTGTCATAAAGTTATGCATTCGGTAATTATGCATACAATGATCTCATAAAGTTATGCATAAAATTGTTTTAGTTTAAGCATGTTTATTCATGTAGATATTACGATCAATGTTAACAATGCTGGATGTATAGATTGAATTGTCCCAAATTGGTTATGCATACACTAACTATGCATGATTTGAATATGTGACTCGTAAAGTTATGCATATAATGATCTTGTATACGGATTGTCTCATAAAGTTACGTAAAGAACAATAATGGATCAATTACATAAAGAACAATAAACCTCTTGGTCCATCCAGATATTGTAAATAATGGATCAATTTTCATGCATAAGGTGGAGCTTGATGGATTCACAAGAAAACACTCCCATGGAGGAGTTTCAACAATTCATGTCTCAAATGAGCTAGGGTGCAATATGCAGTAATGACTTTATATACTTTTCAAGCCAAAATGTGGGTGTTCCAAGCCACATTCCAAGCCAAAGTGTGGGTGGCAGTATTCCTATAAATGTGTTTCCAAACCACCCTCCAATCCTCATCCTTCTCAATTCACACCATTCCAACGACCAAGACAGTTAGGTATAGAGGGACCCACAACAATACATAATAATATAATTCTTTGTCCAATTCCACATAGTCCTCAACATGGCCCCTGGCACCACCATAACAAGAACTGCAAGCAATAAGTTCTTGTGATACAATCCAAGACACATGTGACGAGGTTGACGTGGTTCAGACCCAAGTACCAATGGTGCCACATTCTGAAAATGCCAACAAGCAACGTCCAACCACGGCAAACTTCATCAAAGTCTGATGCACCAAAACCCCCTAAACCAAAGGGGGTGAGGAAAAGAAAGAATCATGAAGACACAATGGAAACACAAGATCATTCAACAACCACAAAAACATAGTTTGCTTAGTGGAAGGATGCATGGACAGTACAGCTCATTCACATTTAAGGATCCATGAGTGTGGACTTCTCAAAGCCACCGAAGGAGGGAGTGGATATATGGTCCAAGGTAGCCACATAGCTAGCATCGCCATTTTCGAAGTTTGACAAAGATGGTGAGGCATAAAGAAAACATTGGGGACGCATCTATGAGTCATATAGAAAGGATAAGGCCCATAATGCCATATCAAGCAAGTATCGCAAGATCACTTGCCAATGGCATGATCTTGTGGATGAATATATGTGGAATTGTGCCAATGTTGTCAGTAGTGCACATGCCTCGTCTGTTGGTGGGTTGTCTTCTCTAGAAGACAACACTACATTAGTCTCCAACGATCCAAGTGAACACACTCAAAAAGACATTGGCTCCAATGAGCCTCCAAAGATGGAACAAGATCAAACGACTAGCCCATGTCTCTTCATTAAGAGATTCTCAAAGGCAGGGTATTCAGATAATCTTATAGTGCGGCTGATGAATGTGAAGCAAGGGGACAAAGAGGACACCAGGGACTACGTTACTCACGTGCAAAGTCTCTATAAGAGAATCCCCACTAACTAGCGACCCGTCAAGAGAGTGGTGTCCACGGTGTTCATCAATGGAATATGCAATGAGGAACTCTACAAGGCCTTAGCAAGAAATGTAAGCTTGTAGAGAGATGCCACTAGCTAGGGTCTTTGAAGAGGTCACATGAGTGGACAACTAGCTTAAGGAGAGAAGCTCCAGAAGCTCGAATCGAGACGAAGCTAACTCTAGAACCCCAAAAAGGGCCACGATATCTAGCAAATGGTCAGGTCCAAGCAACCAAGGTAAAGGGAAGGGAGCTTACCCAAGCTCAGAGCTAGAAAAGATGAAAATGGAGCTAGCCAGATTACAAGAAATGATGAGGAGATCTATGCAGCAGTCACATGTCCAATGCGTATACTGTGGCAGAAATCACCTTCCAATTGAGTGTCAAGACCTTAGGTCTCGACCTTGTGCCAATTGAGCACACAATAAGAAGGGTAAAAAGATAGATGAGTCTCTTAGTGACATGGCTAGCACCACCCGATCAATATTAGCCATCCAAAAAGCAAACTTAGAGGAAAAGAAAGCATTTGAAGAGCACAAGCTCATTATCATGGATACACTTGCCTCCTTTGTATGTGGTTAGTTAGAGGTAATCAAAAGTCTTAAAAAGTAATTATGGTTTAAACAATAGATGAATTTGGAAATTTTTTAAAAAATATGTTTTTAAAGTCTACTTATACATCTCTCTTCATTTGTCTCATAAAGTTTTGTCAAATCTTCTAACAAGTAAATGGACAATAAAAGCCTTCTGATAATGTGTGTGATCGGTGTTGTAGTTGATGTCATGGCAATGTTTCAAGTATTGTTAAGTGGTTTGGATGACGGGGACGATGATAGTATGCAATTGCATACTTTGATGGAGTGCATGGCTCGAGGTTACATTGCATGTCGAGCTAGGATAGGTCATCAAAGGTGCACGATCCATGATCATGGAGCAAGGGCTTCTTGGGAGTTATTCAAATCGAATGTTTAAAAGCAGGGTACAAGTTAGTAGGATTACATTTGAATATCTCATCGTGAAGTTAGCACCACAAATGCGACGCAAGAACATGAACTATAGAAGAGTAATATTTGTCGAGAAGTGGGTTTGTGTGGCTCTACATTGCCTGGCAAGTAGCTCAATTTTGGGACCTATAGCTGATTTGTATGGGGTCTTAACTTCGTTTATACAGTTGGCTATTTTGGACTTTTGCGATGCACTGGCTGCATCTGGATTGCATGGTATGCACATAAAGTGGACAACATCACAACAAATGCAAAAATATGCAAATGCATTTCAGGCCCTTCGAGGTATATTGTATGTTGTTGGTGCAATAGATGGTAGTCATATACCCATCACTGCCCCAAGAGAAAATAATAAAGATTATTTTAATAGGAAGGGCTTCCACTCAATTATTCTATAGATCAGTGTGGTAGCCAATTGTGTTGTTTAGGACTATGATGTTGACTAGGCAGGTTCTATGCACGATTGGAATGTTTTTCAACGTTCAGTTTTAGGAAAACGATGCACAAACAAAACTTTGGGACAATACTGTCTACTAGGCAATTGTGCTTATCCAACACACTTTTGGATGCTTCCTCCTTTCAAGGGTAGTAAGGATGGACTATCTTTGGAACGTTATTATTGGAATTATATACAATCAAGTACTCGTATGCCAGTTGAAAGAGCATTCGACATCCTTAAAGCATGATTTTGTATATTGTTGAAGAGATGTGATATGATTTTACAAAATGTCCCAAAGATGGAGGCAACATGCCTTGTTCTACATAATATATGTATTGTGCATGGAAATAGTTTTGATGATGCATGGATACATGAAGCGACAACGGAACTTGAGAGAGAAAGTAATGTACCTCATCAAGACATGGATGAGCAAAATGGTTTGAGGAATGGATTAGCAGAGGTTGCTATGCTAACAAACAAAGGTACCATGCAAGTAATTCAAAGAGCTCAATCAACGGAGCCAACACCAAGGGCAAGCCATCCTAGAGAAGCATCTCGAAGAGACAACATTGCTTGAGCCATGTTTTGAGAGAGGGAGAATGCAAATGTGAGAATAGTCTTTAGTGATTCTAACTTTGTGGCGAAGGAGATCGACGATGAAGATAATGGTGAGTATACTTCTGTAGCATGTGCATTGCAAGTGGAAAGGTAGAAAGAGGGGTGTTGTGCTAATAAAATTTCCCTCTTTCCACCTTTCCACAAAGAGTTGGGTAGAGCCATGCCTCAACAGTATGGTTAAGGGGTTCAACTCCCTTTCTCTCTTTTTCATTACTAATTTGTGTTAGTTTTATTAGTCACTTTTTTTTGTTTTGTAACATCAAATTGTGATACTTATAGCCAATGATTGTGTATATCATGAATTGCAATAATAATCATAAGTGTCAATAACGATTAACATGCAATAGTATGTTAGTAATATGTGTTAGTTTTATGAATTGTAGATTCCCCTTTTCCCCGTCAATAACATGAACTTGTATTATCTAGCATCAATGATTGTGTTTAATCAATTATTCAAATGATAATTATTATGTCAATAATGATCAACATCCATAGCATCCCTTCATTCGCATGTGATCTGGGGATAATTCGAGAAGTGTCCAATGCATACATGGTGGCCGATGCGTAAATGATTGCGGATAGAAGATGGACGGACAGCAAGAAAAGTGTATGCCACCCAGTGTGTAAGTAGGTGGTGCCCAAGTCGACTTTTCATGTGCCCACCAATTGGGTGTAGATTGGCAAACAATGGTAGTGTGTAACCAACCTTATTATTTTCATGGTACCGCACTCAGGGAAATTCCAAATATTCACATCCACTCCACACCAAACTTGTCATGGTCAAAGAATCAAGACACAAAGTTATGCAACCAAAACCTTAGAATTTTAATTTTGGTCAAGACTCACAAAGATAGTGCTCTAAATAAATGTTTTTCCAAAAAGTTGGAAAATCTTTAAGTGGGGAAGATCACAAGTATTTTGCGAACATTTAGGGATATTGAGGCAAAAATACACTAAAACTTTTCAAAAATATAGGCATTCTCACCTTCAAAATTTGTTTGTAAAGCTAAATTTCAAAATTTTAAGGTGGGATTACACTATATTTAGGTTTTTTTCAAGAAATGACACATTAGACATTAAATAATGGTCAAAGGATCTGCAATCGAAAGATACAATTCTCATTTTCTTTCTCACTATGATGCCCATAATGCCTCTCCACACTGCCATTCAATGTCAACACCCATCTCTCTCTCTCTCTCTCTCTCTCTCTCTCTCTCTCTCTCTCTCTCTCTCTCTCTCTCTCTCTCTCTCTCTCTCTCTCTCTCTTGTAGCAACCCTTTCTCTTTTGCTCCTTGCTTCTACTATGTGTATATTTTATCTTCCCTCATTATCATGATTTCATAGGCATTTTGGTCGCAACAAGTTTGCCTTTAGGGTTCGTTCTTCTTGTATTTATTGTTATTGTCTTAAGATGTCTAAGTGAGTTCTAATAGTTCTTGTGTTTTGGGACATAGATTTGACTTGGACTATTTGCCACAAAACAATGTGATCTTTTTGACTTGGAGTGTTTTCCATAATGTGTTTTGGCTTGTTAGAAGTTGGCATGATGCACTATATTGCACTAAGCATGGTTTAGAACCTTAGTCATAGTAGTTCTATGTGTAAAGCAATCTTTAAATGCCTCATGAAGTGCAATTTGTAGGTCCTTGATGATGCCAGGAGGCATATTCCACCGACGGATTCCGTGAGACTATGGTGGATTCCATGAGGTTTTGCGGTGGATTGTGTAAAACTATATTTATTTGTTGGGGCTCGTACACAAGGTGGATTCCTTGTGCGAGAAGTTGACAGGGACGCCTGTCCTTTGCGGGCGTCAAATTATTTTAATGTGCACGTGGGTGATTCTAGAGCGGGTGATTCTACAAAATACATATTAAATTAATGGACATTTATGAGTTTAAAGTGCACTCGTATTAAATTAAGGTTAGGATAGAGTTATAACCTATTTATTTATTTTGTACCTAAATACTGTTAGGTATCCTCTTTTGTGGGTTTTATCTTATTATTTTCTAACAATTGTAAATGCTGAAGTTGATATGTAGAGCAAGCAGTGGTGGCATCGGGAAGCACTGGGCGATGGCATGTATTCAGATTACCTAGAAGAAATTATCACTTTTTAATGGGCACACGTCTTATCATTAAAGGAGTGGTGCTAATATTTATTTAGGCTCGCTAATTTATTAAAGTGCTTGATAAACATTTATTATTTTGTATGTGCATAGGCGCTTGGTTTAAATATTTCATTATTGGACATTGTATTTGGGAACAACCCGATTTTTGGGATGCCCAACTGCTTTATTCTTTATTTGGACAAAAGCAAATACAAAAGCCAAAGCATGCTAATTGTAAATTGGGCTATTTTTGAGCTTGGAGATTAATAAATTTATAAATACATGCCTTGTGGAGCGCTCACACAAGGCATGGGAGGAGATTGTACCCAATTTGTCTTTTTGCCTTATGTTGTGCAAACCTTTCTTCTTGCTTTATGAGTTTTAGTAGAGTTCTTTGTTCTTGGGGACCTTCCGGCGTTCACTACGCATGCATACATCATCCGAATTGCGCACTAGTTGAAGAACATGACTCAAAGAGATATTGTGTGTCTTTCTCATGTATGGATCATCATTCTTGATCACAACTAGTTGTATGCTGGAGTTTCTTGCTTAGCAATACAATATGATAGTGGACGCCATGATTTATGTCTATATTTCTATCTTATTTCCAGTATATACTCTAATTTCTATCTCTAATTGGCCATTATGAGTGTTTCAGAGTGTAGCTCTATGTTCATGTGTCATTATTTCTAAGTTTCTTACTAGTTGCTTGATGAGGTATTAGGTATTTTCTGCACTGCTTGATGCAATTTACTCTATTTTTATATGAGGTAATTTACTCTTATTATGCATTCGACATAGATTTGGGGCTAAAACACTTTGGCAATTCTACCACGCTTTCCTAAACCTCTAACATGAAAGTTTAACGAAAAAATACCTCTGATTGATGCCAGAAATATGAAGCTCTATTAAAAAATGACCATGTTTTGGGGAAGAAAACCTAATTTCTTATATGCCGTTTGAAAGGTTTTTTGTGTGTAGGTCTTATTATTCTTTTCCTAACCCTATCTTTGTCATCCTAACTCTTTGGTATGAAGCTTTGTGAAAAACAACATTGTTTTATGGTCAAAAAATGAATTTACTCTATGGAGTTCAAAGGGTTTTCTATGTGTATACCCTATTATTGTTTCTCTATATCTTTGGTTTAAAAGACTAGCAAAAATGGCCTTGTTTGATGGTAAAATTTTAGTTTTTTGTATGAAGTAGTGATACATTTCATACAAGAAGACGATGCACTTCTGTCATTCTTACCTGCTATCACTTATTTCAAACTCTACTCAGAAATGTTTTTGTTTTATGCCAAAAAATTGCACTTTTTTTGTCACAATATGAAGCAGTGACAATTGCCTGAAGAAGTGATATATTACTTGAAGCAAGATGATACATTTCACAATGTTAATTTTGCATTTCTTCTTATATGATGGATAATTACTCTATTATTTTGTCTAGACACAAGTCTCACGAATTGCAAAAACCATTAGCAAAGCAACAACAACAAGAGTCAGAAAATTGCAAGAGGAGAAGCATGAAGATTTTTAATCCTAGATGATAATAGAGACATGTTGTTCACATAGATATTTCAAAATGCAAGAATTATTGCAGGAATAACCTCTCTGTAACAAACTCTAGCTAAATCTAGTGAGAAAGAGGAAGAGCTATCTTTTGCCTATTACATTAATGTTGAGATGACAAGCTCAACACATGCGGACATTAATGATGGACCGCCTGGTTAGATGGGTCCACACGTCTATACTTAGCACGTCGGTGGTCATTATGACTCTCACATGGCCACTGACTCATTGCTTATTATATTCAGGTTGTTACACCTATTTACAACTGGCATAGTTATAGCGCCAGTCGACTAGTGTAGTCGATTATGCATTGTTTGACTTAGTACGCCACTTTCCTTTATGTTGTATCTTATCTATACTTTGTGTACATTGAAAAGTGTGTGGAAGAAGAAGAAGAAATCAGCAAGAAAACGTTTTTGGCCTCCATCTCTCTTCTTATCTCTTGAGTGAGCTTCTTCTTGTGCATTCTGTTTATGTTTGGTGCAGCATCTTGAGCAAGTCCCCCTACCACGCAATTCTTGACATGGTATCAGAGCCGCGCCACTAAGAGAGGCTGATTTCGAAGGCTGAAGTGAATGAGAAGAAGCAAGGTTTGAGCAAGCAAGCCACGGGTAAGAAGCTCTCCCATTCTTCCACTCTTTCTCTTGGACAGTGCCTGTGGAAGTACCAGAAGCAGGGCAGAGCAAAAATCTCAGATTGCAGTGAGATTTGGTGTGCCCCGTTTTAGAGCTGCAAGGTTGCGGATAGCAATTCGAGATACCCTGCAATTTGAGCTGTGTCTACCGTATACAAGTGCACAGGTTACAGATTTCAGATCTGTAAGTTCAAAGGTGTTTACCAGTGAATAAACACAAGGTTTATCTGCAAAGTGGTTGTAGATTGCATGTATTGTTGAGCAAATAGTGAAAAAGGGTGTTTAGTGTATTGATGTGCACTACAGATCGAGGGTTGCAGAAGATTTACTTGCTGTTTGGTATTAGTTTTGTGATAATGGCAGAGAACAGTGGAAACCCCATCATTGAGAAGCTCGATAAGAACAACTACCCTTCATGGAAGTTCCGTGTTACAAACTTCCTTATTGAAAAAGGCCTCTACGAGTTTGTTTCAGGTGAAGAAAAGGAGCCGGAGGTGAGTGATCCTCCAACTGCAGAAGAGACAAAGGCACGGAAGGAATGGAATGCAAAAGACAAAAATGTCATGTATTGGCTGTCTGCAGTAATTGACAATAATATGCTGGGACATATAAAAAATGCAGAGAATTCATATGCAGCTTGGACCATACTTGAAAGTATGTTTTCCGTAAATACAAAGGCACGAAAGATTCAACTCAAGCAAGAGTTGAATACATTGAAGAAAGGGAAGATGTCTATCAATGAGTATGCACTGAAGGTAAGGAGCATTGCAGATGCCTTGGCAGCGATTGATGCAATGCTCGATGATGATGATTTGGTGTCGTCTACCTTGGGTGGACTTAACAATGAAAAGGCTTGGAAGTCTTTTGTAACTTCCATATATGTCAGAAAGCCATTTTCAGATTTTGATGAGTTGGTCTCCCTTATGATCTTTGAAGAGATCAACATGCAGAGTGAGACATCTGAAAGAAGTGGTGAACAGGTCCAAGCTTTCTACTCCAGTTCAGGAAGGGGACGTGGCAGGTTCTCTTTAAGAGGCCGTGGTACAGGACGTGGTAGTGACAACCAACAAAACAGATTGAATCAGCAATTTGGCGATATGCAGGTTTTAGGAGGTCATGGTAACTTTAGAGGCAGGGGGGCTTTAGAGGAAGAGGTGGATGGCAGAACAGAGGTTCTAACAACTCTGGTATTGTCTGTCACTATTGTGGCAAAACAGGTCATATTGCAACCCAATGTTATGCTAAGAAAGATGATATTTGCAGTGGTAAGTTGCAGCAAGGAAACTATGCATCGTCTATACGACAGAATGAAGACAAAAATGAACGTCTGTTTATTATGCAACATATGCTGAATGTTGTTACAGGAAAGGGAACACATGATGATGTTTGGTATGTTGATTCAGGTGCATCCAATCATATGACTAGCCATGCAGAATGGTTTGGAGAGATGTAGGATTTGCAAAATACAGGTTATGTGCAGACGGGTGATGATTCATGCCACCCAATTTTACACATTGGAAAAGTTCCCTTGTCCTTGCATGATGGTAAGACAAAGAGCCTTTCAAATGTATTACATGTGCCATCTATTACAAAGAACTTGGTGTCAGTCGGTTAGATGGTAGAGCAAGGGCTGCAAGTCAGATTTAATGCAAAGGGCTGCTTTGTAGAAGACTTCAATGACAAGTGCAGGTTGGTTGCAAAGGGAAGTAGAGTTGGACATATGTTTACTCTGGATGTTGGAATTCCATCTAGGAATGTTGCTATGTATGCTAAAGGAAAAGGTGTTGTTGCAGATATTGAAATTTGGCACAAGCGCATTGGACATGCAAATGTACAAAGGCGGAAATTAATGCAGTCCAAAGGGTTGCATTTAGAATTGCAAAATTTCATAAGGTATGTGAAGCATGTCAGTTTGGTAAGCATGCAAGACAACCCTTTTCACATGACAAAGATGTAAGTAGAAATATCCTTGATGTTGTGCATACAGATATTTGGGGGCCTACACAAAATGTATCTCTTAGAGGCAGTTCATACTTTGTCACATTCATTGATGATTGTTCTAGAAAGCTGTGGGTATATTTTATGAAGGAAAAGAGTGAAGCGTTTGAGCACTTTAGAACCTTCAAGGCTGCAGTTGAAAGAGAAACATGCTTGAAAGTAAAGTGCTTGAGGTCAGATGGAGGGGGAGAGTATCTCTCGAATGAGTTCAGTGATTTTCTGAGGTCTCATGGGATAAAGAGACAGTTCACATGCAGGTATACCCCACAACAAAATGGGGTTGCAGAAAGGAAAAACATGCATATTGCAGAAGTTGCACGCGCCTTGATGGTGGCTGAAAAGACAATGCCTAAGCATTTTTGGTCTGAGGCTATTCATACTGCTGTTTATATTATAAACAAAACTCCCATAGCTACAATTCATGGTATGACCCCCGAAGAATTTTTTACAAGTAAGAAGCCTGATGTCTCACACTTGAAAGTGTTTGACTGTATTGCATATGTTCATGTGCTAGATGAGTTGCAGAAGAAATTGGATCCAAAGGCTGAAAAGTGTGTCTTTGTTGGATACTCTTTAGAGCAAAAAGGGTATCGTTGTTATAACCCTGTCACATGTAAGTTCAGAGTGAGCAGGGATGTCATCTTTGATGAAATGAGTAGTTGGTATGCATCTAGTGGTGATGCATTGGATGATGATGATGATCATGACACATGTGCAAGATGAAAAGCAAGAATCACGGACTCTTAGTGGACAAGAGACATCATCTGGTAGTCCTTGGTTTGGGAGACTAAGCAGTAGCTCTACATCTTCAGGTGCATCTAGTAGCACTACAGGTAAAGACAAAGGAAAGAATAAAGTGTCGGATGTCATTGATGCAGTTCTTGATAGAGACTCTAGTGGCTTAGAGAGCTTGGATGATGAGCTTGGTATTCCTTCTGTCAGGACACCAGGTGTACATAGAGCTCATAGTAATGTAAATGCTCCATTGAGTGATCCGAAGGTACGCAGATCTAGCAGGGTCAGATACCTTGTTAAAAGATTTAGTTTTGAAGGTTATGCAGCTCACCATTATGTTTATATGGTAAAACTAGTTGAGGATGTTGAGCCCACTTGTTTTGAGGATGCTGTTGGTCATACTCATTGGGATGCAACAATGGATA
Source organism: Lygodium microphyllum (assembly GCF_053477565.2). Classification (NCBI taxonomy): domain Eukaryota; kingdom Viridiplantae; phylum Streptophyta; class Polypodiopsida; order Schizaeales; family Lygodiaceae; genus Lygodium; species Lygodium microphyllum. The sequence goes on along the minus strand of NC_141135.1, from coordinate 45,340,151 downwards.
AGGAGATGGCTGCATTAGAGGCCAATAAGACTTGGGATCTAGTATCATTGCCGAAGGGCAAGAAAGCTATTGAATGTAAGTGGGTTTATAAGATTAAGCACAATGCAGATGGTTCTATTAGTAAGTACAAAGCTAGGCTGGTTGCAAAAGGCTATGCCCAAACATATGGCATAGATTATGAAGAAACCTTCAGTCCAGTTGCTAGGATGGCAATTGTCAGATGTGTGATTGCTTTGGCAGCAGCCAAAGGTTAGAGGTTGCAGCAAATGGATGTGAAGAATGCCTTCTTGCATGGTGATTTGCAGGAAGAAGTGTATATGGATCAGCCAACAGGTTATGAAGATTTACAGCATCCCACATATGTGTGCAGGTTGAAGAAGGCGCTCTATGGGCTCAATCAAGCACCTAAAGCATGGTTTGACAAGATTAGAGAGTATCTTGTCAATATTGGCGTTTATGTTTCTGATGCTGATCACTCACTTTATGTGAGAAAGGGAGATGCAGGTTTGGTCATCATAGTCATCTATGTGGATGACTTGATTATTACAGGTGATAGTGATAGTGGGATTGCTGAAGTCAAGGACTTTTTGAAGAAGAAGTTTGAGATGAAGGATTTAGGTGAGCTAAGGTACTTCCTTGGCATTGAGGTGATCAGATGTGATGATGGTATATGGCTGTCCCAAAGACAGCATGGCTTGGATATGTTGTCCAAGTATGGTATAATAGCATGCAAACCACTTTCAGTCCCGTTGGAGCAGAATGTAAAGTTGAGTGCTGATGTTGGGGATGAGATAGAAGACCCTACTATGTTCAGGAGGATAGTGGGGAGTTTGATCTACATGACCATTACAAGGCCAGACTTGAGCTACGATGTTGGTCTTGTGAGTTAGTTTATGCAAGTACCTAGAAAGCCACATTTGGATGCAGTCAGACGCATATTGAGATATGTGAAGTCCACATTACATTATGGACTTTTCTATGAGGCAGGTACACATGTACAGGTGTTTGAATACACATATGCACATTGGGCTGGTAGATGTCTGATAGAAGATCTACCAGCGGATACATGTTCTCTCTCAGTAGTGTAGCAGTTACTTGGAGCAGCAAAAAGTAATCTACAGTTGCTTTATCAAGTACAGAGGCTGAGTATAGAGGTGCTGTTGTTGCAGCATGTGAGGTAGTATGGTTGCAAAAGTTATTGGCTGATTTAGATGTGTAGGTGGAAGGTCCAATTGTCATTTATTGTGACAACATGAGCAGTATATAGTTGGCTAGGAACCCTGTGTTCCATGCCAGGACAAAACATATTGAGGTACACTACCACTTTGTAAGAGAGAAGGTACTAGCAGGTGAGATTGACTTAGTGTATGTCAGCACACAGGATCAGATAGCTGACATCTTCACGAAGGCATTGGGTACAGAGAAGCTTCAAAAGTTTGGAAGCTTACTTGGAGTTGCAGAGATGCAGTTGAGCTTGAGGGGGAGTGTTGAGATGACAAGCTCAATACATGCGGACATTAATGATGGACCGCCTAGCTAGATGGGTCCACACGTCTACACTTAGCACGTCGGTGGTCATTATGACTCTCACATGGCCACTGACTCATTACTTATTATATTCAGGTTGTTACACCTATTTACAACTGGCATAGTTATAGCGCCAGTCGACTAGTGTAGTCGGTTATGCATTGTTTGACTTAGTAGGCCACTTTCCTTTATGTTGTATCTTATCTATACTTTGTGTACATTGAAAACTGTGTGGAAGAAGAAGAAGAAATCAACAAGAAAACGTTTTTGGCCTCCATCTCTCTTCTTATCTCTTGAGTGAGCTTCTCCTTGTGCATTCTGTGTGTGTTCGGTGCAGCATCTTGAGCAAGTCCCCCTACCACACGATTCTTGACAATTAAGCCTACTGAGGATTAATGAGAGAAAATTCGGGCTTCATTTTCAATTGTGAAGTTTGAAAATTCAATTTGATCAATTGCAATGGGTAAATCAAAGGAGAAGAAAAAGTGGTTCAAAGTTTGCTTTGAGTCTGGACATATTTCAAAGAATTATTCTTATGTTCATGGGTCATGCAAAGAAGGAAAATCCTGGAAGTATTTTGGCATATTTGATTTATGCAATGTGTTTGATGGTATGTGCAAGAGGTTTTCATCACTAGCAACAAAGAAGGGTTCAAGTTCGAATATGGATAAAGCATGGGAGAAGTTGGATTCTTTTGAGGATATTCTTCATGATGCTTATGAATGGTATGATGATCATGAAGGCAAGAAAGGCATATATTTTTCAAGTGTTAAGTATATTGGGATATTGCTTTACAACAGTTGAAAAGCTCAAGAAAAGATATGAATATGTTTTGGATTTTGATTCAAGTTCAAGTGATGATGGTGATGATTGGTGCTCTTTACCCATAGTCTTGCTAAAGATTGAGGTAAAGGGAGAAAGAGAGAACAAGAACCAAAGAAGCCAAGAATCCTTGAGTGTCCCAAACCCAACAGAGCAACTTGCCAATGAGAGAGTGGATCATCACACACTTTGCATCAATAATCTCAAGGTATTTTTCAAACTATCGTAATCAATCTCCAGTCAGCTTTAATCAAGAAGAAAACAAGCTAGCAATTATGAACAATGAAGATGATCCGATTGGTGATCGAGAAGATTGGTTATGTATTCAAAAAGTTGATGCGGTTATGGAAATTGTAAGATTAGCACTGTAATTTCTTTTTAGAAGGGCAGGATTGCAATATTGTCCTTTTCAAGAAGAGCAGGATTGCAAGATTGACACTACATTTTCTTTGCAAGAGTTAGTTGAATATGAAGAGTTGCAAAATGCAATTAGTTTGCATGGTTTTTTTGAAGTTTTGCATGAGATACACTATACGATTCAGTCTTTGACTGAGATGATTCATTGGTTTTCTATTGAGTTTGGAAAGGAGATAAATGCGGCCAATGTTGTAGCAATTGAAGCTTTTTTTGTTATCAATCGGCTTCAAAAGGAGAAAGCATTACTACATCAAGAGGTTTCTCACTTGAGAAATGTGATGGATTTCCAAATTTCTCATTGTTTTAAAGTCATTAATACTCTTAAGGAAGTTGTTCTGCAAAAGGATAATGAAATTTTTGATTTGCATACATAGTTGGTATTTTCATTAAATCTCTTGAGAAAGTTGTTCTACGAAAGGATAATGAAATTGCTAATTTGCATACATAGTTGGTATTTTCTCCTTATTCAAGTCAAGATATTATTCTTGAGGATCTCTATGCATTTAATGATTAGGTTGTTGATGTTTCAATTCAAATTGCTATTTCTAAAGTATTTGAGAACTTTGATCAGTTTATCATTGAAGTTGAAATATCTGGAAATATGCAAGTGCCTATAGTGGATATCCATGTAGTTCTTGTTGCATTAGAAATGGTTGATGTTATTCATATTGATTGGTTTTTTAGCATGAAAGTGTTGATGATGTATGAAGTGGATACTTGTAGCAAGAGTATATTATAGTTTTATGTATCAAGAAAGCTTCAGAATGACTTGCAAGAACCGAAATTTCACCAATTCCTATTGTTAGACTTTGAATTCCTACAACTGTATCTTGACTTTCTACAGCAACAACCAAACTTCCTACATCAATAATTTAAAATTTTCCTTTACCAATAGCAGTAAGTTGAATTATTCCTATACCATAGCAAGAAACCAGCATTTATGCTATTTCTATAGTAGCAACCAACATTTCTCCTATTCTTACAACAACAATCTATATTCTTGCAACTCTTATATCATCAACAAGAAGTGCTACAATAAGCTAAAAACAACAATCACAAAAGAAGTTTGAAGATCAACAGTCTCAAGAGTTTGACAATCAGTAAATACATGTTATGTTAGTTTGGATTGATGCTCAAAAGTTTATTTAAATGATCTGATGCAGATTGAAGTCATGAGGGATTATGATGTAGATCATAAAGTGATTGTTGTATACCATTGGAGTAGAAATCTACTTATTTTGTTTTGGTTCTATATCTCCATTCTCTATGATATATTATGGATGTCATTGTACATGATGAGTTGGCAACCTAGCATATTTCATTAAAATGTTTGTACTATAGAACTATGGCTCATTACCTATCAATAATTTGATAGATACTTTCATTCTAGCTAGAATACAATGAGACATGGTTAAACATGCAATTAATAGATTTAGGCTCCGAATACTAATTCAAGTTGATTATGATGAGCCATAGAAGGATTCAGAGGTTCAACAAGTAGTTGGAATCAATTTTATGCAAGTCACTATTGTAGTGCCTAAAGCAACAATAGTGCAGAATTCTGCGGATATTATGGTCATTTACCAGTTTTGTGGGATAAATAGTTCACAAACTTTGACAATATCTCATTGCACTTATGTTGGTGATGTTTTAATATTGGAAATAGTATTTATTTGTCTTGAATAGACAAAATAGATGTCATTCCTGCTACAGGAAACTACAATCTTGATGAAGGTGATTACAACCTTGCTATGAGAATCTGTAACACTGCTACATGAAATAGGGTTACCGTAGTAAGAAATGAGGTTATCGCAGCAAAAAATAAGGTTACTACTATAGGCAGTAGCTTCACCATTGCATGCAATAGGTTTAGTGCTGTAGGCAGTAGATTCATTATTGTAGGTGACAATTAACTTGATGCAAGAAAGTAATAACATGATGCAATAAAGTAGTTGTTTGGAGCAAGTAACCATTACTATATGTGACAAAGTTAAGATATTGATAAAAAGATTCAAATATTACTGGATTTGGACATAGATCCTGATCCATAAGTGTTTTTGCAGATTGTTGTTACCATGATGAAGAATGTGTTGATTAGGTTTATGCATGATCAGTAGGTTTCCATTGCTAGGAGAATGACTCAGGTGATATCTTGGCCATATACAGTTGTGCAACAGTCATTTGTTTCTAAAAATTTGAAAGCATTAGTGCATTAGAAGGATTCTCTCAAAGAAAAGTTGGAAAGTTTACAGGCTGAGTATGATAAATTACTTGTTATGCTTTCGGGTTTGCAAGGTTTGAAGCCTCAAAATAAAGTTGGAAATTAGTTGTCTGAAGTTGATGCCATGAGATATGATATTAGTAAAGTTTTGCAAGATATTTGTCAACAAGTTGAGATAAGAGAACTTACTCTAGAAAAAATTCAACAAATGGAAGTTGTACCTTCCACATCACATGATCACAATGTGTAGAAACAATCTCATGTGATGTCTACTTGTGAGTCTCATGATGCTCATGAACAACCTAGCTCATGCAATGTTTTGGTAGCCCACTCAAAATTTGTATCTCCATCATACTATGACATGTATGCCTTTATTTTGTCTTGACTATCTCTTGAGTGGATTATGCAACTATAGTAGAGGGCTATAAGTATCCTTCTAGAGGGGCTCTACTTATCCTTTCTCTATGTGGCTTACTTCATAATGCAAGGCTATGAGTGTAAGGTATAATTTTTCTCATTTGGCATGTCAATTTTGGATAAGGCATTTGACACTATGATATGACATGTAAGTTTTCGGGTCATGGTTGTGCCAGCCATCCACCGGGCTATGCTAGGTGTTAGTTGTTGGCATGACACAATGTTTGCCCTTAGCATGGTTTAAAACCTTAGTCATAGTAGTTCTATTTGTAAAGCATTCTTTAAGTGCCTCATGAAATTGTATGCCTCATGAAGTGCAGTTTGTAAGAAATTGAAGAATGTGACGTGAAGAGGTATTGTGTGTCTTTCTCATGTATGGATCAACATTCTTGATCAGAAACATTGGAGTTTCTTGCTCAATAATACAATATGACAGTGGGCACCATGATTCATATAAATATTTCTATCTTATTTCTAGCATATACTCTGATTTCTATATTTGATTTTCCATTATGATTGTTGTAAAGTGTAGTTCTATGTTCCTATGTCATTATTTCTGAGTTTGTTACTAGTTTCTTGATGAGGTATTATGTATTTTTTGCACTACCTGATGGAGTTTACTCTATTCCTATATGAGGCAGTTCAGTCCTATTGTGCATTCAACATAGATTTGGGGGTAAAACATGGCTCATGGTTTAACTGTGCAAAAACAAATACTTTCTTTTTCAATGCTTGATCCCACTGCATATATGAAGATGTGTGTGTGGTTTTTGGACTCAAGTAGGCTTCTAGCTTTTCCTCATGCCAACTAAGCATGACGTGCAAGTAATCAATTTATTTTTTGTATGTATATATTGTTCATGTGAGTGGCTATTTAAGAGTTTTCGAATGTTTTCTAGCATGTAGCTTTACAATCATGTGGTGGAGAGTGACACTCCTATGGTGGCTATTATTCTCACATTTTAAACTATGATGTCTACACGTGTCCTCAAGTTGAGATGGTACATACATTTAAGCACTATGATTGTTCATGCAAGCATCCATCAATCAGGGAGATGGAGAAGCAAAGTAACTTTGATGCTTGATACTTGTCCTCGAGAAAATGATTCTTCCTTGCCTTGTTCTCGAGAAAATGATTGTCTCATCTTGGTGTTTCTACACCTACAATCTCTATTTCCTCTTCTATTCTTTCTCTACCTTGACAACCTCAATTCAATATTCAATCCTCTTTTTCCCTCAAAGGCATGTTCTCTTGTACTTGTATGATGTTTGAGAGGTGTGACTAGGTGCCAAAATTGAAGTAGAAAATGAAGCAATTGTGGCAAAAATGAAGAGGTGCCAGAGTTTACTAAACAAAAGCAGGTGGTTGGGAACATGTTGGAAGCATCAATTTGTCAATCATAGTTTGCTAGATGGCCCATTTAAGAGGCACAACTTTAGCATTATAAAATAGCTAAGTGATCTAGAAGTTAGAAATAGCATCCAAAAGGCCAAGTTCAATAGAAAATGATGCCATGAACGTGGCTGTGCTTTTAGATCTCAAATCTAAGTTTGTTCGGGCCTCTGATTTTAGTGGAACTACTTGCTAGTAGTGCAAACACAAAGGGGATGAACCAAATAATTAGTAATTGAGCTTAAGAAGCTTAAGAGAAACAAACACTCAACAATTAGGGGGGACAGGAAGGGAAGGAGGGGGGTGTATTTTTTTTGCGCTCCCTCATTTCTCATGATTTCTTGATTTTGCAATTCTTGGATTCATTAAAAATTCTCTCCGCCATGATTTTTTACAATTCTTTGCTCTCCATTGCTACAAAAATAATTGAAAATGATGCATCCTATCAAAAGATTAATTTTAATATTTCTCTCTCCTCTTTCTCTTACCTTAATGGTTGTTCATGGCTGAGAGGGAGAGGAGAAAGGGGTACTAGAACGCAATATGGTACAAGTAATGGAGCAAAGGAGCATAAAAGGTCATTGTTAGCAACTATGTGGAGTCTCAGTAGCAAGCTACCTAAGCCATCTCAAAAAATGATAAAAAATAAAGCCGTTTTGTGAAATATCTTAAGGTAAGTCTCATTTTATTTGAAAATGACAAAGAATGAATGGTACATGTGCATATAAAGTGTTCTTGCTGGGTAAGAATAAATTTTCTTTGTTAAATGCTTGATCAATATGTTTTTTAATAATGCTTGGGTTTTAGTAGGCATTCGTATGCATAAAATGACAAAAAATTATGGAAAGTGGAGTTTTGAGGGTAATTGAATGATTAGATAGATCATGATATTATGGAATAATAAATATATATTTGTGTAATGATTGTATGGGTTCCATGGTATGGAGATTGCTTTAGCATGACCTCATATTGTGTGTTAAGATGTGTTTCTAGGCGATTTTTCTCATTTCACTATACACATACGAATATGACAATGCTTGTAAAATTTATCGATAGGGGATGGTGAGAAGGGGAAGATGAGATTAAATGTGCTAATTTTTTATCATTTTTTAATCACGAGGATTATGTTATGATGTTTTATATGTTTTAGACGATGCATCTTGAAGCCAATCCTTGGGGTGTAGAAGAGTTGTAGGGGCCATATCATTTGGCTAGGAGATGCACTTTATATATGTGACTCAAAGTGAGATAGTCACCTACATGTGGAAAACCTTTGCTTGGAGTCAGGAGGGATGATTAGATGGACTACAATCTAGAATTACATTTATAAAAGCAACATTTACAAGAGTAATTTATAGAGCTCAAATGCTCTTGGCCATGAGGCGGTGTGGGGTAGTTTGGCATGTATAAGAGCCCCCATGTGGCATGTTTAGGAGCTATCAGAGTAGTGTCGGCCCGTTTAGGTCCTAATAGGTGTGGTGCATTTTCCGAGAGCTACTAATAAGTGGCAGTTTCCAAATCTTAGCTATAAGGAACTTGTTTTTTTTAAAGTTTCTATACCTAGGAGCTGCCTTGAAGTGGTGGATTTTAAATTGGGGTTGATTAAAACCTCTGTCACATCAGCATGATGGCTAGTCTATAGAATCCCCATAACCCAATAGATAATTTGAAAATCTTGAATGGATTAATGGGATCTTTGGTTAATTAGTGGCCAACTATTTTATCATTTGCCTCGTAAGTGATACCATGCTTGAGTCTGGGCGAATATGGGAAAGTACCCATGGAGCTATCTATGAGATTAATAGCCAATGCAACTTAGAGAAAAGAGAAAGTAAAAGTAATGTTAAGACAGCACCATCATCTATGGCCACCAATCATGATAATTTTGTAGAAGAAAAGACTGTGAAGACAATAGTCAATATGCACACAACAAGACATGATTATGACCTCAAGATACATTTGATGCTAGTGCTTGACACAACTAGGTACTATAGTGAAAGTACTAAGACCCAAAAAGCATTGAATGATGTCTATGTGTGTGGAAAACCATTGTTAGCAAGGAAGGTTCTATTGGGACCTATCCTTTGTTCTAGTAAAGTGGTGGTAGATGAGAATATACTCGCTTAAGCACCACTAGAGTAAATGATGGGGTAGATCCCTTGTTGCACAGTATTGGACTCCCTAAATCACTTTGTGAGTTGGTGGAAAGAGAAGTCCATGGAACAAGTAACTTTCCCACATCGTTGAAGGTGGAAACAAAAGAGAGCAGAATCTATAAGATGCTAGAACTAGGTCTAGATGAGCATGAAGATCTAGATGACCTAGTGTTGATCCCAAAGAAGAGAACTAATGCCCTTCTCCTTATAGGGATCCCCTATTGTTTTATGGGATGCTAGATGAGGATCCGATGCCACATTTGAAAGAATACAGCCTAATTTGCCTTGCAAGTGGGCTTGGTGATATACATCACATGCTTGTGTTTTCAAGTACCTTGAAGGAAGAGTCCAAGAAATGGTATTGAAGCCTCCTAAGAGGGTCAATTAGAACCTTTGAGGAACCATGTGATAAATTTCTAGATGAGTATGAGAAGAAGGTTTCCATGAATTAGGTCTTGGGACAACTTGCACAGATTTGGCAAGAGTCATATATCTCCATCAAAGAGTACACAAGAGCCTTTGATCTCATTCTAAAGCTTTGGCCAATGAAAGTCAATCAATTGCCACAAGATGTGCTTGTGACCTCTTTGTCAATGGCTTGAAAATAAACATGCAATTTCAAGTTAGGATGAGAAACCCTAAGTCATTAAGGGAGGAAAGGATTCAAGTAGATGATTATGAGAGCCATATTTAGAGGTGTTAGGAGAACTATCAAAGTTTTCCCCACACCCTTGAAATTCATAAGGATTGGTAGTATTCATTGAATGTTAACAATGCTAGAGGTGCAAGTGAGAGGCATACTAGGGAGAATCCCAGCATTAACTATGAAGATCCTAAGGTCCAATAACCCTTGCATCTTAGTGTAACCAATCCTATGTTCCAAAGCTATGAGCTAAATGGAAATTGGTTTAGACCTAATGGGGAAAGCACAATGGTTAAGCAATCCATAAATGGTCCAAATTCGAAGAAAGATTATGTCAATGAGATGACTCCTCGAAACATAGCTGATGCATGCTATCGTGTGGAGACTATCTCAATTATTGGAAGCTCAGGTGATAGAAAACCTAAGGATTATGATGGTAAAGATCCACCTAGGGTTGGATTTGGTAAAAGAAGCTGACTTAGAGATAGCAATAGGTAGCTAGTGAGCTGACATATATAAATCAGAAATGGATATAAAAATAAAAGGAGTAGTGGCACCCAATTAGTCCATGCAAAGATTAAAAGGTGATGGATTTAGAAGCCTAAACCCTGCAATGATGATAATAGTTCACTAGGTAAAGTGCCAATGCAAGATAATGAGGGCATTAGGCCGAATAAGTCAGACAAACAAAATGACATTGGGGAAACCTATGTCTAGAAAGGAGATTCTGCAACAAGTGGTGCTCCTAGGGTGTTGAGGGATGGTAATGTTGAGCCAAACACACTAACAATTGGGACTTTGGATGGACTTAATCTCTCACATTGTCTCTCAACACTCTGCTCTAACTAACCTAGGGCACCTCTCTAGGACGTCCTACCGTTTTGGGGTTAGGATTTGTGCCCCACTTTGTGTTTTAGGGTTTGCACCCCTTTTCCATTTTAGGGTTTCTACCACTGTGAAGTAAGGTTTGCACCCTATTTTGGGCGTCCTATCCACCTTGTGGATTATATGCCAATTAATCCTCATTTCATGCTTATAGCTAGCCTAATTAGACCAAGCATATGCTAATCTAATCACAAATACATATGCACAACCCACACAACACTTGTGGGTGCGACAAAGACAATTGTGGGTGATAATATGATCTACATGAGGTTGAGCTTGGCTCTCACAAGATAATATATCCATGATAATCTGATGATGTCCATGAGTACATAAATAATACAAGCACCCAAAAATAATACACTAAAGGGCTCCACAAATAATAATCCACAAAAAATTAGTATAGTGCACTTGCGCTTCTATAGCCTTCTCAAAATACTATTAACATTAATAAAAAAGAAGGAGAGATCGTTAGAAGAGACATCCTCCATGATGCTAGTCCGATTCGTTGTGACACTACCAAAGAATTGGTGGGATAGATTAGTGCTATGATAGCAATATAGCTTGGTTTAGTTAGTGTCCACTAGGTGGAAGATACCATCTTTGGAAGTACAGTTAATTAGGGGCCTAAGTGGCCTAACTCCTTGATCTAGTTGTGCATAGCATGCTAATCTTAAGGATCAAGGGAGTAATTCTCAATTGTTGGAGACTGAGTTAGTATTAAATATTATACTTTGTTAGGCCAAGAGGGCCGTGTGTTTGGTTAGTGTGGGTGCATTTGACTGTTCTTTATTTTAGTGCTTTGAAGTAGCACATAGAGAGAGCCAATTGTTGTGTGGAAGCTTCTTATGGCGAGTCCAAGTGGTGTCTTTTGTTTTCAAGTTCTTTCCCCTTAAGCATAATGTTTATGTGTATTTGGGGATGTTTTTTCTTTGTTGGGGATCAGTAGTCAATGCATGAAATCCCATGATTAGATTAGGTATATCTAGGGAGGTTTGAGTAGTTGGCCGGCTCTTGTGAAGACATTGTCAGGAGGCATACAAAGATTTGTCTTAGAGGTAGAACTAGTGACCCTGTCCTCATAGCCTGCTAGAAATCTAGTTCTATAAAATTTTGTTAGTTGAGAGGTAGCTATGGAAGCCTTACAAACAAAAGAAGAAAATGATAAATGTATTTGGAATACACACAATACGGGGATATGTAAAAAGGGATTTTAATCCTTGCAATAAGAGTATTACGAGAAAAAATCAAAAGAGTAGATGTTTATCACCTTGCGATGGCCTACAGGTTCTTGGGGACCAGTTACCTTGATGCCTTGCCTTCCTAGGGGTAGCATCTAGCCAAAAGAAAATAAGGATGGTTAGAGAAAAAATAAAAGTGAGTGAGGAAAAAGGATTTAATGTCACCTCGTGAGCACGTGGTAGGTTCTTCAATACCAGGATTGGACTTGAGGCCATTGCCCTATTCTCCTTGGGTCACAATATGCTCAACACCCTCCTTTTTACACGTTCGAGTACTAAATAGTGAAGAATAGAAAATGAGAAAAATAAAAACACATATGGTTTCAAGTAGACCAGGCCATAGGAGTACTCATCTAGTAGTTCTTGATATACTTATCCTATGTCAAGGAGGAGGATCAAACCACCACTTAGGATGACCTTTTTAATAAGTCTTTTAGCAAGTCTCTATATTGGAGTAGTTCATTGGCAAGTAGGTAGGAAACGATGCTAGGAATGTGATTGCGATTTTAGATCTTGGATTGGAGTTTGGGCCTTTGATTTTAGCAAAACAACTTGCAGACAATGCGAACACAAAGGGGGTGAAAAGATAATTAGTAAATAAGCTTAAGAGAAACAAAAACTCAATGATTGGGAGTGGGGCGCATTTTTTCGGTGCTCCCTCATTTCTCATGATTTCTTGATTTTCCAATTGCTGGATTCATTAGAAATGATTTGCGCCATGAGTTCTTGCAATTCTTTACTCTCCATTGCTGCAAAAATCACTAAAAACGATGCAGCCTAATAAAAGATTAGTTTTTAGTCTTTCTCTCTCCTCTTTCTTTCTCACTATAATGGCTATTCATATGGGCTAAGAGGAAGAGGGTAAAGGGGTTCCAGAATATGATATGATGCAAGCAATGGAGTGGCTTTTGTGGAGCGTCTAAACAGGTTGCCTAAGCAATCACAAAATGATAAAAAATAAAGCAGTTTTATGAAATATTTTACATTAAGTCTCGTTTTATTTGAAAATGGCAAAGAATGAATTATATATGTGCATATAAAGCATTCTTTTTGAGTGAAAATTAGAAAAATGTTACTAAATGCTTAATTAGCATGGTTTTTATAATAACAATTGGATTTTAGAAGGCATTTATATGTGTAAAATTATGAAAATTTGTGAAAAATGGGATTTTGAGGCTAATTGAATGATTAGATGGATCTCAATGTTGTGGAATAGTAAATATATATTTGTAAAATGTTTGTATGGGTTCCATGACATGGATTTTTCTTTAGCATGACCTCATATTGTGTGGAAAGGTGTGTTCTTATGCAGTTTTTCTAATTTCATTATATATCTAAGCATATAACAATGCTTGTAAAATTTATCGATAAGGGGTGGTGAGAAGGGGAAGATGAGATTAAATGCGCTAATTTTTAAAATCTTTTTTATATGTATATATGTTATTTTTTAAGTATAGAAAAGATAATAGCATGGGTTTTCTCGGTGCTAACTTCTACATCGCTACAATATGTATAGTGCAAATCATATAAAGATATGATTGTACACATGGAACATGATGCTATTTTTTCTTTGTTTGTGCACTTTAGAGCATTTCACCTTGCATGAAAGAGCATAAAAGCATGGAATTGGAATAAACCTCCTAGATGCATAGCAATGCTTAGAAAAAGCCCGTTGACCCATGTGGAGGAGTGAAAGAGGATCCCTAGCTGTAGGTTAGCATATTTATTATTGGAGAGAAGATTATGTGAGGTTATGAAAAGTCTCTTGGAATGATAAATATCACAAGAGGAGTATATTGTTATGTTTTATATATTTTAAATGGTGCATCTTGGGGCCAATCCCTAGGGTGTAGGAGAGTATAGGGGCCAAAAAAGTTGGATGGGGTTGCCCTTTATGTATGTGATTTGAGGTAAGGTGGTCATCTATGTGCGAAAAACTCCTTTTCTTGGAGTTGGGAGGGGTAATTAGTTGGACTACAATCCAGAATTACATCTATAAATGTAATAGTTAAAAGAGTTATTTATAGAGCCCAAACACTCCTAGCTACAGGTTAGCTTATGCAAAAAGCACATTCCATTATAGGCCGTTTAGGGTACTTTGGCATGCTCAAGAGTCGGCTAGCTAGAGTCATTAGAGCCAATGTTGAGCCCCTTTTAGGTCTTAACAATGATGTGGAGAGAGAGGATTTGTAATGGTTGTGGAGGGTGGTTAAGGAAATTGGGGCCATGAGTAGCAAGTGAAAGGGTGGTTATAAGGCAATTTGGTGTGGGGGATAAAGGGGTGAGCTTTGTGATTTTGTAGAAGGAGTGGAGGTGGAGGGTACGGAGGTGAGGAGGGGGTATCTTGCTTTAATGGAGGGTTTTGGAATAAAGGATTAAGATGTGAGGGAGAAGGAGATGGGAGCCTATGGATGTGGTGAAGACATCATTAACAATGAGAAAGAGGAGGAAATGATTGCATGAAGGAGGGGGGTGAAGTCAATGGTGAGAAAGATGGTAATGTTATGTGGAAATCGGTGGTGGGGGCATGGACTTGCTAAGAATGAGGAGAGGTGGGAGGAGGATTGGGATAGATGATGGTCAAGAAGGAGAAGCAATTAACCATGGGTAGAGGAGGAGAGGAGATTGGCTGGTGTAGAATGAGTTAGTGAGGGTTAAGAAGAAGGAGTTAACCATGGGTAGAGGAATGGGGTAAACAAGGGTTAAGAAAGGTAAGGAGTTAACCATGGGTAGAAGAGGAGAGGATAGCGAGGCTAGTGAGACAAAAAGAGGGAGATGAGGATGGTTGATGTAGACCACATTGGTGATGATGACTTATGAGAAGGAGAGGAGTAGTGGGTGAAGGTGACAATGGAGGACTACATGCAAGGCTATGGTGTGGAGGTGTGGGAGCTTTCGCTCAACCGCCAAGACCCACGGACCGCTTATTGTTTCAAGTGTTCCAAGCGAGCTCTAATGGCTATCTCTCACCTAGCCGACGCGCCGTCGATCCTACAAATGCAGTGAACTTACCTTGATGCTTGATCGAGTACCCTCCTCTCTCTTGCACTCCGGTAGCTCCACGATTCTAGATGGTAGCTCAAGCATCCTCAAGCCTCCTCCATCTCCAAGCTCCATCCTCCATAGGCGCGCGCGCAAGAGAAGAGAAGAGAAGTAGAGGAGAGGAGATGGTGAAGAGCTTCACCCTCTTGATCCCTCACTCTCACACACACTCACTCCCTCACACTCTCACACTCCCTCTCTCAAGAGCACACACAAGCAAGAAGGAGAGAAGAAGAGAGGAAGAAGAAGACTAGTTTTGCCACACACCAAAGAATGAGCTCTTCATTCACTTTTCAACCTTATATACAAAACCCTACTTCCCTTTTGGACGGTCATCCCCTTTTCCCTTTTTTACATGGCCGGTCATAGCCTAGGCCCTGTTTTCCATTGTCCTTTTATCTTCCTCGTTTCCTTTTCACCGCCCTTCTACATTTACAAATTGCACGGGTGAGAGCCCGGCACTCTTTTACAAGATTTTAGGGTGCGCTTTTTTATTCAAAAATGTGCCTTTCCCTTTTTGTGTTTGCCTTGGACTTTTAAGGTTGTCCTTGCGCTTTTGGCCTTTTCTCCTTTTCTTTCTTCAGTTGGGCTATCTTTTTTCCGCCTTTGCCCTGCGTCTTTTCCACTTTCTTTTGCTTTCTTCGTGTTGGGGTTAACATTACCCCCCTCCTAGACGAGTGCCAGTCCCATGGCACTCATTGTCGTAGGTAGCAGGTGGTAGCATGCACCGAAGACTTGGGGGACAAGGACGCCTGGGGCATGTACTGGTGACTGGTACACGTGGGGGTTTGTTGGGGATGCTGCCTAGGACGATTCTTGTCGGGCTTGTCGGATGTTGAGGTGGCAATTAGCGTTGGGGGTTGATGAAGAACGAATGCCACTTTCGTTGTGGTCGTCAACACCTGCAATTGAAAGCCTCTCAGGTGGTCTCTCCCTAAGGGTAGTGCTAGTCTTCTGTATTGTACACAAGACATATTTTATTAGTTTGGGAGACAGGTCGAACTCTAAGCAAGCTGAGAGTATTGTCCTGCACTTGAGGACCCAAACATTGAATATAGTTCAGTGTAGGCATTATGTGAGTGCGGTGCTTGTGCATACTTAGATATTACTTAGTTAGAAGATTGGTCGGCATGGGGCCTTGTAGAGCAAGGAGCTATGTTGGGGAAAAAATGTGTTACTGAGAAGATGGAGTACACTTTTGACGACTGCTTGGAGACGTCGTTATGGGTTTTCCATTATCGTCGGAGCTTTCTTTCTTTTTTTCTTTTTCATTTTCTCTTTTTTTTTGCCATGATGAGGCGTGTACATGGATGTAG
This sequence comes from Lygodium microphyllum, assembly GCF_053477565.2. NCBI lineage: Eukaryota > Viridiplantae > Streptophyta > Polypodiopsida > Schizaeales > Lygodiaceae > Lygodium > Lygodium microphyllum. Next base: position 45,324,074 of record NC_141135.1, on the reverse strand, counting down.
CGGTACAAGGCATAACGGGAGTTCTACTCCTCATCATCTGAATGGTGGGTAAGGGTGGGTCAGGGGCGGGGGGCCTTGTTAAGGAATTTTTGGCTTAGCAAGTAGCCCTTAATGTGGAGGCGGGTTTCGAGGGTGGTGGTAGAGAGAAAGGGGTGGTTGCACTGGGTGAATTTGCTATCATTCATGTCTTCCAGCAGTGCACCACAGAAGGATGGCAAAAAAGCAGCACGCATCATGAGACGAGTCATGGTGGTGCTGTCTATGGCATTGGGGTCAAAATAGAGGGGTGGAAGGTGGCGTTCTTGGGGTGCGGGTTCCTGGTGTACTAGGATCCTAATTAACCTAAGATAGTTACAGGTGGTGATGAATGCTGGGTTGAGGCAAGAGGTGAATTCGTCAAGGAATTTATCTATAGAGCTGTACAAGTTGGGAAGGGTGAAGAGAAGAGCGTTCCTATGGGAAGTGGTATTGGCATTATAAATGACGGGGAAGTCGAACCTGCCATGGATGGACGGGTTGAAGTCCACTCCTACCCTTTGAGGATACGGCATAAAGGTGGGGTCGTTCCTCTCTGAAGGGAGGGTGTTGCAAAATGCCATCCATGCTTCCAAGTTGACGTCAAAAATGCGCCTCCTCCAGGTGGGTTGGCAATTATAGCCTTCCACTGTGCGAGGTACCTGGAGGACTTTGTCTTGCCAAAACTCGCGGTCCTCGGCTCCCCAAGCAGTTGGGTGGGCCTCACGCTCTGCTAACCATTTGGCCTTGAGCTTGGCCCCCATGGCAATGACATCCTCCACCAACTGAATGGGCATCACCCTATTCAAGGCGGTGGGAAACTTGAAGTGCAGATCGAAGGGGTCTCGGCTATACTCCTGCTGTTCCTTGATAATCATTTCAGCGCGGTATTCAGCCGGGGAGTCTTGGGTGCGCAGTGGAAGAGGGGCAGGCTGTTTCTGGACAAGTCTGGCCTTCAGCTTTCTCCTTACCTTCTCCACCATCTCCTTTCTTCGGTTGGTGTGGGCCGCTCTTCGCTCGGCAGATGTGTTAGGGGGTGGCACTTCGGTTTGTTGTGGTTGAGGGGGTGGTGGGACATATTCCTCTTCCTGAGGCCCCAGGTCAAGCTCCGGTTCACCCCCTTCTGCTTGCTCGTCTTCCTGTGTTTTCTCCTCAGTGAACCCAAGGTCGTCCATCTCCTGTGCCGTCAGTCCTACTTGTGCCAGATATTTTCTCGGTTCTTCTAGGCTCTGCGGCGGGCCTCCTAGCTGCAGCGGTACGTGCAGGCCCGTTGTGAGGGCTTTGCACGCAATGGTTAGCTTTCTCTGCAGCTGATCATTGGCTTCATCTGCTTCCGATTGGGTGGCGTGGAGCAGCGTGTTGATAAAAGTGCGCTGCTGAGCTATCATAGAGAGCTAGGCTGCCTCTGCCTGGTTTTCAGCCAGCACCCTGTCCCCTTCGGCCTTGGCTAGCCGGCGTGCTAAATCCTGTACTCTCTGCTCGTTATGATTGGACCATTCTTTTGCCCTTCTCTCCATATCTTCCAGGATTTCCCCCTGATGGAGGGTCATTGCCATAAATTGTTGTTGCCGAGCTTCGAGCTCATGGTGCATGCAGGACTGCTCTTGATGTTCCTCCACGATCTGCGCATTGAGTTGGTCCAGCTTTGCCTGCAACTTGCGCACCTGTTCTGCCCTTAACTGATCCAGCTCTACAGCCTCCTATCTAATTTTCTCAAGCTGACTTTGCGCCTCCAGGTTGGCTGCAGATAACTAGTCATTCTTGCGCTGAAGGTGGGCAGTTGTCTCCCTCTCCCTGGTGAGGCGCTCCATTAGGATTTTCCTTCTTCCCTCCCAGGTAGCGTCGCGCTCCTTCAGGGCTCTTAGCTCCTCTGCCTCCTTAGTGCTGGCCTCCTCCCTAAGCATAACAATTTCCTTTTGATATTCTGTTATCTGCTTCACTCTGTCCAGCTGGAGGGCGGCTTGTGATTCGTGTTCCGCTGCCAGCTCCTCCACCGCTATCCTCCTTTCTTGCCTGGCCGTTTGCAATTGTGCAAGTAGCTCCTTCACGTAGTCATCGTAGTGGCCTGCTGGAGGTAGGGAGTGGGACATGGTTGTAGTGGTGGCAATCTCTTCCACTTTTTGTCTTTTCACTTCCGGCCCTGGCTCCAGCTCGGCCAATTGCTGCCCTTTTGGCACCTGAAACTGGGGTAGCCCTGGCCGCTTCCCTTGCCAACTCCCCTTCCACCAAAATCTGCAACCAGGCGACCACGTTGCTTTCATCGATTTTTGGGGTGTGCCCATGAGGGGGTGTCACCATGAGGGGGGCGGCTTGCATGGGTGGCACGAGGAGAGGGGAGACTAGCCTGACTGGGTCTTTTCCTTTCCCTTCTACAGGAGGCAGGTGCACAGTTTCCGGCACACCAGTGCTGGGACTGGGTGCTTCAGGTTGGTATGGACTTCCTGCTCCTTCCACGTCTTTTCTTCGCTGTTCCTCGATGGAGCGACAGGTCGCCAGCTCCAAATCTTCTTCTTCCTTCCTCAGCTCCTCCTCAGTCCTCTTTCTTCTTTCCTCCTCTTCCTTTACCGACTCTCTTTGGGCCCATTCGAGCTCGTCCTTCTCTTTTCTCCTTCGCTCCTCCTCTCTTTTTCCGTGCAGGGTTTTAGTCTGTTGCTCTGCCTTCCTTTTTGGTGCAGCCTGGGGTTCTCCCTCCTCGTCGGTGTCCATTTTTGTTTCATCAGACTGCTCTTCCGCCTGAGGCTGGGACTGCGACGGCGATTCGCCACCTTTCTCATCATCTCCCTGTTTGTCTTCTCCCGCTCGTCCCTGCCCTATTGCCTCGTGGATGATCGCGGTGAGGGCACCTCCAAAACCTATGGTGGAGGCCTTGGAGGATGAGGCTTTGCGGGTTGATTGGGGTGAAGGGGATTCTCCTGCTACGGCCCTTCCTCCTGTTGCCAGGGCCTTTGCCGAGGCCTCAATGGTATTTCTTATGAACCCGTTGAGGTTCACCTCATCCAGTGCTTGAGCAGCGATGCTTTCGAGTAGAGGCACATTGATTTTGGACATGATGCTATTGTACCACTGACTCGAAAATAGGGTATGCATCATCTTCGCCTGCAGTTAAATCTCTTGATCAGGGATGTCTGCCAGGCTGACTCCGTCGTTGGTGTGGACCTTCACTTTGTCCATTCCCAACATGGCATAGACGTCCCTTTTTGGTTTCTTCTCCACCTTGTTCGGAAGCCCTAGTGCCCTTTCTATTAGTTCGGTGGTCAGTTCGACTTGCACTTGTCTGGTGGCTTCCCTGTCCCGCACCGTGACGGTGCCCCTATTTTTGTTGAAGGTGCGTAGGAACTCGGCGCACAAGGTGTAGTTTATCCTCTGGCCCACTGCGTCCAGGTACCTTTGTAAGTGGCATTGCTCTATAATCCATCCTACCGCTGGTTCCTCAATAACCACGTCTTCCAAGTTGAATATGTGGCGGAACTTCAGCTGATTGAACGCTCTGGTTTCCACAGTGAGGCCGTACTGCACCTGTTCTTCCTCTGAGAAGGGGAGTTTGCCAGCTTTGTCTTGACTTGCCATGGTCGCCACCTATACTTTCAGTCAATTAACTTTTTAATATTTTTGGCAACCAATTTGCTGGACGACCATAATCATAGCAGATTTTAACGTTCATAACTGTAATTTTTCCTTTCAAACTTCTATCACCTATTTTTGTATGGCATTTCAATTTTGAGCCTTTTCATGCTTGGTTTACTTTTTAGTTTTAACTTTCATGCTTGGTTTACTTTTTAGTTTTAACCCCGTTTACTGCCCCATCCCCCTCGTGGAAAAGAAAAATCCGTCCTAGGATTGGAGGTTGTGGGCCCAAGGCGTTCATGTTTATTTGTGGAGGAGCCAATCGTAGAAGTTGGGGTTATATTCCAAGTGTGCAGCACAGTCCAGGTCACAGGGTCGGATGCCTACATGGGTGATGTATGTGAGGACATCTGTGAGCAAATCACCGGAGTTGACCCGACTTGCGATGTGGAGCTCTTCTTCTGTCAAGATGCGGTCGAGATAGGGGTGCCCTAAGATATGATCGTCCATGGTTCGACCTTGAAGAGTGGTTAACACTCGATACGAGGTAGGCGCGACGTATGTGGGATCATACTCGGCCGTTTTGATGGCTCGGCGTTGTTCGACGTTGGTCATTATGCGGCATCCATCAACTTTCCATTTCAATCTAAGAGCGTACCACTGCTTCAAGAAGGGTGATTCCGTGTCCGCCAGGTGGGACAACCTTGCTTTCTCTTGGCTAGTGATGTCGGACGTCGTGCATGGGTCAAATGATGGGATGAGGCGTTGCTTAATGGCTTGCTCTTTGGAGACCTCGCAAGCGAGTAGCTCAGCGGCAGAGCGAGAAGCTTGTGCAAAGGCGAATTCAAAAGTCTCCCAAGAGCAAGGCATATTGTGCACGTCAGTTGCAAGGGGTTCTGCTAATAGTCCCAAGTCCAGGCGGTCATAGCTGAGGGCCAGTGCAACAAAGGTGGCATCGAGCTGTTTGATGCAGTCCACCACATCATCCCCCGTGTCCTCTGCGAGGTCAGCGGGGCCAGCATTAGGAATGACTTCCGTTCATAGGAAGGCTTAAGGTCGGCGGGTGGTTGGGGTTTGTTGGAGCTGGAGGTTCTGACAGTACAGAGCTGCAGCTGGGGGCTTGTTTGAGTCGGCAACCCGGGCATTGATTGGACGGATGGATCGGGTTTGATCTTAGGGGCTATGCTATTGCGGTCAGCGGGGTTGCTGAGCTGCGGGTTGGGTTGGTTGGGCAATGCCTCCTGTGGTGATGGTGGTTGCTTGGGTTGTTGGGCGTGTGTGACGCCCGTGGGTTGACTCGCAGAGGAGTCGGATGACTGGGGTGGGCCCACAAGGCCTTGAGGTTGACATAGAACTAGGGCATGTGACAGTTGGGATTCTGGGGATCCACAGCGAGGCATTTCCCTCATAGTAGCCTTGTGCACGTAGGAGGACCTTAGGGACCCATATTTGTTTAATCACGCGGTGCTTGCGATGATGGAGTCTTGGTTTCCTAGGTTTAGGTTTGTAGGTGTTCCGCGGACACGTGCGTCTGGTTCTAGGCAGGTCTCGAGGCTTCTTAGGCACCCATTGCAAGCAAGTCTGTTGGGGTTTTGCTTTGGGTGCGGCGGGCCGCGGTGAGTGGGGATCTGGGTGTGGTAGATATGCACGGCCCCCCTCCCTAGTCCTAGGTGCGGCTGTTTCAATCGATGGCCCCATGAGCAGTGATGGGGTTACGAGGCCCTTGCTGAAAGTCGTGACAATAGGCACGCTCCCGATTGTTAGGTGGATGCGTTGCGACTCATAATCAACATTGCAATGGGTCTGCTTTTTAAAAGTTCGCCCAAGCAATGACTCTGTGCTTGCATCCCTGGCATTGGGTAAGACATAAAATAGCATGGGAATAGTTTCAGTCTCGATAGAAACGGCAACTCTGCACGTGTCGAGGATCGGGTAGGATTGGGCCCCATATGGGTTTAATCTGGCTGTTGTGGGATGAAGTATTGGTGTGCCAAGTTGGGTCCAATGCTCATGCGTCAAAATGTTAAAATCCACCCCCTTGTCAATCAGGGCGTTGAAGGAGCACGTCTGCTTGGCCGTGACCGTGATGTGGAGGTAGGCGGGTTCTACAGGCTCCTCCTCATTCTCGCAGATTTTCGTAAGTGTGGCTACTCGTATTCTGACGGGCGGTTCCACCATTGGTAGTTCATGCAGCGGATGAGTGGGCGGATAGTACTTCTTGATTCGACTGCCATTGAAGAAGCCCATTCCCTCACCATCCAGTGTTTCCAGCTCAACATTACCAGTTCGACTGATTGTGCGGACCTTAAAGGGTCCGAGACCTCTGAATTTCATCTTTTGCTTATGTCCTTTAACTGAGTAGAGGAGCACTAGGTCACCCTGCTCAAACTCTCGTTGCTTGACATGTTTGTCAAACCAGCTTTTGCATCGGGCTTTCTCACAGATAAGTGCGTGGGTGGCTAGGAGACGAACCTCTGACAGGCGTTCTAGCTCAACCAAGCGTTGCGTCCATGCTTCCTTCCCTTCCCATCATTCTTGGAGTGCTATCCTCAGGCTAGGGACGAAGAATTCTAATGGGAGAATAGCTTCAGTCCCATAGGTTAGCCTAAAAGGCGTTTGACCGACGACCGTCTTATAAGCTGTTCGGTAGGCCCACAAGGCTGCCATCAACTTGTTATCCCAGTCACTTCGTGAGGCTGAGACTACTTTGGTTAGGACAGTGATGAGAATTTTGTTGGTTGATTCAGCTTGGCCATTAGCCTGAGGGTAGTATGGTGAGGATTTGCGATGGATGATGAGAAAGGTGGATAGGAGATGGGCTATCACTTCGTTGATGAAGTGCGTTCCCTGTTTGCTAACCAGTTCGATGGGGCAACCAAAACGCGAGATTACTTGCTCCCATAAAAACTTGGCAATCGTCCTAGCGTCATTTTTTCGCGTGGCTCTCGCCTCCGCCCAATTGGTGAGGTAATCCATGGCCACCACGATGTATCTAGCTTGTGAATATTGTGCCGCGGGGCTGATAGGTCCTATGAAGTCAATCCCCCATTTTTCGAAGGGTTGGCGAGCGATAACAGGGGTTAACTCCATCTGGTCTTTACGAACCGGGACCTTTGTCCGTTGGCACTCGTCACAATGCTTGACAAATTGTGTGGCATCGCGGAAGAGTGTGGGCCACCATGGCTGGGATTGCAACACCTTTCGTGCTGTAGTGTCCCCGCTGAAGTGTCCTCCTGCAATACCATTGTGCGCCTCTGAGAGTACATCGTGCATCTCATGCTCACACACGCATCTACGTAGTAATCCGTCTTGCCCCAGCCTATAGAGCTGGCCTGCAATTAGCTGATAGGGCTGGATTTTCAAGATTAAGCGCCTAAGCTGTGCCTGTTCTATTGGTCGTTCGGGCAGCCCATGATCGAGCACTTGGACTATGTTGTCTGCCCAGTATGGTGTCAGATCGGCCCTGAATAGGTCTCTTTCGCTGGACACATGGAATAAGTGGCTGTCTGGTAACTCGTCCACGATGCCTTGTCCAACAGCTTTTCCTGTGGGTATACGAGACAGATGGTCAGCCATGTAATGTTGTTTTCCCTTCCGCACCACCACTGAGAAGTCGAACTCTAGGAGCAGGAGAAGCCATCGAGCTATACGTCCTGTAGCGCAAGGTTTGTTGACTAAATAGAGCAGGGCTTGATGGTCTACGAAGAAGGTGAAGGGGGTGGCCAGTAGGTAATGCCGGAACTTCTTCACGGCGAATACCATGGCTAATCCCTCCCTTTCCGTTGTCGAATAATTCATCTCTGTCTCAGTGAGTTGCCTGCTAGCAAAACTCACTGGGTAATCTAAGTTATGCTCACCAGGTTGGCACAGCACTGCCCCCACGGCAAACTTAGAGGCGTTGATGTGTACGTGAAAAGTCATAGTCCAATCTGGGGCTCATAGGATAGGTGCCATTGTTAGGGCTTTTTTCAGTTCCTTGTAGGCTCGTTGGCACGCTTCAGTCCACTCGAAGACAATTAGCAGTTTGTACAATGGCCTAGCAATCAGCGCCTAGTTCAGTACAAACCGCCGACAGTATCCTGTGTGACCTAAGAAGCATTGAACTCCCCTGTAATTACTTGGGGATGGAAGGTCCACGATGACCTTGACCTTCGAGAAGTTCGTGGCAATGCCATTCTTGGACACCACGTGTCCAAGATGCATCCGTGCTTCACCCAAAATTGACATTTCAGGGGGTTGAGGGAGAGACGGTATAAGCGACACCGTTCAAAGACCACGCGGAGTTTTTCGAGATGTTGGGTCTAGGCCGAATGGACACACAGGTCATCGACAAAGACCTCTAACTCCTTGCGAAGCATGTCCTTGAATATGGTGCACATGAGGCATTGAAAGGTGGCGGGGATATTGGTTAGCCCGAAGGGCATGACTACGTATGCAAAGACGCCCCACTCAGTGGCGAAGGCGGTCTTGTGCCTATCTGTAGGATGCACTTGCACCTGATTGTACCTCGAGAAGCCATCCAGGAAACTGTAGGTTTCCTTACCTGCCACCCTCTCAAGCATGTGCTCGGTGTACGGTAAGGGGTAGTTGTCTCTCTTTGTAGCGGCGTTCACTTTCTTGTAATTGATGCACACTCGAATCTTGCCGTTTTTCTTCATCACAATGACTATGGGTGACACCCAGTCTGTGTGCTCAATTTCGTAAATGAATCCGGCTCTCATCAGCTTGTCAATTTCCTCCTTGACAGCATGAGCGTGCTTTGGATTCATGGGGTATGGTCACTTCTTGACCGGCGTTGCATCCGTCGTCATGGGTATGTTGTGAGTCACAATACTCGGATCTACCCCTTGTAGCTCATCTAAAGACCAAGCAAATACGTCCCGGTACTCCCGCAAAAGAGTGACAAGACTGGACTCTTCTTCGGTGGTCAAGTCCTCAGCAATGAACACTGGTCGGGATACTTCCCCTTCCAGGGCTAGGTTTACCTCCTTGACCTTGGCTGGCCCTTCGATTGGTTCGCGGGTTTGCCCTTGGCGCTTGGCACTTAGCAGAACCACCACCCTGTCCCCTCTTTTGAATTTCGAAAAGTGCTTAGGGAGGTCTTGTGGCTTCCTTTGTTCCTCTGATCGCACATCGCTGGGATGCTTAGCCTCATTTTGCCGTAATCGTCTGCGCCTCAGGTGGACAGGTAAGTCTCCCTTGGTGCGTCTGGTCATGGGTGGCCTAGGGATTTCTGGGTCACCATCTGAAGTAACTTCAGATTCAAAGTCGAATTCCACATTTTCACTAGAGGAGGTGGTCTCCCCTGGTGGCCGCAGTTCGGATGGCGATTCGGTTCTAAGCATTGCTGCCGTTCCTGGTTGGGCCAAGCCGGGTTGCTCAAAATCCACAGCTCCCATCTGTTCCAACCAAGCACGATCGCATTTCGTACAGATGACTCATTGGTCCACTCTAAGGGCCGGTCTCATCTGCGGCTTAGTATCTGCCCGGATTTGCTCAATTTCTCACCCTTCGGTGTCGTATTCTACGGTGTCCACCTCACCCTCACTTTCTTCATCGAAGGATTGGCAATCTTCGTCACAGGAATCTGTATAGCTAGACTGCTCATCGTCCCCCAAGGCCTGCTCTGGCTCGTCCTGTTGGTCGGGAACCAACGCTCAATTGTACCTGAGATTCAGTTCATGTACCCTGGTCCACTTCCACTCGGGTTCTTCCAAAAGGTCTTGGAGAGGCTTGAGATTGGCAGCTGCGTTGCATGCCAGTCGGTTCGTTAAGTACCCCAGTATTCCCTGGAGTTCTCTCCTGTTGGTAGGTAGGCCCTTCATGGAGGCTTGCTGCCATCATGTAGACAGGTGTAGGAAGTGTTTCTTTTGGCTTGCCGATTGTTTTGACAGCATGCTCGTATGCCTCATGATCTGAGAACGACAGGTCGAGTGTAGCGAGAACGTGCATCCAATCCCGCTTGTCCTCTGGGCATGGGATATACTTAGTTAAGGACCCATAGGGTTCCTTGTCTTGGGTGTTTCCCTTGAGTAGAGTAGAGATGGCATCTAGGTCGACTGGCGAGGTCTTCCAAGTGTCCATCTCTATTCTCAGAGCGTTAGTTCGGTTGCATAGGAAGATTAGGCTGTTACCCCAGTCTTCGATAACTCTAGCATTGCGCATCCAGGGTCGACCCAATAAGATATCATAGTCCACTCCCTTCATGACGATAAAGTCGACAGAGAACTGGACTCCTGCAATCTTCACTGGCCAATTCTTCAAGACCCCGAATGGTTTCACTCGCATACCGTTTGCTAGCGTGACGTTAAACTGAGCAGCTTCGACAGGCGGGTTTCCCCACTTCTGTAACACTGCGTGGCTAAGCACACTAACCCCAGCTCCTGTGTCTACAATCCCCTTTCTCGTTGCGTCTCCCAGGTCTAGGACTGGCAGGATTGCGTGCATCTCCGAGCCCTACCAGAAGGCGTTGACGTGCAGGGATTCAGGCCCGGAGTGTAGCGTCAAACTTGGCAAGTGCGTTTCCGCATCCTGGTCTTGAGTATCTGCCGGAGCTTGCTCATGTGGTCTCTCGACCCAATGCTTGAGGTCCTGCCATAGGGCAGAGTGTTGCCTAAGCAGCTCTCCTAGGCTAACCATTACAGGGGTGGTCACTAGTGTGGTCAGGAGGTTGCTAAACACTCGTCCTTTCCTTAGTTCAGACTGTCCGGGCCAATGGTCATGGCTGACCTGCGGGTCTGTTACGTCTAGGCTTGGCCTTGACAGCATTGCTTGTGGCGTAGCAGCCTCGGCAGACTTAGGTTGGGGCAGTGATAGTGGCGTGCTCATGCTGGAGAGATCATCAATCTCATCCTCCGTGATGGGTTCAACATCCTTGAGGTGCTGTTGAGCCTCCCTCACCCATTCCTTCACCTTTTCTATGGCTTCCAATTGCCGCTTGGGGTGTGGGTATTCCCCTACCTTAGCACTTCCCTTTTGGGCTGTTTTAGGGGCTGAAGTCTTTGCCTCTATGTCCGAGACTTTCTTCCCCTGGGGTAAGGTTGTAACGCTGTCGGTTTTTAGTGCGACCTTAGCCTCTGATCTCTTCTTTTTTCGCCTACGGCTCTTCTTTCCTACTGAGGTCACGTCGAGATTGCTAGGTCCTGGCAGAGAGACGCCGGCCTGCTTCGTTTGTACTCGGGTCATAACTCGCAAGGGAATAGGTGTGGCCTCCCCATCAGGGTTTTCAACACCAAATAGCCCCAACGGGACGGATGGAAAATTAACTGAATCGGAAGGCGACTTCTATTTTGGGCAGTCTATGAAAAGATGGGTGATTCCGCACTCTGCGCACCTTTTTGTCAGCTTTGTCCCTACTTTGCTGCTCTCTTTCTGGGCAGTGTGATGAGACGTGACTGGGATGTCCACAAGTCCAACAAGTGACCGGATCCTGTGGCTGCTCTCTTAGGCCTCTACCCCATCCTCGTCCTAATGCCATCATCGACACAGGTCGGTAATCCATGAGGATTGCATTGCCCTCGTCGTCATGTGAGACGCAAGGGTATATGTAGGTCTCTTCATCACTGGGCTCCTCTACGTAGTGTACGGGAGCATCGCTCGGTGGGTGGGTCACATAGGGACCAGGAGGTCTAGGAATACCGGTAGGATTTATGTCCAGCCTAGGGACCACTGGTTTCATATCGTTGGGCGCTGGTAGGGCTAGCGGGGCTCCCCTTCCGAAGAATGGCTGTGGCCTGTTAGCCGGGTAAAGCTGGCCGTAGGGTTGCGTGTATGGTAATCTTCGTGGTAGTCTACAGTGTGTGGCATCATGGCCGAACCTACTGCAGTTAGCGCAGGGTCTTGACCTAGGGTCATGACACTCTGCTGGCAGGTGGTTTCCTCCACAGTACACACACTGGACGTGCGGACACGTCGGTCGCCTCAACATGTCTTGTATTTTGGCCAACTCCGTCTTGACCTCGGCCAAGGTGTGGTCCGTCTCGGTGGCCTTTCCCTTATCTTGGGATGATGCCTTTGATCGCTCGCTAGAGATTGGCATTCGCTCTAAACTCCGTGGGTTGATTTCTTCTAGGTTTGAGCTCCTGGAGCTCCGCTCTTTCAGCTGGTCATCAACCCTAATGGCTTCCTCAAAAACCCTAGCCACCATGTCTCGTTGCAAGCTTGAGTTGCCTGCTAGTGCCTTGTACAATTCCTCATCCCGAATCCTGCTGATGAATATGGTCGACACTGCCCTGTTAGTTGGCCTTTTGCCTAAGGGGATTCTCTTAAGGAGGCTTCTCACATGGGTCACATAGTCACAGATACCCTCCTTCTCCTTCTACTTGACGTTCATCAGGCGTACTAGCAGGTTGTCAGAGTATCTGGGTTCGGCAAACCTCTTGACAAAAAGGTCCTTAAGGTTATTGAAGTTGGCTCATTCTATGGTGTCTAGGCTCGTATACCACGTCCTACCCTTATCGCTTAAGCAAAGTCCGAATGCTTGCGAACGTTGGGCCTAGTCGTTGAGGCCATTGGCTTCGCAGACTTGCTCAAACTGCTCGACAAAGCTGTACGGGTCGTCCGGTGGCTAGTACTTGTCGAGTTGCTTGGCGACAATAGGTATTTTGGCTTGGCTCTTTGAGCCCTGGTTTGCCCCCAGCCCTGCAAGTAGCGAGGTTGCTAGCGCAGTGGCATTCTGTTCTACCGCGGTGTTATCGAGCAACCGCTTCATGAGGAGCTCGCCCAGCGTTAGGTCTTCCTCTAGTGCTCTTTCCTGGTCTGTCCGGTTCCGGCAAGCCAAGTTCAGCACTCGCTGCACCTCATGCAGCTCCATGCTTTGCCTTAGGCTCCTGGCTTGTTGGTCCCTATTGTACTCGGCTATGCCCTGTAGTGCCTTGCGGGCTAGCCTCCTCTCCTCCTCTAGGTCCGCAATGATTGCCTCTGCTGTCCTGCCACGGTGTTCGTACCTAGCATGCGGATCATAACTGCTCACCATTTGTTGTATGGTGTCTGGAAATGCGCTAACATCTAGCTCCCCTGTAAACCGATGATCTGAGCCTCCCTCTGTCATGGTTGAATTCTTGTGCCTGGTTATAAGTCAGATCCTTGTCGTTGACGCTCCTTACTTGATCCTACCTTGTGCTCCGCGCGTTTGCATACACCTTGGGTCTTCTCCTATTGGTGGATTTTTTGGGCGATTTATCTGAGTGAGTTCTTTTTAATTTTTGAATGCAGCGCTCAACTTATGGTCACTCGTGCGTGTGTTGTTCCTCGTGCACTTGTGCTCAATCAGGCTTTCGGCTTTCCTAAGTGTACTTCAAGTGCGGAAATTCAACCCGAGTGCTGTGAGTGATTCCCCGGCATCTCACTCACTCTTGCTCGTTTTGGGCCTGACAGGCTTTGCTACTCTAGTCCTGGCCACTCTATGGGTCCTAGGGTCCTATGTTACTTCCTGTAGCTCACGTGGGGGTGGGTCGCTGGGGGAGTGCCCCAGTGTGTCCCTGGATGGGTTAGGTTTTGTTTTGGTTTGACTCTGGGAATCGGACGTCCGATTTACCAGTGGTCCGATTGTGGGAATCGGACCAGGTATATCAGAGATGAGTGGTAGTCTTAAGGTCCGCGTGTCCGATTCTCAAGAATCGGACGGGCAAGTGTTTGAGGAATCGGCCAAGAGGGTCCGATTCTGGGCGGTCCGATTATGGATGGTCCGATTCTGGGAATCGGACCGGACAGGTGGTCCGATTGGTGACGTGTATTACTTCGTCCGATCGGACAGGGTGGGTCTGAGTCAAAGCGTCCAAGTGGTCCGATTGTGGGAATCGGACAAGTTGGTCCGAGTGCCACGTGGCACGTCCGATCGGACTAGTTAGTCCGAGCCTAGTAGTCGGACAGGTCGTTCCGATCGGGCGGTTGTCTGAGTGTCCGATTCTGGGAATCAGACATTGGGTCGGACGTCCGATTCCGCCGGTCCGATGAGCTTACGCACACGGATTTGCTCGATTTTCTCCAGATGTTTTATCCCATTGACCATGCGATTAACCAACGATGGAGTTGAAGTGGTGCGGAGGAGATCGGTTACCTGGGAGTCGCCGAATGCGATGTCCTCCGTGCCCTGGTCGATCGGACTGCTGCTAAGCTCGCTCTCTCTCTCACTCTCTATCTCTCTCGCTCTCCGTCGGTTGGGAATGGGGTTCTCTTGCCCTTCCAGAGTTTATACCTTGCTAGTTCTGCCCTGAACACTACAGATTCCTTCCCTGGCGTTTCCTATGCAGTTACCTTTGCATTTACTCCATTTTTCCTTTCGTTTCCTGTGGTTTTCCCCCTGTTTCACAGCAGCAACCCTCTGCCTCTTCGTGTGTGATTTCCTACTGCTAATCTATCCTAAACACAACCTGAATCAAAAGCAAAACACTGAACTAGTTTCTCCATGTTTTCCAATCATTAATAACCAGATTATTCCAAAATACTTATCTGTTCTGAAGATCGAAAACACCTGACTTCCTACCTATCTCAAGCTCCGTTTCGAGGATGAATACCCTACTTCGATGCTCGATATGAGGCGCGCAAGTGCTCAAGCTTGAGTCCATTGGTCCCGGCAACGGAACCAAAATGTGGGAGCTTTCGCTCAACCGCCAAGACCCACGGACCGCTTATTGTTTCAAGCGTTCCAAGCAAGCTCTAATGGCTTGTTGAGATATCGAGCTCCACTCGTGATACGCCAGGGTGACCGTTGTGTATTTATGTCACCGACTTGTCAGTTGCAGACGCGGTTGGTACACCGCCCATGAATAATAGCTACATGATAGCTATCCTTATCTATTCTAGTTCGTGGCTCAGTTAGTATGCCACCTTAGTTAGTTGAGTTTGGTTTGAGACCCATATAGAGGGTTCTTCTATTTCTTTGTACTTGAGTTCTTTTGGCTTACACAACTAAGAAGAGGAAAACTGTTTTCAGCCTCCACCCTTGTGTGTCTTCCCCCATTGTGCAAGCAAGAAAGCTTCAAGCGAGACTCCTTCCTTCTCTCCCACAATCTTGACATGGTATCAGAGCCTTGTTCGTGGTAAGGAGCTCAAGAAAGCAAGCCAAGCTCGCGGTGTTCTGGTAAGAGGAGCAGTGTTGCTTTCATCTTCTGTTTTGGGAGCAGATCTCTGCAGGTAGCACAGCCGGAAAGTGCAGGAGTGCATTGTCTCAGGTTGAGACGCCCTTCGCGGTGAAGCAAGAGGGCAGTATATGCTGCGGGAGAGAGCTTTAGCCCATTTTTTTGATTTGAGGCCATTTCGGGGCCTGTTTTGGAGGCGGAAGTTTTCTGCACGCACTCAGGAAAAGGCCCAGTTTTATGTTGTGCAGCCACTGTTCTACAGGTCGGTGAATAGTTACTGTAAAAATTGCATTGTATGCTTGTGCGCAGAGACATTGGGAGTTACAGAATCATCCCTGTTGCCTGTTGATGCAAAATCGTCACTAGGAAGTGACTGTGTGGTCAAATACCACTTTCTCCAGTTTTGCAGATTTTTCCCTTGTGAGGGTGAAGCTGTGGTTCTTGCAGTGACAGAATTTTTTGCAGTCTTCTGTAATGGCATATGATTCTCTTTCACAGATTGTCACTGAAAAGCTTGACAAGAACAACTTCCAAGCATGGAAGTTTAGAATGACGAATTTCCTTATGGGAAAAGGATATTGGGAATTTGTTGCAGGAAATGAAGAAGAACCAGTTCTTCCTGATGTTCCCAATCAACAGCAAATGCAGGCATTTAAAGCATGGCATGAGAGAGCCAGGAAAGTTATGTATTGGCTGTCTATCAGCATTTCAGACTCTATGATTGTGCATATTCAGGATGCAAGTACGCCAAAGGAGGCATGGGATACTTTGTCAAAAATGTATAGCACAAATACGCAAGCCAGGAAAATGCAGCTCAAGCAAGAGTTGCATAATGTGCAAAGAGAAAGTATGAGCATCAACGACTACCACATGAAGGTGAAGAAGATTGCAGATGCACTTGCTTCCATTGGGTCGCCAGTGGAAGATGATGATTTAGTTTCCGTGACCTTGAATGGTCTAGGAAAGGATTATGCACAGTTTCGAACATCCATTTCTGTCCGTGAAAGATTTCCTGATTTTGAGGAGTTGATTGCTCTTCTAATTTCTGAGGAGCAGAGAAATGGTGGTGCATCTTCTTCAGGAGGAACTTCAAAAGAAGCTGTCTTCTACTCAAATGCTGGAAGAGGTAGAGGCAGAGGTAGAGGAGGCCGATTTGGAGGCCGTGGTAGAAATCAGAATATGCAGCAAACTCAAGAAAACCAGTCCTATGGAGGAGGACGTGGTAACTCTAGAGGCAGGGGGAGCCAAAGAGGTCGTGGTGGATGGCAAAGAGGCCAAAATGCAAACAGTAATGTTGAATGCTACTACTGTGGTAAAATGGGTCATATGGCTAAAGACTGCTATAAAAAGCAGAATGACATCATGAATGGAAAACTGCAACAAGGGAATTATGCATCTTCTAGCAGACAGGGTGATGACAGAAATGAGCATTTGTTCATGGTGCAGCACATGAACAATTCTATGACAAGTGCAGAAGAAAGCAATGATGTATGGTATGTTGACTCAGGTGCATCAAACCACATGACAGGTCATGCAGAATGGATGGAGGATGCAAGGAAAATGGAAAAACCAGGATTTGTGGAGACTGGTGATGATACTGCACATCCTATTGTGCAGATTGGAAAAATTCCCTTGTCTATGCAGGATGGGAAAAAGAAATACCTGTCTGATGTATTTCATGTCCCGAATATCACCAAGAATCTGGTTTCTGTTGGTCAAATGGTTGATCAGGGCTTGCAGGTCAGATTTAATCCTCATGGATGCTTTGTTGAGGATATGAAAAATAAAGGTCGCTTGATAGCAAAAGGGAAGAAGAAGGGCAGAATGTTTACATTGGATGCAGACATGCCTGAATTGAGTGCAGGAATGTTTGCACATGGGACCGGTGTAGTTGCAGATATTGATATCTGGCATAAACGCATTGGTCATGTTAATATACAGCGACTTAAATCAATGCAGGCCCAAAACATTGTTGCAGGATTGCCTAAGTTCAAGGTTGCAGAAATGCATAAGGTATGTGAAGCTTGTCAGTTTGGAAAACAGGCAAGGAAACCATTTCCTAGACATGTTCAAGAGAGTAAGAAGCCATTGGAATTAATCCACTCTGATGTGTGGACAACTAAAGCTGCATCTCTTGGAGGCTGTCATTATTTTGTCAGTTTTATTGATGACTATAGCAGAAAAGTTTGGGTGTATTTTATGAAGAAGAAAAGTGAAGTGTTTGGGAATTTCAAAACTCTTAAAGCTATGGTTGAAAAAGAAACAGGTCTGCAAATAAAATGCCTAAGGTCAGATGGAGGGGGAGAGTACCTCTCAAATGAGTTTGCAAGGTTCTTGCAGGAGCATGGCATAAAGCAGCAATATTCATGCAGTCATACCCCACAGCAAAATGGAATTGCAGAAAGAAAAAACAGACATATTGGAGAGGTGTCTCGTGCCATGCTCAATGAAAAAGACCTGCCAGATTTTTATTGGGCTGAAGCAGTTGCTACAGCAGTCTACATAATGAACAGGACTCCCACTGCAGCAATACATGGAATGACTCCAGAGGAGAGGTATACTGGTAGGAAACCAGATATTTCTCATTTGAAAATTTTTGGTTGCATTGCCTATGTACATGTGCCAGATGAGCTGAGATCTAAGTTGGATCCAAAAGCTGAGAAGTGCATCTTTATTGGTTACTCTCTGCAGCAAAAAGGGTATAGATGCTATAACCCTTCTACTCGTAAGTTTACAGTGAGCAGAGATGTTATTTTTGATGAGATGAGTAGCTGGTATAAACCAGTAAATGTGATTGATGATGTAGATGCACAAAATGGTAATGCTGCACAGAATTCACAGCAGCAGTCACAAAATATTAGTGGACCTGGAGCGTCCTCTAGCAGTGGTTCACATTCTTCGCCATGGACAGGCAGATTGAGATCAGGAGAATCTTCTCAAAGCAATGCAGATAGTGGTATGCAGGTATCACGAAAAGGAAAAGAGAAGGTTGATCAGCCCATGTTTGATGTGAATGCAGGTCACTCTTATGTGGATGGTGAATCCAGTGGCTCAGAACAGAGCATTGATGATGAGTTGGGTATTCCTTCTATTGTTACACCTGGAGTAAGGAAGACCAGGGATGTTTTGAGGGCACCTGGGAGTGAACCCACTTTGCGCAGGTCTACCAGAGTTAGGTATCCTGTGGATAGGCTGAAATATGATGGATTTACAGCCATTCACTATGCATATATGGTCAAGGTGATACAGGAACCAGAACCCACTTCTTTTGAGCAAGCCATGGGAAAAGAAAAATGGAAGAAAGCCATGGATGAAGAAATGGATGCCTTGGAAGCAAATGCTACATGGGAATTGGTACCTTTGCCTAAAGGTAAGAATGCAATTGGCTGTAAGTGGGTTTATAAGGTGAAGCACAATGCAGATGGTTCTGTGAACAGATACAAGGCAAGATTAGTAGTCAAGGGGTATGCACAAACATATGGCATTGACTATGAAGAAACATTCAGTCCGGTTGCAAGGATGGCAACCGTAAGAGCAGTCATTGCTATGGCTGCATCAAAGGGATGGTCTTTACATCAAATGGATGTAAAGAATGCCTTCTTGCATGGTGATTTGCAAGAAGAGGTCTATATGGAGCAGCCAACAGGATATGTGCATGCTGTTCATCCTGAGTTTGTTTGCAGGTTGAAGAAAGCCTTGTATGGCTTGAAGCAAGCACCTAGAGCATGGTCTGACAAGATAGGACAGTATCTTGTCACTATTGGCTTTCAGATTTCCAAGGCAGATTTCTCACTTTATGTGAGAAAAACAGAGAAAGGTATTATGTTACTTGTCATTTATGTTGATGATTTGATTATGACAGGTGACAGTGATGAAGATGTCCTTCATGTGAAAATGCTATTGAAGCAGAAGTTTGAGATGAAGGATTTGGGAGAGCTGCGTTATTTCTTGGGCATTGAGGTGATTAGATCACCAAGTGGGATACAGCTCTTGCAGAGGCAATATGGATTGGACATGCTGTCCAAATATGGGATGACAGGCTATAAGCCTATTTCAGTTCCTTTGGAGCAGAATGTGAAGCTGAGCGCAGATGCAGGTGAGCTTCTGGAAGACCCTACTATGTATAGACGCATAGTAGGAAGCTTGATTTATATGACTATTACCAGGCCAGATTTGAGCTATGCTGTTGGATTGGTAAGTCAGTTTATGCAAGCTCCAAGGAAACCACATTTGGATGCGGCTAGGCGCATACTCAGGTATGTGAAGTCCACATTGCAGTATGGACTATTTTATGAGACTGGGGTTCAGATACAGTTGCATGGATACACTGATGCTGATTGGACTGGTAGTATTTCTGATAGACGATCTACCAGTGGATATGTGTTCTCTTTTGGGAGTGCTGCAGTCACTTGGAGCAGCAAGAAACAGCCTACAGTTGCCTTGTCGAGCACAGAGACCGAGTACAGAGGTGCAGCAATGGCTGCATGTGAGGTAGCTTGGTTGCATAAGCTACTTTATGATATGCATCAGTCTACAGATGGGCCAGTTGTCATTTATTGTGACAACATGAGTAGTATACACTTGGCAAATAACCCAGTCTATCATGCTAGAACAAAGCACATTGAGGTGCATTATCACTATGTGCAGGAGAGGGTTTTACTAGGTCTTATTGATCTAGTTTATGTCAGCACAGAGGATCAGGTAGCTGACATATTTACGAAGGCATTGGGCGCAGAGAAGCTGCGCAAGTTCAGAGACCTGCTTGGTGTGCAGGAATTGGGATTGAGCTCGAGGGGGAGTGTTGAGATATCGAGCTCCACTCGTGATACGCCAGGGTGACCGTTGTGTATTTATGTCACCGACTTGTCAGTTGCAGACGCGGTTGGTACACCGCCCATGAATAATAGCTACATGATAGCTATCCTTATCTATTCTAGTTCGTGGCTCAGTTAGTATGCCACCTTAGTTAGTTGAGTTTGGTTTGAGACCCATATAGAGGGTTCTTCTATTTCTTTGTACTTGAGTTCTTTTGGCTTACACAACTAAGAAGAGGAAAACTGTTTTCAGCCTCCACCCTTGTGTGTCTTCCCCCATTGTGCAAGCAAGAAAGCTTCAAGCGAGACTCCTTCCTTCTCTCCCACAATCTTGACATGGCTATCTCTCACCTAGCTGACGCGCCGTCGATCCTACAAATGCAGTGAACTTACCTTGATGCTCGATCGAGTACCCTCCTCTCTCTTGCACTCCGGTAGCTCCACGATTCTAGATGCTAGCTCAAGCATCCTCAAGCATCCTCCATCTCCAAGCTCCATCCTCCATAGCCGCGCATGCAAGAGAAGAGAAGAGAAGTAGAGGAGAGGAGATGGTGAAGAGCTTCACCCTCTTGATCCCTCACTCTCACACACACTCACTCCCTCACACTCTCACACTCCCTCTCTCAAGAGCACACACAAGCAAGAAGGAGAGAAGAAGAGAGGAAGAAGAAGACTAGTTTTGCCACACACCAAAGAATGAGCTCTTCATTCACTTTTCAACCTTATATACAAAACCCTACTTCCCTTTTGGGCGGTCATCCCCTTTTCCCTTTTTTACATGGCCGGTCATAGCCTAGGCCCTATTTTCCATTGTCCTTTTATCTTCCTCGTTTCCTTTTCACCGCCCTTCTACATTTACAAATTGCACCGGTGAGAGCCCGGCACTCTTTTACAAGATTTTAGGGTGCGCTTTTTTATTCAAAAATGCGCCTTTCCCTTTTTGTGTTTGCCTTGGACTTTTAAGGTTGTCCTTGCGCTTTTGGCCTTTTCTCCTTTTCTTTCTTCAGTTGGGCTACCTTTTTTCCGCCTTTGCCCTACGTCTTTTCCACTTTCTTTTGCTTTCTTCGTGTTGGGGTTAACAGGAGGAGGTTACAATGGTAGGGAAAGAGAGAGATAATCTATCTGCATGAAGAAACTTGTGTGAATGAGAGCCCTCTAGCCAAATTTAATAGAATATATTGCTTTTCTTTCTTATATTGTGTCCATACTTTTTCCTCCTTTGCTCATTCTCATGAAGATGCCAATCAAATAGTGATCACATGCTCACAAACTCATTATCCTACTAATTAGAATGGTATCTCTTGTGTTGATGGAGGTCTAAAACCACTTGTACTTCTCACCTTGGTCCATCCAAATATGCAATCACTAGGTCACCATCATCAACTTACAATTTGAAAGACAAGAGATTTAATAATACTCTTAATCTTCAATGCATAATATTTAATGGAAAAATTTCCTTTCTTGACATTGTTTATCTCTCAAGCTTCAATTATAACTTCATGAAAGGTATAAGTACCAAATAGCTTGACTAGGTTATTTGATGGCTTTGCAAGACTATCTATGTCTTGTATGTTACTAATTATATTATATGAAATACTAATGAAAAGGCAATACATAAGTTTCCTAGTACCTTGGTTTCGTTCCTTAAATACATTTTCCTATTTAGGTGTAGCATTTTGCTTTAGTAGTTTTGGAGCCTCTGCATTATCTCCTTTAATGTAGTCCCATAACCCTTACCCATTAGGAGATTGGTCAATTTGAACTTTCCAACATGGAATTTAGTAACCCTTACCTATAAGGAAATTGGTCTATTTGAACTTTAAGTGTGGAAGTTGTGATTGGTAAGCTTGTAATTGACAATCTAATCAAACCTCTCAAAGATTGTTAGTAGAATCCAAAAGTTTGATAATTCAAGTAATATACTAATTCAGGTAAATTATCACTTGTACTTGCCTCAGTACTACATTTACTAGGAAAACCCTATAATACTTGATAGTTTGTAAATACTATCTACCACACCCAATACTTGCACCTTGTATGCAAAATGAATAAGGTTTGTAGAGTTCTTGAACCTTACTAGATTCACATTTGTGAACTACCTATAGCTCCTAAATGGAGGCTAAACACCACATGGTTAACCCCTTCTAGAAAGATGAAGTATGCAAAAGAAGGAACAAGAAAAATTTGAAAATTTACATAAGCACAATAAAAGTGGAAATGGAGCAAGGGCTTAGTGCATGCAAATTTTTGAAAATTATAGAAAATTAATCGAGATTATTATTGTAAGAGAGCATTAGGCTCGCTCTAGTACAAATTGTAATAATAGATCTCAAACAAGCTAGTCAAAAAATGATTGAGAAAATATACATTGTGTGTGTAAGTGAGAGAAGGCCAGTTTAAGAAAATGTAATAGGAGGGTGCCCAAAAAATTAAAGGCATGTATAAAAATTGGAAATTGAATAGATAAGCTCATTCTTGTGGTGTGCAATCTTGAGAGCTCTCTTCTTGCTTCTTGCTTCTTGTTGAGAGAGAGAGAGAGAGAGAGAGAGAGAGAGAGAGAGAGAGAGAGAGAGAGAGAGAGAGAGAGAGAGAGAGAGAGAGAGAGAGAGAGAGAGAGAGAGAGAGAGAGAGAGAGAGAGAGAGAGAGAGAGAGAGTGTGAGAGAGAGAGAGAGAGAGAGAGAGAGAGAGAGTGTGTGTGTGTGATAGAGTGAGGGACCGATTGGAGAAGCTCATGCTTCCTCTTCTTCTTCTCCCTCTTCTTCATGGAGCTTGTGCAACAGTCAAAGCAAAGGAGTTGGAGCTCGCTTGAGGTGCATCCCATGGATTGAGAAGCCATAGATGGGCCTTTCACTGATAGACTACAAGGAGAAGGTCAATTGATGAGTTTGCTATATTCATTTGGAGAGTTTACAATGGTTATGTGAGAGGTAGCTATACCCATGTTGCTCAAAATGCTTGAAACAATAAGCATTATGTTAAGGTTATCATGCTTGAAACAATAGGCATTCCATTAAGCCGCTACATTTTGATTTTTTTGCTGAGACAAATGGATTTGAGAAACTAGGTGTTTGCACTCTAGACTGAGTGATTGAATAGGGGCTTATACTTTGAAATGTTACACCGAATAGTGTAGGATGACAAGTCAAGAGGCTATTGATTCGCATTTGTTTGTTCGATATGTGATCATTGTTGCATGATTGATTTGTAGGTAAAAGCAAGGGGGTTACAAGCAAGGGAACTTGAGAAATATATAGCTAGCTTTTATTTTGGCCTTTTGAGCTTGAATATGTGCTTGGTGCTTTTGCTTTTGGCATTCACTTTTGTGTTTGGCTCTTGCACTTGTGCGTAAGGATTATTTGAAGGGATTGCAATAGAAGAAATAGATTTGGGAGAGACAACCGAGAAGAGACCATACTTGGGAGCATCATAGAGGAGAGCAAAGGAGGTAAGGACTGCAAATCAACCTCTTGATTGGTACACAAGTATAAGCCTCATGATTGCAAATTGAATCATTTTTTCTTTGCTTCCTAATACTCTTTTTTTCAAATTTTAAAAGAGTTAAGGGACTCTCTCTCTCTCTCTCTCATGAAAGCATTTGTAAGGCCTCTTTATCTCAATGTGCATTGAGTCCAAAATTGGATGACAATATTTCCATAGACTTGGAAAAAATTAGACAAGTATGTCATTGGCTAGACCATAAGGTCTCTTGTCTAGACTGGGACAAAGCTTATGTGTGGCCTAATGGCTCTCTAAGAAATTAGACACCACATTATCTTAGTGGCAATGAGCCCTACACATGAAATCAAATAATCGCATGTTGTACTTGCCTTGATGACTATAAGGCCTAAAAGAAACTTAAGAGCTTGCAAAAGTCAGACTTAGTGGTCCATAGGCCTTAGAACCAAATCGAATAGTGGGCTTGTAAGTCCAAAAAGCCAAAGAAAACAAAAATCATTATTGTCACATGGCCAAACAACCAAATAGTTGGTGGCTGGGCCTGTAAGACCTAGAAGGCCAAAGGGAAAAAAAAAAAAGGATGGCCAAATGGTTGAAAAAGGCTTAATAAGGCCATAACATCTTAATTGGGTCATTTATCAGATGGTTGAAGGGTTGTTGATTTGTTAAAGGTTGAACAGCCAAAAGGCATGCCTATAAGTGTTGGGACCAAAAGTGGGCCCGACATTAGCTCTAGGGCTTTAGTTGGGTCTCCTATACTCACTTAAACAACCCCATGGCCTAGTGGCTAGGAGCATATAGACACTATGAACTAATTTATTCAAAGAACACATTTGTAGATACCTCATCTAGATTGTAGTCCAATGTGATGCCCTTCCCGACTCCAAGTAAACAGAGTCCCTACCGTTTAGGATTTTGCTTGTGATGGGTAGGTTAAGAGGTGTTTCCATGTTTCTTTATGTAATAAAAGTAATAAATATGCATAAAACATACAAACATGGGTAAATTAAAGAAAATCCTCATGCTTTATCTCTATTATACTTGCACAAATATAATCTTAATTTTCTATTATTTTTTTAATACAAAAACTATTTTCCCCCTATTTTTGTTTCAAAATTATATTTTGAATATTTTTTCTATTTTATTTATATAAATGCTATATATTTTTATTTTTCTAATTCAAGAAATTAATTTACACTCTAGTCCGTCATCATAGTTAATATTATCCCATACGAACATGATTTGATCACTCAAAACCAAGAAAAACATCATTTTTCCTATTAAAACATGCATTTTGGGATTTTAAAAATTAATAACTCACATGCACGGATATGGGTTCTATATTTCATGCTTCATAGCCCTCAAATACATCACAACCAAGCTTCAAACAAATTTTCATCACATGTGAACAATATTTGCAACATGAATTGCCAAAAAGAATCCAAATTTCTATTTAAAAAATGGCTTATTGCCATTTTTCATGTTTTGGGTCTCAAGAATTGATTTGATAGGCAACAACTAGACCTACCATTCATCTCCAAACAGTGCTAGTCATCACTCCTCAGTATCGGCATGGTCCCATATCAATTTGGTTCAAGACGGACAACTGATCTCCATCCCGGTCTTCTCTAAATAATTCCCACATGAATTGCCCACAAGAGGAGAAAGAGGGAGGAGAGAGAAAGGCTAAAATTGTAACTCTCTGATTAGGCCATCATTTTCGGAGCCGAGATTGGCAATTGAAGGCAAAAAAATTGAGAAATCGGTGGGAGCAATTCGATTAATAGGCTTGTTCTTAGGCTACATAACCCTCCTCCCTCCAATTTTCATCATGTCGTGTGTAAGTATGATATTGTTTTTTTCGCCATATTCACAAAGAATGCCCCCCCTCCCCCCTTCATGCGAAAAATTTTGGGGCCTTAGGCTCCCAAGGGTCACAATCCTTCTTATTTAAAGTCACATTTACATTTTGTTTGGACCCCCTTTACTCGGTCTTTGGTAACTTTGACTTTCGGCATCATTTGATTTGTGATCTGAAAATTTCTTCTTGATCATCTTGGAGTCTTGCATTGCACCTAGAACCTATTTCATTTCATTTTGGCACTTGGAAAAATTACTAAAAATTTGAGACTTTTGTGAGGTCTGTCTTTAAAAGTACTTTTCAATCCCGCCTTTCATGCCGCTTAAAATAGTCAGATTTGCATCCGTCGCTTCTAATGAGCTCTAATTTTTGCTTCAAATTAGCAATATTTGACACATTTTTGGCACTTCTCTAGTCGTTAAATTTTGATAACAATAAGCAAAAGAGAAAAAATTAAAAATTCCAAATAGTAGATAGGCCATTTGATAAGGCCAATTAAAAGCTAAATCACCGAAATAGAGTCACAAGGTCAAATCAGTTGTGTAAAGCTAGATCACCAGGATCCCTTTGAATGTCAATTCAGACAAAGGGTATGAGTGCCAATAGGCGTGTAATTTGAACGTTATGAATGTACCTTTAAAGTAGGCACTGAGTCAAATAGCATAGGCACAAAATCACACAGCTACTTAACTTGGACAAGGGCCACTTAAGCCATTAGGGTGGTCCTCAAACCTATAGCCTACAAACTTGGTTCACACGACTTCAACTCACACCTTCGAAGGTACACAAGCACTCAGCCTCGAGCACCCAATCCTAAGCCACACTTATCACAATTGCATCATTAACATCAAATTGGAAACTTAAGGTACACCCATGCACATGTGTATATGACTAGCATCACAAGTACACATGTACAAGTACAGTGCACAATAGAGTGCATGATAGTGCAAGATCACCAATTGTGCATGGGGGCATAGTAAGAACCTCACCTATGATTGTGTGAGGACTATGCACTAACTATCACTCTATGCATTTAGCACCTTTTGTACACTAGAATCACCAATCTCGTCCTCCAAAAATATAGTTAGGTGCACACACATATGATACATAAACTAGAACATCACATGCACCTAGTCACTAGTATGAAAACACTCGAGCACATTTAAGCACTTAGATAGAAACATATAAAACACACATACCTCACTAGAAGTACTTGGTAGGGATGATCTCAAACTATATAGCCTCATCCATGTGTACACATTGTTTTCCCTAAACTTGCAACCAAGAAGTAGGCATTGACTCACTCACAAATTGTCAAAGTTGTGGATTGAGCTACACTGTAGGTGAGGCAAGGGCTAGCAATCCCAACTACAACTAGTTGACTTGTGATATTTCCAAGTCAATAAGACATTTCCAAGCCCATAAGACTTTGTTGGTGAGGAAAAACGAACCATTCTTAAGAGTTTGTCACAATCTGGTAAGGGGAACATAATCCAACACGAAAATGGCACCTATGGGATGCTCCCTTTGACTAGCAGCTTTGGAGCAGTAGTGTAAATTGAGATTGAGCTGCACTCCTTACTCTTAGTTGAGTAGGTGTGGAGGCATGCAACCAAGGGAATTAAGTTGGAAATTAATGAGTGAGCTAGATTGGAGCACACACCCTAAAAACCCAATGAAAGAAGAATCTATTGTACGATAGCAGGTTACAAGGTAAGGGAGTGGCATATCAACAAGGCATTGAGTGATCATAATCACAAAACTCACCTACTTAAACTTCAAAAGGAAATTGGAAGGAATGAGATCAAGTATCACAGAGATACAAAATAGCATATCAAGAATTCATCCATGTATTTATCCTTTGGATGTACCATAAAAAATAAGCATGTCTAATGCCTAGAGGGAAATTCTTCGAGAACCACATTTGCAGCTACTCACACATAATATTGACACCTTGAGCAAGGACTAGTCTTGCAGCTAAAAGTTACACTTGCTCAGGAAATCAAAGGAAGCTCTTTATTGGTGGGAAGTCTCTTATGAGGGTGTTTAGGTATCCGATTTTAGAACCATGAACCCTTGTATTGCTAGAGAATGGGCCACTAGGTCGTGCATTGCAGACTATCAAGAAGGTTATCAATTGAGCTTGCCATCTCAACACTTTCCCTCAAGCTCAACTCTATCTTTGTAATTCCAAGTAAGCTTTGAAATTTTTGAAGCTTCTCCGCACCCCATGCCTTTGTGAAAACGACACCTATCTAATCCTATGTATTGACATATTCCAAGTCAAGCTCACCTACAAGTACCTTCTCTCACATAAAGTGGTAGTGCATCTCAATGTGTTTTGTCTTAGCATGGAACACTAGGTTCCTAGCTAAATGTATATTGCTTATGTTGTCATAGTGAAGGACAACTAGACTATTTTTCTACACATCCAAATCAACTTTTGCAGCAATATCACCTCACATGTTGCCATAGCAATATCTCTGTACTTAGCCTATGTACTCGATAAAACAATTGTAGGTTGCTTTTTGCTACTCTATGTAACTGATCCAATATGAAGGGAAAACATGAATACGCTAGTAGATCTTCTATTAGACATGCTACTAGCCCAATCTACATCTGTGCATGAAGACACCTGTATATCTTTATCTCTCATAAAAAAGTCCATAGTGCAAAGTGGACTTCATATACCTTAATATGCATCTAACTACATCCAAATGAGGCTTTCTAGGCATCTGTATAAACTGACTAACAAGGTTAAGAGCATAGCCTTTTGATACTCATGTAAATTAGACTACCTCTTGTCCTCCTAAAAATAATAGGGTCTTTTATCTCATCCCCAAAGTCAGCACTCAACTTCACATTTTGCTCCAATGGCACTGAAAGAACCTTGCATGTTGTCATACCATACTTGGACAATGTATCCAAGCCATACTACCTTTGGGACATCCATATACCATCATCATATTTGATCACCTCAATATCATGAAAGTACCTTAGCTCACTTAAATCCTTCATCTCAAACTCTTCTTCAAAAGGTCCTTGACCTAAGCAATTCCACTGTCAGTGTCACCTATAATAATCAAGTCATCCATATAGATGACTATAATGACAAACTTGCATTTCCCTTTCTCACATAAAGTGAGTGATCAACATTAGAAACCTAAAAGCTAATGTTGACAAGATACTCTCCAATCTTGTTAAACCATACTCTAGATGCTTGCTTCAATCGATAGAGCCTTAAACCATACTCTAGATGTCTCTTAATAATCTATGCGATATGTTTGAGCATAGCCTTTTGCAATGAGCCTAGCCTTATACTTGCTAATAGAACCATATGCATGATGCCTAATTTTTTAGTCTCACTTATAGCCAATATCTTTCTTACATTTACACAATTATAATAGATCCCAAGTCTTATTGGTCTCTAATGTAGCCATCTCATCCATTGATGCATCACAAGGAGTATAAGCAACAACATCCTCAAAACAAGTGGGCTCAACATCCTCAACCATCTTTTCCATATAAGCATAATGGTGAGCTATATAACATTCAAAACCAAATCTTTTAATAGGATATCTAATCTTTCTAGACATGCATGCCACTAGATCACATAGTGGAGCCTTTACATTACTATGTGCTCTTTGTGTATATGGTATCTAAATCACTAGAATCTCCATCAACTAGCAAGCACATCATTACCATTTGATACTTTCTTCTCCCCTTTGTATCTACCTGCAACACTAATAGATGCACTTGAAGATGTGGGGCTACTCCTTAGCCTCCTAGATCTAGGGCTAACTTTAGATGTAGTACTAGATGATGTTTCTAGTCCACTAAGGCTCTCTGATTCTTGCTTTTCCTTCTACACATAACTATCGTGATCATGATCATCATTCAATGCATCACTACTAGATGCATATCAATTGCTCATCTCATAAAAAATAACATCCCTACTCACTCGAAACTCACCTCTGACATGGTTATAATAGTGATACCCTTTCTGCTCTAAAGAGTATCCAATGAAAATATATTTTTAGCCTTTAGATCAAGCTTTTTTTGTAGCATATTTGCCACATAAACATATGCAATTTAATAAAAAAATTTCAAGTGTGACACATTGAGCTTCTGGCTTGTAAAGCATTATTCAAAGGTCATTCCATGAACTACAGCTGTTCACAGCTTCAAACCAATTTTTTTTGGGTAAATTATTTCAGTCGCATTAATGCTTGTGCAACTTTTACAATATGCCTACTTTTCCGTTTTGCAATCCAATTTTGCTATGGGGTATACTTACAATCAGTAAATTATCTCTTTTCTCCATGAGACCTCAAAAAGTCACTAAAGTCATTAGAGATATACTCTCCCCCTTCATATGATCTCAAGCACTTCTCTTTTAAGCCTATTTCTATTGCAACAACATCCTTGAAAGTTTTATGCTAGTCAAATATATCACTCTTTTTCTTCATGAAATACACCTATAAAACTCTTGAATAATCATCAATAAACATGAAAAAATATTTGCTACCACAAAGAGACATATTTTGTGTAAGCCCCCAAACATATGTAATTATAATATCAAAGGGTGTAACTCTAAAAGTAAGTAACCCTGTAACCAACCCTTTGGATTGCATTAATCTCAACCTTTGCACATTTGCATGTTTAATATATTTGTGCTATATTTTAATGTCTCCAACCACTCCTTTTCCTTTAGCATACATAGTAGGAATTCCAACATGTAAAGTGAATATGTGGCTAACTCTACTTTATTTTGCAACCAACCTGCACTTAGCATTAAATTTTTTACAAAATAACCTTTTGCATTAGATCAAACCTAGCACTAAATTCTTTGTGATTCATTTTGAGGATAGTATTTTTGTTTTCTAAGAGAAGTACAATCTCCAGTTAGTGGATCAACAATGCACAGCTTAGACATGGCCTGTGGCCATCTTGACCTCACTATCCATCTTTCCAAGGATATCCTAGGTTAGCCCTTCGATGAGCATACCTATAGTTCTATTGTAGGGAATATTATTTGGTTGATTCATACTAGGCCAGATCTAGCTTACTTTGTTGGACAAATACAAGGCTCATGTTGTGGTACAAGGTGTTTTGATAGAAGCAAGGTATTGATATGAAGAGACCTTTACTCTTGGATCATGCTTGACTTCATTTCGTCCATTGGTTGTGCTAGCCACTCACCACGATTGGGAAATCTATCTGATGGACATCACAAGCGTATTTCTGAATGGTTATTTGGAGGAGGGAATCTATATGGAGTAGCCTCCTAGATTTTCTTCTGCTAACCAAATAGTTAAGGTTCTTCGCTTGTGGAAAGCTCTCTACAGGTTGAAGCAAGCACCACAGTCGGTTCTAGAGGATGAATGAGTTTCTTAGGACTCGTGGATACCATTTTACCCCTTATGACCCAAACTTGTACTACTTCAGAGGGTGTTAGCTATATCTTACTGTATGTAGATGATTTACTTATCATCGAATCTGTGTTTATTGCCATAACAGAGATAAAGATCCAAGTTTGCTTGACATTTGAGATGATAGACGTTGGTTTATTGCCTTATTTTTTGGGGATGGAATTTGATAGAAATTTTGTTTGACCATCATGCAAGGATAAGGGATCCTTCCAATGTGTGAAATTGGGCGGCATGAATCATCAACCATTTGCATATAATCTAGATTTTGTCCAATTTGCACATGAAGCTTTTACATTTTTGATATATCCCAATATAGTGTTATCAATGATTGTAGACAATCAATACATTATCTTTTTATCTTTTACATTCAATTCTTTCCACTCTTTCAATTCTTCTACAATCACTAGATTACTTAGCTCTATCTTCCTTTTTTCACTTGAAACAAACTCATGTAGGCATTTTTCAATGATAAAGTTTGTCACACAGAACTTCTGTGATGGATAGTTGTTTTCATCTAGCTTCTCAATGATGGGGTTTTCACTTTTCTTTACCATTATCACAAAATTGATACAAAATAGTAAGCAAGTCTTCTGTAACATTTTACAACAAGTACACATCAACACATTAAGCAACCTCTTTCATTGACTACTCAATAGTACATATAATCTGTAACCTATTTGTAGATAAAACTTGTGTTTGCTTCTTAGAAAATACATTAAGACTTACAGATTTGAAATCTATAACCAATACATCCCCTTTCAATCGACACAATCAAAATTGCATTATATCACGAAACTATTGTCTACAATCTTGTAGGTCTAAAATGGGACCTGAAACAACCTCAAATGGCCAGAAAAGCAACATGAAAGCTCTAAAGGACTCATTAATAGAATATACACTGCTCTACTTGCATAGTAAATCTCATAGCAAAATGAGATTTTTGCTCTACCCTACTTTAGGTGCCTCCATAAGCACTAGCCAAGAGAAATAATAGAAGAATGGGAGAGCTTCTTACTCATTGTTGCTTGCTCAAATCCTTGCTTCTTCTCCTTCAGTTTGGCCTTCAAAACTAGCCTTGCTCAATACCATCACTCTGATATCATGTCACAAATTGTGTGGTGAGGGGCTTTCTTGAGCTACCACACTAAACATACAACATACACATTAGAGAAAGCTCACTCAAGAAAGAACACAATAAGAGATATGGAGGCTAAACTGTTTTCAAGCTAGTTTCTTCTTTTTCTTTCATACACAATACAATGTACACAAAGTATAGATAATATACAACATAAAGGAAAGTGTCCTACTAAGTCAAACAATACATAATTGGCTATACTAATTGAGTGGCGCTATAATTAATGCTAGTTGTAGATAGGTACATCAAACCAAATATAATAAGTGATAAGGTAGTGGTTATGTAAGAGTCATAATGACTACTGATGTGCTAAGTATAGAGGTGCAAATCTATCTAACCAAGCGGTCCATCATCAATGTCCACACGTGTTGAGCTTGCCATATCAACAATGAGTATGCAATTGAACATATCATTATCAACTCTCAACCTAAAGGAATGCATGTGTTGCTTGTTGATAGAGTAGTTAGAATGGATTGTGATAGACCTTAGCTAGAGTATTTGGAAGTACTAGATTATCAACAAGTAGGACTTAGTCAAGAAAAAGGACTTAGTCAAGAAAATTAGTGATCATATATGAACTCAAGACCACTTCTGAGCTACAATTGCCATGTGAGGTATCCTAATCTAGTGAAGATTGTGACTTTAACTTTGGGCCAAAATACAATGATCTAGAAATCCTTTTGCTATTGCTAAAGTCCCAATAAACTAAGAGGGATCTTCCAGTCCACCTACAACATAAAAGGTTAAAGGAGGAGCAGAGAAAGACCACAAAAAGTACCGATATTAAGAAATAGAAGAAACCTCTTGGTCTCCCAAAACTTTTTACCAAACTCAAAAAAGACGATTGAATAATGGTTCTGCTTGGGACTAAATGAGAAGGATAAACTAATGAGTCTATTGAGGGCTCAACCAAGGTTAAAGAAATCAACTTAGCCATTGAGGTCAA
Source organism: Lygodium microphyllum (assembly GCF_053477565.2). Classification (NCBI taxonomy): domain Eukaryota; kingdom Viridiplantae; phylum Streptophyta; class Polypodiopsida; order Schizaeales; family Lygodiaceae; genus Lygodium; species Lygodium microphyllum. Next base: position 45,291,772 of record NC_141135.1, on the reverse strand, counting down.
CAAGCCTAGACCCTTTTTCATTATTGATGACCTTATTGAGGACAAGGAGACTAATCTTATGCATCTCTTGTGAGAGTTCCAATATATGTTTACTTGGTTACTCAAGCAGCTTAAGGGAATAGGCTCCATCATTTTCACCCATAATATTCCCATGGCACCTAATGCGATGCTAGTTAAGCAATGTCCTTATGAAATGAATTAAAAACATGCTAATGCAATAAAAAAGGGAATTGACAAGCTCCTAAATACTAGATTCATCTACGAAATCGAGTACACAGACTAGGTTTCCCCCATTGTCATTGTGTTGAAAAAAAAAATCCATTGCCTTCTATCAATCACAAGAAAGGAGGCATATAACTTCCTTAATGGGTTTTAAAGATATAATCAAGTGCAAGTTCATCCTAACAATATACACAAAATAGTTTTTGCCACTAAATGGAGCTCATTTGCATGTAATGTCCTTTGACTTAATCAACATGACTACCACTTTTCAACAACTAATGTGTACAATTTTCAAATATATGCTCCATAAATGGTTAAATTTTTTTGTAGATGACTTGTGGATGCACACCGATTGGGCAGATCATCTTGAGAAACTCTAAACAGTCTTTGAATAGTGTAGGCAATATGGTTTTTCCTTAAATCCCTTGAAGTGACAAATTTGGCTAAAATATAGATGCATTCAAGGGCATGTGATATCGAAGAATGGCATTGCAACAAACTTCTCAAAAGCCAGTCATTATTGAATTGCCACCACCTACAAAGTACAAGGGAGTCCAATGATTCCTTGGCCACACAAGAAATTACCAATGGTTTCTGCTAAACTATGCATTGATTGCTCAACCTCTATATAAGTTATTGATTGTTTTCGAATAGGCAAAAGAATATGGATGCATCTATGAACCTTAGAAAAGGCTCTAACCACATCAAAATTTTTATGAGCCCCATATTGGAACATAATCTTCCATGTGTATTACCGACCTCGAGAATGTAAACTAGACTACACAATGACCTTTACTAGCCACCGATTCGCAAACACCGAGTTGAACTATTTCACTATTGAGAGAGATGCATTGGTGATGGTATTTTCTGTAAATAAATTTTGGTATTATTTACTAGCAATGCCCTTTACTTTCTCCGTGGACCCCCAATCTTTGCTATATCTTGTTAAAATGCCATGTACTATAGTTTTCATAATTTGATGGTTGCTACTTCTTCTTGAATTTGACTTCTTGGCTATAGTATGAAAAAGAAAGCAACATCACATAGCTAGTCATTTATCTCAAATACCCAATGAAGAGCCAACAAGAAAGGGCATTGTAGATGACTTTCCTGATGCAAATTTGTTCAAAATATCTAAATTAGAAGATATTTTTAAAGCCAACCTCACACTCCAATGGGCTTATGACATTGTTGAGATGTTGGATAATGGAATACCTGATCAACCAATATAAACATCTCAACTTTGTCGATTCATAATCAAAGCACAACCATATCACAACTGATTGCTAGACAATTGCATCGGTTAAGGCCAAGATGGCCTCCTAAGGCATCACATTTGCAAACATGAGATGATTGAGGTTTTGAAGCACACCTAGGAATTGTAGGGGATTTCTTTGATAAAGACTCCATGGCTCAAAAAATCTTGGAGTGTCAATTGTGGTGGTTGACTCTATTCTGTGATGTTGCAAGGTTTATCAAGCATTGTGATGAATGCCACAATAAGAAAGGATAAGATGGAGTTAACACCAATTATTACATGACAATCATTTGAAAAGTGGGGGATAGAATTTGTAGAGCCTAAAAGTCTTGTAGCTCAATATTCTTAGACTAGGTATATTATTGTTGCTATAGATTACCAGACTGAGTGGGTTGAGGCTAGGGGCATGAGAAGGAACAATGCAATAACAATAGAAAAATTCTTATGGGAGTATGTAATCTCACAATTCGGTTGTCCCATTGAGATTGTAATCAATCAAGGCACACAATTCATTAATGAGGTGATTTTACACTTTTTGATCATACATTGAAAGCTCTCCCCATAATACCCACAAGCAAATGGCCAAGCTAAAGCTACAAGAAAAATCTTAATTAATTTCCTAACAAAAATTGTCTTTACTTCTCGAAGCAACTAGGACAACAAGTTGATGGTAACATTGTGGGCTTATCGCATAGCCTATAAGATTGCAACTAGCCAAACCCCTTTAAATTGACCTATGGTATTGATGCAATTATGCTAGTTGAATTCTTTGTCCCTAGCTTGAGAGTGGGTGTGTAGGAGAAGTAGTCAGGAAGGCTAAGATGCTTGGACCAACCATTTCACAAAATTAGAATGATTGTCTGAAATTTGATTATTAGCAGCAATGCATGCTCTGATTTGCAAAAAAGCATGACAAAAGGCCTAGCTGAAAAAAACATTTAACAATGGGATTTTGAGAAGGGACAACTTGTGTTTTGTTAGTGTAGTGAGGAAATAAGGAAAAAATGAAATTCCAAAGTCTAGGCCCTTTTCAAATATGTGCAATTAATAGAACTAGTAATGTCAAGCTTGAAACATTGAATGACAAAGGCACTAGCTTCTTCAATGGAAGTTAATTTTTAAAAAATATAAACATGCACATCCATTGCATGAACCCCCAATGGTACTACTACCTATTACCATATGGGTGGTTAGAATCACTGAGGTCAACCTTGAAGATAAAAGCTCTATACACACAGCTTACATGAGTGCCATGTGGACAGTAAGGCAAGCTCACAAAGTCACTGCTCTAATAGAAAAAGGTGTTGATTGTAACACTATGACATATAATGACTAGATGATCATTAGGTAACTGCCACTCACTCTGACAAATGCAAAAGTGAATCCATATGGAGGATCTCCTTATGCACTTTTGGGGAAATATCAAATCTTATTGACCATCAAGACTAAAAGTCTACCCGTCATCTTCTATACATTGTCTAATATTGAAGGAGTTGGTAATGAAGTATTGTTGGGATGCCCATTTAAATGACTACCAAATGCATAGTTGATCTTGAATTGTAATGCATCCACTTGGACTTATTTAACATCAATATTATCACAACTTTTGGCAAGTATACTAATACTTCAAATGAGAAGGTAGTACTATCGATGCTTTCCACACTCCTAAATTTACCTCTTAAAAAGAGTAATGATACTCTCTGCAATGATTTGCTCAAAGATCAAGTAGAGCATAGTAAACCAAGTAATCATGTACCTTAGTCTAATATAAACATCAGGAGTGGGTTCCAACATTGACTAGAAAAAGTGAATATAACCACTTAGGTGCTCATTGCTAGCAAAAATTGTACCCTAACCGTGTAGGGTGGCGCTATAGATATCACACCCCAAACCCAAATCGATGGATTCTTAAAGCTTGATCTGCAAACCAAGGAGACAAGTACCATTACCAGCACCAAGTATTATGTCTTAATAGGCCTATAAAATGAAAAAACCATAAGCACTGCTAATCAATCCTATAAAAAGCCTCGGCTCCAAACATTGTCAGACAACCTAGAAAGAATCACAACTCATTGAATTGACAAATCCACATAGGCTAGCTATCCCTAACTTCAAGAGAAGCCAATGTTTACTAGAATTGTTCCCTACTCTCATTCCTCAAATTCAAGTTCAACAAGAAAATACAAGACTCCTATTTGAACCTATGAACGCCTCCATTTCAAAGCTAATAACAAGATAAGGTCAAGCAATCACATCTTAGGTGTAGTGACGGTGATCGATGTGCTTTTTTTTTTTTGAATAAACAGTTTTTTGAACTTGGAAAAGTAGTACAAGATGACAGATTCATTTTCTAGGTTCATGGGATGGGAAAGTTGGGGGCTTTAATGATTTGTTAAGGAAGTGTCTGCTTAGGATATACCCTTTTGGCCTATTCTAATGTGGAGAGGAGTGGTGGACAAGAATGGGTGGCTACATTTGGTAAATTGGATGTCATTCATGTCCTCAAGAAGGGCCATGCAAAAGGATGGGAGTAAAGCAGTGTGCAACATTAGCCAAGTCATGGCGCACCCATCTATTCCCACATTAATGTCAAAAAAGAGCGGTGAAAGATGGTACTCTGCTGGTGCTGGGGGTTGCTTGCCTAAGTAATCTAATATAGTTACATGTTGTTACAAAGGGGGGGTTTGGGCAAGAGGACAATTCCATTAGGAAATGGGCCATGGAGTCCCATAGATCTTGTTTAGTGAGAAGGCGAGAGCCTCCTTTGGTTTTGTGGCGTTGACATTGTAGATCCTCGAGAAGTGGTATTGACCATGGATGTCCAAGTCAAAATCTACTCCTACTCTTTGAGGATATGGTAGATAGGTCAGGTCATTCCGTTCGAAGGGTAGGGAGCCACAAAAAGACATCCATGCATCCACATTGCCATTCTAGGCTATTCTCCTCCATTTAGGTTGGGATTCGTGGCCTTTCATTGTGTGGGGTACCTCCTCAACCTTGTTTTCCTAGTAATTTAGGGACTCTGACCCCCAAGCTGTTAGATTTTTCACTCTTTCAATGAGCCATCTTTCATCAAGAATTTTTCCCATGGTGATTACCTCTGTTACTACTTTGGTGGATAGTACTTTGCTCAAACCCGCTGGATATCGGAAGGTAAAGTCAAAGGGTTGGCGACAATTTTCCCATTGTTCCCATACCGTTAGCTCTATATTCCAGTTCATGGGTAAGCAGTCCCTTTCTAGTGGGATGGACAGCTGTGGAATTGCAAGTTGTTGTGCTTGAGCTCTTTTGCATACTTAATCTAACATTCTGGCCATCTTCCTTTTTGCTTCTACCTTCCTTTCTACTGTGGCATCTTGTTCTTGAGGGGGCTCTAAATTTTGATGAGGGGGTGGTGGGATCCACTCCTCATCTTGTTGCTTTCCTTCATGAATTGACCCTACTCCTGCCTCCTAGGGTTGTCGTTCTTGAAGTTTCAAGGCATCAATCTCCTCTAGTGTCAAGCCTGCTCCTAACAGTTTCTCTTGTTGATCTTGATCGATCAGGTCAAGGCTTGCATCTTGGACCTGGGAGCACAACCCTTTTTTGATCACCTTCCGAGCTATTTCTAGCTTCCTTTTAAGCACATCAACTGCCTCCTCCTCCTCAGAGAGTGTGACATCTAAGATTGTGCTGAGGAAGGCACGTTGTTGGATTTCGAGGCTAGCTTGAGCAGCGCCTGCCCTGATTTCTGCTAATATTTAACCTCCCTTTGCAAGGGCCAAGCGGCTCGCTAGATCCTTCACTTGCTTCTTGCTCTTGGCTTCCCATTCCCTTACCTTCTCTCTCATTTCTTCTAGGCCCTCGCTTTGCCTTTGTGACAGTGCCACTATCACTGGCTCTGCCTTTTCCATTTTTGTACAAGGTCATCTTTTTCTTCTACTAGGTGCCCGATCTTCTCCTCTAGTATTGCTTATTCTTCCATTTGTTGTTGCGTTCTACGTTCTACTTCTTCTCTCTCTTTTTTCCATTCTTCCTGCTCTTGTGCTTTCTCTGCTTCCATTGCGGCAAGCTCTTTCATGCCCTCTTGAAGTTTTCTCACCTGTGCTTCGAGCTCCGTTTGCTGTAGAACCAGGAGCTTGTATTCCCTTTGCATTGCGACTGTCTACTAGTTCTCTTCCTCTAGTCTTTTTCACCACTGTTCTTCGTCGTCTTCCTTGGCTCTCAGCTTTGCTTTCAATGCATGGATTTCTTTGTGTTGCAAGGCAACTTGGTAGGCCTTTTCTAGCTGGGAGACATTTTCCATTTCCCTTTCTGTTTCTAGAATTGCCACTACTGCTCTTTTCTCCTCCTTTGCCCTTTCTAATTGAGTGTAGAGCTCCCTGACATGCTCGTCCTAGTCTACGGCATGTGGCTCCGTGGTGGTAGCATCTACCTTTGGTCGCTTGCATCCTTGTTGAGACTTGGTGTTCGCAACATCCGATCTTTTCACTCCTATGGTTGGGGTTCCTGCCCTGGAGGTGGGCATTGGGGTATGTGCATGATTAACTAAGAACTGAACCCATGCCATGAGGTTGCTGGCATCCACTATGGTTGGGGTGCCTGGCATTGCTGTAATGGTTGGGGTAGTGGTCAAGAGGGTAGGCAGGGTTGGGTAGAGTGCAGCTTTGCCCTTTCCTTTAGGGACAGGTGGAGGCAAATCTTCTGTCACTTGGGCACTGGTTCCTGGCCTATCCTGCCTACGCGAGCTCATTGCTGCTAGTTTCTCTTGCCTGCACTGCTATTCAATGGACATGTGTATAGCTTGTGCCAGGTCCTCCTCTTCTTTCCTTCTCAACTCCTCTTCTTGTTCTGCAGCTCTTTTTGACTTAGCCTTGTCTTTAAGTAGGTCTGCTTCTTCTTTTTTCTTTATCTCATCCTCCTACTTCTTCTTTTTTGCCTTCTTTTTAGGCATCTTCGCCTTCCGTTTTGCTGGATTGAGCTTCTTGCTCTCCCTCTTTTTCACTAATCGTTCTCTCACTTGATGGTTCTTTGTTGTGAAGAGGAGGTGTGTAACATGCCCACTCCTCAAATCGCGGGACACGTCTTAGTAGTCCATCAAGAGATGTATCTAGAAGACACTGCCCGGCACTCCCAAGGAATGACACGGGCTTTGCCAAGTAGGGTCTCTCGAGTCTGCCCTGCAATGGCACTTATTAGGCCGTTCCCACTAGGATCGACTTGAAGTCTGGGTTCCTTGTAATTGAGTCTTCCTAACAGCATTCTAGCGTCGGTCAACAGCCGCTCTACTTTGCGTAGATACAACTGGACCCAAGCAGACTCATACCGCACTTGGTTCAAAGAGAATGGAAAATGAGAGGGAGGCATTGCTCGACCTCTCTGCCCGTAGGGCATAGTCCCATTCCGGTCCCCTAAAACTATATGAATCAGGGTTTCAACTAACAAGTTCTAAGGTCCTTGTCTAACTAACGTTCGCATCAAATAAACTCCATTGAGGGAAGCTCTCGGCTAACCAAGACCACCCTTCCGTAGGATAGACCCATTGGTCACATCCACCATGCTTCCCTCGGGGGTTGTTTTAATTATTTAATTACCTACCACATTATGTTTAACATGTAAAAGCAACTTCCTTAATTAACCCGTTAATCATAGGTTCCTTTACATAATTTAGGGCATTGACACGAAGAGAAGATAAAGCAAGATCAAACACTTCCTTAACTTATCTTCAGATTAATGTTTGTCTCCTGTCCATATAGGAGAATTAAGTGTTCCTTTCTGCCTCCGCAGAAATAATCATTCTGTATCCTGAAAATAAAAACCCGAAGGTTTATCCTACCAAGATTCTTCCTTGTAACTAGTATCAAGGCCTCGAGATCCCATCTCAAGTCACGTAGAACTCTTGTGTAGGGTCCGGAGGCATTGGGATTTACGGACAAAGCCCCCACTGGCACCCAAGCGTCCTCCTACGCCAAGTAATTTCCACGAAGAGACCTCTTACGGCGGGTTTGGTCCACATTCCTAGTCTGGATTCATAACCCCCTTGGTTAGGGTTTGACGGTCCACGGGGGGTAGCTAGCACCATCCTTCCTTAATTATCCCTTTAGGAAATCAAACACAACTGAAGCAACCAGCTTAATAACAATTACTAGGGAAAACATCCCTTTTTTTTCCATGGCAATCAGTCATCTCAGACCCGGCCATGCAATCATCAATCACACCCCACTTGGTTTAATATCCAAAACCACATTAACAAACAGTGGAACATACAACCACTTGCTTCAAGGCATCACAATCCCATTGCATGCACAACTAGAACTTAACTAGGATGTATCAAAACACTTGCTCAAGGAATTTATAACCTTTTCTAAGGTAGAAGTCCTTCTAAGATAACAATCACCTAATCTGCTTAGGTGGCTCTTCCCCTTAGGGTTTATACGGCTAGACTCCAAGTCTTCTTTGCTAGTCATTAAGTTTCATCATAACTTGGCAATATCACATATGGAATTTCATACAATCATCTACATCTATGAACAGCCAGGAATGAAAGAATACATAACCAACATATAGCTTTTATGAGTATCCTTTCCCTTCAATGGATATTAAAATGAAGACTATGACCTATGAGCATGTAGAACCATAGATGTTCTTTCATTCCTGCTAATACAACATAAGCATAGATAGAAAAAGGGTTCGAAAACACCGAAGTTCTTCAAGCGCCATCTCCCAATTGAAACCTTGGTCTTTCTTTGACTTGTTGATACTTTCGTAATCCCCAACTCCAGATCTACCCTTGACGCAAGAAGCCCATTGCTCCAAGAGTGCTTTCCTCTTCTCCTTCTACCATCGGCTTGCCTCTCTCTCTCTCTCTCTCTCTCTCCTTCTTCTTCTCTTCTTCTCCTTCTCTCTCTCTCTTCCTCTTTTTCTTCTTCTTCTCTTCTTCTCCTTCTCTCTCTCTCCTCTTCTTCCTCTTCTTCTCCTTCTCTCTCTCCCTCTTTTTCTTCTTCTTCTTCACTCTCTCCCTCTTCTTCTCCTTCTCTCTCTCTCTTCTTCCTCCTCCTCTTCTTCCTCTCCTCCTCTCTCTCCCTCTTTCCTCTCTCTCTCTCACACTCTTCTTCTTCTTCTTCTTCTTCTTCTCCTTCTCTCTCCCTCTTCTTCTCCTTCTCTCTCTCCCTCTTCTTCTTCTTCTTTTCCTCTCTCTTCCTCTTCTTCTCCTCCTTTCTTCTCCTCTCTCTCCCTCTGCTTCTCCTTCTCCTTCTTCCTCTTCCTTCTTCTCTCTCTCTCTTCTTCTCCTACCCTCTCTCTCCCTCTTCTTCTCCTCCTTCTTCTCCTTCTCTCTCTCTCTCCCTCTTCTCCTTCTTCTTCTTCTTCTCCTCTCTCTCCCTCTTCTTCTTCTTCTCCTCCTCCTCCTCCTCCTCCTTCTTCTCCTCCTTCTTCTCCTTCACCGCACTGATCAGGGGGGGTTCGTTGCTGACGATGGAAAAGGGGGCTGTCCAAGATGACGGGGGGGCCGCTGCATACCGTCGAGGGAGGAGGGGGAGCCTCTTCCAGCCGTCCAAGGAGGAGGGGTTGCTCTGTTATAAGGTGGGGGGTGGGGGGACGGTGCCTTCCGCCACCTGGGGGTTGCATGCCCCCCCTTCTCTACCTCTTACTCTCACTCACTCACTCACTCTCTCTCTCCCCGCCATGCACATGGTAGGGGGAGAGAGAGGGAGAGTAAAAAAAGTTCAAAAAATAATAATTTGAGGGGGGGTTCTCATGGGGGAGGCACGGGGAGGGGGAAGCACGGGCTCATGGGGGGGAGGGGAACATTACATTCTCTCCCTCTTAGAGGAATCGAGTTATCCTCATCTCGAATGCGCTTAAGGTTCATTGATGACAAGTTATCATTGGGTTCTAGAACCTGTGGGTTAGGAGTCATCACACTTCTATTGTGCAACTCTGGCTTAAGAAATTTTGCTCTGATACAAACTGTAACGTGCTCGCTCTTCAAATCGTGGGACCCATCCTAGCAGTCCATCGAGAGATGTATCTAGAAGATGCCGGCCGACACTCCCAAGGAATGACACGGGGTTTGCCAACTAGGGTCTCACGAGTTTGTCCCACAATGGAACTTATTCGGTCGTTCCCACTAGGATTGACTTGAAGTCTAGGTGGGTTCCTTGTAATCGGGTCTTCCTAATAGCCTTCTAGCATCGGTCCACAGCCGCTCTACTTTGCGTAGATACAACTGGACCCAAGCAGACTCATACCGCACTTGGTTCAAAGAGAATGGGAAATGAGAGGGAGGCATCGCTCGACCTCTCTGCCCGTAGGGGATAGTCCCATTCCGGTCCCCTAAAACAGTATGACTCAGGGTTTCAACTAACAAGTTCTAAGGTCCTTTTCTAACTAACATTCATATCAAATAAACTCCATTGAGGGAAGCTCTCGGCTAACCAAGACCACCCTTCTGTAGGATATTACCTACCACATCATGTTTGACACGTAAAAGTAGCTTTCTTAATTAACCCGTTAATCACAGGTTCCTTTACGTAATTTAGGGCACTGACATGAAGATAAGATAAAGCAAGATCAAACACTTCCTTAAATTATCTTCAGATTATGTTTGTCTCCTGCCCATACAGGAGAATTAAGTGTTCCTTTTTGCCTCCGTAAAAATAATCCTTCTGTATCTCAGAAATCAAAACCCGAAGGTTTATCCTACCAAGATTCTGCCTTGTAACTAGTATCAAGGCCTCGAGATCCCATCTCGACTCACAAAGAACTCTTGTATAGGGTCTGGAGGCATTGGGATTTATGGCCAGAGCCCCCACTGGCACCCAAGCGTCCTCCTACGCCAAGTAATTTCCATGGAAAGACCTCTCGCAGTGGGTTCGGTCCACATTCTCGGTGCGGATTCATAACCCCCTTGGTTAGGGTTTGGCAGTTCGCAAAGGGTAGCTAGCGCCATCCTTCCTTAATTATCCCTTTAGGAAATCAACCATAGCTGAAGCAACCAACTTAATAACAATTACTAGGGAAAACATCCCTTTTGTTTCCATGGCAATCAGTCATCTTAGACCCGGCCATGCAATCATCAATCACACCCCATTTGGTTTAACATCCAAAACTACATTAACAAATAGTGGAATGCACAACAACTTGTATAACCTTTTCTAAGGTAGAAGTCCTAAGATAACAATCACCTAATTTGCTTAGGCGGCTCTTCCCCTTAGGGTTTATACGGCTAGATTCCAAGCCTTCTTTGCTAGTCATTAAGTTTCATTATAACTTGGCAATATCACATATGGAATTTCATACGATCATCTACATCTATGAACAGCCAGGAATGAAAGAATACATAACCAACATATAGCTTTTATGAGTATCCTTTCCCTTCAATGGATATTAAAATGAAAACTATGACCTATGAGCATGTAGAACCATAGATGTTCTTTCATTCTTCCTAATAAAACAATAAGCGTAGATAGAAAAAGGGTTCGAAAACACCGAAGTCCTTCAAGCGCCATCTCCTAGTTGAAACCTTGGTCTTTCTTTGACTTGTTGATACTTTCATAATCCCGAACTCCAGATTTACCCTTAACGCAAGAAGCCCATTGCTCCAAGAGTGCTTTCCTCTTCTCCTTCTACCATCGGCTTGCCTCTCTCTCTCTCTCTCTCTTCTTCTTCTTCTTCTCTTCTTCTCCTTCTCTCTCTCTCTTCCTCTTCTTCCTCTTCTTCTTCTTCTTATTCTTCTTCTTTTCTCTCTCTCCTCTTCTTCCTCTTCTTCTTCTTCCTCTCCTCCTCTCTCTCCCTCTTTCCTCTCTTCTCTGTCTCACTCTTCTTCTTCTTCTTCTTCTTCTCCTTCTCCTTCTCCCTCCCTCTTCTTCTTCTTCTTCTTCTTCTTCTTCTTCTTCTTCTTCTTCTTCTTCTCTGTCTCCCTCTTCTTCTTCTTCTTTTCCTCTCTCTTCCTCTTCTTCTCCTCCTTTCTCCTCCTCTCTCTCCCTCTGCTTCTCCTTCTCCTTCTTCCTCTTCCTTCTTCTCTTCTTCTCTCTCTCTCTCTTTTTCTCCTACCCTCTCTCTCCCTCTTCTTCTCCTTCTTCTTCTCCTTCTTCTTCTCCTTCTCTCTCTCCCTCTTCTTCTTCTTCTCCTCCTCCTCCTCCTCCTCCTCCTTCTTCTTCTTCTTCTTCTTCTTCTTCTTCTTCTTCTTCTTCTTCTTCTTCTTCTTCTTCTTCTTCTTCTTCTTCTTCTTCTTCTTCTTCTTCTTCTTCTTCTTCTTCTTCTTCTTCTTCTTCTTCTTCTCCCTCTTCTTCTCCTTCTTCTTCTCCTCCTCCTCCCTCTTCTTCTTCTCCTTCACCGTGCTGATCAGGGGGGGTTTCGTTGCTGAGATGACGGAAAAGGGGGTTGTCCAAGATGACTGGGGGGGCACTGCATACCGTCGAGGGAGGAGGGGGGAGCCTCTTCGAGCCGTCCAGGGAGGAGGGGCCGCTCTGTTATAAGGTGGGGTGTGGCAGGGGAGGACGACGCCTTTCACCACCTGGGGGGGCTGCATGCCCCCCCTTCTCTACCTCTTACTCTCACTCTCTCCCTCTCTCTCCCCACCATGCACATGGCAGGGGGAGAGAGAGGGAGAGTAAAAAAAATTTCAAAAAATTTGAGGGGGGGTTCTCATGGGGGAGGCACGGGGGGGGGGGGGGGGACATTACAAGGTGACTTCTCAGGCATTTCATCTAATTCCTCTTCTCTGTCTTGTGCCTCTTTTATAGCCTCTTGGATAAGGGCAGTCAAGACTCCTCCATATCCTATGAATGAGGCCTTGGCTGAGGGCTTCTTTCTGTCAGTTCCCTTTGATGTTGGGGATTCCCCACATGCCGCGGTCTACTTCTGAGGTCGAGTGTCTTGGCTGATTAGTCTATGGTTTTCCTAACATAGCCATTCAATCCACTTCATGCAACAAATGAGCCGCCACGTTCTCCAACAGAGGCACACTGATTCTATGCATGAGTGAATTGTACCTTAGGCTGGAGAAGAGGGTGTGGATCATCTTTGCTTGCAATCTAACCTCTGCGTCGGGGATGTCCTGGATGCTTATGCCATCATTTGTTAAGACACTTTCCTTCTTTATCCCTAGCATGGCATACATGTCTCTTTTGTGCCTCTTCTCCACCTTTGGTTCCAATCCTAGTGCCTTTTCCACTAAGGTCTTGCTGAGTGGAACTTGCACATGCTTAGTTCCTTCCCTGCTTGCCAAAGACACTGTCCCACTCTCCTTGTCAGGGTCATACATCCTCAGGAATTCCACACATCTAGTGTGGTCAGGCTCTTGTCCGTGAACTTTTCAATATACGTGGTGAGGTTGCACTGATCCACAATCCTCCTGATAGCCTCTTTGCTGGTCACTACTTCTTCGATATTGTGGATGCTCCTAAACCTGAGTTGGTTGTACGCCCGATTTTCAAGGGATAGGCCGAACTTTGCTCTTTCCTCTTCCGTGAAAGGTAGGGAGTGGGCTCGGTCTTGTTGCGACATCTTCAACTCCTGTCATCATAAGCTATGGTTTGCCATTAGTGCTTTTCCACCTAGGTTTACTGAAAGACAAGACTTCATGCTTTGGTAGATAAACCTATTTTTAGTACATGATTAGACTTTTTTCCTTCAATAGTCTAAGTCCATTGCTTTCAAGTTTTATTGTCAATTTCTTAGTTACAAGTTACTTCATCCTATCATTGAGGTCCCTCATGTCCTGCATGTGTTATTTTCCTTTATGGTTCTTGTTATGTGTTTTGATTTGTTTTACCATGCCTTCCCCTTTTTTAATTGAGAAGTATCCTTTCTAGGATTAAAGGGTAGAGGATGAGGGCCGTTTAGCACACAATGTGAGGGCTTTACGTTTGCTTGAGCTAGGCATAGAAATTCGGATTATACTCGAGGTTAGCATAGCTGTCCATGTTGAAAGGGCAGATGCCTACGTGCATAATATAAGTTAGAACATCAAGCAAGAAGTCACCAGAGTCCATTTGAGTAGCGACATGAAACTCCTCCTTAGTGATGATGCGATCCAAATATGGGTGTCCCTCAATGTGTTCTTGTCATGAATTGCGTGGTGTGGGACTTGCTCAAGATGCTGCGCCGAACACACACAGAATGCACAAGGAGAAGCTCACTCAAGAGACAAGAAGAGAGATGGAGGCCAAAACGTTTTCTTGCTAGTTTCTTCTTCTTCTTCCACCCACTTTACAATGTACACAAAGTATAGATAAGTTACAACATAAAGAAAAGTGGCCTACTAAGTCAAACAATGCATAATCGACTACATTAGTCGACTGGCACTATAACTATGCCAGATGTAAATAGGTGTAACAACCTGAATATAATAAGTAATAAGTCAATGGCCATGTGAGAGTCATAATGACCACCGACGTGCTAAGTGTAGATGTGTGGACCCATCTAACCAGGTGGTCCATTATTAATGTTCGCATGTGTTGAGCTTGTCATCTCAACACTCCCCCTTAAGCTCAACTGCATCTCTGCAACCCCAAGTAAGCTTCGAAACTTTTGAAGCTTCTCTGTACCCAATGCCTTCATGAAGACGTCATCTATCTGATCCTGTGTGCTGAGATACACCAAGTCAATCTCACTTGCTAGTACCTTCTCTCTCACAAAGTGGTAGTGTACCTTAATATATTTTGTCCTGGCATGGAACACAGGGTTCCTAGCCAACTATATACTGCTCATGTTGTCACAATAAATGACAACTGGACCTTCCACCTGCACATCTAAATCAACCAATAACTTTTGTAGCCATACTACCTCACATGCTACAACAACACCACCTCTATACTCAGCCTCTGTACTACTCGACAAAGCAACTGTAGATTGCTTTTTGCTGCTCCAAGTAACTGCTGCACTAACAAGAGAGAACATGTATCCACTGGTAGATCTTCTATCAGACATACTACCAGCCCAATCTGCATATGTGTATCCAAACACTTGTATATCTGTACTTGCCTCATAGAAAAGTCCATAATGTAATGTGGACTTCACATATCTCAATATGCATATGACTGCCATCCAAATGTGGCTTTCTAGGTACTTGCATAAACTGACTCACAAGACCAACAACATAGCTCAAGTATGGCCTTGTAATGGTCATGTAGATCAAACTCCCCACTATCCTCCTGAACATAGCAGGGTCTTCTATCTCATCCCAAACATTAGCACTCAACTTTACATTCTGCTCCAACGGGACTGAAAGTGGTTTGCATGCTGTCATACCATACTTGGACAACATATCCAAGCCATACTGTCTTTGGGACAGTCATATACCATTATCACATCTAATCACCACAATGCCAAGGAAGTACCTTAGCTCACCTAAATCCTTCATCTCAAACTTCTTCTTCAAAGAGTCCTTGACTTTAGCAATCCCACTATCACTATCACTTGTACTAATCAAGTCATCCACATAGATGACTATGATGGCCAAACTTGCATCTCCCTTTCTCACATAAAGTGAGTGATCAGCATTAGAAACATAAAAGCCAATATTGACAAGATACTCTCTGATCTTGTCAGACAATGCTCTAAGTGCTTGCTTGAGACCATAGTGCGCCTTCTTCAACCTGCACACATACGTGGGATGCTCTAAATCTTCATAACCTGCTAGCTGATCGATATACACTTCTTCCTGCAAATCACCATGCAAGAAGGCATTCTTCACATCCATTTGCTGCAACCTCCAACCTTTGGCTGCTACCAAAGTAATCACACATCTGACAGTTGCCATCCTAGCAACTGGATTGAAGGTTTTTTCGTAATCTATGCCATATGTCTGGGTATAGCCTTTTGCAACCAGCCTAGCTTTGTACCTATTAATAGAGCCATCTGCACTGTGCTTAATCTTATAAACCCACTTACATCCAATAGCTTTCTTGCCCTTCGGCAATGATACTAGATCCCAAGTCTTATTGGCCTCTAATGCAGCCATCTCCTCATCCATTGTTGCATCCCAATGAGCATGACCAACAGCCTCCTCAAAACATGTGGGCTCAACATCCTCAATCACTTTCACCATATAAGCGTAATGGTGAGCTGCATAACCTTCAAAACCAAATCTGTTAATAGGGTATCTCACCCTGCTAGACCTGCGTACCACTGGATCACTCAATGGAGTCTTTGTATTGACGCGGGCTCTCTACACACCTGGAGTCCTCACTGAAGGAATTCTAAGCTCATCATCCAAGCTCTCTGAGCCACTGGAGTCTCCGTCAAGAACTGCATTAATGCCATCTGACACTTTATTCTTTCCTTTTTCTTTACCTGTAGTGCTACTAGATGCACCTGAAGATGTAGAGCTACTCCTTAGTCTCCCAGACCAAGGACTACTAGATGATGTCTCTAGTCCACTAAGAGTCCGTGATTCTTGCTTTTCAGCCTGCACATGAGTGTCATGATCATCATCATCCAATGCATCACCACTAGATGCATACCAACTGCTCATTTCATCAAAGATGACATCCCTGCTCACTATGAACTTACATGTGACAGGGTTATAACAACGATACCCTTTTTGCTCTAAAGAGTATCCAACAAAGACACACTTTTCAGTCTTTGGATCCAGTTTCTTCCGCAACTCATCTAGCACATGAACATGCAATACAGCCAAACACTTTCAAGTGTGAGACATCAAGCTTCTTACCTGTAAAACATTCTTCGGGGGTCATACCATGAACTGTAGTTGTGGGAGTTCTGTTCATAATATAAACAGCAGTATGAATAGCCTCAGACCAAAAATGCTTAGGCATATTCTTTTCAGCCATCAAGGTGCGTGCAACTTCTGCAATGTACCTGTTTTTCCTTTCTGCAACACCATTTTGCTGTGGGGTATACCTGCATGTGAACTGTCTCTTTATCCCATGAGACCTCAGAAAATCACTAAATTCATTCGAGAGGTACTCTCCCCCTCCATCTGACCTCAAGAACTTTACTTTCAAGCATGTTTCTCTTTCAACTGCAGCCTTGAAGGTTCTAAAGTGCTCAAACACTTCACTCTTTTCCTTCATAAAATATACCCACAGTTTTCTAGAACAATCATCAATGAATGTGACAAAGTATGAACTGCCTCCAAGAGATACATTTTGTGTAGGCCCCCAAATATCTGTATGAACAACATCAAGGATATTTCTGCTTACATCTCTGTCATGTGAAAAGGGTTGTCTTGCCTGCTTACCAAACTGACATGCTTCACATACCTTATGAAATTTTGCAATTCTAAATGTAGGCAAACCTGTAACCCTTTGGACTGCATTAATTTCAACCTTTGTACATTTGCATGTCCAATGCGTTTGTGCCAAATTTCAATATCTGCAACAACACCTTTTCCTTTAGCATACATAGCAGCATTCATAGTAGGAATTCCAACATCCAGAGCAAACATACGTCCAACTCTACTTCCCTCTGCAACCAACCTGCACTTGTCATTGAAGTCTTCTACAAAGTAGCCCTTTGCATTAAATCTGACTTGCAGCCCTTGCTCTACCATCTAACTGACTGACACCAAGTTCTTTATAATAGATGGCACATTTAATACATCTGAAAGACTCTTTGTCTTACCATCATGCAAGGACAAGGGAACTTTTCCAATGTGTAAAATTGGGTGGCATGAATCATCACCGTCTGCACATAACCTGTATTTTGCAAATCTTGCATCTCTCCAAACCATTCTGCATGGTTGGTCATATGATTGGATGCACCTGAATCAACATACCAAACATCATCATGTGTTCCCTTTCCTGTAACAGCATTCAATATATGCTGCATAACAAACATACGCTCATTTTTGTCTTCATTCTGTTGTGAAGATGATGCATAGTTTCCTTGCTGCAACTTACCATTGCGAATATCATCTTTCTTAGCATAACATTGGGCTGCAATATGACCTGTTTTGCTACAGTAGTGACACACAATACAAGAGTTGTTAGGACCTCGGTTCTGCCATCCACCTCTTCCTCTAAAGCTCCCGCTGCCTCTAAAGTTACTACGACCTCCTGAAACCTACATATCGCCAAATTGCTGATTTAAATTGTTTTGCTGGTTGTCACTACTACATCCTATACCACGGCCTCTTGAAGAGGACCTACCACGTCCCCTTTCTGAATTGGAGTAGAAAGCTTGGATCTGTTCACCACTTTTTTCAGATGTCTCACTCTGCATGTTGATCTCTTCAGTGATCATAAGGGAGACCAACTCATCAAAATATGGAAATGGCTTTCTGACATATACAGAAGTTACAAAAGGCTTCCAAGCCTTTTCATTGTTAAGTCCACCTAAGGTAGATGACACCAAATCATGATCATCGGGCATTGCATCAATTGCTGCCAAGGCATCTGCAATGCCCCTTACCTTCAGTGCATACTAATTGATAGACATATTCCCTTTCTTCAATGTATTCAACTCTTGCTTGAGTTGAATCTTTTGTGCCTTTGTATTTACGAAAAACATACTTTCAAGTATAGTCCAAGCTGCATATAAATTCTCTGCATTTCTAATATGTCCCAACATATTATTGTCAATTACTGCAGACAGCCAATACATGACCTTTTTGTCTTTTGCATTCCATTCCTTCTATGCCTTTGTCTCTTCTGCAGTTGGAGGATCACTCACCTCTGGCTCCTTTTCTTCACCTGAAACAAACTCGTAGAGGCCTTTTCCAATAAGGAAGTTCGTGACACGGAACTTCCATGAAGGGTAGTTGTTCTTGTCGAGCTTCTCAATGATGGGGTTTCCACTGTTCTCTGCCATTATCACAAAACTAATACCAAACATCAAGCAAATCTTCTGCAACCCTTGACCTGTAGTGCACAGCAATACATCAGATAGCCTTTTTCACTGTCTGCTCAACAATACATGCAATCTGCAACCAGTTTGCAGATAAACCTTGTGTTTGTTCACTGGTAAACACCTTTAAACTTACAGATTTGAAATATGTAACCTGTGCACCTGTATGTGGCAGACACAGCTGAAGTTGCAGGATACCTCGAACTGCTGTCCGCAACCTTGCAAGTCTAAAACGGGGCTTGAAATGACCTCGGATGGCCAAAATAGCAGCAGAAAAGCCCTAAAGGGCCCATTTGTAGAATACACAATGCTCTTTGTGCACACCAAATCTCACTGCGATCTGAGATTTTTGCTCTGCCTTGCTTCCGGTGCCTCCATAGGCACTGTCCAAGAGAAGAAGTAGAGAATGGAAGAGCTTCTTACCTGCTGCTTGCTTGCTCAAATCCTTGGCTCCTCTCCTTCGCTTTAGCCTTCAAAACCAACCTCAATCAGTGGTGTGGCTGTGATATCATATCATGAATCGTGTGGTGGGGGGACTTGCTCAAGATGCTACGCTGAACACACACAGAATGCACAAGGAGAAGCTCACTCAAGAGACAAGATGAGAGATGGAGGCCAAAACGTTTTCTTTCTGGTTTCTTCTTCTTCTTCCACCCACTTTATAATGTACAAAAAGTATAGATAAGATACAACATAAAGGAAAGTGGTCTACTAAGTCAAACAATGCATAACCGACTACACTAGTCGACTGGCGCTATAATTATGCCAGCTTTAAATAGGTGTAACAACCTGAATATAATAAGTAATGAGTTAGTGGCCATGTGACCACCGACGTGCTAAGTGTAGACGTGTGGACCCACCTAACTAGGCAGCCCATTATTAATGTTCGCATGTGTTGAGCTTGTCATCTCAACAGTTCTTCTAGGGGTCGGTTACGAATAGAAGTCAACACCCTATAGAAAGTTGGAGTGACATAGGTTGGGTCATATTCAAATGCCTTGATTGCGTGCCGCTATTCAACATTGGTCATTATTTGGTATCCCGCTTGCTCCCATTGCAATCATAGAGCATACCATTTTTGCAAGGAGGAGGAGTAGTGGTTGGTAAGTTGTTTCAACTCCTCAATTTCCTGATTTGTGGCCGAGGTTGTAGGCTTGTTATACGATGTTATGAGACGCTGCTTGATAGCTTGCTCTTGGGATATCTTAGTTGCAATTAATTCTTGAGCTGCTTCAAAAGCCTTGACAAACACAAATTCCGACTCTTCCAAAGAGCACGGGAGTGTCCGGACTTCTGTTGTTAGTGGTTCTTCCAAGAGGCCTAAGTCTAGTCGTTCGTAGCTTTTAGCCAAGGTCATGAAAGTAGCATCCAAGCATCGGAGGCAAGCAACCAAGTCGTCCCCCATATTTTTAGCTAAGTCCGCGGCCAAAGCTAAGATTGATCATGGCTCATAAGAAGGTCGAAGGCCGGTGGGGGGTTGAGGCTTAATAGGACTAGAGTGTTCAGCAGCCAACAATCGTAGTTTGGATTGTTCTATAGGTGGGAGTTTGGCCTCACATTTGATGGGTTTAGTGGGAGTTGCGGTTGTCATGCCACTAGCTGCATTTGAGATGTGAGAGGTATGATGAGTGCTAGAGCTGGGCATTTTGCTAGTAGCGGGCTGCGATTTTGGGAAATGACTTGATTCAGGCCCTACTGAGCTAGACTTTGGAGATTCTACGGACTTGGCGGCCTAATTCTCTTGTGCTGTGAGTATCTCTGGCATGATGTTTCATGTGGTCAAGTTTGAGGGTGGCATTTGAGTAGGGCCTTTGGTTGTTTTGGCTTTAGGTAGCCAAATCCAGGTGTTATCCACATAGTAGCCTTGCACTTGCAATAAGGTCTTGGGGACCGATCGCGCTTGACCGTGCGTTGACATTTATGTCAAAGCCTTGGCTTCCTAGGTTTTGGGTGCGGATGATGAGCCTTGCGAGGCTGTGGTTTTCTATTTCTGGGTGGCTCTCCTTGTGTAGGCACCCATTTGAATCAAGGTTCATGGGATTCAATGTGGGTTCTAGTGGGTTGTGACGAGGCACGACCCCCCTCCTTAGCCTTGGCAGTGGGTTTCTCTATTGGTGGCTTTGTGGACTTGGAGAGGGTCGCACCACCCTTGCTAAAAGTTGTAAGTAACTATGCGGATGTTACTCATGGTGAGGTGGATGTGTTGTGACTTGTAGTCGACATTACAATGAGCTTGCTTCTTGAAAGTTCGTCTCCCAACAGTGATTTTGTGCCTGCATTCTTAGTGTTGGGCAACACATAGAAAATTATCAGCATGCTTTCAGACTCGATAGAAACTGCAACCTTGCACTTTCCCTGAAGTTTGTAGGGTTGGCCTCCATAAGGGGTGAGACTAGCATTAGTGGGCCACAACTGCAGTTTGCCAATTTGGGTCCAATGGTCATGAGTTAAGGTATTAAAAGTAGCTCCCTCATAGATCAATGCACTGATGGTGCATGTGTGTTTGGCGGTGATCGTCATGCGTAGGTAAGCTCGTGATATTGCTTCTTCATCCTCACTGTCCATCTCAGTGATAGTGGCTACTCATACGTTGATTGGTAGTGTTGGCATTGGGGCTCATGCAATGGGTGCGTGAGGGAAAGTACTTCTTTATGCAGTTGCAATTGAAGAAGACTATGCCCTCGCCTTCTAGGGTTTCAAGTTCTACGTTGCCAGTTCGGCTAATGGTTCAAACCTTGAAAGGTCCTAGCCCCCGAAATTTTAGTTTTTTCCTATGTCCTTTGACTGAGTATAGCAGTACTAAGTCACCCTGTTCGAAGTTGCACTACTTGACATGCTTGTCGAACCAGCTTTTCCATCTTGCCTTCTCACATATGAGCGCATGGGTGGTTGAAGCTGGGTTTTTGAGTTCAATCAAGCGTTCTATCCATGCCCCCTTTCCATCCCATCTTTCTTGAAGGGTGATTCTGAGGCTTGGTACGAAGAATTCCAAGGGAAGGATTGCCACAGTACCATATGTCAATATAAAGGGGGTCGTCCTATTGCCGTCTTATAAGATGTGTGGTAGGCCCATAAGGCCACCATCAATTTGTTATCCCAATCACCATGTGACGCAGAGACGACCTTGGTCAGGATGTTCATTAGGATTTTATTTGTTGATTCAGCTTGACCGTTTGCTTGTGGGTAATATGGTGAAGATTTCCGATGGATGATTAAAAAGGAGGGTAGGATGTGAGCTATCACTTCGTTGATGAAGTGGGTGCCTTGGTCGCTAACTAATTCGATGGGGCAGCCAAATTGTGAGATCACTTGCTCCCATAGGAACTTAGTGGTGGTCCGAGCGTCATTCTTTCTTGTAGCTTGCACTTCTACCCATTTGGATAGATATTCGGTGGCCACGATGATGTATTTAGCCTGTGAATATTGTGCTGCAGGACTAATGGGGCCGATGAAGTCAATCACCCATTTCTCAAAAGGTTGTTATGAGATAATTGGGGTTAGCTCCATGTGACCCTTATGGATATGTACTTTAGTTCATTGGCACTCATCACAATGATTTACAAATCGCATCGCATCTTAGAAGATGATAGGCCACCATAGTTGGGACTGCAACACTTTACGAGCTATCATGTCTCCATTGAAATGTCCTCCTACGACTCCGCTGTGTGCTTCTATTAGTACCCCATGCATCTCATGCTCACACACGCATTTGCGTAGTAACCCATCTTGTCCCAGCTTGTGAAGTTGGCCAGCTAACTGATAGGGTTGGATTTTCAGGATAAGCCACCTAAGTCGGGCCTTTTCTATTGGTCATTTTGGTAGTCCATATTCAAGCACTTGAACTATGTCATGTGCCCAATAAGGTGTCACGTCAGCTCTAAATAAATCTTTTTCATTGGACAAGCATAATAGATATGCATCATCTGGCAGTTCGTCCATAATGCCTTGTCCAGCCAGTTCTCCGTGGGGATGTGAGATAGATGGTCAACCATGTAATGCTGTTTCCCCTTACGCTCCCCTTACGCACCGTCACAGAGAAATAAAACCCCAAGAGTAGAAGAAGCCATCTAGCGATGCATCCTGTAGCACATGGTTTGTTGACCAGATATAGTAAGGCTTGATGGTCAACAAAGAAAGTAAAAGGCGTAGCCAAAAGATAGTACCGGAATTTCTTTATAACAAACACCATGGCCAAGCCCTCTCTCTCCGTTGTTGAATAATTTGTTTCAATCTCAGTGAGTTGTCTGCTAGCAAAGCTCACTGGATAATCAAGGTTGTGCTCACTAGGTTGGCACAATATAGCTTCTACAACGAATTTCGAAGCATTGATGTGTACGTGGAACGTGAGTGTCCAATCTGGGGCTCATAGTATCGGAGTGATGGTTAGAGTCTTTTTTTAGTTCCTCATACGTGCGTTGACATTCCGCGATCCATTCGAATACGATCAATAGCTTGTATAGAGGCCTAGCAATCAATGCGTAGTTTAACACAAACCGTTGATAGTACCCGGTATGTCGTAGGAAGCATCGAACACCCTTGTAATTAGCTGGGGGTGGAAGATCGACAATGACCTTGATCTTCGAGAAATCTATGGCAATGCCATTCTTTGACACCACGTGTCCTAGGATACATCCATGCTTCACCCGGAACTGGCATTTCAAGGGTTCAATGAGAGGTGGTATAGCCGACATAATTCAAAGACCGCTTGGAGCCTATTTAAGTATTCTCACCAAGCCAAGTGAATGCACAAGTTGTCCACAAAGACTTCTAACTCCTTCCTTAGCATGTCTTTGAATATTGTACACATTAGTCATTGGAAAATGGCTGGTGCGTTAGTTAATCCAAAAGGCATGACGATGTAGGCAAAGACTCCTTATTTAGTGGAGGATGCCATCTTATGCCTATCGTTAGGATGCACTTGCACTTGATTGTACCCAGAGAACTCGTCCAGAAAACTGTAGGCCTCCTTTCCAGCTACTCTCTCAAGCATGTGCTTTGTGTACAACACTGGGTAATTATCTCTCTTCGTAGCTGTGTTTACTTCTTGTAATTGACACACACTATAATCTTTCCATTCTTCTTTAATACGATGACTACGGGGGAAATCCAATCTATGTGTTCAATTTCGTAGATGAATCTTGGTCTCATTAGCTTGTAGATTTCTTCCTTGATAGCATGGGCGTGCTTTGGATTCATGGGATATGGTCGCTGTTTGATCGGTGTTGTGTCAAGGTGTCATGGGTATGTTGTAGGTCACCACACTAGGGTCCACTCCTTTAAGTTCTTTTAGGGACTAGGCAAACACGTCTATATACTCTCCAAGAGAGTAACGAGACTTGCCTCATCTTGCTCAGCCAAATCATTGGCTATAAAGACAGGTCGTGGGATTTTACCCTCCTTGATTAAATTGACCTCCTTAACCTTGGCAGGTCCCTCAATTGGTTTGCTTGCTTGCCCTTGCCATTTGGCTCCCAATAAAATCACCACCCTATCTTCCTTTTTGAACTTTGCGAATCGTTTTGGTGGGTCTTGTGGTTTTCAATGTTTGTCCATCTGTGTTTCTTTGCTCAGTGCATGTCATTCCTCCTTTACCCATCGGTGTCATAGGTGGATGGGTAAGTCCCCCTTAGTGCATCTAGTCTTGGGAGACCAAGGTATTTTTGGGTCACTAACTAAGCTGACTTCTAATTTGGAATCAAACTCTCTGTCTTTGCTAGAAGAGGGGCTCTCCCCTGGCGGTCGTAGCTCAGAAGGTAAGTCCATTTGCAGTAGTGGTGCATCATGTGGTGGAGCTAGGCTTGAATGCTCGTAGTCAATTGCACGCATGTGCTCCAACCAAGTTCGATCACAACCCTTGTGCATGACTCCTTTTTCTTCTCTAAATGCACTTTGCTTGCATGGTCTGGGGTCTACTTGTATTTATTCAATGATATGCCCTCCAATGTCGTACTCTAGGGTATCGACTTCCTTTTCACTCTCATCACTGAAGGAACAACAGTCCTCACATTCTTCATGAGAGCTGTCTTTGTCTAGTTGCTCTTAATTCTCCTGGTTCGGGCTAATCCCTTCTTGTTGGTCAAGAAATAAGGCCCAATTGTACTTCAAGTTCAAATCGTGCACTTTGGACCATTGCCATTCAGGCTCATCCAAGAGATCTTGGAGTGGCTTAAGGTTTGTTGTTGGATTACCAATCAACTTATTAGTGAAGTATCCTAGGATCTCTTGGAGCTCCCGTCTATTACTCAGGACTCGAAATGCATCCTGAGTGGGTCTCCCACATAGATTCCTGATCATCATGTAGATTGACACTGAAGGTGTGTCCTTGAACCTGTCAGTTGCCTTGACGGTCTATTCGTACTCCTTGACCGTTAGTTGCCTTGACGGTCTATTCGTACTCCTCAGTATCTCAGAACGGTAGGTTAATGGTAGCAAGAACATCGAGTCTCGCTCGTCCTCAGGGCATGGGATATACTTGGTAAAAGCTCCATAGGATCCCCTGGTCTGTCCATCACCCTTCAGCATGGTGGAGATGGCATCTAGGTCACTGCGTAGTCTTCCAAGTGTCCATCTCTACTCTCACAACTTCTGTTTGATTTCCTAAGAAGATAATACCATTGTCCTAGTCTTTTATGACTCTCGTGTTGCGCATCCAGGGTCGAGGCCTAGCAAGATATCATAGACTACCCCCCTCATGACTATGAAATCTACATGGAACTGAATCCCCACGATCTTCACTGGCCAATTTTTCAACACTCTGAACGGCTTCACCTTCATTCCATTTGCTAGTGTGACGTTAAATCTAGCAATCTCGACTGGTGGATTGCCCCAAGTTTGGAGTACTGCATGACTTAGCACACTCACTCCTACCACTGTGTCCAAGATTTCCTTCCTAGTGACGTCCCCTAGTGCTAAGATTGGTAGGACTGCATGCATTTGCATGCCTTTCCAAAAGGCGTTAACGTGTAGGGATTTGGGCCTGGAGTGCAGCATCAGACTCCGTATTTGAGTTTATGTATCATGTGCATAGGTAAATCTATGGCAACTGGCTCATTTGGTTCTTCGACCCACTGCTTGAGCTCTTGCCCCATAGCGTTGGGTGCTACCTAAGTAGGTCGCCTAAGCTTAGAGTTACCAGAGTGGCCATCAGTGTATTGATGAGGAGGTTGCTAGTCACTCGACTCTCTTCTAGGTTTGTGGTTCTTGGCCAATGGCCCTGATTAATTTTCTGGCTTGGGGTAGTCATAATTTGTCTAGGTGGCCCAACTTGTGGTTCCCTCATCTCTCTTGGTTTTAATTGTGTGAGAGAGATTGGGGTGCCTATACTTGAGAGATTGTCGATCTCATCCTCCAGTATGGGCTCAACGTCTTTTATGTGCTCCTGGGCCTCCCTCACCCATTCTTTCACTTTTTTGATGGCCTCGAGTTGGTGCTTCGGGTTGGGGTACTCCCCAACCTTAGCACTTCCCTTTTCAGTCATCTAATATGCCAATGTCTCTTCTTCTGTGTCAATGGCTTTCCCTCCAACTGGTAGAGTCGTGGTGCTTTCGGTTTT
This sequence comes from Lygodium microphyllum, assembly GCF_053477565.2. NCBI lineage: Eukaryota > Viridiplantae > Streptophyta > Polypodiopsida > Schizaeales > Lygodiaceae > Lygodium > Lygodium microphyllum. The sequence goes on along the minus strand of NC_141135.1, from coordinate 45,265,946 downwards.
GAGGGCGACCTTAGCATCTGGTATCTTCTTCCTTTGTCGCCGATTCTTTTTTCCAACTGAGGTTACGTCAAGGTTGCTAGGCCTTAGCAATGATATGCCAGCTTGCTTCATTTGTGCACGGGTCATGACATGCAACGGGATAGGTGTAGCCTCCCCGTCGAGTATCTCGACACTGAACAACCCCAATGGAACCAATGACTTGTTTGTTGAACTAGAGGATGGTCTCCATCTAGGGCAGTAAACAAAGAGATGAGTGATTCCTGTCAGATATGATCAATGCCCCACCCTCATTAGGTGCTACCAATGATCCATGGTGCTCAAAGTTGTAAGGCCCCCATTATGAGGAGAAGCCAAGTGTGAGCCCGGACATTGGTGGAGTCCTGACTTGTATCTCAGATGAGGTCTATGTGACCGGATGGCAAAAAGGTGACCATTGTGGGTCTAATCTTTGGGTTAGACAGAGAGGTTAAGTTGGTAGCAACTCGAGGCCCACCAGGGGGGCCACTGGCCCGGCCCGATGGTAAAGGGAATATTCCCTAGAATATTCCCTATCCGACTAGTGGAGGCTCATATGGTAGGTCGGTCAGCAGGCCGGCCTAACGACCTTTGCGGGCTATAAAAGCTAAACCCCTTCGCAGCCATCTCTCACTCATCTTTCACCCAGTCAGAGTTGTTGTTCCAGCTAGCCTTAAGCTCTTCACCTATCTTTTGTCTAGATCGCCATCTAAGCTTCACACAATGGAAGCGCACGGGTGGACAGAGCCATCTTTGTATCAGTTGTTTGAAGTTAAAGAATTTACTGATTCTCCTCTTATCTGTTGTGTACTCTCTATCTCTTTCTCAGATTTTGTTCGCTGCACCGTGTAATATTTTACATGGTATCAGAGCCCAGGGGGCTCTAGAGATCGGAGAGCATGCAAGAGGCAAAGGCTTCAACAACAAAGAGAAACTATGTCGACTTCCGGAAGTGGTGTAGGAGGTGGTGTTGCTTTACCGGCTATTCAAACACTGAGGATTCGTCCACCAACCTTCAGCGAAGGCAAGTTAGATGGTACAAACTACACCTTGTGGAAGTTCAAAATTACAACTATCCTTGATTCTTATGAGCTTCTGGAGACTGTGCTGGGGACTGACGCAGAACTTCTACGAGCTTGGAAACGAGCTTGGAAACGAAGGAATGCAGATGATTCCTCCGAATGCAGATCTTCTACGAGCTTGGAAACGAAGGAATGCAGATGCATTGTGTGCCTTAGTTACAAGCTGTTCTGACAGTGTTTTGACTCTGATTCAACATATAACCAAAGCGTCAGAGGCTTGGAATGTACTAAGGAGTCAGTATGAAACACAAAACCAAACAAGGATTCAAAACTTGGAGAATCAACTAGCAGTGGAGAAGTTTGCTGAAGGAGAGACAGTTGAAGCATTCATCACTCAGATTAAGAATCTGCGCGACCAGATGGCTGGTGCTGGGATACAAAAGACTAGCGAAGAGCTAGCTCGGAGGTGTCTTCGGATTTGTCCACAAAAGTTTGATGGACTAGTAACTGCCCTTAATACTCAGGTGAGACCTCAAGCTTTGACTTTTGAGGAGTTTTGTGCATTATTAATGGAGGAGTTGAGGCTGAAAGCCCAAGAAGGAAGCAACAATGGAGATGTTGCATTCTCTGCCAATGCAAAAGGCAAAGGTGTTTCCTCCACCAAAAATGATGGTGACAAAAAGAAGAAGGGCGGCAAGAAGAAGTTTCAAGGAGAGTGCTTCTACTGCAAGAAGAAAGGACATGCAATTGCAGATTGTCGTGTCAAGAAGGCAGATGAAAAGAATGGTACCCTTAAAAGTAAAGGGAAAGAAACAGCCAATACGGCTGAAGCAGAGTTGGAATTATTCATGGCGACCATTGAGGAAGTGTGCTCCTTGGCGCAAGAAGAATCTACCACTGACTCATGGGTGTTGGATAGTGGGGCCTCCCGTCACATGACCAACAAGAAAGGTCTATACAGTTCTATGTAGCCTCTACAAGAATCCATCACTGTGACGGTTGGAAATGATGCTAAATGCCCTGCTGCGGGCACATGTACTATTTCTTTTGTTGTTGCAAATGGTGAAGTCAAAAAGCTTTCAAATGTGTTGTTTGTTCCCGAAATCAGGAGAAATCTCTTATCAGTTGCTGCCATAACTGATCTTGGTCATGAAGTGAGGTTCAAGAAGACAGGTGCAGAAATTATTGATAGTGCTGGCACAATTGTTGTCAAAGGAGAAAGAAGGAACAACCTGTATGAGCTAAGTGCTCTTACAGCCACCGCTGGAGTGGGCACAAGTAAGCTTTGGCATGAAAGGTTTGGACACATCGGATTTGCAGTATTGAAGGAGATGCAAAAGCAAGGTATGGTTGCTCACCTACCTACAATAACTGAATTGAAGGAACCATGTGAAGCTTGTATGATGGGCAAGCAATAGAGAAAGGCATTTCCACAAGAAAGAAAGAATAGAGCATAGGCTCCTCTAGAGTTGGTGCATGCTGACTTGTGTGGTAAGATGCCTACACAGGCCTTGGGGGGATCTTCTTATTTTATGTTGATTGTCGACGACTACAGTAGGAAGATGTGGGTGTACTTCCTTCGTGATAAGGCTCAAGCTTTTGGTAAGTTTAAAGAATGGCTAATACTTGTTGAGAATGAAACAGGGAAAAGTGTGAAGAAATTTAGAACAGATGGTGGTGGTGAGTTCAACTCAAAGGAGTTTGAAGGCTTTTGCAAGAGCAAAGGGATCAAGCATCAATTGACGACGCCTCACTCACCTCAGCAGAACGGTGTTGTGGAACACAGGAATCGCACCATTGTGGAGATGGTAAGATGCATGCTAAAGGGCAAGGGATTGCCTAACCATTTTTGGGCTGAAGCTGTTAATACTGTAGTCTACATTCTAAATCAGAGCTATACAAAGGCTCTCAAGGGAAAAACACCTCATGAGGCTTACACTGGTAAGAAATCATCTGTCTCACATTTTAGAATTTTTGGATGTGAATGTTATGCACATGTTCCAGATGAGAAGAGAAACAAGTTACAACCAAAAAGCAGAAAATGTATCTTCTTGGGTTATAGTGATGAGCAGAAGGCTTACAAATTATATGACCAAGAGGCAGAGAAGATCATCGCGAACCGTGATGTGGTGTTCAAGGAGGAGCTGCATACAGTGGAGGAGGAGAAGGCAAGTTCTTCCACTTTATCATCAAGCGAAGAAGTAGTCCACTATGAACCTGTCCCGAGAGCTTTCCCTATCCTTAAGGAGGAGGAAGCATCATCTTCAGATGATGAGGAAAAAGTTCACCAACCTGACATCACCCCACCGGAAAAGCCATTGCTGCGCTGGGTGAAGCAGCTCTATGACCACAATAATCCTATGCCTACGCAGATCTGTTGAGGAGAAGGCAGACAGACCAAGGAGGTCTCAGAGAATAGAGGAGCAAAGGAGGGCTTCTGCTCACATAGTCAATATGGCCTTGATGGTTGAGATTATGAGAGAAGTAAAGGAGCCAACTGACTTAGAAGAAGCACTTGCAGATCCATCATGGAAGGCTGCTATGCAGGCAGAGTATGACAGCATAATGAAGAATGACACTTGGGAGCTAGTGGATTGACCAGCAAAGCGGAAGGTTATTGGCACCAAATGGATATGGAAGGTAAAGTACAAGGCTGATGGTACCTTAGAAAAGTACAAAGCTAGACTAGTTGCCCAAGGATTTTCACAAGTTGAAGGGTTTGATTTTCAAGAGTCATTTGCCCCAACTGCCAAAATGACCACTATTCGCACGGTACTTGCAGTGGCTGCCCACAAGAAGTGGCAAGTGTACCAAATGGATGTTAAGTTAGTGTTCTTAAATGGTGACCTCAAGGAGGAGGTGTACGTGGCTCAGCCACCAGGGTTTGAGGCCCCCCATTCTGAGAACAAAGTGTGTAAACTGAAGAAGGCATTATATGGGCTGAAACAAGCCCCCAGAGCATGGTACCAGCGGATAGATAGGTTCTTTTTAAACCTAAACTTCAAAAGATGTGCCTCAGATGCTAACTTGTATGCTTACAGGGATGGTAAAAAGTCTGTAGTGATTGTCCTATATGTGGACGACCTTGTTATTACAGGTGACTATGAAGATATGATCAACCAAACTCGAAAGGCTTTGAGTTCTGAGTTTGAAATGACAGACTTGGGCTTGCTGCACTATTGTTTGGGGATTGAAGTTTGGCAAGAGCCAGGAAAGATCTTCATCTCTCAGAAGAAGTATGCATGGGAGATCTTGAAGGCATTTGGCATGACCGAGTGCAAGGAGATAGCTACACCTATGGAGGTGAATGCAAAGTTATCCGTCGAGGATACATCAGCACTAGCAGACATTGGGAGGTATAGGAGGTTGGTTGGCAGTTTGATCTACTTGTGTAACACCAGACCAGATATCAGTTTTGCTGTTGGTGTTTTGAGCAGGTTCTCAAACAAACCTCATGAGAGTCATTGGAAGGCTGGGATGCGGGTGCTCAGATACTTGAAGAAAACTCTTGACTATGGTATCACATACAGTTTCGGAACTTCTCTTGTGGGGAACTGTGACTCAGATTGGGTAGGAGACATTGATTCCAGGAAGTCAGTTTCTGGTTATTGTTTCTCTTTGGGTTCAGGAATTTTCTCTTGGATTAGTAAGAAGCAACCAACAGTGGCATTGCCTTCTACCGAAGCAGAGTACAAGGCAGCTTGTTTTGCTGCATGTGAAGCCGTATGGTTGAGAAGGATTCTATGGCATATGGGAGTGCAGGATGAAGAACCAACTGTGCTGAGATGTGACAATCAGAGTTGCATTGCCATTGCCAAAAATCCAGTGTTTCATGCACGCACCAAACATATAGAGATCCAGTATCACTATGTGCATGATTTGATGGAGGATGGGATAGTGGAATTGGTCTACTGTCCAACAGAGGAGAATGGAGCAGATATCTTCACCAAAGCACTTACGAAGGATCTGCTTCAAGTTCATCTTCGGAGACTCGGCATTGGGCCGAGGAGATAGTTCACCTATGGGTGGACATTGAGGGGGGGTGTTAGATATGATCAATGCCCCACCCTCATTAGGTGCTACCAATGATCCATGGTGCTCAAAGTTGTAAGGCCTCCATTATGAGGAGAAGCCAAGTGTGAGCCCGGACATTGGTGGAGTCTTGACTTGTATATCAGATGAGGTCTATGTGACCGGATGGCAAAAAGGTGACCATTGTGGGTCTAATCTTTGGGTTAGACGGAGAGGTTAAGTTGGTAGCAACTCGAGGCCCGCCAGGGGGGCCGTTGGCCTGGCCTGATGGTAAAGGGAATATTCCCTATCCGACTAGTGGAGGCTCATATGGTAGGTCGGTCAGCAGGCCGGCCTAACGACCTTCGCGGGCTATAAAAGCTAAACCCCTTCACAGCCATCTCTCACTCATCTTTCACCCAGTCAGAGTTGTTGTTCCAGCTAGCCTTAAGCTCTTCACCTATCTTCTATCTAGATCGCCATCTAAGCTTCACTCAGTGGAAGCACACGGGTGGACAGAGCCATCTTTGTATCAGTTGTTTGAAGTTAAAGAATTTACCGATTCTCCTCTTATCTGTTGTGTACTCTCTATCTCTTTCTCAGATTCTGTTTGCTGCGCCGTGTAATATTTTACATTCCACACTTGGTGCATCTTAGGTCAGCCTTATCTTTGTTTGCTTGCTCCCTCTCGAGGCAGCGCAAAGAAATGTGTCCTGGGTGACCGCAAGTCCAACACATGATTGGCTCTTGGGCTTGCCCTCCTAGGCCCCTACCTCTCCCTTGTCCCAATGCCATCATTGGTACTGGTCTATAGTCCACGAGGATAGCATTGCCTTCCTCATCATATGACACGTATGGGCTCACATACAACTCATCATTGCTTGGCTTGCCCACATAGTGGACTAGAGTATCGCTCTGTGGATGGGTCACATAGGGTCTAGGCGGTCTAGGGATACCCGTACGATTTATTTCCATCTTAGGGATGGTCGGTTTAGCATCATTTGGTGTTGGAAGAGCCAATGGGGCTCCCCTTCCAAAGAAGTTCAGTGGTCTGTTAGCAAGGTGGGGTTGACCATAAGGTTGCGGGTACGAGAGCCTCCAAGGTAATTGACAATGCATGGTGTCATGGCCAAACCTACCACAATTAGTAGAAGGTCGTGACCTAGGGTCCTGGCACTAAGCTGGCAAGTGGTTTCCAACATAGTGTACACATTGGACGTGTGGGCGCATTGATCGTCTCATCATCTCTTGTAGTTTGGCTATGTCCATCCTAATCTCTATCCTAATCTTAGCTAGCTCTTATCTCGACTCAGTGCCCTTCCCTTTGTCCTGAGTGCTTGAGTTTGCTCTCTCACTCGGTGCTAAGGATCTATCAGAGCTCTTGGCACTAGACTCTTCTTGATTTGAGCCTTTGGAGCTTCTTTTCGTGAGCCGGTCATCCACTCTAATAGCTTCTTCAAAGACCCTTGCCAGTGCATCTCGCTGCAAGCTTGAGTTGCTGGCCAAGGCTTTGTAGAGCTCCTGGCTTCATATTCTGTTGACGAATACAATGGATATCACCCTTGCAATTGGTCTCTCACCCATGGGGATTCTCTTGAAGAGGCTCTTCATGTGGATCATGTAATCTTGAATATCCTCTTTCTCTTTCTCCTTGATGTTCATAAGTCACACTAGCAGGTTATCGGAGTATCTAGGTTTGGAAAATCTCTTAATGAATAGATTTTTCAAGCCATTGAAATCGGTGCACTCTGCAATGTCTAGACTCGTGTACCAGGTTCTACCCTTGTCGCTTAAGCACAATCCGAAGGCTTGGGAGTGCTGAGTAGGATTAGTGAGGCCGTTGGCCTTGCAAACTTGCTTGAACTATTCCATGAAGCTGTATGGGTCCTTGGTATCTTTGTATTTGTCCAGCTGTTTTGCTACTGCAAGGATTTTCAATTGGATCTTAGAGCCTTGGTTAACTTCCTAACCCTTTCAGTAGCGATGATGCCAATGCTGCAACGCTTTGTTCTGTGGCTGTGTTATCTAGCAGCCACTTTGTCAGAAGCTCACTTAGTGTGAAATCTTCTTCTAGCGCTCTCTCGCTCCTTGACCGATTCCTGCCTGCTAGGGCCAGCACTCTCTGGATCTCTCGCATTTCTAAACTTTGGCGTAAGCTCCTAGTTTGCTGGTCCTGGTTGTATGTGGCTAGGCCTTGCAGAGCCGTATGGGCCAGCTTCCTCTCCTCCTCTAGGTCTACTATGATGTTCTCTACTAGCGTATCGTGGTGTTCTAGCCAGGTTTGAGTGCCGTATCGGTTCACTAAATGTTGAACAACCTCAGGAAAGTCTCCTAGGTTAAGCTCCTCGTTGCCTCTATGGCCTGATCTGCCTCCTTCCATGTCTAGGACTTCCTGTTCTGCCAAGTTGTTGATCAAGTTGATAAGGCCGAGCCGCTCCACTTCCGTGGTATTGTCTGTCCTTATTGTGTTCAGATTTTTGGCCGTGTTCTCATCTTGGTCCTACCTTTGGGGATTCGATATCCCTTTTATTTCCTTGAGTCTTCTCTTACTGGTGGGTTCCTTCTAGCATTTAATTCTGGGTGTGTTTCTTGTTACTTACAACCAATCCTCATTTTACCCTCACTTCGTGTGTGTGTGCATGTGTGTGCTCTTTTCTGTGCACTGTGCGAAATCAAGCTTTTAGCTTTTCTCCATTGTGCTTTGTGGGCTGGAATTCAAAGTGAGTGAGAAGACAAGTGCCTAAATGACTCTATCGCTCTTGTCGCGGGTTTAGCCTGATAGGCTCGTATGCCTGGTTTTTGGCCGCGGTTCCTACTGATTTGTAGGGTTCATTGCTAGTCTCCCCGCCCAGTCACGACTTAGTAGTGCTTTTAGACTCCACTCTATGCTGGCAAAATCACTAGATGGTTGGCTAGTGTTGCCTTTGTGCTGGAGTCTCACTGATCCCCTTGTTCCTTGTGCCAGAAGGGCTTCTCTAGTGTCTGTATGGTCTTCAAATGTTAGGACACCCAGTGCGTAGGTGGTCTGGTCCAATGTTCAAAAATTTTGAAAAATTAGACTCGGCCCAACAGGTTCGAGTTGCAAGGGTCGAATGTTCGATATTCGGCCCGATATTCAGCCCGTCTGAATGGTTGAGGGCCGAATGCAATTGGTTCTAGTGTCAAATTCATACAGTTTGAGTGTGGTTGTTTGAGGGACGAATCAGGTAGGCCGAGGGCCGAGTGGTCGAACGGTAGTGGGCTGAATCCACCGGTCCGAGGGTCAAGTGGATTAGGGCCGAGGACCAAATTTTCGAGCATCTGAGTAAGATTGGCCAAATGTCAACTTGTCCAGACCGAGTCGTTAGGACCGAGGGGGTTGAATATCAAGTGTGTCCAAATGGTTGAATTGGATGGTGGGCTGAGCAGTGAGTGCTCAAGTCCAATGGGCCGAGTGGCTGAATACAGGGTGGGCCGAGGGTTGATTCTAGGACTTGGCCCAGAATTGCCGTCGCTCAGATGGCCCGAGCGTGATATGTTTTCATCGTGCTGACACAAAATTCACAACACTGAGAAATTGAAGCCTTCGCACTACTCGAGCACCTCCAGATCCTAACTACACATGTAGGAGAAGGTGTGGGAATACCTATAGTGGGCAATGAACTCATTGGCAATGAGATTGAATCAAGTCCATGCAATGCACCTCTCTCTCACCCTCTCTCTCTCAGGTTACCAGGGTTTCAAATGAGCTTCCCCTGGGTCTCCTGGCTATTAAACCCCTCCTCCACTAAGCTCTTGCCACTCCTGCCCCCTTGCTTGTCGGTCTCAACCCCCTTCAGCTCTCCTTCCTCCCATTTTCCACAGATTTCTGCCTTGTTTGGCCTGTTTTATTGTAGCAAACCCTACACTTTTCCAACCGATTTCCTAACCTTAACCTACTCTAAATGCAACAAGAATTGAAAGAAAGGTAATGAACTAATTTCTCCTACTAAACTAACCATAAAAGATAAAAAATACTTACTTGTAGCATGGATTAAAAAACCAAAACCTCCTATCTACCTCAAGCTCTGGTTCGGAGACGAAAACCTTACTTCGATGCTCGGATTTGAAGCACCTAAGCGCTTAAGCTTGAATCTATTGGTCTCGGCAATGGAACCAAAATATGGAGGCCAATGAAAGCTCTACCACCAAGACCCACGGATTGCTTATTGTCCAAGCATTTCAAGTCAAGCACTAATGGCTACCTCTCACATAGCCAATGCACTACCCCTCTCTATGAGTGTAGGGAGATTACCTTGATGCCCGATTGAGTTGCTTCCTCTCTCAAGCACTTCGATAGCTCCACGATTCTTGATGCAAGACTCCACCTCCAAGCTCCATCCTCCATATCCATACGTGAAACGAGAGAAGAGAAGAGAAGAGAAGAGAAGAGCAGAGAAGAGAAGAGAAGAGAAGAGAAGAGAAGAGCAGAGAAGAGAAGAGAAGAGAAGAGAAGAGAAGAGAAGGGATGGTGGAGAGCTTCACCTCCTTGATCCCTCACCCTCACAGACTTACTCTCTCACACTCTCACACTCCCTCCCTCAAGCACACACAAGCAAGCAAAGAGAAGAGAAGGGGAGAAGAAGAAGAGTCCACTTTGTCACACACCAAAGAATAAGCTCTCATTCATCTTTTGAACTTTATATACAAAGCTCCAAATCCCATTTGGATGGTCATCCCCTTTTTACATGGTGGGCCATAGCCTAGGCCCTTTTTTTCATTGTTCTCATATCTTCCTAGGTTCCTTCCCATCACCCATCTATTTTTACAATTTACATAGGTCAGAGACAACCGATGCTCTTAAAATAAATCACGGTGTGCCTTGTGCTCTTTTACAAAAGTATTGACTTGTGCTTTTTCTTGGGCGCCTTTCCTTAATTTAGGACTTTTTCACACTTCTTGTGTTTCCCAATTTTTCTTGGCGTGCCTTCGTTCTCCATTTTGCTTTTGCCTTGGCTATGTCTTTTGCTTTACATTTTCTCGATTTTCCACCTTTTTTGTTTGTCGTTTGAGGGTTAACATATACAAGCTAGGACCCACCCAGTCTGTAATCACACATGGATTCTCCTCATAATGGGGGCCTTACAACTTAAAGTACCATGGATCATTGGTGGCACCTTATGAGAGTGGGGTATTGCACATATCTAACAAATTGTAACAATGGATCTCACCCAAGCTAGTTAGAAAACAATTGAAAAATTGTAAATGGTGTGTGAAAGTGAGAGAAGGCTAGTCTAGGCAATAGGAGGGTGCTGAAAAGTAAGGCAATGCATAAAAATTGGAAAGTGAATGGATAACCTCATTCTTATGGTGTGTAACCTTGAGATCTCTCTTCTTGCTTCTCACTTGAGAGAGAGAGAGAGAGAGAGAGAGAGAGAGAGAGAGAGAGAGAGAGAGAGAGAGAGAGAGAGAGAGAGAGAGAGAGAGAGAGAGAGAGAGAGAGAGAGAGAGAGAGAGAGAGAGAGAGAGAAATAAAGTTATATTAACATCTTCTAAAGACCAAAACTGGCCTATGAGACAAACTGTGATACAACTGATGAGGTCCAGCTATCCAAAATAAAAGTGCTGAATGAAAAGCTAAAAACTGGAAAGTGAAAATACGGTGCTGTGAGTGTGATAAGTGTCGTGTATGTGTATGTGCTTATGTAGCTCTGGAGAGAGAGAGAGAGAGAGAGAGAGAGAGAGAGAGAGAGAGAGAGAGAGAGAGAGAGAGAGAGAGAGAGAGAGAGAGAGAGAGAGAGAGAGAGAGAGAGAGAGAGAGAGAGAGAGAGAGAGAGAGAGAAATAAAGTTATATTAACATCTTCTAAAGACCAAAACTGGCCTATGAGACAAACTGTGATACAACTGATGAGGTCCAGCTATCCAAAATAAAAGTGCTGAATGAAAAGCTAAAAACTGGAAAGTGAAAATACGGTGCTGTGAGTGTGATAAGTGTCGTGTATGTGTATGTGCTTATGTAGCTCTGGAGAGAGAGAGAGAGAGAGAGAGAGAGAGAGAGAGAGAGAGAGAGAGAGAGAGAGAGAGAGAGAGAGAGAGAGAGCTCTTACATCACACACACAACACACACAGATTGCACTCAAGATAGAAAGATCAAAATCTTATCCTTCTTCTTCTACACTAGCAATCTACAAAGAGATAAAGAGAATATATCTTTGGCTAGGTACCTAGCTTGTTCACATGGGAGGGCTGACGGGCCAAAGGAGTAAGGAGTGAAACACCTAGTAGTACATGTGCATCATTGTATTGCTTACTAGAAAATTTACAAATAGGCCTTGTATTCTAGTGCACTTGTGTATTTGTGTACACCCGTGTGCACTAGTGTATCCTTGTGTTGCTGTTGTGCATTCTAGTACATTAGCACTTGCATTGACACACTTGAGTACTCTTGTGTACCTAGTCTTGCATTTTGCATTGCATCCATAATCCAAAGCACTGCTTGCACTTGCATTCTCCACATACATGCATATCCATTGGCACCTTTAGACTCACCATAGTGTACTACACATTGCAATAGCACACCACAATAACCACACTTGCACTCTAGTATACCTCAAATTGAGACATTGCATTCTATCTAATCAGTAGTGCATATATGATGCATCCATCTCTTCTGATACCACCCTATACCCACCCAGTTTTTGCAAGGGAAATTTGGAGGGGAAGTAGGGGAATATACTAAGGCATTGTATGTGTACTTGCCTCACACAATGGCATAGCCTTATGCATGTGCATGCACTTGAGTGCACTTGAGAGCACGTGTATTGGAATTGCCACTAGTACTAGCACTTTTGTACACTACTGTGCATTAGTACCTTGCAACTCCATCAAGCCCATCGCTTGACATAACCCATAATATTCTTGCACACCATAGTGCACTAGTTTCACCCTAGTACACTAGGCCTAATGCATTGTGCTGGTGTACTCATGATTGCACTTACACTAATGCACAAGCTTCTAATTCTAGTACATTGTTGTGCACTAGACCTTACCCACGTGCACTAGTGCACTGGCTTAGTCCACATAAGTTATGTACTATCTCACTCTTGTACACAACCTTGCACAACCATTCACACTTTCATTGTCAACTCAAATTCACTCAAGATTCCAAGTGCATAGACAGTGCCCAATACCATGTTGGTCCCAATGCACTTGTAAGAGTCTCCTTTGTCTCTCTATTTGCAAGAGAGGTTTGGAGGATAGGAGGAGGGAAGAAGTTGACCTCTTAGAGTGCACTAGAGTGTGCTAGTGTGCACCCATGTGCTTAGGTACACTGATGTGCATATGTGGACACTGGTATTGACACTAGCATGGGCATTGACTGTAAAGATTGTGGGAGAGAAGGAAGGAGTCTCACTTGAAGCTTTCTTGCTTGCACAATGGGGGAATACACACAAGGGTGGAGGCTGAAAAACAGTTTTCCTCTTCTTAGTTGTGTAAGCCAAAAAGAACTCTCATACAAAGAAATAGAAGAACCCTATATATGGGTCTCAAACCAAACTCAACTAACTAAGGTGGCATACTAACCAAGCCACGAACTAGAGTAGATAAGGATAGCTATCATGTAGCTATTATTCATGGGCGGTATACCAACCGCATCTACAACTAACACGTCGGTGACATAAATGCACAACGGTCACCCTGGCATATCACGAGTGGAGCTCGATATCTCAACACTCCCCCTCGAGCTCAATCCCAATTCCTGCACACCAAGCAGGTCTCTGAACTTGTGCAGCTTCTCTGCGCCCAATGCCTTCGTAAATATGTCAGCTACCTGATCCTCTGTGCTGACATAAACTAGATCAATAAGACCTAGTAAAACCCTCTCCCGCACATAGTGATAATGCACCTCAATGTGCTTTGTTCTAGCATGATAGATTGGGTTATTTGCCAAGTGTATACTACTCATGTTGTCATAATAAATGACAACTGGCCCATCTGTAGGCTGATGCATATCATAAAATAGCTTATGCAACCAAGCTACCTCACATGCAGCCATTGCTGCACCCCTGTACTCAGCCTCTGTGCTCGACAAGGCAACTGTAGGCTGTTTCTTGCTGCTCCAAGTGACTACAGCACTCCCAAAAGAGAACACATATCCACTGGTAGATCTTCTATCAGAAATGCTACCAGGCCAATCAGCATCAGTGTATCCATGCAGCTGTATTTGAACCCCAGTCTCATAAAATAGTCCATACTGCAATGTGGACTTCACATACCTGAGTATGCGTCTAGCTGCATCCAAATGTGGTTTCCTTGGAGCCTGCATAAACTGACTTACCAATCCAACAGCATAGCTCAAATCTGGCCTGGTAATAGTCATATAAATCAAGCTTCCTACTATGCGTCTGTACATAGTAGGGTCTTCCAGAAGCTCACCTGCATCTGTGCTTAGCTTCACATTCTGCTCCAAAGGAACTGAAATAGGCTTACAGCCTGTCATCCCATATTTGGACAGCATGTCCAATCCATACTGCCTTTGCAAGAGCTGTATCCCACTTGGTGATCTAATCACCTCAATGCCCAAGAAATAACGCAACTCTCCCAAATTCTTCATCTCAAACTTCTGCTTCAATAGCATTTTCACATGAAGGATATCTTCATCACTGTCACCTTTCATAATCAAATCATCAACATAAATGACAAGTAGCATAATACCTTTCTCTGTTTTTCTCACATAAAGTGAGAAATCTGCCTTGGAAATCTGAAAGCCAATAGTGACAAGATACTGTCCTATCTTGTCAGACCATGCTCTAGGTGCTTGCTTCAAGCCATACAAGGCTTTCTTCAACCTGCAAACAAACTCAGGATGAACATCATGCACATAACCTGGTGGCTGCTCCATATAGACCTCTTCTTGCAAATCACCATGCAAGAAGGCATTCTTTACATCCATCTGATGTAAAGACCATCCCTTTGATGCAGCCATAGCAATGACTGCTCTTACGGTTGCCATCCTTGCAACCGGACTGAATGTTTCTTCATAGTCAATGCCATATGTTTGTGCATACCCCTTGACTACTAATCTTGCCTTGTATCTGTTCACAGAACCATCTGCATTGTGCTTCACCTTATAAACCCACTTACAGCCAATTGCATTCTTACCTTTAGGCAAAGGTACCAATTCCCATGTAGCATTTGCTTCCAAGGCATCCATTTATTCATCCATGGCTTTCTCCCATTTTTCTTTTCCCATGGCTTGCTCAAAAGAAGTGGGTTCTGGTTTCTGTATCACCTTGACCATATATGCATAGTGAATGGCTGTAAATCCATCATATTTCAGCCTATCCACAGGATACCTAACTCTGGTGGACCTGCGCAAAGTGGGTTCACTCCCAGGTGCTCTCAAAACATCCCTGGTCTTCCTTACTCCAGGTGTAACAATAGAAGGAATACCCAACTCATCATCAATGCTCTGTTCTGAGCCACTGGATTCACCATCCACATAAGAGTGACCTGCATTCACATCAACCATGGGCTGATCAACCTTCTCTTTTCCTTTTCGTGATACTTGCATACCACTATCTGCATTACTTTGAGAAGATTCTCCTGATCTCAATCTGCCTGTCCATGGCGAAGAATATGAACCACTGGTAGAGGACGCTCCAGGTCCACTAATATTTTGTGACTGCTGCTGTGAATTCTGTGCAGCATTACCATTTTGTGCATCTACATCATCAATCACATTTACTGGTTTATACCAGCTACTCATCTCATCAAAAACAACATCTCTGGTCACTGTAAACTTACGAGTAGAAGGGTTATAGCATCTATACCCTTTTTGCTGCAGAGAGTAACCAATAAAGATGCACTTCTCAGCTTTTGGATCCAACTTGGATCTCAACTCATCTGGCACATGTACATAGGCAATGCAACCAAAAATTTTCAAATGAGAAATATCTGGTTTCCTACCAGTATACCTCTCCTCTGGAGTCATTCCATGTATTGCTGCAGTGGGAGTCCTGTTCATTATGTAGACTGCTGTAGCAACTGCTTTAGCCCAATAAAAATCTGGCAGGTCTTTTTCATTGAGCATGGCACGAGACACCTCTCCAATATGTCTGTTTTTTCTTTCTGCAATTCCATTTTGCTGTGGGGTATGACTGCATGAATATTGCTGCTTTATGCCATGCTCCTGCAGGAACCTTGCAAACTCATTTGAGAGGTACTCTCCCCCTCCATCTGACCTTAGGCATTTTATTTGCAGACCTCTTTCTTTTTCAACCATAGGTTTAAGAGTTTTGAAATGCCCAAAAACTTCACTTTTCTTTTTCATAAAATACACCCAAACTTTTCTGCTATAGTCATCAATAAAACTGACAAAATAATGACAACCTCCAAGAGATGCAGCTTTAGTAGTCCACACATCAGAGTGGATTAATTCCAATGGCTTCTTACTCTCTTGAACATGTCTAGGAAATGGTTTCCTTGCCTGTTTTCCAAACTGACAGGCTTCGCATACCTTATGCATTTCTGCAACCTTGAATTTTGGCAAACCTGCAACAATATTTTGGGCCTGCATTGATTTAAGTCGCTGTACATTAACATGACCAATGCGTTTATGCCAGATATCAATATCTGCAACTACACCGGTCCCATGTGCAAACATTGCTGCACTCAATTCAGACATGTCTGCATCCAATGTAAACATTCTGCCCTTCTTCTTTCCTTTTGCTATCAAGCGACCTTTATTTTTCATATCCTCAACAAAGCATCCATGAGGATTAAATCTGACCTGCAAGCCCTGCTCAACCATTTGACCAACAGAAACCAGATTCTTGGTGATATTCGGGACATGAAATACATCGGACAGGTATTTCTTTTTCCCATCCTGCATAGACAAAGGAATTTTTCCAATCTGCACAATAGGATGTGCAGTATCATCACCAGTCTCCACAAATCCTGGTTTTTCCATTTTTCTTGCATCCTCCATCCATTCTGCATGACCTGTCATGTGGTTTGATGCACCTGAGTCAACATACCATACATCATTGCTTTCTTTTGCACTTGTCACAGAATTGTTCATGTGCTGCACCATAAACAAGTGCTCATTTCTGTCATCACCCTGTCTACTAGAAGATGCATAATTCCCTTGTTGCAGTTTTCCATTCATGATGTCATTCTGCTTTTTATAGCAGTTTTTAGCCATATGACCCATTTTACCACAGTAGTAGCATTCAACATTACTGTTTGCATTTTGGCCTCTTTGCCATCCACCACGACCTCTTTGGCTCCCCCTGCCTCTAGAGTTACCACGTCCTCCTCCATAGGACTGGTTTTCTTGAGTTTGCTGCATATTCTGATTTCTGCCACGGCCTCCAAATCGGCCTCCTCTACCTCTGCCTCTACCTCTTCCAGCATTTGAGTAGAAGACAGCTTCTTTTGAAGTTCCTCCTGAAGAAGATGCACCACCATTTCTCTGCTCCTCAGAAATTAGAAGAGCAATCAACTCCTCAAAATCAGGAAATCTTTCACGGACGGAAATGGATGTTCGGAACTGTGCATAATCCTTTCCTAGACCATTCAAGGTCACAGAAACTAAATCATCATCTTCCACTGGCGACCCAATGGAAGCAAGTGCATCTGCAATCTGCTTCACCTTCATGTGGTAGTCATTGATGCTCATATTTTCTCTTTGCACATTATGCAACTCTTGCTTGAGCTGCATTTTCCTGGCTTGCGTATTTGTGCTATACATTTTTGACAAAGTATCCCATGCCTCCTTTGGCGTACTTGCATCCTGAATATGCACAATCATAGAGTCTGAAATACTGATAGACAGCCAGTACATAACTTTCCTGGCTCTCTCATGCCATGCTTTGAATGCCTGCATTTGTTGTTGATTGGGAACATCAGGAAGAACTGATTCTTCTTCATTTCCTGCAACAAATTCCCAATATCCTTTTCCCATAAGGAAATTCGTCATTCTAAACTTCCATGCTTGGAAGTTGTTCTTGTCAAGCTTTTCAGTGACAATCTGTGAAAGAGAATCAGACGCCATTACAGAACACTGCAAAAAATTCTGTCACTGCAAAAAACACAGCTTCACCCTCACAAGGGCAAATCTGCAAAACTGGCGAAAGTGGTATTTGACCACACAGTCACTTCCTAGTGACGATTTTGCATCAACAGGCAACAGGGATGATTCTATAACTCCCAATGTCTCTGCGCACAAGCATACGATGCAATTTCTACAGAAACTTTTCACCAACCTGTAGAACAATGGCTGCACAGCATAAAACTGGGCCTTTTCCTAAGTGCGTGCAGAGAACTTCTGCCTCCAAAATAGGCCCCGAAATGGCCTCAAATAAAAAAAACAGGGCTAAAGCCCTCTCCTGCAGCATATACTGCCCTCTTGCTTCACCGCGAAGGGCGTCTCAACCTGAGACAATGCACTCCTGCAATTTCCGGCTGTGCTACCTGCAGAGATCTGCTCCCAAAACAGAAAATGAAAGCAACACTGCTCCTCTTACCATACCACCGCGAGCTTGGCTTGCTTTCTTGAGCTCCTTACCACGAACAAGGCTCTGATACCATGTAAAGATTGTGGGAGAGAAGGAAGGAGTCTCACTTGAAGCTTTCTTGCTTGCACAATGGGGGAATACACACAAGGGTGGAGGCTGAAAAACAGTTTTCCTCTTCTTAGTTGTGTAAGCCAAAAAGAACTCTCATACAAAGAAATAGAAGAACCCTATATATGGGTCTCAAACCAAACTCAACTAACTAAGGTGGCATACTAACCAAGCCACGAACTAGAGTAGATAAGGATAGCTATCATGTAGCTATTATTCATGGGCGGTATACCAACCGCATCTACAACTAACACGTCGGTGACATAAATGCACAACGGTCACCCTGGCATATCACGAGTGGAGCTCGATATCTCAACATTGACACTTACACATATACACGCACATGCATGTGAAATCAAGTATCCATGATCTCCCTGAGTGACCAGACCCTAAGCCACTATAAGTCCATTGTAACAAACCTTGCATCTTGTCCCACTTAGTTTTGTTATATATGCTTAATACCCCACCCTCGTAAGTTGCTACCAATGATTCATAGTGCTTTAAGTTGTAAGGGCCCCATTATGAGGAGAAGCCATGTGTGAGTGGTTAGGTCTTAAATTGTATGCCTGATGAGGTCTATGTGATTGGATGGCCTTGTCATGAAATAAAAGGAAGACCCCTCTAAAGCCATCGTCAATCTATCTTTCATCTAGTTAGAGTTATTCCAATTAGCTTTAAGGTTTTTACCTATCATTTGTCTAGATTGCTATCTAAGCTTCACAATGGAAGTGCACGAGTGGAGAGAGCCATCTTTGTATTAGTTTGTTTAAAATTAAATTAGTTTATATTCTTCTCATATTTTTTTTGTGTGTCCTCTACTCCTTGCTCAAATTCTATCTGTTTCACCATGAAATTTATAGATGATATTAGAGCCCAAGGGACTTTGAGGAGTGAAGAGTAGGTGAGAGGGAAGGGGTTGAACACAGTGAAGAGGAGAAATGCCATCTATTGCATCAAGTAGCAGTGCTAGCACATTAGGTGGTCTTACTACTATACTGATAATTCACAAACTAAGGATTTTTCCATCAACCTATAGCAAAGGCAAGTTAGATGGTACCCAAATGCATCAAATTCAAGTGTTGTGATTCCTTCAAATGCAGATCTTCTGGCCTTGAAAACAAAGGAATAGTGATGCATTGTGTACCTTAGTTACAAGTTGTTTTGATAGTGTTTTGACCTTGATTCAACATACGACCAAGGCATTAGAGGCTTGGAACATATGGAGGAGTCAATATGAAATGTGAAATCAAACAAGGATTTAGAACTTGGAGAAGCAACTAGTAATAGAAAAGTTTGGTGAGTGAGAGACAATTAAATCGTTCATCACTCAGATTAAGAATTTACATGACTAGATGGCTAGTAGTGGAATAGAATAGACTAATGAGGAGCTATCTCGAAGATGTCATCGGATTTGTCCACCCAAGTTTGATGGACTAGTAACCCTCCTAAATACTCAAGTGAGACTACAAGCTTTGCTGTTTGAGGAATTTTGTGCACTACTTTTGGAGGAGGAGTTGTGACTTAAAGCTTGAGAAGGTAGCAACATTGGAGATGCTGCATTCTCCGCCAATATGAAAGGCAAAGGTAGTTCCTCTACCAATGGCGACAAAAAAAACAAGGATGGTGAGAAAAATTTTCAAGGAGAGTGCTTCTACTATAAGAAGAAACAACATGCAATTGTACATGTACTATTTTTTTTGTTGCTACAAATGGGAACTAAAAAATCTTTCAAATGTGTTGTATGTTTTAGTGATTAAGAGAAATCTTCTATTAATTGCAATAATCTTGGCCATGAGGTGAGGTTCACCAAGTCCTGTACATAAATTATTGACAGCGTTGGCAAAGTTGTCAGGAGAAAGAAGGAACAAATTGTATGAGCTAAGTGCTCTTACAGCCATTGCTAGTGTGAGCACAATAAAAACTTTGGCATGAAAGATTTGGTCACATTGGTTTTGTAGTATTGAAGGACATGCATAAGCAAGGTGTGGTTGCTCACCTACTTGTAGTAAAATTGAATTAAAGATCTATCTTTAGTAGACCATCTCAAAATAGACTATGAGATATGTATAGCGTGTCCAACATCATAACCATGGGCCATTGAAACATCAAAACTACAAGTCATCTAGATGGCTATGTGGTAACAAGAGGCTCCTCTTGAAGTGTCACCCTACTTATCTCAACTACCTTCTCAGGTTGCTTATGCATCTTCTCTTCATGGAAAATAATATCATGGATAGGAATAACCTTCCTAGTCTACAAATCCCATAGGCAATATGTTGAGATAGTAAGCTCAACATATGCGAATATTAATGATGGACCATTTGATTAGATAGATCCGTACATCTACTCTTAACACATCATTGGTCATTATGACTCTTGCATGGATACTAGCTTATCACTTATTATATTTGGTTTGTTACACCTACCTATACAATCAACATAGTTATAGTGCTTATAATCTATACTATTTTACTTAATAGATTACTTTCTTTTATATTGTATATTATCTATACTTTGGGCATACTAAAAATTGTGTGGAAGAAGAAGAAAAAACCAGAAAGGAAATGTTTTGGTCTCCATCTCTCTTTGTGTGTTGTTGAGTGAGCTTCTCCTTGTGTATATTGTGTGTTCAATGTAGTAGCTTGAGTAAGTCCCCCCATTATGCGATTTGCGACATGATAGTTGAGTTGTACCATTGATAGAGACTGATGTGAAGAAAAAGAAGAAAGGATTTGAGTAAGAAAAAAATGGGTAAGAAGCTCTTCTATTCTCCTACTCTTTCTCTTGGATAGTGCTTATGAAGGTATCGGAAGTAGGCTAGGGCAAAAATATCAGATTTTTGCGAGATTAGATGTGCAAGTAGAGCACTATATAATCTATAGTGGTTAAACCATACATAGCTTTGCCACTATTTTTTTGGCCATTTGAGGTCATTTGGAGCCTTGTTTTAGACTTGTAAGGTGGCAAATAGCAATTTTAGGGTATACTACGATCTTGCTTATGTTGATAAAAAGTGGGTGCATGGGTTGCATATTTCGAATTTGTAAGTTCTAAGGTGTTTTACAAGAAGTATAAACATAAGTTTTATCGACAAACATGTTGCAAATTATATATACTTTTAAGAAATCTGTGAAAAAAGTTGCTTGGTGTGTTACTGTGAACTTTCTGTGAAAGGTTGCAAAAGATCTACTGCCATTTTGCATCAATTTTGTGATAATGGCAAAGAAAAGTAGAAACCCCATCATTGAGAAGCTAGAAAAGAACAACTACCTATCATGGAAGTTTAGTGTGACAAATGTCATTATTAGAAAAGGCCTCTTCAAGTTTGTTATATATTAAGAAAAGGAGCCACACTTGAGTGACCCTATAACTACAAATGAATCAAAGGCATGGAAAGATTGGAATGCAAAATGTGAAGCTTGTATGATGAGCATGCAATAGAAAAATGTGTTTTCACAAGAAAACAAGAACAAAGCAAAGGATCCTCTAGAGATGGTTTATGCAAATTTATGTAATAAAATTCTTACATAAGCCTCGGAGGGATCTTCTTATTTTATGTTGATAATCGACGATTATAATAGGAAGATGTGGGTGTACTTTCTTCGTGATAAGGCTCAAGATTTTGGTAAGTTTAAAGAATGGCTAAAACTTATTGAGAATGAAATACAAAAAAGTATGAAGAAGTTTAGAATAAATGGTGCTAGTGAGTTCAACTCAAAGGAGTTTGAAGGCTTTTGTAATAGCAAAGGAATCAAGTGTTAATTGATGATACCTCATACACCTCAACAAAATGTATTGTTGAATGCCAAAATTACACCATTGTGGAAATGGCAAGGTGTGTGCTTAAGGACAAACTACTTTTGGGTAGAAGCTCTTAATACTGTAGTTTACATTCTCAATCAGAGTTACGCAAAAGCTCTTAAGGGCAAAACTCCTCACGAGACCTATTCTAGTAAGAAACCAACCATCTCACATTTTAAAACTTTGCGATGTGATTTTTATGCACATGTTTCAAAGGATAAGAGAAACAAGTTAAGGTGATGGGTCTCTCTATAGTAGGGATCCACTTATATAGACTCTAGAGCTTAGAGATAGAATCTCTCATGATCTCTTCCTCCAACTGCTCAATATTCATGAACCAAACAATGAGGTTATCCCCATAGCTGGATTCTGTGCAACGTCTAATGAACAAGTGCTTAAGTAATATGAAGGAAGACTTCTCAATAACATCGACATTGGTGAATCAAGTTTGTCCCTTCTCTCCTAAGAAAAGTATGAAGGATTATGGGCCTCATAGACTTACTCGAATAGCTCGATAAAGCTATATAGTCACCCCCATCATGATATTTACTAATTTGTTTTGCCACTAAGGGAATATTCGCATGGTCTCTAGCACTTGGAGTGTTTCCCATTTTGGTTAGGATGGTTTGTGCATTGTGAGTCTCCACTTCATCATATCTTAGTAGCTGAACAAGCATCCTCGCACAAGATCCAAGAGAGAATCATGTGATGAGCCCATTGCTATTGCATTCAATAGCATTTTGTAGATACTTTCCATCTCTACTTGCATTGTTGCAAGTTGGTGTGCAGTGTCATTATTAAATTCCAACAATTGGTTGAGAGTGTTTGATCCTTGGCCTTGGAACTCTCAAAGCTTCCTTTCCATAGCCTCAGGATTCATAGTGGACACATTAAAATCTATAGCTTATTGGAAGCTATTGATTGATGCTTGTAAATAATCTAAGACATCTCATGAACCCTTAGTTGTCTCCATTGTGCTTGGAATTGTCACTATGGTTCCGTTCACTTCTACATGGACTAAGTAGATGACTTGATTGACTAGTTTGTAGATAGGGGTGATTTCAACATCCATAGATCTGCTAGGAATAGGGTCTCTACTTGATGTGGGCATTGGAAGGTCTCGTCCACTGCACAACCACATGTGCTTATGTCTTACCTTGTTTAATTCCTAGGTACCTCTCTACTTGTTATTCTAGTTCTTATTTTTGAGTCTTCGACCTTTATTTGGATCTTTAAATATTGAGCAAGTACTTTTTTCCTTATTATAACTTGGCTTGTTCATGTGATTTGTGCACAAACAAGCTTTCTCCAATGTGTCACAAGTGCAACACTTTAATCTTTTGAACAAATGTGATTGCATTAGAGTGAGTGTGGTTGGTTTTGGCTTTCATGATGGTTGTTTTGTTTTATTGAGATCTTAGTTTCCCTTGTGAGTCCCCTTTCCTGAATATTGCATTCATCATTTTTGTTCACTATGCCTACATAATGGTGCACTAACATGCTGAAGGTGAAATGTTGTGGTTTGAGTGTGTGCAAGGATTGATATACAAGTTCTATACTAACATGCAAGGATTGTGCACACAAGTGCACCCAAATGCGTGTGAGTGAGAATATGTGAGAATATACCAAAGTGCAAGTGCAACTAAGTTTTGAGTGCAGGTGCTTCTAGGTTAGAGTGCAAGTGCTTCTTAGTATATGTGTGCCTAAGTGTACTGAAGAGATCTCGAGCAAACACAAGCACACACAAGCACTCTTGAGCATGTTCAAGTGCACATAGGTGCACTAGGTTAGGGTTCCTAGTGTTACTAGCATAAGTGTGTCACATATGCACATGTTCACATCAATCTGTATTAGTGCTAACATGTGTTAGTACTAGTGCCAATGCAAATGCATCTAAGTGTACCTAAATATACACAATACACGTAGTTGAACTTGTAAAAAGTACACTGTGTAGCGAATAAAATCTAACCAAGGAGTAGAGAACACATAGCAAATATGAGAAGAATAAAAATTGCTTTAATTTCAAATGAACTAATACAAATATAGTTGTCCTCTTGTGTGTTTCCACTATGAAGCTTAGATGGCATTCCTGATAGATGATAGGCAAATAGCTTAAGCCTAGCTGAAAGAACACTCACTAGGTGAAAGATTGACAATGGCTTTGGAGGGGCCTTCCTTTTATAGCCCACAAAGATAGTCTAGGTGGCCTATCTAACCATATTTTATGAATCTTCCCTAGTTAGCTTCCAGGGAATATTTTGTAGAATATTCTCTTTATTGTTGAGCTGAGGGCATTGCCTCCAAACCCTTGTTAAGGGGCTAACTGGCCTCCTAAGACCCCCCAACTAGGGGCCACTTCTACGGTCCTCGAACCCCAAAATAGGGGTCCCTTATACCTCCCACATCCCACAACTCGATGCATTTTTACGTCAAGTTGATACTAGCATAACTATTCTATCTAACCCAAAGGCTAGATCCACAAAGGTCGCCTTTTTGCCATCCGATGACATAGACCTCATCTAACATACAACTCTGGACCCACCTAGAGCTCAGACATGGCTTCTCCTCATGATGGAGGCATTATAAAGAGCACCATGGATCATTTGCGATACCTTATGAGGGTGGGGCATTAAGCATATCTAATACCCCCCTCAATGTCCACCCACACGTAAACCACATCCTTTGCAAAATGCCAAATCTCTGAAGATGAACTCAAAGCTTTTATAAGAGCTTTCATGAAGGTATCTGCTCCTTCATGTACATGGTGATACTAGATCTCAATGTGTTTGGTGCGTGCATGAAAAATTGGATTTTTAAAGATGGTGATGCAACTCAAATTGTCACATCTTAGCATTGTTGGATCTTCACCATATACTCCCATATGCCATAGGATCCTTCTTCACCATACTACTTCACATGTAGCAAAACAAGCTAACTTGTACTCTTTTTCAATAGAAGACAATGCCGCAATTAGTTGCTCCTTATTGATCCAAGAGAATATTCCTAAATCTAAACCAAAACAATATCCAAAAACTAATTTCTTGGAATCATTGTCTCCAACCCAATCACTATCATTTGCCCAATCTAAGTCACAATTCCCAACAAGAGCACTCTCAGAGTTGTATCTGATACCATAGTCAAGAGTTCCCTTAAGTATCTAAGCACCCGTATCCTAGCTTTCCAATGACTTTCTCATGGTTTCTTTGAGAAGTTTCTCAAAACACCAACAACAAAACTAATATTTGGCTTGATGTTGCACAAGTAGATGAGGCTGCCAACAATCTTCTTTACCTCCAAATGTTTGCTAGTGCTGATGTATCCTCAATGGATAACTTCACATTAATCTCCATAGGTATAGCTATCTCCTTACACTCAATCATGCTAAATGCTTTTAAGATCTCCCATGCATACTTCTTTTGAGAGGTGAAGATTTTGCTAGGGTTTTTGCTACACTTTAATCCCCAAACAATAATGCAACAAGCCCAAGTATGTCATTTCAATCTCAAAGCTCAAAGCCTTTCGAGTCTGATGGATCATATCTTCATAGCTACATGTAATAAGGAGGTTGTTTGCATATAGAGAAATCACTACAAACTTTTCACCATCTCTATAAACATATAAGTTAGCATCTGAGGCACATCTTTTGAAATCCAAGTCTTAAAAGAATTTATCTATCTATTGGTACCGTGCTCTAGGGGCTTCTTTCAATCCTTATAATGTCTTCTTCAGCTTATTACAAACTTTGTTCTCAGAATCGGGGGCCTCAAACCTTAGTGATTGAACCATGTACATCTCCTCCTTGAGGTCACCATTCAAGTATGTTGATTTAATATCCATTTGGTGAATTTGACACTTTTTATAAGTAGCCACTACAAGTACTATGTGAACAGTGGTTATTCTAGTAGTTAAAGCAAATGATTCTTGAAATTCAAATCCTTTAACCTGTGAAAGTCCCTATACAACTAATCTAGCTTTGTACTTTTCTAAGCTTCCATTAGCCTTGTGCTTGTAGCCTTGTGCTTGACCTCCTAGGCCCACTTGGTGTCAATAATCTTCTTCTTTTCTGGCCGATCCATTAGTTTCCAAGTATCATTCTTCATTATGTTGTCATACTCAGCTTACATAGCTACTCTCTATACTAGACTGGGAAGTACTTCTTCCAAGTTTTTTGGATCCTTTACTTATCTCATAATCTCAACCATCAAGGCCATATTGACTATATGAATAGAAGTCTTTTTTTACTCCTCTATTCCCAAAGATCTCCTTGTTCCATTTTCCTTTTCCTCAAAATTGGTAAATATAGAATTATTACAATCATAGAGTTGCTTCACCCATTGTGGCAATGGCTTTTTTAGTGGTGTGATTGCAAGTTGGTGAACTTTTTTCTCATCATTTGAAGATGATGCTTTCTCCTCCTTGAGGGTAGGGATAGCTCTTGGGATAGGTTCATAGTGGACTACTTCTTTGCTAGATGATAAAGTGGAAGAACTTATATTCTCCTCCTCAAATGTATGTGGCTGCTCCTTGAAGACCACATCAAATCTTACTATGATCTACCTTGCCTCTTGGTCATACAATTTGTAAGCCTTTTGCTCATCACTATAACCCAACCATATGCATTTTGTGTTAGGGATTTTTAGCAACTAAAAGTAATAAACTTGTAGGTTTCTTCCTAAATGAAAAGAAATTTTCATATAGCTATGTTTCATGCTCACATCATATGAGTTTTTTGTAGCTCTGAAAGTTCTCCGGGTCCTTAGAGTCTTGTAGTGTTCTATTAGAGAAGAGTATACTAAAATACATTATTTTCCACATTGGTACATAGGTTTAGAATTAAAAAAATTCATTACCCCTAATCCTGTAGTTGTTGCAATAATACTCATCACTCTATAGTGAGTTTTGAAGCTTTTTATAATGTTTATCCAAGAAGCGTATGTTGAAATGTATGCATTTTCACATTTGATTTATATATGCAATAAAAAGAGGTAGTTTGATGCCCACAACCTTGTATTTTTTTGTAATCTTACAATCCTTATAGCAGCTATTCCTACATCGGATTTGGGAGCTTTGTGTTTTTTTATAAGGAGAAATATGTTGGAATATATGTTTTCTCCCATGAATACATGTACAAAACTAAAAGAGGCAATTTGTTGCATGCAACTTTGTAGTCTTCTCAATAATCTATACTACTTGAAGTGATAATACTTGCAGTAGAAGTGCCTACATAGTGGGTCCACTCCTAAAAATAACGAGACCATTAATTTTAAATATTTGAATTAGGTTGGATTGAGCTCCCGATGGAAATAAAGTGATGTAGGGAACCTTGTTTGCCTTTTGCAATGCTGATTTGAAAACCTTTATTAAGAGAGATTCTTGGCTTTTGTTATGTGGTATTGTCTTGTGAGTTGATATAGAGGCCAACCACCCAATTCGCCTACCATACATTGGTGTCCATGTTGAGGATCTCTTGCTGATCATGTTAGTTGGGAAGTGTAAGTTTTGGATACCAACATGTATACAAACTCAAGCATGGCTATGATTGGGTTTGAACCTTTTTCTAATACTAAAAATGAGGATACAAATAAGTTTATGAGGAAATTAGAATGGATGGCCTACGAGGATTGTAGAGATATTGATGTTGATAAGCTTCGAACGATTGACATGTTGCTCGAAGGTTCTACAAGACTATGGTGGCATTCCTTGAATAAGGAGACAAAGGCAAATTAGAATCAAGTTAGAACCAGGTTTATTACTAAGTTTGTAGCAGGGCAAACTCCTCAAAGTTTATGGAAATATTTGGAAATGATGTTTTAGGAAGAGAATGAGGAAGTGTCTAAATTTACTGCTAGATTTGAAGAAAGATGGATAGAGGTTATACGAGATATGAAGCAGACTGCATTCATGTTCTTGAAAAATGATAAATTTGTTTCTTTACTTAGACTTGAAATTAGAAAAAAGATATTGATAAAAGACCCTAAATTGTAAGGATAAGGTCAAATGAAAAAGGAGAGGAAGTTGGAAATAAGGTTGGAATAATAAAAAAGTACTCCTAAAATTGTAATTCAAATGTCGAACATGGTTGATAGTACTACAAAAAATGCAAGTCATCAAGTTGTAAATTTTCCCAGGGTATTTGAAAGAACTAAAAATATACAACAAGGTCATAGAAAACTTGATGATGATATAATTCAAAAATTGTAGAAACAATTGGCAAATCTAAATTTAAACATGAATATGTTGCAAGCTAGGCAACCTCCATTGCGACTAGGATTTAGAGGACCTCCAAGGAATAGATATGATAATTTTGAATGCTTCAACTATAGAGAAAGATGACATATTGACCCTGATTTTCCATATCCAAGAAGAAGAGGAGGGGCGATGTATCCCATGTTGCAACAAAATGCTAGGTAAGATGCCAAGCCATAGCAAGGAGCAACAACTTGAACATGCTAGGAACTAATTGTAAAGAAGACCTGATGAAGGCCCATCTAGTATAAATCTAATTAAAACCAGCATACTCGATGATGGGGAAAATGCAAAAATTCTAGCTAACAAAAGATGCATAGAGAGGGATATTGAAACTGAAGCTCAAAGAACAATAAGAATTAAGAAAGGAAAATAGGTTGTAGATGGGCCAAATATTAGTAAGAAGGCTAAAAACAAGGGAAATTTCAAATGGGGGATTTTTCCATGGGAGTCAATTAGGTTCCTTACAACTTTCTTAAGGATTTAAAAAGTAAAAAGTTTGACATTACATATGGACAATTGCTACAAATGAGTTCATCCTTGAGGAAGAATGGTATGGGCTAGGTAGTATAAAAAAAGGGGCATGTGGGGGTTGTATGTCTGTAAAATGTGAAGGACATTATAACTATTATGAATGCATGGATATATGGAAGGAAAGTTGATCAAGGGATGGTGGTGAACAAGTTTGTGTAATCATTGAAGAGATAATGTTGCAAATCCATCTTAAAATAGCAAGAAATTCAATGTTTAAGTCTAAAATGGCTAATGGCTTCAAGATAAAGTATTTAGGAGTCATTGAAAGCTTGGAGATTAATATTAGAATCTAGAGGGCATGCTTAGACTTTCATGTTATGCCTGCAAAGTTAGAGGCGTATCCTCTCATTTTGGGGGGGCAATGGTTAATTGGTATGAGATCTAGACAAGATTGATGTGGAGGCCGATTGGAACTCTATTTGGACAAATCTACTCATAAGAGGGTAAATTTTTATAAGAAAATACAGTCTATCATTCAAGCTGGACATGAAAGTGATGTTGAAAGAGATAAGACCACTAACTTAGAAAGAATGGGAACCCAATACTTTCTAGAGATGTTGAGTTTTTTGGGCTATCAATTTAGGGTCCAAAACAAGAGAACAAAATAGTAAATCTTGCACAAAAAATGCATAAACTTTAGTAAGAAATGAATGACCCACAGTAGGAAATGCATAACCTACAATAAGAAATGAATCGCCTACAGTAGAAAATGTGTGACCATGAACAAGAAATGAATGTTGGGTTACCTAATTTGATGAGCATACTAGAAAATTACTTAGTTGATGGTGAATGAGCCAAAATATTCAACCATTTTTCAAGAACATCCAAAATTACTGGTTGCAAAATATTATTAGCAAAGGGGTACTAATAGCATTATGCATCACATCAAATTGAAAGGATATAAATTAGTAGCTCAAAAGCCAAGAAGACTTGGTAGCATTCAAGAAAGTGTACTCGGAGTTAAAGTTCAAAAACTACTAAATGTAGGGTTTATTTACCCCATTGATGATGCTAGGTGGATATCCCTTATTGTAATCAAACCAAAGAAGAATGGAAAATGGAGAGTATGTGTTTATACTAAGCCTCTTAATAACCAAAAGGGATTACTATCCTCTCCCATTTTAGGATGAGATTTGTATCAAGCAGTAGGTCACGAGCTTTATAGTGTATGTGATTGTATTCTAGATTCTTCCAAATTAGAATAAGAGAGGAGGATTAGAAAAAGACAATGTTCATTAGCCCTTGGGGATGTTTCTGTTGCAAGGTAATGCCTTTTCATATGATGAATTCATATGCAAGCTTTCAAAGGCGTATTAATTGGGTGTTTGCTCCTTTCATTAGGAAATCCCTACGAGTCTTTATGGATGACTTTTGCATATATAGCACTAAAGCTTTACATGTTGAAAAGCTTGATGAGGTGACAAATTCAAGATAGCAAGAGGTAAAGTGATACTCTTGGGTCATGAAGTATATGCTAATAGCATTTCACCAGAACCTAGTAAAGTGGAGGCTTTTCTTCTCATTGATTCTTCAAAAACTGTAAAGGAATTAATGAGATTTGTTCAAAAACTAAGGTATTTGTCAAGATCTTTTCATATGCTAGCTCATATATGTGTATCCTTTACAAAAAGTAGTTACAAAAGATCACTTAGTGTGAACACAAACTGAAGAGGAACATTTCTACAAATAAAGAAGAAGTTGAGTACTTTGCGAGCTCTTATGCCTTCAAATTGGGATGAACCTTTTTTCATTAGCATTAGCATTGAAAAGAGTGCTATATTTGAGCTATTTTGATGTGGAAAGGTAAGGGAATGTCCTATATGCGACTTACGCTATACAAAAGCAGATCAATTGGAGCAACAAAAAAGGCTTGGATGAAAGAAGATTTATTAGTATGGGGGCTAGTATACACAACTAAAAGATGGAAATCATATTTGATTCAAAAACCATTTGTAGTACTTACTAGTTTTGAGTTTTTGTCGTACGTTTTACAGTCTACTGAAAATGCCTTGAAGGTAACTAAATGACTACTAGTTCTACAAAAATTCAAATTACTTGTTTAAAAGACGATACGATGAAATATAATTTAGTGAACATTTTGACCTATAAGAGCATGTTGAAAGTGCAGTTATTATAAAATAAAAGTTGATCATGTGTCCTTGGGTTCCTGAGGAAATGAAGAATAGAGACACATTTATAATGGAAGCTATAAAAGAAGGTTGAAAAAGGGAGTTTTGGAATTTGCCATTTTGAATGCTAAAGGTCAAGAATTTTTTTGAAGAAGTCCGGAAAGAAAGGAAATATAAAGCAATAATAAGGATGAATATACGAGTTTACATGCTGGTTTAAAACATTGTATTTAGTCAAGATATAAAATGGTAGTTGTAAAGAGGGATATTATGTTAGTTGTCAGGTAAGTTCAAAATGTCTAGAAAGCTAACAAAGAAGTTTTGAGGAACTAGTTGTTCAAGGCTTAAGGGGCTAATTAACTAGTTGTAGAAATCTAAAATTTGGCACATTAGGAATAAAATTAATATTAAAGCTCATAAATTGGCTAAAAATACTATTTCAAATTATGTTAGTGCCATGAGGGTAGGCAGTCCTAGATATGAAAGCAGGGAAAGCCTTCATTCGATTAAAGATTTCCTAAAAACTAGTGAGTTGAAATCATTGGTTGATAAGGGTAAAAGGCATGCAATTGTTAGAAAGGCTAAGTCATACATGATTACAAATTACCGATTGTATATGAGAGGGGTTGATAATGTACTGAGAAGAGTATTGGATAATTTTGAATTCTTACCTATTTATCTTCTTGTTATGAACAAGGATGTGGATGTCATTTTGGATTTGAGCTAACCAAAAGGAAAATACTACTAGCAGGACTTACTTGGTCTAGTTTGAGTGCTAATGTTGGCCATTAGGGTAAAATTTGCCATGCTCATTAGTCATTCGCTAAGAGGGTGCTTAAGCTATTGTTACCCATGGACCATTTGAGAAATGGAGTTTGGATTTCATTGGATCTTTGCCAAAAACTAAAATAAGAAAGTCCTATATCCTTACTACAATTGATTACATGACCAAATGCCCTAAAGTAAAAGCTACTAAAAAAATATAAGAAAGAAGATGTAGTCTAATTTTTGATGGAGGATATGTGCTACAGGTTTGGGATACCATTGGAAATGGTGACAAATTAGGGTCTCAATTTCAAAATAAGCTAGTTCAATAATTGACAAAGGAAGCATAGCATGCCCGCTTGGTGGTATGTTCTTAGTAGCCCATTAAGAGATGTCCTAGAAAATTCTATCCAATATTTTTGATCAAAACCCTCGGAGTTTGCTTACTAGGCTTGCTTGAGTCTACCCCGTAGTGGAAGTTCCAGCCCTTCCCACGAAGATCGAATTGAGTCTTTTTTGTCAGATCAACTACTAACGGTTGATTAGTGTTAGCGGTTCCAGTTTCCACCTCTTATAAAATTTATTGATTGAAATGGGCTAGTATTGTGCTAGGTTCAAAGAGAACGGGAGACGAAAGTTACAACCCGAACGAGAGTTATGAGCCATATTAATCACTAGTGTTAATGTGTATAGTATGGATGGTCCAAAATAATTAGATTTTTGGGCAAAAACTATCATATTTTATATATTTTAGATGTTACTTATCATAAATATCCTAAAATGCTATGGAGATTTCTAGAACAGGATGTCATGTGAAAAAAAGAAAGTGGGGTTTTTAGCTTGTTTTGGAGATTTAATGCAAAAAAAGAAGGATTGGCGAAATTGTGCATGCGACGACCGTAGTTTACAAGCATTATAAATAGCACTTCGAACATGGAGAAGAAGGAGTGATTTGGAAGATTTCTAACCAAGTGCCTTGTGTCTTGGGGTTTTACTGCCCGGAGTCAATGAAACTGTCGAATTTATGATTTGAGCATCAGATAACTGATTTTTCCAAGATCCCCTCCACAAAGAGCTCTTCTTCTTAGCCATAACCCTTCTTCCCTTTTTTAGCTATAAATATGAGGCATGGGGAGCAGTTGGAGAAGCACAAGGAGACCTCGAGAGACTATGAGAGAGAGGTAGAGAGAGGGAGGTAGAAGGATACCCCTCTAAGAGATTGCAAGAAGCAACTTGAGAGAGAGAGAGAGAGAGAGAGAGAGAGAGAGAGAGAGAGAGAGGAGTTACCCCGAGAGGTTGTGAGGGAGAGAGTTAGCTCAATTCCCCCTATCTCGATCTTTGACTAAGCCGTCTTCTCTTACGCTCTCCCATCTCAAGTTGATTCCACCTTTATCTCTTGAATCCACTTGCAGACGATAGCCCTCAAGCGAAAGATCTCTCTAAATGCTAAAACTCCCACCACAACCAACGGGACCGCAAACCAAGGGACCGCAACTACAGGAAATGCATCGCTTATGAATCAAGTGCACCCCGTTGTATTAGGGAAAAGAAATTGGGATAAAATAATGTTTACATTAATTTTCGCAACTTAATTGAGCATTTTTCAAGATAATGAGTGTACTAGGAAAATTTTGTTCATCGCATTCATCTCAGGTGATTGATTAAAATTGCACTTAGAAGCTGTTAAATTGCACATAAATTGCATGGAAATTTCATGCTAATATATATATGAAAAGATTCAAGAATACACATTAAACTACAAATAAACCACATAGGTTTTATGCATCCACATCCATTTGCTTGGTTGAAATAATAGGGAATTCTATTACATCACACAAAACATAGATTGAACTTGTGACAGAATATGTAAGACTTCTAGGAAGTTGAAAGAATTTCAAACCCTAAAGTGTTAGAAGTTGAAAGGATTCTTCTCAAGGCCCATCTTGCTTGAAGCTAAAAGGAATTCAAAGTCCTTAAGTAACTATATGAATTATGCGAGAAACCCTAGATCAAATGAATACGTAAGGTTTCGTTGTAGGGAAGCCAATGTCCCAAATTGCAGTCAACATTGCCAGGATGCTCCTTCATTCAAAATAATGAGGAAATTAAATTAGGTTATCTCAGGAAATCTCAGACGATAATGGGAAGAAAGCCGAGACTAGATGCTATCCCATCAAATCGGAATTTCCTTTGGCAGAGAGAACAAATAATTTTCTAGTACATATTGTGCACTTCTTCTTGTGTTTGTACTTAGGAACACCTGTTTGGAAAAGGAATCATCTAACAAAGGAATTGTTAAGAAGAAAATCTTTCAAATTGGATTCATGATGAAACACCTAGGAAAGGCTTGTTGAGCACTCCTAGCTAGCCGCCAATCCTATCCAAGGGGGTTTTTGATAGCCATGTTGGAAATGTGGACCAAACCCATCGTGAGAGGTCTCTCCGTAGTAACGTCTATCTGTAGGAGGATGCTTGGGTGCCTGGGGGGCTCTGGCTCTAATCCCCTCCTCCGGGTCCTACTTAGATGGTCTAAATGACTCGGGAAGGAATCTTGAGGCCCTGTTACTAGTGCAAGGGCGAAAACTTGGAGGAAAATAAGACGCATCCTTACATATTGCGGGAATCGTTCTATGGATGGGATTTGTATCTCAATTGAAATTTTAATATAAAGTTTACTTTCAAGGAACTTGTCTGATCTGTTTTCATGTCAAACATAAAATTACGTAAAGGAGCATGTGAGTAACGGGTTAATTAAGGAAGTTGCTCATATGTGTTACCACTAATGTACCCTTAGATAAGTAGGAAACTAAAGCTATCAAGGGAAGTGGTTGGGCGGAATCCCCAACAGATCCATCCTACGAGAAAGTGGTACCAGAGAACTAGGAGGCTTCTCAACATTCAAATCACAATGATGTATTGACCTTAGATAATGTGAATGGGACTTTACCCTACAGGTAGAGAGGTTGAGCGATGCATCCCTCTCATTTTCCATTCTCTTTGAATCAAGTGCGATATGAGTCCGCCTCAGTGTAGATGCTTTGCGCAAGTAGATCGATGCTAGAAGGCTGTAGCATAATGACTTGACCATTAGAAACCGAGAAAGATTTAGTTCGATCCTAACAGGGTTGGCTGATATGCTTCATTGTGGAGTAGACTTGGGATAAACCCTGTGACATTCCATGGGAGTGCCAGGCCACATCTTTTAGATCAGACTCCCGATGGACTACTAAAATGTGTCCATGCATATTATAGTTGGTATCAGAGCAAACCAACAAACATCGTAAGCAACATAAGAGTGAATTAGGTAGAGTGAAGTAATGTTTTCACTAGAAAATATTTTTTTTATTACTCACACGAGGATTTTTTTGCATCCAAACCTATGAGGCATGGAGCAAATTCCTCATATTTCATATCATGTTCGGGAATGGTATGAGCTCCTTAAGCTATTGCCAAATAATTGACATGATGGGGATTCTAGATTACCTCTACAACCCTTCACTGCTATTTGTGGAAAGGCGTTGGACCTGGAGTGCAGGTTACTACTACATAGATGCCAACCGATTTGCTTATCTTCAAAACAATTTGAAGAGGCTAAAATGGTTGGAGGACTTGAAGGTTATCAAGCTATTCATCTTCCAAGAGGCACGTGTGAACTCAATCCTGCACATGGACATCGGCAAGTAGAACAAACTTGCTACATCTATGAAGAGATGGTCAAAGTCTTATCGGCAAATGGAATTAAAATTATGGGGCGATGCAAACATCATGGCTATCAGAAGCTAGGATTTTCTCAACTTCCCATGACTTACCGCTTCTTGAGAATCCATTCCCCAAATCCATATTATTACTCTGTCCTTGTAGAAGAATCCAATAAGGAATTGCTCTCTTGGCGTTGATATAATCTCTGTCTCCCCTGAACAATTGTACTTGAGGCTTATACCTCTTTTGAATAAATGAGAATTTTATACCTAACTTGTTGCATAGTGTTGAAGTATGTGTGACTTAAATCATAATATGTGCATGGAGACAAGTTGTGAAGAGATGTATAAATGCAATCTTAACACGGAAATTTCAATCAAATTAGACACAACCCCAAATGCAAAATCAAGATCGTGTTCCAGCACTAAGCCCGGTAGAGGCACAAGAGAAAAAGTTTCTTCTCAAACAAATCAAACCACTAGAATTTGATGGGAAAGGGAAGACTGTTGAAGCTAATGCTGAAGTATGGATTGAATCCATGAATGATTACTTCAGTGTAGCAGAAACAATAGCAGTGGTGTAAGGACCAAGCAGTAGCTGAAAGAACAATAACTTGGGATAAACTTAAAGAGGTAGTACAAGGGAGATATATGCCACCGGCATACATGACTCAGAAGATGAATGAGTTCTTTAAGATAAAGCAGTTTGGTCTATCTCTAGAGGCATACTACTCAATTTTTTTCTTCTTGCTAAAGTACTCGACTATGAGCATATCCCAATAGGTTTCCAAAAGTTTTGATGGGTTAGATCCACCAATAAATACACGATTGGAATCTATGCGTCCTATAGATTTACAAGATGCATTGGATCAGAGCATGTCCCATTTTCCAAGTAGTTCAACCCAAATCTAGAAATAATAGATCTTGGTCTTACAAAGACCAAGATCAGAAGTAGGGAACAACAAAAGCCCAATTTAAAAGAGTACAAGGACAAGGTCAAGGACACTAGAAGAAACCAAAGGTGAATGCAGTCAATGACTTTGTTCCTACACAAAGAAATGACCAAAACCTATGATGCTTCTACTGCAAGGAACCCAGGCACTTCAAAAGAGAGTGTCCCAAACTTGGTGAGGACCACCGCCAAGGACAATTCTGTGGGCAAACCAGAGCTGCACGTGGTTGGGGTCAAGTGCAGCAATGGAGAGGGCAATGAATTCCAATATCACCATCAAGGAAGTAAATGAAGAGGAAGAACCAACTATGGAAGCAAAGATTGAAAAGGCGAAATTCCATACCACTCTCCATAAAAAGGGACCGAATCGCCAATTCTCGGTGATCCAAACCCCTTCACACTACTAAGGTAAGAATTTCAAAACCTTGATTGATTGTGAAAGTACACAATCTTTTATTTCTCCTACTTGTGCAAAAAAGCTAGGAATAACCACAATAGTTGCACCCACTTTACTTGTGGAATTAACAAATGGGCATGAAATCAATTGTACTAGATAAACTACCAAAGTGAGATTCCTACTCGGTGGAAAGCCAACAATTGTAAAATTCAAAGTGAAATCAAATGGGTGTGAAATCAATTGTACTAGATAAACTACCAAAGTGAGATTCCTACTCGGTGGAAAGCCAATAATTGTAAAATTCAAAGTAATGAACTTACGGGCTCATGAATGCTTACTTGGTATGGATTGGTTAATACCCACCAACGATGCCCACATTCACTGTGGAAGGGGCCAAATTTCCTTTCAAAGTTCTAAAGGGGAACTAGTCACAACTCAAGGGGAGGCTGGTAAACCCAAAATCCAATTAGCAAAGGCATCACAGATAGGTAAGGAAATACAGAAGGGTTTACCCATCTACTTGATCAAGCTGAATAAGCTAGAGCAAAGCAAGGAGTCTAAAGAAGAACCTTCATGGATGAAGGAGTACGCAGATGTGTTTCCCGAAGACTTGACGGAGCTACCACCCCCAAGGGAGATTGACCATGAGATCAAAATCATACCAGGCACCGCTCCAGTTGCAAAAAGACCCTACAAAATGTCTATTCCTGAAGCCATAAAATTAAAGGAGTAGCTGAAACAACTTTAGATCAGGGGTTCATTCGGCCTAATAGTTCACCATATGGGGAACTCATGTGTTGTTTTAAAAGAAGAAGGATGGAACGCTTCATCTATGCATCGTTCGACTACAAAGGGTTGAATCAAGTAACCGTCAAGAATAAATATCCTATCCCAAGGATAGATCAGCTACTCGATCGCCTACAAGGGGCAAAAATCTTCTCAAAAATTGACTTAAGGTCAAGGTATTACCAAATCCACATCAAGGATGAGGATATTCCAAAGACAGCTTTCAACACCAGATATGGTCATTTTTAGTTCATAGTAATGTCCTTTGGATTAACCAATGCTCCTACTACATTCAACAGGCTAATTCAAGATATCTTTAGACCATATCTTGACAAATTTTTAATTGTTTTCTTTGATGACACCCTATTCTACTCCAAGGAAGAAGAAGACCATGAGCCTCAACTTCGCATTGTCCTTGAAATCATGAGGGCGCATAAGCTTTATGCCAAAAGAAAAAGTTTGCCTTCCTCAAATGACAGATTGGGTATCTAGGTTTCATTGAATCAAAAGAGGGAATCTCTATGGATCGTGCAAAGGTTAGAGATGTACAAGAATGGCCCCCACCAACCACTATTAAGAAAGTCAATAGCTTTCTTGGTCTAACAAGATGGTATAGAATCTTCATCAAAGATTACGCCTTAGTTGTGGCACCCCTCACAGATCTACTAAAGAAGTAGGTTGCCATAATGTGGACAACCATTGAACAAGTGAGCTTCGACCAACTCAAACATAGCTTATTGACAGCTCCAATTCTAAAGCTCCCAAACTTGAGCAAGGAGTTTGAAGTTGTTACAGATGCCAGCTCACTTGCACTAGGTTGTGTACTAATGCAAGAAGGTCATCCGTGGCATATTCCTCAAGGATGTTAAAAAACCATAAGAAAAATTATGCTAGTCATGACTTGGAACTATTGGCTATCATTCATGACCTCAAACTCTGGAGGCACTACTTGCTCGGCAACAAATTCTCCTTGGTCACAGACCACAAGAGCCTCAAATGGGTTCT
Organism: Lygodium microphyllum; assembly: GCF_053477565.2. NCBI lineage: Eukaryota > Viridiplantae > Streptophyta > Polypodiopsida > Schizaeales > Lygodiaceae > Lygodium > Lygodium microphyllum. Next base: position 45,227,997 of record NC_141135.1, on the reverse strand, counting down.
CCCAAGCTGACCTCAACATGAGGCAACACCATTGGATTGAGGTGCTACAAGAGTATGACTTTGAAATTAGATATAGACATGGCAAGGAAAATGTGGTCGCGCTGATGCCTTAAGTCGTAAAGCATTCCTAAACTCTCTCATTATGGAGGAACCTTTGACAGCTGAATCACTAGCCACCAAGTAAAGACAAACTATAAGGCTTCAAATATTCCCTGACTGTTCATTAAGAAGATATTCAGACTCCATTGTCTACCCAAAAGAATCATCAATTTTTTATCAAGACTCCCTTTTCACATCTCATTTCTAGAGAGGGATATTTGAAGCTATTGGGACTCAGCTCTATTTTAGTACAACCTATCATCCTCAAACTGATGGACAAATAAAAAGGGTCAATCAAGTGATTGAAGATATGCTTAGAGCATATTGCTGTCATGAACCCAAGAAGTGGATCCAATATCTACTCTTGGTGGAGTTTGCCTACAATGCTGTCTTTCAACAAAGCATTCAAATGACACCTTTCCAAGCATTGTATGGGCATGATTGCCATTCTCCATTAAATTTCTCGGACCCTATTTTAAGGGTAGAGGCTTCCGAGAAGATGCTAGAAGAAATGGATAAATAGGTTAAGGCAGTTAGGCAAGACATCAAAGCTACCAAGGATAGGCAGAAGGCTTATGCGGACTTGAACACGCAAGGGCAGCTCTTCAAGGAGGGGAATATGGTTTTCATTCGTGTATGACCCAATAAGAGTTCCTTATCCTTGGGAGAGTTTAAAAAGCTTAGCCCAAGGTATTGCGGGCCTTACAGGATCCTAAAAAGCCTAGGACCTAATGCTTACAAACTTCAACTCCCTAAAAATGTAAAAGTTCACAATGTATTTCATGTTAGTCTACTAAAGAAATATGTGCCTAGTCCTAGCCATGTATTGAGTGATCAATAAGTTGTAATACCTAGCCAAGGAGTCCTTGAGCTGCAGCCAAATAAAATCCTAGATACTAGGGAGAGACAATTGAGAAGTAGAACTCTTAGGGAATATCTCATCCAGTGGAGAGACTACCCCCAAGAAGATGCTACCTAGATAGATGAGAGTGCTCTTCATCAACAATACCCACAGTTTCTCTTGAGATGAGGACATCTCGATTTCTCTAAGGGAAGGAGGATGTAATACTTCCACACAATTAAAAATTACTTGGTTAGTTCAAAAGTTAGTTAGTCAATTAACTAAAGTAAAAACTAACTAACATTAATAACTAACAATTTTTATTTAATTAAAAATATAAAAAAAATCGAGAGTCCTAATCCGACATTTTTTCCGGATTGACAAGAACCGTAGTCACCCTTCATGGAATTTACAACCGAATGATAGTTATGAGCCATAATAATCACTAATGTTAACATGTATAGTATGGATGGTCCAAAAATATTAGATTTTTGGGCAAAAACTAGCATATTTTAGATATTACTTATTGTAAATATCCTAAAAAGCTATGGAGATTTCTAGAACAGGATGTCATGTAAAAAAGCACAAGTGGTTTTTTCAGCTTGTTTTGAAGATTTAATACAAAAAAAGAAGGATTGGTGAAATGACGTGCACCGCGATGGCAATTTATAGGCAATAAACAACTCTTTGACTAGGGAGAAGAAGGAGTGATCTAAAATTTTTCTAACCAAGTGTCTTGTGTCTTGGGGTTTTACCGCCTTTCAAAGCCAATGGAACCATCAAATTTATGATTTGAGTATCAGATCACCGATTTTTCCAAGATCCCCTCCACAAAGAGCTCTTCTTCTCAGTCACAACCCTTCTTCTCTTGTTTAGCTATAAATATGAGGCATGGGGAGGAGTTGGAGAAGCACAAGGAGACCCTGAGAGAATCTGAGAGAGAGGTAGAGAGAGGGAGGTAGAAGGATACCCTTCCAAGAGATTGTGAGAAGGAGCTAGAGAGAGAGAGAGAGAGAGGATTTACCTGGAGAGGGAGGTAGAAGGATACCCCTCCAAGAGATTGCAAGAAGGAGCTTGAGAGAGAGAGAGAGAGAGAGAGAGAGAGAGAGAGAGAGAGAGAGAGAGAGAGAGAGAGAGAGAGAGAGAGAGAGAGAGAGAGAGAGAGAGAGAGAGAGAGAGAGAGAAGAGTTACCCTGAGAGGTTGTGAGGGAGAGAGTTAGCTCAATTCTCCCTATTTTGGTCTTCGACTAAGCTATCTTCTCTTATGCTCTCCCATCTCAAGTTCATTCCTCCTTTATCTCTCGAATCCACTTGCGGATGATGGCCCCCAAGTGAAAAGATCTCTCCAAATGCTGAAACTCCCACCACAACCAACGGGACCATGAACCAAGGGACCACAACTATGGGAAACACATCTTTTATGAATCAGGTGCACCCCATTGTATTAGGGAAAAGAAATTGGGAGAAAAGAATGTTTACATTAATTTTCACAACTTAACTAAGCATGTTTCGAGATAATGAGCATACTAGGAAAATTGTATTCATCACATTCATCTGATGTGATTGATTAAAATTGCATTTAGAAGGCATTAAATTGCACATAAATTGCATGGAAATTTCATGCTAATGTATATATGAAAAGATTCAAGAACACGCATTTTGCAATTAAGCCAAATAGGTTTTATGCATCTGCATTCATTTTCTTGGTTGAAATAAAAGGGAATCCTATTACATCACACAAAACATAGATTGAACTTGTGATAGAATACATAAGGTTCCTAGGAAGTTGAAAAACCCTAAAGTATTAGAAGTTGACAAACCCTAAAGTGTTAGAAGTTGAAAGGATTCTTCTCGAGGCCCATCTTGCTTGAAGCTGAAAGGAATTCAAAGTCCTTAAGGAACTATATGAATTATGCAACAAACCCTAGTTCAAATGAATACAAAGGGTTTTATTGTAGGGAAGCCAATGTCCCAAATTGCAGTCAACATTGCCAGGATACTCCTTCATTCAAAAGAATGAGAAAATTAAATTAGGTTATCTTAGGAAATCTAGGACGATAACGGGAATAAAGTCGAGACTAGATGCTAACACATCAAATCAGAATTTCCTCTGGTAGAGAGAACAAAGAATTGTCTAGTACATATGTGTTTGTACTTAGGGACACCTATTTCAAAAAGGAGTCATCTAACAAAGGAATTGATAAGAAGAAAATCTTTCAAATTGGATTCAGGTTGAAACACCTGGGAAAGGCATGTTGAGCACCCCCAATAGCCGCCAACCCTATCCAAGGGGGTTTTTGATAGCCACATCAGGAATGTGGACCAAACCCATCGTGAGAGGTCTCTTTGTAGAAATGTCTATTTGTAGGAGGATGCTCGGGTGCCAAGGGGGATGTGGCTATAAATCCCCTATCTTCGGGTCCTAATCAGATGGTCTATTTGACTCAGGAAGGAATCTCGAGGCCCTGTTACTAGTGCAAGGGCGGAAACTTGGAGGAAAATAAGACGCATCCTTACGGATTACGGGAATCATCCTATGGACGAGATTTGTATCTTAGTTGAAATTTTAATATAAAGTTTACTTTCAAGGAACGTGTCTGATTTGTTTTCGTGTCAGGGTCAGTGCATAAAATTACGTAAAGGAACATGTGACTAATGGGTTAATTAAGAAAGTTGCTTGTATGTGTTACCAAAAATGTACCCTTAGGTAAGTAGGAAACTAAAGCTATCAAGGGAAGTGGGTGGGCGGAACCCCCGATGGGTCCTCAAGGTAGTCCTAGAGAACTAGGAGGCTTCTCAACATTCAAATCGCAATGATGTATTGACCTTAGATAATGTAGGGTAGAACCCTGGCTCTCTAATGTAGGAAAATTTTCCATGTATCTAGGATACCATTAGAGCCATAAAATGGGTTGATATATGTAAATATACCCTATAATTAGAGGATTAGGGTTAGCTATAAAAGGCCAGCCAAATGTAGCATCATCTTTTGATCATTTGGAGAATTCATGTTTTGGTAGCTTTCTTGTACTTCTTTCCTAGTTTAGCTATGGCTGCCAGTCATGATTAATGCAGATTAGTTCCTTCCCTTTCAATTTGTCTTGTTGGTTTCTTGTTGATCATCCATGGTTAGTCATGGATTTAGTCCAGTTTAGGCTAAGCTAGGTTAGTTTCATTACATTGGTATCAGAGCCTTGCTTTGATCCAAGGTAGGCTTTAATCCCATCATTTTCATGATTATGATCTGGTTGGGGAGGTCATTTTCATGGAAGATCTGGGTACATGCATAATTTCTGTGTAACTGGAGTTGAAGACACAATTATATAGTTTGGTTTCTTCTTGACAGTGACTAGTCAGGTTGTACTACTTCAAACTGTGACTAAGATGGAGGTTCTTGGTATGAACCAATGGATAATGGCGGGCTCCAATTATTTTGGCAGTTCGTGACCAATATTTTTCCCCAAAATCTAGGGTAAGATGGACAAAATGAAGGCTATAGTCTTTAATGGATACCAAACGTGAGTTACTTTTTTGAAAGACATGGTTTCTTCTCTTTCTTCAAGCTTGCTTTCATGGATTTCATGGAAAATTTCTACTCCTACCTTGATTTTATGGCTTCTACCCTGCAAAAGCATTCCATAACAAGCTTCTTTGTCAACTAAGCTTGCCAACAAGCACCACTTATGGTGGTTTTGCTTCAGTTGTGTTGCTTGATGTGGAGCTTTCAAAGTCTACAAGCACCATTAATGGAGGTTTTGCTTCAGCTTTGTTGCTTGTTGTAGAGCTTTCAAAGGCATCAGTGTACAATAATTAGTGTTCACAGGGAGGTAGCTTCAAATGTTGATGAAGGATAGGTAGAAGGTATCTCATACATTAAGCTTTTGTCCCAGAACTATAGAAGGTATCTCAAATACTAAGCTTTTGTCCCAGAACTGCACGTAGGAGAGACATAGATTAATGAATTCAAGGGCATGGTAGACCGCGGATGCACCCTAAATGAAAGTTTGGTTGTTTAGAGAAGAGGAAGTTTGATTGATTGAATCCATCATCAATGAGAAAGCAAATCCCAATCGACTTTCATTGTGGTGGGAGAGAGAATTAAGGCTCCCTATCTACCATAACTACTACTGCAGATTCGACAATGCTTAAAATGCAACATTTGATAGCATTTGTTGTCAATCTGGTTCAAGTTCAGTGAAGCTGATGCAAGCTTGCCTATAGACGCCATCAATGAAAAGTCTTTGTACTTAGTTGCTACTGCAGGTCCATAGAAGCCGCTAGTGAAAGGCCCTTGTACTACGTGTCCAGATGCAACATCTAATCTGCTAATGAAAGGCCTCTGTATGTAATTGTTACTGTGGGTCTAGATGTAGCATTTGCTGCCAGATCTAGTCCAAATTCATTGAGGTTGAAGCAAGCTTGCTTGTAGAAACCTCCAGTGAAAGGCCCTTGTACTAAGTCATGATCCCATCTCATGAATTATCTGTACCATAGTTGTGAAATGCAAGCTACCGAAGATTGATTACGGAGTGTGTTAAAAGAATCATGGACATGTATCATAATGTCCTCCTTCAACCTCTTCTTCTAAATCATTGTTAAATTGTGAAAGGATTAACTGGACTTTTCTCTTGATATATTTCCTCATGCCTTGTATCTCTTTCCATGTCCTGTCAATTTCTTGGACAGTTTGATCGATCATTTGAAATTCTTTCACTCTTCCTTGTTATTCTAAACCAACATTATCTGCTGTTTGAATAGGTCAATTTTGATCACGTGTATAGCATGAACATCAACAAATCAACTGCATAAGGTTTTGGATCCATTTCCATTTTGTTACATTTATCATAATTTCCTCCTTCAACGTTCTCTACAGAAGGGGAGAATCAGGAATTGACTTTTCCTATCCAGTTAGACTTGTGCTGGTTCGATATTAATTAGGAATTGAATTTTCCTATCCACTTAGACTTGTGCTGGTTCCATACCAGTGATTGGAAGACAATTAAATATGCTCATCAAGTTCTTGGTGATGTAACACACTCTGTGATTTGGACCCTTGCTTGGTATTGTGGTCCTAAAATGCAGAAGTGTTGTAGCTAATGGGTGAGCTCATGTCAAATAGCATGTGAATACACTACTAGATTGTACGAAAATAATATGGCCTCTCAAACTGTATAGTCAGGCAACTTCATCAGGATTTGTGATAATAATTGCATGAGCCTTTTCTTGAAGCAGCTCCATCCTCAGTTGTGTTAGTGGAATGACCAACAAACTATAGTGGGTGAAGATGGGATAGTTGGTATGCTGCAAACACTTATAGCATCTGTATGATGTTAAGATCAATTTGTAGAAGATTTTTTTCCATCCATCAACAAAAGTGCTATTATATACAGATTTGATCATTACAAATCCATATGCAAATTGGATTTTGGAAAATAGAAAAATCTGAGAGGTAGATTATTGAGATAAATGTATGGGTATCTTGAAGGCAAATGCAAGAGCAGCATGAGACAAATGTATGGTTAACCTAATGCTCTTCAAGACATGTTTGTTTCATGTATGAATAGCATGTATGGACCTTGACATGCAGGGTATTTCCAACATCAACATGAGTAAGTGCTTTTCAAGATTGAATGCTCTTTTTGGCACCTTTCAACAAGGTTGAACAAGCAAGTGGGTTCCTCTTTCCTTTACATATACTATGGATTACACTTGACCAAGTCATTGAGGGTATACAATGTATGATAGTTAGACGACTACAGAGTAAAAATTGGGTGCATTATGGGATTATTTGCAGAGAATATGCTAGGATTATTAATGTACTTACTTATTTGAAGCATCTCCCAACTTCTTATGGGTGGAAGACATTATTCATGTGGTAAAACAAGGCCAAAACAAAGTAAAAACATGGTGCAGTCCACTCTGGACAGATCTGGAAATCCTTTTATAGAGAGGGGTATTTTTTCTCCTAAATTGAAAACAACACTCTCATTTGAAGCTAGACATCATAGATTTCAAATAGAACTACGTTTGTTCCATTTGGGCTTGTATACATCAAGTTATGGCCAAAACAATGCAACTAGGTACTTAGGACAGGGTGTTGTCTACTATGGACAGACATAGTAAATCATTTCCAAAATGGGGTATTGAAAAATTTTAATGTGAAAAAAGACTTTTAATTGGTACTAGACATCATGGAATTCAAGTAGAGCCATCAAGCACCTCATTTGGATCAGTATTTCTCAAGATATGGCCCAAAATACTCAACTAGGTACCCGAGACAACTTGTCTGCATGGGACAATTTAGTGAAGGATGTCAGGGAAATGAAGTTAGAGGTTGAAAACCTTGTATATCTTGTTGATAAAGGTGTTGGAATAGCATTTATGAGTCAGCATGCTCATGCTTTTGGATTTAATGCTTTGGTTATGCTTCCTATGATGCTCCAGCTGATTGTCATGATAGTTTTGGATTTCCTACTTCTTCCTTCACTAGTGGGCAATATTTTAGCGATTCTGAGGGATACTATGGTCATGATAATGCATGCCAAAATGATCCTTCTCAAATGGTTCTTGCCAATAGCAAGATGGTCTCATTCATGATAATCACTATCATGAGAGTTGTGTTTGTAGCATCCCTTATCAAAGCAATGTCTATCAGCAGAGGGATGATGTTTTAGAGCAGCGGCAAAGTCATTATGGTGGATCTTATCCATATGGTGATTATGATTCATGCATTGAAGAAAGGCAATATTCACATGATGCTGGTTAGCACCATAATGATTATGATCAAGGGGGATATATATGCAGTCCAACACACTTGGAAAATGGGCACTCCTATGACATATTTTCTTGTGTACCATCTTCTTTTGAGAATGATCATGGTGGCCATATCTATGATGGTTGTGTTAAACAATCATATCCATATTATTCTTCCTACCATGAATTTGGACAGTATTCTCATGGTTTTGAACAACAGCAAGGTTCTTTTGGTCAGCCATATTTACCTAATGACTATGTTTCTTCTTCAAGACCATACTCAAATGCTTCTGGACAGCATACTTATGATAGTGCTTATGGAAATGCCTATAGCTGTGATCATAATTACACATATGTATGCAGTGGTTATGATTGCTCCAATGGACAACTTCCTAATGGCAATCATGCTACTCTCTCTCAACCATATGTAGTAGATAATGGACATCACCATACATCATTTAATGCGGGGATGTGTTCCATACTAATTGATGTTGATCATGTATAAGGAGAAGAGTTGAAAGCTGAAGGAGTGGGCAACATAATTGAAGAAAATGAAGTACATGCCAGCTTACAAAATGAAGAAGATAAAGATGAAGAAGAGGACAATGCAGTAAATGAGGAACAAGATTATGATCAAGAAGGGGATCAAAGAGAAGAAGAAGACATTGAAGACACTCAAGATCCTTTTGTTTTTCAAGAAGGATATGACAGTGACGGTCTTGTAGATCTTGTGGTGCTTCATGTGCGTCATGATGCTTATTAGCCTATTGATGATGATGATCTCTACTATCACGGTACACACGTGTTTGATGAGAATGATGGTGATATTGATGACTTTGAGGTCTATGGGGCTGATTATGCAGATCATGGGCAAGACTCTTCTTATCCTTTTGACCCAGGTGGTGATCAATATTGTGTTGATAGTTTTGATGTTGATTTTCCAACCCTAGATGGCTATTATGATGGAATACCATTTGATCAGAGTGAGGATTGGGTTTGTTGGGCTGTAAATGACTATTACTTTGGAATCCTGTATGATTCGGGTTGATTTTGGAAGAATTTCATGTGGCTGGAGACAGGGGACAATTTGTTGTATTAATTTTATGTGAGAAAATTATGAGTATAACTTCATCAAACAGGGAAAATTTTGTTATGGATGATAGCTTATGTTATGAACTTTGTTTCTAGTGTTCATATGATCCGTTTGGATACTCCTGCTGAAAGTTATGATCATTTTTCTACAGCTACCCTATTTAGCCTAGATTCACTGTTTCATGGAAGATCTCCTATCCTATGAAGACCATTCGTTGAAGATCCACTTTTGGAGTTTGCCATGAGTTTTATCTCCTATATTCTCTCCTATTACATGTATCTATTCTTGTATTCATTGTAATTTTAGCTTTGAGGACAAAGCTTTTCCAGGAGGGGATGGTTTGTAATGTAGGAAAATTTTCCATGTATTTAGGATACCACTACAACCATAAAATGGGCTGACATATGTAAATATACCCTATAATTAGAGGATTAGGGTTAGCTAGGTTTGGCTAGGGTTAGCTATAAAAGGTGAGGCTAGCCAAATGTAGCATCATCTTTTGATCATTTAGAGAATTCATGTTTTGATAACTTTCTTGTACTTCTTTCCTAGTTTAGCTATGGCTGCCAGTCATGATTAATGCAGATTAGTTCCTTCCCTTTCAATTTTTCTTGTTGGTTTCTTGTTGATCATCCATGGTTGGTCATGGATTTAGTCCAGTTTAGGCTAAGCTAGGTTAGTTTCATTACAGGCTCATATCGTTTTAGGGGACCGGAATGGGACTTTACCCTACAAATAGAGAGGTCGAGCGATGCATCCCTCTCGTTTCCCATTCTCTTTGAACCAAGTGCGATATGAGTCCACCTCGATTTAGATGCTCTACGAAAAGTAGATTGTTTGAAGACTGACGCTAGAAGGCTGGAGCATGACTTGACCATTAGAAACCCAGAAAGATTTAGGTCAATCCTAACAGGGTTGGCCGATATACTTTGTTGCAGAGTAGACTCGAGATTCCCTATTTGACAAATCCTATGACATTCTGTGGGAGTATTCAGTGGGAGTGACAGGCAACATCTTTTAGATTAGAGTCCTGATGGACTACTAAAACGTGTTGTGACCCAGGCACGATACAGTTTTATTAGAAAAGCATTCTTTTGACAATTCCATCTCAAGGTCTTTTATATACCGAGAATTAGTGTCTATGTTTATCCATGAGAGGTTTTGCTAGATAAATACAGATAAAAAATTAAGTCTTTTCTTACTCTCCTTGTTACATCTTGTACAAACCAAAATTACCCCTTGGAATTTGCGATTAATAATTCCTTTAAAATATTATATGTAGGAAATAAGTAAAATCCCATTTTATGAATGCAACTTTTTGTTGCCAATTCATGGGATGATGGCCTACTACCTGCCTTTATTATCAAAACATAGTACCTAGGGATCCATGACAAATGCTTGGTTGATGGTATTTGTAGCTTCGTTACTAATCCTAGTACTCGCCATTTCATTTGTAGTAGTTGTGTCCATAGTGTTATTGGCAGCTCCTGCCTCTGCGAGACTGTCATAACTTTCTTCTTCGGGGCCATGATCTTTAATCGCGAGATTGTCGAGGGAATTTTTGGTAAGAGAGCTTGGGGTTATTGCAATTGGATTGACGGGGGATGGTGATCACTAGGAATTTAGAAAAATCAAGAATAGTCTTGATTCCACAAGGAACTGGGGTTGAAGGGATGGAGGATTCGATTCCATGAGCCTACGGATTATCCTTCTTGTCTTCATGGCAAGAATTCCCATCCTTGCACTTCTCTTGCCCACTCCCTCTTGCTCTACACTCTTGAGAAGAGCCTCTCCTCTCTTGCTCACGCTGCCTTCCAACAATGGCTCCTTATGCCTCATATTTATAGTTAAATTGAAGAAGAAGGGTTGTGGCCAAGAATAAGAGCTCTTTATTGGAGGGTATCTTGGCAAATCTACAATTTGGAAGCTTTCAAGATGTAATATGATGCAGGCAATTTGGTCTTTGACGTCGAGAGAGGCTGGAGAGATGCCATGATTGATTCGCCTAGCTCTCGAATGATCTTGCTTCAATCCAAGCCTCTTGTTGAACTGAGAAGAGGGGGAGATTGCAGGAGTTTTTTTCTATGATTGAGGAGGAGAACTCAACCTTTTGCTCGTGCATTCAAGATCTTCAAATTTAGGATAATTTATGTGCCATTTTTTTGTTTAAAGAAGGGGCGGTGGCCTGTTGTCGTCATCTTCTCCTTCTTCTTCAATTTTCTTAAAGCTTTAAAGATTCTTTAAAGCTTAAAACTTTTAAACTTGCCTTACTTGCTAAGTTTTAACTGGGTTTAGTCAATTATGACTTATGGCCCATGACTTGTGTTCGTGTGGTGACTTCCATGAAGGATGGTTACAATCCCTATCAACTTGGAAAAGTGTCGAGTTACAAACTTTAGACTATTTTTGTTCGAGACTTCCTCTATTTAATGGTCTAGAATTCTTTAAATCTAAGCAAGAAGTTGAGAAGATTGAAAATAAAGCTGGAATATCACAGGAAGTTAGATCTAAATCACAAGTTTGGTACCTCCACTATTCTCAATGTGATAGGCTAGTAGAAACATTAAATGGGACCTTACAAAAGATCCTCTTTTAATTGGTGGAAGACCATCCAAAGGATTGGGACAAGTACTTGCATCAAGCTTTATGGGCTTGTAGGACAATTTAGAAGACAAGTATAGGTTTCAGTTGTTTTCATTTGGTAAATGGTCAAGAGGCTAGAATACCTATAAGCATCATGTTTCATGTGATGGAGTTTATAAGAAGATGTCAATTGGATCAATCAAGGTCGAAAGTTGACTTAGAGGACTAAAATTGCATATGGTATAGTTGGATAGGTAGCAAGTAATGGATTGCTATGATTAAAAAAATCTGAAAAGAAAGGAATGGTTCAAAAAGGATCTTGATAAGGGAATGTTAGTCATGAGATATGACAGCAATTTGCATTCTACTTTTCAAACTAAATTTTGAGTCACATGGGAAGGACCCTTTACGACCTAGTATTTTGAAAATGGTACTTATTTTTGCAAGATCTAGATGGGATGGTTCATAAAATCAGGATCAATGGGTTTTATCTCAAGAAATATATTTGAAAATATGAATGTTGTAAGCAATGCACATACACATCATAGAGTAGTTTGGCAATTTTTGACAGTTTTGGTATTCTAAAATTTGGTGTTAATCAAGGGGGTTTGAATTATGGAAAGCATGCTCAAAGTATACTTTCACACATGATGCAGATCCCTACCAAGCTTGGTAGCCAACTGAGCAAGTATGTGGGAGATATGCACTCTATAAATTTGATATATGTAGTAGACTGCATGCAAAATTGTGGGATTGCACATTGTGCCTAGATTTTTTAGGGCTGAAATATTTGGAATTTGACTCTAATCTTTCTAACAAGTTGTAGTTTGGAATTGGAGCTATAACTTTCCTTTAGAAAGCTTGGTGATCCGAGTTACGGATCAAAAGTTATGAGCAGTTTTATACCTAGGTATCCTGATTGACAAGGTCTTGGAAATCAAAGCATGTTTTTGTCAGAGTTGGTTTGAATTTTCAAATTAACTTTGGTTCACACTTTGTGTCCCAAAATAGGGGGTGGCTAATCATGGTGTGTGAAAATGCTTAATGCTGGATATCTCACTGCATGTAGAAAAATCGGACAAGTGGTATAAATGTCATTCATTTGACTTTTGAATGCTTACCCATAGCAGGAGCCATGTTAATGGATATGAGTCTTAAGTGGTAACTTGCATGTTTTCCATGTATTTTCCTGCTACAAGAAGTGCACTCCTACTAATAGGATTTGTAGTCCTGATACGGTAATTGGAATCTTGTGTGAAATTTTGAGTGAAATTTTGAGTGTTTAATGACATGTTTGCTGCTTGGCAAGGGAAAGGAACTTTAATAAAGAGGAAAAACGTGGGAGATGTAAATAAGAAGGAAAAAAGAAAGTGTGAGGAGAAGAGACCTACAACAAGTGATTGTGGCTTACACAATTTTCAGAGCTGGTGGTAATGTGTTGAAGAATGGAATCATGCAATGAAGCCTATTGTTGTAATTTCCTTGTTCTTTGACTACAACAATGAGCTTTTTCTTTCAGCATCTTTTTCTCTTTCTCATGTTGTAGAAAGCATGATGATGTATTTTTTTATCACAGGTGACAAGAGAGACATCAGAAGGGCTATTCTACTTTATATTATTGATGATGTATGTAATGTGTCAAAAGTTTTGGATCAATTAGAGAAGGGAAAACGAGAGTTTTGGTGATTGAAAGATTGATACTTTACAAAGATCATGTACTATTATTGAAGACTGAATATATTACTCGAGTCATTTGAAGGATTTCCAGCAAAGTAGAAGCAATAACATTGCAATTCGCTTTGGGAATGGAAAGATCTTTGAATGTGGCTTTGTTTTATGCTTGCATAATATGAGTTTTTGTAGCTCCTAAAGTTTTGCAAGTCCTTAGAGCTTTGTATTATTCTATCAAAGAAGAGTATACTAAAATACATGCTTTCGACACTGGTATATAGATTTGGAATAAAAATCAGTTCGATACCCACAATCTCAAAATCCCTGTAGCAATACTCACCACTCCATAGTGAGTTTTGAAGCTTTATAATGTTTATTTGAGAAGAGAATGCTGAAATGTATGTATTTTCACATTGAATATATATCTATAATAAGAAGAGATAGTTTACTACCTACAATCTTGCATGTTCCATAGTCTCACAGTCCTCCTTGCAATGGTTGTTCACACAAAAAATTTTAGAGGTTTGTGGTGTTTTATTAGGAGAAATATGCTAAAATATATGTTTTTTCACACTGAAATACATGTACAAAACTAAAACAAGCAATTTGCTACATGTAATTTTGTAGTCTCCATAGCAATCACCTACTTGAAGTGGTAGTTCCTACAATGGATTTGCTCCAAAAAATAAGGAGACTAGTAAATCTAAATATTTGAACTATTATAAGATTGGATTGAGCTCTTGATGGAAAGAAAGTGATGTAGAGAACCTTGTTTTTCCTTCTAGGTGCTAATTCAAAAAACATTTGTTAATAGATATTATTAGCTTTTATCATGTGGTGTTGTTTTAGGAGTCCACAGAGGTCGACCACCCAATTAATCTACCAACACCTCATTGCACTAATGGCATTATACATATCCTTGAGCAGGGCCTACTAGAATGACCAATCAAAAAATCTCGACTAACACACCTCTTGATTAAGGCATGAGCCTACCAATTGATTGCAAATTGATTGTATCACTTAGGGCAAGAGGGTCTCCTAAGGTGATGCATTTGCAAGCATGAAATTGAGGATGTGTTGCAAAAGGCTCATGGTTACATAGCTGGAGGACATTTTGTTGCAAATATCATAGCCCAAAAAGTACTTCAAGCCCAATTATTCTAATCTAAAAAGATCTTATTCCTTGCACATGAATGTATTTCCTTTGATCAATGTGAATTGAGCTCTTGGTTTTCCTCCTTTTTCATTTTAGCAACCTACTTAAGAGCTTCATTTCTTACTTGCTCATGATTTTCCCAAATTATGTTTTTTTGTTTTTGTTTTAGATCGTATAATTGGCATAGTATCCACGTCCTCTTAGTAATCTTCCACTATGATGGAGTTTAAGAAATCACATCTCTCATGCATGGCATTCTTGAATTGTTGATCTCCTATATAGTGGAAAACTTTTTAGATACTATAGTTTGAGATCCTATACCAAATTCCACCACTTGACTTTGTTGGGGTAAGGGTCAATGTGAGTGGCCAACCACCTTACTCACTAAACCTAGCTACACATGGATGCATTTTTTCACTAGTCTTTGAGTGATACGGAAAGAAGATACCACTCACAAGAGATACATGTACACATTTATTCATTATTCTTTGAGTGATAAGGCAATAAGATACTACTCATAAGAGAGCTATTGAAGCACTACGAAAGAAGTATCTTCTCTCTCTCTCTCTCTCTCTCTCTCTCTCTCTCTCTCTCTCTCTCTCTCTCTCTCTCTCTCTCTCTCTCTCTCTCTCTCTCTCTCTCTCTCTCTCTCTCTCTCTCTCTCTCTCTCTCTCTCTCTCTCTCTCTCTCTCTCTCTTGTGTCTAGGATCCATACAACTCTATCAATTGGTATCATAGTGATGGGGAGTCTCTAGCCAATGCTACCAATAGAAATCATCACGATCTCTATTTTAGACAAGACTTGACATGCATGAAGAGGTTGATCAAATCTTGTGGAGGCTTGTAAGAGTTATTATACTTTATTTTTTAATCTAACATTATTTTGGGCTTCCTTTTTGACCTATAAGTGTTGAACATGTTGTTTTGTCTTTTTTTACAATTTTTCATGCAATTCAAAGCTATAAATGAAGTCACGAGTTGCAACGACCATTGTATAGACACTGTATATAGGTTATGAGTTAAGTTAATAAGTTACAAGTTGTTGGATGATACAAACTTTAATTTGTGGAAAGAGAAAACCCAATATGTCTTAATACAAAAGAAACAATTGAGGTTGATAAGAGATATAGATACAAAACGTATAGATATGTCTCAAGCTAATTGGATGGAGTGGGATGCATTGCCTAAGTCCATTATCAGATTGCACCTAACACAATCAATTTATTTTATTGTTGTGAATGAAACCACTACACATGACCTGTGGAAAAAGTTATATGAAACATATGAGAAGCAAACTACTTCAAATAAAGTGTACTTATTGATGAAGTGATTGTTTGAGTTATTGATGAAGGAGACTACTAGTATTGCCTCCACCTTAATGAGCTCAATGTAAAATTCAGCCAAATGCAAGAACACAAGTTGAGTTTTGAAGATGAGATCAAGGCGATATTTATGTTATGTTTCTTTCTACATCATGGGATACCTTTAAGATAGCCATCACAACAATTTAGATAGTGAGCTGAAATTCAATGATGTTGTGGGTAGTTTACTAGCTTGAGAAATATGCAAAAAATCTAGGATCAAGGCAAAAATGGTTAGGCATTGGAAAATTAGGAAGAAAGAGGTAGAAAACACTATGATGATAAGACCTAAGACTGTGGATAGTCACACAGCAAACCCAAGTCGAAGAAAGATATTGAATGCTTCCATTGTGATAAAACAAGTCACATTAAGAAGGAACTATATAAATGGAAGTAAGAGTAGAAGGAGAAGAAGAAGGATGAAAAGTATGACAACAAGAAAGAGAACAAAGGCAAAAAGAAGTTTGAAGAAGTGAATGTAGTAATTGAATAGCTTAAAGATGATGGTGAAGTGTTGTTTACTTCTAGTATTCCTATAAATATGTTGATTGCATTAGATCCACACTTGAACCAATATTAGATAATTAATTTGTCACTTCTTTTCATGCAATTCCTCATAAGGAGTGGTTTGTTCATATGATGGAAGTACGCATGGATCTCTCCACCTTGGAAATGACTATGTGTGTGACATAGTTGATGTAGGAGATATATAGTATTCATTTCATAATGGCTCTATCTTCACTCTTACAAATGTGTGACATGTCTCAAAGCTCACAAAGAGCTTGATTTCTACTGGTCAACTTGATGACTTGGCATATTTCACTACCTTTGGTAGTAAGTCATAGGAAGACTATAAGGCCTTACTTGTAGCTAGAGGAGCCAAATTTGAAACCTTGTATCCTCTTCATGTATCCACTATAAAAGATCATGTAATTGCAATAACCAAGCACCCAAGTGTATCTTTATGGCATTTTTGGTTATGTCACATATCTAAGAAATCCATGGAAATATTATCTTATTTGGATTACTTGTCGACTTTTGATTTTTCTTATTTTTCTATATGTGAGCATTGCATATACGGTAAACATGGATGTTATTCATAAAAGGGACTTAAATAGAAAAGATATTGGGTCACTTGACTTAATACACAGTGATATATATGGATCTATGTCTACAACGTCTTTTGGGGGGGTGTTCCTATTCTATCACATTTATTGATGATGCAATGAGAAAAGTGAGGGATTTTCTTATCCAACAAAGGTGATGCACTATCTTACTTCTAGAAATTTTTGGAACTTGCAAAAAATAAATTTGGAAAGAGACTAAAGTGTCTTAGGATTGATAATTATTGAGAGCATATCTTTCACAAATTCAAAATCTTTGTGAAGCATGTAGCATCAAGAGGAGCTCACTGTACCTTCAACACAAAATAGTGGGGCAAAACACATGAATAGGAAGATTAATGAGAGGGTATTAAGTATGCTTTTAAATACCGGTCTAACTCAAGGTTTTTGGGTGAAGCTATGGCAAAGGCTGTGCATTTGATAAACAAGTTCCCATGCACAACACTAGAGGGTGGAAATCAATGATAGAAAAAAGAGATTTTTAAATCTATCTTAAAAGGATTATGTTTGAGGAGAGGTCTAAAATGACCAAGGTTTCATGTTCATCATGTGTGGAGAGTCTCATGTATGTTACAATTGCCATTCACTTGGACACTACTTTTATAGTGGAAATATCGAGCATGTGTATGTCAAATCCTAGGATAAGAAGCATTGGGAAGCACTAAAAGGCATCTTGAGGTACTTGAGTGCTACAAGGGAGATATGTATATGCTTTGGGAGGAGTAGTGGTGTAATTGGATTCATCGATAGTCTATACAAAGTCAACCATAGGATGTGTCTATACCTTGTGTGGTGGTACAATCTCATGGATGTCTCATTTGTAAATAGATATGGAATTATCTACCATCGAGGCAAAGTATGTAGTAGCCACAAAGACATGCAAAGAAGATATATAGCTTACTCATCTAATATGAGATTTTTGAGCCTTGGAAAAGACACCATAATGATAGCCTAGACTACCATTTTGTTGGCAAAGAATTCGGTGTTTCATGTGAAGACCAAGAAAATAGAAGTGAAGCATCACTTCATTTGTTAAGTGCTTGAGGACAAGCACATTGGGTTTGTCAAAGTTCATACTAATGATAATCCTGCAAACTTTCTTATTAAGAATTTGCCCTTTGAAAAGTATGCAGATTGCAAAGAGCTGACGGGTATTTGGTGAGTGTATCTCATACGTATTTACCTCACATGTTCTTCTATTCTTTGTCTCCCTTAAAGACACATTGACCTTTAAGTGAGATCTTGTTGGGGTAAAGGCCAATGTGGCTAGCTGCATACTTACTCACTAACCCTAACTATACATGTACATACTCATTCATTATTCTTTGAGTGATAAGGCAATAAAGTACTGCTCACAAAAGGTCTATTGAGGCACCAAGAAAGAAGCATCTTCTATACACATATATATGTATATATGTGGTACATTCAACCTTGTATTATTCCAACTTTTTATTATTGTTATTCCCGTATCTACTCTTTGTTTGACCCACAACTCACAACTTGATCCAATGTAATTGCCTACTATTCCTATGTTCTATTCCAAGGTTGTCGAGGGGGGAATCTTCTGGGTGTCCTTGAAACTCTCATGTGATTTACTTGTATTGGCTCCCTTGGCCTCACACTTGGATACATCATGGGTATTGATTGACTACTTCTAACATTTGGATTATAGCAAAATATTGTAGTCTCATTCCTATGCTTCTGAGATATGTGGCAAAACTTCTCCTTCTTTGTACCCCAAAATCTCTTAATTTTTCTTAAATATTATTTTCTAGTTTAGTTTCAAATTTCTTGGACAAACCATTGCTAATCTTTTTTTCATTAGATGATCTTGCATCCTTCTTACATTTATTCTTTTTACTCTACTTTTGCTTCATGTTGTCCTCATCTTCTAAATCATTTGATGCCTTCTCCTTCTTATCTTCATCCTCTATTTTTGAATCAAATTCCTCCTTATATTCTCAACTATCTTCCTTACTTTTCTTCGTTGATCAACTTATTTCAAGCCTTCTCTCCACTCTAGCTATAGCTTGCACTAAATCATCAAAATCATTATTTTGGTCATTAATTTCAAAAAAGGTTTGTTTAATTTTGATATTTTCTTCAAAAAATTCAATAATTTCTAAGTGTAATCCTACACCAACATATGCTTTTGCTTCAAGGATTCAAATCTTGAAAAAAATTATGAGATTGGCAGGATGCACCTTTGTAATTGTTAATCAAAGATTTCAATTTAGCCTATTGATAAGATTTCAACTAAAATTACTAAATAAGATCTACCATTCACATAGCCAAAGGAAACAAAAATGGATCATCTAGGGATTCAAGAAGCAATGAATGAACCATGCCCAATAATTCCTATGTTGCTTGCCAGCACTATCTACAAAGGGATTTATGATGAATGGCATATTGCTAGGCAACCCTTTGTACATTGCCAATCAATTATCAAAGGAGAGATTGCTTCTCAATAGGAAATCAGACAAGAGTCACCTACTATCTTATCTAGTCAAAGTCTCTCTAGAAACCTTTTTTCTTGAGGCCATCATAATCATCAAAATTGTCAAATCCATAGATATTGAACCAATCATTGCCTTTCCATTGAGTGTTGTGTAAACTATTGTTTCTTGACATCATCATTTAAAAAAATTCCATATCCACTTGCCATCCATCTTGTCTTGAATTATGCAATATGAAAATCAATGTCTTTCTTCTTTCTCCCTAAAATCCTTTGTTTCTTGGACTTTAGGGATTAGGGGTGATTGACCCATGTTATTAGATGTTCATGTTGTTTGCTTCTTCATTTTCAATTATGGTAATGGATCAAAGGTCAACCTTTGGTGAGAAGCTCCAACTCAGCACAATATGTTGCTATACTTACAATCAAACTTTGCAACTTTCTTTGCAATTCAAGAGGTGGATTACTCATAAGCAACAAAGGCTATATATAGGTATCTCAAATCCTCATTTTTCTAGCATTCTCTAATTCTGAATTCTTCAAATCAGCACTCTAATATTCATCCACATCTTGAAATGCTTCAATGCTATTGTGATTTGAAGGGGCATCTCCATCTTTCATACATGATTGCTCATGTTCTTTCCTACATCATTGCTCATGTACTTCCCACAATTGCCTTGCTCTAAATCTAGTCAATATTCCTATAGTGAGTTCCCTTCTAACATACGTTCATTTAGGGCAATGCTTCTTCAAAGATTTTCTTTCCTCAACCTTCTTCATGTTAAAAATAAAGATTATCTTCTTAAGTATCCAAGGATTTCAAAAATTATACTTAATCCCATGATTCACTCATGAGAAGTTCGCAATATCACCAGGTGTTTTTAACTATTTCACTACATTGAGAATAGCCTACAAAAGAAAAATGTGTCTAAAATCCTAATCCATTATCCATATGCTTTTCAATAACATCTTACACTTTTTATAAAAAGAAAGAATAATAATAATTAGAACAACGCACAAAGTTTCATTAGATCCTCTCTCTGTGAATACAATCTTGGAAATCCCAAAAGATGGAAGTATGGAATAATGTTCCTAATCTCAAAAGGTATGACTTTTCACTAATAGTTTATGCTAACTCCTAGGCACTTAGTTTAACCATGCAAGGGAAAAAGGTGTAGGAGCCTTGGGCCTAATAGATACACAATATGTGCATGTTAAGGAAATTATTGATAAAAACAATCTAAAACCTAAACATATGAATGATTTGGAAACTTGTGGCCTTCAGATGCTAATTGTGAATATGTAAATGCAAATGTAAATATGCATGTGAATGCAATCGTGGTCCTCAAGGATGATAAAGTAGATGATGTTGATATTAAGGTTGATTATGATTGTCTACCCATTGTGATGTTATTGTGGGATGCACCAACCCAATAAAGAAAGGATAAATATTTACTTTTGGTCCTCAATAGCAATATGGTCTTCTAGTGAAATTATGTAGGATCACCTACATTTGAGGAATGACTATTGGGGGTTAAAGACTACCTACACCTAGCCACCTACATTTACTTGTATATAGTACCTACACACCTCTACACTATAGGTGGTGGGCACCCATCATTTTTACTTTATTGTTTATTCTTTTAGTAGCAATAGAATAAGGGAAGGAAGGTCACATATTGTGACTATTGGAGTTCCCACATATTGGCCTCTCTCTTCTTACTTGAACTTCTGTCTCACTAAATTGATTGCTTATTACACATTCTCTATTTAGTAAATTTATATCAATAAACTAATGACTCACTTTTCTTTAAGTGTTGATGATGATCTAGCATGGCCATGAGACCATTTAGAAGAAAAGTATTCCTTGTGCATCACTTAATGGGGTGATCAAAGCACTGTGACGAGGATATCTGGTACAACCAGTACAAGTTATGAAGGGGGAAGGAAGTGTCTGCCAAGTGTAAGAGTGTACACAAGAACCAAGGTGTTACACATAAATGAAGATGGATTGAGTTCTAAGAAGAGGAAGTGCATTAGCATTGTGTATATTTATTTATGTGTGCATCTGGGGACACTTGGGAATGTTTGTTTATGTGTAATGAGCATTGCATTCATTTGGGGTCATCATCTCGCTTACAAGTCAAGGTTTAAGGTCTTTTCTCTCTTAATGAATTAAGAAGAGAAGTAATTCTTTCACTAAGAAAAATGAGAGAGGTAATTTTCTCACTAAGAAAGACAAGAGACGTGATCCTCTAGAAGTGAGGAGAGAAGTGATTTTCTCTTTCTAAGGTCTAAGATGACACAAGCTTTTGTGGGAAGTCAATCTTAAGGTTGAGGCCCAAGGCAATCTAATGAACTCTCCTTATCTATGGCTCAAGGTGGTTGCATGGACTATAAGTTAAGACTGACACAAGCTTTTGTGAGAAGTCAGTCTTAAGGTTGAGGCCCAAGGCAATCTAATGAACTCTCCTTATCTATGGCTCAAGGTGGTCGCATGGACCATAAGTTAAGAGTAGAGTTTAAAAAGCTACTTTTCTTAAAAAAGACATGGCGAATCCATTTTTAAAATATCTTGTGATAGAAAGGCGATCTCTAAAAATGGCCCTTGAGAGTTATCAAAAATAGCGATATCTACAACTTTCGTGTTGGACGCGTTTCCATCTGAGCAACACACAGAGAGATATTTTGAAATTTGTGCTATAGAGTAGGTCTTGGAACAACCGTGACATCTTGCATGAAGATCAACCTTTCCAATCTTGGCACTCAAGTCTCTCTCCAAGAAGAGAAGCTCTTAAAGCCTATAAAAGAGGAGGCTCTCCTTTGGTGTGGGGGAGGTGAAGGAAGAATCACTTTGCATGCATCCAAGAGGAGAGGAGAAGAGAAGGTGCAAGTGCTACGGAAGCTTTGCTAAAATCAAGTTCCAAGAGGAGAAGAGAAGGTGCAAGTGCTATGGAAGCTCTACTAAAATCAAGCTCCAAGAGGAGAGCCCTATACATATTTTGTAGGAGAGACTCAAGAAGGATCAAAAGGTGCCAACTTCCAAGTTGTGCAAGTGTTAGCCGGTTGTATACTGTGCAAGGAACCGTGATCTTGTTCCCAAGATCTACATGTTAAGAACTAGTTTATGTGTAACACAGGAGCTTGCTCCTTGTCAATAATATAACTCCACAAGGGGGGGGACTGGCCCATCTTCCAGTCCCTAGTGTGTTGTCAGTCTCTATATATATATATATATATCTCTCTACATCTTTGTTTTCTCTCATCCGTTCTCTCTCTACGCCAGCATAATATTCACCATATATCTTTTAAGTATATAAGAAAGTTGAGAGTGTATCTTGGATCTTATAACAACTTCCATAGCTATTTCTTTGTTCTTACTTCCACTTGTGCTTCCACTTTCTCTCCACCTTTCAACTGGTATCAAAGTGAAAATTTGAGGAGCTTCATCAATCTTGCTTCAACCTGGGAAGAAGCTTCATTCCCTATTTTTCACAAGGTAGCTACATGGTTGAGAGAATCTTGCACTTTCTTCTTTTTGCATTTTTCTTAAGGCCAATGGTTGCATCTACAAAAACCTATAGATGTACAATCTTCACACCTTTAGATATTTCATGTGGATAACATTCAAGCTTTCTTTTGAAACCATAATCAGTACAAGACTTCATAAGGCACTTTTGATCATGATATGTTGAGTCCTGTTTCTATCACACAAAAATGACTTCCATAAATTTGTCATGATAATAAACACATGTAAATATGCTTGATACCTTGGTTTGACTCTGAGGATGTGCATATTTTACAAGAACATTTGCACAATATAATTCAAGGTGTCCTATTGTATCATATTAACTATTGTGCTATATATAACACCCTTTGTCTCTATAATCAGAGTCAAACCAAGGTATCAAGATCACCAAAAGATACATGGTATCTATCATCATCCAACTGTCTAGGCTAAAATGAGGCCCTTTCACTAAAAATAGATATAATATTATGTAGCAAAAGGGGTATTGTTTCCTCTTGATTATAGAGACAAAGGGTGTTATGTATAGCACAATAGTTAATATGATACTTAAAATGTAGAGAGTTAGAGTGTTATATATCACAAGGGCTACTGTTGGTTCCTATCTAATGGAAGCAGAGCATATTGTAGTCACATTTTATTATTGCACAATCAATCAAAAAATGTAAGCCCTTCTTGCCTCTTGGGTATTCTTCCTTGATCTATTGATAAGCTACCAAGGTAGTACAACTTGTTCTATAAATTGCAAAAGTCAACTACTTCATCATTATCATGGTCATTATCACCATCTTTCTATTTGTTTTGCAAGTTTCCCAATTATTCCCACAAGCACATTTATAGTTTGAACATCTAATGCAAGCATATATGATCTTCATGGCACACCATAACTCCCTCCTATTCAACATGACCATCTTATACTTCAACCTCTTTAGTAAATTTGACCTATAGCCACCTTAGTAACAAAATTGACCTATAGCCACCATATTAAATCAACCTCTTCACTTTAGTAAGCCCTAGCTGGCTTAATAAAAAAATTGAGATATACTCTCTTTGCCCTTTAGATAGATACCTTCATCAACCTCACCCTTGGGGAAGTTACTATATGTATATCCTCTACATCACGTGTGTTTAAGGCCTATTTATAAATATCCTTATTTGTGAATTTTTCATGAATAAAACATTACCCTTTTCTATTCGATCTGTAAATAACCCCCTTATATTACACCCTTCTATATGTAAAAAAATGGTATTTTAAAAATACCTTATTTTGAACCCATGTGATGCACACATATATTCATGAGTAACTTACCCGAGACCTCACCCATCATCCTCTCCCATTCATTAATCAGCTTCCATTCTTCCTTGATATAACAACCACCTCTAATTCTTACTTGCATCTATAGATCCATATTGCTATACAATGTAAGGGATACTATGGCTCTTAAACTTTAAAGACCCATAGTGTTGTATAGCATAATGGATATAGCCACAATACCCCTTCTACTACATATCACTATGTATCTCTATAGTGCAATAGCCACAACAACCCTTGTGCTATATAAGTGTCTGTGCCTTTTTATCATCTAGAAGCCACAACACCCATTCTAGTATGTAGTATTGTGTTAGTCTATGGTGAAAGCGCCATAACAGCCCTCATGTTGTATAAGAGCCAAAATGCCCATATGCTATATAGCACTACATGCTTTTTTAGTCCTCCATAGCTATGTTGGTTATGAATTTGAGAGAGCAGTAGTGGTATTGGATTTCAGCATGTGAGTTCCAAATCAAGGTACCATCAAGGACATGCATAGGGTGCTTAGCATACTCCTTTCTATCGATTTGTTAGTGACAAATATCTTTTGGGTTATATGGTACTTTAATCTCCTATATCCAAAAAGCTACTATTAGCTGCTTGATTTGTGCAAAAACTTCAGTCTAACTTATGTTGTCTTTGACATTAATGTATTTGAATCTAGCATGTTGTCCCATCACTTTGAATTCTATACAATGCCATGCAAATATTCCTAGGATATATTGCAAACATATGCAAATGTTTTTGAACACTAATTTATTCTTATGTTTGTAAACATAAGCAAACATGTTCACAATTCCCACCCAAAAAAGTTCATGATTGCATTCAAGAACTTTAAGGACATGTAAAGAATACTTAAGCATAGCACCAATTTTAGATACATATTGCATTTGGCTATCTTCCCTACATTTCATAATCAAACCCAAAATCCTATTGTCATTCAACACATGCTCCATGACTTGTATCCTCTTCTTATTATGGAATGTCTTCATAATCTCCTATGTGTATTTTATGTTGTAGCTCACATTTGCCAATGCCACAATCACCAATCTCCTTTTCACCTTTGCTCCTTCTCGCATTTGGCTTCATCCATCCTTAATCCTTGTAGCTCTACTTCAATTAGCAAGCTTTCCCCAAAACCCCTTTTGAGGCTCATCTCCTTGTCACCTTCAAACACTCTCCAAGTGCATATTATTTGATCATGCTAATAGTCCTTTTAATTATCTTACACCTCGTGTGTGTTCTATTTCTACCTTTCCTCACTATTTGCAAGTTCTCACTAGAGAAGAGAATGTGTATAAATATAGATATAATCATGAATATAAGCACGCACATGCGCACACATGCAAGCGCATGCATGTGCGCACGCACACGCGCACATGCGTGCACACACACACACACACACACACACACACACACACACACACACACACACACACACACACACACGCATAATTACATTTATGACCTCTACTTATATCTCTATATGTGCAAATAGAGAGAAAAAGAAAAGAGGAACATAAGAAAGACATGTAAATGTCTAGATAATACCAATGCAGCCTATGAGACATAATCTAGAGTACATCCATGTCTAGTGCCATATCATTAGTAAAGTCAAGACAACAATGAAATAACTTGCCTATGAAACAATGTTGAATATAAATTTATAATGAGACAATGGTAAAGTACAAGCACACCTAGTTTCATCTCATCGATAAAATGAACATGAAATCCTAATTTGACTCTACTACTGATGGAACTATGGCAGAGCCTATAGGTTATGGTATTTGATCTCAAAATGTGTGCATGATGTTAGTTATGATGCAATCTCTAACCACTCGATTGATGTACCTAGTGGTAAGTCTCTAATTTCTCATAACAATGGCTTTGATCAAATTGGTATATGGCCTCCTTGGTCATGGTCCTAGTAGACAGGGTCATCATGCTATTCAATGAAGTGAAATGGCTTTGTCCAATGTGAGTCCAAGGCATGGAATGGAGGGTGTCTACTAGGGTGGCTCTATTTCTACCAAGTTAGTAGTGGTAGTAGTGTTTTGCAACCTTTGATCTATTAAAAAATTCTATCACCACTCTCTATGTGGGCTCCTCTAGGTGATTTGGCATCATCTTGTCTCATACTAGTGCTATCAGTGCCTTTAGACATCCTAAACAAAGAGACCTAGGTATGTTTGGTCCTCGTAATTTATAATATGGTAGAGAGAGAGAGAGAGAGAGAGAGAGAGAGAGAGAGAGAGAGGGCTCACTGGGATATCAAGCACGCCCAACTATCATGGAGGTCTTTTCTTTAGCAATCATAGAGGCATACTAACCACATATTCAAGAATTTGGAAATTTCCATGAATTTTGGAAATTCCTAATGTGATTAATATTTGGACACATGGTCAAATCTTATCCCCTTAATTGAAGGTGAAATTTTTCCTAGATACTATATAAGTAATCCCCCCAAGTACCGCTCTCAAATATGGGGTTAAGATTTAGCCACTTGGTCAAATATTTACTCCTTATTTGAAAGTGAAACTTGGGAGATTTCCAAATTCTCTAATATGGCATTTACTTGGCCTACTTATGTTAATTTTATTTTCAAAAGAAAAGGTTTATGTCTACATAATATAATTTACTATTCAATTAAAAAATGAAATTTGAAAAGGTTTTCAAAGGGAATGAAACCCCTTTTGGCTTATTGTTATTTTTTATGATGGCATATGTCCAGGACACAACTATTTGAGACGCCTTACATGCTCTCAAACCATTGCCTATATTTAGTTTAATGATCAAGAAAACACATGTCCATAATGTACATTTAACAAATCATAAAGGACAAGGGTTCAACAAGAGCATTTATAGAGCAAGCAACAAGCTAGAATACATGCTAAGTTGTGGAGACCAAACAACATCAATACAAGTGGAGATCTCAATAGAACACCAAGGAAACAGGGATCTTACTATAAGAAAATCTATCTTTATGCATCAACAAGCTCATTTTCATCCTTCATGTAAGCATAATAGGAAAAAAATACCGGCACAGCAAATCTTCATGCATCATCATAGAAAGAATCTCCCACGGCTTTATCTTTTAGCAAAATTGATCACATTCTTCATATTCTTCTTAGAATCCATCAAAGAACCACATATAATCAAAAAAATGCTCCACGTTGAATGGAATTTCATCACATAGTATTCATCTTCAATGTCTTCATAGTCTTCCTCATATAGATACAATGTTTTTTAGCATAAAAATGACTATCTCTCATACTCAATCTCTCTCACACATATCCTCACTCAATAGTACAATGGAATTACAATCAATAATCCTTAATAACCCAATCTTGGTCATGGATACCTCTCCCAAGAGGTATGTTTGATATGAAGAGTCATCATCAGAGCCACTACAATGTCCTTTAAGAGCTCACTACTATTATTGTCGCTGTAGTATTCACCTCAAGTCTTCTTCAACTACTTATTTTGCTTCTCTGATCTATTTTGAGCTTGCATTCTTCCTCTTCCAAGATTAGAAAACATTCCTAAGCTAAACATCCATCCCATAGAATATTCATAGAGTAAATATAGAATAAAAACATAACAGAGACAGAGGCTCTACATAAGCTAACAGAGGGTCAAGAGAAAGCATTAAGACCATATAGCTTCATCCAAAACCACTTCAAACCATCCAAAACCATTCAACAAACTCTCAACCAATCCTCAAAAGACCTATTCACAATCTCAACCTCACCAACATAAAGAAAACAAATCGAAACATACCATAACAGAATCAAATAGACTCATCATAGAACCTATTAGAACATTGAATCTCAACTAAAACCCATCACAACTCTCCCAAACAGACTCAAACTATTCCAAAACACTTCCAAAGTCATCCAAATTCAATCCACATACCCTTATATCAACCAAAAACCATCCAAAAATCAACAAAAATTAGCTAAAAATATAGTCATTTCAGCACTCAACATATTCTCACACTTAATGAGAATGTCCTCACGACTTTAGAAAATGAGAATATCTTCATCATCGATCAATCAACCTCGACCCCATCAACCTTCAAAAGGACTTGGATCTAGTAAAAAAAGTGATGAAAGGAAAACACCTTAAATTTAGATCAATCCTGAGTATGCCAACTAGAACCAAAGAAATTAGTTAAGGATATAAGATTTTTTTGCATTGCAGCATACATAGTCATCCAAACAATCTTTAACTTCAACCTCCAACCATCTTTGATAAGCTTCAGTTTCAATCTTCTTCAGTAGCAACTTTCTTGTCTCCTCGTGTGACAAGGATAATATACACACAACACACACCACATAACAAAGAATAAAACACCCACAAATACACAACAAAATGTAGTTTGAATGGCACTAGCCCCCAAAAATGAAGAGCTAAAAAGAAGGAGAATTTTCATTAAAAATATGGTGCATCCAAAGACTACACCACTTCTATGTAGGATGAAGATGTTTCTTCTTAAACTTCGTGCTAAGCTTGAGACGTTCTAGGGTTTTGGTTTCATCCACAAAATGAAGAGGTACATTCTAAAGGAACTGCAGACAACACATCCTTTCCAACAAGATAATGAATTTGGTAGGAAACGCATGTGCAAAGTAGTAGAGCACATCCATCTGACCAACAATCACATCATCATAAGGATTTATTGTCAAATTTGGAATGGTCTTCTAAGTGTTCAGATTGGGCTATTGATAGATGAAGGCAAGATACCAACATAAATTGGAGCAAGACGTACAGAAGTATCTTTTAACTGAGCATGCACACAAGCAAATTGAAGTCAAGAGTTTGAACATGCTGAAGAAGTCTCCCAACATAGGAATCATGTAAAGTCCAGTGCCATCGATCGAGAATATCATTATCAAATCCAACAGTATCAAATACATATTGAGTTGGAAGATTGATATATTCCATAGGAGGTGGAATAAGAATGTTTGTGGAACAGTGAAGAGGTGGATATGATAGATCAAAGAAAGATTGAAAGTGTAAGGATAATGATGTTGGAAATGGAGGAAATTATACTAAGAAGTCTTTAAGTGATTCTGAAAAAAAAGTGGAAGGAATATGAGGAACAATAAGAGAAGGATTTGTAGGAGAGAAGAGGTAGTAGAATTAGCAAAAGGGCAGGGAGTAAAAACTAGAATATGAGGGAATAAAGCAGAGGTAAAAGATAAAAGAGGAATGGAATCAAGATTAGTGGTAAGAAGATGAATATAAAAATAAAGATGAGCAACAATAAGGGAATAAGAAATAAGATCACGAGGGTAAATAGAACAACATAATTTAAAATACTAGAAGAACTCCTCAGTAAACAAGGGATTATCACCAATGTGTTGCAACACTTTAGCATGTTACTATTGGATATCAGACTTATAAAAGTACTATGTCGATGGCGTGGACCCATGATAGTATCATCCAAAGGAGGATGCTAATGAACTTCTCTACACTAGGAGGTGTGCTAATGAAATGTTGCACATCACATCCACAAGATCGAACTCCACAGAATGTACATACAATATAGCTTGCAAAACCACATCCCCCACATAAATATTCAAATCCTCGTCATTTGGAATTTGCAAGTCCCCTTTAATATACATATAAAAGAGATCAATCTAACTTGAGAATACAGTAAGTCATCCAAGGCTCTGTCAAACATTGATTTAAGAAAATCACTCGACCAAAGATCATGCCAACCACCCTCTAGAGTTTGTAAATCCATATTGCTCAAAAAGATATATAAGGCCAACCTTTGCTGATGATATATAAGCTAAAAAGAGGGCGAAGGGGAGACAAGTTCATTGTAATGAGCAAAAGCTTCTTTCACACATTCCATACGGTACTGTAACCTTTACACCTTGGTAGCAAAGGCATCACATAGCCTAGCCTATTCTTGTAAATTTTCAAGCTCCTCCTTAGAAGGCACAACAGAAGGAATAATAAGAGCAGGAGGGGGAACAAAGAAGGTAACTATTTTAAACTACAACTCATCAATATGTTTTTGTTGAGATTCCACAATCACTTGGGCATGTTTCAATTCACCCTCACAAACATTGAGCTTCATGGCTAAAATAAGTATCTCTACCAAAGCATCATCCTTCTCTATAGTGATGGATACCTTATATGCCCCTAATCTTGCAATTTTAATTTCCAGCTCTCTAATGGGAGCTTTCTAAGAATTCATTACAATAGTAGCTCCTTGCATTTGTGTATGAATGTCATTGAGCGCAGACCTTTCTAAAACCAAATCTTCTAGCACCTTACTCAATTGACAGGTCAAGGAATCCACCTTGTCCTAGAAAGAGGTAGAAACTCATGTGTAGACAAACAAGAAGTCCAAGATGTTTCCATTGTTGTTTGGACATTCAACATAAGTTGGGAAAACAAGGTTCCAGTAATCAATGTGACTAGAGGGGTGAAGGGATCTATGAATCTAGTGTGTCTTCTCGTTGTACCACAAAAAAAATAGAACATGCAAGGAACACGGGAAGGAAGCTAGCAGACACCTCAGGTATTGAAATTTGTATCGAACAGGATCAAAAGGACCTTGTGTGCGATGCTCCTTTTGAATGATCTTGATAGGGGGCACATTTAGTAAATTTGAATTGGCTTGCATAGGACAAGAAGGATCAAAAGGGGGAGACTACTACAAAAGTAGAATAGGATTAGACACAAGAATGCCACCTGGGGAAGGTGCCAATTGAATGATCTTCTGTAAGAGAACCCCATAGAAAATGGTACTGAGTTGACCCTTCTTTACACGTTGAAAATGCTAATCCATTTTAGCTAGCAAAAAGTTTGTCCACTTAAACTTAACCCCCTCAAAAATTTTAATAGACATAGTGAATAGTTCTCTAGACAAACACTTAGATGGAGGCTTGCCCCATTCCTAGAGGAATTGGCATGACTATTTCCACAAGGGAGGGGAAATATATGCCACTAATAGTCCTCAACTTGTGATAACCTTATTTGCAAGAAAAGGAGTAGAGGTCTCCTTCTGCAGTAAGGCAAGGATCTATGCAATGGATAATAAATGATTACCACTAGGCACAGGGAAGCTAGAAAAGGTAGGAACAAGGCCTCGTTGAATAGTAGCAGGGGATAAACAGAACCGGCGACCATAAATGAAGCCCAAAAGCTTCTTGTAAGTCTCTAGACAAGAGTAATAGATCTTTGCATCCACTCGAGGGGATTTTAGGGCCACAAAAAAAAAGAATACCAACCTTACGAATGCGATCAACATCAAGTAGGAGAGAATAATCATGGACCGGAAGAGGAAGATGTTGAATCACAAGCATAGGAGGTTCAAAAGGTGCCATTTAAACTATTTAAGAAAAAACACACAAAACTAGGAAAATAGGAAAATATTACAAAACGCCAATACACAAACCACAACTGAGATAGAAAAAACTTAAGGAAAAGAACAAGATTGATAAG
Organism: Lygodium microphyllum; assembly: GCF_053477565.2. Taxonomy (NCBI): domain Eukaryota; kingdom Viridiplantae; phylum Streptophyta; class Polypodiopsida; order Schizaeales; family Lygodiaceae; genus Lygodium; species Lygodium microphyllum. The sequence goes on along the minus strand of NC_141135.1, from coordinate 45,196,556 downwards.
ACTAAACCAAACACCCCAGGCAATCCACAGCCTATAGAAAAATTTCAACATGACCTATGCACATGTGCGATCGAAAGCTTCATGTGATGCAAACAAAGAGGCACCCTAATCCCTCATAATCAAGTAATCCAAATAAAATGTAACCAATTCAAACCGTAGCCCTGACTCAAACTTAAGCAAAGAAACCATAACAGACTAATGACAGAACCACCATGGACAATAGATAGGACTTGATCAGACTACCATTTGACTGATAAATCCCATCCATGTAATAAGTGTATGTAGTCAATCTAAGGTGTCATGATGTGGGTGGGTGAGAACTACACGAATCCCTTTTATGGGGTGAAAGTTTTATTTTGCAATTTATTATTGTTAAATTACACATTAATGCATGGTGAATTGGATTATGTAACCCAACCCCACTCAGACTTAGACTGAACTTTTGTCTCTACTAATGCACTTCCTTGTTACAAATTAGATGATGTTTGCCACAAAGCACATGCATGTGTGATGGCAGGGGGTTCATTTTATTTACAAACTAAATATGTCTACCATGCATGTGCATGTGCACTATGGACAGTCATGGGTAAATTTTAATTTACAAAAATATGTGGGTTATTGTGATATGTGCTAGTGCAACGACAAGGGGTTCCTTTTACAAGTTAATGGCCAATTGATTTTAGTTTAAAAGTTTATGGGGTACATTCTGTTAATTTTGTGGGTGCAATGGTCAAGTTAATGTTAGTTACAAATTATATGTGTGTTATGGTGCACGTGAAGAATGAAAAAAAAAAAGAAATATGATAATTTGTACATGGAAATTGCAAAGTCTGATTGCAAGGTGGAAAATAACCAGTAGGACTCCCACGTCCAGAAAAAATCCACATACAAGAGTGCAACAAGTCGACCACAGAGAATTGACCACCTGGACAATGATAAAAGAACCTAATGGCTAATACCCATCATCCAAAACAATAAGCTTGTGTGGTTTAGTTTGTGAGTTATGGTTTATTTCCTTTTTTTAAATGTTGTTCTTGTGTTCTTGGTAAGTGTGTCTATGTGTTTTTTTAATGTTATTTTCATTTGTGATTTTTTAAAAATTTAAAAGAGGGTGATTGTATTGTTAGTTTGTTTGTTTTGGTGGATAATATTTATGTAAATTGTGTGTGAGTTAGATTATGTTTATTGGGTTTCTATATATTGGTTTGTGTGTTTTCTTTAGAAATTTATTTTTAATTTTGGGTGTTGTGTCTGTGTTGATATTTGGTTTGTTTTTTCAATAATGATGTTGGTAAAAAGAAGTAAAAAATGGATGGAATTTATGTAGAAAAGTGTGTTGGAAAATTTTGGGAATTTTTAAAAGCTATTTTATGAAATTTTTCATGAATTAGAATAATTTTGCTAAAATTTTAATTTTTATTGAAATTTTCCCTTTGGAATGAGTTGTCCCAATTTCTAAAAGTTTTTTTGGTACATTTTTGGTACTTTTTTCATTTAATTTGAATTTTGTATATATTTTTATGATTTTTTGTTGCTTTTTTATTTTTTAAAATTAAATAATAATATGGGTAAAAGGTGGGTATCAATGACATGGTGTATTAACAGCATGTTGTGTGTGAATGGCAACAAATCTACCGCTCATGAAAAACCACATGCACATCCTTGCGTGTGAACGGGGGCTTAGACAACACGCACACACAAATCAAAAAATCTATGGGTGAATGACCACAAAAGAACAAACATACACAGGGACCAGCACAACCCACATGAACGCCCATGATGCGCATGATCATGAAAAAAACCCCAACATGGAGAAAAAAACACCAAAGGTGCATGATCCCATATGCGAACAAGTGGGGGTGGAAATTTTATTTTATTTTTTGAAGGGGGGTTTGGTCGAGCAGGCAGGGGATAACTAAGCTGCTAGGTGGGGGTAGGAGGTCGATTTGGCAGGGGGACGACCGGGAGGATTAGCGGCAGCAGGGGGGGGGGAGGGGGGTTTAGGGTGGGGAGGGTTGGCAGGTGGGGGTGGGTGGGGGCGATCCAACAAGAGAGGGAGAAAAGGTGAAGGTAGATGGGCGGGAGGTGAGCTCGGTGGGGGGGAGGGAGAGTTGAGGAGGAGGAGGGGTAGAAGGAAGAGAGAAAGGAGGAAGCAAGAGATGGAGGGAGAGGAGCGAGGAGTAGAGGCTATGGCAGGGGGGAGAGAGAGAGAGAGAGAGAGAGAGAGAGAGAGAGAGAGAGAGAGAGAGAGAGACACGGGTACGGGAGGGAATGGTTGAGGGATAAAATTATTTTCTTTTTTTTGAATTTTTTATGTTGTCTTTTTTAAATAAGCATTTAAAAAAGTGTCCCCATCTCATGCACCATCACAGGGCAAGGTTTGAAAAAACTTTGCTATTACAGGATTGGACAAGAGTAGGGGAAGTAAGAATGCGACATGCAAGACACCCCAACACGCAAAGGACGAGGCGAAAACCCGCACTCACATGGGAAAAACAATAAAAATGTGAACAAACATGTAAAAAATAATAATGCAAAAATTGTCGATCGGAAGGAAGTGCAAAAAGAAGAAAAAATGTGTGGACAAAGATGACACACAGGCGTGCCAAGTCAAAACACAGATCCGACATGAATAGGGCACATAAACATGAAAAAAGTGAAAAAAATCCAAAAACATAATAAAAATTTAAGTTTAAAAAAATTAAAAAGTCAAAATGACATGCAGCAAGAAGAAAAATGTTTGTGTTGATGAGTTAGATAGGATTATCAAGTCAAAACATGGTTTCGAGGAGGACAAGCATGGTGGTTTGCATGGAAAAAACGATAAAAACACACACAAAAATCCAAACAAAAATTAATTCCACACAAACCGTCACACAAAATAAGGGGCAACAAAAAGAATAAATATAATAGGAATGGTGATTGATAGGACTATTGTCAGGGCAGAAGGTGATTCTGATAGAAGAAGGGTGCTTTCACATGGAAAAAGAGGCAAAAACATGTAGGAAAACACAATTAAAAATAAATAGCAAAAAATTGGGTGGTCGGAACAAGGGGGAGGAAAAAAGGAAATTTGTTGAGGGGACTAATAGCTCAAGGTGATCCAAAGAGGATGCCATTTCAATGACAAAAGAGTGGGTTCACATGGAAAAAATACAAAAATCCCATAAAAAGAAACCCGCAAACAAGCAAAAATAAATAAGGCCAATCCATGCATAAAAAAAGATAGGATGTAAAAAGGAAAAGTATTTGGGAGAAGGGGAAGATCAGGGCTATCACATCAAACTATAGTTTTTGCATGAAAAATGTGCGTTTGCACTGAAACATGTCTGATTCGTGTAGAATGCTTCAAAAATTACTAACTGATAAAGTGTTGCTCAGAAGAGAGGACAATTTAAAAAAAAATAGTGGCCAGTTTGAAGGGGCAAACAAGGTTGTAGGATCACATTTCAATTTTAGTGAATGTAAGATGCATTCACATGGAGGATAAACCAAATGATAAAATAATTGAAAGGACAAGAGAAGACTGCTAGAAATGGGGTAAAACATGCAAGGTAGGGGAGGAAGTGACCCAAACAAGGCATGAAGTGAGCATGATGTCATGTAAGGATTAATGAGTAGGCTGTCCATGAATGTATACAAATGAGATGCGTAGGGACGCATCCCCACACTTAAAACATAAATAGATCGGTTTGACTAATCAACAAGTTCCAATACTTGACCATGACATGTACCCATATGTCTCCACACTTAAGGCATGACATACACCTAAATGAATGCAAGAGGTACTGTTAGAAACTCTTGGCTCATTCAGGTGGTCGATGTAGATCATCATCAATGCGTTGGGAAGTCAAAGTTGTCCACCACAGGAGATACCATGGTGTACCATAGGATGCCTCCATCATGGCAAGGACTATGGAGCAATACCCAAGGAGGTAGCATTGTTGATGAAAAACTAGTAAGTCATCAATGGTGAAGAAAACAATAAATCTCAATAGTCACTCATGTTGGGATGATAGATCAGTCACTTGCCCCATGACTCATATCGCTCAGAGAGGAGTGGAATAGGACCCATGTCTCACGTCCATTTTAGAAATCAACAAGGAAAATTTATACAAAGGAAGTATGCCAACGTGCATAGTTGATGGTGCATCTATGTGTCTCTCCCTGTGCCAACATATGTGCAAGAAGGAAGGTCAAGGAGCCTTATAGTGCAATGCACAAAGAAAAGTGATGTGTCTTGTGATGATGGTAGAGGCATATCCCGTGTGTGCATAGGGAAATGGAAATGTACTTTATCACCAGTGCTGTAACATCCTTCGAATCTCACCTCTCAACTGCTTGAAAGGAAAATTAGTCATGCTCAGCCCCCTCTATCTCACACTTTGTTGATGAATATAAGAGGACAACCCAATTCCTGTCACCCATTGATTTAATCCTCACTACCGCTTGTGTGAAGGTTGTATGCCTTATGCACAATTGATGGTGCAACAGTGCATCCCACCTATGCCGACAAACATGTAAGAAGAAAGGCCACGGAGCCTTATAGTGCCATGCACAAGAACAGATTGTGCTTTGTGCATTGAGAGGCCCAACGCATGCATGCGACGCTCCATTCACACATCTCACCTCTCAATTGGATTTAAAGGGCAATGAGACTGATCACTCATCCCACCCTTTGTCTCATGATCTGTTGATGAATACAAAGGGCATCCCATACTCACATCCCCATTTTGTTAAGATGAAAGCTCACATCACTCAAGGGGTTATCGATGAAGATAAGCATTGGTTGGTTGCTGATGTCGGATAATGTCTATTGATGAAGAAGCATACCTAGGGAAGTAGCTTACAGATCATGAACTTATGTTGCAATATAGGAACATGTCATCTGTTGAAGGAGACATATGCTTTGTAGAGAGTCACAGGATACAATGCACCAAGGGAAGCGGCTTTTCAGAACTAGATCTTGGAAGTTTGATTGAGGAATCGACTGATCTAGACTATGGGTGTTACCATCTTTTCCACAACTAGCTTCTCACCCAAGGGTGTTTGCCACCTTTTCTTGGAGCGAGGCTTGTTATGACAGGAAATTCGTTCCTTTTCTCCATAATAGTTTTTTTTCTTTTCTTCTTCTTCTTTTTTCCCCCTACTCCCAAGGGTATTTCCACCTTTCCTTGAAGAGTAGGTTGACATGGCAGGGAACGAAGTCCTTTTCTCCCATAACCAATTTTTTTAAATCTTTCTTTTTGGTCATAAGGCTAGAAAATTACTTATCAGAACCATCCATGCCACCGCTAAAGGATTAGATAAGAAGGTAGTAAAATAGGGGTGAGAGGTTTATAGAACCTCTTATAGGGCATCCATCTCGTCAAAAGAAAAATGATGGCTATCAATAGCAGTATGCAAAGCATTACCAATTGACGCACAAGGGATGAATGGGGCTATTGACGGTGATTGTCAAGATCCACAAGGAGGGTAATAATTCTTTAGGCGATAGCCATTGATTAGGAAGGGATCTTTAAAGGCATCCACAACCTGCATCTAGATAGATCCGTTAGGGTTGACAGCAAGTACCCTATAGGGATCCATCCAATGTTGTTGGAGATTTCATGGAAACTTGCCAAATCTCAAATCATAGGCAAGGACTAGGTCACCTTCCTTGAATTCCTTATGCTTGATGAAGTTGTCATGGTAAGCCTTTCGTCAAGCCTGTGTGGCTTCCATGTACTGTAAAGTCATTCGACATATTTCATCCAAACATTCCAAGTGTAAAAGATGACATTGTAATGAATTAGCATCTCCCAAGTACTTGGTGGTAGCCACTCCCAAAGAGGATAGCTCTAACTCGATAGGGAAGACTGCTTCTATGTCCTACACCAGCTAGAAAGGTGTTTGCCTTGTAGTATACTTATAAGAGGTTCTATATACCCAGAGGACCTCTATAAGTTGATCGTCCCAATCACGATTATGTGCAAGAATCGCCCTTTTCAAGATTGAATAGAGGATGCCATTAATAACTTTGACTTGGTCGTTGTCTTTAGGGTAGTAGGGTGTGGACTTGCGATGGTGTATCTTGTAAAGCACTATCAATTCTTCCATAATCTTGTTGAGAAAGTGAGTACCTCTATCACTTACCAACTCTAAAGGACTACCAAAGTGAGTGATGGTATTCTCATATAGAAACATGGTCACACTATTGCCATCATCTCATTTGACAGCTCTGGCTTCACACCACTTCATCACATAGTCTGTATAGAGACCAAAATGTATTTGTTCTACTTTCTTCTGGTTGGCTGATCAATCGGTCCTACGAATTTGATGCCCCACTTCTTGAATGGCTTTAGGGGAAGGATGGGATGTAGTGGCATAGTGCTAGTTTTGTAGGCTTTCCCATCTGCTAACAAGTATCACAACATTTGTAGTAGTCATAGGCATCTTTGTGTAATATAGGCCTCTAGTATCCTACAAGCAAAGCCTTCTTGGTGATCACTTCTCCTCCAAAGTTTCCTCCACATGGCTTGTCATGGCATGCTTTTGGAACTATCCCAATCTCACCTCCTACAACACATCTCTGCAGTACTTCATCTTTGCCTCTCTTGTACATAGAGCGTGGCCTAACAAGGTGTAAGGGTTGATTCTAACTAAAGCTTCTTCTTCTCTCAGTTGAACATGCTAGGAGGATACTATTGAGTGGCCAAGAGGTTGCCTATATATGCATACCAAGGAGTTGCAGTTTCTACTAGAAAGAGGGAAGCATCATGGAGGTTTGGGGCATCCTGCTCCTCTTTGCCACTTTGAGGGATTCACGAGAGAAATGATCAGCCACCACCAAGCCATGGGAGAGACCAGGTTTGGTCATCTCATCAAAATCAAACTCCTAGAATAGAAGGAGCCACCTCATCATTCAGCCTTTCACATCTTAAGAGACTCCAAAGACGCATTTGTTAGGGTTGAGAGATCCCAAACTCTCGACATTTGTCAAAGCACTGCTCCAAGTGTCTCCAATGCTCATGGATTAGGCTATAGACACAAAAGTCGTCCAAGTATACCTCAATAAAATCATGCAAATGATTTTGCAATGCAACCATCATCACTCTTTAAAAGGTACCAGAAGCATTAAAGATCCCAAATGGCATCACTCTATAAGCATAAGTTCCCCATTCTATTGTAAAGTTTATTTTTGAATTGATCTTATTTTGCTATCTGGACTTGGTTATATTCACTAAATCCATCCAAGAGGGAATAGAGTTCATGTCTAACCACTGCGTCTAACATTTGATCTATCAAAGGGATAGAGAAATGATCATTCTTTGTCTTGGAATTCAACTTTCGAAAGTCCACACATATTCGTAGCTTTCCATTCTTCTTGGGTACTACCACGATGGGAAAAACCCATTCATTATTGGCCACTAGATAAACAAACTCCGCTTCAATGAGCTTCAACAATTCTACTCTCACTAGGGCTGAGTAATTTGGATTCATACACCTTTATCTTTACCCCACACATTTTGGCATTAGATTTGAGGTCAATGTGATGCTGACACACTGTGGGATCAATCCCCTTTTGATCTTTATACAACCATGCAAACACATCTAAGTTCTCCTTCAATAAGTCATCTAGGACTGGCAGCTCCTCCTCTAGAAGATTGATATCCACCTTCAAGTGAGGTTTAGTACCATTTGTATCCACGAAATTTAATTGATTTTCACCTTCCACTTCACAAATGAAGGTCCCATAGACTGCTTCTAGGTATAGATTTGACTCCTTCAAGGGAGTGGCCTCCTTGTCTACTGCTCTGATGGAAGTGACTTCTTCCTTCCATGGGGGCTTGGCCGACTCTTTGGGATGTTGAAATGGTATCATGACTATTTCAAATTTTATGGGAGAGTTAATTACTTCTTGACTCAAAGACTCATCTTCTAAGGAGGCCTCCAAGAATGTCACACAATAGGAACCATCTGAGTTCTGCTTAAGTTGCAAATTGGATGTTTGTTGGCAAGGTGCATCATCATCGTCCTTTCTTGAGAAGGAAAAATTAGGGTGACAATAGCCAGTGCTAAAGGAAGGCTTATTTTTCTTAATCCATTTCTTATGGAGGTTTTACATATGTTGTGACTCATTAACAAGTCCAAAGGGTACTAGAGTCATTCTGTCTAAACAGCATGGGATCTTCATCGCATCAATCGCTTCTAGAACTTCATCCTCATCGGTATTGTCCTTTGGTTATATAACTTCTTCCATGTCACTTTCATTGTCTTTATCCTAGCTTTCATCCATGCCTTCCTATAGACTCTATCACGGCCTCTAGAGGAGCTCTATTGTACAAGAAAAATAGACTCTTTGTTGTATCCTCTACTTCTACCTTTGGCTCTGATTCTATCTGTGTCTTTGCTATGGCCATGTAATAGGGAGAACAATACATTCATGACTCTATCTCACTATTAGAGGTGATTTAAGAAGTCATTTTCGGTTCAAGCAACATGTATTTACCTATTGACAAGGGCTTTGCTTCTTTTAGGAGTTGGCTTATAGTGCATACTATCAGGGACTATACCTCTGTTGTCTTGGGAAAGATCTATTTAACACCTTCTTCTTCTATTGATGTACTATCTAGAACTTTGTTGGAGGAGTCTATTAAGACTTTGATGGAAGTGATCCGTTACCTTTTTGTGACCCATACAACTTTACCACCACCTTGTTGGGTCCTCTACCTAGGGTTAGAGTTCTCTTAAACCAATATGTTTGAGCTCTTGCTTTAAAGAGCCATTGTCTTCCCAACAGCAAAGGTGTGAGGTCCCATAAGAGTTTGGTTTTACCACTAAATAGTTCAGCCAATAGTCTCATCCTACAGGAGTTTTCTTCACATATGGGAGAATGCTCAAAGGCTTAATTTTGCTTTGGTCTGCTAGTCTAATAAGACATTGTGTAGGCTGCATACCTTGCAAGCCTAGATCCTTCATTCTCACATCTGCCAGTATGTTCACTAATGAGCCTCCATCAATCAATGCATCCACTATAAAATACCCCTCAATCCAAATGCCAATCTCTAGGGTACTAGGATCCCGGAAGCCGTTAGCCACATCCACTTCTTTCACAAGCTCTAGGGCTTTATTAGCATTAGTGATAGTTGTAGGAGTAATTCTTAGGCCATTTCTTCTTGTCAATATACTTTTAAATTTATTTTTGTATAGCTGGGCGACAACATTAGCAATTGTCAAAATGTTAGGTTTGGTTTGAAAGTATCTAGGTCTTTGACCAAGTCATACTCTTTGATAGGATCCACATGCTTCTCCAATCGGCTTGGGAATGTCGGGCAACATCCAGTTTTATCTTTCATTTTTCCTCTAGAGGTGGCAACATTTGCATGTCTTCTATCACTGAGGGTACTTCTATATCCTCTATCTCTTGGACCTCTGATCCTGTCTCTATGTAACTATCTTTATATCCTTCTATAGTACTAGATTTCTCTGTATTGTACCATTTTTTTCTATACTATTATGTTTCTTTTTTGGAAGATTGAACTTCATCATTTTGAGATAGAGGGTACGTTCTCTTTTGGGACTGTAGGTTCTCTTTTCTTGGCACACAAGTTATTGTGGCAACTTCCAATTCCACCAAGCTAGAGGTAGATTCTTGGGTCTTCTATTGGTTATCAGTGGTAACTTTCATACGAGTTGGACTGGAACAGTCCTTTGCAGTGCAGCCCTCTCCTTTGCATTGACTGCATAAGGGTTTGTAGTCTATGGACCGAAGAAATTTGGTGAGATATGTCCCTCCGCATCTGTAACACTCTACTTTTGATCTTTGACCACTGCCAGATTTTTGTCCTTTGTAACTTTGAGAGGGGAATCTCCTTGGGCCAAAACTAGGACACAAACAAATTCCAACTCTTTTCCTTCTTGTTCTTGTGAACTTCAACTGGCTCTTGAAGCTTCTTCACAATCTCCCACTTGATGATGTTTAGAAATTCTTCAATGAAGGCCATATCTACTATGCATGGTCATTCTCTCTGTTTCTGCTTCACTTTTAAATTTTGTGGGAAACATTGGCTATCGTGACATAACTTTCTATAGCTTCAGAAGATAGTGGAATCAGACTATCACATAGAGCCCACATCAAGATAGTGACATGCTTCTGCCATTGGGGAATGCACTTCTTATAGAAAGGGCCTTTGGCAATGAAGATCTCCAATTCTTCAATACTTATAGGGATTCTCCAATCTTCCATTACTTTTCTTCCTCTTCAATAGTACCACTTCTTTCATTTTCAGTCTCTGTTGGTGCTTATTGATGGCAATTTTCCTTGGCTACGCACTGAAAATATAGAGCTCTCAAGACAATACCAAGGAAATAGCGATCTTACTACAAGAAAATCTATATTGTATGCATCAACAAGCTTGTTTTTATCCTTTATGTAACAACAACAGGAAAAAGTATACCATGCACAACAAATCTTCACATAACATCATAGAAAGAATCTCCCACGACTTTATCTTTAACAAAATTGATTGCATTCTTATATTCTTCCTAGAATCCATCAAATAACCACAAAAACACAAAAAAATGCTCCACTTTGAATGGAATTTCATCACATAGTATTCATCTTCAAGGTCTTCATAGTCTTCCCCATATAGATACAATGTTTTTTAGCATAAAAATGACTCTCTCTCATACTTGATCGCTCTCACACATATCCTCACTCAATAATACAATGGAATTAAAATCTATAATCCTAAATAACCCTCTCTTAGTCGTGGATACCACTCCCAAGAGGTATATCTAATATGAAGAGTCACTAGAGCCAGTACAGTGTCCCTTAAGAGCTTATTATTATCTCTATCACTGTAGTCTTCACTTCAAGTCTTCTTCACGTGCTTCTTTGAGCTTGCATCTTCCTCTTCCAATATTACAAAGCATTCCCAAGCTGAATATCCATCCCACAAAACATTCATAGAACAAACGGAACAAAAACATAACAGAGCCAAAGGCTCTACAGAAGCTCAATAAAGGGTCAATAGAAAGCATAAAAACCATACAACTTTAACCAAAAACACTTCAAACCATCCAAATTCAAGGCACTCTCAATTAATCCTCAAAATACTTATTCACAATCTCAACCTCACCAATAGAAAGAAAACATATTAAAACAAGGTCAAAACAGACCATAATAGAACTAAACATACTCATCACAAAACCTATTAGAACATCAAATCTCAAACAAAACCCATCATGACTCTCCCAAACATACTCAAACTATCCCAAAACACTTCCAAAGTCATCCAAATTCAATCAATACACCCTCATATCAACCAAAACCCATCCAAAAATCAACAAAAAATAGCTAAAAATATAGTCATTTCAGGACTCAACAAAAAGCTAACTACATTATTTTTGCCCATATTGATCTACTTTTTGAACCAAAAATCTAATATCCTCTCTTATTTTCAATCAATAAAAGTACTATCAAAGAAATAATGTGGCATCTATATCAAGATACCAAGATTAGACACAAAAGGAGGGATATGTGTCCAAAGAGCTTGAACTGTTTTGTTTTCAATAAATATGCTCCTACACTCACCTAGAAAATGGAGTTATAGAGAGAAGCAACAAAAGAATTGCTACATCTCAATATATGTTACATGAAAGTATTTGGTAGCATTTTTTGCATGTATATGCCATATGTCAAAAGGAAAAGTTGGATGCAAAATCAAAGAAGATTTATCCTACTGGTTTTTATCTAAAAACCAAATGATGTAGTACATCTAATCCAAATTCTAGCAAGTTCTATATATTTAGGGGTATTACATGTGATGAGCGTGACAAATTGTTCAAACTAACCACAATAAGCTATCTTGAATATGATAAAATCAAAAGGTAATGAAACTAAAAATACTAGCCTAAAAGACTCTCCTATGAAATCCTCAATCACCTCACAACCTTTCTTTTTTCTTCTCCCTCAAATGACTCAAAAACTAATCTGCAACTAGCCTAAAACTATTTGACACACACCCAAAATAAAACTACCATTTGGTGATGCTTCAGGTTTTGCCAGGAAGCAACCCATAAAGGAGGAACCTCAACAACAACAACCTCCCTTAAAATATCCACAAAGATGAAGTCTACACCTCAAATATTAACTTATTCTTGAAATTTTGCAAATCATAACTGAATCTAGTCTATCATGGAACCTCAAACATACACATGATCATACAGAAAGCAAGAATAGATTTCAATAATGGATGGGGAGGATAATGATAATGCTACTTGGAAACTAGAAGATTTTCCCAAGGGAAAGAAAGCAATAGGATACAACTAGATTTGCAAGGTTGAAGTTGAAGGCAAATGGCTCTATTACCATGTTTAAAGTCAAGTTATGGATGTCCTTCATCAAATGGATGTTAAAAATTCTTTCTCACACTGAGACTTTATGAAGTCTAGGTATATATGCAATAGGACCCTAGTTATATTTATCAAAAAAATGAAACAAAGTATATAGGTTGAAGTGTATGTACCGTTTTGAAACAAGATTCCAAACTTCATCCTTTATAGAGATTACTTGTTCTTGAAGGATAACTCAATCAAATGTATGAAGTGTTTCTTCAAGGTTGAGTGGTATAAAGGATATTGGAGACTTCATTAGTTTCAAGCTATTCTAGTTATAAGAAATGACAAGAATATATGGTTTTATAAATAAAAGAATAACTAGGATATCTCAAAGAGGTCTACATGGAATCTTAGAAAGTAACTTACACTCCCATGGAAGCCAACTTGAAGCTTGTCTCAAAGATAATGTTATAAATCTATTTCATGCCAATGTATACATGCAGGCTATCTTACAATCATAAGGCCAAATTTGCCTTTTTTTGTGTGTTATAAGTCAAGTAACTTTTAAGAAGCACTTCATAATTGTATTGTCTTATATGGAAGTTGAATATAGAGGTACATTTAATGTCATGTGTGAGGTTATATTGCTAAGGAGAATGGTTGAAGATATAGGAATAAACTTCAAGGAGATAGTGAAGTATCTTTTGACAACCTCGCCAATATTTACCTTGCCGCAATTCAGTGTCCTATATGACCAAAAACATAGAAAGTCATTATTGCTTTATAAGGGAGAAATAATTGGATGGAAGTCTACTTGATACATTCCTTCACAATAAAATGTGTATGAGCTAAACACATTCAATGACAATTGTGAAAGCTACCATGTACTCAACTTCACAACTAGGAGTGACCAAAATGGGTTGCTTCTTGCTCAATTGTGATATTCATGAGTTTCCAAGCATGAAACAAAAGCCATTTATGGATACATGAGTATTGTAGCAACCAACCCAGTCAAAATTCAAAACTCTCATTACATCATTTTGATATGGTATACATGGCATTATATAGCTCACATTTACTAGATATATATTAAATTCCTTTGATATGTAACCCCCCCTCCCCCCACAATTAGAAGGGAGGGTTCACCCACTTTACATCTTAAAAATTTTCAACCATGCTTATAATTTTTTTAAAGAAACAAGTATTTTTGACTTGCCTTCCAACCCATACACCCATGCATGTCTCAAGTAATCATATGCACATCATGAAGTATAGGTAGTTTCCAAAAGAAAGTGTTTCCATTGAGCTACACATCATTGTGTATAAGGTCCAACTATGAAAAACTCTCATTAAAGCATCTTTTGGAAAGAAAGCATATTGTTACTGTATATGCGGCCTTCATGGTGTGTTTTGTAGTACCTCAAGACTAAACAAACAAGACATTATATTAGATTCATGTAGATGCAGCAAACTAGTAATATCCAAATGACCAAAATACGCATAATTGCATTTGAAATACCCTACAAATATAAACATGCCATGTCTTTCATACATAAACCATAGTTATTGAACTTGTCCAACTGGCAATATAGTAAACCGGATGCAATAATTGTATCACCACAAGAGAGATCATGGATTATACATTTGTGATCAACAACAAAATTCATAATCAAGCCAATCTTAGCAAGTGCAAAAATTGACAACAAATTCTTCTTGATTCTTAGTGCACATATAGCATTTGTAAATGTGAAAATACTACCATTAACAATAAATATAAATTTACCAAGTCCACATAGGATAAAAGAAGTTATTGGTAAGTGAATCGACTACCTAAAGAAGTAAAATGCTTTGTGGCACCATTATCGAAATGCCATATATTTGAAGTATCATTGCACGCTATATGCCCACTTCATATCTTGCACATCATTTCTAGATCCTAATTTAGGAGGGGCATCCACAATAGCCATAGTAGTCTCTTTTTTCTTAACCTCTTTCACAACCAATTTAAGATGGCTCTTGATGAAATGATCTTTTACCTTATGATACTTGCACTAGATTTGACTATCCTTTTCTTCTTATCCTTGTCAACCTTCTTTGTTTAAGCAGCATTTGTAGATTTCTACAATAGCCATACTAGTCTCTTTTTTCTTAACCTCTTTCACAACCAATTTAAGATGGTTCTTAATGAAACGATCTTTTACCTTATGATACTTGCACTAGATTTGACTATCATTTTTGTTCTTATCCTTGTCAACCTTCTTTGTTTAAGCATCATTTTTTTATTTCTACTTATAGAAAATATGGATTTGCCTTCTTCTTTCTAACTAGCTAGGAAAGCTTGATCCACAACATGCATAATGGACAATTTCTACTTGTAGAAAATGTGGTTTTTCCTTCACCTTTCTAACTAGCCACAAATTCTTAATCTACAACGTGCATAATGGACTTGTTTTACTGAGATTGTTCTTGTTGCAACAAAATGGAAAACAACTCATCAAATGAAAAAGCACTTGGATTTTCTTTCATCATCAAACACAAAGTAGCCACAAAACTCAAATTAGAATCAAAAAGACCATTGAGAATAGTCTAAACAAGTCAACTGTATGGCAAAATCTCACCTACAGCATTCAATTACTCTTTAAGATCTTTGATATTCGTCCAAAAATTATCCATAGAGTCCCTTTAATCCATATATTCACTCTCTAATTGCTTATGCAAAGTAAGCAACATGCATCATTTCTCTCTTGATACAAATGTATAAGTATATCCCAAGCATCTTTAGTTACCTTACATGAGAAAATATATAAGGTCATGATATGTTTAATAGATAATGCAATCAAGGCATGAGACTCTATATCTCTACCATCCCAACAAATGTACTCAAGAGTAGGTGGTGGTGGTGGTGGTGGTAGTACTCTAGCATTAATTGGAGTAAAACTCAAACCTATAGCATCATCATTAGCATCTATTTATATTGTTTTTTTTGCACTCATAACTTCTACAACACCACCAAAACGTTCTTTAATTACATGCACAATGTTCCAATGCCTCTTTGCAAATCAATAGATGACAAATCATATAGCAAATAGAGAAATAAAAACATTGATGTGTTACATGATGCGATAAAGTGTAGTAAAATAAATTGCATGCCATTAGTGTAGTTAATTAGATTATTTTAGGCTGGGGGTATAAAAGGCAAGAGAGGCCAAATGTAACACATCTTTTGCACATTCATAAACTTCTCCATTCTTGGAGCTTGAGAGTTTCATACCTCCCTACTAGTACTGAGGGTGGATATTCAATGTCCATCATTGCAAGAGGTGCATTTCTTGCAGCATCCTCTCATCTTGATTCTCATTGTACTTTGATTCAATTCAACTACTATAGCTACCTTATGTTGTAGTTTAATGTAAAGTTCATGGCATGGCTATGACTAGTTGTTTCACATGTGATTTCTTGATTTCTTAGTTATTTTAATTCAAGATAGGCAAAGTTCATTTCAATGGTATTAGAGCCTTGCTTTTGATCCATAGGTAAGGTCGTTTTCAAGCTTTGATCTAGTTATTAGCACCACTATAGGATAACTAGAGTTAAATCTTAGTCACAAATCTTGTTACAATTCAAACAATGACTAGTTGGGATTCTCTACACTAAGTCTTGACTAATTTTGAGGATCTTGGAGGAGAAGATCTAAAGAAGAATGGTGGTTTCTTGGACATTTTAGTAGCTCTAGTCAATATGAGGCCTATTTTGGAGGTTCTTAGTCTAACTAAAGTTAAATGGAGATTAGGAAAATCTTAAGTAGGCTTAGTATATCTTCATTACTTGATTGAAATTTTTAGCATTGATCACTGCATTTCGATTCCCAACCATTGAAGATTGAATTTCAATCAGTATGAGATTGATGATTTAGCCTATCAACTTTTTTGCTTTCATTGATGCTTTCCATGATTGACTATGAATTCAAGTGTATTGGCATCTGAAATTTTAAGCAGTTCTTTTCCTATGTGTTGGCTAATCTCTGAATTTTGATCATTTGCTAATCTTATACATTATAAACCCAATAAATTGTAAAATGTGATTTTAATAATTGAGAGAGTCACTGATTATTGAAGGTAATGATTTCTCAACCCTCTTTGATCTTCATTGAGCTTTCATATTCTTGCATATCATTGAACACCTAAAGCTTTTATTTCAGCTATGCATATCATTTCTAATTTTTAGAATACTACCACTACCATGTATATAGACCGATTGAGAAGAAAGTCAAAGCCGGATGAGATAGCAAGATAAAAGAGAGGTGACCCTCCCTTGCTATTTAGGACTCCATGGGGGTGCATAACCTAGCTTGAAAGAAACTTTGCATACTTTCTAAAGTCTTAGAGCCCATTTAGGTACCCCGTCTACCATTTTATCCCTCACCATAGGTGGTAGACCATGGAAAACCACTTGGGAAAGAGTGGAAAAGACTCAAAGATCATTGGCACTAAAACAAGATAAAATAGGGTATTGACCATAAGGAATTGCAAGAATTTGCATGCCATACACAAGTGATTGATTGGTACTTGTAGGATATCTAAGATGAAATTCCATAACCATAGATATGCCATGATGAGCTATGGTCAAATTTGGCAAAATAGGACTTAAATAATGCCATTACAAGTATATACAAGTTGCTATTTCATTTTGTATTTTCATAAAGAATTAATCATAGAAATAGATATCTTGATTCTAATTTTACTGCTTGATTCAAAGAGGACAAAGTTAGCTTTGATCTTATCTTTAAAAAAATTCAAAGGGACATGTAGATCAAAAGTTATGGTCATTTTAGTGATAGATAATCATAATAGACAACCTCTAGACATCAAAATAGGGTTTATTGTTTTGACTTGGATCTACCCCATATCTCTTTCCAACTTGTTATTTCAATAAATTTCTCTTATACACACATTATAGGATTTATTTAGATCCAATAACCAAAGGGATTGGGGAAGTAAAACTCAAGATATCATCATTTACTGAGGGATTGGGGAAGTAAAACTCAAGATATCACCATTTACTGAGACAAATTGTCCTTTACTACCACATCTATTCAAATGGCAAGAAACAAGAAGCAACTACTTGAGAATGAATGAGCATTTGGCTAACTACCATGCACAAATCCATGAGGGCAACAAACTAAGGGGAAAACGTTATATGGGCAATAGCAATATAGATGATGAGACACTTTGGCCAAGAGACCCTTGTGTTGTGGAACCTATAGCTAAAGCTAATGTATCCCATGATTCAAATGAGTACCAATAACTCTTACAAAGGATTAACAGCATAAATGAAGGCATCATCCAACTAAATCATACAATAGATGACAAGTTTGATCAAATGATTACCTATTTTGAAAAGTCTGGACAGCACAGTCATATATTGAATGGAAATTTTGATCAAATGATTGCTATATTCAACAACTTGGGTAGCAAATTTGTTTACTGCAGCACAGAGGAACGAAAAATGGAGCAAAAATGAGGGAAAAATGGAAGAAGGAGACAACCAAGAAAGCACATGACAAAGGAAGAAAAAGGTGTCCTGGATAGAGGTCAGACTCTGAAAATCTGAATGACGGTGTCGCCTCGAGAAAAGAAAAGAGTAAAAGCGCACCATTAAATATGAAGGCGCTCCCAAATCCTTGTAAACAGAGCACCGGGCTCACTCTTGTGCAAATTGTATGCATTAGTGGGAACGGGATAAGTTAGAATGGTGGGAAATAGGAAAAGAGGGCCTAGGCTAATGGCCGGCCATGTAAAAAGTGGGGATGACCACCCAAAAAGTAGGGCATGTATATAAGGTTCAAAAGTGAATGAGAAGTTCATTCTTGGGTGTGGCTAAAGCTTCTTCTTCCTCTTCTCTTGCTTCTTACCTTCTTGCTTGTGCTTGAGTGAGGGATTGAGGGAGTGTGAGGGAGTGAGGGAGTGAGTGTGTGAGAGTGAGGGATCGTGGAGAAGAAGCTCCCCATCTTCTCTCTTCATCTTTCCTTCCCTTCTTCTCTTCTCTCTTCTCGCGCAACTATGGAGGATGGAGCTTGACGGAGAGGGCTTGAGGTTGCTTGAACTTGCCACAAGGATCGTGGAGCTACCAGAGTGTGTGAGAGAGGAGGGAACTCAATCGAGCATCAAGGTAAGCTCACTATACCCGCAAGGTAGGCATTGCGCGTCGGCTATGTGTGAGGTAGCCATGGCCGCTCGGCTTGAAACGCTTGATCAATAAGCGGTCCATAGGTCTCGGGGTAGAGCTCCATAGCTCCCCTACATTTTGCGGGATGGAGCTCTACCCCGAGATCTACGGACCGCTTATTGATCAAGCGTTTCAAGCCAAGCGGCCATGGCTACCTCTCACATAGCCGATGTTCAATGCCTACCTTGCGGGTGTAGTGAGCTTACCTTGATGCTCGATCGAGTTCCCTCCTCTCTCTCACACTCTGGTAGCTCCACGATCCTTGTGGCAAGTTCAAGAAACCTCAAGCCCTCTCCGTCAAGCTCCATCCTCCATAGCCATGCGAGAAGAGAGAAGAGAAGAAGGGAAGGGAAAATGAAGAGAGAAGATGGGGAGCTTCTTCTCCACGATCCCTCACTCTCACACACTCACTCCCTCACTCCCTCATACTCCCTCAATCCCTCACTCAAGCACAAGCAAGAAGGTAAGAAGCAAGAGAAGAGGAAGAAGAAGCTTTAGCCACACCCAAGAATGAACTTCTCATTCACTTTTGAACTTTATATACATGCCCTACTTTTTGGGCGGTCATCCCTACTTTTTACATGGTCGGCCATTAGCCTAGGCCCTTTTTTCCTATTTCCCACCATTCTAACTTATCCTGTTTTCACTAATGCATACAATTTGCACAGGAGTGAGCCCGGTGCTCTTTTTACAAGGATTCGGGCGCCTTCATATTTAATGGCGCACTTTTACTCTTTTCTTTTCTCAAGGCGATGCTGTCATTCAAATTTTCAGAGTCTAACCTCCATCCAGGACACCTTTTTCTTCCTTTGTCATGTGCCTTCTTGGTTGTCTCCTTCTTCCATTTTTCCCACACTTCTGCTCCATTTTTCGTTCCTCTATGATGCAGTAAACATTACCCCCCTCCTAGAGGAGTGCCAGTCCCATGGCACTGGGGTGGGGAGCAGTAGGGTAGTTGGGGTTGGTGCTAAGTGGAATTGGCAGGTAGATGACCACTATCAAAAAGGTGGTGTTGTGAATGAGAGATGATGTGGTGTTGATTCTTGATTATTGGGATAGATTCTGGCTTGCTTTGATCTGCATGAAGATGCTCGGCCTTGGTTACACAGTTGGAATTTGTCGTCGGCGATGACTGTCAAAACTGGGGCTCCGTAATTAGTTGAAGAACACGTGGTTCCAAGATCCATGCCAATGGCGGGCCGTGACTGAGTTACGAACAGCCTTCAAGAGAAAGTTGTGTACTCCCAAAGGGGTGTGTCTGTCTCACGGTGAGGTGTAAGTGCATGTGCAGTGGAACTGGGAGATGGGTCTAACCTTGGGCAAGCCCTTGGTAATGTCTCACACTTGAGGACCCAGTTCGTGCATTGTTGGAGGTGCACTGCAGTGCAGAGCTTAGGGTGACAGGTCTGAAAGTCCCGCCCTTGATATGCCTGAAGCGTGAAGTGGGGAGAGGGGCTAGGGGTGATCCCTAGATGCGGTGAGCAAAGTTTTTTTTTTTTTCATAGAAGGTGTTTGGCTAGTGTTGATCACCATCAGCCGAAGCGCGGGAGGTCATAGGCATTGGGATAGAAAGGCATGACTTTGGAGATATTCTTTAATTGCAGCTCGGGCCTTCAAAGGTGTGGATGACAAAAAGGGATGGTTACACCTTGTGAAACGGGTGTCATTCATGTTTTCTAAGAGTTCCAAGCAAAAAGAGGGAAGGAGGGATGCCCTCATCATTAATCTAGTCATAGCTCTACTATCGATGCCTAGATTGATGTCAAAAAAGAGGGGGGGAAGGTGAACTTCTTCAGCAGTGGGCTTCTGTACTAATAGGAATTTGAGCAACCTAAGATAGTTGCAGGTGGTTAGGAAGGCAAGATCTAGGCAGAAGGAGAAGTTCGCGAGGAAGTGGGTGATGGATGGAAGGATATCCTCTTGTCTAAAAACTAAGCATTCCTTGGGAGTTTGGAAATTTACATTATATATTTTAGGAAAATCAAAATCCTCGTGAATGGCGCGGTCATAGTCCACTCCATGCCAACGGGGGAAGGGCATGTAGGAGGGGTCATTTCGCTCCTCGAGGAGTGAGCTGCAGAAAGCAGTCCAGGCATCAAAATTGGCATCCCAAATCCTCCTCCGCCACTTCGACTGCACTTCGTAGCCTTGGACGGATTTGGGAATCCGGTTCACCTTGTCCTGCCAATAGTCTGTAGGCTCCTGCCTCCACCTGGTCATAATTAGGCTCCTTTCTTCCACCCATCTGTTCGCTAGGTCATTGGCTAGATCCTTGATTTTGGATAGGATATAGAGCGGCAACACCCGGTCCAGCGAGCGTGGATAGGAGAAGGACATCTCAAAAGGCCTCGTCTGAAACTCCCAGTCATGCCAGATGACCAATTCCTGTAGCCAATCAATGGGGTTGGGGTCCCTTCGTAGTGGTACTGGCTCATCAAAGAATTGTCTGGGTAGTGACCGGGCTCTATGTTGTGCATCCTCTGCCAGCTCCTACCTCCTTCTTGTGGCTGCCACAATGTGCTCCGGCATGTGGGCATCTTCAGTCTTGTCTGGGGGGAGGTCTGGTAGAGGGGAACTGGGCACTTTTTGTAGTTCTTCGTCGGTCTCTTGGTCTGAATCCGAGCCTTCCTTGGTCTCTTATTCGGCCACAGCTGGGATTGTTTGCGATATTGGTGCGGGCGGTTCCTACTCTTCGAATCCTAGGTCCTTGAGCTCAACAGTGGAGAGACCGGCACTACGTAGGTAGCTGAATTGTTGTTCCTTGGTGAGTCCTGTGCTGGTGGGGAGCTCCCATTCCTGAAGGCCGTACCTTAGTGCACGGGTTATCAATTCCAGTTTTCTTCTCACCCTTTCCACTGAATCATCGCCCTGTGATTGGGTGACAGGTAGAACGGTGTTGAGAAAGGCTTGCCTTTGTGTGTGGGTGCATACATTGGCTGCTTCAGCTCTAGATTCGGCAAGCACTCTCTCACACTCTGCCACTGCCAAGCACTCTGTTAATTGCCTGATTCTGTCAAAGTTGTTTGCTTCCCAAGTGTTGGCCCTTTGATCCATCTTTTTTCTTTCCTCTTCCATTGCACTTGCCAGTGTGGTCATCACCTTCTATTGTTGATCGTTTGTTAAAGCCCAGAGTTGGTGCCACTCCTTGGACTTCCAAGCCAGCTGCTCTTCGGCGATTTCCTTCACTTGAGTTCGATACTGAATTTATGCTCTGCCTCATCAATTCGTTCTGATCTTTCCTGTTCTAGCTACTCATGGCTCTGGATTTCTACAAGGTGCAGTCTTCGTTGCATGAAGGCCATGGCCATGAGGGCCTCAGTGTCTTCCTTGGCAACTTCCAATGCCCCTTGTAGCCGTTGTACCTCCTGTTGTTGTTTGCACTTCCGTTACGAGGGTTGTGGACCGGCCCTGTGCTAGGAATTATATCTCTCTTTCTAGCCTATTTTTCTCCTCGAGCTCATACTAAAGCTTTGCCATGGCGTCCCCCTGCCCCTCGCTCGGTTCACCTTCTTGAGTTGCCAATAGTCCATACCCCTCTAATCTGGCCGTTCTTTGCTCTAGGTCGACATACTGCTGCACTAGCAACTTTAAGCCCCGTTGTTCGGCCACCAGGTTCTGTTCTTCATCCTCCAGCCTCTGTCGTAGGCGGTTCTCATTGTCCTGGGCCTCCTTCTTTTTTGCCTCCAGCTGGTCTTGTAACGCCTTGACCTCCCTTCGCCGGTTAGCCTCTTGCTTTGAAACTTCGAGCTTCAAGACTGCCGAGGTTTCCCTTTCTTTCTCCAGCTCCAGTAGGGCCACCTTCTTTTCCTCCTTTGCCGCCTGCAGCTGCGCTAGGAGCTCGGCCACGTAGGCATCGTAGTCTACTCTCGGTGACAGGGGGTTGGGAGCTGTGGTGGTCGATGCTTTGAGTTTTTGCCATTTAGGGTCTTTCCTGGATTCAGCATCAGCAGTGGCAGGTCTTTTCGCTCCAGGTTTTGGGACAATCTCTGCCACCTTACTGACGAGCATCTGCATCATGCTCATCAGTTGGCCTGTGTCCCGAGAAGGCGTGGGCTGTGCGGCATTTGGGGTGTCTGTTGGGTGTCGGCACGAAGGAGGGAGGCAGGGGGTGTAACAGGGACTTTCCCTTGCCTGCGATCATCGGGACTGCCCTCGCACTGCCACTCGCTTCGGCTTCATGGTGAGGACCATAGGGGTTGATTTCTCATGTCCTGTGAGTTTCTTCAACAGACCTGCGAGTGGCCTCAGCCAACTCGGCCAGTTCCTTCATGCTCAGTTCATAGGCTTCCTCTTCCGCCCTTCTCCGTAGTTCCTCTTCTGCCCTTTTTTACTCCTCTTTAACTCTTGCGAGTTCTTCCTCCTCATCCTTCTGCAGTTGTTCTTCCAACCCACATGACTCTTTTTGAGCCCTCTTCACCTCGGCCCTCTCCCGTTTGCTCAGTGTCTTCGCCTTCTTTTGGCCCTTGTCATTCTTCATTTGCTTTTGAGGCCCAGCCTTTTGCGGGGGTGGTACTTTAGGATCTCCTACATCGCTAGTCATCCTTTCACTCGAGCCTTCCTCCTCTCGATGTGGTGAGTCTTGGTGCTCAATCTGCTCTCCCTCCATGCCAGCACCCTTGATGGCCTCATCAATGATTGTTGTAAGTATACCTCCGTACTTGATCGTGGAGGCCTTGATGGCAAGTTTTTTCCTCGTGGATCGCGCGGTGGAGGCTGGGGATTCCCCACCGGCTGGCATTGTGGCTGGAGCTAGAAGGGCGGCTGAACTCTTTATAGTCTTCTGGACAAAATCGTTCCAATCCACCTCCTCTGGGACTCTTACTGCAATGCTTTCCAGCAGTGGCACGCTGATCCTATTCATGAGGGCGTTGTACCTGTGGCTGGAGAAGAGAGAATTGATCATCTTAGCTTGCATTCTTGTCGCCAGGTCTGGAATGTCGGCTAGACTAATTCCATTGATCGTGTGCACATCTTCCTTTTTGACTCCCAGCATGGCATACACGTCCCTTTTTGGGCGTCTTTCTTTTTTGGGCACGAGTCCCAGGGCTCTTTCGACAATGGCAGCATTAAGGGGGATCTATACCCGTCTTTCTTGATTACCTTTCCTTACCGTGACCGTGCTACAACTTCGTCCTTCATTGAAATTTCTTAGGAACTCTGTGCACATGCTGTAGTTGACAGCCTGCCCGACTTTCTCTATGTACTTTTGGAGGCTGAATTTGTCCACCAGCTCTCTTACGGCCGGCTCCTCCAAGATACCCTCATCCAGGTTCATGGTATGCTTGAAAGTAAATTGGCTGAATCCCCATGTTTCGATGCTGATTCCATATTTCGTCATCTCTGCTTCTGTAAATGGAAGTCTGCCCTATCCTGCCATGGTATGTGCCTATCATGACCCCAGCCAATGTTAGAGTTACAATTTGATTCATTCCTAGCATATCCCAAGAAAAAAAATGTGTGCGCCAGTTTACCGGGCAGATTTAAGGAGATGAAAATTTTTAGAAATAATTAACAACCAACATCTTTTCCTCCTTGCTTTCTTTCCTATTTGAATTTAGTATAGGATTGTTAGCCTTCACACTTTTGCTACATCACTTGGTCAGTCCCTTGGTTGTCACTGGCTCTTCCCCCCTCTTTTCTAAGTGGCACGGGGGAGGGAAGGCTCGCATGGGCTGTGTGGGGTGAGCTCCTTGGCCATAAGCCAGGTATATAGGTTAGGGTTGTATTCAAACTGGGCATGGCGATCAAGTTTGCCTGGTTGCAGGGAAGCTTGAGTGATGTAGGTTAAGACGTCATGAAAGATGTCTCCCGAGTTTAGGCAACTAGCAATGTGCAACTCGTTCTCTGTGAGGAATTGGTCAATGTACGGATGGGCCAATACCTGATCATCTAAGTGTAGGTTGCATGTAATGGCCAGAACTCTGAATGAAAGAGGTGCCACGTACGTAGGGTCGCGTTCAATTGTTTTGATTGCCCTCCTTTGCTCAGCATTAGTCATGATCCAGTGGCCTTTTTTCTCCCATTGGAGTCGTAAGGCGTACCACAGTTGAAGGAATGGAGAAGCAGAGCTAGCAAGATGCACAAGCTCCTCTAGTTCACGTTCCGGCATGGAGCGAGCGGGCTTGCGGTATGAGATGACTAGTCGTCTAAGAATAGCTTGTTTCTTCGAGATCTCTCCATTAGCGATTAGCTCAGCCGCAACCTTGGGAAACTTGATGGTCATGAACTCGTAGTCCTCCCAAGGGCATGGCAACGAGCGAACATCGGAAGCGAGGGGTTCGTCAAGAAGTCCTAGGTCAAGTCTCTCGTAGCTTCTAGCGAATGTAGTGAAGGTGTCGTCCAACTCCTTGATGCATGTCACTACATTATTCCTGGAGGTCTCGGTGAGATCATTGGCCACTGATAGGAAGGATCGTCTTTCATACGAAGGTTTTAGACCTGCTGGTGGTGATGGAGCAGTTGGGCTGGACAATAGTGACTCCCTTGCAGGCGTCGTTAATGGGACTGTGCTCTTTGGATCATTTGAAAACACTGCGGCGGGTTCCCATGCCACAGGGAGCGTGCTGCAATTCATTCAACTGGGCATGGGGGTGTGCACCTCCTCTGACCTAGAGGGTGCTGGATCATCCGATTTGGGACACTGGAGGTGTTGGGTGGCCTTAACCATCACCGTTGCTGGTTCAATGTTCCTTGCGACTTGTGCCTTGCCTGTGCGGCCGGTCTGTTCAGCTAGAGTGGGGCTGCCCACACTTGACTCGTTTGGGTGTCTGACCTTAGGCACCCATATCCAGGGGTTGCCCTCATAGTATCCTTGCGCTCGTAGGAGATCTTTCGGTATCCATCATGGCATGGCGGTGCACCCATGTCGATGGCGCTTGGGCTGCCTCTTAGGCTGGACTGATAATTTTTGCATTTAGAAGCGTGTTTCTGTGGTCTACCAGGAGGCGGCGCTCGCCGTTTTGGCACCCATGTGTGCATGGGTTCCCTGGCCATGTGGATGGCTTGGGTGGGTTTGCTTCTGGCGATTGGGGTATGGGGTAAGATATCCATACCCTTCTCCTTAGGCTTGGCTGCGGGAGTCTCCATCGATGGTTCTGCAATTGTAGAAGGCACAAGCTAGTCCTTGCTGAAAGTAGTTATTGTACGCACATTGCCCACGGTCAGGTGAATGCGGTCTAAGTTGTAGTCCACATTGCAACTTGTCTGCTTTTTGAAAGTGCACCCTAGTAGTGATCTATCACCGGCCCCTTTAGTGTTTGGTAACACATAAAAGACGACTGGGATAGTCCCAGACTCAACGGAGATAGCCGCTCGGCATTTCCCTAAGAGAGGGTAAGTGTTGCCCCCAAATGGGCTAAGTTTCGCGTTCGTGGGCTGTAATTTAGGCCGACCAATGCGTGTCCAATGGTTGTGTGTCAAGTCATTATGGTCGGCCCCTTCGTCGATCAGGGCATCAAAAGAATATGTATGTTCTGCAGTGACCGTGATTCGAAGGTAGGCAGGTGCCACTGCTTCTTCATCGTGATCGGTTAGTTCGATGATTGTGGCCACGCAGACAACGACGGGGGGTTCACGCATCGATGGTTCGTGCAGTGGATGGGAAGGGGGATAGTACTTTTTCATGCGACTACCATTGAAGAAGCCTATTACTTCCCCTTCGAGCGTCTCCAACTCGACATTGCCCGTTCTGCTAATTGCACGCACCCGAAAAGGCCCCAGCCCTCAAAATTTCATCTTCTATTTGTGCCCTTTCACCAAGTAGAGTAGTACGAGGTCCCCTTAATCAAAGTTGCGCTGGTTGATGTGCTTGTCATACCACAGCTTTCGTCGTGCCTTTTCACAGATTAGAGCGTAGGTGGCTAAAAGCCAAGTTTCTGTGAGACGCTATGGCTCCTCTAAGCGGTTAGTCCAAGCTTCTCTTCCCTCCCAACGCTCCTGCGCTGCTATTCTTAAGCTAGGGACAAAGAATTCTAGAGGTAGAATGGCCTCCGTCCTATAGGTCAGCCTAAAGGGTGTTTGCTCAACAGCCATCTTATAACCCGTCCGATAAGCCCACAAGGCGGCCATCAGCTTATTATCCCAGTCTCTTCTTGATGTGGATACTACCTTAGTAAGCACGTTAACCAGGATTTTATTTGTGGACTCCGCTTGGCCATTTGCCTGAGGGTAGTAGGGGGAGGACCTTCTATGAATGATTAAAAAGGTTGAGAGCATGTGGGATATCACTTCATTAACAAAGTGTGCACCTTGATCACTTACTAGTTTGATTGGACAACCAAACCACGAAAAGACATGTTCCCACAGGAACTTCATAGTGGTCCTAACATCGTTCCTTTTGGTGGCTCGTGCCTCCGCCCACTTTGTCAGGTAGTCTGTTGCCACAATGATGTAGCGCGCCTGGGAGTATTAAGCTGTTGGACTGACAGGTCGGATGAAGTCAATGCCCCATTTTTTGAAGGGCTGTCGAGCTATTATGGGGATTAACTCCATCTTATCTTTGTGCATGGGCATCTTAGTCCTCTAGCACTCGTCGCAGTGTTTGACAAACTTAGTGACATCACGAAATAGGGTGGGCCACCAGAGTTGGAATTGTAATACCTTACGGGCAGTCATGTCCCCACTAAAGTGTCTGCCATCTATACCGTCGTGCACCTCTCTCAATACCTCATGCATCTCGTACTCGCACACGCATCTACGTAGCAACCTGTCCTGTCCCAACCTATAGAGTTGGCCAGCAATTAGTTGGTATGGCTGGATTTTTAAGATAAGTCTCCTTAGCCTGGCTTTCTCAATAGATCTCTCTGGTAGGCCATTTTCTAACATTTCGACAACATTGTCTGCCCAATAAGGTCTCAAATCAGCTCTAAACAAGTCTTCTTCACTAGACAGGCCAAATAGGTGCGCGTCCGGTAAATCATCAAGGCTGCCTTGGCCAACAGCTTCCCCTATGAGTATGCGGGACATGTGATCCGCCATGTAATGCTGCTTCCCTTTACGCACAATCATTGAGAAATCAAACTCCAGCAGGAGAAGTAACCACCTTGCTATGCGACCTGTGGCGCATGGCTTGTTCATGAGATACAACAGGGCTTGATGGTCCACGTAAAAGACGAAGGGTGTGGCCAACAGGTAATGCCTAAATTTCTTTATGGAGAATACCATGGCTAGCCCTTCCCTTTCTGTAGTGGACTAGTTCATTTCTGTTTCGATGAGCTGCCCGCTAGCAAAGCTCACGGGGTAATCAAGACCATGTTCACCAGGCTAGCATAGAATGGCTCTGATAGCAAATTTGGAGGCATCTATGTGTACATGGAATGCTACACTCCATTCTGGGGCTCAAAAGATTGGTGCAGTAGTGAGAGCCTTCTTTAAGTGTTCATACGCGCATTGGCATTCCTCAGTCCACTCGAATACAATCAGCAACTTGTACAATGGTCTAGCAATCAGCACGTAGTTTAGTACAAAGCGTCAGTAGTATCCTGTGTGGCCTAAGAAACACTAGACGCCCTTGTAATTGGTGGGCAATGGGATGTCGGGGTAATGGCCCTGATTTTTGAGAAGTCAGTGGCGATGCCATTCCGTGACACTACATGCCCTAGGATGCATCCGTGCTTCACCCAGAACTGGCACTTCAAGGGGTTCAATGAGAGTTTGTATAGTCGGCATCGTTCAAAGACGGCTCCCAGCCTCTCTAAGTGTTCGATCCAACTGGAGTGTATGCATAGGTCGTCTACGAACACCTCCAGCTCGCGTCGCAGCATATCCTTGAAGATCGTGCACATTAATCGTTGGAAGGTTGCAGGAGCATTCATTAGCCCAAAGGGCATAACGATGTAGGCAAAGACACCCCACTCCGTGGCGAAGGCACTCTTGTGCCTATCGTCAGGATGCACTTGCACTTGATTGTAGCCTAAGAATCCATCCAGAAAGCTGTAAGCTTCTTTGCCTGCTACTCTCTCCAGCATATGCTCGGTATATGGCAAAGGGTAGTTGTCTCTCTTCGTAGCAGCATTCACCTTCTTGTAATTCACACACACTCGAATCTTGCCGTTCTTTTTCATAACAATCACTATGGGTGATACCCAATATGTGTGCTCGATCTCATATATAAATCCCACCTTCATGAGCTTATCGATCTCTTCCTTCACCGCATGAGTGTGTTTGGGATTCATAGGGTAAGGTCATTGCTTCGTTGGCACCACTTCTGGGACCATGGGAATGTTATGTGTCACAACCCTAGGATCGACTCCTCTCAGTTCCTCCAAGGACCAAGCAAACGCATCGACATACTCTCGCAGGAGAGCAACCAGTCTAGCCTCTTCCTCCTTGGTCAGGTCGTCAGCAATGAACACGGGTCGAGATTTCTTGCCCTCCCCTGCCATGTCGACTTCCTTGACCCTGGCGGGTCCCTCGATTGGTTCCTTGGCTTGCCCTTGTCTCTTTGCTCCTAGCAAAACCACCACTCTATCACCCTTCTTAAACTTCGTGAAGCATTTGGGTAGGTCCTGTGGTTTATTTTGCCTCTCTCCTTCTGAGTCTCTAGTTTGCTTCCTGGTCCCCTCCTTAATCCGCTTGCGCCTTAAGTGGACTGGCAAGTCCCCTTTAGTGCGTCTGACCTTAGAGGGTTAGGGTATTTCGAAATCACTCTCTGTACTGACTTCAGACTCCGAGTTAAACTCGCATCCCTTGCTTGAGGAAGGGATTTCGCCCGGAGGTCGTAGTTCAGTAGGTGACTCCGTCTTCCAGTATTGGGACTACCAGCGATTGTGCCACCCCTGCCTGCTCATAATCCATAGCTCCCACCTACTCCAACCAGGTCCTATCGCATTCCATCTGCACAACTCCTTTTCCATCCCTTTCTCGCTTCGGCCTAGAGTCTGCCTCGATCTGCTCGATTGCTCTCCCTTCAGTGTCACAATCTATCGTGTTAAGCCCTTCCTCGCTTTCATCCGTCTCAGAGCGACAATGCTCGTACTCCTCATCACCGGAATCTTGCCCCTCCGACTGCTAGTCATCCCCTAGGTTTTCCTCTCCGATCTCCTCTTCGTTGGTGATTAAAGCCTAGTTGTATGATAGGTTGAGATCGTGCACTTTTGTCCATTCCCATTCAGGCCGAACCAAGAGATCGCTTAGGGGTTTTAGATTAGCCGCTTTGCTGCCTTTCATTTTAGTGGTTAGGTACCCTACGATTCCCTGAAGCTCAAGCTTGTTCATGGAGGTGTGGAACAAGACTGGTCTCCCTAGATCCTGTGAGCTCCTCGCCATCATGCAGAGTGGCATAGTGGGTTCCTCTGCTGGCATGCTTGGTGACTTAGCCACTTGCTTATACAACTCTTCCTCATCTGAGAATGGCACGTCAATGGTTGCCAAGACATGCATCCAATCCCTCTCATCCTCAGGGCAGGGAATGTACTTGGTCAGCGTCCCACAATGCTTGCGCGCCTGGGCATCGCCTTTTAGCATGGTTGAGATAGCATCGAGGTCAGCTGGGGTAGTCTTCCATGTGTCCATCTCAACCCTTACCGCCTCCGTCCTATTCCCCAAGAATATGAGGTTGTTTTCCCAGTCTTCAACCACTCATGCATTCCTCATCCATGGCCGGCCTAGCAGTATGTCGTAGTCCACCCCCTTCATGACAATGAAATTTATGGAAAACTGCACTCCTGCGATCTTCACTAGCCAGTTTTTTGAGACCTCGAATGGTTTGACCTTCATTCCATTGGCCAATGTAACATTGAACCTAGCCGCTTCCACAAGTGGGTTTTCCCAGGCCTGTAGAACTGGGTGGCTCAAGACATTGACCCCTGCACCATTGTCCACAATTCCTTTCCCTGTTGCATCCCCTAAGGC
Organism: Lygodium microphyllum; assembly: GCF_053477565.2. Taxonomy (NCBI): domain Eukaryota; kingdom Viridiplantae; phylum Streptophyta; class Polypodiopsida; order Schizaeales; family Lygodiaceae; genus Lygodium; species Lygodium microphyllum. Next base: position 45,166,157 of record NC_141135.1, on the reverse strand, counting down.
TAAGACAGGTAGGACTGCATGCATCTCCGTGCCTTCCCAGAAAGCGTTGATGTGTAGTGACCTTGGAGCCGAGTGCAACGTTAGGCTTGGAATTTGCGTGACTACAACCTACTCGTGCAAGTCAGCGGCAGCATGCTCCCCCTTCCCCTCCACCCAGTGCCTCAATTCTCACCACAATGGAGGGTGCTGCCGAAGCAGGTCTCCCAAATTAACAGTCACTGGGGTGGTTACTAAGGTGGTGAGGAGGTTACTAGGTAGTTGGCTTCCCCCTCGATCACCACTCTTCGGCCACATGTCATGGCTAGCTTGTTGATAAGCTTCTCCTTGGTCTTGCCTTTGTGGCATCTCTCATGGTGTTAGCGCATTCCCCGATTGAGGTCGCGATGGCGAATCGTGTGTGCTTGCACTAGAAAGGTCCTCCATCGAATCCTCCAATATGGGTTCTACATCTTTAAGGTGTTCTTGGGCATCCTTGACCCACTCCTTTACCTTGGCGATAGCCTCGAGTTGCCGCCTTGGATGAGGGTATTCCTCCACCTTGGCACTACCTAGTTCCGCCGTCTTGGGGGCGGAGGTCTTTGCCTCGGCATCTGTGACCCCCCTTCCCGCCACTAAGGTTGTAGCTTCCTCAGTCTTAAGAGTGATCCTTGCGTCTGCTCTCTTTCTCCTTCTCCTCTGGCATTTATTTCTCAGCGAGGCTGCATCCAGGTTACTTGGCCCAAGTAATGAGATGCTTGTTCATCTTGTTTGCGCTCGCATCATGACATGCAATGGGATGGGTGTGTCCTCCCTGCCAAAGGTCTCTACCCCAAATAGCCCCAAGGGCACAGAGGGCACGTTGGCCGGACTGGCTGATAGTTTTCACCTAGGGCAGTCAAGCAAGTGTGTGATCCCACATTTGGCGCACCTAAGGTCAGCCTTGTCCTAATTTGCATGTTCCCTTGCTGGGCAACATGATGATATATGGCATGGATGACCGCAGGTCCAACATGAGATTGGGTCCTGGCTTGGTCCTCCAAAGCCTCTACCTCTTCCTCTGCCTAGCGCCATCACCGGCACCGATCGATAGTCCATTAGGACTGGATTGCCTTCCTCTTCATAGGAGATGTATGGGTTTATGTAGCTCTCTTAAGGCTACCGCGCCCTGCTCAGCGGACGTGTTGTCCATGAGCCGCCTGGCTACAAGTTCACTTAATGACAAGTCATCCTCCACTGCCCGCTCTCTCTCCGCATTTGGTCCTACCTTGTGCTGCTCCAGCCAGGGCTAGCATGCACCGGGCCTCGTACATATCCACGTCTTATTGGAGTTTCAAAGTCTTTTGCTCATGGATATAGGCAATCGTGCTCTCTAGCACCCTTCTGATTGCCTTTTGTTCCTCTTCTAGGGTCGCTACTACTTCCTCTACTGGCCTACCCTGAACTACCGTCCTGGCCAGCAAGTCATACTCGTTGACGAACTCCTGCACCATGACTGGGAACTCTCCCAAGTCCAGTCGGTCCTCTCCTGGGGTCCACCTTGGGATCCTGACATTGGTTCCACTTCCCATTTCACTAGGTCGTCGATCAACTTGAGTAGCTCTGGCAACGTCAAATTCTCTATGTTATGGTCCTCCGAATCTTCGTGTCCTCTTAGGGCCCTACAGATGGAGTTCCCTAGTAGCCCACTATGCTTTGGGATCCTCTCCTAGTAGTGGGTTCCTTGATATTATTATGGTTCTTGTTAAGCTCCTTGTTACTAAAACCGTCGTTAATCTTATCCACAACTTGTGCTTCGTGCTTTCTAGTGCTCAGTGTGAAGCAAGTTTTTCCCTTCCTGGTAGTGCACCCTAGGTGATGAAATCAGAAGGTGAGGTGAGGATGCACTAAATGCCTGATGCAGGTTCCACCCCACTACCTACGGTTGTGACCTAATGTGGCTTTTGGTGCAGGTCCTGGCCAATCTAAAGTCTTACAAAAAGACCTTGCTGCATTCCCTATCATGCTTCAGGGTTGGTTAGTTGGTTGGCTGGTCACCGAATGTCACGTCCAATTACATCGGTGTCTAGCTATTCGGGGTGAATCTTCGGTCACCTTGTCTGGTCTCCAGCTTCCAAGATTAAATTGGGTTCCCTGGGGGGTTAGAGACGTAACGAGGGTACCCAGGTCTGTGGCCTAGGTGAACCACCTTCTATTCAAGCTCTAGTGCTCTGGTCTGATTCTGGGAATTGGACGGGCCGGTCCAGTCTTACTCTGGTCCGGCTTCCCTTAGTCGGACGGGGATGGTCCGACCACCGCAATGGGTCGAGTGGCTCAAGTCTGGGACTCCGACATATGGCCCAACTTGGTGGGCTGGTCTGATTATAGGAGTCTGATTTTCAACTGGTCCGATTATGGGAATCGGACGGTCTGACTCTCGAAATCGGGCGGTCCGATTCTAGGAATCAGACAGACTAGGCCGACGGCCCGCAAGTTGCGCACGGCACCTTTAGGTCAATGCCTTCTCTATCAAATCGTGCTGCACTTTCCAAATCAATGCAAGCAACAGAGAGAAACGTCATGATCTCCCGTAGCTCCCATAGCTCTCTCCCTCTCTCGCTCTCTCTTGGGCTCTCGGTCAGTACTTCATGATCTCCCGTAGCTCTCTCCCTCTCTCAGCAGACCCTTATGTTCCCTTCTTTTTCCTATCCTACCCTTAACCTATTGTAACAGAAATCAGAAACAAAAATAAATACAGATGGTCCTACTCTAACATACAGCAGCAAATCAAAATACTTACTTGCTCCAGGGATTAAAACCTCCTAATCCTCCTAACTATCTCAAGCACCGGTTCAGGCTGCGAACCCTACTGCCATGCTCGATCTAATGCGCGTGGTGCTCAAGGCTCGATTCCGTCGGTCCCGGCAATGGAACCAAAATGTAGGGGAGATACAAAGCTCTACCCCGAGACCTACGGACCGCTTATTGATCAAGCGTTTCAAGCCGAGCGGCCATGGCTACCTCTCATATAGCTGACGCGCAATGCCTACCTTGCGAGTGTAGTGAGCTTACCTTGATGCTCAATCGAGTTCCCTCCTCTCTCTCTCACTCCGGTAACTCCACGATCATTGTGGAAAGTTCAAGCAACCTCAAGCCCTCTCTGTCAAGCTCTATCCTCCATAGCCGCACGAGAAAAGAGAAGAAAAGAAGGGAAGGAAAGATGAAGAGAGAAGATGGGGAGCTTCTTCTCCACGATCCCTCACTCTCACACACTCACTTCCTCACACTCCCTCAATCCCTCACTCAAGCACAAGCAAGAAGGTAAGAAGCAAGGGAAGAGGAAGAAGAAGCTTTAGCCACACCCAAGAATGAATTTCTCATTCACTTTTGAACTTTATATACATGCCCTACTTTTTGGGCGGTCATCCCCACTTTTTACATGGCCGGCCATTAGCCTAGGCCCTCTTTTCCTATTTCCCACCATTCTAACTTATCCCGTTCCCACTAATGCATACAATTTGCACAGGAGTGAGCCTGGCGCTCTTTTTACAAGGATTCGAGAGCGCCTTCATATTTAATGGCGCGCTTTTACTCTTTTCTTTTCTCGAGGCGACGCCGTCATTCAGATTTTCAGAGTCTAAGCTCCATCCAGGACACCTTTTTCTTCCTTTGTCATGTGCTTTCTTGGTTGTCTCCTTCTTCCATTTTTCCCGCACTTCTGCTCCATTTTTCATTCCTATGTGCTGCGGTAAACAAAAGTAATCAACCTTCCAATGTCAACAGTATGCCACTTCCAAATGATAACGCAAAGTCTAAAGCAACCAATCATTTGTACATTTAACTTATGAGCATGGTGGCCCTTTAATTCCCCTCCAATCCATTGAATAGAGGAAGATTCATTTACAATCTTTTAAAGAATCATGGACAACATGATCATTTTCAGCATGTTGATAGAGATGATGACACACATGGGTGTGATTCCTTCTAAAAAAAGTTTTATCCCCCAAATAGTTAAGTAACGAATGCAAGGAATAGTCAAGATCAACACATTCATGTGAGGAACCAAGATAGATGGCATATTTCAACATGATGAAGATCTTAATGACATAATGCCACATGAACAACCCAGCCAAAATCATAAGCCACACAAGAATATTTCACTTGGTCATCATTCATTTGACAACAAGAAAAATGAATTGCATTTTTTTAAACAATAATCATGGTTGGATAACAAAAATTTAGCAATAACTCTCATAAACAAAAGTCAATTGGTCTACCCAATAATAATGGATAGCATTATCACTATAACAAAGAATATAAGGAAAATATTAGCATGTCTCAGTTCAAAGAAGATAACCCCTTACCAATAGAATTAGAAGAATGGACCAACAAGTTGGAAATATACTTTAACCTCTTCCCACATAATGACAAAGAAAATAAATATTATATAGTCTTACAGTTAGAGGGTTATACACACATGGTGGAGATATATAAGAAAAAGTGAACAAAATATTCAAACTTGGAAAAACTTTAAAATAGCCATGACTCAAGTATTCATAGCTCCAATTGAAAAAGAGAGACTAGAAAGAAAATGGTACGATCTTATGCAAAGAGGCTCTATAGCTAGAAAGTATTCCAGCCGGTTTTTAAATATTTACATGTACATTGAGGATATTTCTGACTCAACAAAATTAAACAATTACATTTTTTGTATTAATCCAAACCTTTCAGTAGAGGTTGGGATAGCAAAGCCTACAAATGTCCATGTAACTGTACAATATGTTGAATGCTATAGTCACAAAACAAGAGTGACTTATCAATCAAATCATCCAATAAGAATTGGACACCACTTCAATAAACAAAGAGAGGGTCATAGACAAGAAAATAGGGTTTCAAATACTTTCAGCAGGATTCACTTATCCTACAACATATACTTCTAAACAAGGCAAGAAATTTAGGTATTATATTAAATCAAAAGGGGATTACAAGAGAGCTAATGGTAAAACTAAACAATCACCTATATAATATCAACATCAAGCTCTTTTTTAATGATAAGCTAAAAGAATTATGTTTCAAGTGTGGTGAGAAATAGTCACCCAAACATAAACAAAAATACAAAGGAAATAATGCCAATTTTAACATGATAATCACGGAAGATTTAGATGAAGATGAGACACATGAGGAAAGTCTATTACAAGTAGAGGCTATTCCTACTTGTGATGAGACACATGACCATGATGATCAAGACACTCCAGAGGATTTAGAGCCAATTAACAGGTTTCCATTTGATCCGTGTGTGGTTCATTTGATCCTCGTGGATTACAAATGGATTATTCTTCGACTATTGCATGTTCACCCATGTTATGTTTCATATCCTAAGATGTTTGGATGGGTTGCAATGAAGAGAACACACTTTGGCTCAAAGACACTATCTATTCTAAGGTTGCTTATATTCTTACTAATACGAGAAATCATTACATAAGTTGAAGTTATTGCCTCAAGAAATCAACTCTCAACCGAAGATACAAGTTGCAAATGGAGCTCAAGAGTTGAGCAAGGAGATACCCTACAAACTCCCATTGAGTTATCTCAATCTTGTACCATTATGTGACGGACTTGATTGTCTTAGATATGGGTCCCATTGACATCATTGTTACCTATGATTGGCTCAAAAATATTAGCAAATATTCTTTAGATCTCGTTCATATGTTTATGGAGTTTTCTCAGAATAGTCAGCAAGTAACACTCAATGGCATAGAGAGGAAACAAGTGGAAATAATAATAATCAACAACAACAACAACAAGATGAAAAAGGAAATCAATGTTATGTCTTGCATTTTCACACTCATCCTTTTGAAGGTGAATGAAAATGAAAAATCTTCTTTACCCAATGAGCATGATCTATATCTATGCAAACTTTTGAAAGATTTTAAGGATATATTTTAGCCTCCTACACTCATTACCTCCTAAGCAAGAAGCAAACCATCCCATTGAATTAGCACCTACTGACACTAAACCTATCAACAAACCACCTTACAAGTGGTCAAAGTATGAAAGAGAAAAAGTGGAGAAATAGATTAAAGTCTTACTAGAAATGGGGTTTATTTAGCCTAGTCAGTCACCTTTTACTTTCTGGTATTGCTTGTTTAAAAAAAAGATGGTTCTTATAGGATGTGCATTGATTAGAGAGACCTTAACAAGAGCAACTAAGAAATGATATCGAATCCCCCACATTGATAATTTGTTGGATAAACTCAAGGATGCAAAGGTATTCACCAAGATTGACTTGAGGTCAAGATACCACCAAATCAAGATGAAGGAAGGTGATGAGTACAAGTTGGCTTTTAAGACAAAAAGGGGTTTTTATCACTTCTTGTTATGCCATTTGGGCTTTCCAATGCATCTGGTACTTTCAAGCCTCTCATGAATAAAATCTTATAACCATTCTTGTATAGATCAGTCCTAGTATTCTTTGATAATATCCTCATATATAATAGGAATAGAGAGGATCATTTATAACATGTGTCAGAAGTCCTCCTCACATTCAGAAAACATAAGATTTTTGCAAAGAAAGGAAAGTATACTTTTATAACCAATGAGGTAGAATATATGGATCACATAGTTGGTGAGAAAGGGATTATGGTGGATCCAAAGAAGGTACAATGCATCAAGGATTCTACTTCATTGCAAAGATTTCTAAGACTATCCTCTATCTATCGAAGATTTATCAAGATCTATGCCTGTATAGCAGTTCCTCTCAATACTGCATTGAAGAAAGAAGCTTTCTTTAGGGATGTTATAGCCATGAAGAGCTTTAATGAGCTAAAAAGTCTTCTTATTTCAGCACCTAATTTAGTGTGCACTGACTTTTCCAAGGAGTTAACCATATTATTAATGCTAGTGGTCATCGTATTAGGCTATTTTATGACAAGATCATAGTGTTATTGCTTATGAAAGAAAGAAACTGGATGATAAAGAGAGAAAACTCCACATCTATGAGCAAGAACTGTTAGCTATACTTCATGCTATTAAGAAGTGGCATCACTATATTTATGGCAATCATTTCAAAGTTAAGAGTGACCACTAAGGTGTTGAAGTATTTTCTTTCATAGCCTAATCTTTCTTCTAAACAAAGAAGGTTGTGAGCTAGGCTATAGGGCTATGACTTTGAGATTTCCCATATGATAGTCAAAGATAATGTAGTGGCAAATGCATTATCTAGGATGTGGGCATGTTCTATTTCTACTATTTCTACCCTATAGAAAGATTGGATATAGAATATTCATGAGAAATATTTATTGGATGAGACACAGGCAATATAATGAAGAAATTACAATAAGACAATGCATCTAAATTTTGCAATTTCAAGTAGTAAAGTGTACTTCTTTGGTTCAAAGGGAAAGTGTACTTGACTCCTCAAACATCATTTAAGTGTCACGAATCATGTGGTAGGAGACTTGCTTGAGTTGCTTACCAAATACACATCATACACACAAGAGGAAGCTCACTGAAAAACACAACAAGAGAGATGGAGACCAAAACATTTTCTTTCTAATTTCTTCTTCTTCTTTTGCACAATAAAATGTACACAAAGTATAGATAAGAGAAAACATAAAGAAAAGTGGCCTACTAAGTCAAATAGTGCATAACTGACTATACTAATCGATTGGCATTATAATTATGCCTAGTTGTAGATAGGTGCAACAAGCCAGATATAATAAGTGATACAATTAGTGGCCATGTGAGGATTGTAATGACCATTGACATGCTAAGTGTAGACGTGTGGGCCCATCTAGCTAGGCAGTCCATCATCAATGTTTGAACGTATTGTCAAGAATCTAAAAGGAGCACCAAAGCAACCAGGAGATCAAGCCTTGGAATGGCATCTACAATGCCCATCAGTCAGAGTCACTAAAAGAGCAAACAAAGATTGGGAGACACATGTGTGCACTCGTGCACACACACGTGCACGCGCGCACACACACACATGCATACGTGTATGATGTGTGCATGTGTGAGTGTGTGTAACAATTGTTTATTATGACTACACATTGCCCTACCTGCAATCTAGTCTAATGTAGAATTTAGACACAAATGCTCCAACACAAAAACTAGTATGTCCTAGTGGTTTTAGAAATAGTATGTCCTAGCGGATCAAATATTGTTTACTTCGAATCATTTTAAGTAACCAACTTCGGGTCATGTTTTGGGTTGGGCACAAATACATTACTGGTCTCCCCTACCTAGAAGTGTCCACCAACTGAACATGTATCAAATTGGATTTCAACATGCATGATATGATAGAGATACAAGTGTTGTAACCAACCTTAGTCACAACAATATTTTGAAGGCCATTCAAAGGTCATTTTAGAGCAATGAGAAAATAGAGCATAACGAATGAGGAAGCAATGTTGAAAAATAGCTTGATTAATTCAATACTTTCAAACAATTTTCAATTGCATATTTAATGAGGACATGTTTCTCCAAAACATTCAAGTCTACATTCAATGCAAATAACACTTTCAAAAATTCTGCAAATTTACTTTATTGCAATATGGCTTATGTCGTCAAAGGATAGAATGAAGTACTTCAAAGCTAAAGGTTTTTTAGGATGGTTGAGTCTCCATATTCCTTTGATGGTATTTAGGTATTTTCGATATTACCATTGCATCTAGAGTGAACAAAAACATGCAAATATGCACGAAATGGCACAATCCCATTCTCACAATTGATTTGGTGTTTCTACACTTTTATGTTCGATCTATGTGATTCAAAGCTTGTTTGGGGTTTTTTATAACTACTGTGGATGCAAAAGATGTCAAAAACACCAAATTCTTCAATGAAATTACCATTAGCCAAGGGTCAAATCTTAAGATAGTGGCAACAATTTTCTTTAAAAATGTGCCATTTGATGATGTGAGTGTATTCTCTTAATCAAAAAAGTTGAGTGTAACTTATATCTAGTGCACATATTTTAATATTATGTTGAATCCACCTTTTACAACTTGTCATAATTTTAAATCAATTAAATGTTGCAACAAGTGCCTACATTTGGACTTAAAAGAATGAAATCATTGAGCTTCCCCCAAAAATGCACCATTCCTTTATATCCAACTCATTCACAAAGCCCAAATATACCCAATTAAAAATTTTGGACTAAGGTAGTTGACATGAAAATTTGCCAAATAAATAAAAGGGTTTGTCAAATCTCTTTTGAAGGAAATCAGACATGTTGCTGCTGAAAAAGTCTACCAAAGAATGGTCTAATGATTGCAAGTCAATTTCAAAGGAGATGAGAGATTGTGCCTATAGCATGTAAACATCTTAAACACAAAATGAGGTAAGGGCAATACAATGCTACCCTCATTAATTGTAGTCATATCATACACCTCCAAAGCAATAGCATTTGTTCCGAAATTTGCTATGAAAATGTATACTAGAATTAGACTTCCACCATATTTTTAGTGGGTTTTTCAAAAACACAAGGTCACTAGAATGTACATGTATCCAAGATTGAGAAAAGATGTGCATATAAACCTTAATGGATGACATTGCTCATAGAAAAGAGCCATGAAATTGTGGAAATTTTGCTTTTGACCTTGAGTTTGCTAGTTTTACTAAGAGGAGGTATCTATTTAAGTTTCTATAACAAAGTCATTGTCCTCTTACAAAACACACAAACATGTGTGCATGGCACACACATGCATACAAATGCACATGCATATGCACACACACATATACATGCTTGTGCACACATGCACACATTTCGTAGCTTTTGATATTTGATATTTGCAAATATAGTGTTGAATGTAGTTACATATACTTTGTTACATATTGCTAACGGATAGGATAACACATTGATGTTGTTATGAGCTTGCAATTTCTAATGACAAAATATGGTCTGAATTTCTTGGCCTTACTTTTCTAACACATTGATATTTCTATAAACTTGTAATTTCTAATGGAAAAATATGGTCTTAATTTATTGGCCTCAGTTCTCTAATCATATAGGTTGAGGCATATTCATATATTGATTTTATTCTTATAGTGGGACTTCTATCATCTATTTTCTCTTCAATCTATAAATGTTGTCATATTTCAGTAGTGATGTGTGTGAACATGCTTGAGACACACACTCACACACACACACACACACACACACATTTTAAGGTATACATTGTCTAATAAAATCTTCTCTATCGATACCTCTCAATACACTTTGTGTTGAGCTCTTTGAAGCTTCTTCTTCTTCTTCAAGTTGTGTGTATTCTCAAATTGAGAGGAGATTTGACAAGCACTAACAGGTTGACAAATATTGTGGGATAATCCATAAGGGATAAGCATTGTTAGAATTTATATTAGGGTTCATTTTGGTCTATGTGTGCACTATTTTCAATACTACTACATGAGATATTTGTCCTTTTGTGTAGAATTTTTGCTAGTAGTCAATCATGGAGGGTGAGAGCCCTTATAGTCTCATTTATATTGTGATACATAGCATATGTTGGTTTTGTGAGCGTTTTCCTCTCTATGGGAAACTTTTGCACTAAGTACAATCAATGGCCATGGCTGGCAGCAATGATTTATTTTGCATGTTGGCCATTGAGGACAAGTTAGATGGAACCAACTATCCATTGTGGGTTATCAATCAAAGAAAATTTAGAATAGGAAAAAATAAGTTTAGTACTACATTTTGCTTCTAATATAACCATAATGGGGATATCTTTATGAAATGAACTTTTCCTATCTTGAATTAAAATAACCAAGAAATCAAGAAAACACATGTGAAACAACTAGCCATAGCTATGCCATAGCTGGAACTATGTATTAAACTATAGTACAAGCTAGCCATAATTAAATTAAATCAAGGTACAATGAGAATCAAGATGAGAGAATGCTACAAGAAATTCACATCTTGTAATGGTGGACATTGAGTATCCATCCTCAATGCTAGTGGGAATGTATAAAACCCTCAAGCTCTAAGAATGGAGAAGTTTACAAATGTGCAAAAGATGTCACATTGGCACCCTCTTGCATTTTATACTCCTAGCCTAAAATGAGCTAATTAACTAAACTATGGTATAATTTTTTTTAATTACAATCTATCCCTACCCAAAAGCTTTATCCTCAAAACTTTGAAGACTGAGATGGTAAATGGATGGTAGAAATGAAAAAGTGAGAGTCCAATGCTGAAATAGCCTTGTAGAAGCGTAATCAAAGGTGCAAAACAGTGGAAATCTAGAATGTTATTCTAGTGGACAAGGTAGCTTTAGAAAATGGCCCTTAACTTTGGATAGAAATGTTGGATTGGTTAGTATGAGGTATAAAAATGAAGTACACTTTACAAGGTCTCCATTCATATCATCAAAAGTCAAACTTGGTATCGATAGGTCAATTGTTTTCAATAAAAAAAATTAATACAACAAGCTGTCCATTGCTCAACGAACTAAGTATCTTCTTGAAGAAGCCATGGAAATCAATCTAATTATGAAGCATGTTGCTAAGAAGACTCTTCCATGGGCAAAACCTTTTACTTAACAAGATATTCCATGACAATATGGTTCCTTAGAACCTTCTCTCTCTTGCCAACAATTCCTTCAGGCTTATAAATGATCAACCCATCTACATCAAGGAGAGGTAGTTCTTCAAGAACTTGAATGTCAAGGCCAATATACTTCTTGATTTGGGAGACATGAAAGATATTGTGAATGCATGTGGTTGAAGGCAAATCAAGTTGGTAAGTAAGATCTCTAACTTTTCTTGTGATCTAATATGGACCATAATAGCAATGAGCAAGCTTATTATGTCCTTTCGTAAGAGATGCATTAAGAGACTTACATGCCTTCAAGAATACTCATTTTTCTTTGTCAAAATCCATATTCCTTCATTTATCATCTACATAAGATTTCATAGTCTCTTGTGCCTTTCTATAATTTTCGTTGCATTGCTTCATTAAGGCCTCTATCTTTTCTAACTAGCAAGAGGATTTACTTCATCTTGAAACAATGCTAAAGATACTTATAACCCTGTAACCATATAATGCATCGAATGGTTCCATGCCTATGCTCATGTTATATGTACTACTATAACAAAACTCTGCAAGATGAATCTAATGATCCCCCACATTTTGTGTATCATGGTAGAAGTGTCTCAAACAGACTTGTAGTCATTTATGGACCCTTCCTTTCTCCATCTGTTTGTTGATGATAGACCATGCTTAGATTTAACTTGGTTTCCATGGAAGTGAAGAGGATTTTTCAAAACTTCCCCATTAATTGTGTATCCTTGTTAGGGACAATCTTCATAGGTAACCCATGAAGTTTGAATATTTCTTCCATGAACTGATCTGCCACTTGTTTGGTTGAATATTGGACTTTAGTAGGGATGGAGTGAGCTAATTTGGTAAGATGATCAACCACAACAAAAATACTATTCGAACCCTACTTAGTGGAAGGAAGTTTTGTAATAAAGTCCATGCTTATCTTAGTCCATTTATCATGTGGAATGGGCAATGGTTGAAGTAGACCACTATGCAATAAATTGGAATTCTTATTGTATTAGCATGCTAAGCACTTTATCACATAATGTTTCACATATTTTCAAATTTCTTTTCAATAAAAGTATTTATGGATTTTATCAAATGTCTTAAACAATCTAGTATACTTTGCCAAAGGAGAAAAATGCATCTCCTGTAATATACGTTGCTTACTATTGAGATGGTAAGCACAACATGTGTGGACATTGGTGATGAACTGCTTGGTTAGGTGGGCCCATACATCTATAATTAGCACATCGATAGTCATTATGATCCTCACATGGCCATTGACTTATCACTTTTTATATTTGGTTTGTTGTATCTACCTACAACTAGCATAGTTATAGTGCCAATCAATTTGTATATCTCTGTTATGCACCATTTGACTTAGTAGGCCACTTTTCTTTATATTGTATATTATCTATACTTTGTGTACATGTATTGTGTGTGAAAGAAGAAGAAGAAACCAATAAGAAGTCGTTTTGGCATCCATATTTCTTCTTGTGTTCTAGAGTGAGATTCCTCTTATGCGTATGATATGTGTTTGGTGTAGCAGCTTAAGTAAGTCTCCCCACCACGTGATTTGTGACATGGTATCAGAGTAGCACCATTGAGAGAGGTTCATTTTTAAGGCTAAAGTAAAAGAAAAGAAGTGAGGAATCGATTAAGCAAGTGACGGGCAAGAATCTATTCCATTCTTCCACTCTTTCTCTTGAATAGTGCATACTGCAAAGGCACCAGAAGTAAGTTAGAGCAAAAATGTCAGATTGCTATGAGATTTGATGTGTGAGTGAAGCATTGTATATTCTATAGATAAGCTTATGCCACCCTGATTCTTTTTCCATTATTGAGGTTGCTTTGGGCCTCGTTTTAGACATGCAAGGGTGTAGACAATAGTTTCAAGGTATACTGTGATTTTGATTGTGTCAACTAAAAGTGGATACACATATTACAAAATTTTGAATATCTATTTTTTTTAGGTGTTTTTCTAGAAGCAAACAAAAGATTTATCTACTAACAAGTTGCAGATTACATGTACTATTAAACAATCAGTGAAAAGGCTACTTAGTGTGTTGTTATGCAATTGTTGTGAAAGATTGTAGAAGGCTTGCTTGTTATTTTGTATCAATTTTATGATAATGGTAGAGAATAGTGGATACCCCATAATTGAGAAGTTAGATAAGAATAAGTATCCATAATGAAAGTTTCGTGCGATGTACTTCCTTATTGGAAAAGACCTTTACGAGTTTGTTTCAAGTGAGGAAAATGGACTAGAGCAAAGTAATCTTGTGATTGAAGAAGAATTAAAGACATGGAAAGAATGGAATACAAAATACAAAAAGATGAAGTATTGGCTAGCTGCATTGACAATATTATGCTAGAACATATTAGAAATGCAAAAACTTCACATGTAGCTTGGACAATTTTTGAGAATTTGCTTGTTGTTTTGTATCAATTTTATGATGATGGCAAAGAATAGGAGAAACCCCATCATTGAGAAGTTGGAGAAGGATAAACATCCATGATGGTAGTTTTGTGTAACATACTTTCTTATTGAAAAATGCCTTTACGAGTTTGTTTCAAGTGAAGAAAATGAACTAGAGCAAACTAATCCTGCAACAATTGCATAAGAATTAAAGGCATGGAAAGAATGGAATACAAAAGAGAAAAAGATGAAGTATTGGCTATTTGTAGCCATTGACAATATTATGCTAGGATATATAGCAAGAGTTGAATACTATGAAGAAAGGGAAGATGTATGTAAATGAGTATGTTTAGAAAGTGAGAAGCATTGTTGATGTCTTAGCAACTATTGATGCAATGTCTGATGGTGATAATTTGGTTTCTTTTACTTTGGGTGGCCTTTATAATGAGAAGGCCTAGAAATCATTTGTTATGTCTATGTATGTACGAAAGTCATTTTCAAATTTTAATGAGTTGGTTTCTCTCATGATCATTGAAAAGACTCACGCAAGGTGAATCATTTGAAATAAGTGGTGAATAGATCCAAGAATTTCAGTCAAGTTCGAGATGAGGGCGTGGCACATTCTCTTCAAGAGGCCATGGCATAAGACATGTTGGTGATAACCAGCAAAACAGGTCGAATCAATAGTTTAGCAAAATGCAGGTTTCAAGATGTCATTGCAACTTTGGAGGTGGGGGGAGCTCTAATAGAAGAGGTGGATGGCAGAACAACAATTCTAGCAATTCTAGAATTGGTTGTTACTATTGTGGTAAAATAGATCATATTGTAGCCCAATGTTATTCTAAGAAAGATAATATCCACAATGGTAAATTGCAAGAAGGAAACTATGTATCGTCTTCACACTAGAATGAATACAAAAATGAGCGTTTGTTTGTTATACAACATATATTAAATGCTACTACAAGAGAAAGGGGACACATGATCATGTATATTATGCTGATTCATGTGCATCTAATTATATGACTAGTCATGCTAAATGATTTGGAGAGGTGCAATATTTATAAAATCTAGATTATGTATAGACGGGTGATGATTCATGCCACCCAATTTCACACATTCGAAAAGTTTTCTTATCCTTGCATGATGGTCAAACAAAGAGTCTGTCAAGTATATTATGTGTGCCATCCATCACAAGAACTTAGTGTCTATTGGCTAGATGGTAGACCAAGGGATGTAGACTCAATTTAATACAAAATGATTTTTTATAGAAGACTTTAATTATAAGTGTAGGTTGATTGCAAAAGGAAGCAGAGTTGACCTCATGTTCAGTTTAGATGCTAGAATTTCAACTATATATGCTAAAGGAAAAGGAGTGGTTTCAGACACTAAAATATGACACAAATATATTGGGCATGCAAATGTGCAAAGACCAAAATTAATGCAGCCCAAAGTGTTACAGGGGGTTACTTGCTTTTAGAGTTGTAGAATTTCATAAGTATGTAAAGCACGTCAATTTGGTTAGTGGACAAGTCAATCTTTTTTGCATGCTAGAGATGTTAGTATAGGAATATACTTGATGTTGTGCATACAAAGGTTCAGGGGCCTACACATAACATATCTCTTGGTGGTAGTAAATATTTTATCACATTTATTGATGATTGTTCAAGAAAGTTATGGGTGTATTTCATGAAGAAAAAGAGCAATGTATTTTAGTACTTCAAAACTTTCAAGGCTTCTGTTGAAATAGAAACAAATTTGAAAGTTAAGTGCTTGAGGTGAGATAGAGGAGGGAGTACTTGTCTAATGAGTTCAATGACTTCTTGAGGTCTCGTGGGATAAAGAGACAATTTACTTGTAGGTATATCCCATAGGAAAATGGGGTTGCATAAAGGAAAAATAAGCATATTGAAGAAGCTACATGGGCATTGATGGTGGCTGAAAAGAAATTGCCAAAACATTTTTAGTTTGAAGTTATTCATACTACCATCTATCTTATGAACAAAACACCCACAGTTGTGCAATTCATGGAATTACCCCATAAGAATATTTTACATGCAAGAAGCTTGATGTGTCACACTTGTGTTTGGTTGTATTACATATGTTTGTGTGCTAGATGAGTTGCGAAAGAAGCTTGATAAAAAGACTACAAAATGTATTTGTATTGAATACTCTTTAAAGTAGAAAGGGTATTGATGTTATGACCCTATCACAAGGGATTCAGAGTAAGTAGAAATGTTATTTTTTATGAGATGGGTAGTCGGTATAGGTCTAGTAGTGATGCGTTGAATGATAATGATGATCTCGATAGTTATATGTAGATAGAAAGCAAGAATCATAGAGCCTTAGTGGACCTAGAACATCATCTGGTACCACATCTATAGTTAGCCCTTGGTATGAGAGACTAAGGAGTAGCCCTATATCTTCAAATGTATCTACAAGTGTTATTATGCTTATATGGTAAAAGGTGGTTGAGGATGTTGAGCCCACTTGTTTTGAAGATGTTGTTGGTCATGCTCATTGGGATGCATATGGATAAGAATATGGCTACATTAGAGACTGATAAGACTTGGGATCTAGTACCATTGCCTAAGGGCAAGAAGGCTATTGGCTATAATGGGTCTATAAAATTAAGCATAATGTAAATGGTTTTGTTAGTAGGTATAAGGCCAGGCTAGTTGCAAAAGGATATGCTTAAATGTATGGCATAGATAATCTAGTCCAGTTGCTAGGATGATAAGAGCTAGATATTTGATTTCTTTGGGAAGTAGCCAAAGGTTGGAGTTTGTAACAAATGGATGTAAAGAATGCCTTCTTGTATAGTGAATTGCAAGAAGATGTATATATGGAGTAGCTAGCATGTTATGAGGATTTAGAGCATCCAACATAAGTGTGTAGATTAAAGGAGGTGCTCTATGGACTGAAACAACCACCTAGAGCATGGTCTGACAAAATCAGAGAGTATCTTGTCAACATAGTCTTTTAATTTTCTAATGTTGATCACTCACTTTATGTGAGAAAGGGAGATGTACGTTTGGTCATCATAATCATCTATGTGGATGACTTGATTATCATAGGTGAGAGTGACAGTGGGATTGCTGAAGTCAATGATATTTTGAAGACAAAGTTTGAGATGAAGGATTTAGGTGAGCTAAGGTACTTCTTGGTATTGAGGTGATCAGATGTGATGATGGTATATGGCTATCCCAAAGGCAATATGGCTTGGATATGTTGTCCAAGTATGGTATGATAGCATCTAAGCCTCTTTTAGTACCATTATTGGAGTAAAATGTGAAGTTGAGTGTGGATGTTGGGGATGAGATAGAAGACCCTACTATGTTCAGGAGGATAGCAGAATGTTTGATTTACATGACTATCACAAGGCCAGGACTTACGTTATGTTGTTGGCCTTGACAATCAATTTATGCAGATGCCTAGAAAGCCTCAATGGATGCAATTAGATGCATATTGAGATATGTGAAATCCACTTTGCATTATGGACTTTTTTATGAGGCAAGTAATGACATATGTGTTTGGATACATAAATATAGATTGGGTTGGGTATATCTGATAGAAGTCTACCATTGGATTTATGTTTTCCCTAGGTAGTGCAGTAGTTACATGGAGTAGCAAAAAGCAACTTACAATTTCTTTATCAAGTATAGAGGTTGAGTACAAAGGCATTACTATGGCAACATGTGAGGTGGCATGGCTACAAAAGTTATTGGGTGATTTGGATTTGTAGGAAGATAGTCTAGTTGACATTGAGTGCTACAACATGAGCAACATATAGTTAGCTAGAAACCTAGTGTTCCATACTAGGAGAAAACACATTGAGGTGCATTAGCATTTTGTAACAGAGAATGTGCTTTGACTTGGTATATGTTAGCACATAGGATCAGATAGCTGACATTATCACAAAGGCTTTGGGTGTAAAGAAGCTTTGAAAATTTCAAAGCTTGGAGTTGCATAAATACTGTAGAGCTTGAGGGGGAGTGTTGAGATGGCAAGCTCAATTGATAACCCTCAAATTTGTGCAAATTTAGGCACACAAGTATGATCTTTATTACCAAAATTTATATAGTTTGATCATTTAACCTTGTAACTTCATTGCAAAATCTCAAGACAACTATTGTAAAAGACATAACTAACAATTTTAAAGTTATGGCCTTGAATGTGTGTGTCACTTTTCCAATTTGAAAGGTTAAGAAGTTCTTTTATTTTCAATAATCAAACCTTTCTGTAAGGTATCAAAAACCATGTAAGACAAATATTCCAAAGAAATACAAAAAGAAAAGCGAGAATGAGGAGGCATGTGATTTGGGGGAAAAGTGGTTGAGAGAGGTGGTTGCAACCTCCTCTCTCTTCTTTATCTTCTACTTGCACGTATCTTCTTATCTCTCTTGCAAGGCACAACTCTTGCATCTCATATCTCTTGTGCTTCTAAATTTTTTCTATATAGAAGAGAGTGTGAGGATGGAGATTTTCTGTATGTCTATGGTCTATGTGGGCCTGGTTTTGCAAGGTTTAAGGAAAGTTTCCTACCTTTCCTTTCAATTTATGAAGCATTCTATAGGATATCATCTCTCTCTCTCTCTCTCTCTCTCTCTCTCTCTCTCTCTCTCTCTCTCTCTCTCTCTCTCTCTCTCTGTGTTTGCTTTTTTTTTGCTAAATAGGATTGAAACCTATCAAAAAGATTTAGCCAAATGTGTGCATTTGAACCTTTTTCTTTATGTTTGGTGATTTTAGAGTTGGTGTGTATTTTTGAAATGTGTAATTTTTTATTCAATGTGTTTGTGATGATTTTTCAAAAACTGAAGCAACTATAAGATGAAGGAAATCCACCTTTTCATGAACCCTAAAACATGGGAGAACCTAAGCATTGACCAATTGAGAGGATAAGATGCCCATGCAGTAAGCTAGAGGAGCTAATCAAAGGACATATATTGAAAGATGTGTCTATTTCTTTATGTAACATGGAATTATAATGGGCTTCCTTCTAACCCATCATGAACAAAAACAGGGTGATAATAAGGAATGTCTATTACCCTTAGTACGCATATCTTTAGCTCAATTACATTATCATATGTTTCCATTGCTACTTTTTTGTGAGCATATGAGTTGTCATTTATTGTCATCATGTTGTAGGAAGAATCAATGTTGTCATAAGAAGTCTATTTATGCCATGTCACAAACCTTGTGATAAGAAAGTCCTAATACCCCATATTTCATCTTGCATTATGCATTGCATCTCCATCCCTAAAGATAACTATGAGAAAGATTTTGTTGTAATTCAACTCCTAATAGGCCTCAAAAGGCATATACTCTTTAGATTATAAATATCATAACCAATAAAGATATTCTTTTAACCAATCAAACAATTGTATTTTATTGCTGTGCTTCTAAAAAGAGCACATTGGATGTATGGCATGAACATAGTTAAAATCATTCGTCCATTTACATTATAAAGTATTTATACCTTATATGTAAAACAATGTCGAATTTAGCATGAGTAGCCAATCATGCAACCTCCATAGGCTCAAGTTCATCATCCACCTTAGATCTTGAAGAATGGTCCATATCCACACAATTAAAACCTCAAAACATATTGGCAAACATGATACCTTGGACTTCCAAATAACTCAACCAATACATGATTCATGGAATTATTGATCAACTGTTAATCTCTTCCATATATGAAGAAAATATTATGATCTTAATGATCCAGCAGACATTGCCTTTCTCAATACATCCATTCACTATGGCTTGATCGCTCAATTATCCTCATTTGAGGTGAAAATTTATCATGGATTATGATAGTGATCTTTATTGGTTTGATGAAATGTCATTCTTTGAGGGAGCTTTCGAACAAGTCAAATGATCATCAATATCTCAATTGAAAGAGGGGCTAATAATATATATTTACATAGTTGTTTGCATACAAATTAAATTGCTACGTGTTTGTGTCCACAATCCAATGGCTTTGCTTGGGGATTCATTTTTCCTTTTGAAGAGTAACTTGCTGCAAGATATTTATTCATTCATGGTCAATCATGCTTGGCAACATTTGTAATTACTGAAGTAATGGAAAAAGGGTATTGTTAGATTCATCCCTAGACACCAATTACACTAAAGCATGCCTAATCACTTAAGTATGCAAAGAGAAAGCTACAGATTCTCCCTAAAACACCTAAGTACATGAAAGCTCTAATGTTTGCCTTGACCATCACTAATAAATATCGCAACCGCTCATGCACTCGTGAATGATCACAGAAAGTATATCTCAAAAGTTACAAAAGATCTAAATTTAAGAGGCCTTCATTTTGGCTTTACAATTCAGAATCTATGAAACATAAAAAGTCATGTTTTCAGACAATATTGGGTGTACGTACACCTCGAAGAATAATGCAGGCTTCCAATTTAAAGATCTAAATTTGAGGATTGAGAATCAAGGAAACATAAAACATCACATTTTCAGACCATGTTGGGTATATGTCCACTCAAAGAATAATGCAGATAGATGCTCCAACTGTACCTAGAGTTCCCAACACTCCTGTACAAAAGCAATGTACGGAAGCACAAATATCTTCTCAAAACTGTTCATCTCAGATAAAATCTTTTTGAATGTGCAACAATAATTTGATCACAATGTGTTGTCTACGAATTGTTTGAAAGACCTAGGCTTGGATTTCTCAATAAACACTAGCAACCAGGCAGCAGTTAGACAGAGCTTGAAATGGTTACATGCCTCTGTGTGGAACAAAAGAGCACCTTGGAAGATGCAAATTGTGATCATTCATTCCATGTATGCATTACCTATCTACAGAAAACCAGCTTGCTGACCATCCTCCTCTTAGGAGTCAGGACACCAGCTGAACTGCAGCACCTCCAATGTTTGAATGTTACTTATGGCACATCTGAATTTCACCCTCCTTGCTGGCATGATAACTAATAACTGCAAGCCTCGTATCAATTTTCCCTTCAGAACCATTATTCTCACCAGCAAGGCATCTTCAGGGCTGAACAATCTTCACATCTAAAACATATCATTCAGCTTCCAGAATTCCTTACAAAAAAAGATATGTGCATGCACTTGTGAGTCACGTTTCGTCCATTTCTGTGTTGTCTGTGGGACCTGTCTCAATAACTGGAGGAATAGCATCCACCTTGTACCGTAGACCCTGCCAAAATGCATTTTATTTGAGGCGAAAGATTGTTTTAATGGTAATAAATATGATGCATGAAATAGTATATGTTTCATAAATATAACATGTCATACACACACAGCAGGTGCCAACCTTGCGGTAAAAGGTTGAGTATGAATTATCCCAGATAAGCTTGTATGAGCCAACAGAGGGTGATCGGAAGTTCCCCTATTTTTATTGCACACAGAAGAAAGATTTGAAGAAAATTAATACCATCAGAAATATGCAAAGTTTCTACTGTAGAAACTACTTAGTATTCCTGATTGAATATCCCCCTTATGCATATCACAATATTTGGATGGTTTTATTGGTAAAATGAGCAGTTACCTGATTGCTCTCACATCGTTGATATGGAAGCATGGGCTGTGCACAACAAATAGGAATCAAATTAGAACTTCCACTGCTCCCTCCTCACAGTTACATTATTAGAAAGTAAAATCAGGTGTACAGCCTTCTGGTCAGTATATAGTCCCTCCCCTCTTCCCACCACCCTCCCTCCAAAAGCTGGCTGGTGGCTATTGTGTCTGAGACAAGTTTTGTTGTCAGGGGGAGCCTTCTTTGGGAGCACCAACATCAGTTGACACTTGTTATCACGTCAAGGATGTTCAATTCAGATGCCATTAACCCGAGTCTAAAATTGGACCAGAGAACATTTGTGTCTCTGCTATGGATTTGGTATCATGCCTTGTGACTATTTCCCAGATTTCCTGGATCGAAGACAAGCCTTAGGAATATAGAGTGATGATACCATGTGTAGGCTCGTGGGAGGTATCAAGATTCTCGTTTATGGTTGTAGAGGAGTATCTATCTACAGTGTATGGCAATCTGTTTTGATGTTCAGAACCTATGGCACTCTGTTGTTATAAGCCTATGCCTTCAGATGATACAGCTTTCAGTCATCTAGTCTAATACATTGTTCCATAGGGTGGTAAACTGCACCTGCAGGCATTTATTAGTGTTGTTAACAGTCACTGTGTGTGCCTATGCATGTGTTTCAAGAATGATTGCTACGAGGTGCAGGTAGTGAAACCTTGAGAACAACTATCATCCCAGATATGGAAGAGAGAAGAATAATTATGGTTTGGTCTTGGACTACAGGATAAAGAATCATTCCTGGAATTCATCCTTTATAAACTAAGAAACAGAACCCTGGGGTCAAAACAGAAGACATGTTCTCACCTTACATGCATCATAGGAGAAGAAAATCACCACCTTATGTAGCATGGACAGTTACGAGAAAACATGAAACACCATGTATAATAGAAATTCTTGAAAAAATGAATTGCAATCTTATGATGCACATACTCTGAGAAAGAACCTGGAATCATGTAGCAGGTAGATTAAAGGCACAAATGACCAGGTAATATGTGTCATTGAGAAATGTGAATTCCTGTGTAGCTTGGATTATAAAGATAGAATTGTCCTGTTTAATATGGAGTATGGAAACTACTAAACTTGGCAAAACAAAATTTGGGTTGTTCTATGCAATACGAATTATGAAGAACAAGATAATACAGAGATTCAAGTGCAATAGATGGTATTGAAGGGACTTAAAGATAATGTTCATAGATGTCGACTCACACTGCTATAAGGATGTTGTTCTAAGGATATAGACACCTGCATGAACTTCTTTTACCTGTACGAGATTAGGGTGTCCAGTAAACGGACAAGGTAGAAGTCTGAAGAAGAATTCTCATAAACCTAAATTGCAACTAAGGTCTTACTTCCTAAGTTTTCATGAAAATATCAATTTTCAGATACATTTGCCAAATAAAAATTTACAGGGTTTTTGACAACCTTTCATAAATAAAGCATCAAAAAACTATTAAGACTCGGGAAGAAGTTTGAAAACTGAAAGATGAGACCACTGAGCCCATGATCCTCCTTCCAGGATTAGCCTTAGGATAAATGGCAGTATGATCAATGTTGTAGGCCCTTGTGAAAGAGGCACTTAGAGGGACTTCCGATTGCCAAAAGGCTCCAAAGATTTAGGATATTAAAGGGTTTTTGACAACCTTTCATAAATAAAGCATCAAAAAACTAAAAAGACTCAGCAAGAAGTTTGAAAACTGAAAGATGAGACCACTGAGCTCATGATCCTCCATCCAGGATTAGCCATAAGATAAATAGCAGTATGATCAATGTTGTAGGCCCTCGTGAAAGAGGCACTCAGAGGAGCTTCAGATTTCTAAAAGGCTCCAAAGATTTAGGATAGACTTGGTCATTAGGACCAGCATCATAGGCCCCGACAATGTTGCTGGCCTGTTCCAGAACCCAGCTCTCACTAGCAAAATGAGACCTCAACACCAGTCTACAAAATTGTCAAAGGGCAATCTAGAAACCTACAGGGATGAGGGAGCCTAAAAAGTGGCACCATCTGTGTTGCACACTTCATATCTTAAACAATGTCGTCAGAAAGGTGTAACATATTTGGGAGGGGAGGACACACTTTCCCTCTCAAGGTCATTCATCATCTCAGGAGACAATGCAGCATGCCTCCCAACATTGGCAGAGAGATGGAGGACACATCCCTACTTCAGTCAGGCCTAAGCCTGGAAGTGGCATCAAATGAAACTACTATTAGCTCTAATGATCTAATTAGATATATTTTGAAAATATCCCAAACATGCTTCACCCAACAGCAGTTACATTTGGCACTAGTTATGAAAATCCAACAGCAGTTGGATTTGGCACTGTAGTCCACCAAACTCGTTATTTTCATAGCCCTTGTAGTACACACTCACCCTTGAGCAGCCACACTACAACGTGCCAATTTCCAATGCTTTTGTGTATTCCATACTTATTTATCTGACTTCATAATCAGTCTAGACAGCCAAACCGATTAGTTTCATCACCCTTGTACTAGGTATTCTCTGTGAAGCAGACCCAATGTCGAAGATATCTATAACTGAGTTCCTATGCTTTTCTGTAGGACGATCACAGTTTTCTTCATAGAGTTCAATACATTATAGATACCCCAATATGAAAGTCTTATTGAAGTATTATGCATGGCCCTAATATTGTGCTTAGTTCCTTAAGAAGTTAGGACATTAGAGCGAATGACTTGAATGCACATTATCATGACTTAGATCATAGTAATATGCAGCTATGCAACAAAAAAACCATGACATCATCTTTGGATAGATCTTTATTGAATTATTTCTGTGAAAAGGTGCATGATTTGAGACCCAAAAATTGCCAACCATGATTAGGCCATATTGTATGCGTATCAATCTCTACATGGATCCAGTCACTTTGACGGCAGCAAAGCTGTAAATTGAACAATTATCCATCAACCTTTACTGCACCAAACTCACATTATTTCCCAAACTAACGCAAGTGTGCCCACTTACAAAATAGAAGAGACCAAACATAATTGTCTATTATAGAACCCAGCTTTAACCCTGTTCACAACATTAGCTACCCAACTAAAATGATGACAGTTTGGTTCAGAATAACACTAGCATTGCAAGTTCAATCTTTTTTAGTGATCATTGGCAAGGATAACTCCTCAATGACAAAGAGAAACTAGCAAAGCATAAGGTAAGTTATAGTACCACTTTAGTTCCTGATTCATCGATGTATTCCACACTAAAACCAACATCCTGCATAGAGATTATATTCAAAAAAGAAAGTGTCATTTATTGTTTCTTCTATGTTTTTGCAAAGACAGACTATTTTCTCCAAAAAAAAAAAGGGTAGTGAGCCCAAGGCCTCGTATTTGAGTTCACAGTCTTTATAACTACAATTCACAGGACCTTTGTGTTGAAAAAAGCATTTGATCAAAACGTGTAATTATTGATGACCCAACAATCAGCTTAGGAAGATGTTATTCTATGTTTGAAAGACTGAGCATACTATGACTATATTGCAGCAAAGAACATACCACAAGTTGGACCAATTTAAATACATGCCGATGCACCTAGTGAACTATAAGCCTTCCAAATTTGATCAATTAGAACCAATTGGCAGTGTTCCATACTTGCACCAGCACTTGCAAATTGGCCCTAAAGTCTCCAATTTAGTTGGAATAGAACAATGCAACTGATGCTTCAACTTCAAACTTGCTAGTGTAAATTTAAACATGATCTAGCATTGTCACTTTCTAAACATGTTGAAACTTTTGAACTCTTCAATACCTCTCCCAACATGTTAGAGCAGGGTCCTGTTAATAGTGCATCACATATCATAGTTTTCATCATACATGAAGGAAATGCACATGCACTGGGTCATGAAAATATGTTTCAAGTATGTTTGAACACCCTGGGCTGAACACACACGACCCAGATTTTCTAGTCAAAACATACAAAGCCTAAACACTAGCAGAAAAAATATATTTTAAGCTTGCGCTAACAAGCTTCTAAGATTACAATTACAAGTTATAACAAATGGAAGACAAACTAGATTTCTCACAGAGAGAAAGAGGGGGGAGCATAGTTTTTTCCATATGTTTCCATACGGCATATGCAGACAGGTATGAAAATATGGATTAATTATGATTCACTGCCCCTAATTGAACCATACATGGCCCAAAAATTTGCTGTACTTCCAAAATCTCTAAGTTTCAACTTTCAACTACTCCAGCATGCCAAAAATACATCCTAAACCTATCTTCACAAGTGGGAGCAAAAAGTTGAGCAAACTTTGAGATGGCTAGGATGTAGGTTCATGGCTGTTCATAACTATTTTTGCTTCATTCGTGGTAGTTTTGAACCATATACGAGAATTTCTAAGTTTCAACTTTCAACTACTCGAGCATTGCACATATATGTCCTAAATCTTTCACAAGAGCACGAGCCACACAACATTGAACAAACTTGAGGACTAGTTGATGTAAGTTCATGGTTGTTAGTAGCAGTTTTTGCTTTATTCATGGCAGTTTTGCAGTCTCATTTTCTATGCAACTGGCTCTTAAAACAATGCATAGGTGTTTTGCTTTGACAAATATGTTCATTTAAACATTGTTTCCAAAGCCAAGAACATGTTTTTAAAAGTTCTAATAATGTTGTTCAAGGAAAACAGTCAAGAATGTTTTGACCAAACATACTCCAAAAAACAACCTATGTTTGCAAACATTTGCATACTCGAGGAAACACGTATCATAAAGACCATGTCACATGTACCCAAGTATAGCACATGTAGTCCTACCTTTCCTGAAGTCAACTGGAAGTCCCATGCTACCAAGGAATCTCCACAGTCAACTGTCAAAGTCACCTGCAATAAAGGACTTACTTAAGGAAGGCTATATTACATACAATCAAGCATGCTGTCATTAGTTATCATTTAGAAGTCCTGCCAGAGTCTAATCAGGTTTTGAGATTTTTGATTTTTTGGATATAAATTAACTATCATGCTGGATGATTACTATGATGCATGGTAGACTAGAGACTGTGTTGATGCATCAGCTGTAAGGAATAAAAATACATTGGTGCTTTTTTTAATAATTTAATCAAATAGTGAGATTTCTGCAATCTAATTAGGACTAAACAAATCTTTCCAGTTCACAAAGACAAGAGAAAGTAACTGGAAGGCTGCCTACTGTCGATATTAGCATAAAACACAAACAAAGAGAGAAGATGATAAAAGGTAAAAGGCTTAAGTGCTGTCATAGATAATGATGATAATAGCGTAAAAGCCTTTCATTTCAGAACGCTGCTAATTTGCAGCCATGGTCTCTGTTCTGCTGTGAAAGACCATCTTGTGGACTCTCCTCCATACCTCCCCGGCTCTAAGTCGGCTCTAAGTCAATCCCATAGGCAATGTCTCTGCATCTATTCTGGCTCGGCACATCTTGCACATGCAGTTGGGAGCCTACCATATGAAAGCCATGTCATGACTACTACACTCCTATGAGCTAGTAGCTCACTGAAAACAAAATGCACACGGAACTAATGGTCTGAAACAATCAGAGCTCCTGTGTCTCCTTCAAACTCTGATGGAGCTCACAACCAAGAGATGACAAACTAACAAAATACAGGCTAACACTCTGTCTCAAATTCTAGGAGTGTCTGAAGACCCAAAGATCTCATGTGATGAAGCATAGACGCTTGAGACAAAGGCTTCGTGAAGACGCCTGCACTACATTGTCCTCCATGGGATGGTAGACCACCACTAACTGCCAATCCACAGTCCTCTCATGAACAAAATGGTATTGAACCTCAATGTGCTCTCCAATGAGCTTGGCTAGGGGTCTTCATGAAAGAAGATAGCAATGCCACCACAAAAGAATGTCCGACCTAGCATGAATAATCTAGATCAAGGAGCCAATAACGTACTTGTTTTGAGTAGCATCTAGTAGGGGACGTACTTGTTTTGAGTAGCATCTAGTAGGGGATCTCCGATAGTCACCAACTTGGACTCAAGGTCCATGGGGCTTAAAAATTGACTTATAGTCAGCCATATCAAACTCCAAAAGAAGCTCGAAGATATAGTTGTGCTGGGAAATAAAGATGCCCTGTGTCAACTAATAGATCTCAAGACCAAGGAAGAAGTGAAGGATACCAAGGTCTATCATATCAAATTCCTCTCACAAATTCTCTACATTCCAATCCACCTATTGTGAGGCACTCCTTATGATAATCAAGTTATCCACAGATAAGATGTTTGATGCACACACAATCTCCCTCAACCTCCTAGTAAAGGTTGGGATCATGATCTAATTGATAGAAGCCTCTCTATAAAACAAACAAATCAATCTACCAATGCCAAGCCCTAGGAGCTTGCTTCAGGCCATAGAGGGCCTTTAGCAACCTATGGACATGATCCTCCTTCCCCTATATATGAAAATCCGGAGGTTGATCAACATAAATCTCCTCCTCTAATATGTCATTCAAAAAGGCAAACTTTACATCTATCTAGAAAACCGGCCATCGATGATGAACTGCAAGAGCCAGAACAAACTAAATAGTAGACATATAAGCTATAGGTGCAAGCATCTCTGAGTAGTCCAAGCCTACCTGCTATTCCAAACCCATGGCAACAAGCCTAGCTTTGTGCTTGTCCAAGGTATGATCAGCTAGGTATCTAGTCTTATAGACCTACTTCACACCAACCACTTTCTACTTCCTTAGACACAACCAACTTCCAAGTCTAATTACACTCAATAGTATCGAGCTCCTCGTACATAGATGATAGCACAATGGCAAACATCCTTTACAAGAGGCTCATTAATAGTAGTAGACTCATGATCATATGAAATCGGTGACACAAGAGCATAGTTCACACGGTGTGAGCTACCCTACCTGGCTTGTATCCTGGCTGATCTACGTAGGCATGGCAGCATAGTGGAAAATTGAGATATGCTCGCATCCTACATAAGCTGTCTATACTACCGTGGAATAAAAATAGACTCATCCTTCTGCGATGGAGGCCAGAGACCTTTGATACTTGTAATGCACCTGTTTAGGATGGAGACTCTCCTTCACTAGGTAAAGATATACCCCCCTCATCAAAAGAAGAGGGCTCCCCCTCGGACAACTCAATATCTCTAGAAGACAACTAAGGGGATGGGAAAGGAGTGTAAAATCTCGAAGAAGAAGAAGAAGAAAAAGAAGAAGCCAAGGGTGAAAGGGGAAAAGAAGATGGAGGAGGAGAAGGAGAAGTCACAGGCCAAAAAAGGGTACTAAGGGAGGGGCTAATGGTTTGTGTGTGTGTGTGTGTGTGTGTGTGTGTGTGTGTGTGTGTGTGTGTGTTGGGAGAGGGGAGTAAGCAGAGAGGGATGCAAGGGTCAATCAATGATGAAGAAGCACCTGCAAGAGAAGCACCATTAATCGGATCATCTGAGGCCGCAACCTCATCAAATACTATAATCGATGAAGATAAGTTTCCTCGATTCTAGGTCAAGCATTTCCTATTTCTTCTCATCCACATAAATGTAGGCATTGCACCCAAAGTTGTGAAAGTGAGACACAAGAGGCTTATTTCCAAAGAAAGCCTCATATAAAGTCATTTCTTGAAATGTCAAAGTTGGAGACTTGTTGTAGACATGTACCACTTTAGCAACTGCCTCACCCAAAAGGGAATGACAACCACGATGCTAAAACATTGAACACCCCATCTCAAGCATGGTCCCATTGGTGCACTCACCACACAATTCTCTAATGGTGTGTTCAGATGGAAGTACTCCATCCGAATGTTGTGCTCCCCACAAAAACTATCAAAGACCTTAGAGCAAAGCTCTCCATCATGGTTAGCTCGTATACCTCGAACCTTGAAAGAAGTTTGCTTTTAAGCAAGCACCTTTAATTCATAGAAGTTGGAATACGCCTCAAAGTTTGCTTTTCAGCAAACACCTTTAGTTCATAGAAGTTGGAATATGCCTCACTCTAGTACTCCAAAAAACATGGCTACACATACCTATTGAAATCATCAACAATAAGCACAAAAGCGTTGGCCTTTTGAATGCAGACTGTGCCCGTAAGTCCACACAAGTCAGTATTCAGTATACACATAGTTGCTTAGAATTTCAGAAATGAGAAAACAAAAACGCATTTCAAAGTTGCGAAACAAAGTTTCAGCCCAAGGCCAAAACAGCGGAACAAGGAAACAGATACCATTTGTAACACTTCGTGCATGCATTAAGTGTTGTTATTCACTGAAATCCTCAGCCTGTTCATGCTGTTTAAAGCCTGATTTAGGGGCACATTTTCATGTGTCTTGCGGCACGGCAGCCTAGGTGGCATCATCTTCTTGTAGACAACCAGTTATCAAAGTCTGCCAGCCCATACAGCAGCAGGTTAGCCAGTATCATCACTCGCACCAGGTTGCCTCATTTTTTAAGCATCATGTTGACCAGTTTCGCAGACCACTGCACATATAGACTGCCACTTCCTTGCTTCCAGCATCATTGGCAGATCTTCACCTGCAGCCTCATCATCATCACCTGCATTTTCATCATTTTCTACCATTAATCCGGCACCCTTACTAATGCCACATCCACACACATAGGGGCCGACAGTTCACAGCCTTGAATGTGTTATGATCAGGAGGCTATTCCTTCAGCTGCACCTGTGTTTCTTCTCTCATTCTCTCTTCTCTCCTCTCCTCTCAGTGCTCTTTGCTTCCATTGCTCACTCTCACAAATATTCAATAATTGAACCTGCACAGGGCACGAGAAAATGTTCCTGCACTTCAGCTGAAAACAACACAGAGCGCTCAATCAACAGATACTTAATTGAATGGCTGATTAAACCATCATTTGTGCCTCTAATTTAACGACATTGAATTCTTACAGCTGGACCCTAAATTGATATTCTATAAGAAACCACCACTAGGACCAAAGTGTCACAGAACCATATCTTGCTTTTGGGCTCCCTACTGGAATACTTCTCCAGCATTACTCCTGCACAAACTACTGAGGTGTCACATAACCACATCTTGGTTCTTGTTCCATATTGGAAAATTTCTCTAGCCTTACTGCCTTGAAATACTATAAGCATGGCTTGTGCATTTCACAGTATAAATCAAGTCAAATATGTGATACAAACAGATGATAAAACCTACATTTTATTAGCTTGTCATAAGTGAAGTAGCACTCTGCTGCCTTCTTTCTGGACAAGATTCACCATGAGGTCTCAGCTTGGGGTTTGTAAAATCACAATGTCTTTGAATACAGAGATCAAGTTACTTGCAAGCATCATTGACAAATCACAACCCTAAAGAAAATTCCATTAACAAGCCCCTCTGTCTCATCTGTGTAGAGATCAAACAGAGTCAAGTACTGTGGATATCCCTATTTCCCTCAAGACACGGCCTGTGAGCCTCCAGTCTCCAACAGGCAAGAGTCGCAGTGTAATGACTCCTTATATCAGCTAAGTCAATATACCAAAACTGTACCTATCCAACATACAAACCAAGACTACCACATCCAGGCAGCAAAATCAAAAAGAGACACTTTTCTTGTCTTGGTGCTGCAAACTTTAGTTTTGAAATGTGCATCAGACATCAACCCCAGCACAATTTCTGTAATGGCATGTTGAATCATCATAAAATCTATAGCTACTGTATGTAGAAAACCTTTATTGATCATTGTCTTACTGTATAATGGATCATATAACAAACAAGATTTTAATCAATCGTTTTCTTGTCCCAAACTCTCTATCCATGGTGCAAAAGTCGATTCTAAAGGAGAACCAAATAAAAGAGAACACCAGGGCATTACCTCATGAGTTTTCCCTGATACAATGGTGACCTCTTTGTAATCATCAACTTCTTCTCTGTGTACCCATCAAAGACAAGAATGAGATATTTTCACTATGCTTTAAAACTGTAATAGCAACAAATACGCATTCAATCTGTCATCAACACAAATTACTTAAGTTCACATGATATAGATCGAAAGCATGGTTTTGTGGAAGAAGAAAGCATCAACTAGGTTCTCACAGCATAAATATCCCAGTCTTGTGACCCACCTAGACACACAATAGATCCAAGCAAAAACAATGGTGATGTGTGCTGAAGTAAAAGATGTCTAGCAGCATCAGAAGATGATCCTGAGCTCATATATTAGGCATAGCAGGGCTGGACAGCAATTGGATAGACCCGGACAAAGTAGCACTCATCAGTGACAAGGGATGATGGGCTGCAGTTGACAGGCTAACTTCAGCAGTCTGCTAGTCTACCGGCTTATTGGACCAGCCCTCAAAAGTAACTGCCTCCAGAGCATGGAGAGTTACCCAACCTT
This sequence comes from Lygodium microphyllum, assembly GCF_053477565.2. Taxonomy (NCBI): domain Eukaryota; kingdom Viridiplantae; phylum Streptophyta; class Polypodiopsida; order Schizaeales; family Lygodiaceae; genus Lygodium; species Lygodium microphyllum. The sequence continues at coordinate 45,134,358 of NC_141135.1, read as the reverse complement.
CCCACGTTTCCTGGTATACCCTCTGACTACTTCCATCCTTCCATCTGTGAGCTTGCCAGCTGCTGCATTGTCTTTCCTCCCTGTAGAAGAAAATCCTATATAACTTTTGGGGCTATTATCCCCCTTCCTTGGCAAGGGAGTTAACAAGACCATAGTTATTTCCATATGTTTCCATGTGGAAAACACAGCTGAGCACAGAAGTAAAATTCTAGTATCATCTGTGATCCTAATTTTGTAACAGAAGATTGCAGCAATTATGAATTGTATACATGTGGTGTTTGCTGCAATTCAGACCAGCAGACTGAACTAAACAGGGAAAGTAGAAAAACAGCCTTATTTTTGCAAAGTCGTGATATTTCCATGCCTGAGAACCCTGGTTTTCAATCAGAAATGGCCAAGTATGTTTTCCCTTTTTCATATGGATCATTAATTTCAATCTTCTGATTCAGTCCCCCCATACACATCTAAGTCCAACCATGAACAAGAGTCAAGACCCTTGCATTTGATATCAGAGCCAAAGTTTGACTTTGGAGTAGAACTGAAAAGCAAGAGACTATGCAGCTCCTCTATTTTGTGGAGAAACCCATACTTGTGCTACTGTGCGTACAGAAGTGGAAAGTGCACTGAGAGAGAAAGAGAGAACACAAAGAAGGAAATGCAAAACCTGCATAATGCCGAATGAAACAGGAAAGCATGCATTGTTGATGCTGACAGACAAAGGCCCTTCCACAGGTGCCCAAGGGCAGGGCAGTGAGGGCACCAGACAAAGCAATAGATGACGAAGAAATCTGACAATGGGAAGACAGGAGCAAGAAAACACTAGCTGGTTGAAGAAGGCTATGACAGCTGATGGAGTGGGCACAACCAAAAGGAAGGAAACGTGAGGTTAGTGCTCACCCAAAACAGAGAAGGCTGCAGAAGACTATGAAAGTTCAAAGTTAAACGGTTGGTTAAAGTGCCCAAAGTCCAGGTCAAAGCATTCAACAAAGGCCAACCGGTAAGGAGAAACACCCAGCGGACATAGAGAGAAACTGATGCTAGTAGAAATCTAAAGAGGGGACGTAGATCATGGCGGCAATTTTTTGGAAATTTTAGAAAATCTAAGGCACCAAGAATGCACAGGCAGGGTGTCTCTTTTTAGTCAACTAGATTTTATCATACCCTGCTATATACTTTTCAACAAGTGAGAGCAGAGCTCACACCTACACAAATTGTAATATCCCACAAAGTCGTGGACATGTAGTGGAAATTTTATATTCATGTATGCACAAAAGACACAGAAGGCATGTAGATCAGCAGGCAGGTCCATCTGTCATGTCAAATCTAAAGAGCTACAGGCATGTAAAAGAGAGATGTCCAAACTTGAGAAAGGCTAAGGGTTAAGGCTACCTACGCCAACAACCCTAGGTATACAATTTGTTAAATGAGTAGAATCACTAAATCTTGTGTGAGTAAAACTTGGAGCTCTTCCATCCACCTTCTTCCTTCTTACTTCCACCATAGCCAAAGCTTGTGAGTGAGAGATAGTATATATGCATGGGGGAGAAAGTTAGGGACCAAGAGGGTGACACCTTCTCTCGTTGCTTCTCCTCTCTTCTCATCTACCATACCATTTGGGGGCTTGATGCAATCATTGCTACCATGAGAGAGAGTGTGAGAGTGTAAGGAACTTGGAAGGAGAAGCTTCTTCTCCTCTTTTTCCACTCTCTTGGCAACATTGGAGGTGAATGGATCGGATGTAGATCCGTGGCTTGAGAGCTTGAGGCATGACTCCAATCATGAGACCATCAAGCTTCCTTCTGAAAGTAAGACTGCAATAAGCAAGGTAAGTGTCACATCCTTGGATATCTAGATGGGCACTAGTAGCATTGGTCACAATGGTCATGAACTGACCTTATTTGCACTAAGTGCACTAGAGGGTTAGGGCAACAAAGTCCTATTTATAGGACTCAAGGCCCTATTATGCATACTATTGTGTGATCACCACTCTTAGACTCTTGGTCTATAGGCCAACGCATCGATACACTAGGTGGGTGCGGGTTGGTGGTGTGGGGGGCCACGTCTTGGGACATGGTTGTGACCCAGTATGCTGCCAGCTCATAGGCTCACAAATGAGTTCATTTGGCTCTATCGTTGGGAGGTGAGTCTAATGTCCATTCCCTGTAAGTTCATGGATATAGCTAGTGTCAAATCTATAAATAGATTTATTCATTCCTTGGTCACGCACTGTTACTGTCATATAATTAGCACTCTCAAGCACAGTTACGCATTTCCTATTTATCACGTTGGATAGCTCAATGCAGTTTACATGGCATTTCCAGCTTTACCAGGCAGTCAAGCAGGCTTGGCAAGTTGTGCTGGTTGCCACGTGGTAGCCACAATTTATGTGCAGCATTTTAGCCATTATTTTATTCAGCAATCAGCTAGGTTTTACTGTCCAAGCTGACTATTTTATTGCCATTTTTATGCCTATTTATAGGCAGCCTGCCCTGGTCATACTTCACTTGTCATTTCAAGTGGAGAAAGAGATCAGCCCGCAAATATACATTCGATAGCCCATGTACACATCTGCCTTCTTCATTTCAGCATTCATCTACTAAAGATTTCTATGTTCTACTATCTCTTCTCTCTCTCCCTCTTCCCTTGTATTCATTTTCTTTCAATCTGGTCCTACGCTTTTCCATTCGTTGTACTCTGGCATGGCCAGAGCAGCATTCAAGGGCCAATTGATTGTGGGCAGACCTGAACTAGAGATTTCAGCATGACAGAACTTTGCATTTTCAGCATTCGAAAGCTGAGGCGACCAGGTGAAGTGCGTGAAAGGAGCCAAGTTGCTGTTTTTTGCAGGTTTTTGCTGTTTGTAAAGGAGAAAGGCTGTGTTTTCAGCCTTTGGTAATAGACTTTGAGTTTTCAACGCTTCGGGCAATTGGAACAAGTCCAAGACAAGTAGAGCAACGGTGTTCGGGACAAACATGAGATTTCAGCATGACAAAAGTTTGCATTTTCAGTATTGGAAGGTTGGGCCCAACAGTCAAGTATAGGAAAGGAGAGAAGTTTTTTGCAAGTTTTTGCTGTTCGTAAAGGAGAAAAGGCTGTGTTTTCAGCCATTTGTAACAAATTTTGAGTTTTCATCACCTCCAACGGTTGAAACAAGTTCAGGATGAGCGGAGGAAGCCCTAGCAGACACCATTTGCGCAGTCAGAGGAGGCAGCCCTTGTTTCTGTGTAGGTTATTCAAGTGAATATATCTTCTGAGATCAACATGGACTTTCCAGCTATTACGGACCGTAAGATCCCCATGTTACCAGCTCTTCCTTCAAATTAGAAGCTCAATGGAGAGAATTGCCGCTTTTGGCGGGTGATGGTGCTTGCCATCTTGGAGTCCTCTTATTTGGCGGAGCTTATGACCAAGGCTATAGACCTGCTAGAGTGAAACAAATGTGGAAGCGTATGGACAAGACTGAAAGAAAAGTGAACATGAGAGAAAGGAAGAGAGAAAAAAGACAGAAGAACACAGAATTCTCCAATCAATGAATGCTGAAATGAAGAGAGCAAAGATAGATGGGATGTAGACATATCTCCTCGAGCCGTATCTCTCCCACCAGCACCTAAAAAGCAAATAAGGAGGGCAGGCTATCAACTGGGCCTAAATAGGAGGAAATACTGCAATCAACCAACGAAAATGGCCAACTTCATCAAAAACCTACTGACTACTGCACGAATGAATAAATAATCAATGATCAGTCATCCAACTACCACCTGGCATCATCGCCCGCTTGATAAACTGCCCATACACTATGACTATTGGAATGCCCACAAACTAACAAGGATAATAAATAATGCCTTCCGAAAGTACCTCCAAGAGAAATGACTACACCAATGGTAACCTTAAAAATACTAGCCCAAAGATGACTAATCTCTAACACCCCCTCTCAAATCTTGGAGGCAACACAAGGCTCAGGGATCTAGAGTGTTGTCGAAGAAGAAGCTAAGGAAGCACCTCCATGAACAAATTTTCCAAATTATTCTCCCTCTTGCAATAAACCACATCAATTGTCTCATCCAAGATCTTCTCCCGAATGAAATGGTAATGAATCTCAATGTGCTTCCACCTAGCATGAAACATTGGGTTCCATGCCAAAGCAATGCAACTCTTATTGTCACAATGAAGTGTTATAGGACCTGCCTGAGGATAGCCAAGCTCTCCTAGTAACCTTCAAAGCCATACCATCTCACATGTGGTAGAAAACGCTACTCGATACTTCACCTCTGTGGAAGAAAGAGGCAATAATGGGCTGCTTCTCACTACTCCACAAGATAACACCTACACCCAAAGTAAAATAATATCATGTCATTGACCTCTATTGGTCAACATCTCCAACCCAATCAAAATCCATCTAGCCTGTAAGAACCAAATGTGAATCTTGAGTACCTGTTGGATAATGAATACCAAGATCAAGGGTTCCCCTCAAGAACTACAAAATCCTCATAGCAGCCCGTCAATGTACCATCTTCGGTTCACTCATAAACCTAGCCAACAAACCTACAAGAAAGCAAAAATCAACCTATCACGAGGATGCAAAATTTTGAATGCTTTAATCTTGCTAATAACATTTGATTAAGTTATAATCAAATATGCAAGGTTGTTTAGCACATATGATGCACATGGCAATTATTTCATGGTAATAAGCCAAGGACCCTGAGAATGCAGTGGGTGTTCAAGGCAAAAGTTGTGATAAGTTATACCAACTGGGCTTTGGAGGTTAGTTGGTGTCAATTTTGACCCTAGGATAGTTATTTGGCCAAAAAGCGCCAGTGGTGATACTAGGGACTAGTGTTAATTAATTAATTAATACCAGTTAAATTTGAGAAGCTTTAATCTTACTAATAATATTTGATTAAGTTATAATCAAATGTGCAAGGTTGTTTAGCACATGTGATGCACATGGCAATTATTTTATGGTCATAAGCCAAGGACCCCGAGCATGCAGTGGGTATTAAAGGCAAAAGTTGTGACAAGTTATACTAGGTAGGGCTTGGGGGTTAGTTGGTGTCAGTTTTGAGCCTAAGATAGTTATTTGGCAAAAAAGTGGCAATGATGATACTAGGGACTAGCAATAATTAATTAATTAATTAATTATAGTTTAAGAGTCAATTGAAGTTGGATACCACTCCAAGTTGCAAATGGCCTAGCCAATTTAATTATGGATAGGCACATTTAACGATGGGCAAGGTCAGAAGGGCTAAAATTAATTTTTAGGATTATTTAATTTTGAAAATTAATAAAATAGCTGGATAATACCGAAAAACGGGTTTAGAAGACTGCCACTTAGCGAAAATGCCCATACAAACAAAGAAAACGTTTTTAGGGACTGGGTCTCAGCCATTCAATTAGTTTACAGCTTGTGCGGAGAGAGAGAGAGAGAGAGAGAACTATTAGTCTAATTTTTTATCAGAGAAAAGCAATTTGTTGCAGAAGACAACCATCTGGAAGCCTCAACAGGCAAGGGGCAGTAGGGAGTCACTTCCAGGGGCTGGCAACAACACTATTGATCAGGTGACAACATTTTGGAGGTACCTGGCAATAGGTGACAGCATTAAATGCAAGGTGGAGTGAGCGGCAAGTAAAATTTAGGGTTTTCTCGCAAAGAAAATCAGATTTCTCTCTAATCTTAGCTTTCTCTCACCTATCTCTACTATAAACTCTAAATTTCTGCAAAAATTAGAGGTTGACAGCCACCTCGAAACCCGCACCAATAGGAGAAGGCATCATGCACTGAATTCAGCATCTGAAATTTAAGTAATAGTCCGGGAAATTCAAATGCCAGCTCATTCATTGCAAATTGGGGTAGCATTTGGCCAATTGGTGGTTCCATTCATACAAGTCCTATGTAAAAATCAAGGAGCAATCAGCTCAAATTGCTTGTTGATTGTTATTACAGCAAAGAGCTTTTAGAACAGCAAAGCAGATTGTGGAATCTCAACTTATACTCATTCCATTAGCAATTAAAGTTAAAGAAATACCAAAAGAAGCGCTAGTTTTGGGGCCAACAAGGTGTCCAATGTCCAAGACTATTAAGGTAAACCATGCATTTCAATTTATGTTTATTTGCTGATTGTTGTAATTAAGTGCTTAATCAAGGCATTACCACCCTCTCCAAGAAGGAAGGCTGGTTTCATTGGCTGCAAATTATATCACCAGCATTTCCTTGCTCTCTCAGCCTCCTCCTCTCTCACAATGGCTGGAATAGACTTCCACCACAGACCAATCCTACAGCAAGTGACGGCAATTTGGAGCCTTGTAGAGGCAGGTGAAAGCAGTCCAAGGTCCTTCTAGTGCAAGTGACAAAATACAAGAGAAGGCATCAGTCTTTCTGGTGGTCCTAAGCTGTAAGTGACAGCTTCCATGGCTATTTGAATAGAGCAACAGCAGTTTTTCAACATTTCTCGCGATGAAACTCTAAAACTTCTCTCTCTACAGCATTCTCTCTCATCCCCCAGGCATCTCTCAAGTTACCTCAAAATTTTCTAGCAGTTTGAGCCATCAAAGAAATAGATTTCAGTCAATCTCTACTGTAAACCCTAATTTACAACAGAAATTAGGGTTTTGATAGCCACCTCAAGATGCATGCTCAGAACTGAGGGCCTAGGGCTTGAATTCCAACAATTGAAATTGAGAAATTTCAAGGAGATTCAGAAACCCAACCAACCAATATCAAAATTGGAGCTGAATTTGTCTTTCAAGGAGTAGGGTAAAAGCCAATCTCCAAGCAAACCAAGGGATAAATTGGTTTAAAGGCTTGTTGGTCAATTTGAACAACAAGAGCCACTTAGATTAGTAGAGGAGATCAAAGGATCTCAATTGTACTTCTTCCATTTATAATATAAGATAAAGAAATACTACAAGGGACACCAATTTTAGGGCCAACAAGATGTCCAATCTCCAAGACTAAAGTGGTAATATTTGGATTTTTAATTTATGTGAATTTAATACTTGTTGTAGGTAGTGTTAAATCAAGTTATTTACCACCCTATCCAAGAAGGAAGGTTGGTTTCATAAACGGAGTGTGAAGAAGCCAACTCAAGGACCCTATCAACTGCCTATAGCAAGTAGCATCTACCGCCGGAGAATCTACATGGGTCGTAGCCTTCCAATTCAAATTCACAAGAGTAGAAATGGCATTGCATCTCTCCATCTCAAACATGGCCTAAGGTCTTACATATACCATTGTTGGAAGACAAAAAACTCCCTCACAATCTTGTAAATCTCATGGCTTAAAAAGAAATGTAGAAGGCCCATATCCATCATCTCAAATATATCGTATAGTGTTAGCTTAGTCTCCTTGACCTTTTGGGCACGATCACATATCAAAATAAGATCATCCATAGAAAGCACAAACAACATGTGCCCTACGACTAAGGTGTGGACATACAACTATGGATCAAAAGAGGAATGTCAATACCTCAACGTCCCTTGGAGAAACGAGTCTATCTTCTTGTTCCAAGCACATGGAGCGTGTTTAAGGCCGTAAAGGGCCTTCTTCAACCTGCCTACATGTCCATTTGATGAGGAAAAGCCAAGAGGCTGCTCAACATAGATCTTCTCCTTCAAATCACCATTGAGGAAGGCAGACCTCACATCGAGTTGACAAACCAATCATCTCCTATGGTTGGCTAAGGCAAGAAAGACTATAATGGTAGCCATCTGAGTCGTAAGTGCAAAGGTGTCATGGAAATCCACCCCTAGCCGCTTTGCGAAGCCCTTTGTAATGAGCAACACCTTGTGCTTATCCAAAGTACCATCACTGTGATATTTGGTCTTGAAGATCCATTTCACACCAATCACCTTCTTATAAATGGGCCGAGACATAAGATCCTAATTGCTATTCTACTCAATAACATCCAACTCCTGCTCCATAGCCTTCTTCCAATGATGTGACTACAAAGCCTTCTTTACGAAGGTGGGCTCCCTATCCTGTATAGCACGGGTCATCAAACAATAGTTACTACAGACAACCTTAATAGCATGTGCTTGGTTCCTCAAAGACCACTGCAGTCAATCCTACGGTTGCCACTCCTCAAGGACTCCCTCAATCCCAAAATCACAGAGTGTATCTTGTACCCAATGAGGAGCAAGTTGGATCTCCTCGACACGCACCATCTACTAAAGTCTTTGGAGCATCCACCGGCAATGGCTCAATCCGGAAAGCCGGCAGGAAACTAGTATCCTCATCCAAAGAGGAAGCATCTCCATGAGGTGCAAGCTCTAGAGGAACCAACTATCTCCTAGATCTCCAAGCACGGGGTACTCCTCACCCCCCTCTGCGGCTGGAATCTCCACAAATCAAACATCTCAACTCGTGTAGTTATCTCTTAACGGGATCATACAATTGGTAACCCTGGGACTGCAAGCTATAACCCAAAAAGATTTGTCTTTGAAAAGCCACTTCAAATTTATGAAGTTGTGTCTTTGGGATGTGGACATAGGTGTCACACCTAAAAACCCTAAAATAAGAAACGCCATGCTTAGATGTAAAATATGCCCCATAGGGTGTCATACCAACAACTGCTAAAGTGAAAGATCGATTGAGGATGTGGACTGCAATAGCCACAACCTCGACCCAAAGACACTAAGGTATTTGACTATGCTCAATCATAGTGTGAGCCATCTCAATCACACTTTGGTTCTTCCACTCCAATATGCCATTGTCTTGAGATGTATTTGTATTTGCAAACTCCTATTGGATACCATGATCTACACAAAATCTAGCAAGCTCATTAGAAACAAATTCTCCTCCCTTATCCAATCCTAAGGTCTTCAATTTCTAGCTTGATTGGTTCTCCTCAAAGAGTAACCAGCCTTGGAAGTGCAAGAAAGCCTCCGACTTCAACTATTAAAAAAAACCTACGTCATCCTACTAAAATCATCCACAATCAGTATGAAATACAAGCTTCCCTGAAGAAACTTCGTCCTTGTAGGTCCACACAGATCAATAGAAACAAGCTCCAAGGGTGCTAAAGTCCACCTTGAAGCCTTGCTAGGAATGGCATCACAATGCTATTTCAAGGTACTCATACTTTAGGTGGCCAAACCGAGCTTGCCAATGCGGGAACTGTGTCTAAGTGATAAGAGAAAGAGAGCTCAAGGTAGGCTCAAGGTAGAAGGAGACTGTAGCTTGTAGACTCCATTCTTCTCATAACCAGAAGTAAGCACGAAACCGAAAGGAATCCTCGTCAAACTCAACCAAGAGGCCAAGGCCACAAATCTTGTGTACCGAAAGAAAATGGTAACCCAAACCTGGCACATAAAGCACCTCTGAAGTATGAGCGTCACCCTGCCCATCTCATATAAGCTACACGTTACCCTTCCCTTGAATAGGAACAAAAGAGCTATCGCTGCTGAGAATCTATCCATGCGAAGGATGCAAATGTGCAACGCATGCTACAAAAAGAGTCATGTACCAAGAGACATCATTGTCAACAATCCACTCAAGAGGATGTGGGGCCATGAACACAATATCAAAAGCCTTAGGGGTCAAGGCCTCAATCACCTCCAAGTGGAGGAAGGCAACTAATGAGGGAGCAGCCACCACTACTAAATCCATTTAAAACTTCTCCTTCTTCTCCTTGTCGAAGCAATCCTTTTGCAAGAGACCTATCTTGCCACAAATGTGAGGAGTGGAATCCTTCTCTTTGTCTATCTTCAATTTGTCCTCCTACTTCTTCCTTTAGTCCTTCATCTTCTTCCGAGAAGACTAACCAATCAATGCCTCCCATTTGAAAGCATTATGTCCTTTCAATTGCTCCTCCTGGTCCAAAACCATAGGAACCAACTCTTCCCAACGAAGAGTCTTTGACCATCCTAAAGCAATCAAGGTGAAGTAAAAGGCATTGAATTCGAGCAATAATTGAGAAAGAAGAGTTACAGCCATGTCCTCTAAGGTAAAGAGAAAAGTACGGATGTGGGCATTCCGTAGATCCCAATGTGTCTATACATTTATCTACTCGGCTTTCTCATTTGAAGAAAGCTTGGAGATATCACCAACTGTAGGACCTCGATCACGAGCTATAGGATGGTCTATAGCCTCAATCACGTGCTATAGGACAGTCTATAGCCTCCATCACGAACCCTGCCAAATCATAAGACTCCAAGATGGCAAGCATCATTACATGCCATATGCGGTAATTCTCCCCATCAAGCTTTTGATCTGGAGGAGGAACCCAGAGCATAGGGACCTTATGGTCCATAATAGCTAACTCCGTGTCAATTTTGGTCAACGTTGTAAATAGAATGACCTGCATAAAAACAAGGGCAATCCCCCGCTATCTCCTCGCACAATGCCGGTGCCGATGCCTACTAGGGCTTCTTCCACTTGTCCTCAAAGAGTTTCACCCACCAAAGGTGGTGAAAACTCAAAATCTGCAGCAAAAAGCTGAAAATACAGCCTTTTTTCCTTCACGAACAGCAAGGACCTACAGAAAACAGCAACTTCACTCCTCCACGCACAACCTATTCACTGCAGCCTACAAAGGCTGAAAACTCAAACTTTCATCACGAAGAATCCTCCCGATCAGGTCTGCCCACAATCAATCAGCCCTTCTACGCTACTCCGATACCATGTCAAAGTGCATGCAGAAATGTATGGACAAGACTCAAAGAAAAGTGAACATGAGAGAAAGGGAGAGAGAAAAGAGACAAAAGAACACAAAAATTTGTAGTCAATGAATGCTGAAATGAAGAGAGCTGATATATAGGGGTTGTAGACGGATCTCCTCATGTCATATCTCTCCCACCAACACCTAAAAAGCAAGTAAGAAGGGCAGGCTGCCAACCGGGCCTAAATAGGAGAAAATAATGCAATAAAACAATGCAGTTGGTCAGTAAAACTGGCTGACCTGGTCAAGAACCTCCTGACTACTGCACAAATGAATAAAATAATCAGTGATCGGTCCTCCAGCTACCACATGGCATCATCGCCTACCTAATAAACTGCCCGTACACTGCCACTGCTGGAAATACCCACAAAGTGACACGAATAATGAATAATGCCTTCCGAGAGTAACTCCAAGAGAATTGACTCCACCAATGATAACTTGAGAAATGCTAGTTCAAGGGATCACTAATCTCTAAAAAGACCATCCTACAGCTCGTGATGCCTCTAAGATTTATGTTGATAAGAAAGTTGAGGCTCTTTCCTCTCTCTCTCTCCCTCTTGCACTCCAACTGTTATAGCTCACATCGAACATTCAACAAATGATTAGGAGATATGGCTGAAATAAGACCACTTATACAATTGGATGACCGTGATGAAGTGAGTATCTTTGGAAATGCAGATGTAGATGTTGAACCCGTCCAAGTCCGCTTCCATGCAAGAGTATGTGAATAAGCTTTAGCAATTGCAAATGTAGGTCCAAAATGCACAGAAAGTGATAACCTCAAAGGACATGGGGATAACTCTTCTTTCACAATTACCACCTTGATTTCGTGCTTTCTATTCTGCCTTGATTGCCTCAAGGTGGACAAACACCCTTAAGTGGAAGGAGTTGGTTTTGATGGTCATGGACCAAGAGAAACAACTCAAAGATTAGAACGCTCCCAACTTGGAGGCATTGATAGGACAATCTTCCTAATAGAAGGGAAAGAACAACAACAACAAGGACGAACAGACCAAGCGAGAAAGCCAAGGAGTCTATTTTGCAATTGTGGCAAGATAGGTCATTGAAAGAAGGACTGTCCAAACAAGGACAAGAAGGACACTCATAGGAGAAAACTATGAAGGACTCAAGAGCAATGGTTGCTCCTGCATCAGCCGCCTTCCTCCAATTGGAGGTGAATGAGGATGCTCCTTTGATTTCCATTGATGCAGCAATATTGGCCCCCTAGTCTCATGAGTGGATTGTGGATAGTGACACTTCTCGCCACATGACTCCTTCATATGGTATTGCCCATATGCATCCAATGTATAGGCAAATTCTCATATGTGACATCTCTTCGGTCCCTACCAAAGGCAAATGGTGCCCACATATCAAAAGTTCTCTACATGCCAAGTTTGTGATATCATCTTCTTTCAACAAGTAAGATTTGTGCTATTGGTCTTATGGTTGAGTTTGACAAGGACTCATTCGGAGTTCTCAATGGAGATTCTCGATAGGCTGTTTGTGCAAGCCATGAGGAAAATGGAGTCTACAAGATGCGGACTTTATCAACCTTTACTTCTCTTCTTATCTCTTCTCAAACTCAAACCAAGCTATGGCATGCTCAATTTGGCCACCTCAACTACGAGTACCTTCGGAAGGTAGCTCGTAGTCCATTGTGATTGGCTTGCCAAAGATTAAGATGAGCCACCTGCCATGTGTATCTTGCATTCATAGCAAGCAACATAGAGATGTGATTCTCAACAAAGCTTCACATAGGGTTGAGCAACCCTTGGAGCTTGCTTCAACGATATTATGTGGACTAACGCAAATGGAGTCCCTTAAGGGGAGTTTATACTTTATGCTAATTGTTGATGATTTTAGCAAAATGGCTTGGGCGTATTTCTTGAAGCTGAAGTTTAAAGCTTTCTCACACTTTATAAGGATTGGTTGATCTTTCGAGGAGAACATGTCTTGCAAGAAACTCAAGACCCTACATTTTGAAAAAGGAGGGGAGTTTGTCTCCAACATGCTAGCCAAGTTTTGTGCAAAACATGGCATTCACTAGTAGTTTACCAACACGAACACACCTCAAGAGAATGGCATACTGGAGCAGGAGAATCACAGTGTGATATATATAAACCTAAAGAGTACACACTCATCATTGTACCCAAGAATCATGCTCACTCGCTACTCTCTCATTCTCTCTGCTACTAACAGCCACTACGTGTCTTGATCCCCTCGTTCTCTGAGCTCTATAGATTTCCCAAATCAGTATTGCCTTGAACTCTTCCTTTTGGAGCCCCGTCAACATAGAGATCGTCTCTTGCAATCTCAAGGGAGGTATCTTGGGGGATCATAGCAACACATCCTCACTAACTTTTTCATAGCTATGACTACACCTAGTATCTCAGAGCATACCCCAAATGAAATGGTGGTTCCACCACACACAGTCACCTTAGATAGGACCACCAAGAGATGCAAAGCATGTTGCCCACAACCCATCGACCCATGCCCTCGCTCGAGACACCACTAAGGGATACAGAACACCTCACCAAGTAGCTCTACCTCAATGCTTCAACCTATCCATTTGGACATACCCATGATTTTGCTTCATACGCTAATTTGGCCATTTGTAGACATTAATACAACTTTGTGTGTGTGTGTGTGTGTGTGTGTGTGTGTGTGTGTGTGTGTGCACGCGCGCACAAAGCTCAAAGCCCAAAGTCAAAAAATGGTTACTTCTTCCCAACACCAGTTTGGCCAATTGGTCGTAGATGCAGCTTGTGGCTTCAGCTTGCCATCTATGAGCATTGTTTTGAGAATATAGCTTGATATATGTATGATGTATCTACTATTTCCCTTGCCACTGGGACCTTGGCTTTTCATATAGACATATGTATTTCAGCCTTCAGAAATCTATGGCTCTCGAGTCTTTAGTCTTTAGACTACAAGGTACAAGGCTCATCTAATATAGGCCAAGAGATACACCTACTTGCTTGACCAATATTAACCTTAAGTGTGTTTACATGATGTGAAACACTCTCATACTAAAAGATGTGTTTACACACACGTCTACAGGGTGCTTCCCAACACTTTTGACTGTTAAATCTTACTATATGTATGTTCTTGTTAATACTAATCCAATGCAGCACCTGAGCATACCTCAAAAAGGCTTCTGCAGAAAAAGAATACAAATGTGGTCCTATACTTTGCAGAATAATTCCATCCATCTATCTTAAAATTATGCCTGACATCCTGTAGGCAGAATCTAAACCAGTGATGACTCTACAAAGCATCATCAAAAGCTTTCTTCTACTGATTCTTCGTCAACTTATTCATAATTCCTTTTTGCAAAGTTTCTATGCACAAAGTTGAGCAAACATAATCTGCTTTCTATTTCAAACTGCAACAACCCAACCACAGCTACATGCTCATTTCCTCTTCTTTTGCTTTAGCCTGGAAACATCTTTCAGTCTACTTGCTTATCATACCACTTACACAGATGTTTTCCTGTTATAACCTGACGCCTCATCTTTTTTGTGTTGCACAACATGTGAAACAAAATCGACATATCTTTTCAAAATGATAATACTATTGTTGAAATTCTCCTTTCATGTGGGTCCTTTAATTGAAATAGATGTTCAAATTGATTTGTAAGCTGCAAGATCTTCCTGTCAAGAGATTACTTGACCAGAACCTCAGTTGAGAAATTTTAACAATGAACTTACATTCCTTCTGCAATCCTTGCTTCCTCAGCAGAGATCAAAAATGGTGAGTTATCAAAGACAAGCCTGAAAACAATGTTTTGCGTCAGACAGCTGTTTTACAAGCACTAGGGGAAAGACATAAGTGGATAAACAACGAGCATCATTGAACTATAAAGTTTGGAAAACATGTCTCACCCAAGAAAATCCAAGAAATGTTTGAATTCGGTTGCATAAGCCTTCACACAGTTCTCCACAAGAGAAACATGCTCATCTACACACCTGATTGCATCAACGAAGTTCTCCCTCTCTCTCTCTCTCTCTCTCTCTCTCTCTCTCTCTCTGTGCAATTGTATTAATTACCAAAAAAGTGCAAGTTTACATGATTACACGATGTAGGATAGCTCTAGGCCATTGTGCATAAACTCGCTTCACAAAAGATCAAATAACTAAAAGAGTACAAAAGTCACAGCAAAGAAGTAGTAGAGATTGCGGTATGCCAAGGAGGTAAATCCTCCTTAGGGAGAAGGTCAGCATGCTGCACAAGATCTAATTGTCAATGTAGAAGACCCTTGAGTTTAGCTTGTGTCCCTGGACGCTCGCGGTAGAGTCAAAGGCGAAAGCATTCCAGGTGATCCAATTATGCCAACAGCCCCAAAATAAAATGGAACAAAACCTTCATATGTGGCTGCACTCACGTGGGATATTTGCCCTTGGCAAAAACCCAATCAAAAGGGCTCAGCGATAAACCAACCACATGCCAAATATTTGTCAAAAGAGCCCAAATTTTCCTATCCAAAGGGCAGGAAATAAATCTATGATGTGAAGATTCCACACTGGTTGTACAAAAAAAGTAGTTGCCATTTGAGATTCGACACTTAGAAAGGGCCGAAGCAAGGGGAAGCCCACCAATGATCTCTCTCCAAAGAAAGACATTGCTTTTGAACAAGGTCTTGTTCAACCATCCTTCCATCACTATCATTTTCCACCAAGTCTTGGATTTATGCATGCCCCAAACCCCATTGGCTTTAGCAACCAACCAATGCTTGTCCTTAATCAAGAGATGATACACCCAGTTAGCTAAAGCCTTTCGAAGACAAAGATGACTAGCAAGATCCCATTCTTGCCAACGGCGCAATCCGAGTCAACTGCAGGAAAAGGCAGCATAGGCTGCATCAACCTTTCAATCTGGCCCCATAAGTCACGGTATCCACGAGGAATCCAGAAAAGTCTCTTTGCCATACGAAAAGACATCAGCTCCCCATGGCTCATAAAGTGGCATTTGCAAAAAACAGAAGACAAACCTAGACTTGTCATACGATTGAACTTGGGCCTATCTTCTTGTTTCCCATCCCAAGAGAGCAACTGCAACATCACCAACAATTCCAACTAAAAGGAACTTGCCTCCATATGATCCTCTGCAGGATGCCAGCAAGCCTTCTGAAGAACGAGCCTCCAAGAAGAAACCAAATAATTTACCAAAATGGAGGAGGGTGTGGAAAAGTGAGTATCCAAATTCAGAACGTGCCACCATGATGCCTGTATGCTGGTGTTACCATGTACCATACCTCGATCCTCCAAAGAAAAAAGTGGACTATAAAGACCCAAGGATGACAATCAATACACATTGCTTTGAAGAGTGACCAACGATAGGCCACGATATAGGTATGTACATCTAAAATCGCCCCACCACCCATGCTTTTCAGGGTGCAAACATGGCTCCATCCAAGAGATACATAAATGCAAGGAGTCTTTTTTCTAATGGGTGTTCTCTCTCTCTTTTTTCGTGAAGATAATTGAATTAGATAGTGAATATTTACATCAAACCATCAGGTCAACACTCTCTCTGTATATCTTACTTTCTATTACATCAGACTCTCTCTCTCTCTCTCTCTCTCTCTCTCTCTCTCTCTCTCTCTTTTTCGTAAAAGGTAATTGTATTAATTACGAAAAAAGTACAAGTTTACTTGATTACAAGATACATGATGGCACTCAGCCATCATATGAAACGGTTCTAGTTCTAAGAGTTACAAGGTCATGGCAAAGATGTAGAGGAAATTGCCATATGCCAGGGACGCAAGTCCTCCCGAGAAAGTAAGTCAGAATGCTGAAGAAGATCTGATCTATCTACCAATACAAGAGACCCTTAAGCCTAGCAATATGCCGCTGAACATTACAGGCGGAATCAAAAAGAAAAGCATTCCGAATGGTCCAATTATGCCAACAGCCCCAATATCGAAGAAAGTGAAACACGAGCTTCATATGTGGCTGTGCCGGTGTTGGGTATTTGGGCTGCACAAAGACCCAATCAAAGGGCCTAAGCGAGAAACCAACCGCCGCTCTCCAAACGGCTGACAAGAACGACCATATTTTCTTAGCGATAGGGCAAGAAATAAATCGGTGACGGGCAAATTCGACACTGGTGGTGCAAAAGAAACAGTTGCCATTGGATATTCATCGCTTGGAAAGAGCCGAAGCAAGCGGAAGACCCCCAATCATCACCCTCCAAAGAAAGACCTTATATTTGAAGGGTGTCTTGTTCAGCCACCCTTCCATCACAGTTTCCCTCCACCATGATCGGGATTTACGCAATCCCCATAGAGCATTAGCTTTAGTGACCAGCCAGTGATGATCTTTAATCAGAAGATGATAGACCTGGTTAGCGGAAGCTTTGCCTAAACTCAGCCGGCCTTCAAAGTCCCAATCCTGCCAAGGACAATCCGAATCAAGGGCAGGAAAGGGTTGTCTGCTCTGGACCACCATCAAAAGTTGTTCCCATAAATTCCTGTATCCACGCGGGATCCTAAAGATCCTCCTGGCTGTACGAAATGATATTAACACATTGCGACTGGCAAGGGTGGCATCCGCGACTGAAGTTAAGCCCAAACGTGCCATACGGTTGAATTGTGGTCGAAGCTCTTGTTTACCTTCCCATGAAAGTAACCGCGAGACTGCCAGCAATTCCAGTTGAAAAGAATTAGCATCTAAGCGATCCTCCGCCGGATGCCACTGAGCCTTCCGGAGGACCAGTTTCCAGGAACATACCAAATGGGCAAGCAGTGATGAAGAGGAACAAGAGAATCGGGAATCGGCATTAAGAACATGCCACCACGAACTCTGGATTTGGGTATTGCCATGCCGAACCCCATGCTCCTCAAGGAAATAATGGGCTATAACGACCCACGGATGATGATCCGAGCACATGGCGCGGAAAAGAGACCAATGGAGGGCCAGCATGTGAGTTTGGGCATCCAAAATAGCTCCGCCACCCATGCGTTTGGGGGTGCACGCATGCGACCAAGAAATCCAGGAAATGCCTGCATGCAAGGAATCTTTCTTCCATAACATAAAACGAATAAACTGAGTCAGAGCATTCAGAGTAGTAGTAGTCCAGGGCAGCAAGGGCAAGAAATATGTGAGCATCGGCAACATAATTGTCTAGGCTACTTTGAGGCGAACATGGAATGGCCAAGCCTGAGACTCCCAATACAGGAACTTAGCCGCCAGTTTCTGAGAAGTCCACTGTAGAAGCTGCTTTGGGGAAACATCAACGCCCAAGGGGTAGCCAAGATGCCTGACAATGGAGCCACGAGGCACAATGATACCCTGCCAGTTCAATGACTGCAAATCCGACTCCGTGCAGCTGAGAATGGCTGATTTCAACGCATTGATGCGAAGGCCGGAAGCCTGACCAAAGAGAGCCCAAACATCCAATGCTTTGCGAATGTTATCCTTATCCGCCCGCAGAACCATAAAACTGTCATCAGCCAAGGATTGACTAATGAAATGTTGTCCAAAAGGAAGCGACAATCCAGCCAACTAATTGGAAGCTGCCATATGAGATAACATCAAAAGAACTGGATGAGTCGCAACGGCAAAGAAAAGAGGGCTCAACGGGCATCCCTGTCTAACAGAGCGGGCAAGGGCAAATGGCTCGGTAACGCCTCCATTCAACATGACTCGCGAAGACGCCGCTGCACTGATGATGTAGATCAATCGAGACATCCGATCACCAAAGCCCATAGCAGACATAAGCTCTGCAACAAAAGACCACTCCAGATAGTCGAAAGCCTTTTCCAGGTCCAATTGAATCAGTACGACCTCCTGATTAGAATGCCTTGCATAATCAATCGCCAGTTGCGCATTTAATACATTGTGCAGAATGTTTCGGCCCTTAATGAAACCGTATTGAAGAGGATGCACAATGGCAGGGAGATGCTTGTGGAGCCGATTCGCCATTACTTTGGAAAAGATTTTGTCCATAGAACCCATTAAAGAAATTGGGCGTCAATGTTTTAACATAGATGGCGAAGGAACCTTTGGAAGCAATTTAATAAGTCCTTCTTTCCAAGAGGAAGGCATAATCCCTATTTCCCACACCTGCTGAAACAAAGCCGTCAATGGTTTCGCCAATTGGGTAGCAAAAACCTCAAAGAACTCATTGGTGAGACCATCCTAGCCAGGACTTTTATCCTTGGGTAAGTGTAACAAAACATCCATAACCTCCGCCTCACAAATATCTGACTCCAAAGTGGCTTGCATGTCCTGCGGAATCTAATTACGGACCAGGTCATAAAAAACTGAACGAGCCTGAGTAGTTTGGGCTGAAGGTGGAGAAGTGGAACCAAGAAGGTCGATGAAATAATTCCTACACGTATGCACAATAGTCTGCGGATCAAGGACCCGGTGCCCTTCTGCATCCAGGAGTCTAGTCATATTCTCTCTAGTAGGAGAGGCATGGAGAGCTCGAAAGAACTTATGAGTCTGACACGCATTATCTTGCAAAGTCTCCGTCAGATGCTGCAATTTGGCCTGCTGATACGATTTCAACTGAAACTCTTGAATAAGATGAGCCACACGCATTGCCAGTGCTAGTAGAAATGCATCATCTGGAGTATCCACCAGCAGAGACCGGACCAAAGCCAGCAAGTCCTCCGCTGCTTGCCGACGCCGTCGACAAAGAGAGGCATGATGGATTCCATACTGTCGAGCAACCCGTTGCACATTAGAGAGCAATCGGTCAAACGAAGCAGTGCCCAGAGAGGAGAAGTCCAGTAAGAATCTATCAATCAATTGCTGCATATAACCCTGAAAGATTGCGTGCTTCAAATAAGACGAGTTAAAACGCAAAGGGAGCCTCTCCAGAAATCGCTTAAAAGGTGCAATGGGTTGTGCTAGCATCTCAAGCTGCAGAGGAAAATGGTCCGACAATGCATATTGCTGCAACACTTTCATTTCAAGCATCTCAGGGAGGAAATCATCATTCTGCATGATGTATATGCAGTCCAACTGCTGCGACCATGTTGTTGCATACTGGGCAGAATGGAAAGTAAACCCTGTAGAAGACGGGTGCAGCCAAGACCAGAGATCTTGCTTAAGAACAGCAAGAGCCAATTCATGCCACCTACGGCTTTCCGGCACGTCCATTACTGAATGCTCCGATGTGGACTACGAAGAATCAATACACATATTGAAATCCCCCATGAAAAGGCCCCGTTTGCCAAGTGACAAAGAAGTCTGCAAAGTATGCCAAAGCTCCCGACGCGATAAAGGATCATTCGGAGCATAGAGACCAAGTAACCATAAGATTTCTCCATCGAATAAAATTTCAATCACCACAAAGCGGCCATGCACATCATTTTTAATAAGAAGAGGTTGATATTTTTCGTGTACAATCATGAGCACACCAGAATAACGCATGGCCTGTGTCCCTACATAGAACAGACGAAAGCCATGGCAATCCACAACTTTTCCAGCTTCACCGTGACTCTTGTGTTCAACAGCACACAAGACATCCCACTAATTCTCATGCAATACAGTCCACATGGCATGTTGCTTATGGCGGGAACAGATTCCTCGCACATTCCACGTGGCTATTTTCATGGGTGTTTTGTAAAAGAAAATCAAGTACGAGGCATAGCTTGCCTCGATTTGACCTTTTCTGCGAGAATGTCCAGGACTCCCTCATCCAAGAAATCAGCCAACACGGCAAAAGAGTTCTGCGGACCAGATTTGGAGGTAGACGGCATATCTGCTGGCTTGGGAATGGAGCGGGGATAACGAGATCCCACGGGGTAATGACATTGCCTCTGGTATCAAAAACCAGCTTAGCTGGTGGACCCTTTGGACGATCCGAATACACTCTCCGAGTGGGCTGAGGACGGGGGGCAAAGGAAGCCATCGAAGGAGGTGAGTGCTCCGATGGCAACATTTCTTTCCTGCGCATATAAGTACGCATGGAATCTTGTGACGCAGAAGACACAGAATTCTCCATGCCAGCAATCACCCTGGTACCTTTTTTTGCGCATACTTCAACCCAGTCTGTGCCACGGGAATCTAAACCTGAAACCTGTTGTTTACCTTTATCCAGAGCTTTAGGTAGGTGAATAGCATCCTGCGACGGGACATCACATACCATATCTTCCATGGGTAGCGCAACATGACATGCCCTAATTTTCCACAGGAAAAGCAGTGTCCTGCAAAATTGCCCCATTTCAAACGAAAGTGTAAAGGATGCATGCCAAAGCAATTGAGACGTAACCACGCAAGCCTTTTCCTGGTAGTGTCCCATAACATACACAAGCGGTTACGATTCACTGCCCTTAAACTTGGAGGGACCAGAACACTGCCCACAGCAGCCATGGCGTCCTTCGACAGTGGCCAATAAACAGCCGGACAATTTTCCACTTCAACCCATACAGGGCACTCCCGTTGCAACAGGCGCGCGCTGAAAATCTGCCATTGGGCGCCATGGTACAACATGGACCAAACGGCGATCAAAAAACAGAGGCAGTTTAGACAGAAGAGCAACACGGTGCGTCTCAGATTTTAACAGCACCTCAAAAAAACCTCGGGGCCCCACAAAAATCTCTTCAACACATTCCCCTTGTAGCAGACTGTGCAGCCACTGGCGAATACGGGAAAGCTGGGGAATTCTACCAGTGAAGAAGAGTATCACCGCGCGATCATAGAATACTGAAAAGGAGCACAGGACAGATTTGGGGTCAACAATGGCTTCCAAAACATCTTCCGGTGCAGAGTCGGAAAAGACTTCCTGATTATGTTGAACATAATCGCCAAGTAGAGTGTTGGCAAACTCTAGCAAATGCTCCCAGTCAACATCCTGAGAGTCTGCAGAGTCCGAAGCAACCTGAGCATAGGAACGATCCTGATGATCCATTGACTCCTCCGAAGTGTGCTTGATGCGTTTGCCTGCAGGCTGAAAGTCAGGAGCAGTGGGCATCTCTTCTTTGCACGGAACCACATCGTCGGGTTCCTCGGTATCAGAGTCCGGACCAAGCGCTGCCACCGTTTGGTCTATAAAATCCAGGTCCAGGCCAGCCATGGTGTATCACTGCGTATACCGGTCAGAGGGTGAACGAAGATCTCACGGGAGGCAGGAATGCGCAGGCCGCTCTCCCGCTTTCTGAGGCCAAACGGACCCGACACTGGACTGACGAAGAAGCTTGGGAAGCGCGTGCACAGAAACAGGCGGCCGCTGTGCAGAGAAGGGCTCGTTCCCTTTGCTGGCTCACGCTGTCGCACGCTCTGTGTGGCAAGCTCTCTCTCTCTCTCTCTCTCTCTCTCTCTCTCTCTCTCTCTTTGTACAGATCAACAGGCACGCTGGTCAAGACGCTGCCTGTCTGACGACTGTGGGGCTTAGGGTTGACTGCAGCCCCAGGCGCCTCTGCAGAAGGGAAGAGAACGAGCAAGCGGACCTGCGGACAGCAGAGTAGACGAAGGCAGACGGGCGTCTGTTTCTGCAAAAACCGTGGCCTGTCGGACTGTCCTGTGGACCCCGTCTGCTCGTCAAACAGAACAATTTGTCACGTCCCTATTCTGTGCCCTGCTGCTCGCGAAAGTCAGATGGAAACGAACAGGGCAATAGACGGCGCCTTCAAACAGGTCAGCAGGTTGAAAGGTCAAGGGCACGATGTTGACGTCGAGGCAGACTGAATCGCTCACGATGTTGACGTCGAGGCAGACTGAATCGCTCACGATGTTGACATCAAGGCAGACTGAATCGCGCGCAGGTCTGAAGTCGCCCACAACACAGAAAGCACGCCGCGTGGTCAGGGGGGCACCAGATCCGCCATCGCCCGCCTCTCTCTCTCTCTCTCTCTCTCTCTCTCTCTCTCTCTCTCTCTCTCCTTTTCTTTTTGTAAAAGGTAATTGTATTAATTACGAAAAAAAGGTACAAGTTTACATGATTACAAGATACACGATGGCTCTAAGCCATCCTGTGTAAATCTCAGTACCAGATAAACCAAAAGTTGCAAAATTCATGGCAAAGATGCGAAGGAAATTGCCATATGCCAGGGAAGTAAGTCCTCCGGAGGGAGTAAGTCAGAGCGCCGAATGAGATCTATCTGCCAATGCAAGAGACCTTTAAGCCTCACAATATGTCCCAGAACATTAGAGGCCAAATCAAAAAGAAAGGCATTCCGAGTGGTCCAATTGTGCCAGCATCCCCAGTATCGAAGAAAGTGAAACAAGATCTTCATATGCAACTGTGCCGGTGTGGGGTATTTTGGTTGTACAAAAACCCACTCAAAAGGGCTTAGCGAGAAATCAACCACCACTCGCCAAACCGCTTACAAGAGCGACCAAATAGTCTTAGCGAGACGGCAAGAAATAAATCGATGACGAGCCATCTCAGCTCATGTTTGCCTTCCCAAGAAAGTAATCGCGAGGCTGCCAACAACTCCAGTTGAAAAGAGTTAGTATGTAAGCGGTCCTCCACTGGATGCCAACGCACCTTTTGGAGAACCAATTTCCAGGAGCAGACCAAATGAACAAGCAAGGATGAGGAAGGACTATAAAACCGAGAGTCTGCATTAAGAACATGCCACCAAGAGCTCCGAATTTGGGTATTACCATGATAAGCCCGTGATCCTCAAGAAAATAACGGGCTATAAAGACCCACGGGTGATGATCCAAGCACATGGCACGAAAAAGAGACCAACGGAGTGCCAGCATATGAGTTTCGGCATCCAAAATAGCCCCACCACCCATGCATTTGGGGGTACATGCATGCGACCAAGAAATCCATGAAATGCCTGCATGCAAGGAATCCTTCTTCCATAACATGAAACGAATGTGCTGAGTAAGAGCATTCAAAGTAGTACTAGTCCAAGGCAGCAAAGGCAAGAAATATGTGAGCATTGGCAACATAATTGTCTAAACCACTTTGAGGCGAACATGGAAGGGCCAAGCCTGCGACTTCCAATACAGAAACTTAGTTGCCAGTTTCTGTGAAATCCACTCTAGTAGTTGCTTTGGCCGAACATCAACACCCAAAGGGTACCCAAGATGCCTGGCAATGGAACCACGGGGAACCACATGTCCTTGCCAGTCCAATGACTATAAATCGGACTCCGTACAACTGAGAATGGCTGATTTGAAAGCATTGATTTGAAGACCAAAAGCGTGACCAAAGAGTGTACAAACATCTAATGCTTTGCGGTTATTGTCCTTGTCCGCACGCAAAATCATAAAGCTATCATCAGCCAAAGATTGAGCAATGAAGTGTTGTCCAAAAGGAAGAGACAATCCAGCCAACTGAGTAGAAGCTACCATAGAAGATAACATCGAAAGAACTGGATGAGTCGCAAGGGCAAAGAAGAGAGGACTCAAAGGGCAACCCTGTCTCACAGAGCGTGCAAGGACAAACGGCTCGGTAACACCACCATTCAGCATAACTCGCGAAGAAGCCGCAGCACTAATGGTGTAGATCAAGCGTGACATCCGAGTATCAAAGCCCATAGTAGACATAAGTTCTGCAATGAACGACCAATCCAAGTAATCAAAAGCCTTTTCCAGATCCAATTGAATCAAGACCACTTGCTGATCAGAGTGCCTTGCATAGTCAATAGCCATTCGCACATTTAAAATATTATGCAGAATATTTCGACCCTTAATGAAACCATATTGAAGAGGATGCACAATGGCCGCAAGATGCTTGTGGAGCCGATTCGCCATCACTTTGGAAAAGATTTTATACATCGAACCCATCAAAGAAATTGGTCTCCAATGTTTCAACATTGACGGCGAAGGAACTTTTGGAAGCAGTTTAATAAGACCTTCTTTCCACGAGGAAGGCATGAACCCCGTTTCCCAAACCTGCTGAAACATAGTCGTTAATGGTTTCACCAGTCGGGTAGCAAAAATCTCAAAGAATTCGTTGGTGAGACCGTCCCAACTGAGACTTTTATCCTTGGGCAGGTGTAACAAAACATCCATAACCTCCGCCTCACAAATATCTGTCTCCAAAGTAGTTTGCATATCAAGTGGAACCTGATTGCGGACCAGATCATAGAAAACTGAGCATGCATGAGTAACTTGGTCAGAAGGTGAAGGAGAAGAACCAAGAAGGTCTAGAAAATAATTCCTGCACATATTCACAATAGTCTGAGGATCAATGACCATTCGATCTTCTGGATCCTGGAGTTTAGTCATATTTTCTCAAGCAGGAGATGCATGTAGAGCTCGAAAGAACTTATGAGTCTGACAAGCACTATCTTGCAAATTCTTAGTCAAATTTTGCAATTTGGCCTGCTGATAAGATTTCAACTGAAACTCTTTAATCAGATCAGCCAAACGCATCGCCAGTGACAGCAAAAATACATCATCTGGAGTGTCCACCAGCAGAGAACAAACCAAAGCCAGTAAGTCCTCCACTGCTTGTCGACGACACCAACAAAGAGAGGCATGATGGATCCCATACTGCCGAGCAACTCGCTGCATATTAGAGAGCAGTCGTATCCAAAAATTGCTTAAAAGGTGCAATGGGTTGAGCAAGTATCTCAAGCTATAGAGGGAAATGATCCGACAAGGCATATTGCTGCAACACTTTCATTTCCAGTATCTCAGGAAGAAAATCATCATCTTGCATGATGTACATGCCGCGACCATGTAGTTGCATACTGCGCAAAATGGAAAGTAAACCTTGTAGAATAAGGGTGTAGCCAAGACCAAAGATCTAGCTTAAGTACAGCAAGAGCAAACGCATTCCACATACGACTTTCCGGCGCGTCCATCACCGAATGCTCTGATGTGGACTATGAAGAATCAACACACACATTAAAATCCCCCATCAAAAAACCCCATCTGCCAAGTGACAAGGAGGTCTGCAAAGTATTCCAAAGATCCCAGCGAGATAGAGGGTCATTCGAAGCATAGAGACCCAGCAACCATAAGATCTCACCTTCAACTAAAACTTCAATCACCACAAAACGGCCATGTACATCATTTTTAATAAGAACAGGCTGATATTTCTCATGTACAATCATAAGCACACCAAAATAATGCATGGCATGTGTCCCTGCATAAAACAAGCGAAACCCATGGCAATCCACAACTTTTCCTGCTTCACCGTGACTCTTGTGCTCAACAGCACACAAGACATCCCACTGATTCTAATGCAATACAGTCCACATGGCATGTTGCTTATGGCGAGAACAAATGCCTTGCACATTCCACGTGGCTAACTTCATGTGTGTTCAAAAAGAAAATTAGGAACGAGGCACAGCTTGCCTCGATTTAACCTTTTCTGCTAGAATGTCAAGGACTCCCTCATCCAAAAAATCAGCTAACACGGCAAAGGAGTTCTGACGGCCGGCTTTAGAGGTAGACAGACTATCCACTGTCTTGGGGATGGAAAGGGGATAACGACGATCCCATGGAGTAGTCACATTACCTCTAGTATCAAAAGCCAACTTAGCAGGTGGGCCCTTTGGACCGTCCGTATATACTTTCCTAGTAGACTAATTACGGGGAGCAGAGGAAACAATAGTATGAGCATTGTGCTCTGAAGACACCATTTCTTTCCCATATCTGCCAGGCCAACATCAAACTGTTTACCTTTTTTGGCACGCACATCTACCCAGTCATTGCCACGGGAATCCAAACCCGAAACGTGTTGTTTACCTTTATCCAAAACTTTAGGTGGCTGGGTCGCATCCTGTGACGGAGCATCAAGCACCATATCTTCCATGGGCAACACAACATGCTCAGTATCTGAAGTCGGTTGCTTCTTTGGACATTCGGCCATAAAATGCCCCAATTTTCCACAAGAAAAGCAATGGCCTGCAAAGTTGTCCCCATTTCAAACGAAAGTGCAAAGGATGCATACCAAAGCAATTAAGACGTAACCAAGCAGGCCTTTTCCTAGCAGTGTCCCATAACATACATAAACGGTTACGATTCATGGCCCTTAGGCTCGGAGGGACCAGAACAGTGCCCACAACGGCCATGGCATCCTTTAACAGTGGCCAATAGACAGCCGGACAATTTTCCACTTTAACCCACACTGGGCATTCACGTTGAAGCAAACGCTGAAAATCTGCCATTGGGTGCCATGGCACAACATGGACCAAACAGCGATCAAAAAACAATGGCAGTTTAGACAAGAGATCAGCATGGTGCTTCTCAGATTTCAACAGCATCTCATAGAAGCCTCGAGACCCAACAAAAATCTCCTCAACACACTCCCCTTGTAGTAGATGGTGCAGCCACTGGCGAATATGGGAAAGCACTGGGATCCTGCCAGTGAAGAAGAGTATAACAGCACGGTCATAAAACACCGAAAATGAGCACAATACATTTTTCAGATCCACGGTGGCTTCCAGAACATCTTCAGCTCCCAAGTCAGAAAAAGCTTCATGATTATGTTGGACATAATCGCCAAGCAGCGTGTTTGTAAACTCCAGCAAATGCTCCCAATCAACATCCTGAGAATCCATAGAATCAGAGGCAACCTGAGCATAAGAACGTTCCTGATGATCCATTGTCTCTTTCAAAGTATGCTTGGTGCATTTTCCCACAGGCTGGAAGTCAAGACCAGGAGGCATCTCCTCTGTGCGAGGAACCAGATCCTCTAGTTCCTCTGTATCAAAATTCGGGCCAAGGGTTGCCACCGTTTGGTCGATAAAAGCAATATCCAGACCAGCCATGTTGTATCACCACCCGATTGAACCTGGCAAATCTGCGATACGCTGGTTAGGGCATCCACGATGTGGCACAGCACGATTGACGGTAGGCAGTATGCAAGACACGAAAAACGGGGCGGACTAGGTCAACAGAGTGCAGGTCGCGCGGGCAGGCGCCAGGGGCCAGCGCAGGAACAGCATCCACGCCTGCCTCTGTTGCTCTCGCCCTGTCTCTCTGTCGCCGCTTCTTGTCGTTAACGAAAGCAATCGAATTAGGGTTTGCTGCAACAAGGCGCAGATGCAGGCGACGGCGGGCACAGGTCCAGGCAGCGACAGACGATGGGCCTCCAGACGATGGCGACGGGCCTCCAGATGCAGGCGACGGCAACGGGGTTGCAAGCGACGGCGACGGGGCACAAATGCAGGCAACAGCGACGGGGCGCAGGCGACGGCTCCCTCCCTCCCTCCCTCCCTCCCTCCCTCCCTCTCTCTCTCTCTCTCTCTCTCTCTCTCTCTCTCTCTCTCTCTCTCTCTCTCTCTCTCTCTCTCTCTCTCTCCCCCAAGTAATTGTATTAATTATGAAAAAAATACAAGTACAAGATTCCAAGATTACAAGATGCAAGATGGCTCTAGTCCATCCTGCACAAAAGATACAAAAGTCATGGCAAAGAAACAGAGGAGATTGTCGTATGCCAAGGGACTAAATCATCTCTGACCAAGATATCAGCATGCTAAAGAAGGTCAAGCTACCACTAGAGAAGTCCCTTAAGCTTCGTAACATGATGTTGAATGCCCGAGGCAGCATCAAAAATGAACACATTGCAAGTGACCCAAAAATGCCAACCCCAAAATCTCCAAAAGTGAAACAAAATCCTCATGTGACCCAAGGCAAACCATTATATTTAGCCATCCCAAAAACCCAATCAAGTGGACACTTCCACATGCCCACCACCACGAGCCAAACGTCTAAGAGATGGGCCCAAATCTTCCGATCGAAAGAGCAAGAAATGAATATGTGATGGGAAGACTCCACCCCAATGGTGCAGAAGAAACAATCCCCATTAGATATACCTCTACAATGAAGGGCCAATGGAAGAGGGAGGCCCCCCACAAACATTCTCCAAATGAATACCTTGCATTTGTATTGATCCATCCCTCCATTATTGTCAATTTCCACCAAGCCTTAGATTTGTGCAATCCCTAAAGAGAATTGGCTTTGATTATGCGGCCTCTAATCATGAGATGATAGATCTAATTAACCAAAGAGTAGTGAAGGATCAAACACCCTGCAAGATCCTACTCCTGCCACGAGCAATTGAAATCTAGAACAAGAAAGGGTTGCCAATCCTGCAAGAGATCAAAGACTCTACCCCAAAAATCATTGTAGCCACGTAGTACCTGAAAGACTCTTTTCATGGTGCAAAA
This sequence comes from Lygodium microphyllum, assembly GCF_053477565.2. Taxonomy (NCBI): domain Eukaryota; kingdom Viridiplantae; phylum Streptophyta; class Polypodiopsida; order Schizaeales; family Lygodiaceae; genus Lygodium; species Lygodium microphyllum. The sequence goes on along the minus strand of NC_141135.1, from coordinate 45,105,663 downwards.
GCACATCAAGGTGCCTCGAGGCAAGAGAGTGGAATCAACCACTGAGGTCACAATCCAAAGCGTGCCATGAGGTTAAATTTAGGTCTCTCCTCCGATTTGCCTTCCCATGAAAGAATCGAAGAAAGAGCTAAAATTTCCGTCGGCAATGAATTAACCACCTATCTATCCTATGTCGGATGCCAATAAGCCTTGGAAATGACAATTTTCCGTAAAGACACCAAATGGTTAAGAAGACATGAGGCACACATAGAAAGGTGAACTTTAGCATTAAGCACATGCCACCAAGAACCCTAAATCCTTGAATTGCATGGCAAAGGCCCTATTCTTCAAGGAAAGCACGAGTAATAAAAGTCCAAGGGGGTTGACCAATACAAAAGGCCCGAAACAATGGCCAATGAAGGGTTGTCATATGGGTCCCCACATTCGAAATTGCCCCGCCTCCCATGGATTTCAAGGTGCAAACATAACTCCCCGATATCCAAAATATACATGCTTGCTGCATTGTTAATTGGTTTTTTTTTTTTTTAAGTTGGTCTTTTTTTAGGTTTGTTTAGCCTATACCCTGAAATGAGAATAAGAAACGGTTGCATCATCGGATACCTCTTTCCTCAGAAGATCTTGTAGCTGTTCTTGTGGTTGGATGATTGAAAAAAAAGTAGTTCTATCTCTCTCTCTCTCTCTTTCGTGAAGATAATTGAATTAAGTAGTAAATATTTACATCAGACCATCAGGTCAGCATTCTCACTGTGTATCTCTTACTTTCTGTTACATCAGACCGTCAGGTCATCCGAGAAACTCTCTCTTACACACACACACTCTCTCTCTCTCTCAGAACAACCTATTACATGAACAGTACTATCAAGTCACACAAAAGGAGTAGTTGGAGTGGAGAGAACAATCACCATCCAGGGAGCAGCAATATCCAAAAGAACCAGGTCTGCTCACATCATAGAGGAGATTTGCCATAAGAATATTCCTCGCACACGGGCCACATGCCCATGGATGCCCTCTCTCTCTCTCTCTCTCTCTCTCTCTCTCTCTCTCTCTCTCTCTCGTAATGGATGTTATATTTATAAAGTACTAAACGACAAAAGAGTTACAAAAGTCATGGCAAAGACGCAGAGGAAATTGCCATATGCCAAGGAAGTAAGTCCTCCCGAGGGAGTAAGTCAAAGTGCCGAATGAGATCTATCTGCCAATGCAAGAGACCTTTAAACCTATCACTATGTCCCTGAACATTAGAGGCTGAATCAAAAAGAAAAGCATTCCGAATGGTCCAATTGTGCCAACAGCCCCAGTATCTAAGAAAGTGAAACAAGATCTTCATATGTGACTGTGAGGGTGTGGGGTATTTGGGCCGCACAAAAACCCGATCATAAGGGCTTAGCGAGAAACCAACCATTGCTCGCCAAACCGCTCACAAGAGTGACCAAATTTTATTAGCAAGAGGGCAAGAAATAAATTGATGATGGGCCAATTCCACACTAGTGGTGCAAAAGAAACAATTGCCGTTGGAGATTTGACGCTTGGAAAGGGCTGAAGCAAGAGGAAGACCACCAATCATCACCCTCCAAAGAACGACCTTGCATTTGAAAGGAGTCTTGTTCAACCAACCCTCCGTCACAGTTACCTTCCACCATGACTTAGATTTATGCAATCCCCATACAGTATTAGCTTTAGTAACCAGCCATTGATGATCTTTAATCAGAAGATGATACACCTGGTTAGCTGAGACCTTTTTCCAAATTCAGCCAGCCTGCAAGGTCCCAGTCTTGCCAGGGACGATCCGAAGCAAGGGCAGGAAAGGGTTGTTTGCTCTAGAGCACCGTCAAAAGCTGTCCCCATAAATCACGGTATCCACGAGGGATCCTGAAAAGCCTTCTGGCTGTACGAAACGATATCAACACATTGCGACTGGCAAGGGTGGCATCTGCAACTGAAGTCAAGCCCAAACGTGCCATGTGGTTAAATTTTGGTCTGAGCTCATGTTTGCCTTCCAAGAAAGTAATCGCGAGGCTGCCAACAATTCCAGTTGAAAAGAGTTAGTAGCTAAGCGATCCTCCGCTGGATGCCACTAAGCCTTCTGGAGAACCAATCTCCAGGAACATACGAGATGAGCAAGCAAGGATGATGAAGGACTAGAAAACCGAGAGTCTGCATTAAGAACATGCCACCAAGAGCTCCGAATTTGGATATTACCATGCACAAGCCCGTGATCCTTAAGAAAATAACGGGCTATAAAGACCCACGGGTGATGATCCAAGCACATGGCACGAAACAGAGACCAACGGAGTGCGAGCATATGAGTTTTAGCATCCAAAATAGCCCCACCACCCATGCGTTTGGGGGTACACGCATGCAATCAAGAAATCCATGAAATGCCTGCATGCAAGGAGTCCTCGCTCTCTCTCTCTCTCTCTCTCTCTCTCTCTCTCTCTCTCTCTCTCTCTCTCTCTCTCTCTCTCTCTCTCTTTTCGTGAAAGGTAATTGTATTAATTACGAAAAAAGTACAAGATTACTTGATTACAAGATACATGACGACAATCTAAGCCATCATGTGAAGAGGTTCTAAGTACTACAAGTTACAACGTCATGGCAAAGACGCAGAGGAAATTGCCATATGCCAGGGACGTAAGTCCTCACTAGAGAGCAAATCAGAATGCTGGAGAAGATCTAACTGCCAATACAAGAGGCCCTTAAGCCTCGCAATATGCCGCTGAACATTATAGACGGAGTCAAAAAGAAAAGCATTCCGAATGGTCCAGTTATGCCAATAGCCCCAATATCGAAGAAAATGATACATGAGCTTCATATGTGGCTGTGCCAGAGTGGGGTATTTGGGCTGCCCGAAAACCCAATCAAAGGGGCGCAAGGTGAAACCAACCACCCCTTGCCAAACAGCCGACAAAAATAACCAGACTTTCTTAGCGATGGGGCAAGAAATAAATCGGTGGCGGGTGGATTCCACAGTAGTGGTGCAAAAGAAACAGTTGCCATTGGAGATTCGTCACTTAGAAAGAGCTGAAGCAAGCGGAAGACCACCAATCATCACTCTCCAAAGAAAGACTTTATATTTGAAGGGTGTCTTGTTCAACCAGCCCTCCATCACAGTCGCCCTCCACCATGACCGGGATTTACGCAATCCCCATAAAGCATTCGCTTTAGTAACTAGCCATTGATGATCTTTAATCAGAAGATGATACACTTGGTTAGCAGAAGCTTTGCTTAAAGTCAGCCGGCCTTGTAGGTCCCAATCCTGCCAAGGATGATCCGAAGCAAGGGCAGGAAAGGGCTGTCTGCTCTGGAGCACCCTCAAAAGCTGTTCCCATAAAGGCCTATATCCACGAGGGATCTTGAAAAGCCTCCTAGCTGTACGAAACGATATAAGCACATTGCGACTGGCAAGGGTGGCATCCGCAACTGAAGACAAGCCCAAACGTGCCATCCCGTTGAATTGTGGTCTAAGCTCATGTTTACCTTCCCATGAAAGTAAACGCGAGACTGCCACCAATTCCAATTGAAAAGAGTTAGTAGCTAAGCGATCCTCCGCTGGATGCCACTGAGCCTTCTGGAGGACCTGTTTCCAGGAACATACCAAATGAGTAAGCAGCGACGAAGAAGAACTGGAGAACCGCGAATCAGCATTAAGAACATGCCACCAAGAACTCCGGATTTGGGTATTGCCATGCAAAAGGCCATGGCCCTCAAGGAAATAACGGGCTATATCGACCCATGGATGATGATCCGAGCACGTGGCGCGGAAAAGAGACCAACGGAGTGCCTGCATGTGAGTTTGGGCATCTAAAATAGCTCCGCCACCCATGCATTTGGGGGTGCACGCATGCGACCAAGAGATCCAGGAAATACCTGCATGCAATGAGTCCTTCTTCCATAGCATGAAACGAATAGACTGAGTAAGAGCATTCAGAGTCATAGTAGTCCAGGGCAACAATGGCAAGAAATATGTGAGCATTGGCAACATAATTGTCTGGGCTACTTTGAGGCGAACATGGAAGGGCCAGGCTTGAGACTTCCAATACATAAACTTATCCACCATTTTTTGAGAAATCCACTGCAGAAGCTGCTTTGGGGGAACATCAACACCCAAAGGGTACCCAAGGTGCCTGACAATGGAGCCACGAGGAACAACCAGACCCTGCCAGTCCAAGGACTGCAAATCCGACTCCGTGCAGCTGAGAATGGCTGATTTGAGCGCATTGATACGAAGGCCGGACGCCTGACCAAAGAGACCCCAAACATCCAATGCTTTTCGAAGGTTATCCTTGTCCGCACGCAAAATCATAAAACTATCATCCGCCAGGGATTGGCTAATGAAGTGCTGTCCTGTAGGAAGCGACAGTCCGGCCAACTGAGAAGAGGCTGCCATATGAGATAACATCGAAAGAACTGGATGTGTCGCAAGGGCAAAGAATAGAGGGCTCAAAGGGCACCCTTGTCTGACAGAGCGGGCAAGGACAAATGGCTCAGTAACACCTCCGTTCAGCATGACTCGCGAAGACGCTGCATCGCTAATGGTGTAGATTAGACGAGACATCCGAGCACCAAAGCCCATAGCAGACATAAGTTCAGCAACGAAAGACCAGTCCAGATAGTCAAAAGCCTTTTCCAGGTCCAGTTGAATCAGTACTACCTCCTGATTAGAATGCCTTGCATAATCAATTGCCAGTTGAGCATTCAATACATTGTGCAAAATATTTCGGCCCTTGATGAAACCATACTGTAGAGGGTGCACAATGGCAGGGAGATGCTTATGGAGCCGATTCGCCATTACTTTGGAAAAGATTTTGTACATTGAACCCATCAAAGAAATTGTGTCAACTTAGATGGCGAAGGAACTTTTGGAAGCAGTTTAATAAGTCCTTCTTTCCATGAGGAAGGCATGATCCCCGTTTCCCACACCTGCTGAAACAAAGCATGTAATGGTTTCGCCAGTTGGGTAGCAAAAGCTTCAAAGAACTCATTGGTGAGACCATCCCAACCCGGACTTTTATCCTTGGGCAAGTGTAACAAGACGTCCATAACCTCTGCCTCACAAATATCTGACTCCATAGTAGCTTGCATGTCCTGCGGAAGCTGATTGCGGACCAGGTCATAAAAAACCGAACGGGCCTGAGTAATTTGGGCTGAAGGTGGAGAAGTGGAACCGAGAAGGTCACGGAAATAATTCCTGCACATATGCACAATAGTCTGCGGATCCAGGATAAGGTGGCCTTCTGCATCCTCGAGTCTAGTCATATTCTCTCGAGCAGGAGAGGCGTGGAGAGCTCGAAAGAACTTATGGGTCTGACATGCACTATCTTGCAAAGTCTCCGTCAGATGTTGCAGTTTGGCCTGCTGATATGATTTCAACTGGAATTCTTTAATAAGATCAGCCACCCGCATGGCCAGTGCGAGCAGAAATGCATCATCCGGAGTGTCCACCAGCAGAGAACGAACCAAAACCAGCAGGTCCTCTGCTGCCTGGCGACGCCGCCGACAAAGAGAGGCATGATAGATCCCATACTGCCGAGCAACCCGCTGCGCATTAGAGAGCAATCTTTCAAATGACGCAGTGCCCTGAGAGGAGAAGTCCAAGAAGAATCTGTCAATCAATTGCTGCATATAGCCCTGAAAGATTGCATGCTTCAAGTAAGACGAGTTGAAACGCAAAGGGAGTCTCTCCAGAAATTGCTTGAAAGGTGCAATGGGTTGTGCAAGCAGCTCGAGCTGCAGAGGGAAATGGTCCGACAAGGCATATTGCTGCAACACTTTTATTTCGAGCATCTCGGGAAGAAAATCATCATTCTGCATGATATATATACGGTCCAATCGCGACCACGTTGTTGCATACTGGGCAGAATGGAAAGTAAACCCTGTAGAAGACGGGTGTAGCCAGGACCAAAGATCTTGCTTAAGAACAGCAAGAGCCAACTCATGCCACATACGACTTTCCGGCGCATCCATTACCGAATGCTCCGATGTGGACTGGGAAGAATCAACACACATATTGAAATCCCCCATGAAGAAGCCCCGTCTACCAAGTGACAAGGAGGTCTGCAAAGTCTGCCAAAGCTCCCAACAAGATAACGAATCATTCGGAGCATAGAGGCCAAGTAACCATAAGATTTCCCCTTCAAATAAAATTTCAATCACCAAAAAGCGGCCATGAACATCATTTTTAATAAGAACAGGCTGATATTTGTCATGTACAATCATGAGCACACCCGAATAATCTCTCTCTCTCTCTCTCTCTCTCTCTCTCTCTCTCTCTCTCTCTCTCTCTCTCTCTCTCTCTCACATATATGGGAGAGATTGAGATTATACTGCAACAACAAACGATGGGGGATTTCTTAGATAATGTGTTGTTGAGCTAAAAATGCATTAGTTTGACTACATATTTAATTAATGAAGAAAACCTTTTATTTTAAAAAGAAACACGATCTTAGAGAGTTACTGTGTCCCACAAGTAAAACCCTAATTTGGGTGTCCCAAACTTTCTATAAATATGCATGCATGCCACCACTCTCCCTCAATCTCGTTTTTGCATGGTTCAAAAGCCATAACTCCCCTGTTTGTGGAGGACATCACAAAGTCAAAGCTTCCACCAGCCACCTCTCATCGTTCAACACCTGATCCCAAACTTCTACATGCAGTTGCTGCTATCGCCAGGCCTGTGGAGCTGTCACCTACTACTAGATGCTATGGCCACCTATTGTCTATAATCACCATGACTTTTTCTCTCTTTTGAATGCCGTGTTTGCAATTTCTGACTGTTGCCTAGCATTCTCTCACCTCTAACATTTGTGTTTGCATCTAATAACTGTCACCGAATTTTTCTCTCTCCTCAGGTACCTACATTTTTAGTCTCTCTCTCCTGCACTGCCGTATGCATCAAATCCAACCTTCCTTGGCTGCATTTGTTGGTGTTCCACACTCGGAGCCTGCCTTTGCTACGATTCGAGATCCGTTCAGAATACAATACACTCTACAGCTCATAACCTCTGCCTTGATCCCAAAGATACAAGAGTTCGAGGTTCACTATTCACTGCATAGTGTGCTTGCTGCATGAGCACTATATATTCATTATTCATTCACTTTATTATTCATTGTGTTCACTATCTCTGAGTTACCCTGACCCTAACCTTAACTATGTTCTGAGTTTATCAATCTATGCTTTGTCATACAATTGATTTCATGCTTTTTGCATTTAGAGCATTTCTTCGCATGGTATCAGAGCTAGGTACTCTCTCAGAAACCTTGGCCTTTGATCAAAAAGCTCATTCGTGAAAACAAAAACAACAAAAGTGTAACATGACATCAAACACATTCACGACATTGCTCCAATCTCCACAACCAAACATGGACAAAAACAATTAGGAGTTGGTCTCCCAACTTGATATTGCTTGATTTGACGTGGGCGGACAACCATTGGACTACCATGGAGTCCACATACCATATCAGATTTTTACTGATAAGTATGATCTCATCCTTCTCAGCAGGAGGTTGAAGGCAAGCCTGAGTTTTCTTCTTTAGATTCGATGCACAGAACTAATGATCTAGTAGGACCTTCGAAATCTCCACTACGGACCGGCCATCCACAAGTGGAACCTGGCTTAACGTACACATCACTTCCCCATTACTTATTTTCTCCAATGCGAAGTATAAACATTACTATTTCAGATTCTATGCCAACTGATTTTGTATTTGTTGTTGGATCAGGAGATGCTCAAGAAGAAGAGACTCTTCAAAACAATATTTGGTTTGTAAGTAATGAGGAAGACAGCTATTTCTTCATGAACTCAAAACTAGGTAAGAAGCTAAAAGAACTTGTAAGTATTCCTACCCTTCCTTTTCCTTCGAATGATTTTATTTCTCATGGTCAATATGGAGTAGGTGCATCTTCATCTAGTGCATTTAATGGACAAAAGGAATCTACGATGTTTCCCGTGACAACATCCATTACAAATCCATTTGGGCTCCCACCCATCCCTCCCTCATCCTCTGTTGCACCTACCTTTTTGCTTTCATTAAGTGCACTACCTTATCCACCACACACCACACCAAGGGGTTCTGCATATTTAGGAACGATCTTTAGGACCTCTACATACCCGTTGTCAGGTGTACCTGTGATGGCAACTCGACCTCCCACAGACACACTTTCAAGTTTTTCCCCTCCAAGACATTCTTCAAGTGTTCAAGTGTGGATCATTCGATATCACAATTTGCCTCTATGGCATTACCTAGTGGACCATTTGATCATTCTGTAGTACTCCATCCAACATTTGAACAAGGCTATCATGTCCCAGTGCCTCCAACTATACCTATGGTATCATGTGGACCTATGTCCATTTCAGTACCTCCGCAGCAATCAGCACTCACTCGACATCAGCAGCCTATTTCTACTTATCCACCTATACCCCCTCCTACTTATTATCCACTGCCACCACCACCATCTCATCCTCCATTTTATTCCATCTATCCATCTTCCCAAACACCTCATGGTTCTAGTTCTTCATCCACCAAGCATACATTTAATGACAAGACTCATTTCAACGGATCAAACTACACCACTTGGTCAAATTTGATGAGGCATATCTTAGACTCTCAAAACCTATGGGAATTAGTGCAAGGGTTGGAACCCCAACCTAATCCCGCCCTTGTTCCATATGAGATTATCTGCTCATGGAAGGCTCGTAATGCCTCTGCTATTGTCAAGCTTATACAAGGCTTGTTGCCTGGGCTTCACTCTCAGCTTCACCATTTCAACTTAGCATCCAAGCATTGGGCACACTTGATTGACAACTATGCTACTCGGGCTAGGACCTGTCGCATCAATTTGGATCATGTCAAAATCACAGACAAGGATGACTTGAAAGTCAAGTTGGTTGAGTATCGATGTCTCCTTGTCGAGTTTCCAACCACTGGGGCTCCTAAGTCCTCTGACGATCAGGTTACCATGTTCCTTAACAAGCTACCAAGAAAATATTTCCATTTTGTGCAGCAAGTGATTTCACTGCCTCAGATGCCCACATTTTATGAGTTAGAGTATCAGTTGTTGCGTTATGCACGGTTGTTCAATCAATTTCATAACACATCCTCGCTAGAGGGGGCTCTTGTTGCATCTTCTCAAAGAAGGCAACACAGCAAGGGCACACAAAACTCAAATCAAAATCAAAATCAGGCTAGTGAATCCCAGGGAAACAATCAATCCACACTTAAACCAAGATGGAAAGAATCGGTATTGTCAATAGACTAGCCATTATGACACCGAGTGTCCATCTAAGGCAAGAGGTACACAACCCAAATCCAAGAGTCGGACCCCTGCACCCCAATCGGGTAACCCGCAATAAGGAAAGCAAGGTGATAGCAACCCTCAGTAGAGGCAATGGAGAGGCCAAACCCACACTACCACCGGTCCATCATCACAGTTGGCGAACTACTCAACTCCAAAGGGTTTGTCCGATTGGCTTGCAAAGGCCTACATTGTCTCCTTAGAGACATTGGATACAAGTCTCGTTCACATTTGCGAGTTGCCTCTTGATGAGGTGCCTACAGAGGCCCACTCGTCACAATTGAGCACATCAGTACCTATTTGGCTTGTGGACAGTGGAGCTACCTATCACGACTCGTAGAGTGTATATTTTTATTTCTCAAGCCCCTACAGCCAAGAATGTCCACGTAGGAAATAACTCCTCAATCACAATTCAAGCCCAAGGTCGCGTCAGTTTTCTCTCTAATCTGGGTTCAGATCTCACTTTGTTGGATAATATCTATCATGTCCCCCAACTTGGGGTGAACTTGTTGTCCATTCAACACCTTTCCCAAGTAGGGCGAGCAGTTTTCTTCACAGCAACAGTCAAGGTCCTAGACTCTCAAACTGGTTTAGTGAAGGCAAACCTAATGGCCTTTACCACATGATCCACTTTCTTACTGAGCCGACTAGCGATGATTCGGAGTTCCATCACTTCCAAGCTCTTTGGCCACTACATAGGAGCCCACTGACTCTAAGCATCTTTGGCATTTTCGCTTAGGACATCTTGGCTACGACTCTCTCTATGAGTTGTAGCGTCAAGGGATGGTTGAGGGCCTTCCACGCCTAAAACTATCTCAAGAGGTCTGTAAAGCATGTTAGCTAAGTAAGCAACATCATACACCCTTTTCTCAACAGTCTATCACTTGAGCTATTGAACCCCTTAGGCTCATTCATGTTGATCTTTGTGGTCCCACCACTACCGCCTTCAATGACACATTGTATTTCACATTAGGGGATGCTTGAGGACCTTCCACGCCTAAAAACTATCTCGAGAGGTTTGTAAAGCATGTCAACTAGGTGAGCAACATCATACGCCCTTTCCTCAGCAATCTATCACTAGAGCTACTAAACCCCTTAGGCTCATTCATGTTGATCTTTGTGGTCCCACATCCACTGCCACCTTAAATGGCGCAATTTACTTATTTTTTATAGTGGATGATTTCTCTAAATACATGTGGGTGTACCTCCTCAAGTACGAGTCCAATGCCTTTACTTATTTCTATGCTTGGGTGCTGCTAGTTTCTAATCAGACTGGTCATCATGTGGGTACTATGAAGAATGATTCTACTGGCGAGTTTACCTCCCATGATTTTTCTCAATTTCTACAAGAGCAAGGCATTGCTCGTAGCTCGTCTCTACCAACTCCCCTGCACAAAATGGAGTTGTAGAGCGAAGAAATTGAACTGTCCTAAATATGGCATGCTCTATATTGTTTGCAATAGAGCTCCCTAAGCACCTTTGGGTTGAGGCTGTTAACACTTCAGTGTACATCCTCAACCGATGCCGGACTGTGGTGGTCCCTAGAAAGACTTTGTACGAGGTATTATTTGACTCTTGGCTTGTTATTTCTCACTTCAAAGTTTTCGGTAGTCGTACTTATACACACACTCCCAATGACAAGATAGGAAAGCTCACCCCTCGAGCTGATCTCTTGACTTTTGTAGGCTTTTCTCTAGATCTCACTATCCATCTACACAAGGATTCCTTGGATCCGCCTTTTGATGCTCATATCAGTTGTTCTGTTGTAGGGAAATTACTTTGGTTGATTCATACTAGGCCAAATCTTGCACTCTCAGTTAATTTACTTAGTATTTTAATACACCTAGAATGTCTCATTGGACAGCTTGTCTTCGTGTGTTAAGATATTTAAGGTGTACCTATAATTTTGGACTAACTTATAGACATGGTTTATGCTTGCAAGGATACACTGATTCTAACTAGATAGGGGATCCTAACGGTGTTCTCATGGAGGCTATCTCTACACCCTGGGCACACCACCTATCTCTTGGGTCAATCGTAAGAAAGAGTCAGTGGCGGCTTCCATGACCGAAGCAAAGTATTGGGCTCTCTTCGATGGTACTACGGAGACCATCTACTTGAGAAACTTGGTGGTTACGCTTCAATTTCCTTGCAAGTCGCCTACAATTGTCTATTGCGATAACTAGAGTACCATTGCGCTTAAGGGCAATCCAATCATCTCCTCTCTAACATGACACATGGTGGTTCACTACCATTTCACCAAAAAACAGGTTGAGCTAGGTACCATTTGCCTAGCATTTGTGCCATCAAGCAAAAATTTTGCAAATATTTTGACCAAGCCAATCAACCGGCTAGTTCTCTAGTATCTTCTATCACGAATCGGCTTGGGTACATCCTCCTCTACTTCTTCCGATTGAAGGGGAGAGGGTGCTTCTCTCTTACTTCTCCTTCCAGTTTGAGAGGAGCGGTTTCCTTCTCTTGGACAATGATAATATTAACAGCATTTCCCTTTTAAATTTTTATTTTTTATGTATTATATATTATGGACATCTATAACTTCATCCGCAGAGTCAAGATTGCATGATTGTAAAAGGACGCTTGCGCAAGTAAATAATTCCCTTGCCAAGGGCACTGTCCCAGTGGCACCATTGCATCGCACTCTGCATAAGCATGAATATTTGCATCCTCCTTTGCATTATCCCATGCATTGACATTCTCTTCATGTAAACATACATCTGAGTCCATTTATCCCTTTTCGATCACCCTTGGAGTGGTTGACTTTGGATCCACCATAATCGTAGCATTACAAAAGGTAGTCTCCAAAGACAATCTTTTCTTACTCTTGCATGCTCGCATTGCTTGTCTTGCTTACTTTTCCATTTTGGCTTTCTCTCCATATGTTTGGTGGGCACACACACGCACTTAGACATCCCCAAGCACTTATCCTAGTACTGTGTGGAATTGTTTTGCTTGTTTTATGAAGATAGTGGAACTATCCATCCTTATTTTCCCATACTTCGAGACACAGTGACTCAATATGACGAAGACTAATTTGAAACCATCACTTAGTGCTAAATCATTTGAACAAATCACACCGACAACCCTAATTTTTTTTAAAATCAAAAGTCCATTGTTGATTCCATCTGCCTTTGCAAGACTTGGTAGGCCCCTGGGCAACCGACATGCACCCTTGGTCCAATGCCCTGGCCTCTCTTAGGTGATCACTTGGCCTCCCTTGTTAAGATAATCATCACCTCTATAGTGTTGATAGGTAGCTGGCCAGCTGACGTGCGCCCTTTGCCCAATGCCCTAGCTGCTTTGGGATGGGACGCCGTGGGGTAAAAGAATATATCTATTAAGGGCTTATTTCTCACAACACACTCTACAACTCATAACCTCTACTTTGATCCCAGAGATACGAGAGTTCGAGATTCAATATTCACTATATAGTGTGTTTACTGCATGAGCATTGTTATTCATTATTCATTCACTTTATTATTTATTGTGTCAATTGTCTCTTAGTTACCCTAACCCTAACCCTAACTGTGTTCTGAGTTCATCAATCTCTACATTGTGTCATATAATTGGTTTCATGCTTTTTGCATTTAGAGCATTTCTTCACGTGTATTCCCTCACATTATTAGCTAGTTTTCTTTTGTTATTACCATTTAGAACTAGATTTCTTTATTGTAATGTATGTTTCCCAAACACTAGTCTCATGATGTAGATGGTTGTAACTTATGGTCTCATAGGTAAATTTGGCTTCTTTTAGACATTTATAAGTCATTTTATTCCTCTCTCTCTCTCTCTCTCTCTCTCTCTCTCTCTCTCGTAATGGATGTTATATTTATAAAGTACTAAACAACAAAAGAGTTACAAAAGTCATGGCAAAGACACAGAGGAAATTGCCATATGCCAGGGAAGTAAGTTCTCCTGAGGGAGTAAGTCAGAGTGCCGAATGAGATCTATCTGCCAATGCAAGAGACCTTTAAGCCTAGCAATATGTCCCTGAAAATTAGAGGCTGAATCGAAAAGAAAAGCATTCTGAATGGTCCAATTGTGCCAACAGCCCCAGTATCTAAGAAAGTGAAACAAGATCTTCATATGCGACTGTGCCGGTGTGGGGTATTTGGGCCGCACAAAACCCAATCATAAGGGCTTAGCGAGAAACCAACCACTGCTCGCCAAACCGCTGACAAGAGTGACCAGATTTTCTTAGCGAGAGGGCAAGAAATAAATCGATGACAGGCCGATTCTACACTGGTGGTGCAAAAGAAACAATTGGCGTTGGAGATTCGACGCTTGGAAAGGGCTGAAGCAAGAGGAAGACCACCAATCATCACCCTCCAAAGAAAGCCCTTGCATTTGAACGGTGTCTTGTTCAACCAGCCCTCCATCACAGTTACCTTCCACCATGACTGAGATTTACGCAATCCCCATACAGTATTAGCTTTAGTAGCCAGCCATTAATGATCTTTAATCAGAAGATGAAACACCTGACTAGCTGAGGCCTTTTCCAAATTCAGCCGGCCTGCAAGGTCCCAGTCCTGCCACGGACAACCCGAAGCAAGGGCAGGAAAGGGTTGTCTGCTCTGGAGCACCATCAAAAGCTGTCCCCATAAATCACGGTATCCACGAGGAATCCTGAAAAGCCTCCTCACTGTACGAAACGATATCAACACATTGCGACTGGCAAGGGTGGCATCTGCAACTAAAGTCAAGCCCAAGCGTGCCATGCGGTTAAATTTTGGTCTGAGCTCATGTTTGCCTTCCCAAGAAAGTAATCACGAGGCTGCCAACAATTCCAGTTGAAAAGAGTTAGTAGCTAAGCAGTCCTCCGCAGGATGCCACTGAGCCTTCTGGAGAACCAATTTCCAGGAACATACGAGATGAGCAAGCACGGATGATGAAGGACTAGAAAACCAAGAGTCTGCATTAAGAACATGCCACCAAGAGCTCCGAATTTGGGTATTACCATGCATAAGCCCGTGATCCTCAAGAAAATAATGGGCTATAAAGACCCACGGGTGATGATCCAAGCACATGGCACGAAAAAGAGACCAACGGAGTGCCAGCATATGAGTTTCGGCATCCAAAATAGCCCCACCACCCATGCGTTTGGGGGTACATGCATGCGACCAAGAAATCCATGAAATGCCTGCATGCAAGGAATCCTTCTTCCATAACATGAAACAAATGTATTGAGTAAGAGCATTCAATGTAGTAGTAGTCCAAGGCAGCAATGGCAAGAAATATGTGAGCATCGGCAACAAAATTGTCTGAGCCACTTTGAGGCGAACATAGAAGGGCCACGCCTGTGACTTCCAATACAGAAACTTAGCTGCCAGTTTCTGTGAAATCCACTCTAGTAGTTACTTTGGCCGAACATCAACACCCAAAGGGTACCCAAGATGCCTAACAATGAAACCACGGGGAACAACCATTCCTTGCCAGTCCAATGACTGCAAGTCTGACTCCGTGCAACTGAGAATGGCTGATTTCAAAGCATTGATATGAAGACCAGAAGCATGACCAAAGAGAGTCCAAACATCTAATGCTTTGCGAAGATTATCCTTATTTGCACGCAAAATCATAAAACTGTCATCAGCCAAGGATTGACTAATGAAGTGCTGTCCAAAAGGAAGAGACAATCCAGCCAACTGATTAGAAGCTACCATATGGGATAACATCGAAAGAACTGGATGAGTCGCAATGGCAAAAAAGAGAGGACTCAAAGGGCAACCCTGTCTCACAGAGCATGCAAGGACAAATGGCTTGATAATACCACCATTCAGCATAACTCGCGAAGAAGCCGCAGCACTAATGGTGTAGATCAAACGAGACATCCGAGTACCAAAGCCCATAGTAGACATAAGTTTTGCAATGAAAGACCAGTCTAAATAATCAAAAGCCTTTTCCACATCCAATTGAATCAATACCACCTCCTGATTAGAGTGCCTTGCATAGTCAATAGCCATTTGCACATTTAAGACATTATGCAGAATTTTTCGGCCCTTAATGAAACCATATTGAAGAGGATGCACACTGGCAAGAAGATGCTTATGGAGACGATTCGCCATCACTTTGGAAAAGATTTTATACATAGAACCCATCAAAGAAATTGGTCGCCAATGTTTCAACATAGACAGCGAAGGAACTTTTGGAAGCAGTTTGATAAGTCCTTCTTTCCATGAGGAAGGCATGAACCCCGTTTCCCAAACCTGCTGAAACATAGCCGTCAATGGTTTCACCAGTCAGGTAGCAAAAACCTCAAAGAATTCATTAGTGAGACCATCCCAACCGGGACTTTTATCCTTGGGCAAGTGTAACAAAACATCCATAACCTCCTCCTCACGAATATCTGTCTCCAATGTAGTTTGCATGCCATGCGGAACCTGATTGCGGACCAAATCATAGAAAATTGAGCCGGCATGAGTAATTTGGTCAGAAGGTGGAGTAGTAGAACCAAGAAGGCCTAGAAAATAATTCCTACACATATTCACAATAGTCTGAGGATCAATGACCATTTGACCATCTGCATCCTGGAGTCTAGTCATATTCTCTCGAGCAGGGGATGCATGGAGAGCTCGAAAGAACTTATGAGTCTGACAAGCACTATCTCGCAAATTCTCAGTCAAATTTTGCAATTTGGCCTGCTGATAAGATTTCAACTGAAACTATTTAATAAGATCAGCCAAACGCATAGCCCATGGCAGCAGAAATACATCATCTGGAGTCTCCACCAGTAGAGAACAAACCAAAGCCAGTAATTCCTCCGCTACTTGTCGACGCCCCCGACAAAGAGAGGCATGATGGATCCCATACCGCCGAACAACCCGCTGCACATTAGAGAGCAATCGTTCAAAAGAAGCATTGCCCTCAGAGGAGAAGTCCAATAAAAATCAATCAATCAATTACTGCATATAACCTTGAAAGATTGAATGCTTCAAATAAGACGAGTTGAAACGCAAAGGGAGTCTATCCAGAGATTGCTTAAAAGGTGCAATGGGTTGTGCAAGCATCTCAAGCTATCGAGAAAAATGGTCCGACAAGGCATATTGCTGCAACACTTTCATTTCCAGCATCTCAGGAATAAAAGCATCATTCTGCATGATGTACATGCGGTCCAACCGCGACCATGTAGTTGTATACTGCACAGAATGAAAAGTAACCATGTAGAAGAAGGGTGTAGCCATGACCAGAGATCTTGCTTAAGTACGGCAAGAGCAAACGCATTCAACAGACGGCTTTCCGGAGCGTCCATCACCGAATGCTTTGATGTGGACTGTGAAGAATCAACACACATATTAAAATCCCCCGTCAAAAAACCCCGTCTGCCAAGTGACAAGGAGGTCTGCAAAGTATTCCAAAGATCCCGGCGCGATAGAGGGTCATTCAGAGCATAGAGACCCAGCAACCATAAGATCTCACCTTCAACTAAAACTTCAATCACCACAAAACGGCCATGTACATCATTTTTAATAAGAACACGCAGATATTTCTCATGTACAATCATAAGCACACCAGAATAATGCATGGCATGTGTCCCTGCATAAAACAAGCGAAACCCATGGCAATCCACAACTTTTCCTGCTTCACCGTGACTCTTGTGCTCAACAGCACACAAGACATCCCACTGATTCTCATGCAATAAACTCCACATGGCATGTTGCTTATTGCGAGAACAAATGCCTCGCACATTCCACGTGGCTATCTTCATGTGTATTCAAAAAGAAACTCAGGAACGAGACAAAGCTTGCCTCGATTTAACCTTTTTTGCTAGAATGTCAAGGACTTCCTCATCCAAAAAATCAGCTAACACGGCAAAAGAGTTCCAAGGACCAAATTTAGAGGTAGACAGTGTATCCACTGTCTTGGGGATGGAACGGGGATAACGACGAGGGTAATCACATTACCTCTAGCATCAAAAGTCAACTTAGCAGGTGGGCCCTTCGGACCATCCGTATATACTTTCCTAGTGGGCTGATTGCGAGGAACAGAAGAAACCATAGCATGAGTAGTGTGCTCTGAAGACAACATGTCTTTCCTGCACATATAAGTACACAAGGAATCTTGTGAAGCATAAGGCACAGTATCCGCCATATCAGCATTAAACCTTTTACCTTTTTTGGCACGTACATCTACCCAGTCATTGTCACGGGAATCCAGACCCGAAACATGTTGCTTGCCTTTATCCAAAACTTTAGGTGACTAGGTCACATCCTGTGACGGAGCATCAAGCACCATATCTTCCATGGGAGGCAAAATATGCTCAGCATCTGAAGTCGGTTGCTTCACTGGACATTCGGCCATAAAATGCCCCAATTTTCCACACGAAAAACAATGCCTTGCAAAGTTACCCCATTTCAAACGAAAGTGCAAAGGATGCATGCCAAAGCAATTAAGACGTAACCAAGCAGACCTTTTCCAGGCAGTGTCCCATAACATATACAAAAGGTTACGATTCGTGGCCCTTAGGCTCGGGGGAACCAAAACAGTGCCCACAACAGCCATGGCATCCTTTAACAGTGGCCAATAGACAGCAGGATAGTTTTCCACTTCAACCCACACCGGGCATTCGCGTTGAAGCAAACGCTGAAAATCTGCCATTAGGCGCCATGGCACAACATGGACCAAACGGCGATCAAAGAACAATGGCAGTTTAGTCAGCAGATCGGCACGATGCTGCTCGGATTTCAACAGCACCTCATAAAAGCCTCGGGGCCCAACAAAAATCTCTTTAACACACTCCCCTTGCAGTAGACTTTGCAGCCACTAGCGAATATAGGAAAGCATTGGGATCCTACCAGTGAAAAAGAGTATAACAGCATGTTCATAAAACACTGAGAATGAGCGCAACACATTTTTAGGATCCACAATGGCTTCCAGAACATCTTCAATTTCAGAGCCAGAAAACGCTTCATGATTATGTTGAACATAATCACCAAGCAGAGTATTGGCAAACTCCAACAAATGCTCCCAGTCAACATCCTGAGAATCCATAGAATCAGAAGCAATCTGAGCATAAGAACGTTCCTGATGATCCATTGTGTCTTCCGAAGTATGCTTGGTGCGTTTGCCCGCAGGCTGGAAGTCAGGACCAGGTGACATCTCCTCTGTGCAAGGAACCATATCCTCTGGTTCCTCTGTTTTAGAATCCGGACCAAGGGCTGCCACCATTTGGTCAATAAAGGCCATGTCCAGAACAACCATGTTGTATCACCACTTTAACAAGAGATCTGAAGCTATTTACAGGGCGCTCTCTCTCTCTCTGTGCAGGTCGTTGTATCTTAGGTCCTCTATACAAATCTATACTCTGCGGTACTGTTTGTACAGACTTTAACACAATCTGTCTCCTTCTGGGATTAGAGCAGGCCGTCACAGACAGATCCTCGGAGTCAGACACAGGGCAGGGTGCCAGAGGAATGTCAGGATGCAGATCAGGTCGATGATGATACACAGATATGCTGGGACAGAGTGCGAGCAGGACAGAAAATGGACCTTTGGAAGGCAAGGGCAGGATTCGAAGTGTCGGGCAAGGAAGACGGGACCCTGCGCTAGTCTGCAGCAGGAACTCAGGCGGCACCCAAAGCAGGTGAACAGTGGCGCAGGTCAGGGAAAACGCGTCCGCAGGGAAAACGCGTCCGCAGACAGGTAGACATGTACGCAGGCCTTCTCTGCGCACTGGATTGCGCAGGCGTTCAGGCCTCGACAGAGTCAACGCAAAGGTCAGGTCGCCATCGCTCTCGCTCTCTCTCTCTCTCTCTCTCTCTCTCTCTCTCTCTCTCTCTCTCTCATTGTTCCTTTTTGGAATGCTATCTGAGGCATTGTCCTACCCTAAATGCTTCCCTATGTTAGTTCATGCATCAAAGAGCACCCTTCCATTTACAATGGCCTTTCACATTAAAGGCACCATTGATAACATCATAACATGAATGATATAAGTACCACCATGGACCACGGCATCCATTTACTAATTATTAGACATTAGGGCTTTGTGCAAAAAAGTTCAAAAACAAAATCACTTTTGTGTACTTAAACGGCACAAATAATCACATTCTACGAAGAAGTTACTACAACCTATTACAACCCAGTGACATTTTGTGTGTCATTACATGTATAAATGAGTCCTTGAACAATCAAGAAGGAGTTGCTATTTCTCTCTCTTTATCAGTTTCCCTAAGCCAATCATTAATTCACATCTAGATTGAAGAATAGTGACCTAGATGCTGCATGAGGCACCAGGCCTGGTAAATTTCCATTATAATCATGAAATTACAAACTTCCTGATTCACATGAAGATGCTTTCATAAAAGGATGTATTCATAATAGTCATTGAAACGTGTACCCATTTATTCATGTCATTTACCAAAAAAGAGGAAAACTTACGACAAGTTATCATCAAATGATTTCCACCAAAGCACTAGAAAAATCCGAATCGAAATAGAAAGGGTGGTCAATTGATGGAGAGGAGGCCCATAGCGCACACGCTGCTCCTCCATAGGTCTGTCTAACACATCGTTCAAACCTCGAAGCATACATAATTCTGATAAAAATGTTTGATAAACATTGTTTGATAGCATGACAAATATTTGAAACATCTCACCCATGATGATCATTGATTTGCCGAACAAAATCAAGTAAAACCTAAAGAAAGTCATATTGCCACCAGTAAGGTGTAAGGAAAAGGTTGAACTTGACAAAAGCATCTGTAACAAGGCTATTATCTTGTGTAGACTTTTACCTGTGGCACTCCCACTAAGTACTTAACAATAGTTTTATATACACCAGTGGCAGAACCGATTTGGGCGAGCTGCCTCCGTCTACAAGCAAAGATGAGGGCTAGAGTTTATTAGACTATTGTGTACACAAAACAATCAACAATCGGTTTCAAAGAACAAATTATCAGATGAATTATGCAACAAACATGAGCTTGTAATACAGCACGTCAAAATATAACTTTGGATGAAATGTTACATGTACAGAACAACCATAAAATGATGATAATGCACATGCGAAATTCAAATCCATCACTTGGTCATTCCTGGATATAAACTGCATACACTGTAAAATTTTACCTGTCCATCTGTTGCTTCCACAAAAGGGCATATTTGTCATGAATGCTTCCTCCACTGCTTACAAGAGAAATAACTTCTCCTTGCCGCTTCCTTTCAGACCTCTCCCGTTGCTGTTTCAGGATAGATCCACGAAAATCTTGAGGCATGTATGTCATAACTGCAGATAAAATATTACTTTAGAGCACAAGAATAATGTTGGCAAAAAATCATCCTGGATTTTGAGGAAACCAAAAAGGATATGCACACTTACAGAGTTGAAAATTTTATTAGCATATAGGTGAGATCTTGTATAAATTAGAAAAGTTTCAGGAAAAGGAGGTATGGCGTGTTTGAGAAAATTAACAATGATACATCCCAATAAATGGTCAGTCACCTATCCTAATCCTATTGGTACAAAATATCTCGAAGTCACACGTAAGGATTACAGCAAGTAAACTTTTTCAGGTTTTTTAATTGGAAACAAACTTCATATAGGGAATGTTTTTTTAATCTTGGATGCCTTGCATATTAATTGATTGAAGTTTTTTAATCTTCATATGAACCATAAAGATATACTGTTCTGACATGCAAGTTGAAAAGATAAATTCTTCGAATGCTTAGAACAGTTCTCCAGCTCCAGAAAGTTAAAAAATGTTAAAGTGCAAAATCAACTGAATCATTATATAAATCCTCCCCCTAATGCGTACAAACTGCATAGTTTTTTAGAAGTCATATATCTGAAACGTTTATGTTTTCAAGTGAATCCAGCACTATGATATAAAAAGTAGTGTATGAGAGGGTTGATGAATTCACATCCACATCCATCCCACACATATACACACAAGTGTAAGGCACATGTACTCACGCAACAGACCGATTCATTAACATTGAGTCTCAAAGGAGCAATAATATACCAAAGATAAATATGTCAACTTGCATGTTTAACTTTCAATACACTGTAATATCTTGAAATTTTTGTTTGAGATACCAAGATCTTTTGTCCCTGTTTCAGATTTGCACTGATGATTTGGACAAGCAAACTGCTTTGAGGAGTGCCGAGTTGCGAGATTCCAAAAGAATCTTCTATTAATAAAGATTACCTCTTTGAAATATTTGTGAAGCCAACTCATTTTGCCAAGAGTTTTTTTGTAGGGTATGATAAAACTAAAGCTTTGAAATTAAACTTGTTATCAAATTTCATGCATACTTTTTTTTTAGAAAGGAAAAAATTTTGTATTTATAAAACTCCTTGGAACAAACATCCCAAGGCAAAATGCAAAATACAAAGCAGCCCTGTAAGGGGCTTCCATATCAAAATATATGTAATAAGGGGAAGTCTATTACAAAGCCTGACTGAATGACCAGTTGGGAGGTCTATAATGCCACACCATGTGCATCTAGAATGTCCTAAGAAAAGCACCTCTCCTCCTCATAGTTCTATGCACTGCCTTGTATTCTCTCCCATCTCCTATGGAGAGCATGCACAATCTCTATTCAAAATCCTGGAGAGTCTCTGCGGTAGATATGTCCAAATCAATAGACTAGCTACATCGAGTCGTCCATATGTACCAAGCAATAAAACTAGCTATAAGCTACCTTCTATGACAATGTCCTTGAGTCCACATTGTCTGAGAAATCTAGCATGATAGTCTTCCTCACAAGCTGACCCAAAAGAAGATATCCACAAGTTGAGCCTTTGTTGTCTATGACCCAAGCAATCGTCTCCCATGTAGCAATCATAGAGTTTGCAATGCCATGAAACACCATCCTAAGGGCTCTCCTCCAAACCTCCTAAGCCCTTGGGGCAATCCCACATGCAATGCCCCTGTGTCTCCTCATGCTCCTCACACCTATAACGCAAGGGAGAGGGTCTCTACCATAGCTAAGCCATGTATCAATTGCTAAACTCTTGTGTGCTAGTAACCAAAGAGAGTGAAACCTTTCTTGGTCTGAATTGTCATCCAATCTCCTCAAAAATTCTACCATGAAAGGCTGCGATATACCTTGGGCAACCCAATGTTCAAGTGCAGCTGGCATCAATCTGATCTTGCTCATTTGTATCCTCCTCCCCAACCTAATGGTATACACAAAGAATCATACATCCTGAAGCTGTTGAGAGTCATTTCTTAGACGCATGCAGCCACGTCAGCAATGCCACGTGGCAGCAATCAGACAGTCCGCTGCATTTAATGCAGCCGACCTGATCATTTATTGATATTATTTACAGCCTATAAATAGGCTGAGTTTCCAGGAGTCTACACATTGTCTCTAACAGATTTCAGTCCGCTGATTGCGGAGATTGCTCTCGAGGCTGACAGAGATCAAGATCCTCGAGGTAGAGACATACCAAGATATTTTCTTTGCACCCGTGTATAATTCTGCATCCTTATACAACATTCTTCACTGCAGATTTTTTGTGTTTCACTATCTCTTTCTCTCTCTCTCTCTCCTCTCTCTCTGTTCACTCTTTGTCACAGTCATTCGCTTCCGCATTACTTCACTCTTAACATGGTATGAGAGCATCGAAGGATTGACCTAGGGTGGACCTATCTAAAGAGGAGTTTTCAGTGCGACACAAGGCTGCATTTTCAGCGTTCAAGTGCCAGCAGGTGGGCTGCGCATCAAAACAAGGCTGAGGCAAGCGTGGGCATGCGAGAAAAGAGAAGACTTGCTAAAGTTGCTAGTGTTTTTGCTATTAGAGAAGGAAGAAGGCTGCGTTTTTGGCATTCAAGTGCAGATTTTACTTTTTCATCCCCTCCGGCAAGTGAAGAAGGAATGGGACGAGCGAACCTCAGCCCTAGCAAACTGTATTTTCACAGTCAGAGGGAGCTGCTTTTTGTGTTTTGTGCAGGCATTGTAGAAGAAGATGTCTTCTAAGGCCGAGACAAAGTTTCAAGCAATCATGGACCAAAAGGTGCCTGTCCTACCCACTCTTCCTTCAGATCAAAAGCTCGATGGTGAGAACTACTTGGTGGAAAATGGCAGCCAGCTATGGAGAGAGGAGAGACAATGACAGCAAGAGAGTGAGCTGAAGTAAAAAAAGAAGAGTGTACTTGCTAGAATGAAAGATAGAGTGAAAGTACAACTTATGTTTAAGTTAAGGGTTGACCTAACCAGCCTTCCACCAACTAACTAGAGTTAGGTTTAATTTACTCTAGAGCCTAGTGTCACTACTTTAAGACCTTACATTGACACTTTAATAAGTGTCCATACCACACAAATTACATTGGCCGCTACCCATAGAATCGGCAAATTCTAACATCCCCTTGCAATGCCAATGTGATGAAGTACAAGGATGATCAATCACCAAAGGGTAACAAGTTTACGGACTTTCAAAAAGCCTCAAACTTCTCGTGTGGTAGTGCCTTGGTGAAAATGTCTACAACATTTTTCTGTGTGGGTACATACATCAACCTGATCTCTCCTGCATAGCATCTCTCTCTAACATAATGGTAATGCACCTCTGTGTTTCGTGCGAGCATGAAACACAAGATTTCGTGCTACTGCAATAGCACTCTGACTATCAGAAAGAATAGGTGTAGGACCCTCCAATGGTAAATGTAGATCAACCAACAAAAATCTGCGCAACCATACACATTCCACTATTGCCATGAAGGCTGCCCTATACTCAACCTCCCAAGACAAGGTAGCCAATGTAGGCTGTTTCTTGCTTAGCCATGAAATGTATGAACGGCCTAGAAAGAAACAGTGTCCACTAGTAGACTGCCTAGTGTCTGCATTACTAGCCCAATTTGAATCATTGTAAGCATGTAAGTGCAAGTCTCCCCCCCTAGGAAATAATAATGCATGTGAAATAATAATGCATGTGACTGAGTACCTTGCAAATAGCTGAAGATCCACTTAACAGCTTGCCAATGTATGGTCCGTGGGCTATGCATATACATGCTCACCTGAGATACTGCATATTGAATATCAGGGCAGTTGTTGCAAAGATAAATATGACAACCAACAGCCTGACTGTAAATTGCAACATCAGACATCACTTCACCATCATGCATAGACAGCTTTAAGCATGGCTCCATAGGAGTGCACGTAGGTTTGCAATCTTGCATACTAAACCTATGTAACAGCTTATCCACATATTGTGACTGTGACATGATGATACCATGCTGATTTTGGGTGAATTGAATCCCCAAATAATAGTGTAGGCAGCCCATATCTGACATAGCAAATGCATGTTTTAATTCAGCCTTAAATCTGCAATTTTTCTTCTATAGGTCCAGTAAGCAACATGTCATCTACATAAAGAATGATAATCAGCAAGTCCTCCCCCCTGATTCTTAATGTATAGAGTGGGAGCAATTGGACTATTTTTTAACCCTTTGCTAGCCAAATAAGCATCAATTTTGGAGTACCATGCACGAGGAGCCTTTTTGAGACCATAAAGAGCTTTATGCAAGTTGCATACCATGTGCTCTTTCCCTTTAACCACAAACCCTAGAGGTTGTGACACATAAACATCCTCATGCAAATCCCCATTCAAGAATGATGTCTTAATGTCCAACTGATGTACTTTCCAGTCATAATTTGCAGCCATAGCAATCACACATCTCACCATACTCATACGCAATGTAGGGGAAAAAGTTTCTTCATAATCTATGCCCTTCTTCTGTGCATAGCCTTTTGCTACCAACCGTGCTTTGTACTTGTCAATTGTACCATCAGCGTTGCGTTTGAGTTTAAAAACCCATTTTGTGCCAATGGCCTTCTTGCCAGGTGGTAAATCCACAAGATCCCATGTAGAGTTAGTGGCAATAGAGTCTAACTCATCCTGCATGGCCTGCATCCAATGTACATCTTGCTGAGCTTCGTCAAAGGAAGTAGGCTCATCATCATCCAATAGTGAGCTCATAAACACATGCTCATCACAATCATCTACTTCCGTAAAATCAATCAAATGTGCCCCCCTGCATCATTTGCTACATTTCTGGCAACCTTCTAGAGCGTTGAGGTATAGGAGCATCCATTTTACTCTCTTGGAGAGTCTGTAACAGCCATCTTGGGACTGTTTTGGCTGCATTTACAGCAGCCCTTTCATGCTGTACTGCTTCAACTGCATGTGGCAAACCATCATTGATACCTTGCTGTTCGGGAGCATATGGTGCAGCAACAGCTTGTTGTATTAAGTCTGCCCTGCCATTTACAACAAGCATAGACTCCAAAGTAAGTGGCAAAAGACCCTCAAAGACATCACCAATGTCATGGGTGGCACGCATTTGAAACTGATCATGTGAAAATGCAGCAATTTCAGCAAATAGAACATCCCTACTGACAAAGACTCTCTTTGTGTGTGGGTCATACAAGCGATAGGCCTTGCGCTCCGAACTATAGCCAATAAATATGTGTTTTATAGCCTTGTCATCAAGCTTCCCACGAAGCTCTTTCGGAACATCTGCATAGGCTATGCAACCAAACACCCAAAAGTAGTCCACTTTGGGTTTCTCGCCATGCCAAGCTTCGAACGGTGTGATCATCTTCAGTGCCTTAATGGGTGCATAATTCAAGACATGATGTGCACACTAAAGGCCTTCTAGCCAAAATTTATGAGGTAGCTCCTTGCTTTTTAGCATACAACGAGTCATCTCCATAAGAGTCCAATTCTTCCTTTCATCAACACCATTTTGCTGAGAAGTCATTCTAACAGTGGCTTGATGCGTAAAGCCATGATTAAGCAATTGTGTCTCAAAAGCACGAGACATGTACTCCCCCCCTCTATCTGTGTGAAGTGTCTACACTTTTAGGTCATTTTTAGCTTCAAGCTTTGCAACAAGATGTTTGAAATGCATAAACACATCAGATTTTGCCTTCAGCCCATACACCCATGTATACCAAGAGTAGTCATTAATAAATGTAACAAAGTACTGATGACCTCCAAGTGCATGTGTCCTCATGGGACCACAAACATCAGAGTGAATAAGCTGCATTTTTCAGACAGCTCGCACCGCACCATCCTTTTTGAAGGCAAACCTATGCATCTTGCCCAAAATACATCCCTCACATGCATGAGGAGGTGGAGTCTCCACTGGAGGCAATGCATCTACCATATGACAACTCTGAAGGGTCATCAAACTCCCAAAGCTCATGTATCCATAGCACGCATGCCATAGCTCTGCATTTTGCATAGCGGGCAAAAGAGTAGTGACTGCTAAAGCATCATGAGATTGTCCGTCATATGTATCCAACAAAAATAGGCCCTTATGCAAGGTGCCAAACAGCCTAAGTACATAATCCATCTCTCTATCTCTAACAATGCATTTGTCATCCTCAAAGATGACCTGAAAGCCATGCTTATTAAAAGCACAAATAGACAACAAGTTATTTGTAATGCCAAGTACTAACAAGACATCTAGAAGCATAAAATCACAACCATCTGCAGCAGTAATAGTGACTGTCCCAATGCCACATACATCATAACTGATGTTGTTCGCACATGTAACACGCTTCCTAGCAGGGGCTGAATGCAAAGCGGTAAACAAATACTTCCTAGAAGTGTGTGCTTTGATGCCCTACTGTCAAAATACCATGTTTGCTGCATTTCAGCAGCATTAAATGCTGAATCAACCATTGAAGAATCATAACTGTACGTGAGAAATGCATAGTCCTCCTCTACAAAGTTAGCTGAAGTATCATCATCAGTAGATTTGCTAGCTGATGTTTCTTGGATAATCAAACCGGAGTTCTTTTTCTTCTATTTGGCCAATCTCTTTCTGCATTCATCGATATAGTGACCGGGCTTCTTGCAATAATGGCATTTCCCTTCTTTTTAGTCTTTTCTGTGTCTTGGACAACCTTATTTGATGGCTGTCCAGCATCACTCTTTTGCTGATTTCTTACATTTTGCTTGACTTTTCCTTTGCCTTTGAACTTGGAAACCATAGTCACATCACCTAAACACAATGCCACATTCTTCCGAGTCTGTTCTCAACACCCCCTCTCAAGCCCAAAAAGGGGAAGAAGAGAGGAGTGAGGTGGAGATGGAATGCTACATGTTGAAGAATGCTCATGCAGCAGGTGCCACTTGGACAATGTCCCTCCTAGGGAAATTGTTCACTTGCCCAAGCGCCCTAGTACAAGATGATGAAAACATGCAATGCATAGGAGGAATGTTGGACTTTGTGTGGTGCTGAGAACGATAAGGATATGCCCATACTCGAGCTTAGGAGTTGGCTCCATACTAACCAAGCGACCAAGGCAAGAAGAAGAGGAGGAAGAAGATGTAGAGGATCCCTAAGATCCAAGATTTCCACCTGAAAGGTAACCTGCAGTAAAGAATAGTAGACAAAGTGAATTGGAGAACCTAAAAGTCAACCTCACGAGAGAAGCCACTAGCTCCGTACATCCATACGGAAAGAAATACGAAGGCCTCGTCATCAAGTCACACCTGAACCTCCAAGGCCCCGATCTGGGTAGATCCTCCAGATCCTAGGTATCAATAATTGAGATGACCGCTGGAAGGAAGCCACCCCATCCAAAGGTAGAAGAAAGTAAAAGGCCTCCACTAGGGTATGCGAAGGATTGAGTGGTGGGTGGGGACCCCCTTTGAAACTGGAGAAATAGGAGCCCCCTCCGAAGTCGCAATAGATGAAGATGTCCCCTTGGAGGGCAAAGAAAGATCATCCCCCTTTAAACCCCCCTCCAAGGCAGATAGGGAATCCAAAAACTCATGGATCACGGACTCCAAAATGTCTAAGGATGAAGAAAGTGTTGCCGGTCGTGCGAAGAAGATATCTGGGATGGTGAAAAACTCACAAAGGTGGCCTCTCGAACCTGAGCAAGAGAGGGTGAAGAGTGGGGCTCAGACTGAGCAATAAGTGGACAACAATCGCTGCTTCTCAATGGAGCAAACCGAAAAGCCGAAAAAGAGGAAGCAATCGAGCAGCCACTGTCTCTCGAAGGACCGAACTGATAAGGAGACGATATCAAATAATCATGGTCTCTCGATGGAGTGGATTGCAAAACCGCGCGCTGCGGTAGCCACTGTACCCGAAAATAGGTGGGAAAAGACTGTCGTTGGCATTGCCACAATCTCTAGTCGTAGTGCCAATTGATCCTCCATGTGCTCGAAAGAACTTAGTGTGCATCAGATGTATCTTATTGCCTTGAGCATAGTACTCTTATAGCCGATGTAAAACGATCTCTGTGGCCCACAAAGGAGAGGTGGCAAAGGTAGTGCCAGATGGGAGATGCATATACTCCCGAGGGGTGGGGAGCAAAGGTCGAAGTCGGCAAGCATCAATGGTATGTCCAATGATGCCACAATAGAAACACCCAATAGATTGGTTATCTGTTGGTAAACAAGCCATGGGTACCAATGTGCCTTGTTGAAGAAGAAAGAGGTCAACCACGAACCATGAACTGCAATGTTCGTCTCAAGGGCTAGGAGGGCAATGGAAGGGCTAGAAGTGAGCTGCCCGCTGTAAGGAGAAGCTGCCAACTACCAAGAAGAAGCTACCAGCTGCCAAGGAGGAGCCGCCAGCTACAAACGCAGCCTGCAACAATGAGGGAGGAGCCACCGTCTGCAGAATATCACCGCTTGCAATCAAGCTGAGCCACCTACAGCAGAGAGCAACCGCCAACTGTCTGGTTGAGCCACTAGCAGCAGGGAGGAGCCGCCAATAGCAGCAGAGAGAAGGTGTCGGAATACCACCAAGTGCAACAGAAGAGCTACCAGCAGTAAACGCAGCAAAGGGGAAGTGGAGGCAGCAGCAGCAGCCCTGAACGCAAGCTAGAAAACAGCAAACGCAAGAGGGAGCAGCCGCCAGTTATGGTGTTGATGCAGCAGAAAAAGAAGAGAAGTGGATGATGAATCCACCACCGGTCTTTGCCTTCACTAGAGTGGAGGATCTTTGCCGCTACTTGAGCAGATCCAACTCTGATACCATGTCAAAAGATGACGTACCAACGAGACAGCAGGGTTTGCGAGGAGGAACAGAGAGTGAACTCGGTAAACACTGAGAAGAGAAGAGAAGAGAGAAGAAACTCTAATGAATGGAATGATAAAGATCTGAATCATGGAGTGAATGTGATAAAAGGTAACAAGGGTGCCGTAGCACAAGAAAGATGATGAAGACAGCCACGAACCACGAACCGCAATGTCCTCTTGAAGGGGTATGAGGGCAGTGGAAAGGCTAGAGAGAAGAGGTGACGGACTGAATGAATCAACCGTATCAAATGAGTGACAGAGGCAACTTATAAATAGGCAAAAGACTGTCTAGGGTGGCGCCCGAAGGGAGGGCGCCAACTGTCTGGGTGATACCCCACTGTGGGCACTCAGCCCCATTTTGGGGCTGTCGATTGTGAAACCCTAAACGCAAAACGCACAATGCAAAACTATGGGTGAAGGGTTTCTCAACACTCCCACCATGAGGGATCACACCAATAAGAGGGGGCCGATTCAGTCTGAATTACTTCTTGTGGAGAATTGGTGGATTCTAGGGACTTGGCAGTCACACTATTTATCCATCTTCCCTCTCCTAGGTATGATGTCTTTTATAATACCAGTTGCTTACCTCACAAGCACATGCAACATTGGCATGAATGGAGTTGGTTCCTTTAGTGCATGAGTGAGAGCCTTGGCATGCAGAGAACTCTAGTGGATCAGAGAAAATCACTGGGCCTTTGCAGCAGATTCCAATTGTGGGGGCGTGGGGGGGACGAAGGAGAAGGAAAGGGCAAGAAAGAAAAGGAGGGCAAGGTTAAGAAAGAGAACAAAGGATCTTCTGAGAGGCACCCTCATTACAAGAGGGGCAACTATAAGGAGGATCAGTGTTGGCAAAAGCATCCCTACATGCATCATTGGAAGGACGTGAAAACATTGAATACAGATGCAAAGGATTCTTCCACCAAATACCGGCCACAAAGTATCTATTTGTTACTCTTTGAAATCGGATTAATATATTAGGACTACAGTTTCGAGCACAAATCGCACCTTTTCCACTAGGCATATTTTATGATCTGCTGTAACATTTCTGAAACTGATTGCAACTAACACCTTGGTCAATCCATGTTTGTGTACCATTCTGTTTACTTTTTATCTTCACCTCACTACTTTTTTGGAACCATCCTTGCTTAAAAAGGTTCCACTTTCAGGGAAGCTTAAGCATACAACAAGCTTTTCCCTCACAATGCCACCACTGGGAACAGGCAGACCAACCATTGGGGCTCTTCTTTATTTGGTCAATTACTTCTTGAAAATTTTTATTTTAGCTATTAGATAAACATAAATAGGTGATAATGTACAAACTTTTGCAGCCATTTTCACACCCAATGAACAGTTAATGTTGGAAACAGCCTCACTACACTCTAGCTGGCTCATTTCATGTGCTCTTCTTCGAACTGGAGCATATAATGCAATCACATTATAGTTTAATCAGCCAATCTGTCAACAACCCTATCCAATTCATCTCATGATGAAAAATCAACTCAATAACTCTCAGAGTTACTGGTATTAAAGCACTTCAAGGTATGCTTACCCATATTGGAAACTTTTTCAGAACTTCTAACTTGGTAATCCTCGATCACTGTGATCAAGGAGCTCAATTCTGCTGCAACACGAGCAACCATAGCTGTTGCAGATGCATGCTCATGGAGCTGTAATAAGCATCAACAACATTACGAACTGGATTATGAAGATTTATAAGTTTCCATCATAAGTGTTGAAGAATGTTCATGCAGAGCATTACATGAGCAGGCCAGTTCTGTTCGTTCAGAAGGTCCAGTATTTCTTCCACCTGCTCACGATTCTTCCACAAGTTCTCATCAATTTTGTGAGGTGGAGAAAAATCAAGGCTGGCAACAATCTGCTGATCCCCTGCATGAACATGATGAACATGTCGTATACAGATTAGAAATATGAAGACTCGCATTCATAGACAGCATTTAGGAATGAAAACTGAGGATATCTTTCTGCTGATACTGTCTAATTCCATCACATTGATGTCTTCCGTCAGCATAGAGACAGCTAGGAAGCTAGTCCACTTATGTAGTCACAGATTGTTATTGAGAAAACCCTAGTATTCTATTGAAATGAGAAGGGATTATCTCAGAACGAAACCTTTTTTTCATGTAAAATAGATCCTCTGTATGTAGATTGTTAAGAGAGAAGAATGTGACTGTACCTGATGCTTCGATAATCTGAGCCTCCATTTGCGGGAAATGATCTCTCAGCGAGCTAGAAAGAGAGGCAACGTCGGGGCAGGCAGGGGAGTAAGGGTACTTGTCATAGAACTTGGCAAGGTAGGCGCGGGTGATGGGCACTAAGCCCACGGTACTGGCCATGGCGGATGCAAAAAGATCCCAGATCCACAGGAACAGAGCACCCCCTGCTTCTCCTTCTCCTGCTCCTCCTCCTCCTCCTTCTTCTTCTTGAGCTTTCTGACAGTGCTGTGTATACTACACAAGCAGATCCTTTTCTGCTGCAAAATGCCTTATGCCAGCATATGCTGACAGTCGTACTCGGACCTGCTGACCCTTTTCTTTATACAAATGTTGAGCAATGAGGAGGTTGATTGTTGTTGTTGGTCCGTTTTGGTCAGTACATGAGACAATCCTGACGCCCCCCAGTGACTGACTGTGCTTTTCCTGACAAATTCAGAGACTAGATCTTACTCTATAAGCAAAGCGGGTTAATAATCAACATGGAAACGCATTTACCCACATCAATCACATCAATTCTGTGAGTCCCAGAGTTAACATGAAAAACCAAAGGTTTAGATTGCCTTTGAAAAAAGACTTTTAAAATTCACTCTCTTTGCCAAGGGGGTCATGGCGTAGTGGTTCGCATGTGCGTTGGCTTCTGGGGCGTGCCCGAGTTCGAACCCTGCATCTAACTTCCCCAGAGGTGTATTATCAAATCTATTCGTGCCCAAAATTGACTCTCTTTACTATAAACACATTTAAGTTACAGAGGCCTTCAAACTTACAAATTTTCTCATGGTTTAAAAATGATATAATCACTTTTTAAAAATCCTCTCCAAAATAAGATTTAAATTGCAATTTTTCCCAAGAGGATCTTCAAAATTGGATCGAATCTAAAACCTTTGAGCATATAAATTTTTTACTTGTAAAAATGATAAAAACAAACCAAAAGCTCGTACCTAAACTTTGAGTTGGATGTTTTTGTTCTACCTCTAGAAATGTTTTTCATTGGACAAAGATCTTAAAACCTTTAAAAGTACAAACATTTTTAGTCATAAAACAAAAAAAAAAAAAAATCCCTCCAAAGCTTAAAGTTGAACATTTTTGTATCAACCCACTAGATATGTTTTTCATGAATAGATAATAAATCTCTTATTGCTCTACTACCCTCTAGAGGGGCTTCTCACATGGGTATAGTTTATAGTTTGGTAAGTTTGTGACCAATTAATTTAATAATCATTCTAGTGCTCAAAAATTTAATTTCACTAGCCAATAATTAAATTGGCTAGGCCAATTTGTCTTCCAAGTATTCCTTATTAGCCCTTAGACTGGCATTAATTAATTAATTAATTAATGCCTAGCCTTTAATGTCACCATTGACATTAGTGGCCAATAAATTGGTCTAGGCCCAAATTTGGCACCGGGTACCACCTAGAACCTGTGAGACATAACTTATTACAACTTTTGCCTTCAACACCCACTACATCCTTAGGGTCCTTGGCCTCTTATCATGAAATAATTGCCAGGTTCATCACATGTGCTAAAGAGCTTTGCACATTTGATTAATAACTTTATCAAAAGTTATTAACAAAATTAAAGCACCTCAAAATTTCATGTCCATGTGAAAATGTGTGACTACACCTCGCTTGGAATAGTTTATTAGCTTGACCATTAAGGTATATGCTTTTACAATGGTACATGGCATGGTGAATAGTTTTTGAAAGTTTATTCCTATCGAGAGAAAAAAAATAGCTCTTTGCTTTGGAAATAGAGAGAGAAAATTAGCCAATGTTTGGTTATTCCCAAATATCTAAATACTTAGAGCCCTTGCTTTTGCGGATTACATGCCAATGCAAACTATTGCACATTTCTTATTCCTCCTAGATATGTAGCTGCAATGATCATAACCTTCTGTTTTGTGGAGAAATCAAGCATCTATTAATGCTACATTTACATGCATAATATAAGCAATAAAATTGACTGAAACTTGTTAGGTATTCTCTCCTTTCTATGTGTAATTATCTTCCTTTACTTTTCTTATTGCAAGTCTCTTTATTCAATTCTTCAATCAAAACCACACGTTTTATCAAAATGAGGTTATGATGGAATTTGATTTAGTCAGACTTTTCATTCAATAAACTCTTCACCCTATGCATTTAGGTGCCATCAAGTCACCTAAAATGAAAAATTCAAAACCCATTCATTACTAACTTATCAATCCTTTAATTAGCATTTGTTATCATAAAAGAGGTTTGTATTAAAAGCACAACTAGCTTTATGCTATGAAGCTTTGCTTAGTATTACTCTATACACGTTTCATTGTCTCTCACTATCAACTTTTGTTGTAGAAACACTTTTATACTCTTCCAAGTAGTTATAGATCCTACACACCATGAAGCAAAGGTGCTCTTCTCATTGGTTGAAAGGTAAATGCTCACTTTGCAGTGTGTCTCTTTCAAAAATTTGTTTCCACTTTCCTTTTGGTTTCAATACTCATTAACTACCCATTTGCTCAAGCTTCTCAATTGAGACACATCCCCAAAAAGTTCCCAATTTAATAAAGTTTGTACTCTCCTTTTAGGAAGCAAATAATTAGTTTACCATTTCTTTCATTTTGAGAAAACGCGTTGGAGCACTTTTTTGAAGAGCACTACATGGTAAGGCTATTTTGAAGGCTTTTGAAGGGATATGTTTATTCTACTTTACACTAAGATGTAACTCAAAGGATACATATGAATTGATGGGTAAGAACGCACATGATTGTTGTGCATGAAAAACATTCTTAGCTCATTGAAATTCAAGAATTTGCACTAAATGAGGTGACAGATTCAAAGCATTTTTTTATTCTATTTTATATCAGATTAAGATGTAAAACAACAATCTATCCTCGCATGCTTTGAGATGAGAAGTGAGCAGGGTAGTAGTGCTCAGGGGAGGGTTTCACACTCTTGGGCTTTGTAGGGTCTAATTTACAAAGATTTCAAGTTGAAAACTCCGTGCTCATTAGAGGGAGATGCCAAGTGAAATTTTTCTAAGCGTGGAGCCACGTTGAGGTGCTTGAGCCATGTTGTGGTGCAAATCATCTCACATCTATGACTAGTCAGTCATGGCATGTTGAGGACATGTGTTGGGGTGACCCATTGAGGTGGAACCACGTTGTGGGAGCTACATGCCCATGAGTGGATTCAATTGAGCTCCTAGCCCCAAGGGGGATCATGAACTAGAAGCACCTCAAGGGCTAAGTAGATAGAGTTATGTTGTTTACTATAGTTGATCCTCTCTCTCTCTCTCTCTCTCTCTCTCTCTCTCTCTCTCTCTCTCTCTCTCTCTCTCTCTCTCTCTCTCTCTCTCTCTCTCTCTCTCTCTCTCTCTCTCTCTCTCTCTCTCTCTCTCTCTCTCTCTCTCTCTACACACACACACACACACACGTGGGAGTAGTATGTAGCTAGTCTCCACAATAGAAAGTCAACTTCCTATCCTTGATCCACCAAAGCCTTGCCCAAAGACCACCACCTTCTTTATAGAGAGTAGGGTGTGATGTTATTGACAAACTCGGCAACAAAGGCAAGGCACGAGATCATGATGGATTAGTAGCTGAGCACTCGATTCATGCTAAGGACTTGGTGGCAAGGTTCCTGGCTTACATGTTTAACAAAGCCATGTGTGAAGGCCTCTAAGAGAGCTGAAGCACAAAAACTATTGAACCTATTCTCAAGTCCAAGGGATCCTACTTTACCCAGTAACTATCATACTATTGTGATTGGACATACATTGGCTACATTATATGCCTCCATTCTTGAGCTAGAGTTGAGCAGGTGAGTGAAGATGCGGGGTCCCAAAGCATAGGGATAGGTTGGCTTTAGGAGAGGCTTCTCTATGTTGGATCACATCCCCACACTTAGAGTGATCATTGAGGAGGGCAAAGCTCGTGGCTAATAGATCTACTACTACTTTGTGGATTTCCATAAATCCTTTGATGATGATGTGCTAAGAGATTGGTTGATACATAGACTATATACTATGGGAGTGCTTAAGGAGCTCAATTGAGGGAATCGAGCACTGTATGAGAGGGTTGTTGGTAGAGTGCGAAGGGGTGAAACATAGATGCCATTGTATTAATAGTTGATTCTCCATAGGGACTAGAGAGACCTTTGGGTTTACAACAACATCCTATGTTGTAATTTCTATCACGACCATAGTATTAGCATCCTCTTCAACTTCCTTTAATGGATACTCCATATTTGTACTAAGAGCCACTTTGTAGTGTCCTGGCTTTTTGCTTCAAGAACACTAACTCTATAATCATCAACCTTCAAGTCTACATGAGTGCTCTCATAAGGGATGTCCAAGTCAAATTTAATAAAGGTTCTTGCACACATGATTCATAAGAAAAAGTATATTCAACAATAGAGAGAAAGGTTGTTCTGGGTGCTTCCTTGTTCTCACTGCTTTGTCCTTAACTTTCTTGACATGCATGAAGCTTAGATATTCCAGCACATCACAATCATTTGCATCCTTGCATCGTTGGTGATTGAAACATAGCCTTCCAACACAAAAGGCATTATCCAAAGTACCCACATCTTCTTGCATATAGGATTGATGTTCAACTTTGTGTTTATCAACCACACAAATATCATCAACTATTTCAATGACCAACTTAATAGGGCCAAACTCAATAACATCACCACATTCATTGTGCAAACATTCACCATGCAAAAATCCAGCAATATCACAAAAACCATTGCCAAACTCACAAGAGGTATCTAAACCCTCTCCAAAAGACAATGAACTCAAATCAAAATTATCGTTAGCAAGAAAAACACCTAAAAAGGTTTTAATACTACAAGATAAAGTGGACTTAGGAGAGCCCTCTCCCACATCTTCATCATTGCACATAACAATAGTACATGCATAGAATCCATCTTCGTCCTCTTCAAAATAAGTATGCATTGATCTACATTCATCTATCTCTTCTACATGTATGCATGTCTTCTCTTCCACATCCAGGATATTGTTGGAAACTTAGAGGTACACAATAAGCCAAATCCTACACCTTTTGCCACTTTGGATGCAAACATCTATGTAATCCACATAATAACAACCCATCTCCCTAATCTCATTTAGATACACCTAATATAAATCTTGAAAATGCTTGTACATATTATTAGTCGTAGTAGAACCTAAGGGTCAAAGAAAGAAGAAACTCTTAAGAAAACATTGACATGTTTGACCAAGTGCTAACAATATCCTCTAGTATACAACTCATCACTTCCTCTACATAGCTTTTGAATCCTTGGATAGCAAAATCCTCCTTTGCCTCATCAACCACTACACCACACCATTCTATTCATTGCTCAACACAAGAAATCCATGCATGTACATCCTCACCCACATTCCCATGAAAGTAAGCCATCATTGCAATTCACAAGCTACTATACCCAAACACCAAAGACATTGGTGGCTATCAGTGAACCTTAGTAAAAGTGACGGTGTTTAACATTACATCAACATACACAGCTTATGGGATCTACCCATACATAAATATGCACAATTGGCTCTTGAGTCCTCTCAACATCTTGGCAAAGAGGGTGATGCTTCATGTTGGTATACACATATGTCAATTTTGTTTGAGTCACATGGCTTAGTATGGACAAGATACCCCTCTTTCAATACTCCCTTGATACACCATCTCTTACCTTGATCCACTTAGAGATTGGTAGGGTTATCATGATGGATCTCACCCAACTAGACACCAATGGGACATGGTTGGCACTAGTATAGGAGCTAGGGATTAGATGTATTTCTATGAAGAGCATCTTCTCCATGAGCTACACGAACACCCACCCTCTCACATGGGATTTGGTGTGATATTGGTCAAGTGTGCACCTCTTTGAACTGGTTATATATTGAGAGTGGCAAATAAAAAACCATACCACTAGAGGTGTGCATATGTTAGATATGTTAGCTAGAGTCAAAGATAGAGAACACTATATTTACATCTATCCATTATACTACAAGATTCAAGGCCATTTCCATTATCTATTTAGAGATTTTGGACCGTTATCTAAAGTCATGGATTTCATTGATCATTGGTGCCTTGGTCTCTTCCTCCTTGAGGTATGACAACTTTGAGACACACTCCTTAGGAGTATAGCAACTTCAAGACATTGAGGCTTGACCTAGAGGCAACTTACATATTTCTCTATGAGGGAGACTCTTGAGGTTCCAACATAGTCATAGCCTTATTCATCTACACATACGCATGGGATATTGGTTGATCAAGCTGTCCAACTTGGCCAATTTAGACATGCTAGACCCTAACACATGCATTGGTGGCACTTCCATAGGCAAATCCAATAGATTATTACTTAGGCTAGGTATAGTCCTTCTACACCTCCATGAGATTGTCTTAGCTAGAGCTCTTTATTTGTCATCTAGAGTTCTCCTCACTTGTAGCTTTCAGCCTTCTTCTACTGTTTATTGCATTTTCATTTACTACTCTTTTGAGATAGTTGTTCCATCATACAAATGATTGTAGCTCATGGTCTTGTAGGCCATTTTAGTCCTTTACAAAGGCTAACGTATCATTTCATTTCTCTCTTTGCCTCCCTCCCTCTTCCTCTCCCTCCCCCCCCCCCCCCCCCCAACCCAACCCAATAATCTCATTGTACTAGTAGAGGTATGCTTGTTTCATATGTTTGCTTCATCCATAGATTGATGTGTCTTAATGTGGTTATAATAACCCTATCGAAGAGCTTTATTCATTTTGTGTGTCCTCTAACAATGTTTCTCTATATTCTCTCTTTCTCACCATAACATCGCTATACCAAATGAGTTTCTCTTGTTTTGTGAATTTATTGATGCTTCTTTAAAAAATGTAGGATTTTTTAGATTATCTTGGTGCATCCTATTTATATACGTTACTTTTAGGTGGTATGAACAATATAAATTTGTGGACTTGAAGGATTTACAAATGATTCAATTTCTAATACATTAGGGACCAATAGCAAAAGTAATTACGGGGTTCCTAATTCCTATATTATTTCTCAACATTTGTATTATGTAATGCACCCTTCTTTGTCAATTGTGAATGGTTTTGATGGTTCAAGTTGGTACGAGTTAACCCAAAGTAAAATAACTAGAGCTTAAGCAACCAATGTTGGTCACACTTAGTCCTCCTAGGTGCCTTCTCATATGCCCATAGAAATCCCCATACAATATACAATATGTATAGACCTAATAGGTTTATGTATGTGGCATTACATTGTTGAAAAGGAAAGAGAGATAGAGTGCCAACCACAGCCCTAGTGCATGTAAGAAACTCTAAACTCACGAATAACCACATCACAACACAAGTCAACAAATAATTGGAAAAGGGACACTTCCCAATATAAACCACGATACAACCTATGGATCAACTCAAGGTACCTAGCTAGCTTCATAATTTGAGCATATAGCCACCAAGAGCATGCTAAGATTTTGAGCTACACTACTAATTGATATGCCCAAAATGAAGATTAGACCAATAACCAATAGCATGATAGCTTTGCAGATAACTTCCTATTATACAAGAGGCTAAAAGAGTTGCAAAAGTTGAAAAGGTAGAGAGATAAGATAAGAAAGCTATGAAGAACAGCCTACATGTTATAATGTATACAAATAACCACCCTATGTCATAATACAATTTCGTACAAAGATTTATGAAGCTTGGTACAAATATGTGTGTCCAATTTATGTATTTCCATAGACTATACTTGTTTCTTTGCTTGTTAATGATAATGTGGGAGAGTTAGTGTTTCATGTATCCGATGTTAATGTGGAAAAGGATAGTTTCAAGTGTGAGTGCTGGAGGGAGAGGAAGCAATGAGCAAGAGTGAATTCCCAATAATAATAGCTAGGATAGAAGCAAATTTGGTTAAGTGAAGAGAGAGATTTTTAAGACGATAAAACTTGACTTTTTAGAAATCACAACTAGCCTCATTTTTTGATCCAAATAACATTGTTGCACCTCATTTGCTCCAAAAACATTTGGAGAGGAAATGAAACAAAAAAAAAAAGGCAAGAACGTGTAGATACCTAGAGTAATAGGAGAATCGCACAATTTACTTTTCATCCTTTTATTGACACACTAAAAAAAAACTTAACTTTAAGAAAAATCATTAAACTAATGGAGGATTTGCAAGATGTTTCTATCCCACAACTTGGCAAGACATGGGAGAATCATTGAAGAATGCATTTGATCAACTTGATGGCAAATTTGAAATTATTACGAAGCTTATTGAAATACCATTGTTAGTTAACTCGTTGTAAGACATGCTAAAGTTAGATAACCATAATTTTTGTATCATTAGTGTACTAGTTTGTGAGATAATTTTACAATAAATGTAAAGGAAAAAACTAAATATGCTTTCCATAGAACAATGTTGAGTGCCAATCCTCTAAACAATGGAGTGATATGCAAATTCTTTTGGATGATACTTCTTTTTATGTTATCGAGCATGAACTCATAATAAACCATTTTGAGGATATAAACATGTATTTGTAG
Source organism: Lygodium microphyllum (assembly GCF_053477565.2). Lineage (NCBI taxonomy): Eukaryota > Viridiplantae > Streptophyta > Polypodiopsida > Schizaeales > Lygodiaceae > Lygodium > Lygodium microphyllum. The sequence continues at coordinate 45,065,612 of NC_141135.1, read as the reverse complement.
TTGTGTTTTGTCTCTGACTCTCATAAGTTATAGGTTATAACTTCCATGACCATAGCAATCACATGATTTTCCTTTTTTGTTATCTTCCTGAAGTTGTTAACTTTGGTCTTTCAATGCAACAATTAACAACCTAAGAATTTGCATTGGCCTCTTACCACTAATTGATCATAGGACATGCATGTTTTCACCCATGGGTTTAGAATAGATCTAATTATGGGATCCACCATTAACCCATACATGTCCATCACATGATAGATAGAGATTGTAGCTCATTGAAAGGGCCTAATTAAAATGTGTAAAGTCATGCTTTAACAAACTCTTATTCATTATGTATGAATGCATGGGCACGATGGTGAAATCTTGGCTTTACATGTATCGTGCCCATTTATGAATGCATGGGCATGATGGTGAAATCTTGGCTCTGCATGTTAATGCATGCAAGTCTCGCTCCAAGATGGAGCAGTGTTGGTGTGACCAACTAGATCAAAAACCCATTGATGTGTTTCCCAAGGTATCATAATCTAGATCACTTTGCCTCTAGGATCATAAATCTAAACACCTATCTTCATCACATTATAAGTCCAATCACTCCCACTTAGATCGTAAGGCATCAATAGCTCGGTCTTCTTATTCTATATATATCCCTCTACATCTAATGATAGCTCATCCAACCTCTATCATAACTCAAGCTCTATAAATCCACCAAGATCATATGGTATCTCAAGCTCAAGCTTGTCTATCAATGCACATTCATCATCCTCATCTTTATTGCCAAACTGCTCACCTTTCATTGGATTCTCCTCTATATCCACCCTTCTACATCTCTTATCTCGCATATCAAGAACCTCCTCTCTTCCTTGAGTATCCTTAGGTTAGCCTCGATCAGCTATATTGAAGCATTTGTTGCATACAATAGATCACATCCACCAAACTTAGTCTCATATTGGCCAATAAACTATCCTACAAGACCGTGTAGAGAATTACTTGTATCTTATTGAATCATAACTTAGATTGTTGAGCTTGAAAAAGAAAAATTGTAGCCCCATTTGTGATCTCCAGCTTTTCTTAGGACCCTAGGATCAAATTTTGAAGGTATTAGCCCCAAAAAATTTTGCGCAACTTGTAACTATTCCTTACAATATGAAGTCCCGGTTGGACATCATCCTTTCTATCTCTATGTCTCTTGTATATGAACTCGGATGATCATAAAACTTTATAGTCCTCTTCCCCAAGTATCAAACCCCATTCTAGATGCATTGGTCATCATTAATCCTCTCCTATAATTAAAGTAGTTTTAAACATAATCAATTCATCCTTGCCTATCCACTACAATTGCCTATAGCCATATCAACCTCTTAGGTATGACAACCATAACATACTCAACCAATCAATCATGCATGCAACCCAAATATTGTATCTTGAATCAAATGATAAAACATCAATTATATCATGATGTGTAGACACTCTTGAATCATACTCTTGTATGCATACTTTTTCTTGGTCTTCCTACATGTCCTACAAAAACATTGGTAAAATCTCTAATGGAGTATCTTTTCCCCTCTAATCTCGCAATCTATAATGAAATAAAAAATATATTATTTGCACTCCTCTCTATCTTCTGCATTCTACATATGTGCATTTTGATCAAAGCATCTATCACTTTCATGGTATCCACATCTTTAAATGCAACTTGTATCTCATGTACTCTACCTACTAATAGTACATCTACAACTACCATCAACACATCTCTCTCATCAAGGAACTCATAAGTCCCACTCAAGAACTCTGCTATTTTAGCACCCTCTAGTAGTGTCTTTGTCATATTTACTACATCTCTAATCAAAGCCTTAGTGGATGGAACCTTGGCATCAAACATACCCTCTGTCAAACACACCTCTTGCTACAAATGGGCAGCACCATTGACTCTATTGGCTAAAAACGATTAGCCCTATACTCTTTGGACTGCATAAGGACATCTTCACACTTTGGATGCTGAAATAATTTAGCATTAGACTCCTTTAGCTAATATAATTCAATCCTCTACAACTGTCTCGACTAAAACTCATTTGCCATTGAAATAAAGTAGTAGATAACTCTTTTTGCTAAGAAAACTTAGCATCCAACATATCCAATGTATGTTTTTGCACAAGTTTAGATCCACTTTGAAACTCGACTTGTGGCATAGCTAAAATATATGTAGCAAATTCTATACAAAATGAGTCCATATACTCATCAATGCTCTCTTTATCTTGCAAATAACTCTGTCTTCTCAACTCTTTCTCTTTCCTGAGAACATACTACCATAGCTCTATTTTCATCTTGGGCTTCTTCTCAACATGTATTCCATAAGCTAAGCATCTCCCTTGGTTCCATAAGATGTCTGCATAGTCATGTCCCCGAGAATCTTCTTCATACCACTCTTTGTCGAAGTTTGGAGTAACCAGCATACTTGTCTAAGTCAAACAGATTTTTCCATTTTCTCCCCAGAAAACCGAGTTCTTTCTCTTGGAATTTCTAAATGACTCACAATCCTTAAACTAATGATCAAGACTATGACACCAAATAAGTCTCTTAATATATTCCCTCCTAGGTAGAGCCTATGAAGAACCTACATTTTCTAGTGTAAGCCTTGCAATTCTAGCAACATCAAGCTTTAGATATTAAATAGCTTTAAGAAATTCATCCATATCGTCATTCTTGAGTGGTGGAATCACAAAGAAGTTTGATGTAGGGAAACATGTTTTGGTATGGAAATAGGGGTAGGAAAATTTGATGTATGCATAGCATTGATAGCCACAGTCAAAGTAGTAGAAGGTGCAGTGATAGGAGAAATCGAGAAAAGATTGTATCGTTTGGCAATTTGGATTACCACATTTGCCACTTCACCAAGGTAGTGACTGCATCCTTTGCATCTTGCCAATTAGTCTTTAGAGCTGTAGGTTGAGTCCTATCTTTCAAGAGTTCTCCTAGTTGTGCTGAAGCATTGGGTTCAAAGACTGTAAGAATAATTTCACCTTCTCAAGCTCTAAAGTTGCTTGACATGTAGCATCTATCTTATTAAATCTTAATTTGAACTCTCGTAATAGCTCTATCACCACCAAGCCTTTGTTTGGCTTATATACCCACATGTCAAAATTACATATTGTATCTACTCCAAGATCTTCTAGAAAATATTCTTCCTTCAAGGCTTTCTTGAAGGCATGCCAAATACGACTCATAGTATAGAGCTCGTTGATGTGCGGTTTGAAGGATGAAGTAACTAGCTATAAAAGTATTGTGGCTATGTGTAGGCACACCCAAGAACTCCATTTTTGATTCATACAACTTTAAATAGTTCAAGATACTGCAACCATCAAAAATCATATTTTGGCTTTTCACTCCTTCCATAGCCTTGGTAGTCTTAACCTCATACTACACATTGGTTTGTCACTGCATCTGTTGTAGCATTTGGTGCTAATGGTGTTGTTCTTGCTATTGCATATGTGCACTAAAAGTTCATAAAAGTTGCTTCAACTTACCAGTGGAAATTGATAAACTTGATGATAGAGATGATTCGCATGTCTTGCTTGCTAATAATATGGATGTGGCTTTCATGTTGAGCTCAACAAATTGTCAAGGAGGGTTTGCGAGTAGCCACTAACTATAGGGATCCTAGAACAAACAAGATGGAAGATGAGAAACAAAAAGAATAGACAACAGTATGTATTACTAAATACAAGCACCATAAAATGATGAGAATTCCTCAAGCATACTTTGATAATACGAGAACGATTTCTCTTTGCAAGACCTTCAACTTTTAGTCCAAAGTCATGCAGAATCTTTGTTCAATCTCGTCATTTAGGTAGCCTTCTAAGGTAAGGCACCCATTTAGAGCTCAAGCTTGTGTTCTTTTTGCCAAGGCACAAGTTATCTTCAGAACTTTGATTGGCCGGACCTTCTCCTTCATCCATGCTTCTATTTATACATTTTTATCCCTTTTTTACAAACTCAAAATCTTTATTTCCAAATACAAAAGCTTGCTTTTGCCTTTCTTTCCTTTGTTGTTTTCCCTTTTGTAAATGCATCATTTCTTTATACTTTTGGGTTTGGACAGTTTGTACCACTCAAGATAAGTCCTTGCATGTATTTTAATCTATTCAAACTTCTCATTGAGTTATTAAAACTTAATAATAGAAGCTCATACTATTTTGATGGACCAGTTCTACTCCTTGAAATCATGTAAAATTTTTATTTAAGTATCCATAAGTACATATTCAAAATACTTGTATGGATGTCTTTTCCTTGCTTTTCCTTCACTCATTGAACATGTAGTCTCACGACATCTACCCCTTTGAACTTGCACATCCTCCAAATGGGCCACACAATGTAATCCACCTAGATCGATAACCCATATATGCATTTCCCAAGGTATCATACTTTGGATCACTATGTCTCCATGATGATGCATCCAAACACCTATCTTCATCACATTACAAGTTCAATCACTCCTGCTTGCCCAAATCGTAAGGCATCAACAACCCAATCTTGTTATCTTGTATATATCCCTCTACATCTAATGATATCTCATCTAATATTTGTTGTAACTCAAGCTCTGTAAATCCACTAGGATCATATGGTATCTCAAGCTCAAGCTTCTCTATCAAAGCATATTCGTCATCCTCATCTTCATTGCCAAACTACTCATCTTTCATTGGATTCTCCTCTGCATCCATCTCTTCTACATATCTTATCTCGCATATCCTCAACCTCCTCTATTTCTTGGGTATCCTTAGGTTAGCCTCAATTAGCTTTGTCAAATCATATGTCACATATAGTAGATCACATCCATCAAACAGTCTCATTTTGCCCTTCAAAAAGTTGCCCTACAAGTCCACCCTATAGAAAATTGCCCATATCTTTTTGAATTGTAACTCGGATCTCCAAGCTTTAAAAAGGAAAACTATAGCCTTTTTTTATCCACAAAATTTCTAGGCACCCTAGGACTAAATTTTGAAGGCATTAGCCCCTAAAATTTTATGTGTAGCTTGCAATTGTTCTTTACAGCATGCAGTCTCAACTAGACATCGTTCTTTCCATCTCTATATCTCATTGTATATGAACTTAGATTGTCATCAAAATTTGTAGGCCTCTTCCCAAGGTATCAAATCCCATTCTAGATGAAACCCTCTCCCATTTAAAGCAATTTAAAACATTTTCAATTCAACCCTACCTATATACTATGGTCACTTATAGCCATATTGATTGTTAGGTCTAACAACCACAATTTACTCAACCAATCAATCATGGATGCAACCCAAATATTGTATCCTAAATCAAATGGTAAAACATCAATTATATAATGCTCTGTAGGCACTCCTGAATCATACTCTTGCATGCACATACTTTTTCTTGGTCTTCTTGCATGTCTTGCAAAAACATTAGCAAAATCTCTAATGGAGTATCTTTACCCCCTCTAATCTCCCAATCTATAGTGAAATCTAGAATATCTTATTTGCACTCCTCTCTATCTTTTGCATCTTGCATATGGTCATCTTCAACCAAAGCATTGATTAGTTTAATGGTATCCACATCTTTAAATCCAACCTGTATGTCATGTAATCCATTTGGAACTACCATCAATGCATTTGTTTCATCAAGGAACTCATAAGTTCCAGTCAAGGTCTTTAATTTTTTAGCACCCTCTAGCAGTGTCTTCATCATATCTACTACATCTCCACCTCCAAACAAAGCCTTGTTGGGATATAAAGGCTCAGTAACCTTCGTGTATAGTACATGCACATTGTACATGTGAATGCACACTTTATGTGCCCTAAGTATAAATACATTTTATTCTTTGTGTACCAACACATGGTTGGTACACTCTCATTGTCTCGTACTTTCACTCTGCTCAGACTCTCTCCAGTCGTCACACTCTCACGCTCACTCTAGCTCGACCTCCCTCTTTCTCTCTCTTTGCTGTGATCCTCTAGATCCAACAACTGGTATCAGAGCTGACGGTTCCGTGCTCGCTTCCCAACACTTTCCCAGCTAGATATCAACAGGCGAACAGTGACCAAGACAATCCGGGTGCCAGTCATCAACAGACGTCAGCACAACAGGCGGACGGTGACCAAGACAATCCAACAACTAACAATAGGTCAACGAGGGGACCAGGCGACAGGCGACGTGGGCTGTAGGCGCACACCAGGACCATTGTGGAGGCCGTTGTGTGTCGACGGGGTCTAGTGGGGTGTTAGCAGGTAGTGACGGGGTCCAGCGTGACGCCAGTGTGTGGCGGGCAAGGCAATGGGCTGCACGGTTGCGACGTGACGGGACTGCGGGTCAACAGACCCCCTCTAGTCGTTTTTAAAAAAAAAACACAAATTCTGTTTTTCTTTAAATCCCTTTATCCTCTTCCTTGACAGAGTTCATGTGTGGAAGCACAATTTCAAAATCTATGCAAATCTGGCCAGAGAATTTGGGGCTTTTTGTAGATTTGATTCCATCTAGGCCTGTCAGTAAATTCCAAGTCAGAAATTGAAAACATTGTGAGAGGTGACCCAAATTAATTTGGGGATTTTACCAAATTTGTTAGATTTTTGCTCTTTTGGGTAAAATTTCCTGACATTGAATCCCATAAAATTGGGGCTTTTCATGTATTGGCAAAGTTTTGCTCAGCTGGGTCTGATTGACTGACATTTATGCAATTTTGGACTTGAAATTTTGGGGATTTGCACAGAATTTGGTAAATTTCTGCATCTCTTGCTTGTGTAGTGGCTGGTTAATGTACAAACAACAGAGATTTATTTCTAGTTGAGAAAAAACATCAGGGTATTTTGCTGGTTCAGCTTGTGCTTCCGCAAATTAGTGCATTTACTCTTGTGTTCCTGATAAAATGGCTGCAACTTCTTCCAGTTAAGACATCGAGAGTTTGATGGTCATGGCTTTGACCTTTGGAAAGACCGTATACATGGCATTTTGTTCTTGAAGAATTGTGAGGATGCTTTGCAGGAAGATAAACTTGCACTATGCAGATTGGGCCAGAGTGAATAAAAAGGCTATGGCTTACATAAAGATGGGTGCCACTAATGACATTCTGACATACATTAAGGGTTTAGACATGTGTTATGCAATATGGGAGAAGCTGAAGACTACTTATGAGATCACCACACCTGTTAATCAGGTGCATTTAATGCGCAAGTTGGTGAATATGCGACTGGATGAGTCAAAGCCTGCAGTTGAGCACTTGAGTGCATTTACAAGGATTCTAAATTAGCTCAAAGATGCAAATTTGGATTTTGATGATAAGTTGAGAGTGAACTTTTTTATCATGACACTGCCTGACTCTTAGAAGACCTTCGTGGTTTCACTCAGCAATAACCCCAATCTCTCATATTGAATGAAGAAATTAGACGTATTTCTAGTGGAGAAGGCAACAACTTTGCTTATAATGTAAGAGGTAGGGCTAAAAAGAAAAATGCATACACAGGGCAGAGAAACAGGAGCAAGAGCAAAGGAAAGGATAAGAGTGACATTACTTGCTATCACTGTGGTTGGAAGGGCCACAAGAAACCTAATTGCAGGTACTACAAGAAGGAACAAGAGAGAAAGAAGAATGCACGAGATAAAAAGAAGAAGGAAGAACAGACAGATGCATTGGAGACATCCAAAGGCAAAGAAAAGGCCAACGTGGCCTCTAGTGTGGTCACAGAGGAGCTTTCACATACAGAGGCTGATGTATTATGTGCAGTTGATTATGATGCCCTTGTATGTCACATGCATGATATGGAGATTACCAAGGCTGATGTGATTGATGCACTCTTGTTGGTTGATGATGGTGTCACTTAGACTTGGATTGTAGACTCTAGTGCCTCTTTCCATGTGACTCCTTGCTTGGAGTGTTGTGTTTTGCTATATTCAATGCAGGCAGTTATGGAAAGGTGTATCATGGAAATAACCATGCTTGTAGCATTGATGGGATTGACACAATATCCTTGTCTTTAGATAATGATCAAGAGCTTGTGTTGAAAGATGTCAGATATGTGCTTGGCATTAAAAAGAGTTTATTATCTGTTAGTCAACTTGACTTGCATGGCTACACCACATTGTTTGGTGGTGGTTTGTGGAAAGTGAAAAAGGGTTCCATGCTGATTGCAAAAGGAATCAAGAAGGGCACGTTGTATTGTTTGCATTGTGAAGCCTTGAATGACAAGTTTCTTGCAATTGTTGAAATTTGCAGCCACTTGGAGTTATAGCATTAGAGATTAGGCCATACGAGCCAAAAAGGACTTGATGTCCTTACCTCTCTGAAGAGGGTTGATGGAAAAGGCTCTAAACTTGATTTTTGTAATGAGTGTCAGTTTGGAAAGCAAATAAATATTTCATTTTACTCTGGTGTCTCACGTAAGTCCAATGTCTTGGACTTAGTGCATTCTGATGTATGTAGTATGCCTATGAAATCATTGGGTGGTGTTGCATATTTTGTCTCCTTTATTGATGACTGTTCCAAGAAGATGTGGGTGTATTTGGATGAAAAAGAAAAGTAAAGTGTTTGCTGTTTTTAAAACTTTTCATGCATATATGACCACTCAAACAGATAGGTAGAAAGCTGAAATGCTTGAGAACTGATAATGGGGGTGAGTTCACATCGACTGAATTCAAGTCCTTTTGTGACTTGCATGGTATTAAGAGGAAGCTTACAGCCCCTTACAACCCTTCTTCAAATGGGGTGGCTGAAAGATATAACAGGACTTTATGTGAAAGAGCGTGGTGCATGCTATCCACTGCTAATCTCCCTCGTGCATTTTGGGGAGAGGCACTCAAAATTGCAGTTCACATTTGCAACTGCTCTCCAAATAGGTCCTTAAATAATGGCATCCCTAAGGAGGGTTGGTTTGGAAAATCGGCCTCATACGACCATTTACGCATATCTGGTTGTGATGCTTTTGTGCATGTTAGGAATAAGTTGAGGAATAAATCCACCAAAGGCATTTTCATGGGCTATGGTGATGAGGGTGAATTTGGCTACAGAGTGTGGTTACCTCAGTCCGAGAAAATTATTCGCAGCCGTAATGTTGTGTTCAGTGAGGCAAAATTGCTGAAAGCCACTTTAGCCTCTAATGAAGATCTGAAAAAGGTGAAGTTTCAGAGTTCGCAGCCACTTATTACTTCAGAAAATGAGCCTCATGGTTTTGTATCATAGGTTGAAACTAATGATTAGCCAGTTATTTTTGAGCCAAATGAATGATGATGGACAACAAATAGAAGCACAAGGAGGTCATGGATAGCAAGATAGGCTTGTTGATTATGAAAATGCACGTGCTAGAAATGAAAATGAAGGTGTTGTACATCATGAATAGTATGCTGAAAATGGTTTAGAGCAGCAAATGAATGCTGAAAATAATGTACCTCCTGATGTAAACCCAATTCCTGAAAATGTTGATCATTGGGTACACAGGTCTACACGCATAAGAAGGTAACCACATAGGTTTGACCCCTCCTTACATTATGTGATGCTTACAGATGAGGGCAAGCCTCTTACATACAAAGAGGCCAAGTCATGTGAGTTCAGCAATAAGTGGGAGCTAGCTATGCAGGAAGAGATTAAATCTCTATATGCAAATGATACCTGGGATCTTGTGTCATTGCCAAAGGGAAGGAAGCCACTTCCAAACAAATGGGTGTACAAAGTCAAGACAGTTGATGGGAAACCCAAGTACAAGGCAAGGCTAGTTGCCAAATGTTATGCACAAAAGGAAGGGATTGACTTCCAAGAGGTCTTCTCACCTGTTGTGAAGATAACCACTTTACGTGTGCTTTTTGCTCTTATTGTTGTTTTGGATTTAGAGTTGTATCAAATGGATGTAAAAACAGCTTTTTTGCATGGTGACATTGATGAGGAAATCTACATGAAACAGCCCGAGGTCTTTGTAGTTCTTGGAAAAGAGCAGATGGTGTGTAAGCTAAAACGCAACATGTATGGGCTGAAGCAAGCACCACGGTAGTGGTACAAAAAGTTTCATACTTTTATGCTATCTCATGAGTTTACACGCAGCCATGGAGATCATTGCTTGTACATGAAAAAGGATACAGATGGCAACCCCATCATACTTGTTTTGTATGTGGATGATATGTTACTAGCTGGGAAAAGAAAGACTAGCTTGGATGCTCTCAAAAATCAGCTGAAATCAGCTTTCTCCATGAAAGATTTGGGGAATCTAGAGCATATTTTGGGCATGAGGATTCGTAGAGATAGAATGCAGAAATTGTTGTTTTTATCTCAAGAAAAGTACATTGGAAAGGTATTGGAAAAATTTAACATGGCTGAAGCTAATGGCTGAAGCTAAGCCTTTTGGGGTACCCTTACCTCCTTATCTCAAGCTTAGCAAAGCCAACAACCCAAAAGATGATGTGGAAGCAAATGCTATGAAGGGAGTTCCTTATGCATCAGCTTGTGGCTCTCTTATGTATGCTACGGTTGCTACTCGTCCAGACATTGCTCATGCAGTGGGAGTTGTTAGTAGGTTTATGTCAAATCTTGGCAAAGCACATTGGGAGGCTGTCAAGTGTATTCTTCGATACCTTAAGGGTACACAAAGAAAAAGTATTTGCTATGGGCAGGGTGCACTTAGTTTGCAAGGTTATTGTGATGCAGACATGGCAGGTGACTTGGACACACGTAGGTCCACCAGCGGGTATGTGTTTACAATTGTTGATGGGGCTGTTTCTTGGTGTTCCAGGTTGTAGAATATTGTTTCACTAAGTACCACTGAAGCTGAATGCATATCAACTACTGAAGCTTCTAAGGAAGCTATATGGTTGAGTAGACTTGCATATGATCTCGGCATGTCTATGGGTATGTCTACAATTTTGGGATGTGATAGCCAGAGTGCTGTGTATCTAGCTAAGAATGCCATGCATCATTCACGCACAAAGCATATAGATGTGCGATATCACTTCATCAGACAGATTCTGGAAGATGGTCAAATCACATTGACCAAAATTAAAACACAAGATAACCCTGCAGATGTTCTCACTAAAAGTCTAAGCAAAGCTCAGCATGAGCATTGCATTCAACTAGTGGGAGTTGGTTAGCTAGAGGTTCATATCGGACCTTTAAGTGGGAGGTTGTTGGGATATAAAAGCCTGGTAACCTCTGTATATAGTACACGCACATTGTACATGTGAGTGCACCCTTTACGTGCCCTAAGTATAAATACATTTTATTCTTTGTGTACCAACACATGGTTGGTACACTCTTATCATCTCGTACTTTCACTCTACTCATACTCTCTCTAGCCGTCACACTCTCACGCTCAGTCTAGCTCAACCTCGCTCTCTCTCTCTCTCTGTGCTGTGACCCTCTAGATTCAACAAGCCTCAGTAGATGGAACCTCGTATTTAATATACTCTTTGTGAAACACAACTCTTGCTACAAATGGGTACCGCTTGACTCTATTGATTGAAAATGATCATCCCTCTACTCTTTAGAGTGCACAAGGATAGCCCCACACGATGGATGCTAAAATATTTTAGCATTAAACTCTTTTAGCTGATGTAATTTAGTCCTTTGCAACTCTCTTGATTGAAATACTTCAGTCCTCTTCTCTGTTCGCTGAAATAAATCAGTAGATATCTCTTCTCACTAAGAAAAATCTGCATCTAACATATCCAAGATATGTTTTTGCACAAGTTTAGATCCACTTTAAAACTCTGTTTGCCGCATAGCTAAAATATCTCTAAAATATTATGTAAATGATAGTCCATATACTCCATCAATACTCTCTTTATCTTGCAAATAACTTTGTCTTCTCAACTCTTTCTCTTTCTTGCCCAGGGGGGTCCACTAGGGTTTACCATATGGTACCACGTGAGTATAAGGGAGGGGGGTTATTTAAGGGAAGAAAGGTACATTTTATAAGGTAAGGTCCCATAAATAGGGGGTAGATAAGGGGTATTTTCACATATTTCTTGCATGTATGTGATGTCTCCTTATTACTACTAGTGAATCCCCCGTGTTTCTTGCCAATACATTTTCATAGCTTTATTTTTCTCTCATGCTTCTTCTCAACCTATATTCCATAAGTTGAAGCATCTCCCCCCATTACATAAGATATATGCATGATCATGTCCTCAAGAATCCTCTTCATACCACCCTTGCCGAAGTTTGAAGTAATTGGCATACTTGTCTTAGCCAAACAAAAATTTCCATTTTGTCCCTAAAGAACCAAGTTCTTTTTCTTGGAATCTCTAAATGACACATAATTCTTACATTGATGAGGGCTATCATACCAATTCTTACACATATTAAGGCTATCACACCAAATACATCTCTTAACATATTCATTGTTAGGTGAAGCTTGTGAAGAACCTTCCTTTTCAAGTGTAGTATTTGACATTGTAATTCTAGCAATATAGAGCTCTAGATCTCTTATAGATTTAAGTAATTCATCCATATCATCATTCTTGAATGGCAGAGTCATAGAGAAGCTAGCATAGTGGAACTATAGATAGTGGTACTAGCATAGGCAGTGACTGCATCCTTTGCATCCTGCCAATCAGTCTTAAGGCCTATAGGCTAATTCCTCTTCTAAGAGTTCTCCTAGTTGTGCTTGAAGCATTGGGTCTACAACTTGTAAGAATAATTCAACCTTCTTAGGCTCTAAGGCCACTTGACCTACATCATCCATTTCATTAAATCATGATTCAAACATTCACAATAGCTCTGTCACCCTTTGTTTGGTTTATATACCCACTCACAGAAATTGCATCTTGTATCTACTCTAAGATATTGTAGAATGTATTCTTCCTTCAAGGATTTCTTGAAGGCATACCAAATAGGACTCATAACATAGAGCTCATTGATGTGCAATTTAAAAAATGAAGTAACTAGCCGTACAAAGTACTAGCTCATCATATGTGTAGACACACCAAAGAACTCCATTTTTAATTCATACAACTTTAAATAGCTCAAGAAATTGCGACAATCAAAAATATTATTTTGGATTTCCACTCCTTCAATAGCCTTGGTAGCTGCAACCTCATACTATTTGTTGGTTTGTCATTGCATCTCTGTAATATGTAGCCATATCAAATGTTGCATTAAATCAATTCCGCAATTCGACACGAGAAGACACCTCAATGAACCTAGCCAACAAAAAAGTAAAAATGCATCATAAATAATATTACGACAGCTTGATCATAATATTTCCCGTATTATATTTGATTTAGCATTCTCGATTCCATTTAATGCATCAAAGATCACATTGATTTTGCAACGACAAGACAAATCGCAAAATCCTTAATCGATAGACAAAGAATACGCAAGAACAAGCATGATATTGAGTACGTTAAGTATCAAAGAGTATGGCACGAATTTATAAACTAGATAAGTCATAAGGTAACTTGGCCAAAAACTACAAGATGAAGCCGTTTTGAAGAAAAAAAGACGTTTTTGAAAAAACAGGCCAAAAATCATGACTTTTTTTTACGCCTGGAGGGAGAGAAAATATTTTAAAATCATCCCTATGCCACCATCCAACAGGTAGGCAATCAAAAAGAATTTTTTTATCAAGCTTACTTAGCTCTTGACAAGTAGCCAAAAGAAATGAGTGACTGCATGTGTTCCCCTCATGATTATAAATCCAACCCCTCTCCTTCACAAAAAAGCAAGAAGGACGACCTCCTAATGATGGAACAATTTCTCTAAATCTCTTTTCCATTCTAGCTTGAGCCTTGAAGAAGGAAAATACCCCTCTTCTACCTCATTTCCATTTTCTCTACCCCCTGTTATGCCTTTCTTTCGTACAGCCATATCGCTGAGCAAAACGCTGGCGAAATTTTTCTAGACAACAGCTACCATGTTAATTTCACCTGACATCCATGGCTCCATGAGGTCGCAAAAATTCAAGAAGTCCATTTGAAGCAAAATAAGCAAGAAACGCGGTCGATGGAGAAAATGACGCAGTAAGAATTGGCGAAAACCCCGTTACTACAAACCTGATAGAGGTAACGTCTCGTCGGTTTGGAAAAAATAAGCTTATCGCTATATTTGGCTTTAAATGATTATAAACGTATTTTAAAGAAGATGGATATGAACTGCTGCTTAGGAAAATGGCCTAAGTAATATAATAATAAACTATTCAATGAAAATACTCTTTCACTTGAAAAAGGATTATATGTCTATTCTGAAGAAAATATCATAATTATGGTTTATTTCGTGATATTTATTGTTATTTCGTAAATGATACGTGTGATTATAATAACTAAAAAAAGTAGACGGTGTTAGGGAAGGGAATATTTTATAAATTTTCCCTGAAAGTGACTATTTTTATTTCATTTTGCTAATGATAAACAGACGCATATGAGTCTTATAATAATTTATAGAAAATCATTTAGATAATATCATGAAATAATCAATGCATTAAATCAACAGAAAATTGTATAGGAAAATATATACTAGACACGTATAAATTAGGTGCATAGTAATATAATTCGATGTCTGAAAGATGAAAGAAAAAGTACACTTATGATATTGACATTGCTTAGAATAAAGTTTTTAGAAAAACAATTAGCATTGCATTTATGACATAGCTAAATTAAAATTGATCTTCCTAGATAATGTTAAAAGTCTGACACTTGGTCGAAAATCGTCGATTAAACCATAGAATACGAGCAGAATAAATTAAAAATTATTTTCTTGCTAAAAACACACACAATGTTAATATTAATGGTTATATTAGCAAGAGCGTAAATATCATGAGTCGACCCACATATGAATGAACGAGAAGACCTTACCTAAAATATCGAGGATGTTGAAGCAAAAACAACTATGAAATACTTGACAACCCTGAAACTATCAGTATCAGGAAGTTAAATAAATATCGAAAGTCTATAAGACTTATTGGACATTGATAAGAATTTGTCGATACAAATTCTAATGTCTAAACAGACTTGGAAGAGCATTCGAAATCCTGCTAAGTGTGGGCTAGGGCAGGGCAACGCATGAATTGCTTGCCATAGGCATAAATGCCCATATTACCTTTTAGGACGAAAATACCAAGTTTTCATAAGGAGAAAATAGACTTCAGATAACTTATGGATACGGAAAAAAGTGTTGCAAGTAGGAAGCGAAACCATAAGCATAAGGTGGGACCTTAAAAGAGAAACCCTAGAAGTGGGTGGGGCTGATTCCTATGCTAGAAACACTTGCTGTCGTTTCTTTTTTTTATTTGTGCATGTTTTGATGGTTGCACAAGAATGATCAATTGTGCTTGTAATAGTTAGATCTGATTGTAGATATATAATCATGATAATAAGAGGAAAGATCACGCTATGCCTTCCCCATGACTAGATGTGGAACCCTACTCCAAGGGGGATTGTTTTGTATTGCCACGAGGAGCTTTGGACTAGCCCTGATGTTGGTGAGAGGTCACTCGGTGAGGAATCCATTAGGCAGGAGGAGGCAGGAGTGCCAGGGGACTCTGGCCGTAAATCTCTCGATCGCTCCTAGGAACTCCTTGACCCTCACGCGAATCAAGATGGGATCCTGGAGTCCTAGATACTAGTGAAGGGACGGAAATCTTGGAGGGTTTGCTTAGGAAAAGCATTGTAAATGACCTTTGCAAAATAATAAATAAATATGTTTTGCCAAAAGATTGTTTTTCTCTGTCTTTCTATTGTGTCGTAAAATTACGCAAAGAAACCTATGATAATGGGTTAATTAACAAAGCTACTTTTATATGTCATAACTTAATGTGATAGGTCGTTAGAAAACTAAAGAAAACCGTTTGTGGGAAGCGGGTGGGTGAGATCCTTGACAAATCCGTCCTATGGATGGGTGGTCCTGGTAAGCTGGGAGCTTCTTTCAAGAGATTGAATGAAACGTTAATTAGGAGAAATTAGGTACAGCCGAGCATTGACTTACCTAGGGTTGGGTCTTAAAACCTTGATCAATAATTATCTTAGGGGAAAGGTGGAGCGGCTATGCCAGAACTCCGTTAAGGTTCCCTGAATCCTAACTAGTTGCTGAAAAAAAGCGTTGCACTCCATGAACCAAGAGTAACTACGATCGCTCCAATTGGACAAGAAGCCCTTTTGGGACACCTTCGATGGAGCTAGCTGATGCATCAAGACCTCAGATTAGGACCTCGAGCTTGCAGGTTGATCTTCGTGGGGATGGTCGGTACCTTCCGTTACGGGGTGGACTCTAGGAAACCTAGACGATAGACCCTGTGTGTTCTCGTGAGTGTTAGATATGATCAATGCCCCACCCTCATTAGGTGCTACCAATGATCCATGGTGCTCAAAGTTGTAAGGCCCCCATTATGAGGAGAAGCCAAATGTGAGCCCGGACATTGGTGGAGTCCTGACTTGTATATTAGATGACGTCTATGTGACCGGATGGCAAAAAGGTGACCATTGTGGGTCTAATCTTTGGGTTAGACGGAGAGGTTAAGTTGGTAGCAACTCGAGGCACATTGCATTCCCGATGGTAAAGGGAATATTCCCTGGCCGACTAGTGGAGGCTCATATGGTAGGTCGGTCAGCAGGCGGACCTAACGACCTTCGCAGGCTATAAAAGCTAAACCCCTTCGCAGCCATCACTTACTCATCTTTCACCCAGTCAGAGTTGTTGTTCCAGCTAGCCTTAAGCTCTTCACCTATCTTCTGTCTAGATTGCCATCTAAGCTTCACACAGTGGAAGCGCATGGGTGGACAGAGCCATCTTTGTATCAGTTGTTTGAAGTTAAAGAATTTACTGATTCTTCTCTTATCTGTTGTGTACTCTCTATCTCTTTCTCAGATTCTGTTCGCTGCGCCGTGTAATATTTTACAGTGAGTGTCGGGCGAAGCCATCTAGGATAGCTCCTTGATGGACCACTAAAACGTGTCACTAGGGAACTGTTAGGTAGGCACGTGACAATCTGTTACAACATTTGGTGCGAATAATGTTGCTGCTACTGCATATATGCATTAAAGGTTCGTAAAAGTTGCTTCAACTGATTAGTTGAATTTGATAAACTTGTTGATAGCGATGGTTCTCCTATCTTGCTTGCTAGTTATCTGGATGTGGCTTTCACATTGGATTCACCAGATTGTCAAGGGGGGTTCATGAATACCCACTAACCTGCAGGGGTTCTCAAACAAACAAGACGGAAGATAAGAGACAACAAGAATAGATAACACTATGTATTACTGAATACAAACACCATACAATGATGAGAATCCCTCAAGCATAATATGATAATATAAGAATGATTTCTCTGTGAGAGACCTTCAACGTTTAGGCCAAGTTTACGTAGAATCTTTATTTAATCTCCTTATTCGGTTAGCCTTCTGGGCTAAGGCACCCATTTAGAACTCAAGCTTGTGTCCTTTTTGCCAAGACACAAGTTATATTCAGAGCTCTGATTTTATGGACCTCTCTTTCATCCATGCTTCTATTTATACAATTTTATCCCTTGTTTACAAACTTAAAATCTTGCTTTCCAAACACAAAATCTTGTTCTTGGCTTTCTTGCCTTTACTTCTTTCCCTGTTTTTGTTTTTTTACAGGTCCTAAGACTAGTTGCGACTTGTTTTGGCCATAACTTTGTCATATGAACTCCAAATATAGTTAACTAGGTACTCATCATGATTAGAATGACCCTATCTACAAGCCAATGTGGGCAAAATTGTGAAAATATTCTCAAAATAGCTAAAAATACCTCTTTTTATAAATGCATCACTCTTTGTATTTTTGGGTTTGGACGACTTGTACCACTTAACATAAGTCCTTACATGTATTTGAATCCATCCAAGCTTCTCATTAAGCTATTAAACTTAATAATAGATATTTAGGCTATTTTGATGGACTAGTTTTGCTTTCTAAAAATCATCTAAAGATGTTGTTTAATTATCCATAAGCACATACTCGAAATACTTGTGTGGATGTCTTTCCCTTGCTTCCTTCATTGGACTTGTAGCCTCACGAAAATGGTGAATAAATCTAGAAAGAAAGAGAGTGATGAAAAGAGTGGGACTAGAGACTTATCTTCCAAAGGAAAATATTTCACAAACATTATTAGAGTTGGCAATTGAGAAGGTTTGTTACTCATTAGCTTAGACTTCTAAGATGGATGACTCTTGGGTGCTAGATGGTGGAGATTCTTGTCACATGACCAACAAGAAAGAGCAATACAGTTATCCAAGGCCTCTAAGAGAACCCATCACTATCATACTTAGGAACAATGCAAATTCTTAGTTGAATGAAGAGCTACTATATAAATTTTGATATGAAATGGAGAATCAAAGAAGCTTTTAAATGTATTGTATGTGCCTCAAATAAAGAAGAACCTTATATTGTAGCCTTGATTGTATGCCATGGCCTCCAAATCATCTTCATCAATACAAGAGAAAAGATTCTAGTTGATAGTGTAATGTGGCAGGCAAAGGAGTGAGGCGTGGCTACCCATACAAGCTCACAACTCTTACAACCTCCATTAGGGAGGACACTATTAAGCTTTGGTACAAGTAAATTGTCTATATTAGCTTTTCGAAGCTTGAGAGATGCAAGTGATTAGGATGGTTGTACACTTTTCTAACTTTAGGGGAATGTAACAAATAATGTGAAGTTTGTTTGGTGTGGGTAATCAACAAAGAAAGCCATTTCTAAAGGAAACTAATAAAATTGGTTAAGACTCCACTCAAGTTGTGGGAGAAAAATTTTACTTTACACTTTTTGATTATTATAAAAGAAAGATAGGGGTGGGATAAGGTTGAAGATTTTGGTAAGTTCAAATAATGGAATAAGCTTGTGAAGAATAAAAGTGGCAATAAGGTAAACTAAGTTTATAATGATTAGGAGAAGAGTTTACTTCCTATGATTTTGTTGGCCATTGGAAGGAGAATGACATCAAATGCTAATTCATAATAGCCTACACACCTTAGAAATATGGCCTACATAACTTAGAAAAATGATGTTCTAAATGATATAACCATATCCTCATGTAGATGACATGGTAGATGTCAATGGGAAATTGATTGTCGATTCCTTTTTGGGATGCATGTATATCCTCAATTGGAACAACACTAAGGTGGTGAAGGGTGTTAATTAGATGCAAGTTCAACAAAGCAAAGCAAAGAGTGACCAATAGCCTACTCAAAATTTAAAGAAGGGAAGCTGATGAGGATGTACGATAAAGAATTAAAAAAAATATAATACATTCAAGGCTGAGAAACAAGGATACAATAGAGGAAGGAAGCCCAAGATTGAAGCTACCAAAGTCTAACATCATGGAAAATAACAAAGATCTAGAAATCTAAAGAATTGTAACTTTGTTGGTTAGAACTCCTTAAATTTTAAAAAAGTTTCGAGCATTGATAGACTCACTTTTGCACACCTTCTAATTCAATTTATTGCATATTAATAGGCACTAGATGAACGAGTCAAGAAAATCAAGTGAGAAAGCCCAAACGAGACATGGGGCTTAGTGATACATGTAGCTGAAGGGATTATCAAAGCTTGTGAGCTCTTCAAGACACATAGACTACAACTTTTAGTGAGTTTTTTGCTTTGACTATTGGTTTGATTTAGCTTGCATAGCTTGGTTGGTCATGAACTCTATTTGCAACTAATTGATCTGGTGGGTATTTGTGGTAGGAGAGCTTGTAGGGTGAGAGACTACAAGCAATTGATTGGGTAATGGTGAATGAATTGATTTGCATTGTGTCATCAAGATTTAGCAAGAAAGTTGATTTGAACAACATTTTAGTTCCATGGCTAGGACTAATGATGGAATCTCACTTGGTCATTTACTATAAGAGGAAGAGCAAGATGGGGTTTCTCGCAAGGACAAGCTTGATGGGAAAACCTTGCACACATTGATTAGGTGATAGATTGGAAGGAATCAATTTTGAGAATTCTTGGAATTTTTATTGGTAGAATAGGATTATTATTATGATTTTTAAGGCTAGAATCTTCTTTCAATGATTGGAAAATTTTGAAAATTTTCAAAAATAGCTTTCTTCACTTGTTTGGTAAATCATGGATATGCTTTGAATGGTTGGCAAGATATTAGATTTTGTGAGTACTTTGAAGAATGGGGGGATTTGAAAATTTTAGGTTTTGTAGTAGTTTTTAACTAACTTTTATAATATTTTATAATGGTAAAAACAAAACATATCAAGGACCAAGAGTAAGCGGCAAAACTAGCTAGTTGAGGTCTACCCTAGGCTACCCAAAAAGGTAGAATATATATACATCACCAAGAGTTGTTTGTTGAGTTAATAATCATTGAAAAGTGGGTCAAAAATTATTATTTTATTTTTGGTTACGTTCAAAAAAATTTGAAGTTATAATAAGTTGAAGTGAGTAATTCATCAGGTAGGTGCAATTGTGACTAGCTAGTCATTGGTGGTACTAGTAGGCAACATATTGAGAGACTTATTGCACATAAATTTGAAGTGATTGATTGTTGTAAGTCTCATATTTTTTTCTAAGACTTATTTGAAATTTATTGAAATTTTGGTTCCATAACATGAATATGAGTAATGGGTAGGATTTGTACTAAATTGCTAGTAGGAGGTATGATTAGCTAGTGAATAGGGATTGTCAAGCATTTGATTGTGTGAGATTTTATCCTCGATTGGTTTTTCTATAAAAGTAGGCCCAAAACCTGATGTACTTAGTAATTTGATCATGGTTTATCATGAGTTGATGATAGATTTTTAGCTAATACAAGTGGTACTTCGATAATGCATGACTAGTCCCATGGGGACTCATGAACAAACATAGTTTTGGGCTGTTTGAGTTGGACTCACTGAGAGGGATTTTATGGATTAGTATTTCAGTATTTTATTTTGCAATTTCTATGATTTGAGGCTTGGTGTGGTTAGTTGTGTGGGTTCCCACTCAATTGCATGCACACTTAGGGTTCTTTTAAGACACTAGTGAGCTAATTTGGGACCTTGATAATTATCAACCAACATGGACTTCCCCATACTTGTTGATCCAAACATGCATGATAGGGTGTTTGATAGTGACCCACTAAACCTAGTCTAGATTTTGGGCTAACTCTTTAATGCTTGACTGTATCAAAACATTTGAGGGTCAATGATTGGATAATTAAAACCTAAAATCTTTGAGTTCATGTGCTTAAACCTCTTAGATATTGAATGAGGGAGCTTGATACCACTGTGGAGTTAGTTGATAGATCTAGATGTTGGGAACACTGGTAGTCAATGTGTGTGTGCTAAGCTACTACCTAATCTAGTAGAAATTCCTATTCCTTGTGAGACTTTCCAAGGACCATCTTGGGTCTTGCATCATGTCTTTCATTGTCTGTGAAGATGGACCTTCATCTTGGGCACACCTACTCTATGAGTGTAGGGTGTATCTTGAGCTCTCCCTAGGTAGGTGCTTTGGGAAGGGCAATTTTTTGAATTTCCCTCTCCACAACATACACTAAGGTTAGAGGGCATAATTTTGAGCACCATTATCACTCTTGTCTTATTTGATACCATCAATTCCATCACCCTCATCATGCCCAACATGTTCCATACTTGTTTGCGAGCATCATCAGCATGATAATAATCACCCATACCATTATCATCTTCAACGTTGTTTTGAGGAGAGTTATTTCCCTCCTATCTTATGTGACACCATCAATTCCATCATCCTTATCATGCCCAACATGAGATGTCCCATCCTCTCATCATGCTTGTCTTCGTGGGCACCATCTGCATGACCATAATCACCCATACCATTATCATCTTCAACCTTGTTGTGTGAGGAGAGTTTTCTCCCTCTCACGCAAGGTACTCTCCACTTGAGAACACTATTGTCATTGCCAACATGAAGGAATCCCATGAATGTGTGGCCATAGCTCTCGAAGTAAGAGCCACAAATCCCGCTTTAGTGAGTCGAATTGATTAGCAGTCCAAGAAAGTGTAAACCTTCCTACTCAAGGAACAATCATAAAGCTCATACTCATGGTATTACCAACATTGTAGCCCATAAGATCTAACTCAAGGTGCTTCACAACTTGCCTAATCATCGAGATCGTAATTGAACTTACTTGAGGTGAACTGATGGACCTAAAAACGGGCCGGCACTGGCTCATGCACTAGCCGGACCTCGTCACTACGCGCAAGACAACCCCTCGGCCTCGCGGCCAGGAGCGTCCATCAAAATCTCTGCCTTCCTAAACATTGCGTTTGTAATACGTTGTAGTCCAACTGATCCTAACCCAATATTGCTCCTCAAAGGGAGTCCCTTTCACATAGCCAAAAGGCTCGAATCACATACACATGGGGTTCCTCCTACGGCTGAATGCCGTCAACCCTCTGCGACTCTCCTACACCTTGGGGATTGGCCCCTCGATGCGCCGCTCAACATTTAGACATTTCGCACAAACGTCACTCAAGGTACCAAATAAACGTATCCAGGAATGTACCATTTCCTCACTTGACTTCCCCTTTATGATCCCACGACTAGCCTACGACATAGGAACCTCACTGCCTCTCAACGTAGGTCATATTCCAAAAACAATTGCAATGCATATCCAGGAGCTAACTCTGATACTTTTAATTTCCTCTAAATGATCATGCAAAGAGGTGGATGCCTAGTGCTCAAACATCTTAAAAACCAGCAGCGTGCAAGTGCAAATCATCTCTTTCATGCTTTTCTTTCTAACCGCTTTGTGCTTCGTTGCAACACCTAGCACCGAAGTGATCTTCGTGCTACTAGGTTTTAATTCTTATCATTATTATTCCGTCCTAGATGCGATGCATATAAAATCAGCAAATTATTCCTCATGCTCAGTGTCATTTAACCATTTTTCCACAACTCTACCCTTCCCCGTTGATAGTGCATCATTATATTCATTTCTTTTAGGGTTTCCTTGTCATTTTATGTGGAGAAAGGAATGAAACACGCACCAAAACATATAAACAAGGCTGAACTGAAGCATAACTTCATGCCCCAACCTTGCTATACATCAACAAACATAAATCCTATTTTTCTGTATTTTTCGTAGCCCCAAATGTATTTTTCCCCTATTTTTCATGGTGTTTTTATCATTTTTCCCCATTTTCTTCATTTTCTTGTATTTTTTAAATTGCTGAAAATGAAAACCAGTTTGTGGGCTGTGGCCCTTAGTTCATTTGCAACAAAATTGAAAGATTAGTTGATGTGTATCGACGGTTTTCCCCATTTATATGCCCAAAACCCTTGTTTTTCCCCATTTTTATGGTTTTTCGTGTCTCGGTTCCCTATTTTCTGCTATCCCACACATGTTTTCCTGATTTTTAAATGATGAACAGCTAGAAACCAACTCAAAGCACGACATACTCAAAACTCAATCCATATGAACACATTTTTATCAACCAAATTTGCATCAAAAGACCATTTTCCTTGAAAAAAACAATTATTACCGTGTCTTGCGGGTTTTTCCATTAAATTTGGCACGTCCCACGATTGATTTCCAGCCATGAATTCTGCTTGGAATCAGCAATCTACAATGGTTTTGCATTGCTCTTTCATCCCGTCAAGAATCGGCATCCATCCGGCCGTCCATCTTCATTCTATTCCTTCAAGCACGAACGGGGGCTAAGAGGAGAGAGAGAGAGGAGAGAGAAAGACTGGTTTTCTCTCTCTTCAACCAGTCCACCATTGCGGGAGCGGAGACCGGCGAATTGATCGGCACATCATCTTCATCAGGCCTGGAGGCTCGTGGCTATGGCTTATTTGCAAGCCATCAATCGATTGTGGGGGGGGGGGGTCGCGTTTTTTTCGGCGGCTGTTTTCAGCCGCCGCCCCCCCTCCATATCCACGTTTTTCCTTGTGGGGGGGTGCCAAAGGTCACCCCCCCCCACTTGCACCTTTTAAAATTTCAATTTTGGGCCCCCTCTTGGGCACCCCGGCCGGTTTCGGGCCAACTCTCGCGTGCGAACTCCGAACTGCGTTCTGAAAATTTCTGTGAGCTCGTCTCAACATTCCGGACAGGCCTGCAGCTTCACTGACTGGCATGGGCGCACGAAAAAATTATGAAAATTCTCGGAGTGTCGTACGGGCGCCCGTCAAGTACTTGACGCTTAAAATCGTGCTCGCTCGAGCTGCCGCCTTCGTGGTTGAGCATTTTCCCCCGCATTTCCATATTTTTTCCCTATTTTTAGGCATGTTCCGGGGCCTAAAATCCATCCTTCATTGGCGACCACGGGATAGGACGACTCAGTCCGTCGAACCCACGAACATATCTGCACATAAACAACCAAAGAAGCATCAAACTGATACAAAACAATTATCATCATAAAACTCAGCACAATGCTCCCCCTACCCCTGACAGAACCAAGGCATAACATCCACAAGGAGTAGGCCTAGCATCATCTAATAGAAGATCCGAAGTGAGTCACGAACCAGCTGCTCCAACACAGCCAAACTAAAAAGAACTGTCAAAGAGGTTGCCCTAAATGGTAGTCTGAACTACTTACCAACTAAAGACAACGCAACTAGGAGCTCCTACAAGGCGAGGACTCCTATAGCCTGAGCAAGGGATATTTTCTTTCAGTATATCTCTTCTTTGAGGGTTTTGATTGGATGAACATACTTGGCATGTAAAAAGGAGGGAGCTGAGCGTAGTGACCCAAGGAGAACAGGGCATCGGTCTCAGGACCTGTCTCGGCACCCAAGAACCTACCAAGCCCTCGCAAGGCGACACTTAATCCTTTTCTAACGCTCACTTTTATTTTCGCTCCAACCTTCCTTGTTTTGATATTATTTTTCCAGCAAGAAGCCACCCCTAGGAAGACAAGGTATCGGCCCCGGGTCTGACTCGTCCCCAGGAACCTACCAGGCCTTCACAAGGCAATGATCAACTGCTTATATATTTTTATTTCATTTCTTTTCTGTGATAGGGGTTAGAACCCCTTTTTACACACCTTCGTATTGATATTCATCTTTTGGGATGTTCAGGATTTCTTGGCATCATTATTATTATCTTCTAGCAGGCTTCTCTAACTGCCTCACTACTAACAAGAACGCCTAGAACGGCTGCCTAGCAGGCTGGCAGAACAGGGTCACTAGGACTTCCTTCTCAAACAGGTCTTTTAATGTCTAACAATGTCTTTACAGGAGGTAATGACTACTCCAACCTCCCTCAAACATACTTAGCCTAAACTTGGGACTTCATGCCTTGGTCGCCGGTCCCCAACAAAAAGTATCCCCTCAACAAGTACAAATACACATATAACAGGAAAGAAAGGTACTTGTAAAGGAGAAATATCACCTGGAGTGGCCACAAGAAGCTTCCATCGCAGCAAAGGCTCCTCCAGGCTCCACCAAATTCCACGAACCACGAAACCTGTCCAGCACAACACTCAACAAAAACCCAATTAAACGCACCCGCACTAGACAGGAAAATGGCCCTCTTGGCCTAATGAAATCATACATGACTTTGCTACAAAACTGAATCGGCCCTCTTGGCCTAATGAAATAAACCAATATTATGCAGAACATCCACCTGGAAACAACCATGATAGACATCAAAGCATACCATTCCCAGGGAAACAAAGGCTCGTAGCCCTAAACTAGGTGCATTAAATTATGACCTATCCCCCCTGCGTATATCGCAAGAGGTGTTCGCATCACATGGCGTCGAATCAGTCTATGCGTCCCCGATAATAAAGGTAGATGAGTCTCGCTTACCCTCTGCATCACCCAAATCAACCATCGTCTGCCAAAGAGGGCATGTTCAGAAAGCATACCCCACAAACGACCAGGTCCTGTCTCACCATCAATAGATATATCGGGACAAGGGCCACAATTAAAGAAGAGGTCCTCTTCATACGCAAGATTAGCCAATGAATCGGCAAACTGATTCCAATTCCGTGGAATCAGCTGAAAAGACACTCTATCGAATTCGTCTAGCAGGGCTATGGCAGTATGATGGTACATACAAAGGATGGGGTTCCGTACCATGTACGTCCCATTGAGTTGATTTAAAACCAACTGAGAGTCCCCTTTCACCAACAACTGGCGGATACCACCCTTCTTTGCAATATTCAAACCCATAATCAGGGCTTTGTATTCTGCCATATTATTGGTAAAATTCGCCCCGAGATAAGCAGCTAACTTCATGACAATGCGTCGTCGGGGGTCGCGGATGACAACTCCTACACTTCCTTTTTTGCATGCACCCCTGGACGCCCCATCAAAGTACAAGGTGTACGTCCATAAAGGGTTTACATATTCTGCCATCCTGAACTCTACTCGTAATTATGGTAATCGAAATTCAGCATATTCAACGGGTGGACTGTAGGCTCCATCCCTCCATCATCATTGAATTCAACAGGGATGCTCGTCAAAATTTGTAGGCAGTGATGGCAGAAGACCTTGATTTCCCAAATGAATGTCCCGCCTTCTTGCTCAATCACCTTGTATCCTTTGCTCCACCAAATGAGCTTTCCCTGATGATACCTCTGTTCCAAATATGGGTGTTCTAAATAAGGGATCAGACGACCCATCAACCTCTATCACGATTTCCTTGCAGATGTTTGATCAATCTTGCCTAGACCTGCAAGGCAGTCATAGCATTAGTACAATCAGAAGTAATAAGGTTTAATCTTATTAAGATTAACCTTATTTTTAAATTCTATCCCCTCAAGGTCAGCTAACAACACTGTAGATTTATTCTTTCCTATCCTAACGATCTTATAGGGCCCATCCCATTTGGGTTCTAGCTTGCCTGGGAATAATTCACGTCGGGCGTCATAATACAGAACAAGCTGTCCTTTCTTGAAGGTGTATTTCTTGGCTTTAAGGTCGTGTAGCTTCTTCATTCGGCGTTTCGCCACTTCTTGGTGCAACAAGCTCTGCAACTTAAGCTCATCTAAATGTGCCAATGTCGTCAAGCGCTCAAAAAGAGCGTCTTCATCGCTCAAAGAATGATTGATGGCAAACCGAATAGTCGGCAGCTCAATCTCTAAAGGCAAGACACACTCCTCCCCATATACTAACTTGAACGGGGTATGGCCAGTGGCTCGTTTGAAAGTCGTATTATAGGCCCACACTGCCACGTATAACTTTTTATCCCAATCCCGTTTCTTTTCCGACACAGTTTTGGACAGGATGCCCACAAGCTGCTTGTTGGTGCTTTCGACTTGCCCATTGGCTTGCGGATTATATGGGGTTGTCTTGTTATGCTTGATGTTCCACAACTCTGTCAAACCTTTGATCACCTTATTCAGGAAATGGGTTCCGCGGTCCGACACTAATTCTTTCGGTGGACCAAACCGGCATATTATCTGCTCTAAAAGGAAACTAGCAGTTTCTTTCGCATCATCTTTCCTTGTTGCACGTGCTTCTGACCACTTTGTGAAGTAGTCAGTTGCTACAATGATGTACCGCTTTTGCGTAGTCGATGACGGAGTAATAGGACCCACAAAGTCTATTCCCCACTTCTCAAATGGAAGTATCGCCATAATAGGGGTGAGTGGTCGTTTCCTATTCTCTCGACTATCATGTCGTTGGCAAATATCGCATCGCTTAACATACGCAAACGCATCCTGGAAGATGGCAGGCCACCAATAACCTGCTCTTAAAGCCTTTTGTGCTGTAAGCCGTCCAGCAAAATGGCCACCGCAAGCGGAATCATGGCACTCTTCCAAAATGAATGGCACCTCGTCAGGCGTCACACATCGGCGATAGATATCATCAACCCCTTGCCGATATAATGTACCTGCGATCAAGGCAAACTTTAACGCTTGCTGCTTAATTTTCCTTTTCTCAGCCTTAGATAATTCGGATCCCGCCTCTCCTGTTGATAAATAATGCGTTATTGCAGCATACCAGGAGGGAATAGATGCCGTATCTATTTTAAATATCATCTCCATGTCACTACCTTCAGCCACAGATTCTTTCGGCTCCCCAAAGTCCACTAGACATTCCACGATGCCTTGCAACCTTGGTGGCTTACTCTTGATTTCATAATCAAATTCCTGCAAAGTGATCAACCACTTCGCTAAACGATCAGGCGGCTGTAACTTATTCATCAATAGTCGAAGTCCCTCCGCCTTCGTATAAAGTACGACTTTCTCATAGAGAATGTAATGCCTGAACTTCTTGGCCCCAAAGACCATCGCTAGACACAGCTTCTCCATGTAGGTGTAATTGACTTCGGATACCCCCAGCTTCCGACTAGCAAAAGCAATCGGGTGGTACCACTTCTCTTCCCAAATTTGGGCTAAACAGCAGCTGATACTATACATGGTGGCTGCTGAGAATATATAAAACACCTCACCTCTTTTAGGTGCTTTTAAAACGGGCGCTCTGGCTAGCTCTTGTTTCACATCCTCAAATGCTACCTTACAAGGGTCACCCCATACAAACGAACAGCTAAAGGACAATAAATTTGTAAGTGGCAACGTTCTTTCTGCTAAGGCGTTAATGAATCTACGGTAGTAACCAACCGAAGACAGAAAGCTATGAACTTCTTTCGGAGTGCGTGGTGGACCCATGGCAACTATAACTTTCACCTTCTCGGGGTCTGTCGCAATTCCTACCGAACTGACCACATGGCCTAGCAATAGCCCATAAGGTACTCCAAAAGCACACTTCCGTGGGTTTAGGGCGATGCAAAATTGTCTACAGCGCTCAAAGCATTTTCTCAAAATGATCAACTGCCTTTCTCTCACGGTGGCGGCCCCTAAGTCATCAATAAACACCCTCAACTCTTCAGGGGATATGTCACCGAATGTCTTATCGGCTGTTCGTTGCCACGAACCAGGCGCATTGCATAAACCAAAAGCCATCCCGTGGTAAGCAAAAGTGCCAAATACAGTGATAAAAGTTGTTTTCAACTTGTCCTCTTCTGCAATTGCCATTTGGTTGTATCCTGCAAAGCAATCCATAAACGAATATATCTCCCTACCCGCTAATTGATCCAAAATCTGGTCAATAAATGGCAATGGGTAGTAGTCCTTAACTGTCTGCTTATTCAGCTCTCTAAAGTCTACACATAAACGGATCTGATTATTCTTCTTCTTTCTAATCACAACTGGCGAACACCATTCCGTGTGTTGTACAGGGAAAATCAAACCCGCTTTTCGAAGCTTCTGTAACTCTTCAAACAACCCGTCCCTCAATTCGAAAGGCATACGCCTGACTTTCTGCCGTACAGGACGACTGCCCTCTTTCAACGGAATTGTATGAACAGCAAGACTGGGAGGGATGCCTCTCAACTCATCATAACTCCAGGCAAAGATATCACGGAATTCCTGGATCAAGGCCACATAGTCCTCCCTTTCTGCTGAGCTGAGCATAGAGCCTAATTTGATTGGCCGCGAATCATCAAGCGTACCAAGGTCTAGCTCGATAACATCTGCATCTCTTATACGATCTTGGGCCTCTATCGGCTCGTTCAAAGTGATCTGATAGATGTCCTCCGTGGTGGATCCCTCTTTGGACTCATCACTCGATGATGTCTCACTAGCAGATAAATCTTCTAATGTCTCCAATTCTGTAGAAGATAGAGGAGCTCTCTCACTCTGCGGGGACTCAGGATAAGCATCAACCACCACACGCTGGGCACCTCTGCCGAATAACAATCGACCGGCGGGTATATCCACTTGGCAATCCGCTTGCAAGATCCAAGGTCGTCCAAGTAATACTTGGTAACTTGGCCGCCCTGCAAAACGAATCACCCTAAAGTCCAACAGGCATTCTACATTTGCAACAGTGACATGGACCTTAGTAATGCAGCCTTCCGGCTGTCTCAAACTGTCATCTGCCATTCTGAGAATTGTGGAAGTATCTTTCTGAATCGCAAGACCCAACCTTTCCATCAGTTCAGAACTCATAATGTTAACAGATGATCCCGTGTCGACAATGGCATAATCTACTAATATCCCATCGACATAGGCTGCAACCCTTGGGCAATGCTTCTCAGCATGCTCGAACCAGTCATCACCAACTCGCGCAATACCCAAAGGTTCTACAATATACCCGGTACGTAGGATCTTTCTAAATTCCTTACGTACTCCTGGGGAAAGCTTAATAAGCTGCAAAAGGTTCACATCCGGCTTGACTTCGCAAAGAGAGCCCGCCAAATCGAATTCATGATAGTTCGATAGGGCTCGCTTTTCACGCCAAACCATCCGCTCTTTAGGTCGCTGAACTGGCTTCATTGCCTCTTTCTTAACTTTCACCTTCTTCTTTGGTGGTTCCTTATCGGCTTTACTCTCTACGGGCTTCAAAGGTCCCCCTTCTAGGGCAGGATCCAAAACTTGCGTTCCTTTGTCGCCTTGTTTAGGGTTTCCGTCGACAGGCTTATCCATGTCGGCTTCTCTACCCTTTTTACCTCTTGTAAGGACAGCTCGTAGATTAGAGGTTTCAGTATCATTAACGCGTACAGCCTCAATCAAACTAACCCCACTTCCACTTGGTAGCTCTTCCACTGTAGTCTTTGGTCGTTGAAGTATTTGTTTAGGCCCATTTTCTGGCTGGGAATCATTTCCTTGAGCACGATGATTAACAGGCCCTGGTTGCCGACTACCACGCTGGAGGGAACTGATCTTACTCCAGCAAGTAGCTGCTAGATGGCCGGATTTTCCACAAATGTCGCACTTAACATTTGGGCAATTTCTTGGATAGTGCTGCCCGCCACACCATTTGCAACTAAACCTCGACGGTGCACCCTCCTCCGGGTATCTACTTCCTATCAAATTTTGTTGTTTTTTAAGGAAGTTGACATCAACAGCTATTTGTCGATACTGCTCCGTAATCATGTCAGTATAATGCTTCATCATGTCCTTAACCTCGCCAAGAACATTGGAAGAACTCGACTCATAGCCTTGGTCATTACCATGTCGCTCCATCGGCCTAACAATTCGATTAGGCACTGGTTGTTGAACCACAGGCATGGGATTAGAATTGACCGCCTGGCCTCCACCACTTGGAGCCATTTGACTGCCCGTAGGCATCGACATGCTAGGGGGAGCTGGTAATAAAGGCACATTCTGCATCATGTTCCCTCTCCCATTAGGGTTAGCCATCGTTATCCCTTGGCCACTACTGCCATTGGCTATTGCCATATTGTTTCCCAATACTAGACCCATGTTCGAATTGCCTCTAGAAGCATAGGCTGCTTGTAGTCGGGATTCCACCTCTTGTGCTCGTGTAATGGCAGTATCTATATCCCCCAAGGGGACACTACTCAACTGCAATTGAATATCGAAGTCCAACCCATGTAGGAAATATTGCAATTGGGCAGCTGCGGGGATAGGAATAGAGGTGTCCAACTTACGGAAGACCTCTTTTATCTTCTTCGCATAAGCACGAATATCCTCATGTGGATCTTGGCGGGTCACGTTGAGTACACGCAACCAATATTGCCCACCCCTTTCAGGGGCAAACTCCCTTCGAAAAGCTCCATAAAATGCATCAATGTTTAATATGGTTCCGGCTTCTAAACCATGATACCATATAGCGGCTCTTCCTTTGAGAGTCATATTGAAGAACATCATTAAATGCCCTTCTTCTTGAATGCGACAGTTAAACATCAGCTTTTGAAACTCCCTAATGTGGAGTTCCGCATCTTCCTCAACTAACCCATTAAAAATGGGTAGCGGGTAACCTAGAGCCGGCAAATCCGTCGTTCCTGCTGGAATTGCAATAGGCTGCGCCATGACGAGGATTGGGTTTGCACGAGGAATAGGGAACGGTGGGGTTACACCTCCCGCAATTGACGTGGACTGGCTTAAGGAAAGAAGGGGAGCACTAGAGCTTCCACCTTCTCCTAACTTACTGCTTGGGGTCCTAAGACCACTAGATCCACTCCCTCGTAAGGGTTCAGCACCGCTCCGCTTAGGGGAATATCTCCTAAAGATTTCAGCACGTCGCCTAGCTCTCTCGTCTCTTTCTTGCTTTTGGATTTCTGCTAGACGATGCTTATCACTAAATAACGGATCAAGCTCAGTATCCTTTGGCATAAACTGCTAGTTGGTCCCTAGAAAACCAGGATTCGAGAACCGCCACTTTTAAGCAGCTCCCGGCAGACGCACCACTGATGGACCTAAAAACGGGCCGGCACTGGCTCATGCACTAGCCGGACCTCGTCACTACGCGCAAGACAACCCCTCGGCCTCGCGGCCAGGAGCGTCCATCAAAATCTCTGCCTTCCTAAACATTGCGTTTGTAATACGTTGTAGTCCAACTGATCCTAACCCAATATTGCTCCTCAAAGGGAGTCCCTTTCACATAGCCAAAAGGCTCGAATCACATACACATGGGGTTCCTCCTACGGCTGAATGCCGTCAACCCTCTGCGACTCTCCTACACCTTGGGGATTGGCCCCTCGATGCGCCGCTCAACATTTAGACATTTCGCACAAACGTCACTCAAGGTACCAAATAAACGTATCCAGGAATGTACCATTTCCTCACTTGACTTCCCCTTTATGATCCCACGACTAGCCTACGACATAGGAACCTCACTGCCTCTCAACGTAGGTCATATTCCAAAAACAATTGCAATGCATATCCAGGAGCTAACTCTGATACTTTTAATTTCCTCTAAATGATCATGCAAAGAGGTGGATGCCTAGTGCTCAAACATCTTAAAAACCAGCAGCGTGCAAGTGCAAATCATCTCTTTCATGCTTTTCTTTCTAACCGCTTTGTGCTTCGTTGCAACACCTAGCACCGAAGTGATCTTCGTGCTACTAGGTTTTAATTCTTATCATTATTATTCCGTCCTAGATGCGATGCATATAAAATCAGCAAATTATTCCTCATGCTCAGTGTCATTTAACCATTTTTCCACAACTCTACCCTTCCCCGTTGATAGTGCATCATTATATTCATTTCTTTTAGGGTTTCCTTGTCATTTTATGTGGAGAAAGGAATGAAACACGCACCAAAACATATAAACAAGGCTGAACTGAAGCATAACTTCATGCCCCAACCTTGCTATACATCAACAAACATAAATCCTATTTTTCTGTATTTTTCGTAGCCCCAAATGTATTTTTCCCCTATTTTTCATGGTGTTTTTATCATTTTTCCCCATTTTCTTCATTTTCTTGTATTTTTTAAATTGCTGAAAATGAAAACCAGTTTGTGGGCTGTGGCCCTTAGTTCATTTGCAACAAAATTGAAAGATTAGTTGATGTGTATCGACGGTTTTCCCCATTTATATGCCCAAAACCCTTGTTTTTCCCCATTTTTATGGTTTTTCGTGTCTCGGTTCCCTATTTTCTGCTATCCCACACATGTTTTCCTGATTTTTAAATGATGAACAGCTAGAAACCAACTCAAAGCACGACATACTCAAAACTCAATCCATATGAACACATTTTTATCAACCAAATTTGCATCAAAAGACCATTTTCCTTGAAAAAAACAATTATTACCGTGTCTTGCGGGTTTTTCCATTAAATTTGGCACGTCCCACGATTGATTTCCAGCCATGAATTCTGCTTGGAATCAGCAATCTACAATGGTTTTGCATTGCTCTTTCATCCCGTCAAGAATCGGCATCCATCCGGCCGTCCATCTTCATTCTATTCCTTCAAGCACGAACGGGGGCTAAGAGGAGAGAGAGAGAGGAGAGAGAAAGACTGGTTTTCTCTCTCTTCAACCAGTCCACCATTGCGGGAGCGGAGACCGGCGAATTGATCGGCACATCATCTTCATCAGGCCTGGAGGCTCGTGGCTATGGCTTATTTGCAAGCCATCAATCGATTGTGGGGGGGGGGGGTCGCGTTTTTTTCGGCGGCTGTTTTCAGCCGCCGCCCCCCCTCCATATCCACGTTTTTCCTTGTGGGGGGGTGCCAAAGGTCACCCCCCCCCACTTGCACCTTTTAAAATTTCAATTTTGGGCCCCCTCTTGGGCACCCCGGCCGGTTTCGGGCCAACTCTCGCGTGCGAACTCCGAACTGCGTTCTGAAAATTTCTGTGAGCTCGTCTCAACATTCCGGACAGGCCTGCAGCTTCACTGACTGGCATGGGCGCACGAAAAAATTATGAAAATTCTCGGAGTGTCGTACGGGCGCCCGTCAAGTACTTGACGCTTAAAATCGTGCTCGCTCGAGCTGCCGCCTTCGTGGTTGAGCATTTTCCCCCGCATTTCCATATTTTTTCCCTATTTTTAGGCATGTTCCGGGGCCTAAAATCCATCCTTCATGAACCCACGTATTGTACTTGAGGAAGCATTGAGTGCAACCACTTGTGGTTGTACCATTCCCTTATACTCAAGATAACTACTCTTGCCTTTAGCTTAAGGCAACAAGACAACTACAGGAAACACATCTCTTATGAATCACGTGCACCCCGTTGTATTAGGGAAAAGAAATTGGGAGAAAAGAATATTTACATTAATTATCACAACTTAATTGAGCATGTTTCGAGATAATGAGCGTACTAGGAAAATTTTGTTCATCGCATTCATCTCAGGTGATCGATTAAAATTGCACTTAGAAGCCGTTAAATTGTATGGAAATTTCATGCTAATATATATATATGAAAAGATCCAAGAATACACATTAAACTGCAATTAAGCCATATAGATTTTATGCATCTGCATCCATTTGCTTGGTTGAAATAATAGGAAATCCTATTACATCTCACAAAACATAGATTGAACTTGTGATAGAATACATAGTTGTACCTTGCAAATAAAGCATACTTGAAACTTTAGCAGACCAAGGCAACTAGTACCTTACCTTCAAGGCAAATGCTATCTTGTGGTAGCTCAAGGCAATGATCTTGTGTGACACTAGGTTACTAATCATTGCTTAGCTGAAGTCACCATTGCCTTATTAAGACTTAAGGTTGTTGAAACCTTCTTGTTGCTTGAGGTGAATTTTGTCATGCTACTCAAGGTAGCACCATTTAGAGACCCTCTAGGTGATCACTACTTGTTGTCAAGGAAGTCAATGATTCATTGCTTGAGACACTTTTCATCCAATAGCACTTTGAGGCAAATTTTCCAATTGAGTTTACTTCAGCAAATGTCTTGCGGATATGAAAAAGAAAGCATGTGCACTAAAAAGTGGATCATAGAGAAAGTAGCTTGAGTTGCAAGAAAAAAACCTTTAGACTGCTCAAATGCACCCATCTAGTGGGGAAAATAACTTCAAGTGCTAACAAAAACACAATTTCTTGCACATTCTAACACTTGAGTTTATCACTTGGTGCCTACCTCACTCAAAACAAACAGGCCAACACATCATCGCTCAAAGTGATATTGCCACCCACTAAGTGCTCGAGGCACTGGGACTCAACTCAAGACAACTACACTCTAGGTAATTATGAGCTGTCTACACTTGAGGTTATTACCTTTCCTAATCCACTCAAGGGAAACCTCATCGTCAACCACTCAAGGTGGCCATCATTTGCTCCCTCTTGAGGTAATCACATGCTTCGTGCCACCCTCACTACCACACTTGATGTAATCTTGCCGCTTGAGGCAATTGTAATGGCACCATTGCTCAAAGAGACTAAACTTAGATTTGAGGTGATCATCACCTTTATGCTTGAGGAGAATTATCAATTCCCCTCATGAGGCAATCCTCCACCTTCATCCCAATGCTATCAAATACCTTTTCTTGAGGGAGTTACTTTGTGACCACTCAAGGTCATCCACCCTTCCCCAACTTGAGGCAATCACCTCCTTCGTCTCACCACTTGAAATGGCCACTTCCCACCATCCTTCCTGAGTCAATTTGAGTTAGTCATCTCCACTAGTTTTGAGCTTCCACCTCCTCGACATGATCCACTTATCACCCTTTGAAGGTGATTGCCAACTTCACCCTTACACTTAAAAGTAATCCTCTTAAGGTGGCAATCACATCCCCCTCTTGAGGAGATCTTAGTGCTCAGTGTATGCAACACATCAAGATCAAAACTTACATGATTTTTCCTTTCCCTTTAGCATTTGTCTTGAGGGGAGCATAACCTTGAACTAGAGTATTTATAAAAATTACACGATGCAACGAATAGAATTTGAGAAAGAGATAGAGATTACACAACAGATAATAGGAGAATTAAAAAAAAAATCTTTAGCTCCAAACAACTGATACAAAGATGGCTTTGTCCAGTCGTGCGCTTCCATTGTGAAGCTTAGATGGCAATCTAGACAAAAGATAGGTGAAGAGCTTAAGGCTAGCTGGAACAACTCTGACTGGGTGAAAGATAGATAATGGATGGATGTGAAGGGGTTTAGCATTTATAGCCCACAAAGGCAATTAGGTTGGCATGATTGACCTACCATATGAGCCTCCATTAGTCGGCTAATGAATATTTCCTTTATCGTTGGGCTAGGGGTGTTGGCCCCCACCAGGGGGGCTGTTGGCCGCCTTGAGAGCCCCCAACCAGGGGCCGCTTCCACAGCTCCCGAACCTCAAAATAGGGGCCCATGATAACTCCCTTACCTCGCAACTCGATGAAATGTGCCTTGAGTTGTTACCAGTTTAACTACTTTGTCTAACCCAAAGATTAGACCGGTCACCTTTTTGCCATCTGGTCACTATAGACCTCAATTGACATACAAGTCAGGACTCAACCAATATTCGGGATCACATATGGCTTCTCCTCATAATGAGGGCCTTACAACTTTGAGCACCATGGATCATTGGTGGCACCTTATGAGGGTGGGGCATTGAGCATATCTAACACCCCCCCTCAATGTCCACCGGTAGGTGAACTATCTCCTTGGCCAAATGCCGAGTCTCTGAAGATGAACTTGAAGCAGATCCTTCGTAAGTGCTTTGGTGAAGATATCCACTCCATTCTTCTTTGTTGGACAGTAGACCAGTCCCACTATCCCATCCTCAATCAAATCATGCATATAGTGATATTGGATCTCTATATGTTTGGTGCGCACATGAAACACTGGATTTTTGGCAATGGCGATGCAACTTTGATTGTCACATCTCAACATAGTTGGTTCTTCATCTTGCACTCCCATATGCCATATATTCCTTCTCAAACATACTGCTTCACATGCAGCAAAACAAGCTGCCTTGTACTCTGCTTCAGTAGAAGACAATGCCATTGTTGGCTGCTTCTTACTGATCCAAGAGAAATGGTCATTTTGGCAGTTGGGGCAAATGACTCTTGAAAATCAAACCCTTGAATCTGTGAAAATCCCTATGCAACTAGTCTGGTTTTTGTACTTTTCTAAGGTACCATCAGCCTTATATTTACCTTCCAGATCAACTTGGTGCCAATAACCTTCCGCTTTGCTAGCCGATCCACTAGCTCGTAAGTGTCATTCTTCATTATGTTGTCATACTCGACTTGTATAGATGCCTTCCATGCTGGATCTTCAAGTGCTTCTGCTAAGTAGTCGGCTCCTTTACTTCTCTCATAATCTCAGCCCATCAAGGCCAATATCAGCTATGTGAGGAGAAGCCCTCCTTTGCTCCTCTATTCTCTGAGACCTCCTTGGTCCATTTGCCTTCTCCTCAACAGATGTAGGCATAGGATTATTGTGGTCATAGAGCCGCTTCACCCAATGTGGCTAATGTGCTAACAAAGACACTCTTAGCATCTTGCAGTGACTAAACAACAAATTGATGGTAGCTTTATGGGCACATCAAATATCTTACAAAACAACCACAAGGCAAACTCTCTTCAAGTTGACATATGGGACAAAGGTGATCTTCTCAATTGAATTCTTTGTTCCAAGCCTATGAATTGTTGTTTAAGAAAAATTGGAAGGCCAAGGATTTGGTGGAACTACAATGTCTCTTAGAAATGGAACTCATTGTTACACTTGCATTGATCTATCAAAAAGCATGAAGGAAGGCCTAGTCTGATTTTGAGAAGGGCAATCATGTGTTGCTCTATTCCATCAAAGGGCACAAACAAAAAATGAATTCAGAGGACTTGGGCCATTTTATGTATGCCAAATCAATAGAACAAGCAATGTGGAGTTAGAAACATTAGAGGTCAAGGAAATCGATTTCTTCAATGGAAGTTGCATCAATAAGAATTACTCATTTGCTCATATACTACATGAGCCTCCAATGTTGAGTGAGAGACGAGAGGGTTAGATGCATCAACCCCTCTACCCATAGGGTAAAGTCTCACTCTGGTCTCCTAAAATTTAAGATTCCTAGTCTAATATTTTGTGGGAACCCTATTGATTAACCAAGATCATGCTCAACTTGTGTAAGATGGATAAACTTGTGTAGGAGTCAACCACCTACTTTCCTCAAAGGCATAGTTTTAATTTTCTAATTTATCCTACCATAATTGTGTTTGCCACATAGAAATAACTTATTTAATTAGCCCATTAGAGCATGTTTCTTCATGTAATATTAGCATCGACATTAATACAAGTAAAAATAGTCTTTAAGAATGTATGATTTTTATTCCAAAATTTTTGTACCATTACTACTTTATTCCGCCAACTTCTAGTCCATAAATCAGACTCTTCTTGTAGTCAAGCTAACAATCCCCCTTAGGTAGCAATCAAGGTCTTCTTCTAGGAGACCGATTTTTGGCCTATCAAGGGTTAAACTAGTCCTAGTATGCCTAGAGTATTACAACTAGAGCCTCATGGCTCCTTAGCACTCCTAGCTAACTACTAGTCCCTATAGAGAGACCTCACATGTTCAGTGTCAGTCATAGAATTTGAACAAGCAATCAGCTCAATATCTAACCTTGGGGAGACAAGCATGCTCCTAAAAATCAACTTGCGTTTCATAGCATGACTTAGAATACACAAACAATCAAACAATCCTTTCCAATATATCAAGCAATTTTTGAAATGTAATTCCACATATGCAATCCATCTGAGTGCTTTGTCCTTTAGCATAAGCTCCATTCGACTATCCAAACTTGTCATGAACTTGAGCTCTATCCTATCCTTCTTGGTGTTGGGGGTAAAGGCGCCTTTGCCTAGCTGCATGTGTATTACTACACTGACAGTACCCGCCACTGCACACTACATGTGGCGAGTGCCCGTTACCGTCACTTTATTCTTTATTCTTTTAGTAACAGTTTGAATAAAGGCCGATCACACATTGTGACTGTTGGAGTTCCCATTTGTGTCTCTCTCTCTTCTTGCTCTTGCTCTCTGCCATATCTCACTTCCAAGCAAGCTTCGATCCTTCTCACCTTTCAATTGGTATCAGAGCTTTGGATTAGAGCTTAATCATGGAGCTTGGCTTGGCATTACTTCAGCTCGAATCAAAGACCTAGGGCTTGGAGCTTCAATGCCAACCATGGCTTCTTCCCCTTGAGGTAAGATTTCATCTCCTGCCTCTTCCCGGTCCTCATAGTCACTTTGTAGGTGTTCCTTGGCTTCATTGGACACCTTGTATGCTCCCATTTGCCCCTTATCCTTAGCATAACTAGCAGGCCCCACGGTCAACTCACGTTTTTTTTTGTGCCTGTTTCAAAATCTGGCTCAAAAATCCCATTTTTTCTTATATCTCGGACATCCGGAACCCGATTTAACTTGGGGTTCTAGCACGCTCCGGACGCGATGGGGATGCTAGATCTGCCAAATTCTGATCACAACATTTTTTGCAACATATCTGATTTGTTTTACAGCAATAAAATGTCATGCTCTTAGCTTATGTAATGCTCCCAAGGCTTGGTATTTGATGCTCAGATACTTTGGGGATGTTTGCCCAATGTTTTGAGATGCTTTGGGACTTGGTTTGAGCTTCCATAGCTTGATTTATGTAGGGATTTATTGTTATATATTGTTTGGGCAGCAAGGTTTTATCAAGGATGGCTTATGCATAATGCTCTTTGTTGATATCTAGGTGTCTTGTTGGATGTATTGATGCTTGGTCATCATGGTTTATGCCTGGATATGCTATTTGAGAGCTATTGAGCCTTGATTTGGATGCGGACACTTCGTTGTTGGTTGGGATTTATGCTACCTTGGTTGACATGTTATTTTACCTCCAGTTTGGTTATGCCTATTGGTTTCATGCTATGTCTTTGGGATATGCAATGAAGTATTGGCCTTTGGGGTACGACATCGAGCTTATCTTGTTGAGATATCGAGCTCCACTCGTGATATGCCAGGGTGACCGTTGTGCATTTATGTCATCGACTTGTCAGTTGCAGATGCGGTTGGTACACCGCCCATGAATAATAGCTAGATGACAGCTATCCTTATCTACTCTAGTTTATGGCTCAGTTAGTATGCCACCTTAGTTAGTTGAGTTTGGTTTGAGACCCATATATAGGGTTCTTGTATTTCTTTGTATAAGAGTTCTTTTTGGCTTACACAACTAAGAAGAGGAAAACTGTTTTCAGCCTCCATCCTTGTGTGTATTCCCCCATTGTGCAAGCAAGAAAGCTACAAGTGAGACTCCTTCCTTCTCTCCCACAATCTTGACATGGTATCAGAGCCTTGTTCATGGTAAGGAGCTCAAGAAAGCAAGCCAAGTTCGCGGTGTTCTGGTAAGAAGACCAGTGTTGCTTTCATTTTTCTGGTGTGGGAGCAAGTCTCTGCAGGTAGCACAGCCGGAAAGTGCAGGAGTGCATTGTCTCAGGTTGAGACACCCTTCGTGGTGAAGCAAGAGGGCAGTATATGCTGCGGGATAGGGCTTTAGCCCTGCAGTGACCCTGTTTTTTTGATTTGAGGCCATTTCGGGGCCTGTTTTGGAGGCAGAAGTTTTCTGCATGCACTCAGGAAAAGGCCCTGTTTTATGGTGTGCGATCATTGTTCTACAGGTCGGTGAAAAGTTACCACAGAAATTGCATCGTATGCTTGTGTGCAAAGACATTGGGAGTTACAAAATCATCCTTGGTTCCTGTTTATGCAAAATCGTCACTAGGAAGTGACTGTGTGGTCAAATACCACTTTCGCCAGTTTTGCAGATATTGCCCTTGTGAGGGTGAAGCTGTGTTTTTTGCAGTGACAGGATTTTTTGCAGTGTTCTGTAATGGCGTCTGATTCTCTTTCATAGATTGTCACTGAAAAGCTTGACAAGAACAACTTCCAAGCATGGAAGTTTAGAATGACGAATTTCCTTATGGGAAAAGGATATTGGGAATTTGTTGCAGGAAATGAAGAAGAACCAGTTCTTCCTGATGTTCCCAATCAACAGCAAATGCAGGCATTTAAAGCATGGCATGAGAGAGCCAGGAAAGTTATGTATTGGCTGTCTATCAGCATTTCAGACTCTATGATTGTGCATATTTAGGATGCAAGTACGCCAAAGGAGGCATGGGATACTTTGTCAAAAATGTATAGCACAAATACGCAAGCCAGGAAAATGCAGCTCAAGCAAGAGTTGCACAATGTACAAAGAGAAAGTATGAGCATCAATGACTACCACATGAAGGTGAAGAAGATTGCAGATGCACTTGCTTCCATTGGGTCGCTAGTGGAAGATGATGATTTAGTCTCAGTGACCTTGAATGGTCTAGGAAAGGATTATGCACAGTTCCGAACATCCATTTCCGTCCGTGAAAGATTTCCTGATTTTGAGGAGTTGATTTCTCTTCTAATTTCTGAGGAGCAGAGAAATGGTGGTGCATCTTCTTCAGGAGGAACTTCAAAAGAAGCTGTCTTCTACTCAAATGCTGGAAGAGGTAGAGGCAGAGGTAGAGGAGGCCAATTTGGAGGCCGTGGTAGAAATCAGAATATGCAGCAAACTCAAGAAAAGCAATCCTATGGAGGAGGATGTGGTAACTCTAGAGGCAGGGGGAGCCAAAGAGGTCGTGGTGGATGGCAAAGAGGCCAAAATGCAAACAGTAATGTTGAATGCTACTACTGTGGTAAAATGGGTCATATGGCTAAAGACTGCTATAAAAAGCAGAATGACATCATGAATGGAAAA
The DNA here is from genome assembly GCF_053477565.2 of Lygodium microphyllum. NCBI lineage: Eukaryota > Viridiplantae > Streptophyta > Polypodiopsida > Schizaeales > Lygodiaceae > Lygodium > Lygodium microphyllum. Next base: position 45,023,841 of record NC_141135.1, on the reverse strand, counting down.
CTGCAACAAGAAAATTATGCATCTTCTAGTAGACAGGGTGATGACAGAAATGAGCATTTGTTTATGGTGCAACACATGAACAATTCTGTGACAAGTGTAGAAGAAAGCAATGAAGTGTGGTATGTTGACTCAGGTGCATCAAACCACATGACAGGTCATGCAGAATGGATGGAGGATGCAAGGAAAATGAAAAAACCAGGATTTGTGGAGACTGGTGATGATACTGCACATCCTATTGTGCAGATTGGAAAAATTCCTTTGTTTATGCAGGATGGGAAAAAGAAATAGCTGTCCGATGTATTTCATGTCCCGAATATCACCAAGAATCTGGTTTCTATTGGTCAAATGGTTGAGCAGGGCTTGCAAGTCAGATTTAATCCTCATGGATGCTTTGTTGAGGATATGAAAAATAAACGTCGCTTGATAGCAAAAGGAAAGAAGAAGGGCAGAATGTTTACGTTGGATGCAGACATGTCTGAATTGAGTGCAGCAATGTTTGCACATGGGACCGGTGTAGTTGCAGATATTGATATCTGGCATAAACGCATTGGTCATGTTAATGCACAACGACTTAAATCAATGCAGGCCCAAAATATTGTTGCAAGATTGCCTAAATTCAAGGTTGCAGAAATGCATAAGGTATGTGAAGGCTGTCAGTTTGGAAAACATGCAAGGAAACCATTTCCTAGACATGTTCAAGAGAGTAAGAAGCCATTGGAATTAATCCACTCTGATGTGTGGACTACTAAAGCTGCATCTCTTGGAGGCTGTCATTATTTCGTCACTTTTATTGATGACTATAACAGAAAAGTTTGGGTGTATTTTATGAAAAAGAAAAGTGAAGTTTTTGGGCATTTCAAAACTCTTAAAGCTATGGTTGAAAAAGAAACAGGCCTGCAAATAAAATGCCTAAGGTCAGATGGAGGGGGAGAGTACTCTCAAATGAGTTTGCAAGGTTCCTGCAGGAGCATGGCATAAAGCAGCAATATTCATGCAGTCATACCCCACAACAAAATGGAATTGCAGAAAGGAAAAACAGGCATATTGGAGAGGTATCTCGTGCCATGCTCAATGAAAAAGGCCTGCCAGATTTTTATTGGGCTGAGGCAGTTGCTACAGCAGTCTACATAATGAACAAGACTCCCACTGCAGCAATACATGGCATGACTCCAGAGGAGAGGTATACTGGTAGGAAACCAGATATTTCTCATTTGATAATTTTTGGTTGCATTGCCTATGTTCATGTGCCAGATGAGTTGAGATCCAAGTTGGATCCAAAAGCTGAGAAGTGCATCTTTATTGGTTACTCTCTGCAGCAGAAAGGGTATAGATGCTATAACCCTTCTACTCGTAAGTTTACAGTGAGTAGAGATGTTGTTTTTGATGAGATGAGCAGCTGGTATAAACCAGTAAATGTGATTGATGATGTAGATGCACAAAATGGTAATGCTGCATAGAATTCACAGCAGCAGTCACAAAATATTAGTAGACCTGGAGTGTCCTCTAGCAGTGGTTCATATTCTTCGCCATGGACAGGCAGATTGAGATCAGGAGAATCTTCTCAAAGCAATGCAGATAGTGGTATGCAGGTATCACGAAAAGGAAAAGAGAAGGTTGATCAGCCCATGTTTGATGTGAATGCAGGTCAGTCTTATGTGGATGGTGAATCTAGTGGCTCAGAACAGAGCATTGATGATGAGTTGGGTATTCCTTCTATTGTTACACCTAGAGTAAGGAAGACCAGGGATGTTTTGAGAGCACCTGGGAGTGAACCTACTTTGCGCAGGTCTACCAGAGCTAGGTATCCTGTGGATAGGCTGAAATATAATGGATTTACAGCCATTCACTATGCATATATGGTCAAAGTGATATAGGAACCAGAACCCACTTCTTTTGAGCAAGCCATGGGAAAAGAAAAATGGGAGAAAGCCATGGATGAAGAAATGGATGCCTTGGAAGCAAATGCTACATGGGAGTTGGTACCTTTGCCTAAAGGTAAGAATGCAATTGGCTGTAAGTGGGTTTATAAGGTGAAGCACAATGTAGATGGTTCTGAACAGATACAAGGCAAGATTAGTAGTCAAGGGGTATGCACAAACATATGGCATTGACTATGAAGAAACATTCAGTCCGGTTGCAAGGATGGCAACCATAAGAGCAGTCATTGCTATGGCTGCATCAAAGGGATGGTCTTTACATCAGATGGATGTAAAGAATGCCTTCTTGCATGGTGATTTGCAAGAAGAGGTATATATGGAGCAGCCACCAGGTTATGTGTATGCTGTTCATCCTGAGTTTGTTTGCAGGTTGAAGAAAGCATTGTATGGCTTGAAGCAAGCACCTAGAGCATGGTCTGACAAGATAGGATAGTATCTTGTCACTATTGGTTTTCAGATTTCCAAGGCAGATTTCTCACTTTATGTGAGAAAAACAGAGAAATGTACTATGCTACTTATCATTTATGTTGATGATTTGATTATGACAAGTGACAGTGATGAAGATATCCTTCATGTGAAAATGCTATTGAAGCAGAAGTTTGAGATGAAGGGTTTGGGAGAGCTGTGTTATTTCTTGGGCATTGAGGTGATTAGATCACCAAGTGGGATACAGCTCTTGCAGAGGCAATATGGATTGGACATGCTATCCAAATATGGGATGACAGGCTGTAAGCCTATTTCAGTTCCTTTGGAGCAGAATGTGAAGCTGAGCGCAGATGCAGGTGAGCTTCTGGAAGACCCTACTATGTACAGACGCATAGTAGGAAGTTTGATTTCTATGACTATTACCAGGCCAGATTTGAGCTATGCTGTTGGATTGGTAAGTCAGTTTATGCAGGATCCAAGGAAACCGCATTTGGATGCGGCTAGACGCATACTCAGGTATGTGAAGTCCACATTGCAGTATGGACTATATTATGAGACTGGGGTTCAGATACAGTTGCATGGATACACTGATGCTGATTGGGCTGGTAGTATTTCTGATAGACGATCTACCAGTGGATATGTGTTCTCTTTTGGGAGTGCTGCAGTCACTTGGAGCAGCAAGAAACAACCTACAGTTGCCTTGTCGAGCACAGAGGCTGAGTACATGGGTGTAGCAATGGCTGCATGTGAGGTAGCTTGGTTGCATAAGCTACTTTATGATATGCATCAGCCTACAGATGGGCCAGTTGTCATTTATTGTGACAACATGAGTAGTATACACTTGGCAAATAACCCAGTCTATCATGCTAGAACAAAGCACATTGAGGTGCATTATCACTATGTGCGGGAGAGGGTTTTACTAGGTCTTATTGATCTAGTTTATGTCAGCACAGAGGATCAGGTAGCTGACATATTTACGAAGGCATTGGGCGCAGAGAAGCTGCGCAAGTTCAGAGACCTGCTTGGTGTGCAGGAATTGGGATTGAGCTCGAGGGGGAGTGTTGAGATATCGAGCTCCACTCGTGATATGCCAGGGTGACCGTTGTGCATTTATGTCACCGACTTGCTAGTTGCAGATGCAGTTGGTACACCGCCCATGAATAATAGCTAGATGATAGCTATCCTTATCTACTCTAGTTCGTGGCTCAGTTAGTATGCCACCTTAGTTAGTTGAGTTTGGTTTGAGACCCATATATAGGGTTCTTCTATTTCTTTGTATAAGAGTTCTTTTTGGCTTACACAACTAAGAAGAGGAAAACAGTTTTCAGCCTCCATCCTTGTGTGTATTCCCCCATTGTGCAAGCAAGAAAGCTACAAGTGAGACTCCTTCCTTCTCTCCCACAATCTTGACATGTCTTTGGTTCCGAATCTTCATTTGAGCTTGAGCTTGGCTTTGCTGCATTCGATGCTCCGTCTTGGATGTACATATGGCATGTATGTTACCTATGTCTGACTGGTCTTGACATGCTTGGCCTATGCCACTACTACATGCTACTTACATTGTTTGGAGTCGATAGCTACTAGTGCCTTGCTTGGCTTGCATCTAGCTTCTGAGAACTTACTTGGGATATTTCTTGGCTTGCCAGAGTTGTATTTGGGATACAGTTGATGTCTATGGATGCTCTAATTGGAGGCTACAGAACCTATATGCTCATGATATCTTATTGATGTCTGGTGTTGGATCTTCCATCATTGGTGCTCTCATATGCCCTTCTTGAGCTTCTTGGCTTGATCCATACGGCTTTTGTGCTAGTGGGAGCATCGTTGGATGTTTGACAGACATTGAGCAAGTGGTTTATGCTATTGAGATTTGAGTCTTTTGAGACTAGGATCTTCTTCACTTGGATGTTGCATGATTGATATGCTATGGTCCACATGCATGTACTTGGGCTGATTTGGGCTTCGCACTCCCTAAGCATACACCTCTTTGTGTCAGGTCTTGCCAGTGTTGTGTACACTTTGCCCTACTACACAGGCGATGTGCTGGCTTACTGGAGGATTCGTTTGACATGTTTGGGTGTTTGCTCGATGTTTGTATGACTATCATATACCGATTTATGCCCGCTTAATGCTGGTTATGCTTTGACAATCACTAGTTGACTTGGTGCATTGATTTTGCCTACAGTTTGCTCTCATTGTACTTGGGTGTAATTTATTACAGCAAGCAGTTATGTATGGACTGATGTGGAATTTTCATGGTGAATCATCATGATTTTATGTACTTTTGATGGTACTTGGTGGGCAACATCATTAGCTATCAGTTCGTGGTCATTTTGCATTGGTTTTGGTGGTATTTTTTGGCTATTTATAGCAGAAAACAACAAGTAGTTTTGAATTGTCTGCACTGTTTTGGACTGCATTATGGGTTCTTCTTCCACTGACAATGCTATCTTCAACATCACTAAGCTTGATGGTATGAATTATGCCTATTGGAAGAGCAAGTTTGGTAGGTATTGGTGCAAAAATCACAAATAAAGCCACTAAGGATGCATGGCGAGCAGCCTAAAACTATGACTGATGACTAATGGGATGAGCTTGATGAGTTATACAAGTCCACCCTTATCTTGTCTCTCACTGAATAGGTGCATTACAATGTGGTTGAGGAAGCACAGAGTACTTGGCAACTTTGGGATAAAATTAAGAACCTCTATGACAAGAAAAGTCCAACAAGTCAGATGTATTGGTTGAACTAGCTTGTGGACCTACGCATGAAGGAGAATATGACAATGTATGCTAGTTTCAGCCAGTTCCATGCTATTCTCAAGAACTTGACTTTGCAAGGTATTACCTTTAATGATAAGGTTACTCCATTGTTTTTGCTTGGGACTCTAAGTGAGTCATGGGATGTATTTCGCACTGCCTTATGTGCTCCTGCTACTATTTTGAACTTGCCTGATGTAGAGAGTGTTCTTCTGCAGGAAGAGATCAACCGTAAGAACTTGGATGCCTCTCGTGTGTCGCATGCTTTGACTGTTAGAGGCAGAGATGGTAATGGCAAGAATGACCGTGGGAATGGCTGTGGCAAAGACTCGCAGAAGTCTAGGTCTAAGTCGCGTGGTAAATTGCACAGCAAGTCTCATGGGAGAAATGCTAATATGACATGTCATCATTTACGCCCATAGTGTCATGAGTTGCGCAATGAGAAGTACAAAGAGAAGGGAAAAGAAAAAGTACAGGAAAAGTCCTCTGATCGTAGCATTATGCCTACGAAATCTAGTCTGAAAATCAAGGAAATAAATGTCATGCAGACGGATGACTTCGATGAGGAGTACATACTTGCAACTAGTTCTTGTGATGCTACGCCACTGACCGATGTTCACTCTATGTATGCGTAGTGCTGGCTTTTGGATTCTGGTGCTTCATTTCATGTTACACTATGCCGTAAGTGGTTCCACTCCTACCGCACTGTCTCTGGTTCAGTTCGCTTGGGTGATGACAGGTCACTTGCTATTGTTGGCATTGGGGATGTACGACTGCAGTTCTCTACTGGTAGTACTTTTTTGTTACAAGATGTATGTCATGTGCCTACACTTACATGTAGTCTTATGTCTGCAGGGCAGCTTGATGATGCTAGGTTTCATGTTTTATTTGGGGACTCTGCCTGGAAGATCACCCATGGCAGACTTGTGCTTACTAGAGGTGCCAAAGCTGGCAGCCTCTATCCTCTTGTAGTTGATGGGTCCTCTGTTGACCATGTTTTGACAGTGGGTTCCATCCCATATGTAACTCTTTGGCATGCCCGTTTGGGCCATATGTCCTTGAAGGGAATGAAAATGCTTTTTGGTTTGTAGTACTTACCACCCCTTGACTACGCATGTTTTGATTCATGTGAGCATTGTCTTTATGGCAAACAGACTAGGAATACACATAAGAAGTATGGTAGGACACGCATGAGTGAGTCCCTAGCATTGGTATATTCAGATGTCTATGGGCCCATGCCCTGTTAGTCTATGGGTGGTGCAAAGTATTTTGTGACGTTCATTGATGATTTTTCGCATAAAATCTGGGCTTACCCCATTGAGCTTAAGTCCGATGTCTTAACTGTATTTCAGAGATGGCTTGGATTTGTTGAAAACCAGACTGGGCATAGGCTGAAATGCCTCATGACTGACAATGGGGGAGAATATGTGTCACGTGCTTTTGAGAAACTATGTGATGAGAGGGGTATTAAGAGTCAATTGACCATCCCCTATACCCCACCCGTGGTTTGGCTGAGCAGATGAATAGAACCATCCAGGAGCGTGTACGCAGTATGCTTAGCCATGGAGGCTTACCACAGAGATTTTGGGCTGAGGAAGTCAGTACAGTTGTGCATGTCATAAATAGATCACCCTAGTGGTTTGGATTTCTAGGTTGCAGAGGAGGTATGGACTAGGAAACCTTTATCTTATGTGCATCTACGTGTCTTTGGATGTGAGGCATTCTGCCATGTGCCCAAAGACAAGAGTACTTTGCCTCTGGGATCTGCAAGCGCGGAAAGTCATTTGCAACCATGATGCATTCTTCCATGAAGACAAGATGCATAAGCAACCTGAGAAGGTGGTAGAGATACGCAGGGTTATATTCTAAGAGGAGCCACGTGCTCCTACACAGCCAGTTGGATAGCCTACAGGAGTACTTGGTACATGTGGCCAAGGTGTTGGACTAGCCGCAGAGCCTCCCGTGAGACAGTCTACTAGAGATAGACATCCACCTGATAGATTTGAGCCCTCGATGCATTATGTCTTGGTTATAGATATAGGAGAGCCTCTCATCTATGATGAGGCTATGCACGGGGGTGACAGTCACTCCTAGGAGAGGGCTATGCAGTCTGAGATAGACTCCCTATACAAGAATATGACTTGGAATTTGGTTGCACTGCCTCAAGGCAAGAAGGCTTTGCCATGAAAATGGGTGTACAAGCTGAAAAGTACCCCTAGAAACCCCAAGTCGGCTTATAAGGCAAGACTTGTCGCTAAGGGTTTTAAACAGGAGCATGGGGTTGACTTTGATGAAGTCTTTTCTCCTATGGTCAAGGTGACCACACTACGCTTGGTTTTGGCCTTAGTCGCGTAGCTTGACTTGGACTTGTACCAGATGGATGTCAAGACTGCATTCTTGCATGGGGATTTGCATGATGAGATATACATGGAGCAGTCTAAGGGCTTTGCAGAACCTAGCAAGGAGCACCTAGTGTGTAAGTTGAAGAAAAGTCTTTATGGCTTGAAGCAGGCACCTAGGGAGTGGTATCATAAGTTTGATGCCTTTATGCAGTCATAGGGCTATAACAGAAGTGCTATGGATCCGTGTCTTTACACGAAGAAAGCCCATGATGGCTCATTGCTTATTTTGGTACTTTATGTGGATGATATGTTGATAGCAGGGAAAGCTCATGATGAGATGGATGCTCTTAAATCTCAGCTGAAGAAAATCTTTGAGATGAAGGATTGGGGACAGGCCTCTCACATTCTTGGTATGCGCATTAAGCGTGATAGGTATCAGGGACTACTCTACCTCTCACAGAGGGAGTACATTCATAAAGTCCTTGAGCATTTCCCCATGCAGGACGTAATGCCTATTGGCTGTCCATTACCTTCTTGTGTGAATGTTTCACAGGACGATTGTCCGCAGACGGATGAGCAGAGGGCCGAGATAATGACCTTGGGATTGATACTATACCTACATTGCATTCGAATTTTATGAGTGTTATTTGGCTAGCCAAGAATCCGGTCTTCCATGTGAAGATGAAACACATTGAGGTGAGGTATCACTTCATACGTGGAGTCGTGGAGGACAAGACTGTTGACCTTGTCAAGGTCTCCCCACTGATGAAAATCGTGCAGATTTGCTCACAAAAAGCCTCACTACTGATGGGCATTGGATGAGATGACGTTTTTCCTCAACCTGTTGTACATGTGTACATTGTACTGTCTTTTCTTTTTCTTTTCACTCCTCACTAGGGTAGATTCACCTTTAAGTGGGAGGTTGTTGGGGGTAAAGGCTCCTCTTTCTAACTGCCCGTGTATTACTACACTGACAGTACCCGCCATTGCACATTGCAGGTGGCAGGCGCCTGTCACCATCACTTTATTCTTTATTCTTTTAGTGACAGTTTGAATAAAGGAAGGCCCAATCACACATTGTGACTATTGGAGTTCCCATTTGTGTCTCTCTCTCTCCTTGCTCTTGCTCTTCGCCATAGCTCACTTCCAAGCAAGCTTCGATCCTTCTCACCTTTCACTTGGAAGGGATCTTGGAAATCATCATTGCTACTCGATTTAATCTATAACTTTCATGGAACTTTATTTGTTCTAAGTTATTTTCCTTTCCAAGATTTAGGTTTTTTTAAAATACTAGACCCTAATTTCCAACCAATTTTAACTAGGATCTATCTCAAGGATTTATCATGGACCTAGAAGTTTTTAATAGTGGTGGATCCTGCAAGAAGTCTTTCTAGTTCATAGACTACTTTATTACTCCAAACAAATCTTCCTTAAACTCTGCAAAGGGACAATATCTTAACTATTCCAATCTATAAATGAAAGATTTTCTGAGTATAGCTCCTAAGGCTGTCTTAACCTAGTTAGGCTTAGTTTTCTTTTTGGTTGTCCTCCAGTATGGCATAATTATGCAAAGTTATTACCATCTTGATTATACTAGATTTTCTATATAAGAAAATGAAAATGTTAGTCTTAATATTTTTAAATTTATAATTCTAAAGTAATGAGAATCATCCTAGACAATTCACAAACCATTCCATGGTCCATGTGTGTAGAACTAATAGATCAAATCATATTCTTATTTATGGACTAGACTCTATCATGGGAGGGAAAGGTTCCTTATGAAAATTTCTCTCCTATAGGCAACTTATCTATTGTCTGCCTACTTACATTGGATGTACTCACAGGAGTCTTCGAATCAAGTAGCTAATCTATACTTTGATCATTTACCAATATTCAATATTTCAACTAGTTTGCATAGAGAACACATAACTTAGATACTATGAGGGGCATCTAAGCTTGAGTCGATGCATGTGAAACCTTCTTTTTCTTGTGCGATCTCTTGCTGAGTTCTAGTACTTCTTATCTTGGGAGTCATTGCAAGCACATGAACTCTTCTAGATGTGCTCCTTACTTACTTGATCCTTGTAGCACTTTCCCTCATTGTCATTCATTATCTAATTTGAGTCTTGCACTTAGTCATATAGCTTATTCTATGAATGTCTGTGCTCATAAATGTGTTTACACATATATTGACAACATGGTACACATATTAAGTTTGCAACTTTTATACATATCTATGCTTACATATTTTAATATAAGACCAAATGGGGCTTGTTTATCATATTTCAAATCCTATTCAATAAATTTTTATTTTAAATGTCATAAAAAGGGCAATTGATGAGTCCACCATCTCTTAGAGCCAAAGAAGATGCTCCAGAGAAGTTGTTTGTCAGTATTTGTACTAGTGCAACAAACATTAGATATGCACAATCTTTGATAGTGATGATAAGGGTGCATATGACTCGTTTATTGTCAACTTGGTAGCCCATGCATTAAAGTGTCTTCAATATATTTTTCCAACCCAACAATTTGATGTAGTCTTTCACACATCCAAGACCTTGTACTTGGAGATTAGGTGAATCAAAGGTTAGATTACAATCTTGGTGGCTAAGACACTTCCCCTAGCCATCTTGCAACACCACTATTTGAAAAGAGGGTACAATTAACACATCAAATCTTGCAAAGCATAGTTAGAGGGATCAAAATGCAAATATGTGCAGATGGTGGAGCCAAGTAGCAAAGACAAAGCACATATAGGTGCATAAGGGAGCAAAGAAAAGCCCCATGGAGATTTTGCTTTGTACAATGGTCCCACATTGTATATCTTAGCCCTCTTACATTGTTTTTTGGCCAAGCTACCACATCTTGGAGAGGAAATGTTTGCTTTTGAAATGAAAGGAAGGTCAATAACAAAGCTTTTCGAAATGAAGTTTATACTGGAAAATCCATCAAGCCATGTGAATATGCTAAAACAGCATAAAAATGGTGGCATTTCAAGAAGCCACTTACATTCCATTCAAACACTAAAGCATTTTTGTTGCTATTGCCCTAGTTCATAGGGTTGATCGACTATTACTAGTATTCAAGTACTAGAATGGCAATCCTTTACAAAACTAGCTAAGGATTTTGTAATAACATTAGGAAAACTTAAATAAGTGTAGACTAACTTGTGGGCCATCATCAATGGCTTGCTATGTATAATAGAATTTATGCACAACAATAATTTTATACACAATGACTTACATTCCCAAAATGGGGCATGCTAGAATGTATCCAACAAGTAACACTTTTCCAAAATGCATAGATCTAGATCTTGCTATCTACGAGAAGAGATTGTAGCTTAAAATATCCATATGTAGCTTAAATTTGTATCTCTACTAATCCCCCTTGAAATAAATTCCAAGAGATGTACAATGTAGGCTATGTAGTGTTAAGAGAGAGAGACACACATGCAGATAGAGGAAAGCCAAGAGAGAGCTCCCTCATGCTCTTATCCTTCTATTCATTATTCCATTGATTCTCATTCACTTACTCAAGTGTAAGTCATACACTAGGTTTAATTAACCATGACTAACTCTAGTTAGGTCACATTGACTAACCCGACTTATTAAATGACCCACACATGTTGATACAAATGGACACAACTAAGACACTATTGGTCACACACAAGAGCTTGAAGTCTCAACACTCCCCCTTAAGCTCAAGATAAAACCTGTACACCAAGTAGCTGTCAAAATCGATTGAACTTATCTTTACCTAGAGACTTGGTAAAGATATTTGCAACATGTTCATCAGTCTTCACATGCATAAGATCTACTTTCCTTGCAAGAACCATCTCTCTAATAAAATGGTAGTGTACCTCAATGTGTTTACTCCTGGCATGATAAACTGGATTTGTTGCCAGTAGTATACTACTGAGATTGTCGCATAACAAAGTCACTAGAGCATCCACCTGTATGTCCACATCAGCCCATAAGCTTGAGTAGCCATGCAATCTTACATGCTGCCAATGCATCACCCTTTGTACTCTGCCTTAGTGCTAGACAATGCAACCATTGGTTGCTTCTTGCTACTCCAGCTGATCATTCCACTTCCAAATCCAAAGGCATAACCACTTGTAGATTTGCGATCATATGAGCATCCTGCCCAATCCGCATCTATGTAACCAATGAGTTTCAGGGCCTTATCCTTCTCATAGAGCAGCCCAATATCTACAGTGGACTTTACATATCTCATAATCTGCCTATAGCATCCAAATGTGGCTTTCTGGGATCCTGCATGAACTGACTTATGAGCCCAACAAAATAACTCAAGTCAGGTCTAGTGATGGTCAAGTAGATCAAACTTATAACCATCTGCATGTACATAGTCACGTCATCAATTTGAGTTCTAGTGCTAATGTCCAACTTGACATTCTGATCAAGAGGTGTATCCAGTGGTTTACATTCAACCATGCCATATTTTTTAAGCATTTCCATGGCATAGTGTTTCTACATCAGCCATAAACCATTTTTAGCCTTGATCACCTCAATACCCAAGAAATACTTCAGTTCACCTAAGTCCTTCATATCAAATTCAGATTTCAGCATCCCCATAACATGTTTTATCCCCAAGTCATCATCACCTGTGATTATCAAATCATCAAGATAGATAACTAGTACTACCAAACCTGTCTTTTTCTTAAATAGACTATGATCAACCTTGCCAGCAATGAATCCCAAACTCTGCAAGTAATTACTGATGCTTGCATGCTAGGCTCTTGGAGCCTGCTTCAGCCCATACAATGCCTTTTTCAGTTTGCATACACAATGCTGAAAATCAGGATATGTATATACCCTTCAAGCTAATCCATATAAACATCCTCTACTAAATCACCATTGAGAAATGCATTCTTAACATCCATCAGCTGCAATTCTTAGCCTTTAGCAGTAGCCAATGCAATCACAATTCATATGCTTGCCATCTTGGTAACAAGGCTAAATGTTTCCTCATAGTCTAACCCATATTGCTGGGCATATCCTTTACCAACCAGCCTAGTCTACACTGCCATTCGACTTGCATTTAATCTTGTAGACCCATTTGTAGCCAATGGCCTTCTTTCCTTCTAGTAGTGGTACAAGATCCCATGTTCTATTTTCAACCAAGGCAGATATTTCCTCATCCATAGCTATGCACCAATTTTTATCCATTACTGCTTCAACATATGTAGCAGGTTCATTGACCTCTATCGCTTTTTTCATGTAAGCATAATCTTCGCAAAATAACAACTATAAGTCAGCCTATCCACAAGGTACCTGACTCTCTAAACGAGCATTTAAGCTATGGTGCACTACTCGATTCCCCTCTCTCATGAGGTAGAATATACATGTTCTGCCTAATGCTAGACGTATACACAGGTGGAATACCAAGCTCACTGTCTAGACTATCAGCTAAGTCATAGCCTGAAGTCATCCTGCCAGGTGTCATCACACCAAAAGTATCCTCAAGGACTTTTTCTTTCCCTTTGTTGTCCATCACATCATATCTCCCTCTCACTGACATACTGGTGTCAGTGGGTGGACAGTGAGCCAAAGCTCCTCAATCTCCCTGTCCATGGAGATACCGTCGTACCACTAGGGTCTATCAATGCAATACTCTACTGCAAATCAACTGTAGAAACATGTGTAGAAGACATATCCGATGGCACTGCAGCCCCGGTGATGCATACCAAGAGGCCATCTCATCAAAGATAACATCTCTACTAACTAGTGTCTCTTGAGAGTAGAGGGATCATAGCATTTATATGCCTTCTTCTCCTGTGAATAACCAATAAAGACACACTTATGTGCTTTCGAATCTAGCTTCTTCCTCTTCTCATCAGGGATGTGCACATAAATAAGACAACCAAATACTTTCATGTGACTAATATCAAGCTTGTAGCCATGCAGCTTCTCAAATGGTGTCATGTTATGAATACCTATAGTGGGAATCCTATTCAAGATATACATGGCTATCATAACAACCTTGGCCTAATAATAGAGTGGCATCTTCTTCTTATTCATCATTGCATGCACAGCTTCCATTAAGGCCTTGTTCTTCCATTCAACTACCCCATTTTGCTCTGGAGTGTAGCTACATGTAAGCTATCTACGTATGCCTTTTTCAACCAAAAAACTATCAAACTCATTTGACACATACTCCCCACCATTGTCAAATCTCAAACAAGAGATATAGCAATCAAATTCCTTTTCAACCTCCTACTTAAATTGCTAAAAAATAGTAAACATCTTATCCTTTTTTTCAGTATATAAACCCAAGTATAGTAATTGAAGTCATCAATGAATGTCACATGATACTTAGAGCATCCCATAGATGCATTATGGGCTAGCCCCCACACATCAGAATCAACCAACTGCAATGGTCGCTTACTATTTCTTACATGCTTGACAAATGAAAACCTTGACTGTTTACCAAACTGACAAGCATCACAGACATGACCAATATCTATGTAGGCAAACTTGGGTAGACCTGTAACAAGCTATTTCTTCTCCATCATTTGTAGCCACTAAAGATTAACATGTCCCACTCTCTTATGCCATATTTCTAAATCTCTAACTGTGTCAAAGCCATGGGCGAACATGGCTGATTTTAGACATGGCAAAGTGGCATCAAGAGTAAACATCTTGCCATTCCTATGATCACAAGCAATCAATTTGCAGCCATTACCAAACTCCTCAATAAAGCAACCATGCTTATTAAACCTAACCTGCAAATTCTGCTAAGTCATTTGGCCCACAGACAATAGATTTTTATTAATTGACACAACATGCAATACATCATGTAAGTTCTTCTTCTTGCCATCATGGATTGCCAAAGGTACTTTTCCTTTATGTTCAATGCTATGCTATGTGTCATCCCCTATGCATACATAGCCATTCCTCTCAGGCACCATGTCAATAAACTAGTCATCATGAGGGGTCATATGATTTGATGCCCTCAAATCAATATACCGAACAACATCCTCAGTAGACTTCTCAGTAGCCTTGTCTTTCACATATGTCATGGCAAACAGTCTATCCCCAGAAGCATCATCTGTCTAACTAGACGATGCATAATGTCCATGCTGCTTGCCCTTTTGATTGCCCTGCTTCTTCCAACAGTCCTCCTTAGCAATATGACCGTACTTTCCACAGTAGTGACAATCTTTATCCTTATTGGAATTGTTAGATGAACGCTGATGTTGCTAGGAGCCTCTGCCTCTAGGTTTAGATCTCCCCCTACTTCTAAAATTTCCACCTCCTCTTGCATTTGAACCATGCTGGTTATTATTGCCATAAGATACATTTTGCTGGCCTCCTATGCCATAACCTCTACCATGACTGCCACGGCCGCATTGATGCGAATAAAAGACAACATCCTTGCTCTTGGAGCTACTAGAGCCTGTAGCCAATCCTAGTTTAACCTCTCATGAATGAGCAATGCAACAAGCTCATTGAAATCCAGCATTTTAGCCTGCACAGGGATGGAAGTATCAAATGACTTATATTTAGATCCCAAACCATTTAATGTCACTGCAACCATGTCTTCATCCTCAACCTGTGTGCCAATGGATGCCAATTGATCTGCAATAGTCTTAATCTCTATGACATAAGCATGTATAGATTTTCCTTTTCTCTCCATGTTGTTGAATTTCTACTTTAACTGTATCTTCCTGGCACTGGTAGTAATGCCATAATACCTGATCAATATGTTCCATGCATCTGTTTGGTGACTTGCAGTTCATGATCTACATTACCATAGCATACGAGATACACAAAGATAACTAGTGTAGCACCCTGCCAGCTCTTTCCAACCAAGCTCGGTGCACTCGTCTTTGATCAGCTGTAGGATTCCTCTCTAGGATTTCAAGTTCAGATTCAACACCTGTCACCAAGTCCCAGTTTCCTTTACCTATCAAGAAGTCCTCCATGCGAAACTTCCATATGGCATAATTGGATCTTCCAAGCATATTTACATGTACTAGCCTTCTTGGTGTGTAGAATCAATGTTTCTAAAATGCATATAAACATCCAATGCAAGACCTTTCTATTTTTACCCATATCGTGTTTATAAGCCTTCTTTTGTTATTCTGTGTGAGCTAGTTGGACAAGGAAGGGATCCAAAACTACATCATACACGCGAGAAGTCTCTCAAAAAGTTCAAGGTATGCATCTTTGCCAATAACAAGGTCCCATTGACCTCTCCTCTCATAAAAAAATTATCCATGCAGGAGGACAATACATTGTAGTTGTCCTTAGTCAACTTGTTACCAACAATCTCAGTAATCTGTGTAGTTTTTGACATTATGAAAACTACAATTTTAGAAAATCTAGCATTATGCAATGTGTCAAACTAGTATCCAAGCATGTGAACAAGTTTCAAGCTTCAGCTACTCAAATCCCAAACAAAAAACATTGAAAATCCCCAAGAAAATACACAAAATCGAGTTTCACTACTATGGCGATCATACATGTGTCCAATTTCTATCATATACACCCATACATCATGTCCACATATCATCATCAACTATCTAGTAAGAAACAATGAAAAGGAGGCTCAAAGGGTGGCCACACAATCCAAATGTATCAAAATACAGGTCTAAAATTGATCATTTATCTTGTTATTTTTCTATAGGCTTTTTTCCAACAATGAAGTCTAAAACAAGCTCAATCATAGTAAATTTCCTAGAAATTTTCTAATAATTTTCACCCTTCAAATTGGCATCCAAAGCTAGTATAGAAACTAATATTTTCACCCTTGAAACAACTAGTTTAATCTTCTATAATGAGTAAACAAACAATCCCTGAACCAAATTTTAGAAAATAACCAGTTCAAGCTTCTCCTAGTGTGAAACCAAAGTTGGAAATAACCAGTTCTTTCAGTCCAAATGCAAATAAAAAAAGTTGGAACTAGATCAATTACTTGTAAGTCTAAAAGTGGCTATTTTAGGGGGGGTTTTAAGCTAAGGTTTTATTATAAACCTTAAGGCTTATTGGTAAAGCTTGTAGTTGTTTTTGACTTACAAGAATCTACTTGAGTCTCCAAGTTATCCTCGCCATGGTCAATTTGGTTCACAACCCACTCATATTGCTTAACTGAGTCTAGAGCTCAAGGCTCTCTATTACAACCACAAACAAGGCTTCAATTTCTATTCTCTGTCTCTCTACTCAAGAAGCCCCTAGCTTCCTTTCAAGCAACCCCTATGCTTTCTCATAAGGTGCGCATGTGCTTCTTCCAACAAGAAAGCCCCCAAGTTAAGCAAGCCTTGAGCATAAGCAACCTCCACGCTTCCAGCATTCAATACATGAGCCAATCTGAAACCAAAACTAATAAAAAACCTTGCTACTATTCATCCATTTGTATCCTTCCATGGCTTCCAAAAGGCATTTAAAGTGAGCACCAATACCTAAAATCCAAGCTCCAATGGCTCTTCCAATCTCTATACCTATTTCAGTTGGATTGGATGAGGATTTGTATTTGATTTAATGGCAAACAATATACAATTCAATGTAGACCTTGATTTTGTATGTTCCTCGATCCAATCCTTCAATCCTGCACTCTTGCTCTAATACCAACCAAAAATAATTGATATGGGTGCACAATAGAAGGGATAATTGCACGAGATATGGAGGCTTAAGCAATGTTCTTCTTGTTCACCTTCATTCTTCTCTTATTTTCATTCAACAGACTACACAACAAGTATCTCACTAAAGTTGTAGATACCTTTTGACTCTAAAGTATCTTTACAAGTAACTTCTATTTTATTTAGTGCATACATATGATATGGACTTAGCCTATGTTATATTTCTCAACATTCCACTAGTCTCCTTTCATGATCTACCCTAGTGTGTTTGTTATATCATAAGATCAATTTTGTTGGATGTCCAATGGAAATTTGGTTGAGTCGAGTCCCAAGCTCTCAAGGTTTGAACTTGAGCTAGTAGGCATGGTTCTACGATCTTCTTAACTAATTAACACCTCAATAAAACAAATGAGTTCATATAAGAAAGGGGAAGTTCCTATTTTGTCTCTTTTCAAATGGCACACTCTACTCAGTGGTTTGGTCAGTAATTTGTGGGTTTATACCATTCTAAGTGCTTAGACTCCATTTCCATGGTAGCCCTCATATGTTGGATAGGCATAATCAGTTTCTTGTTGTCTTGCATGTGTTGGGTGTGGCCTTTCCTCGCATAGATGCTTCAACATTAATATTCAATGTGTGTCTTTGATGTTTCCCTCTTCTCTAGGATTTTTTGAGGTCATAGAGTCATTAATGTCAACACTTTGTTGTTGTTCCTTTCCTAGTTTACCTTTCCTCACATTCTCTTTGTTTGTTAATTTCCCTCTTATGCATTGTGTTTGATAACCCTTTCGCCTTGCTATCATAATGAGGCATTCCTAAGTAAGTTTCACAACCGTGTAGATCATGAAGTGTTCTGCAAGATTGTGTAGGACTTGTAGTAGCTTCCCCTAGAAGAATGACTCTTAGTGCTTTTTTTTGTTTGGGTTAGTATGGTCTCATGAGTTGTATTGTATGTCAACAATTTGTGCTTGCCAATTGTTACCCATATCCCTTGTTGTTTCAATGTTTCAAGTAGTTTATGATACCTAATGTGTTTATGGCTTCATTCAATTTGCTCACAAGCATTGAGTTGTTTTCTCAACAAGAGTGGCTACTACTTTTCTTGAGTGCGGTCAACAACTCAAGCACAAAGGCCAAGCTTGTAGCTCAGTAGGGCTCTAGTTTCCAAGATAGTGTTATACACTAGCCTTGTTTGATCACTTGGTGTATGTGGGAGGACTTGACTCCTTGATTGGTTAGCATCATGCACTACTAATTCTTTATTGGTCAAGATGTGATCCTTGGGGGCTCCTTTTATGGGTCAAGGTATTAAGCAGCAAATGGGTTGCTAGGGCAAGCTTGCATCTTAATGCGTGATAATGTCACTTCACAGCTTCAAATATAGTCACAAGCTCTAGTTGACACAAATTGAATCATGTTCCTTTAAATCACATTCCTTTAATTCCAATCAAGTTTGACAATTGCTCAATTTTCTTAACCAAGATAGAAGTTACTAAAACATAAATTGAACAAGGTGTTGTGGTGGCAAGTACCTTTTCTTCTCATTGAGGGGTTGACTAGATGGTTCCTCTCAACACTCTTATGGAGTGGTAGCTCTTGCTAAGCTCTCAAGTTGTTTGTAGATCCTCTATTTTTTTTCTATGCATGATCACTAGTTGCTATCAAATAGGTGTGGGGATGGGAATTGGATAAATATTGTGGTTTTGTAATGTGCATAAGTCCCCTTGCCTCTAGGTTTTGCTCTTGCCTTGCTTTTTTGTTTTTTTCTTTCTACCTTTGCTTTTTGGATTCAAAGCAACTTAAGATCCCTATTCTTGTACCCATCTGTCATGCTCCCGAGCACATGGGTGGTGCAATGGTCACAAGAAAGGCTCATGATATTGTTAGATATGCTCAATGCCCCACCCTCATAAGGTGCCACCAATGATCCATGGTACTCAAAGTTGTAAGGCCCCCATTATGAGGAGGATCCATATGTGAGCGTGGATATTACTTGAGTCCTAACCTGTATGTCAAATGAGGTCTATGTGACAAGATGGCAAAAGGTGACCATTGTGGGTCTAATCTTTGGGTTAGATAGGGTAATTAAGCTGGTAGCAACTTGAGGCACATTACTTTGAGTTGCGGTGTAAGGGAGTTATCACAGGCCCCTATTTTGAGGTCCAAGAGCCGCAGAAGTGGCCCCTGGCTGGCAGGATCCCAAGGAGGCCAGGGGCCCCTTGGCGGGGGTTTGAGGGCAACGTCCCCCCAGCCCCAGATGATAAAGGGAATATTCCTTGGTCGACTAGTGGAGGCTCATATGGTAGGTCGGTTAGGTTGACCTAACCGCCTTTGCGGGCTATAAAAGCTAAACCCCTTCACAACATCCATTATCTATCTTTCACCCAGTCAGAGTTGTTCCATCTAGCCTTAACCTCTTCACCTATCTTCTATCTAGATCACCATATAAGCTTCACAGTGGAAGTGCACTGGTGGACAGAGCCATCTCTGTATCAGTTGTTTCGAGCTAAAGAATTTTTTTAAATTCTCCTCTTATCTATTGTGTACTCTCTATCTCTTTTTCGGATTCTGTTCGCTATGCCGTATAATTTTTAGATGGTATCAAAGCCCAGGGGGGTCTAGGGATTGAAGAGTGCGCAAGAGGCAAAGGCTTCAATAGCAAAGAGGAACGATATCGCCTTCCAAACGCAGTTCTAGCACATCAAAAGCGGTGCAAGAGGTGGTGCTGTTGTATCGGCTATTCAAACACTAAGGATTTGTCCACCAACCTTCCGCAAAGGCAAGTTAGATGGTACAAACTACACCTTGTGGAAGTTAGATGTGCCTCAAGTTGCTACCAGCTTAATTACCCTATCTAACCCAAAGATTAGACCCACAATGGTCACCTTTTGCCATCTTGTCACATAGACCTCATTTGACAAACAAGTCAGGACTCAAGTAATATCCAGGCTCACATATGGATCCTCCTCATAATGGGGGCCTTACAACTTTGAGTACCATCTTGTCACAATGCAGATCTTTTACGAGCTTGGAAACAAAAGAATGCAAATGCATTGTGTACCTTAGTTACAAGTTGTTATGACAATGTTCAACATACAACCAAAGCATCAGAGACTTGGAATGTATTGAGGAGTCAATATGAAATGTAAAACCAAACAAGGATTCAAAACGTGGAGAATTAACTAGAACGGAGAAGTTTTCTGCATGAGAGATGGCTGAAGCATTCATCACTTAGATTAAGAATCTGCAAGACCAGTTGGCTGGTGTTGGGATTCAAAAGACTAGCGAGGAGCTAGCTCGAAGATGTCTTCCGATTTGTCCATAAAATTTTGATGGACTATTAATTGCCCTTAATACTCAGGTGAGACCTCAAGCTTTGACTTTTGAGGAGTTTTGTGCATTATTGATTGAGGAGGAGTTGAGGTTGAATGCCCGAGAAGGAAGCAACAATGGAGATGTTGCATTATCTACCAATGCAAAAGGCAAAGGTAGTTCCTCAACCAAAAATGATGGTGGCAAAAAGAAGAAGGGCAGTAAGAAGAAGTTTCAAAAAGAGTGCTTCTACTACAAGAAGAAAGTACATGCAATCATAGATTGTTGTGTCAAGAAGGCAGATAAAAAGAATGGTACCCTTAAAAGTAAAGGGAAAGAGACACCCAATACGGTTGAAGCAGAGTTGGAGTTATTCATGGCAACCATTGAGGAAGTGTGCTCCTTGGCGCAAGGAGAATCTACCACTAACTCATGGGTGAGGGAAGATGGGGCCTCCCATCATATGACCAACAAGAAAGGTCTATACAGTTCTATGCAGCCTCTATAAGAATCCATCACTATGACGGTTGGAAATGATGCAAAATGCCCTGCTACGGGCACAGGTACTATTTCTTTTGTTGCTGCAAATGGTGAAGTCAAAAAACTTTCAAATGTGTTGTATGTTTCCAAAATTAGAAGAAATATGTTATTATCAGTCGTGCTGCCATAACTGGTCTTGGTCATGAAGTGAGGTTCAAGAAGACATGTGCAAAAATGCTCAATAGTGCTAGTAACAAAGTTGTTGGCAAAGGAGAAAGAAGGAACAACATGCATGAGCTAAGTGCTCTTACAACCACCATTGGAGTGGGTACAAGTAAGCTTTGGCATGAAAGGTTTGGACACATCGGATTTGCAATGTTGAAGGACATGCACAAGCAAGGTATGGTTGCTCACCTACCTACAGTGACTAAATTGAAGGAACCATCTGAAGCTTGTATGATGGGCAAGCAACAGAGAAAGGCATTTCCACAGGAAAGCAATAATAAAACACAGGCTCCTCTAGAGCTGGCTGGTACATGCTGACTTGTGTGGTAAGATGCCTACACAGGCCCTGGGGGGATAATCTTATTTTATGTTGATTGTCGATGACTATAGTAGGAAGATGTGGGTGTACTTCCTTCGTGATAAGCCTCAAGCTTTTGGTAAGTTTAAATAATGGCTAAAACTTGTTGAGAATGAAACAGAGAAAAGTGTGAAGAAATTTAGAACAGATGGTGGTGGTTAGTTCAACTCAAAGGAGTTTGAAGACTTTTGCAAGAGCAAAGGGATCAAGCATCAATTGATGACGCCTCACACACCTTGGCAAAATGGTGTTGTGGAACGTAGGAATTGCACCATTGTGGAGATGGCAAGATGCATGCTAAAGGGCAAGGGATTACCTAACCATTTTTGGGCTAAAGCTATTAATACTGAAGTCTACATTCTAAAATCGGAGCTACACAAAGGCTCTCAAGGGAAAAACACCTCATGAGGCTTGCACTGGTAAGAAACCATTTGTCTCACATTTCAAAATTTTTGGATGTGAATGTTATGCACAAGTTCCAGATGAGAGAGAAATAAGTTAAACCAAAAAGCAAAAAATGTATATTCTTGGGTTATAGTGATGAGCAAAAGGCTTACAAATTATATGACGAAGAGGCAAAGAAGATCATCGTGAGCCGTGATGTGGTGTTCAAGGAGCAACCACATACAATAGAGGAGGAGAAGGCAAGTTCTTCCACTTTATCATCAAGCGAGGAAGTAGTCCACTATGAACCTGTCCCGAGAATTACCCCTATCCTTAAGGAGGAGGAAGCATCATCTTCAGATGATGCAATGCACCAAACAAAGTGATATGTGTATTGTTGATGGAGGAGGCCCACCTCATGTGTGCATAGGGAAATGAAAACACACTTGACTCCAATTGTCATAACATCCCTCAATTCTTACCTCTCAATTGATGAAAGGGAAATCAATCACGCTAAGTCCCCCCCTTTGTCGCATGCTTTATTGATAAATACAAGAGGAAAACCAAGTTCCTCACACCCATTGAGGTAATACTTTTGCTGCCACTTGTGTGAAGGTTGTATGCCTTATGTGCAATTGATGGTGCAGTAGTACATCCTGCCCCTTGTGCCAACATATGGTGCGAGAAGAAATGCCAGAGAGCCTTATAGTACTGTGCACATGAATGAATTGTGCTTTGCATTGACAGGCCCATCCCATGTGTGTAACATTCCATTCACACATCTCACCTCTCATTTGAATATAAAGGGCAAGGAGTGGTCACTCACCCCACCCTCAGTCTCACACTCATTTGATAAATATAGAGAATAGTCCATACTCACATCCCCATCCGATTAGGATGAAATCTCACATCACACAAAGGATTGTCCACGAAGATCATCCTCGTCTAGTTGATGATGTCAACTTGTATCAGTTGATGAAGAGGCATACCTAGGGGATAGCCAACAAGTCTTGTACTTGGATTGCATATTGAAAATGCCATTGGTTGTAGGGGTCAAATGCACTGAGGAAGTTGTAGGATACAATGCACCAAGGGAGTGGATTTGGAATTGGATCTTGGAAGAGTTCAATGAGTGATTCAGCTATCCTAGATTGTGGGGTATTACCACCTTTTTCACAACCACCTTCTCACCCAAGGGTGTTTGCCACATTCTCTTGGAGAGAGGCCCATTATGACAAGGGTTTACTTCCTTTTCTCTCATAACAATTTTGATTTTTTTTCTCCTACTCCTCCCGGGGGTGTTTCCACCTTTTTTCAAAGAATAGATTGGCATGATAGGGACCGAAGTCCTTTTCTCTCATGATCGATATATATTTGTTTTTTTTAAAATTTTTGTTTTATTTTCGAAGAGAAAAATGACAAGAGTACCATGTATCAAAAACCATCCTCACCACCTCTGTTAGATTAGATAAAAAGGGAGTAAAGGAGGAGTGGGAGAGGTGGCTGTAAGGGGCTAGAAGAACAAGGCCACCCCATTAGGATAAACGTGAGGGCTATCAAGAGCAATAGCCAAAGCCTTACCGACGATCGATGCACAAGGGAAGGATGGAGGGACTATCATTAGTGATTGTGAAGATCTCCAGGGGGGTAATACTTCTTTAGACGATAGCCATTAATCAAGAAGGGATCATTAGAGGCATCAACTGTCTGCAAAGCCATTAGGGTTGATAGCAAGCACCTTGTAGAGGTCCATCCAACGTTGTTGAAGCTTGCCTAGAAACTTGCCAAAATGTGAATCATACATAAGGACTAAATCACCTTCCTTAAACTCATTTTTCTTGATGAAGCTATCATGATAGGCCTTGCGTTGAGCTTGCATGGCTTCCATACAATGTAGGGCCATCCTACGAGTCTCATCCAGACATTCCAAAGTCCAAGAGATGGCTTTGTAGGGACTCGTCATCTCCCAAGTGATGTTTGATAGCCACGTGCAGAGAAGCTAACTCCAATTCAACAAGAAAAACAACCTCTATGCCATCCACTAGCTCAAAATGGGTCTATCTTGTAGCAACCTTATAGGACGTTCTGTATGTCCAAAGGGCCTCTATAAGTTTATCATCCCAATCATGAAAATGTGCAGCAATTGTCCTTATTAGTATCAAGTAAAGTATGCAATTGGTAACTTCAATTTGGATGTTGGCTCTAGCGTAGTAAGGGGTGGACTTGCAATGGAGGATCTTGTATAGCACTGTCAATTCTTCCATAATCTTGTTGTGGAAGTGAGTACCTCTGTCACTTACTAGATCTAGGGGATTGCCAAAATGGGTTATGATATTCTCTACAAGAATAGGGCCACGCTATTACCATCATCTCGCTTGAGAGCTTTGGCTTCACGCCACTTTGTCACATAGTTTGTAGTACATACTAAAATGTATTTGTTCTACTTCCTTTTGGTTTTGGCAGATCAATTGGGCCCATGAAGTCAATTCCCCATTTCTTGAACAGCTTTAGGAGAAGAATGGGATGTAGGTGACATAGTGGTGGTCTTAGTAGGCTTTCCTATCCATTGACAAGCATCACAACATTTGCAGTAGTCATAAGCATCCTTGTGGAGAGTTGGCTACTAGTATCTTGCAAGGAAGGCCTTTTTGGTTGTTACTTCTCTTACAAAGTGTTCTCCATAGGGCTCGTTATGGCATGCTTTCAGCACTACTCCAATCTCATCTCATGTAGTACATCTTCTCAGTACTTCATCCTTGCCTTTCTTGTCCTACAAACCACTACCTAATAGGGTGTAGGGGATTGATTCCAATAGAAGCTTCTTCTTCTCCCAGCTAGAAATACCAGGAGGATACTATTGAGTAGCCAAGATATTGGGTATGTTTGCATACCATGGGTTTACAGTTTTGACTAAGAAAAGGGAAGTATCAGGGAGGTCAAGGTCATCTTGCTCCTCTTCATCACTCTAAGGGATTTGTGACAAATGATCAGCCCCAGAACATGGGAGCGACCATGCTTGGTAATCACTTCAAAGTCAAACTCCTGAAATAGAAGGAGCCATCTCATCATTCTTCCCTTCATATTTTCTTTGTTCATCAAGAAGGACAGGCTTCATGATCCACATAGAATTTGAAATGCATTGACAATAGGCAGTGTTGGAATTTTCTAAGGCAAACACCATCGCTAGGCATTCGAGCTCTATCACTATGTAGTTTCTTTCTCAATCAGTTACTTTTTGGCTTGTGTAATAGATAGGTTGATCCAACTTTGAGGAGCCTTTTTGGCATAAGACTACGCCTAGGCCTTTGACTGACACATCAGTGTGCACATGGAGCTCATTCGTCCAATCAAGATGTCGCAAGATAGGTGCTTCAATCAGACACTATTTCAAGGTGTTGAATGCTTCATCATCACAATCAATGGTCCATGTAAACTCTGCATCTTTCCTTAAGAGCTTATGCAAGGGGCAACTTTGTTGCAAAGTGTGCAAAAAATAGTCTATAATAACCCACATGGCCAAGGAATCCTCTCAATTGTTTAAGGTTGGTTAGTGCTATCAAAGCTGCAATCTTCTCAATCTTGGCAGAATCTATTATTATCCCTTGTGTAGAGACAATGTGGCCCAAAAGAACTCTTGAAGAGACTTTGAAGACACATTTTTGGGATTGAGAGAGATCCCATACTCTTGACATCTATCAAAGCACTGCTCCAGGTGTCCCCAATGCTCACGAATCAAGCTATAGACACAAAAGTCATCCAAGTATACCTCAATGAAATCATGCAAATGATTTTGGAATGCGGCCATCATCACTCATCATTAGAAGGTAGCAGGAGCATTATAGAGCCCAAATAACATTACTCTATAAGCATAGGTTCCCCATTCTATTGTGAAGGTTGTTTTAGATTGATCTTCTTCTACGATCTAGGCTTAGTTATATCCACTAAATCCATCCAAGAGGGAATCAAGCTCATGGCCTACCAGTGTCCAACAATTGGTTTGTGAAAGGAATAGAGAAATGATCCTTCTTAGTTTTGGAGTTCAATTTTTAAAAGTCCACACATATTGATAGTTTTTCATTCTTGGGTACTACCACGATGGGCAAAACCCATTCACTATTGGCCACTGGATAGATAAACTCAGCTTCAAGGAGCTTCAACAATTTGTCTTTCACTAGGGCAGAGTAATTTGAATTCATGTATAAACATTATTTGCTTTTCACCTTCTACTTCTGGATGATACAGATCCCCGACTCCTTCAAGGGAGTGGTCTCCTCTTTTGATGCTTCATTGGTGCTGATGTCCTCTATCCATGAGGGTTGGTTGACTCCTTGGGATGTTGAAATTGTATCATTGCTACTATGGGTTTGATTTGGGAATTAGTTACTTCTTGGATCGGGGACTCGTCTTTTCAGGATGCCTCCAGGAACATCACACAATAGGAACCTTCGGAGTTCTGGTTGGGCTATAGGAATGGTGGTTGTTGGCAAGGTGCATCGTCATCATCCTCTCTTGAGAAGGGTAGATTTGGGCAACAAGACCCACTAATTAAGGAAGGATTATTCTTCTTAATCTATTTCTTGTGGATATTTTGCATATGACATGACCCATTAGCCAATCCAAAGGGTACCATCATCATTCTCAACAGTACGGGATATTCTACTTTTGAGGATTCTGGGAGCTCTTCCTCATTTGTGCCTTCTTCAGGTAGGATAGATTTTTCCAACTTACTTTCATAGTCTTATTCTACACTGTCATCTTCGTCCTCTTTGGACTCTGTGTCTGCCTCTATAGTAGGAGCTCTATAAGAGAAAAACAAAGTCGCTGTGGTATCCTCTTTGTCGCCTCTATTTTTGCATCTATCTCTGCTTCTATCTTTGCTATGGTCATGTAACAGGGAGAACAATACATTCATGCCTCTATCTCACTGTCAGAGGAGACTTCAAAAGTCATTCCTCGTTTAGGTAGGAGGTATTCACCCATTGACAAAGAGTTTTCTTCTTTCGAGAGTTGACTTACAGTACACTCTCAAGGATTGTGCCTCAGTTTTCTTGGGAAATATCTGTCTGATAGCTTCTTCATCTCCTAATGTGTCATCTATTGTCTCATTGGAAGAGTCCATGATGACTTTAATGGAAGTGGATCTATTACCTTTTTATGATCCATACAACTTCATACAACTTCAGCACCACTTTGTTGGGTCCTCTACCTAGGATTAGGGTTCCTTTGAACCAATTTGTCTATGCCCTTGTGCTTTAAAAAGCCATGGGTTTCCTAGCAACAGAGAGGATATGATGTCCCATAGGAATTTGGTTTTACCACCAAATAGGCCAGCCAATAATCTCTTTGTCTTCACATATGAGAGAATGCCCAAGTGCTTAATTCTGCTTTGGTCTACTAGTCTGATAAGCCATTGTTAGTCTACATACCTTGCAAGCCCAAATCCTTCATTGTTACATCCATCAAATATTCATTGATGGACCTCCATCAATTGTTGCATTTGCTATAAAGCATCCTTCAATCCACACACCAATTTCTAGAGTACCAAGATCCAAGAATTCATTAGCCATATCGACTTTTTTTGCAAACTCTAGGTCTTTATTTGACCTAGGGACAGAGGTAGAGCAATCCTTAGGCCTCTTCTTCTTGTCAGTATGCTTTTGAATTTCTTTCGACATCTATGAGACAACATTACCAACTGCCGAAATGTTAGGTTTGGTTTGAAGGTGTCTAGGTCTTTGGCCAAGTCATATTCTTTGACAGGATTCATGGGCTTCTCCAATCGATTAGGGAATGGGACAATTCCCACTTTTATCTTCCCTCTTTCCCCTCTAGAAGCAATAACATCTACACTTCTTCTACTATTGGAGGTACTTTGGCATCCTCTATCTCTTGGACCTGGTCCTGTCTTTGCAACTATCTCTCTATCTCTTTGTGGCATTGCAGTGCTCTATACTACACTATTTTGCTTTGTACAATTCTATTTATTTGTTAGGAGATTGAACTTCATAGTCTTGGCAAAGGGATTATCATATTTTTGGACAAGTGGTTCCTTCGTCTTGGCATGCGTGATGGCAACCACTTCTAACTGTACTAAATTAGAGGTAGGCTCATGTGCCTTCTGCTAGCTATTAGTGGAGTTGACCTTAACAGGGGGTTGGATTGGGATAATCCCTTGCAGTGTGGCCTTCTCCTTTGTAACTACTGCATAAAGGTTTGTAATCCCTAGACCTTCTAAGGTTCGGTTAGTTTGGTGAGACATGTCCATTTTCTCCACATCTGTAACACTCCACTTTTAATCTTTGGCCACCACTGCCAGACTGTCGGCCTCTGTAACTTTGAGAGAGAAACATCCTTGGGCCAAAATTAGGACCGAACTCTCTAGGCTTTGGTCCAATATCCTAGGTGGCCATCTTGGATTCCAACAAGTTGAATCTTGCTTCTTTATCTTTCTTCCTTCTTTCATGCATCTACTTCAAAGAGCAAATATCTTCTGTATGGTTCTTCCTTAAACAATACTACGAATAGAAGGCTCCAAGAATGGTTGGTTTTTGGGTACATTTAGTGGCTAAATGTCCCACTTGATGGCACTTTCCACACCATATATTAGATCGCATCACATCTCTTCCACCTCTTATAGGATTGGATATGTTGGCGGTATTCACTTTCAACGTCTACAGCTGTTTTGTAATCACATCCATCAGCTCCTTCTTGATAGTTACAATTGAATTGGACTAGTCCTTCAAATTTTCTCCTCTTGGAGTAGGTGCCATAGGGTTTGGGAAGCCTCCATAATCACTATATAGACTAGTTGGGTTGATCCTCCAGATGCTCCTCTATTCTAATTCTGATTCAAAGCTCCCATTGAGACTGGGGGTTGTCGGTTTCAATTAGTAGGATTCTAGTGTTGTTGTTGAGTCACCATTGGGGGAGATAATTTGAGGCCATTGTTGTTGCGGTTGACCATCATTTGAGGTACTACCATCTACGGGCCACTATGGATTTGGTGCACTGTAGTGCAACATTGTTTGCATTTGAGGGTATAGGTAGGGAACTGTCCCTAGGACTGCATTTGGTGGGTATACCATTCCTGGCATGGGAGGAGGTAAGACTCCTCTTCCTAAGGTCATCGACAGCCTTCCGCTAACTGCAGCTTGCAGTTACTTGGTCTTCTCAATTCCACAAACTTACAAACTTCTAGTTGTAGACCTCTAAGAAAAACTCCCTTCTGGATGCCTTCATCCAAGTGATGGTTGGTTCATCTCTTCAGTGTGGATTCCATTCTAGAGACATATACTTCCACTTTTTCACCGAAAAATTGGCTTAAGTTCATGAACTCCTCTCACATCCGCTCTTCAAAACCTTCACGCTTGAATTTAGTGAGAAAGGCCAACTTAAGGTCGTCCCATATGCCAAAATTTTGTGTTACTTGTCTCTCATACCACTGAAATGTCGCACCTTTAAAAGTGGAGGGAAATATCACCAACTAATGCTCGTGGGTTATGGCATTGTTGGCTACACATGCTACTATGAACTCAGCTACACGAAGATCATGATCTTCATTGTACTCTCCCTTAAAGATGGGCAACAAGATTACATTCATTGGCCTCTCATTAATATTTCTAGGACGGATCTTACTAGGAAGGGGACCTTGAGTCACCATGGGGACTTCTGTAAAGAGTGCCACAAGGGCATCAAAGGAGGCTTTTGTGTTGTGAGGTTGTTTTTGGCTTTGATTTTTTCCTTCTCTCTTCTCACATACCTCTGGACTCATTCTAGTGCTTGCCTCTTAATTGCGTCATTCATTAGGGATTTGTTCCATCTAGTTTGTTTGTACTCAATAGAATAGAATTTGAAGGGCCTCAGTCTCTAGAGGACTCTCTTGCCAACATTTCTTCTACTTCCTTCTTTTCAATATCTTTGAATTCAGCTTTCATTCCACTATAGAGGGGAAGATATTTAGTTATGGTATCGAAACTCATTCTTCTGAGCATCATTGTGGTGCCATCATCATAGTAATGCCAACTTCTCATGGTCTCAACAGTGTATGTTGTAAAGAACACTCTGTCTACTAGTTTCCAATGGGTTGCTAATTGGAAAAACACAAGGTTGTTAGTGCATCAAGCATCTGATGTATCTTGCTATTGAGCATTCATGAACAGATTCCAACTCTTTTCCTTCTCATTCTTGTGAACTTTAACTAACCTCAACTCCTAAAGCTTCTTCACAATCTCCACCTGATGACATCTGGAAAATCTTTAATGAAGGCCAAATCTCCCATGATGGATCATTCTCTCTATTTCTACTCTTCAGTTTACTCCCAAATAGTTTGCCACTAAGATGCACGCCTTTGTTGCTTCAGCAGGGAGAGGAAGTAGTCCACCACATAGAGCTTGCATCAAGATGATAATATGATTCCGCCATTGTGGGATAAATTTCTTGTAGAAAGGGGCTTCAATAATGAGATTTTTCAATTCTTCAGTGGTAGAAAGAAATTTGCAAGCATCCATTGAATTCTTATCCTCTCAACAATGGCATTCCTTCATTTTCAGTCCCTTCTAATGTTGTTGATGGTAATTTTTCCCCGGCCTGCACACCAAAAACATGGAGCCCCAAGAGGAAAACCAAGAAAATGAGGAATCTATTGTAAGAAAAACTATCTCGTATCATCAACAAGAATTTTTTTCATATTTTAATCAATGACAATAGGCAAAACAACACCAATCTTCTCAAATCTTCACACAGCTTCATATAACAATTCTCTCACAAATTTATCACAACAAAACTTCAACACATTCTTCATATTCTTCATCAAAAGAACAAGAGAACATAAAGGAATGCTCCACTTTGAATGGAAATCATTTTTTAGCATTCATCTTCAATAGTTTAATAGTCTTCATAGTCTCTCTCATGATCTCTCACACATAGATACATTGTTTTTGGTCAAAAATTAGCTATCTCTCTCATACATGCTCTCTCTCACACACTGGTACATTTTAATAATTAAGAATAATCATCTATAATCCCTCTTTGGTCATGGATAATCCTCCCAAGAGGTATGTCTGATATGAAGGGTCACCAAAGGCACTACATTGTCCTTTTGTAGCTCAACAATGTCATTATCACTTCAGTCTTTACTTAAGTCTTCAACAACCACTTCTTCTGCTTCTTTGAGGTATTTTGAACTCGTATTCATCTCTTCTAAAGATTAGAAAACTTTCCCAAGATATACATCCATCCTACATAACACTTACATAGGCATACAAAATAGAAACGGAACAGAGACAGAGTCTCTACAAAAGCTCAATAGAGGGTCTACAGTACCATACAGAAGGTCATTTGAAAGCTAGCTCAACTAAAACCATCAATAATTATTAAGTAAGCTTTGAAATACTTTCAAACTCCATCAATCATCATTCCATCCTCTCATATAGAAAGAAAATAGAACAAAATAGAAAATAAATAGACTCAATCAGAACCAACTAGACACTATCAAGACATCAACAGAGCATGCCAAAACATCATATCTCCTCTAAAAACTATCATGAGCTTCTCAAACCTATTTCAACCTTATCCAAAACACTCCTAAACACTTTCAAATAAACTAATTGACATACAAAATCAATAAAAAATCAACCATTTAGTCTACAAAAGCAACAAAAATTAGCCAAAAAATCAAGTCATTTCAATAGTCAATAAGACTCCTCAAAAGTTAGGGTGATTGTAGACTTTCCCCCTTCGACCAACTTTAAGGGAGTTCATTGCTTCTTAGGCCACATAGGGTACTATCGACAATTTGTACTGAACTATGCACTAATTGCTAGACCTTTGTATAAGCTATTAATAGTATTCGAGTGGATTGAAGAATGTCAGCAAGCCTATGAAAGGCTTAAATAGACTCTAACTTCAACTCCTATCCTAAGAGCCCCAAATTGGTCTACTACCTTCCATGTGCACATTGATGCATCAAATTTTGGCATGGGGGTAGTGTTGTGTCAATCTAGTGAGTATAACCCTGATTATCTATTGAGTTTTGCTAGAGCAGAGAGCTCACTGATACCAAAATGAGCTATTCCACAATAGAGAGAG
This sequence comes from Lygodium microphyllum, assembly GCF_053477565.2. Taxonomy (NCBI): domain Eukaryota; kingdom Viridiplantae; phylum Streptophyta; class Polypodiopsida; order Schizaeales; family Lygodiaceae; genus Lygodium; species Lygodium microphyllum. The sequence goes on along the minus strand of NC_141135.1, from coordinate 44,991,930 downwards.
AAGGGTTAGCCATGGTGTTCACTGTAAAGAAGTTTAGAAACTATCTTTTAGTAACACTCTTACCTTATTTGTGGATCATCAAGTATTGCTTTATCTTGTGAACAAACCTTGTGCAACAAGACACATTGCTTGATGGTTACTTCTACCTTTGGAATTTTACTTCTCTATGGTAGTACACAAAGGCAAACATCACTATATGGCAGATCATATGTCCCACATAACTATAGGTGAAGTAGCTAGACATGGAATCATTGATGACCTACCAAACACACACCTTTTTAGAATGTCCAATGAATGAGACTTCTTTAGTGCAGACCTCAGACATATTGGGTGGATGGCATAGTCTACATCCTAGAGAATGGATTGCCCAAATGATCCATAGAAAAGCTAGTTTAAAAAGACTAATCTTGAAGTTCCAATCCTATTAATTGATCGCTAGTCAATTGTATGAGTTAGTACAAGATGGAATCTTAAGGAGATGTATCTACAAACACAAAATGCATGATGTGCTCATGGAAGCACATGGTGAGATTGCTTGAGGACATTTTAGTGGAGACACCACAAGATGCAAGGTACTCTAGTCTCAATTGTGGTGGCCAACTCTATTCCACCATGCAGGTAAGTTTGTGAAGTACTATGATGAGTACCAACGGACCAAAGTATCTATTCATCAGGATAAAATGGAGTTGATCCTAGTGATTGCATGCCAACCATTTGAAAAAAGGAAAATTGACTTCATTGATCCAATCAGCCTTATGGCATAGTACTCACAAGCTAAGTACATCATTGTTGCCACAAACTATCTCACCAAGTGGGTGGAAGCTCAAGCAACTCATAAAAATTATGCTAGGACCATGGCCAAGTTCCTTTGGGAGCAAGTAATCTCATGATTTAGTTTTCCCATAGAGTTGGATAGTGATCAAGGTATGCACTTCATCAATGAAGTGATTGCTCACTTGTTATCCACCTTCTTGATAATCCACAGGAAGTCCTCACAATATTATCTACAAGTTAATAGTCAAGTTGCATCCACAAACAAGATCTTGTTGAATGTCCTAACAAGATCTTGTTTGTGGATAATCCACAGGAAGTCCTCACAATATTATCTACAAGTTAATAGTCAAGTTGCATCCACAAACAAGATCTTGTTGAATGTCCTAACAAAGGTAGTATGTGCTTCATGCAGTGACTGGGATAACAAGCTCATGGTAGCTCTATGGGCATATGGGAAGGTCTACAAAATGACCATAAGAAAAAACCCATTCAAATTGACCTACGGAATCGAAGTGATTCTACTAGTGGAATTGTTTGTTCCAAGCTTGAGAATAGCAATCTGTAATGTGTTCGCTTGACCACTTGTGGGACACGTCTTAGCAGCCCATTGAGAGGGGAGTCTAGAAAGCACCACCTGGCACTCGCAAGGAATGTCACAGGGTTTGCGATCTAGGTCTTCCTGAGTCTGCCCCGAAGCGGAAGTATCCGACCGTTCCCACTTAGGACCGACCTGAAGTCAGGGTTTCTTTCCAATCAGCCAAGTCTCTAGGAAGTAGCTAGCGTCAAGCTCCAGATGACCCACATTGAGTAGGAACAACATATTCGAAGCAGATTTATGCTACACTTGGTTCATAGAGAATGGGAAACGAGAGGGATGCACCGCTCAACCTCTCTGCCCGTAGGGCATAGTCCCATTCTGGTCCCCTAAAATAGCATGAATCGGGTTCTAACTTAACAATACCTAAAGTTATCCGATGGTAAATCCTTGTGAGAAGCCTCCCAGTTCTTTGGGACCACCCAGCCGTAGGACAGACCCGTCGGGGAATTCCGTCCACCCGCTTCCCTTAATAGCTTTAGTTGTCTAATTAGGTCCTACCACATTTATGTGTGACATTTAAAATCAGCTTCATTAATTAAGCCTTTTAGGGCACAGAGTTCGTTCACATAATTTACAACGCATACACAAAAACAAAACAAGCAGTCCTTTTATCAAACAAGTTCCTTAACTTATCTTTAAGTTAATCTTTGTCTCCTGCCCGTACAAGAGAATTATGTATCCCTTTTGTCCAACAGAAGTACCTGGTCCAAATCTCATGGCATCGAAATTTCCATCCTTTATCTAGAATAGGATCTTCCAACGTCCCAGACGTTGAGCTCACGGAGGTCTTCAACTCCATTCTAGACCTAGCAAGGGGTGTCCAGAGCTCCAACTGACCCGCAAGTTGTCTAGGAGCGAAATATCATTCCCGTGGTTGGCCTTTTCACCACTCGACCTTCAGCCCATGAATCGAGCAGTGCCCTCTCGGGTTAATCCGCGGTGCAATCATGGAGGTGATCCACCCGTGCAATATATCCTTCCTTAATTAAATCCTTTAAGAATCAAGCACAAACAAGGCATTCAACCTTAATATCATTTTCCAAGAAAACATTCCTTTATTCCCATGGCGACTTGTCATCACAGACCCTTGCCATGCATTTATCATAAATCACAAGCACTTGGAATAATCATCCAAACAATAACTAACAACCAGTTGAATGTAAAAGCCTTTAGGATGTTGTTCGATCAACCAACAAAACCAATTGCATTCTTTCCAACCAATGCAAGAATAGACGATATAACATTTCCATCGTATATTTGCTCTCCCCTTGGGATCAACGAGCGATTCTATATAAAATTTACTTAACACTTGTATGCACAATTTTTAATGTCATGATTATGCCATTCATAACTCTTGCCCAATTCTTCCTTGTAATTGCTCTATCAACGAATAAGCCACATGCAACTAGGTGCAATTAACTTTCCTTAATATATGCACTTCGCAAGCTCCATCTTACAAATATGTGAGATGAAATGATCTATACTCGTGCATCATAGTATGGGCCTAACGTATCTCATACGAGAATCAAAACAAGCATCTATCAATTTGAAAATACATTACTTACGACCGGTACCGCAATTGGATTGACGGTGAAACTTTCGCTCAAAGCTTCATTGCTGGTTGTAGGATTGTCATGTGCACACGACATTCCTCGCTTGGAGGCCATCGTTCACAAGTAGACTCAAGAGATTAAGAAGGTGGAATAGATTCGAGATGGGAGAGTGAAAGAGAAGATGGTTAAATCGAGGATCGAGATAGAGGAAAATTGTGCAGCCTCTCGGGGTAACTCTTCTCTCTCTCTCTCTCTCTCTGTCTCTCTCTCTCTCTCAAGCTCTTCCCTCACAATCTCTTGGAGGGGTATAATCTCTCCCTCCCTCTCTCTTGCAGCCTTTTGGGGTCTCCTTATGCCTCCTTATACCTCTCCCATGCCTCCTATTTATAATGAATTAGAGAGGAGGGGATAAGTCTGAGAACAAGAGTGGAGGGGCTCTTAGAAGACTCAGTGATCTGATGCTCAGATCATAAATCTGATAGTTGCATTGGCTCCAAAAGGGGGGTAAAACCCCAAGACACTTGCTTAGAAAGCTCTTAGTTCACTCCTTCTTCTTTTCTCTGTTCGAAGTGCTGTCTATTGCCTGTAGACTATGATTGCGGTGTGCGCGATTTCGCTAGTCACTTTTCTTTATTTTTCTTTTTATAAAATCTCCAAAACTAACTAAAACATCACTTGTCTTTTCTTTTAAATGACTTTCAATTCTATCTTTTTAGGATAATATCTAAAATATAATAGTTTTTTTTCTCACCCAAGAATCTAATATTTTTGAACCATTCAAACTATACACATTAATACTAGTGATTAATATAGCTCATAAGTCCCGTTCACATTGTACTTTTTGTGAAGGGTGGCTACGGTCCTTATCAATCCGAGAAAAATGTCAGATTTATGACTCTCAATTTTTTAAATATATTTTTAATTGAATAAAAATTATTAGCTATTAATGCTAGTCAATTTTTACCTTAGTTAGTATTTAGTTAGTAATCTTACTAACTTATTAATTGACTAACTAACTTTTGAACTAACCAACTAACTTTTATTGCGTGGAAATATTACACAATCCAGGAAAGATGGAAGAGCAAGGAAGCATGGACAAATCGGTTTTGATAGAGCTAGAGCGCCTATCTGAGACTCGTCTCATTACAACCCATGCACTAATTTGTGAGAAGGCATAATGCAAGAGTTGGTTTGACAAATACGTCAAACAATGAGACTTTGAGCAAGGAGACCTAGTGTTGCTATACTTTGTTAAGGGATAAAAGTAGAAGATGAAATTTAGGGGATTAGGACCTTTCAAATTTTGCAATATCAGTAGAACATGAAATGTCAAACTCAAAACCCTAAAGGGGTAGGGCATAGGCTTTTTCAATGAAATCTGCATCAAAAAATATTACCCTCTATCACATCCACTTCATGAAACTCCATTGATAGAACTGCTAATGAAGGTGAGGGTTGCAACCATCATTGAACTAGAGGAGGAGGATGAGGAAGCAGTAGCACCAGCCTCTACCTATGAATAACTGTGACCATGCACAAGGCATACAACTTTGATAGGCTAATTGATGAGGGAGTGATAGATGTTCACAGTGTTCATTCTCATTCGTACTGAAAACCAATATATCATCAAAGAAAATAATTACACAATTCAGATACTTCAAAAATATACAATTCATCATACGACTGAATGTAGCTGGTGCATTGGTCAAACCAAAAGGCATAACAAGAAATTTATAATGACCAAATTGAGTTCTAAATGCAGTTTTGAAAATTCCAGGTGTATCCAATCGTACTTGATGATATCCAGATTTGAGATCTATCTTGTTAAAAATAGTGGCTCCTTGTAGTTATCCATGAGGTCGTCTACCCTAGGGATCGGATATCTATTCTTGACAATGATCTTGTTTAGGGCACAACAGTCAATGCACATCCTATAGGTATTATTTTTCTTCTTAACTAATAGGATAGATGCCCCAAAAGGAGAACTACTGGGTCTTATGAGTCCTCAGGTTAACAGTTCTTCAACTTGTTCTTGGATTTCTTTCTGTTTAATTTGATTGTGTCTATAAGGTGCTTTACATGGTGGTTGAGAACTAGGGATTAAATCTATTTTATGGTCTTTAGGACATGTAGGTGGTAAACCAGGGGGTAAATCTGTAGCAAAACAATCTTTAAATCGTGAAAGAAATTTTACATGCCTAGGATGCATCTGATTTTTCTTAGCTTGAATTTCATTCACCCATACTAAATATGATTTGCTACCTTTTCTCAATGCACGTTTAGCATGTGTGTTACTAAGCAAGGGAAATTTATCAAAGGTGTGCGTTCCATGTAATGTGATTTGTTTTCAGTTAAAATGAATTTTCATGGAATGTGTGGAATAATCTATGTCAGGATTATATTTGTGACGCCAAGGCATTCCTAAAATAATATCACTAGCTTGCAAAGGCACAATCAAGAAATTTCTATGTTCAACATAATCACCAATTTTAATTTTTAAGTCATGAACTTCTTGTGTACCATTGTATCTAGTGCCTAAAAATGTAGCCTTTATGTAATAATGAGTTGGAACAGTAGGTAAATTCAATTCATTGACCAACTTTTCAGAAATAAAATCATGCGTGCTTCCATCATCATGCAAAACAATCTTTTCTTGACCATGCAACACAAAACATTTCATCATTAATAATGAATGAGGATTTGGCATACCTGGTAAAGTATCTAAGAAGCATTGCCAATATCATCATCATCTTCAGTAAAATCTAACATATCTTCATGGTCTTCGTCTTCCCTCGCTCCCAAGTAGTTGACTTGAACAATTGGCTTCTTGGATTGAAAATTCACTGCTAAGTGTCCAGGTTGTTGACACTTGTAGCAAACTATAGACTTTTCTTTGGAAACATTATTGGTAAGGGCAAGAAATTTGGGTATGTTGCGATTTGGCTGGAGAGAAGGCTTAGGGTTTGAATTTGTATTTGATGGTAAAGCAGGGGGTTGAGTCCAGGGTTTACATAAAGAAGAAGGAACAAAGAGATTTTGATTGAATCTTCGAAAGTTAGAATTGAATTGCTTTGTACTAAAGTTATTGTTAGTTGGAAATTGTTGTGTTTCCTTTTCTCGTCTACGAATTTTGTCTTCAGCATCATGCGCTAAAGAAATCACATCCTCCAAAGTCTTTGGCTTGAACATATTCACTTCCGCATAGAAGTGACCAAGCAAATCGGACATATACTTGCGCTTGTGAATTGCCTCAAGAACATCTTCAAGCATCCGAAGTTGTAGTAAGGCACTCCAGAAACGCTCAATGTATTGCGGAATGGATTCATGATCTCTTTGTTGCAGAAGATCCCACTATTTGATTGCTTTTTCATGGAATTGAGGTGGAAGAAAATTCTACAAAATTTTCTTTTGAAAGGCCTCCCAAATAGTGGGACAATCAATACTCTTGCGGACAATAGTCCACCATAACGATGCTCTATCTGCTAGATGGTTAGTGATGCATTTAAGTTTATCTTTTTCAGCATATTTCTCTTCATGGAAATAATCATCAAACTGACTGATAAAAGCGAGAAAAGTGTTTTTTTTGTCACATTGCCCATTAAAAGTACGAAATTTGAAATTTCTTTTACTTATCTTGGCTTCTTTCCTGAGAGACTATGCTTCAGTGTCACGTCAATCGTACGTCAAATAACATCTTCGGGTTGCGCTCCGTTGTGATCAACACTAGATCTAGTTATGCTTGCAAATTTTGGCATGCTCTTCGCTCTTCTTGAAGTTGCATCATAATTAGTTCCAATTTTTGCTCCATAGTCGATTCTGGTAAATCACCTCTGGCCATAAAATCTTCCATGTTTTGATTGGACATCCTGCAATATCTCAAACAACCTCACATACTCGAAATCTCGTTAGAGGGATGAGCGTAGCTCAAATTTGGGTTTACAAGGCTTGCTTTTTAAAAAAAATTTAATATGGCTTTTGTGATCTTACTTCTTTTACGGGTACGACAATTGATGATGGTCTCCTTTCAAGCAAAAAATAGACTACGTGTGACAACCGACTTGCTGGAAATTGACTTTGTCAAAGTGCAAATAGGAATAGAGGCTTGTTGAAGTTTTCAGGAGTGGTTCGGGAAGATCTCAGTGTGAACACTCGCTAAGAAGGAGATTTAAGAGTGAAAATTTTAAGCTTTAGTAGAATCTTAAAACCTTAAGCTTAAGCTTTCAAAGAAAAGGCTTAATCAAATCGGATTGCTGCAATAAGACAGCAGTAGTTTTTGATGACATCAATGTCCTGCAGTTCGTCCTGCCACCACGGATCATTGAATTGTGAAGAGCTTAAGCTTTAGTATAATCTTAAAACCTTAAGCTTAAGCTTTCAAATAAAAAGCTTAATCAAATTGGATTGATGCGACAAGACAACAATAGATTTTTTATGACGTCAATGTCCTGCAGTTCGTCCTGTCGCCAAGAATTGTTGAATTGTGAAGAGCTTAAGCTTTTTTAAAGCTTATTAACCTTTATAAATTCAGTCTTAATCAACTTCTTCTCTACAAACAAGACAACTTGCAAAGGACGTTGGGAAGTATTCCTCCCCCTCACGAGAGAGGTCCTTCACGATCTAACAGCATAGCAAGGGGTTCTTCACCACCAGAAACATGCTGGTATTGACGGTTTGACTGCCTATAGAGCCCATTAGTTCCAAGAGCTTTGCTTTCTCATGAGATGGTAATCAATTGGAGGCCCTTAATCTTAGCTTCGCTCTGATACCACTGGTGCACAAATTGGATGCTATATACGCGTAGTGAACACCGAAAGGTCCCCAAGAACAAAGAACTCTACAAAAGCTCATAAAGCAAAAAGTAAGGTTTGCATGACGTGAGACAAAAAGAAAAATTGGGTACAATCTCCCCCCCATGCCTTCTGTGAGCGCTTCACAAGGCATATATTTATACATTTATTACTCTCCAAGCTCAAAAATAGCCCAATTTACAATTAGCATACTTTGGCTTTTGTATTTAATTTTTTCCAAATAAAGAATAAAGTGTTTGGGTGTCCAAAAAGTTGGAGGGTGCCCAAATACGATGTCCAATAATGAACTATTTAAATTGAGTGCCTATGGTATACAAAATAATAAATGTTTGTCAAGCATTTTAATAAATAAGCATGCCTAAATAAATATTAGCGTCACACCTTTAATGATAAGACATGCGCCCATCAAAAATGATAATTTCTTCTAGGTAATTTCAATATATGCCATCGCTCAGTGCTTCCCAATGCCACCGCTGCCTGCTCTACACATCAACTGAAGCATTTACAATTGTTAGAAAATAATAAGATAAAATTCACAAAAGTGAATACCTAGCAGTCTTCAGCTACAAAATAAATAAATAAGTTGGAACTCTGTCCTAACCTTAATTTAATATGAATGCACTCTAAACTCATAAACGTCCATTAATTTAAATATGTATTTTTCAGAATCACCCGGTATGAAATCACCCATGTGCAAAATAAATTAACATGACACCCGAAAAGGACAGGCGTCCGCGTCAACTTCTCGCACAAGGAATCCACCTTGTGTACGAGTCCTGGAAAATAAATATAGTTTTACAAAATCTATCGAAAAACCTCACGGAATCCACCATGGAATAAAAACCTCATCGAATCCACCGTGGTCTCACAAAATCCACCGTGGAATATGCCTCCTGACATCATCTTACCTACATTCCCTACCCATGAAGGATTAGAGTTGATTTCAACTAAGAGATGCATGGTAGGTATGATTTCTTTAGGATCTACAATGTGAATGTTGTGTCTCCTGAAGAATGCCTAACCTTCACTGAAAGAGATCTCCACCCATCAATAGTAGGCTTCCTCGGGGAATTCTCCTCATGCTCAGATCTTGCTTTCATTACCACATGTAATTATCTTCATCTTTTGCAAATATTACTAAAACAAAGCCTAATGCAAAGGAAGAGTGGTTACCACCCATCTTTTTTGATATTAATGTAGAAATAGATAGTTGTGCAATGGCCCGCCTCATGATGAGAGCCACCCTCTTGCCAACATTTTGTATGAGCCTATTAGAAGATATGAGTGAGTAGGTTCACTGGGTGTAGCTGCCCATTTTTGTCATCTACACCCCTCAATGTAAGAGTTAACTTGAAGGGCTATATACAAATTAGGGCCTTCCTAAGCAAATCCCCTAAGCCTTGGCCCCTGCCCATGAATGGGATGTCACTTAATGTGCTCCCTTTATAATATTTTTAAAAAAAGAGGGAGAGAGAAGAAGAAGAAGAAGAAGAAAAGAAAAGAAAAAAAGAAAAAGAGAAAGAAGTGAATGAAGTGGAAAAGAAAAGGAACACAAAAATGAAATTTGTCCATCTGTGCTCTATGAGTGTCACAATCGTTATGCCTAGGGACCACCCTAGCCGTCCCTCACTTCACAACTTAGGGAACATAAAGGGAAAGATAGTTGGATAGACATGTCTCCCTAAGTCACTCATAACACCTTTCTTTACACAAACTGGGTCCTCAAGTGTGGGACAACACCTTCGGCTTTGCGTCCCATCTCTTAATTCCACCATCACCTGCATAATGCATTGCATGGTAAGGTAGACACACCCCCTTAGGAAGTACACTCTTCTTCTTTTCAGGAACACCGTGAGGTAGCATGGCAAGCCAATAACTACAGAGTCCTTCAACCAATCATCTATCTCCAACATTGGCAACCATCAAAACCTACTTCATAGAGCATCCCCAACATTGTCTACCTGTCCAAATGCACCACAAACCATTCCACACTAGCCCACAACATTTTCAACTCATATCATCAAGTGCTATGGGACTGGCACTCAACTAGGAGGGGGGTAATGTTAACCCTCAAAATACCAAGACAAGAAAATCCAAAAAATCAAAAGTGAAAGATAGTCCCAAGGCAAGAGGAAAACTGTGGACAAAGGTACACTAAAAAAAATCCAAAGACACGAAGCGTAGGAAAAATTCTAAATATAAGAGGAAGTGCACAAGAACAAGCACACCTTAATATTTTAGCAAGAAGAGCATTAGGCACATTGTAATTTATTTTGTAAAATATCATCGGTCTCTCTCCTGTGCAAGTTGTAAAGAACAAGAGGCGTGGACTAAGGCCAATGCTAATAAGAAGGAGGAGGAAAAAGAAGTGGAGGAATGGGACCAAAAAGGAGATGGCCGCCCAAGGAGGAGATAGGGCATGTATAAAAGTCAAAAATTTAATGGAGAAGCTCATTCTTATTGTGTGGCCAAACTTTATCTCTTCTTCTTCTTACTCTTGCTTCATTCTTGTGTATGAGAGAGGGAGAGAGAGCATGTGTGAGAGAGTGTGTCTGTGAGAGAGTGAAGGACCTTGGAGAAGCTCTTCTTCTCCTCTCTTAATTTTCATCTTCTTCTCTTCTCCTTTCTTGCATGCATGGCTATGGAGGTTGAAGCTTGGATCTTAGAGATGGAGCTTGTTTGAGAGTGCATCTTGCATCGTGGAGCTACCCACAGAATCATGGGAGGAGGAGGCCACTCGATCAAATTCAGAGGTAAGCTCACTACATTTGTGTGTGGGAGAGTGTGCACAGCTATGTGAGAGGTAGCCATAGCTCTTGGCTTGAAACACTTGAAACAATAAGCGATCCGTAGGTCTTGGTGGTGTGTTCATGAGAGCGATGATAGGTCCCTTCATTTTAGTTACTATAAATGGGTGAGCAACCATTCCTTGCTTATGCACCTCCTTTAAGACTACAAAACCAATGTGACCAAATCTTTCATGTCAAAAGTTTACTTGAGCCCACACTAGTCCATTGTGGCTATAAGAGCACTTAGCTCATACAAAATTTTCCTTCTTTCTACTTTTCCAAAAACTTTGCCAAGCACTGTCAATAATTTCTACATTGTCTTTGTGGTCAATATCAATTATAGAAGTAATTGATAGTAAATTTCTTTGAATCTCTAGAATATACAACACTTTTGAAATATTTTTGAGTTTACCATTTATAGCAACAAAGGAAAAAGTACATGACTTGCAAAATTCATCAAACTTGTTGACTTAAACTCACCTACTCTAAACTTCTTCATACTTTGCCCTATTTCATTCTCGATAAGTTTTAGCCATTATTTAAACTTGTCAAAAGCTTGAGCCTTATCATAAAGGAAGTACATCCACATCTTGCTCTACTGTAGTCATCAATGATCAATATAAAATAAGAAGATCCCCTCAAGGCTTGTGTAGATATTTTACCACACAAGTCAGCATGCACCAACTCTAGAGGAGCCTTTGCTCTATTCTTGCTTTGTTTCTTACCCATCATGCAACCTTTACATGGTTCCTTCATTTTAGTTATTATAGGTAGGCAAGCAATCATTTCTTGCTTGTGCATCTCCTTCAACACTGCAAAACCAATGTGACCAAATCATGCGTGCCAAAGTTTACTTGTGCCCACACTAGCAATGGCTATAAGAGCACTTAGATCATACAAGTTTTTCCTTCTTTCTCCTTTGCTGACAAGTTTGCCAAGAATTGTCGATAATTTCTATACCAGTCTTAGTAAACCTAACCTCATCATCAAGATTAATTATAGAAGCAATTGATAACATATTTTTCTAAATCTCTAGAACATACAACACATTTGGAATATTCTTAAGTTTACCATTCACAGCAACACAAAGGAAAAAGTACATGGCCCATCAATAGGACATTTTGCATCATTCCCTACCGTCACACTAATATATTTTTGTAGAGGCTTCTTAGAATTATATATATTTTCTTTTTGGTCATGTGACATAAGGCACCGCTATTCAATATCCATGAGTCAATGGTAGATATTTCTTGCATTGAGAAACACACTTTCTCAATGGTTGCCAATGAATAACTCCGTTCCAACCATATTGCCTATCTCGTTCTCTTAAGTCTTCAAGGTGCCAGTCTCATCAGCCTTCTTGACATGACAATCACAATTGGATGTCCTTTCCTCCTTGTAGTAGAAGCCTCTCCTTGAATCTTTTTCTTACCACCCTTCTTTTATTTGTTGTTGTTGGTAGAGGAACCACCTTTGCCTTTTGCATTGGCAGAGAATACATCTCCACTGGTATTACCTTCTCAAGCTTTAATCCATAACTCCTTCTCCATTAGTGATACATAAAATTCCTCAAATGTCAAAGCTTGGGGTCTCACCTAACTATTTAGGAAACTTACCAATCCATCAAACTATGGTGGAAAAATCCAATGATGCCTTCAAGCTTACACATGGCTTCTCCTCGTCATAATGGGGGCCTTACAACTTAAAGCACCATGGATCATTGGTGGCATCTTATGACAGTGGGGTATTGAGCATATCTAACAAGATTTTATGAAATAACATTTACACCTGAATCCATCAATATCATAGAGATTGATCCCAAAGATGAGGAACCAATACCGCATATAAATATGAGGCTTGGGATCACCATAAGGCAATAACACATAGTCGATGCCATAATTAATGAAGGGGAAAACCAAAACATTCTCACCTATTACTAAGATCCACCCATATGGAAATAACCCCCTTTTACTTACAATTAAATACAAGATTATGGTGACGATCGAGACCAAGAGCCTTCTAGTGATCTTTTATGTTTTCCCAAATATAGAGGGGGTTGGAAAGGAAACATTGTTGGGAAGAAAAATTGTTGGAAAGGAAACATTGTTGGGAAGAAACATTGTTGGAAAGGAAACATTATGGTGATGATCGAGACCAAGAGCCTTCTAGTGATCTTTTATGTTTTCCCAAATATAGAGGGGGTTGGAAAGGAAACATTGTTGGGAGGAAACATTGTTGGAAAGAAAACATAATGATGACGATCAAGACCAAGAGCCTTCTAGTGATCTTTTATGTTTTCCCAAATATAGAGGGGGTTGGAAAGGAAACATTGTTGGAAAGAACATTCAAATGGAAAATGCAATGTATTATCGATTATAACAGCTAATTTATTCATTTAGCCCTCTCTAATATAAGAATAATCATAGCTTTTAGTGAGGGAAAACTAGCTTCCACTAAGTGATTATGCCATTAATGTCATTAACCTATGATACCTCTAGTGAGAGGGGTAAACGCTTTCTCGATGTAGTAGGAAAAGTGCAAATAAACTTACTAGAGTTAGTGAGTAAAGTGGCCAAAACAAAACCTACTAGGAAATAGTGGATCCCGAAGATCATATCCAAGAATGTGGAATCTCACCCTTCTATAAAACCCTAACCAAATATGCTTACCATAGACCAAGATCTAGAAGTTGAAACTATAGAAGACAAATCAATGCAAGGCCACAATGGGTTCCCAAGTTCTTATTACACACTCAAGGATACTATACGTGTAATATATGGATTTGGTTACCAAAAAATCAAGTAGTTTCTATTGTCGAAATGACCAAAACCATGATCTCAATAGTAGTTCTGATACCTCCACCATCACCATCATGACTCAAACCTATGATTGATAAACATAATACAAATGGACGAGAAAGTTAATCTTCTAATTTTCTCAATCATGTGCTTTCCTCTAGTGGGGAAAAGCTAAACACATCCCCAAACTTAATGCTAGCTTTGACTGCCACAAATCCAAATGGCAATAGGGTGCTCTCACCTAATCAACTAGGCTAGAGAATAAAAAACGCTAATCACTATCATCTACTACCACTCGAGCAAAAGAGTAAGAGGTGGTAACCCAAGCCATCATGGAATACAACTTCATCAACAAACCCAATCAAGGACAACAATAAGAATGCTATGGAGCCAACCCTATGTACCAACGCTACCACATCCTCATCATCCTCCCCTACAACTAGGTCTTAAAGCTAGCAACACATCAAGGAGTAGCCATCAGCTAGCGCAAGTGATAATGCCCCCAAGTCCACCATCAATCTTGAACATCCAAAAAAAACATCTCAAGCAAATCCTCTCCTAAGGTCAACTGATAATATCCACCAAGTATATCACTAAACCAAAAGCACTACTAGGGTTGTGCCCATCATATCATAAACCATCAATAATAGAACTTGCTACTGACGTGGTTGTCAACATGGGTGAAAGAATTATCAATAGCATTTGATGCCTTGACAATGCTTTAGCCTTGTATGCTCATAGCTATGGACACTTGGACCTAGGCATCCTAAAACACATTTTTGGTGAATTTGGGAAACTTTCAAGTTCCATTTTTTATTATTTAGAACATTGGGACACAAAAAAAGATGCCTTCAAGTCACCCAAAACTACCATCGAATACATAATTGGAAACCTTATGAAAAATGGAATCTATTGAGCTATTGAATGCCAAATTCAAAGCCATGATGTGAGAGTTATAGCAACTAGAGAGTTTTGACCATGAGTCCTAAACTTGTGGGGAATTCCCAAATTCACTAATGGCATATTCTAAATAAAGATACAAATACAATCGACAAAACCCTTTAATGCTCATGGGGGGAATATGAATTTATTTCACAAAGCACCCTATCGTCTTTTAAAAAAACTAATAGCTACACAAATGAGCAAGGAGAAAGCTCTCAAAGGGTGATTGATCACCTCCTTTAAACATAGCTGTGTAGAGACCACACAAAAGGACTTGGATGAATTAGATTGCTTAGCCATGCATTGCTATTGGTTGTCATGTTGCAGAGGTATGATTTGGAAAATCTCCCTCATATGTGCATCTTAGAGAATTTGGACATGAGGCTTTCTACCATTACCCAAGGACAAACATAATAAGTTGGATCCTAAGTCAATAAAATGTATCTTTATTGGTTATGAGGATGCAAGTGAGATGGGCTATCACCTATGAGATTTGCATGCTTGAAAGGTCATCCATAGCCATGATATTGTTTTTTATGAGGAGAAGATGTATAAGTAACCTGAGCAAGAAAGTAATTGACAAATGTAGGGTGATTTTTTAGGAGGAGCCTCCTATTATAGTCCAACCAGTTAGACAAATTACAACTAATGTTCCAATGGCCCATGATCATAATGTTGGATAGGATCTACAAGCTCCATAGCCAATTTTAAGATGGTCAACTAGAGATAGACATCAACTTGATTGGTTCGCACCCTCCATGGACTATATTATGGTGATAGTTTTTGGTGGGTCCCTTACTTATGAGGAGGCCATGTGCAGAGGTGATAGTCACTCTTGGCAAAGAGCCATGCAGTTTGCACTTGATTCATTGAACAAAAAGTGTACATGGAATTTGGCTCCTTTGCCTAGTGGGAAACATGCATTGCCGTGCAAGTCAATGTACAAGTTGAACCCATGGATGTCACAAGCCAATATATAAGGCCACATTGGTTGTTCAATATTTTAAGAAAGAGTATAGTTTTGACTTTATGAAGTCTTTTCTCCCATAGTCAACATGACTATCCTAAAATTTCTTTTCGCCTTAGTTGCATAGTAAGATATGGAACTTTATCAAATGGATGCAAAAAAAGTCTTTTTGCATGGGGAATTGCATGATAATATCTATATGCAATAACCTAAGGGCTTTATGGAAAAGGGTAGGGAACACATGGTGTGCAAGTTGAAAAAGAGCCTTTTTGGCCTCAAACAAGCACCTAGGGAATGGTACCATATGTTCAATGCCTTCATGCATTCATAAGGATACATTCACAGTTCTATGGATTTATATATTTAAGCAAAAAGACTTGTGATGGTGCCAACCTTATTATCTTGGTACTCTACATCGATGATATGTTGATTGCTGAGAGGGCTAAAATGAGTTGGATGCTTTAAAGAATCAACTCAAGAAGAGCTTTGTGATGAAGGACATGGGGCAAGCCTTGCACGTTCCTCCTAGTATGCACATCATGCACGATCGCTATAAGGGGCTTCTTTACGTATCCCAGCAAGCATACAAAAAGAAGATGCTTGAGCGATTCCATATTCAAGATATAAAGCCTATAGTTATCATTTACCTTTCCATGTGAAGGTTAGTTAAGCCACTTGTGTCAAATGAGAGCAAAAAGCCGAGATGTCCAATATCCCTTATGCATCCATAGTGGACATTTTGATATATACCACGATAGCCACTTGCCTTGGCATAGCATTTGCGATGGAAATTGTGGTGCACTATATGGCTACATAGCTAGCAACATTGGGATTCTGTGAAGGGTATCATGAGACACTTGAAAGGCACTACAAATATATGCATTTGCTATCATGGCCAGGATACTATAATCGTGGGTTACATTGACTCCAACTATGCAGAACATGCAAATAGTAGGAAGTCCATCTTTGGATATGTCTTTACCTTTGCCAGAGTTGATATTTCTTGGATGTTCAGGGTCCTATATGCCTTATCTACTACTAAGGCAAAGTATATTGTAGCTAATAAGCTTGCAAGGAGACTCTATGGTTAGGCCGTTTGATGATAGACCTTGATATTAATGTTTCTCCTACACTACATTTGAATTCTATGAGTGTTATTCAGTTGGCTAAGAATTAGATCTCCCATGTGAAGAAAAAGCACATTGAGGTGTGCTATTACTTCATCAGGGATGTGGTAGAGGAGTGTGATACACCTACACTCATTCACTCACTCAACATGGCACAGAAAGGTAACACAATATGTGAGAGCAAGGTATAGTCTTGTATTATTCAATGAAAGAAAAGGTACAAAATAGGTACATCCCAAGACTACACCCTCGTGATGCTACACATATGAGGGTTTACCACTGGGTATAGGGAATCACACATAGAGTGGAAACCAAGTAGAGCTCAGAGTCACTATTACTCCCTATATAGGTGTTTTTGGTAGCAACACCATGGTATAGCTACAAGCCCCTTACAATCACCCCCATTTATTGGATTGCTATCCTCAGTGTTCTAAAGATAGAGTTTATTTGACTCATCTATGGTCTTAACGTAGCTTCTTCTAACAAGCTAGCCAATTTCTGTTGGTCTAGGACTTGACACATTAGTGGGGTCTTAATGTAGCCATTACTATTAGACTGGTCAGTGTCTACCACACTAGGACTTGGGGGTCTTAACACAGATTTTCCTATCAAGTTCATCTATATCTGCCCATCTAGACTTTTTGGGTGCTTTGGTTTATTTTGGTTGCCATGAAAATCCACCCTCAACTCAATTACATTTTAGGAGTGGAGGCATTACTGGGCCTATGATAAGTTTTGTGGGTTACTCAAGGGGCATTGGAAGAATTGGTGGGATTTTCCTTGAGCCAAGTGGCAAAAGCATAATTGCCATGTTCGTGTGCCTCTACTTTCGAAATCCAAGTGGATTCTTTGAGAGGGCGTCCTTTCCACTTGGTGAGGTACTCGGGGTACCCTTTGTGTTCTCGACATGCACCAAATGAATGCTTCTACATTGAAGGAGCCATTGGAGTGAAGAAGTGGCACGTGTTGCCCCCATTGGTTGTCGGTAGAACATGCAAAAAGGATAGGCATGAAATGCATTATGGACACAAATAATTTCTAGCAGGTCAAGCTTGTATGCGACTTTGTTCAGCACTTCAGTGATGTGGTAAGGGTCATAGTAGCGGTCATTGAATTTGGGGCTCATATTCTTTGGGAGGGACATATGCTTGGAGTTGATGAAGACCATGTCTCCCAAAAGAGTACTGCCTTTTGCTTCTTGTTGGCCCGGTCAGTCATGGTGATTTTTCTCTGTTCTAGACTCTACTTAGCTATAGCATTGCAGTCTCTCCATTTTTTCAAGAATTCTTCTGCATCCTAATCTTCACCTTTGGCAGCTCTCCTAAGGCTAAATCAAGGGGCATGATGACTTCTTTTCCTATAGCTAACTCAAAGGGTGTGTAGCTTGTGGCAAAGTGGATTGAGCTATTGTAGTGAAACTTGAGCACATCGAGGTATAAGGCCTAGCATTTTTGGTCCACTCGAGCGTAGCTCCTGAGATAGTCTTCAATGCCTTGGTTGATTCTCTCTATTTGCCCATCTATCTAGAGGTGGAACGAGGATGAGAATCTCAACCGTGTTTCTAGAGTCTTAAAGAGTTCCTTCCACATGTCGCTCATGAATCAGAGGCTTGGTTTGATCACACTGTTGAGTGTTGGAAGCAAGTAATATCACTTTCCCCATGTAATTACATCGAAGCACAAAATTGGTTAAAATTTACAGGTCGCTACTCCACAGGGGGTGTGTAAATAGAGATTGATAATCAACAAGCATAGTTGAGGCAAACAAATTGACAAGAATAAAAAAATAAAAATCGTCCCCTATTTGTATTTGGGCCCCTCCCCTATCCATATTTAAAATATTTTTGAAGATGTAGAATTGATGCTAAATCATCATTTAGCAGGCTTATTAGGGCTAGGTTCCTTAGCTTGGGCAAGACATCAAGTCCACATTTTTTAACCCATCAACCAACTCCTAGATGCAAGAGTTGATCCCAAAGAGATAACTCTTCCTCACGAACTTATTCTTAATCTTGTGATCCTATGGCTCAAATATATCCCAGTTTTGCAAAGGGATTGACTCCCCTTTTTGCACTCAATTAGTCAGAATACTCATATTTTCTAACTTTTCGGGGAGGATTAAATCTAGTAACATGGGTATTATAGTTGATTGATACGACACATCACCACCTAGCCATTGCTATTCTTTTCCTGGTAGGAGCTGGTCACATGTACAAAACCAATTGGGGTATCAAACATGCAATGAAAGAAGTTCTTGAAGACCACTAGGGTCCTTTTACTCGTGAAGGTTACAAAGGCCTTTACAAAATTTTGACTACCTCATGGCACACCCAATTAGTGATCAATCTTGCCATGCTAGGATCCCTAATGATTATAGTGGCTCATCATATATATGCCATGCCCCCTTATCTATACCTAGCTACTGATTATGCCACACAATTATCCATGTTTACACATCACATGTGGATAGGTGGTTTCTTAATAGCTGGTGCAGCCGCACACGCAACCATTTGCTTGGTAAGGGACTATGATTCGAATAGTCAATATAATAGTTTAGCAGATCATGTCATTCCGCACTATGATGCTATAATCTCATACCTCAATTGGGTATGCATATTCTTGGGTTTTCACTTTTTTTGTTTGTATATTCATAATGATACAATGAGCGTCTTGGGTCATCCTTGTGTTGCCTCCTGTGGTTGTTGGTTGAACAAAATACGACCAGTAGTTGTAAGAATATATGTGCCATGTGAACGAACCCCTCTACATTTTCTAATTTGGCAATTGTGGTGGAAATGAAAGGATTCTCCTAAGAATTCATATTGAGATTCAATGGGAAATTCAAAATTTCTTGAGCCAATTGGGTACAACTTGGTTTTCCATCGAAGCCATAAAAGACTATGATAATCTACTTGTTTTGACTGCTTAGCCCTAAGCACGTTGTCATAACTTGCAAATTAGGGTATTTTGAAATAATATTGCCAATCCCCTCGATAAGGGAGTATTTGTTTCCATATATCCCCTGTCTATTTTTTATGGTTAACGCAAACAATCCCACACTAGCACCTACAAATGATATCATCACTAAAAATTGTAAAAAAACCAAGGGTACATGCAAACAAAGAATATTCTTATCTGGGGATTTCATTTGTTCCACAACTTTACAATGTATTTTGAAAAATACAAAGAATCTCGTACTTTCTATTTGGAAAGTTGTATGCTTCAAAAAGAACTTCAAAAGGAATCAGCATAAGTGGCAATACTTTTCAAGAGTCTTCATGGACTTCCTCTTCCTTGGGGATTAGTTTGGATCAAATTTAAGCAAGAATTTTATACTTGAGGATAACTCCCTTGGAGTTTTGTGGGTCTTTGCTCGTAATAAAAGAAAATCTTGGTTAGTTTAATTACGAATAGTATCATTTGGCAATTACATCTCAAGGTCTCTTATATACCAAGGATTAGCGTTCGTGATTACTTGTCAGAGATTTCGTTCGATTAACAAAAAAATAAAAAATACTAAATCTTTTAGGGACACAGTACCTTCCTTGTATCTACATAGGTTCATCTTGTGCAGACCCAAGTTACCCCTTGGAATTCGCAGTTAATAATTCTTTTAAAGAGATTAGATGCAATATTTTAATAAAATCTTACTTCATGAATGCAACTTTTATTGTCCATTCATGGGATAAAGGCCTGCTAGTTATTTTTGTTTAAGAAAAATAGTACTTGAGGATCCACGACAAGTGCTTGGTTGATGGAATTCAAGGTGTCATTTGTAATCCCCGTACTCGCCATTCCGTTTGTAGTAATTGTGTCCACAACGTTATTGGTAGCTCCGAAAAAATTTAAGCTCCAAAATAACTTCGAGACAAATCACCATAAGTGACAAATAAACTTCGAAACAAATCAGTATAAGTGGCAATACTTAAATGGTAAAATAACTTCAAGACAAATTAGCATAAGTGGCAAAAATAACTTGGAGACAATTTAGTATAAATGGCAAAATAAGCTTGACTGGCAATACTTAATAACATCGAGGCAATTTAACATAAGTGGCAAAATAACTTTGAGACAAATTAGCATAAGTGGCAAAATAACTTTGAAACAAATCAACATA
Source organism: Lygodium microphyllum (assembly GCF_053477565.2). Lineage (NCBI taxonomy): Eukaryota > Viridiplantae > Streptophyta > Polypodiopsida > Schizaeales > Lygodiaceae > Lygodium > Lygodium microphyllum. The sequence continues at coordinate 44,971,458 of NC_141135.1, read as the reverse complement.
AGTGGCAAAATAACTTTGAAACAAATCAGCATAAGTAGCAAAATAACTTGGAAACAAATTAGTATAAGTGGCAAAATAACTTTGAAACAAATCAGTGGTAATACCTTTCAATAGCCTTCATGGAATTCTATATCGAATTTAAGCAAGAATTGCATACTTGAGGATAAATCCCTTGGAGTTTTGTGGGTCTTTTCCCATAATAAAAGAAAATCTTGGTTAGTTTAATTATGAATAGTATCATTTGGCAATTACATCTCAAGGTCTCTTATATACCAAGGATTAGCGTTCGTGATTACCCGTCAGACCCAAGTTACCCCTTGGAATTCGCGGTTAAGAATTCTTTTAAAGAGAGTAGATGCATGATTTTAATAAAATCTTACTTCATGAATGCAACTTTTATTGCCCGTTCATGGAATGAAGACCTCCTAGCTATTTTTTTAAAAGAAAAATAGTACGTAAGGATCCATGACAGGTGCTTGGTTGATGGTATTCACGGCTTTGTTTGTAATTCTCGTACTTGCCATTCCATTTGTAGTAATTGTATCCACTGTGTTATTTGCAGCTCCTGCCTCCGCGACCTTCATAACTTTCTTCTTCGAGGCCATGGTCTTTAATCCTAAGATTGCAAAAAGGGGAATTTGGCGAAGGAGCTTAGAGATAATTAGATTGACAAAATTTTGATTGAGCAAGGGCGAAGAATTTAGAGAAATCAAGAAGAGTCTTGATTCCACAGGGAAATAGGATAGAAGGGATGGAGGAATTGAATTCGAGAACTTGCACAGTATCCTCCTTGTCTTCTTAACGAGAAATTCATGTGCTCTGCTTCTCTTGCCCCACTCCCTCTTGCTATATACTCTTAAGAAGGGCCTCTCTCCTCTAGCTCAAACTGCTCTCAATGGCTCCCTATGCCTTGTATTTATAGCTAAATTGGATAAGAAGGGTTTTGGCTAAGAAGAAGAGCTCTTTATGGAGGGGATCTTCGCAAAATCAACAATTTGAAGCTTCCAAGATGCAATATGATGCTGGCGATTTGATCTTTGGGGTCCAGAGAGGGTGCTAGAGATGCCATGACTAATTCACTTGGCTCTCAGATGATCTTGCTTCATCCCGAGCCTCTCATTGAACTAAAACGAGGGGGAGATTACTGGAGTTGATTGTTGAATTATTGACAATGAATTCAGACTTTTTAGCTCAAAATTAGACATGCCAAGTTTGGGGGTTTGTTGCGCCGTTTCTTTTTCATAAAAAGGGGAGGTGGGGTGGACGGCCAGAACGTCGTCATCTTCCTCTCTTCCTTCTATTTTCTTTATAAATCATTAAGCTTTTGTGAGTTACTTGTGTTGCTAAGTCTTAAATGTGATTGATCAATTTTGACTTGTGGTCCATAACTCATGTTCACACAATAACTTTTGTGACAGATGCCTACAATCCCTATCAATCCACGAGAATATCAAGTTACAATCCTCATGTCATTTTACTCGAGATCTTCTCTATTTAATGATTTAGATTTCTTCAAGTTTATTTTTGTGAGAAGTTGAGAAGATTTGAAATTAAAGTTAGGATATCACATCATCTCCCCCTTATAGGTATCGAGATGTCCTCATCTCGAATGAAACTAGGGATATTGGTTACATAGTGATTCATGGTCAATCCAAGTGGCATCCTCTTCAAGGTAGTCTTTCCACTGGATGAGATATTCTCTAAGGGTGTTGCTTCTTAGAGTCTTCTCCCACATGTCAAGTATCTTTTCTAGTTGAAATCGAGGATTCCTTGACTGTGCATTACAATTTGTTGGTCATTTAGTACATGGTCTAGGTTAGGAACATATGCTTTCAATAGACTGGCATGAAATATATTATGTATTTTCAAGTTGTTAGGGAGTTGTATCTTTTAGGCATTTGGTCCTAGACACTTTAGCACCTTATATGGTCTACAATACCTAGAACTTAGCTTCTTGAATTCTCCCAAAGATAAGGAACTTTTCTTTGGGCGAACTCATAAGAAAACCATGTCACCTTCTTTGAATATGCATTCTTGCATTTGTTGATCGGCATACGCCTTTTGTCGATCCTTGGCGACTTTAATATATTTCTTTATAGCCTTCACTTGCTTATCCATGTCTTCCAGCATTTGCCTAGATGCTTCTACCTATAGGGTAGCGTCGGAAAAAATTAATGGTGTAAGACAATCTTGCCCATATAGTGCCTAAAAATGAGTCATTTGAATACTTTGATGGTATGATGATTTGTAGGAAATTTCAACTAAGGTTAGGTACTGGATCCACTTTTTGGGTTCCCTATTACAATAAGCCCTCAATATATCCTCAATAACTTGGTTGACCCGCTCTATTTGACCATTGGTTTGGTAAGTAGTTTAAAGTAAAGATGGGTTCCTAGAGCTTCGAACGAACTCTTCCAAAAGTTTGAGGTGAAAAGAGAATCACAATCGTCGCTGATGATTCTTTGGGGTAATCCATGTAACCTAAAATTTTCCTTAATGAAAAGTCTAGTGATATCAGAAGCCTTGTAATTGGTTTTTACATGAATAAGGTGTGTAACTTTTGACTACCATTATGGAGTTATATCCTCCTTGTACCAAGGGTAATCCAACTATGAAGTCCATGTTGATATACTCCCATTTCATTTTAGGGATGTCAAGTGGTTGGAGCTTTCCTGGTATCTTGAGACGCTCAGCCTTAATTCGTTGGTAGTTTAAGCATTCGATAACATACTTGAGTACATTATCCTTGAATATTACCTAGTAGAAGCTTCTTCTGGCTGTATTAAGCATCTTAGCATAACTAGGATGACCTAAAAATGGGAAATTGTGAGCTTTCTAGAGTATTTTCCTTTTGAGTTCCTAGCTTGCAAGAATACATAGTCTTGTCCTATAATAGGCAAGTTTCTCGTTTATGGAAAAATCCTAATACCTAGTCTTGAGTTTTGGATTTGAATCCTTGATGAAAATTTCTCTTAACAAGTTTTGATACCTTGGATCCTTCACTGCCTCTTCTTTAGCCATTTCTATGAGAGGGTTATTGGGCATTGAAATCATTGTGGCAAGAATTCCATCCCTAGAGTGTTCTTCTAGGATTAGAGCATTAAGAAATGATTTACGGCTTAGGGCATCTACAATCACATTATCCTTGCATGGTCTATACTTGATTTCAAAGTTAAATTCTTGCAAGGTCTCAATCCATCGGCATTATATTGAGATCTAGTTGAGTAAAAATCCACTTTAGTCTTTTGTGATCAATGACTAGAGAAGACCTATTACCAAGCAAGTAATGTCTCCATAGTTTAAAGGCATGAATTACAGCAAGTAATTCTAGATCATGTGTGGCATAGTTTCTTTCATGGATCTTTAATTTTCTTGAAGCATAGGCAACTACTTGATGTCCTTCTTGCATAAGCACACAACCCAAAGCAAGAGAGTTTGCGTCAATTATGGCTTCGAATTCTTTGCTAAGGTCGGGTATCCTTAAGATAGGGGTGGTTACCAAACTCTGCTTAAGCTTCTCAAAGCTAGATTTTTTGACAAACATCCATGTAATGGAGACTTGCTTTTTAAGAAGGTCAGTGAGAGGTGCGGCGATTGAGGCATAGCTTTTAATGAAGACTCTATACCAGTCCGTTAGCCCTAGAAAGCTTTGCACTTCCTTGACCATTGTCGAGGGTGGCCAGTCTTGTACATCTTGGACCTTGGCAAGATCCATTGAAATTCCATCTACCAATACTATGAACCCTAAATATTCAATATGCTTCTTGAAGAAGGCACGTTTCTTCTTTTTAGCATACAGTTTGTGGGCTCTCATTGTTTCAAGAACTATTCGTAATTATGGTCCGTGGTCTTCTTCATTCTTGGAATATGTTAATATATCATCAAAGAAGACAAGGATAAAGTCGTCAAGGCAGGGTCAGAAAATGTCTTGCATCAATGTGTTGAAGGTGGCAAGAGCATTCGTTAACCCAAACGACATCACAATAAACTCATAATGACTGTATCTTGTATTAAAAGCAGTTTTAGGGATATCTTCCTGCCTAATTCTTATTTGATGATATCCTAATTTGAGATCAATCTTTGAAAAGATCTTTGCTCCCTGGAGTCGGTCAAGCAACTCATCTATCCTGGGAATTCGATACTTGTTTTTCAATGTTACCTGGTTTAATCTAGAATAATCGATACAAAGGTGGAGTGTTCCATCTTTTTTTTCTGAAATAGTACTCAGGCTCCCCATGGTAAATTACTTGGCCAGATGTATCCCTAGTCTAATAGTTACTTGAGTTGTTCTTTTAGCTCAATGGCTTCAGGAATTGACATTTGGTAGGGCCGTTTGGTGATGGGGGCAAACCTAGAATGAGTTGAATTTCATGATCTACTTCCCTTGCTAGTGGGAGCTCTATTAGGTCTTCTGGAAAAACATCTGCATATTCTTCTAGCCAAGATGATTGATCCTTGGCTTAACTATCTGTCTCAGCCTCGTTAAGTTTAATAAGATAGATGGGTAATTCTTTCTTCAGTCCCTTTACTATTCAAGAGACTTTAGCTAGCTGAACCTTAGGGTTTCCTGCTTCTCCCTGAGTTGTTACTTGTTCTCCCTTTGAGTTCTGGAATGTGATTTGGCCCTTTCCGCAATGGATATGGGCATTATTTGGAATTATCCAATCCATTCCTAGCAAACACTCATAAGCCCCGAGGTTCATAATTCGGAAGTTCATTTTGGAAGATTTTCCACCCAAGCTAAATTCTACCTTACTAGTTTATTGTGTTGATAGAACTTATTTGTTGTTTGCTAATTCCACAAGCATTATAGGTGTAATAATACTGTTTATGCCTAGCCTTTTTGCACATTTTGGTGATACGAAAGAGTGGGTACTTCCATAGTCGATTAAAATTTGAAAGGGTTTACCTTAATAATGTGCTGGCATTTGAATTACTAAGAATTGGTGATTTAGACCCTTCTTATTGAGAGTGGCATGTACTCTAGCTCTTTCCATATCGAATTCCATTGTGGGATCTTTATCATTACTAATCTCCTTTAGGTTCATTCTAACGACCTTTCCCCTAGCATCTTGGCTTTGTCTACAAAACTAACCTTGACCAAGCTTCGGGCATTGCCTCTTGAAATGTCCTGGTTCCTTGCAATAGAAACACCTTGGAGTCTCATTGATCTTTCCTATGGGTATAAAGCTTCCCATGACATTTGATTTGGCCTTCTTTGTCTTGTTTGCTTAGTACTATCATTGGGCTCTTTTTGCCTAACCTTGGAATTTTTCCTTATAATGAGTGTGTTTGTTCCAAATTTTTGCATTTCTTGGTCTTTGTTCAATCTCCTGAACTATTGGAGCTGCTTGAATTAATGCATCTTGTAAATCTGATGGTTTCATTGATTCAAGATGTGTATTCATGGGCGGATTTAGACCATTGCAAAATCGGGATACTTACTGTGAAACATCCATCATCGGTGCATATTTCAAAAGCATCACAAATTTGGAATATTAGGCTTCTAGGCTTAGGCTTAATTGCTTTAGTTTGAAGAACTCGTTCATCTTCTGGGCTTGATATGTGGGCAGAAGATATCTCCTACGTACCGCATCCTTAATTTTGTCCCACAAGTGATAGCGCTTTCGGATATTCTTTGGTCCTTGCACCATTGTTTCCACCAAAGACGGGCATCTCCTGTGAGTTTCAGTTTGGTGATCATGGTTTGATTTGATGATGTAGTCCCTACAATAGTAAAATAGTCTTCTATAGATTCTATCCATGTTTATGCTTCAATTGAAATGTCCCTCCCTTTACCATCAAACTCTGGTGGCTTATACTACTTGAGAAGGAACTTCTTCTCTTGAACTTCCATAGTATTGAGATTTGGGGTGACATTCTAAGAATTATGCAATTTTATGATCCATTTTCTTTCCAACCATTTTAAAAAAAAGATATTCACTTGCTTACTCTACCTCATTAATTTAGGAGGAAAATTATGTACTACTTGTCCTTTCGACAATGATCAGGGTTTATACTTCAAGAAAGAGTTTTAATTTTTAATTAGAAAAAAAAATATATCTATTATTTTTGATTTATCAAGGAGATAAATGGATGGAAAAAAATAATTCTTTACGTTAATATGAAGGGAATACATTATTCTAGTAGTTCGAGAGCTCATATTATTCTTGGAAAATATTTTTCTACCACAATATAGGCATGGCATTGCGCTACATCCATCGCATAGTAATTAGGATTCCAAGAATAAATATCCAAAAATCTATATTTAAAAGGAAGATCGAGTAAGCCATCTTTCTTGTAGTTGCGACAACTAGAGTGTCCCACAACCATGACTCAATCAACCGGTATAACCCTTGTAACTTCTTCATAGATGTACCAGTTTAGTTTGATATGTCGCCCTCTAATGAACATGTTTGAGTTTACTTTGGCTTCATAAAAGAGATAAATCTTAGCAACCTTAAGGGCTTCCATCCACCTTAATCTCTTTAAATTATTTTGGAGGTAAGCGAGATGGTTTGCATCAATGTAACAATACCCTCTGCTTAACATCCATCACCTTTCATAATATAAGGGTGAAGGATTGCATATTTGATCTAATATCCGCATCATCTAGTTTCTCTAGCTAAAGCTAGAGGAGTGCATTGCTGACATAAACATAACTTGGAAAATCAAGAAACGTTTCCAAGGTTTGTCTTTCTGCTAGAAATCAAGAACATATATCAACAAGAAAAGACTTTACTACTTAAGAAAAAAGAATAAATATAACTAGTTGTATTTACTTGTGTCATGACCTACATCAAGTGTGCCCACCCGAGCTCTTTCTTGGTGGTGTGTTCTTAGTAGCCCATCAAGAGTTGTCCTAGGAAGTGATGTCTAGGATTTTGATAAAACCCTCAGAGTTTGCTAACTAGGCTCGCTTGAGTCTACCCCGCAGTGGAAGTTTCGATCGCTCCCACGAGGATGAGTTTATCTAGTCAAATCTATTACTAGTAGCTAATTAGTATTAGTGGATTCTAAAGTGATGTGAGTTAATCTTTAATTCCTTCTTAGGAAAGCTCTCAACTTACCGAGACCACCTAGCCATAGGTCAAGATCTATCAAGGTTCCATCCTCCCACTTCCCTCGAGAGAGTAGTTTTAGTTATTTAATTACCTACCACTTTAGGTTCAACATATTAAAAAAAACTTTCTTGAATTATCTCCTGATACAAATTCGTTGCATGCCTTTATTTCACGATACAAAAACAGAGTAAAGCAATTCCTTCTTAATAGTTTCTTTCAAAAAAATGACTTTTACAATGTTTTCTCTTCGAACTAATATTCTCTCTAAGTTTTGTTCCCCAACTAGTATTGGAACTTCCAGGACACAGTCTGGAAATCGAAGGGTGGTTGGTAGTTTATAAGAGTCTAAGGAGTTTGTGACCAGAGCCCCCCAACTAGTATTGGAACTTCCAGGACACAGTCTGGAAATCGAAGGGTGGTTGGTAGTTTATAAGAGTCTAAGGAGTTTGTGACCAGAGCCCCCCTGGTATCCTCACCTCCTCCTACGATAAGACCTTTCGCATCATGATTGGTCTATTCTCACTAACATGAAACAAAAGAGAAAAACCCCTTGGAGTAGGTTTTATTCACACAGGCCGTCGTGGGGAGGTCTAGCGTCATTAGGAACACTGCCTCCATCAGCATTTTATGCTCACCAGGATACTACCTCAATCGGCGATCTGTACTTCATCATCAATCTTTTAGCGTGATAATTTTAGAAAATATCAATACCTAGACTGCAATCACAAACATCTTTATTTTGAATGCATTATACTTAAACTTCTAACATGTTTTTTTCTAAGACAAATCTTTTCTTTCCAAAAATTAATAACATCGAAACATATTAGCATAAATGGTAAAATAACTTCGAGACAAATTAGGATAAGTGGCAAAATAACTTCAAGAAATTTTAGCATAAATGGAAAAATAAGCATGAGTGGCAATACTTAATAACATCGAAACAATTTAACATAAGTGGCAAAATAACTTCAAGACAAATTAGCATAAGTGGCAAAATAACTTCGAAACAAATCAACATAAGTGACAAAATAACTTCGAAACAAATCAGCATAAGTGGCAAAATAACTTTGAAACAAATCAACATAAGTAAGTGGCAAAATAACTTTAAAAAAAATCAATATAAATTGCAAAATAACATTGAAACAAATCAGCATAAGTGGCAAAATAACTTCAAAACAAATCAACATAAGTGGCAATACCTTCCAATAGTCTTCCTGGACTTCCTCTTCCTTGGGGATTAGTTTGGACTGAATTTAAGCAAGAATTTTATACTTGAGGATAACTCCCTTGGAGTTTCGTGGGTCTTTGTCCGTAATAAAAGATAATATTGGTTAGTTTAATTATGAATAGTATCATTTGGCAATTGCATCTCAAGGTCTCTTATATACCAAGGATTAGCATTCGTTGTTACTTGTCAGAGATTTCGCTCAATCAACACAAAAATAAAAAATACTAAATCTTTTAGGGACACAGTATCTTCCTTGTATCTACTTAGCTTCACCTTGTACAGACCCAAGTTACCCCTTGGAATTCGCAATTAATAATTTTTAAAAAAAGATTATATGCAAGATTTTAATAAAATCTTACTTCATGAATGCAACTTTTATTGCACGTTCATGGGATGATGGCCTACTAACTGCTTCTATTTAAGAAAAATAGTACCTGAGGATCCATGATGGGTGCTTGGTTGATGGTATTCGCAGCTTTGTTTGTAATCCCCATACTTGCCATTTTGTTTGTAGTAATTGTGTCTGCAGTATTATTGGAAGCTCATGCCTTCGTGACCTTCATAACTTTCTTCTTCGAGGCCATATTCTTTAATTGTGAGATCGCAAAGAGGAGAATTTGGCGAAGGAGCTTAGGGGTAATTAGATTGATAGAATTTTGATTGATCGGGGGGGAAGTGATCAAGAAGAATTTAGAGAAATCGAGAAGAGACTTGATACCACATGGAAATAGGATAGAAGGGATGGAGGAATTGAATTCGAGAACTCCTGGTGTATCCTTCTTAACTTCTTGACGAGAAATTCCTGTGCTCACACTTCTCTTGCCCCACTCCCTCTTGCTATATACTCCTAAGAAGGGCCTCTCCCCTCTTGCTTGAAATGCCCTCAATGGCTCCCCATGCCTTGTATTTATAGCTAAATTGGATAAGAAGGGTTGTGGCTAAGAAGAAGAGCTCGTTATGGAGGGGATCTTGACAAAATCAGTAATCTGAAGCTTCCAAGATGCAATCTAATGCTGGCAATTTGATCTTTGGGTCCAGAGAGGCTACCAAAGATACCATGATTGATTCTCCTAGCTCTTGAATGATGTTGCTTCATCCCTAGTCTCTAGTCAAACTAAAAAGAGGGGGAGATTGCTGGAGTTGATTGCCAAATTTTAGTTCAGGATCAGAGATGCCAAGTTTGGGGGTTTGTTGCGTGGTTTTTTTTTCATAAAAAGGAGGGGGGAAGGGAGTGGCCAAATTTTCATTATCTTCCTCTCTTCCTTTTTTCTTTATAAAGCATTAAGCTTTAAAGCTTAAGCTTTTGTGACTTACTTGCCTTGCTAAGTTTTAAATGTGATTGATTACTTTTGACTTGTGATCCATAACTCATGTTCATGCAGCAACTTCCATGACGAATGGCTACAATCCCTATCAATCCAAGAGAATGTCAGGTTACGATCCTCAGGTAATTTTACTCGAGATCTTCTCTATTTAATGATTTAGAGTTCTTCAAGCTCATTTTTGCGAGAAGTCAAGAATATTTGAAATTAAAGTCAGGATATCACAAATTCCTTCACTGCAAACTCGCATTTTTTAGACTTGGCATATAGTTTGTGTTGCCTCAACTTCTCAAAAACTAGACGTAAGTGTCTCTTGTGTTCCTCTAGAGTTTTACTATACACTAGGAGATCATCGATGTAGATAATGATGAAGACATATATTTTGGGCCAAAAGACTCCATCCATTAGGCCACAAAAGATGCCCGGTCCACTACTCATCAATCCAAATCCTAAGACTAGCCATTCAAAGCTGCCATATCGGGTACGAGAATCTGTTTTGGGAATATCTTCTTCTCCTATGAAAATCTAATGGTACCCTAACCTAAGCTCTATATGGCGACTGAAGTATCTGGTTCCATGTAGCCTATCTAAGAGGTCTTCAACTAGGGGCACCTGATACTTTCTCTTTATAATGATCTTATTAAGGGCCCTATAGTCTACACATAGTCGGAGTCCCCCATCCTTCTTCTTGACAAACAGCACTGGGGCACCGAAGGGGATTTGCTGGGTCGGATGAAACCTTTCTCTTCCAATCCATGTAATTGTTTTTTCAACTCCATGAGTTCAGTGTGATTCATATGATAAGGGGCTCTAGTTGGTGGGATGGCCCCTAGGATGAGCTTGATCTTGTGGTCCACGTCTCTTTTGGGTGGTACACCCTTGGATAGTTATGCTAGCATCACATCCTTAAACTCCTCAAGTATCTCTACCACTTTTATATTACCAACTTGGGGTTTGGGCTTCTTGGTGACCTCCTTCTCAATGGGCCGAATCATGCATAAACACATCGTGTCCCGTGCTTTACTCTGACTTCTCCACTTTTTTGGCACTACATGTCATGATGCGAGGCCTAATATGGGTAACCTGGCAAGGTGGTGCTTGGGTTGGTGCTCCTAGTTGGTTAGTACCTACTTTTGCCATTTGGCATGAGACTCCAAGCTTGTTCTCCTTCATTTGCACTTTTATTGATATTCTACCTGGCACTTGCATTCTCTCACATGGTACTCTAACGCCTTCTCCTTGCATGTCTAACATCATCTCATTAATTCCCTTCCCAAACATTGCAATGACATACTTGTCATAGAATTCCAGACCTAAGATGACTTCAAAATCATCCATGGGAATGACTAAGAAGTTGAGTTTGTTTTTCATTTCCTTGCTTCTACTTGCACTTCAAGGACCTATTTAACCTCCTTGGCTTCTCCTTGTGCGAAAATTATTGTTAACCCTTCTAGGGCCTTAGACAATTTGAGCCCATGTTTGGCTGCACAGTCTAGGTGATGAAGTTTTGGGTGGCTCTTGTGTCTACCATGATGGGTTGATCTCTTTCACTCACTCTGCCCTTGATGTATAAGTGTTGGACTATTGCTACACATGCCGCCATGCATTGGGTACGAGCATTGATGGTCTAGGATCTCGTCACTTCCACTGTGAAATTTTTTGGATGCGTGGGGGTTGTGGCTCCTCTCCTCCATATGCACTAGTGGCTAGCATTTTTGAAAGTGGGATCCCCCGCACTTGAAACATCTAATCCCTTGGTTGAGCCTCAGGGTCTCTACCATGATGTATTTGATCTGCGGACCCATATGATGCACTCGGCGTTGGTTCATAGTGGTTGGTCCCCCATTGGCCAACTACTCCTCTTGGTACTAAGGAAGATTGTGATGTGGCTAGGGTTATGCCTAAGATTTGACTCCACACCTTCGAGAGTGGACCTCTAAGGATATTGGGTCTTGGGGTCCAAGAGTTGTTGTTGAGGTTGTTGAATTTGATCTAACCCCCTTGGGTTATTCTCCTCCCTTCTAGGTCAACTAATCTTTCAACCATCCTCATGGCCTCACCTAAACTGGTTGGTTCCTGTCTCTCTACATCTCCTCTCGCCCATTCTTACATGCCAAAAAGGAATCCATGTAACCTAGTGTCAGTGTCCATGTTGGTAGCTGTAGCATGAGCTGCCTATATTTGCTGACACACTCCCTCATCTTTCCTTGTGTTTGTTTGAGGTTTCTCCATTCATCTCTAACTTTGAATTTTTCCATCTTTGGGATGAAATAGTCTTTGAGTTTCTCTTGGATTTCTTCCCCTGGAAAGATGGTGCATCCTTGCTCTTGTTCCAATAGGAAACTAGCAGCATCTTCCTCTAAGTAGATGGCTACCACTTCTCCCTTCATGTCTTCCGTAATCTTGGCATACTTCAAGTATTCGTCTACATCTATGATCCATTTCTTCAAAACTAATCCGTCTCTCTCTCCTTTGTACTTGGTGGGTTAGGGCATTTTGAACTTGCCACAGTCGTCTTCTGAACTATCACTCTCCTCTTCTTCTCTAGGGTTGTGTTTTTCCTTCTTCTTATTGCCTGCTTCCACTACCTTCTCCTTGTCTTTTCTTGGGTCTTGCGCTCTCCTAGAGGTCTCCTCTCTCTCTAACCTATCCATCTCCTCTTGTAATTTGTGTCTTTTCTCCTCTTCTTTGTTGTTGTAATGTTCTCTGTAACCCTGCTCTACTTCCAGTTGTCTTCTCCTTTCCTCTTTCTCCTCTTTCGTTTGCATGTTCCTCCAAATTGAGTCCAATAGGCCTGACATGCCCTCCAACTGCCTCTCTAGTCTAGCTACCTTCTCCTCTTGAGCTACCCTCCATTCTTGCCCTCTGCTCTTCTTCCTCTCTTCCATTGTTAGGATGGGTGCATTCTCTCTATCGTCCTCCATGTGGTCATGGGAAGTCATGCCTTGGCTTTTGGTGTTGTCAACACGAGGAAGCTACGTTTCACCTTCGAATGGTGGTGTTTCAGTGTAGGAAAGCCATGTTTCACCTTTTGGATGGTGGTTGTGCCATGAGGAAGCTGCGTCACATCTTCATATGTTGGCTGCTATAATCAGGTTTGCCATGCCGGGGGTCATCACAATGGGATTTGATGCAACGTGGGGTGACACGACGTGGGGTGTCATGACACGGGTCATCTTGGCACGATTTCTTTGGTGCACTAGGTCTTCTCTCTTGTTTTTGTGAGCACTCCTTCACTCTAAGCAAGAGATGCTCTAATACTAAGTGTGATGCACCTATACTCGTTTACTCACTCAACACGGCACAAAAAGGTAACATGATATGTGAGAGCAAGGTATAATCATGTATTATTCAATGAAAGAAATGGTACAATATATTAGGCACATCCTAGGACTACACCCTCGTGACACTACACATATGAGGATTCTCCACTTGGTATAGGGAATCACATGTAGAGTGGAAACCAAGCAGGGCTCAGAGTCACTACTGCTCAGTGTTTCTGTAAGCAATGCCATGGTATAGCTACAAAGCCCCTATTGAGCTTGCCAAGATCTCAATTTATGAGAATCTTGTAGATCTGCTCACTTAAAGTCTCTCAACATAATATTTTTCCTACCTTAGCAAGATGGTCTCTCCCTCATCTTGTTGTACTTTATGTACATTTTTACTTTCTCACTTTTTTCTTGTTCTCTTCTCACTCTCCTTCAAGTGCAAGGTTGTTAGGGGTAAAAGTACCTGTGCCTACACCACCGTGTATTTACTATACAACATGACCACACACATTTACACTGTAAAAGGTCACAGGTACCCATCATTGTCACTTTATTTCTTATTATTTTAGTGACTATTGAATAAAGAAAGGCCAATAACACATTGAGATTTTTGTTTCCACATATTGTGTCTCTCTCTCTCTCTTTCTCTCTTGCTTCATCCTCCATAGTTCACATCTCTCTTGCTTTCGCTTACTCGTACTTCCACTTGGGCTTCACCCTTCACTATCCTCTCTACCAATTGCCATCAAAGAGTGCCTAGGAGATGATGAGTCCTTGTAGTAATCTTTTCTATATTTTGAATGCTTGGATGAGATTTGAAGAATAGCCTTACAATGCGTGAAATTCATGCAAGCATGACACAAAGTCTACTATATCAAGTTTGTCAAACACAAGGAATTCAAGGAAGATGATCTAGTCCTCACATATGATTCACACTTCGAAAAGTTTCTAGGTGAATTTCAACAATGCTGGATGGGCCCAGGTACTTAGAATAATCAACCCTAGTGGCTCTATCTAAGTATAATATGTCGATGCTTCTGATGATCCCTTCCTTATAATGACCATTTCTTGAAGAAATATTTTCCTCTATGGGGATCCTAACAATCACATTAGCTAGTCCCTATCCTCCTTGGGAATTTCTCTCATTAATGTTTTCTCTATTGTTGTTGATATCTATTATTTTCATCCTAATATAATGTCACAGTTTTATTGTCCCCTCATCTCTAACATCTACTACTATTTCATTTTTTTCCCCTTTACTTCTATAGACATGCTATGAATGGTTTTGATAAATGGTGTTCCTACCATAAAAACAAAACATAACAAAATAAAAACAAAAAAGGAAGCATTTGGTTATGGGAGAAAAGGACTCCATTCCTTATCATGCTAACCTAATCCTTCAAAGAATGTGAAAATACCCTCTAGAGTAGGAAATAAGAAAAATGATGAAAAACAAATAAAATAACAATAACATTTTCTATGAGAGAAAATGCAAAAAAAAATTGTCATCACACCCTGCTTTTTTTGTAAAAAGATCGCAACACCCTTGGGGTGGAAAGCTAGCTAAGGAAAAGGTAGTGATACCCCACAACCCAAACCCTTTGTATCACTACAATCAATATCCAAGCACATTGTCATAGAAATGATGATGGGCATACTCAAAGCCGATACAGATAGACACTAACATAAATTTTGATATATAATGTTCAAGTTGGAGAGCGAGACATAATCACAATATAGAGATCATACAAAAAGCATACTCAAACTCAATCCAAACTGTATTATCGAAGTAGAGACCAATACATCAACCCAAGACCAAATGGGCGTAACAGAATACAAGGGATTAGACAATTTCAAGATACAATAACAAGGGCAATACTACTATTGAATACAAGTACTCAGGAAAAGTACAAGATAGTTGTTGCTGTGAGAGCACCCAAGATGCCACTCAAAGAATACTTGAGAGAAAGACTCAATCAGGATATGGCATGGAGCAAGAGGACTCCTTGTTATTGCTTAGCCTCTAGGACTATGAGTATGCTTGAACAACAACCAATTGCCATGCTTCACTTCCTACCATTATATAGACCACTGCTTGCAACAAGACATTCTCTATGCCCATGTGTCATATTAGATAGCGGGACATTCTCACTACCCATGTGCTATGAGGCTTTATTGTATCTACACCCATCGGCTCCTTAATGTGCTATTGGCGACTCCAGCTTCAATGTTGTTGACCGCCACTACCTTTAACACTAGCACACATAGTGGACTCAGACCCACAGAGCTACTTGCTATTGTTGTCGCCATCCTCTATGTCATGTAATCAACTTGGAAATAGTGCTGGGTGAAGGTGTAGCTATAATGGTCAGAAATGAAAGAGAAGATAGTAAAGGGTGAGATGGGTTGGGATAGGGTGGGGGGAAAAGCCTACCGAGCCTCTTGGAAGGTGCTAGAGTGATGGGAGGAGATTGTACTAGAGATGATGTTGCTACAGCCAATGCAAGTCTAGAGGGGTGGCTATAGAACATTGTGGTAGAGGAGCTCGAGGGTGAGCATCTCCAAGTAAAGGGCACCCAATCATATTTGTTGTTGCAACTGGTCATGTTTGAAAGTGGTCTGGATAAGGCAAGCTAGGACTCCTTCTAGTTTGATTTTGTGCTAGGACTCTTAAGGAGGACATCGATCCAATACCAACGCTTAAGGGATAAGGCCTTAGACTGAGTGAGGACATCGATCCGATACCAACACTTAAGGGATAAGACCTCTTAAGGAGGACATCGATCCAATACCAACGCTTAAGGGATAAGGCCTTAGACTTGGTGAGGTGAGCGCAGAGTTGGGCATTGCTAGCCAACTTCATGATGTTGGAGGTGTAGGTAGAGATGTTTTCAAATAGTAGATCTTCCAAAAGGGAATCATCATCTCTCTAATCATGACCTCAATTATTGGGATTGGGGGATTTGAGTGTTGTGCTCTGGCTTGATCTTTTCCTCGATTGTAGCCTCGAGGTTGGGGTGGCTCTGGCATGATTATTGTTCAACTTTGACCTTGGGCCTAGAGGTTGGGTGGTGATGCTTAAGGGTAGGATGGTTTGTAGAATCCTGACCAAGGCAAGTAATGCTAGTCTTCTTTATATCTCTAGCTACTCAAGCCCACAATTCTTCTAGAATTCGCTGCTAGAGTAGATCAGATTCTGTTTTCTAGTCCGCTAGTTTATGTCCAACACCACATGTTGAAGTACTTGGATTCATCTTTGCTAACGACATCTTAAGACTATAAAGGCACAGGTTGAGCCCAGTAGTAGGAGAGACCAAATGTCTCGAAAAAGGTAGCTTCTTTGTTCTTCTAACCTTCTTCTATTGATGTTTCCTAGTCTAATATCCTCAAGGACTATCGCCTCTTTGTTGAGGCCAAATATGTCACCTTTGGGCCATGGGCAACACTTCACTCTCCTCTATCTGCCCCTATTCTAGTCGACCCCCCACCTATTTGGCCCATCAACACAGTAGACACCGCTAAGTCCCATCCTGAGACTAGAACTGCTTCAAAGCCCATCCCCAACCCTATTGAGAACCCCCTAGAGATTGTGGAAGGACAAGGACTCAAAATGGAGGTCCCATCTGCCATGGAGAACACTGAAGATCAAGTCCTTAAAATAGAGGACCACCCAGAGATGCCCTCAACCTCGAGGTCATTGCCCCAAATTCCTCCCACCCATCAACCTCACATCCTCCACCCAAAAAGTCCACTTTGAAGCCATTGCCCCAAATTTCTCCCACCTAGAGAACACCCTCAACCTCTAGGCCATCGCCCCCCAAATCGTTCCCACCCAGTGACCTCACATCCCTCTTTACCCAAGAAGTCCACTTCACCCACCAGCCTCTCCATTAAACTTGCCCTCCTCAAGTCGAAGGGCCAAAGGTGCTAGTAGAAGGAGGACTTGTCATAGCATTCTGCGAGTGTCTACTTAAGATCATAAAGGCTCTTTCTCAACTTACACACTCTCCCTGTCTTTTTTCTCAAATCCCTAAGAGAATGCATATAAATCTCATAATGCAAGTCCCCATGTAAGAAAGTTATCTTGACATCCATCTATTGATAAAGGTCTAGATCAAGTTGTGCAACCAAAGCCAAAACCAATGGTAGAGTAGTCATCTTGACGATAGGAGAGAATTATTCATCAAAGTCAATATCATGCTCTTGCTTAAAACCCTTAGCAATCAATTTGGTCTTATAGGCTTGCTTAGGGCCTCCAAGGGTACTCTTCAACTTGTACACCATGAAAAAGCACATTTTTCACTATGCAAAGGAACCAAATCCCACGTATGATATTTCAATAGTGAAGCATACTCTGACTACATGGCCCTCTTCCAAGAGTGACTATCATCCTTGCGCATGGCCTAATCATAGGTAAGTGGCTTATCAACATCTATCACTATAACAGACATGTACCTCCTATCTAACATCATGGTCATCGGCCATTGACGCATCAACTACTGCAAGCTGCCTAGCTGGCTTTACAATAATAAGAGGCTCCTCCATAAATATCACTTTGTGTACTTCAATGACCTGCTATGCTACTTATGCATTTTCTCCTCATGGAAAACAACATCATGGTTGTGGATGACCTTCCAAACTTGCAGATCCCATAGGTGATAGCCTATCTCACATGCATCCCCATAACCAAGAAAGATACATTTCATAGATTTAGGATCCAACTTATTATACTTGTCCTTGGAAACATAGCAGAAATCCTCACAACCAAAGGTAGACAAATGAGATTATGATGGAGGTTTTCCGAACCATACCTCCTTTCCAACTTGATAGACAAGAGGAGTCCATGGGGGTTGATTAATCAAATGTATGGCAATAGTAATTGACTCGGCTCAAAAGTGTTGCGATAAGCCTATCTACTTAAGCATACTATGAACTCTCTCCTGAATCATCATATTCATGCACTCAATCATACCATTCTAGAGTGGGGTATAAAAGGTGGTCAATTGATGCTTTAATACCCCTCTCATCACAAACTACTCAATGGATGTAGAGACATACTCTAGCCCATGTTCAGAATGTAAGCATTTTAGTCTATATCCAGGCTGGTTCTCAAAACAAAAGCAAGCCAACACTGAAATATAGTCGACTTCTAATTTTTGTTTTATGGTGTATGCCCTAACCTTATGCGAGTAATCATCAATGAAATTAATGAAATACTTTGTGCTATCTAAAGAATTGTAGGGCATAGGTCCACAAACATCAAAATGAACAAGAGCTAGAGGCTCACCCATGTGCATAATGCTAGACGTCTTATGCAAATTATGAGTTTGCATGTCATAAAGACAATGATTACAAGAATCAAAACACTTATAGTCAAGGGTAAAGAGAGTGATCTCTGAAGTGGAAACACAAAGTGGAAGCAAGAGCTATGGTGGAAGAAGCAAGAGCAAGAGAGAGAGACACACGAGATGTGGAAACTCCAACAGCCACAATGTGTGACCGGCCTTCCCTTTATTCAAATCCCATTGAAAGAATAAATAATAAAGTGATAGTGATGGGCACCCACCACCTGCAGTGATGTGTATAGATTTGCAAATATGCTAGTACTATCAGTATAACTAATACATGGGCCGCTAGGTAGCACAAACACCTTTACCCTCAACAATCTCTTACTTAAAGGTGAATGTGTCCCTAGTGAGAAAAGAACAAGAAAAAGTGACAAAGTACAAATGTATATAAATACAACATCATGAGAAAATGTGTCATCTCATCCAATGCCCATCAACTTCCTAAGGAAGGAAAAACGCTCTGCTAAGATACTTTTAGTGAGAAGATCTATAGGATTTTGGTCAGTGGAGATCTTGACAATGTCAATTGACCTATTCTCAATGACCTCTCTGATGAAGTGGTAACACATCTCAATGTGTTTCATTTTTGCATGGAGGACCGAATTCTTGGCTAACTAAATAGCTTTCATAAAATCTGAATACAGTGTACGAAGCACATCAATAATACCAAGGTCTACTTGCCTAGCCTTCTTGCAAGCCTCAATGGGCGACATCATAGTCTACCTCTATAGTAGTAGATAGGGCCGTGGATTTCTACACCTTAGACATCCAAGAAACAGTACCTCCAACAAAGGTGAAGACATAGTTAGAGGCGGACTTCCTATTGTTGCATGTCTTGCATAATCAAAGTCAATAACAATCTCATGATACCCTTGATGGCATCCCAATGCCATCTACTAGGTGTATCCATATAGTGTGCCACAACTCCCACTACAAATGCTATGTCAAGAGGACGAGTAGCTATCATGGTATACATCAAGCTACCCACCGAGGATACATAAGGGATCTTGGCCATCTCAGCCGTCTATTAATAACAATCAACTTGACTAACCTTCACATGTGAAGGTAAAGGACAACCAATGGGCTTAGCAACCTACATATGAAACAACTCAAAGACAACCAACGAGCTTAACATCTTACATATGAAACCGCTCAAGGACCTTCTAAATGTACTCCTTCTGTGATAAGGAGCCTCTTAGATCAATCGTATGTAATGCGTATCTCAAGAATATATGAGGCCTATCCCATGTCCTTCATCTCAAATCTCTTCTTGAGCTAGCCTTTCAAGGCATCCAACTCATCACGAGCACTCTAGCAATCAACATGTCATCCACATAAAGGATCAAAATCATAAGATTGCCATCATGAGCCTTCTTCATTTATAAACAGGGATCCATATCACTATGGAAATATCCCTGTGAATGCATATAAGCATCAAACTAGTCATACCATTTCCTAGGTGCCAACTCATTTGGGGTTTCTAGGGGTACTTTTCAACTTGTAGACCCACTTGTATGGAAAAGCACGCTTTCCACTAGGCAAAGGAACCAAATCTCACATGATTTTTTTGTAGTGTGTTATACTCTAATTGCATGGCCCTCTCCCAAATGTGATTATCACCTTTGTGCATGGACTCATCGTAAGTAAGAGGCCCACCAGCATCTATCACCATAACATAATCCATAGAGGGCTCAAACTACGCAAGCTATTATCTATCTCTAGTAGACTACCTCAAAACAGGATGTGGGGCCTATACATCCTGTGGAGCATCAAGGACCTCGATCACTAGAGCATCCGCTGCTACATGCTGTCTAGCCGGCTGCTATGTAGTAGTAGCAGGAGGCTCCTCTTCAAATATTACCCTATGTACCTCAACAACATGCTCAAGTTGCTTATAAGTTTTCTCCTCATGGAAAACAACATCATGGCACCTTCCAAGCGTGCACATCCCACAGGTGATAGCCTATCTCACTTGCATCCCCATAACTAAGAAAGATGCATTTCCTATACTTAGGATCTAGCTTATTGTGCTTGTCCTTGGGTACATGGCAAAAAGACTCACAACCAAAGATGTACAAATGAGTATATGAGGGAGGTTTTCTAAACCATATCTCCTGTGCAACCCAATAGTCAAGAGTAGTACATGGGAACTGATTTATTAAGTGTACAGTAGTAGTAACTGCCTCAACCCAAAGATTGTGAACTCACTCTTGAATTGTCCTATTCATGTGCTCAACCATACCATTCTAAGATGGGGTATATGGGATAGTCAATTGATGCTTAATACCCCTCTTCACACAAAACTTTTCAAAGGCTTTAGAGGCATACTCACCCCCATCATCCACCAACCTTAGGCATTTCAACCTATACCTAGACTAGTTCTCAATCAAAGCAAGCCAACATTAAAATGTAGCCAAGACATTTTATTTTTGCTTGATAGGATATGCCCAAACCTTATGTGTATCGTCATCAATGAAGGTAATAAAATACTTCACACCACCTAATGACTTGCAAGGCATGGGACCACATACATCCAAATGAACAAGAGCCAATGGCTAATCCATGCGTGGCATACCAGACTTTTTATGTGTATTACATGTCTACATGCCATATAAATAATTATCACAAGACTCAAAGCAATTATAGTCAAGGAGCAGAAGATATTTCAAACGAGTAAGTATTTTCATTCCTTTGAAGGACATGTGCCCAAGGCAACGATGCCAAATAGATACATGTGAAACTGCATCCCACTGCCAAAATATGGTCAATTGACCTAGATACAAGTAAGGGATAGAGTGTGTTAGACTTAGCACCATGTGCAATGACAAGATTCCCCCAGGTAATCTTCCATGAGGAATCACCAAAAGAAACCACATAACCTACATCATTCAAAGTGCCAATAGAGATAAGGCTCTTCATGAGAGCCGGTACATGACGTACATCATGAAGAGTAAATATGCAACATGAACCAGGCATCACCAATACTAATTATCTCGAGTGCCAAGTCATTACCCAAATGGGCAGATCTGGCTAAAACGGCAATAGGAATCAAACCACTTTGTATGAGGGGTCACATGAAAGGAAGCCCCTAAATCTATTAGCCAACACTAAGTATACCGTGAGAAAGCATCACTCAACTGCGAAGTATCAAGAGAAGAAGTTGCAAATATGAAATCATCATCAAAATTACTATGCACAACATTGATCTCTTCAATCTTAATACTGATCTAGCTAGGGACAATGTTACGATCATCATTTTTATCATGTACTTTTACCTTGCCCTTTTTCTAGAGACAATGTTGCGATCATCATTTTTATCATGCACTTTACCCTTGCCCTTTTCTTTGTCCTCATGCATCTTATGGCACTGTGTGGCCGAATATGCCATGTTTTTCCACAGTAATGACAAGTCGATAACAACTTATGGCTATAGCACTTACTACAAGACTATCCACGTGACTAAGAGTGAAACTGTTGAGAGTCCCTTCCATGGTGGTCATTATCGCTCCTACCATTATTGCCTCTAATTTTCAAAGAATGATAGGTTCAAGAATCATTGATATTGTTTCTGTTAACCTCTTCAATGAAGAGTGCACCCTCTACATCTTGCAATTGTCGCCCATCAGTAATATGTTGGCACACATAGTAGTACAAAAAAGATAGCTCATGATTCATTCAGTGTAACTAAGAGGAATAAGGGAAGAAGAGATCTACTACAATGATAATGAAATGAAACCCATTTAAGTGAGCTGACATAGAAGTGCCCTCCTTCATGCAAAGGTCCATGAGTTGCTTCAGCCAATATATCTGAGAAGTGGGGCTGTCATAGACATTGCATATCTTTTCCCTTAATTCTCATGAGGACTGCCCATCAGAGACAACATTACATAACACCTACTTAGAGAGGGACAATATGATGGTGGACTTATATAGCTCGTTAATTCAACCCTATCATCTGCAAACTGCCCATCACAAATAACATTAGACAACGCCTGCTTAGAGAGGGATAATATGATGGTGGACTTGCATAGCTCATCTAATTCAGCCCAATCATCTGCATCAATAAGTTCAAGCTTGTTGAACCTTTATGTTTCAAAGGCCCAACTTGCATTTTCTACACTAAAACTTGCCAAATTTAAACATTTTAGTAGTTGTAGTTGGTGCCATCCAACTTGCCAATATTAAAGCTAGCACTATCACTCAAGCCACCAGCCATAATGAGTGTAAAAAAATGCATACGCTATCAAAATAGGTTGTTCTAATTATTGCAAACAGTCCTAAAACCACAGCCAGTTCAAGTTGAAAACAAGGGGTACTAACCAAGTAATAAATTGTACACAAACTCAATGCAAAGAATTGTCAAATGAAGTTGACTACTCACATAAACAATGCAATAAACTACAATTAAAACATGTTGAAAATGAAGTACTCAATAAAAAATCAATGCAAAAGAGGGGCAATCAATAATATAAGACAAATTACAATTGCCAGGGAATAGCTCCAACTAGCAGTGATGATTTAATATGCAACTGGCACCGAGAACTATCAAAGGATCAATGTGTCAAACTGAGATACATCCCATAGGCATAACCATCATGCATTGAGGGGGTCTCACGCGTAACAAAAGAGACCAACTAAACAATGTAACATAAGCTTAGTAAATAACCAACTAAGATGCATACATCACTAACAACATCGTGATAGAGATAGGTGCTGGCCCAAAATTAATGTTAGATCAGCCCACTAAGCATCAACTACATACATAAAGCATGACAAGAGCATGTACATGTCACCAAGTCCCACAGCCTCACTATAAGACTCTCAAGCTCAACTGCATGGCCAAATGCTCAATGTAATATCCACATGTCGAGTAGCGGCTGCAATTGGAACAAAAAATTGAATGCTAAACGAGCAAACAAAGCTCAAAGCATCCTATGGAAGGCATCCATACATCCAAGATCCAAGTAACATATATCTATGAGCATCCAATCCAAATAACTTGCAAAGCACTTATTGGAGAATCAAATAACCATACATAACACTGGAGGCTAGTCAATGTCAAGATTCAAAGCTCCAATATCAGCTCAAAAGCAATTCGGGAGCATAACCAAGCATATAACGTGAACCATAAGCATTGGTACATCACCCCAAATAATTGATAATAAGCACCCAAGAGCGATAGGCATATGCATTTATTACTGAGAAAATAAGCTTCAACCTTGGTTATTTTAGTAGTAAAAAACCTCTGTAAAACTGAGCAAAATAGTGCTCAAATCGGTCCCATAGCATTCTGATACATTGGCATAACATCCCCATATGTTGCACACATAGTAGTATGAAATGTGTCCCATGACTCAAGCAATGTAATGAGCAAGAACAAGGGAGGAAGATTGTCCTTAAATTCAATTCCCATGTGAAGACAAGTGACTAAAAATAGAATAAAACTCATTCAAGTGGACAGACATGGAGGTCCCCTCCTTCATACGAAGGTCCATGAGTTGCTTTAACTAATATATCTAAAAGGTAGGGCTCTGCTTGTCATAGACATTGCGAATATTATCCCATAAGTCCATGTGGTTTGCCCATCATAGAGAATATTATAGAATACCTACTTAAAGAGTGACAAAATTATTCTAGATTTACATAACGTATCCAATTCATCCCAATCCTCTGCATCAAAATGTTTAGGTTTTACATCATCATGTCTCAATGGCTTAATTTGTAATTTTTGCACTAGAGCATGCCAAACTCATACCTTCCAATAGTTGTAATTTGTACCATCCAACTTTTCAATATTAAAGATAGCATTGTCATTCGATTCACCATCCATAATGCAAGAGATGGAAGCACAATCCAAGACAAACTACTTGCTGTAAATAATAGCAAAACTATCTCAAAATCATAGCCAAATCAAGGGTTAAGCAAGAGAGGCTACCAAAAGGATGGGTTGTCCACTAATTATAATCAAGTTACTCTCAAATCTAAGTGACTACCCTCAGATAGAATGCATAAAACTAAAATGACAGGCTGATGTAATAAATTGTAGTAGTATGCCAATAACTAGGTATGAGCAACCAAGAAAGAAAGACTAGGAACAACCGGCACTAAAGACTGACACATCACAGCTGCAGTGTGTCAGTAACCATACATGCGATCAGCATAGACATCATGCATGTAGGAGATCTCAAGGTAAAGAGATATGAGCTACCAAATGCATAACCCATTGAGCAAAGCTCAATGCATAACCTAGGAGCATATAGATGTCACTCACAACACATTGACAAACATAAGTGTTATGTCCAAAGTAAGTTATCAAATTAGCCCACTGTAGGGTAAATACATCCAATACATATCAAAAGAGCACATACATGAAGTAAGAATCTCACTATCTTAGTGAAAGTAAGCTCAAGCTCAACTACATAAATCCAATGCCCTATGTAGCATAGCGTAGATAACTCCCACTAGAACACAATTGAATGTCAAATGAGATATGCAAGCTCAAAATATCAAGTATACGACATTTGAGTATCCAAGATACATGAAATATAAGTTGAGAGCATAAAACCCAATACAATCTTCAAGCTCGTAATTATATAAGTCACTAAAGTAACCAAGGCATGTAGCCACATCCAAGATCCGTGTAACAAAGCCCAAATCTCAATTCAAAAGCATTCCATAGATAGGCAGAAAGTATAATAACAATAGAAGTGGCAATACATCCACTGAGTATCTCATAAAGTATCAATGAACATTAGGTTTAAGCTCTTCACTGATAAATGCTTGCTACCATGTTATTATAGCATTGAAATGATAATGAAATCTAAGTTATTTCAAGCTCAAATTAGTCCCAAAAGCATAACCAGAGCATCAAAATAGCATCCCTAAAGCATCAAACATGCATTCTGGAATTTATTGTTTGCTGTCCAAACCAAAACAATTATGTTCTATGTAAGACACTGAATGAAAAACTGCACAAAATCAACTCTATGAGTGCTCCAATTTGTAGCTTTCATCATTCTTTTCATTTCTAGCTATAGAATGCCTAAATCTCATACCATATGCAAAAATTATGGCTAAAATATGAAAATGTTGTCAAGCTACCATAGTTGTCCATGACTTCTACATCATGCTATGTATCCACTCAAAATGGATAAAATGCCTACTCCTCAACTCAATAAGCACTCAACAAAACTTGACTAAGCCTTGGAAAGCTCCTCAACAAGCATGGAGCAAGCGAAAAGAATGAAACCTTGAGTTTAAGCTTTAAACCCGAGCTAAAGCAAAGGATAAAGAAGCTCCTCAAATGGTTGACTCTGATACCAATTAAAAGGTAGAGCCTGAGTTGAACCAAGCAAGTAGAAGCAAGAGCAAAGCAAGAGCTATGGTGGATGGAGCAAGAGAGCAACAAAGAGAGACACTACATGTGGGAACTCCAACAATCACAATGTGTGATTGGCCTTCCGTTATTTAAATGTTACTAAAAGAATAAAGAATGAAATGACAGTGATAGACGCCTGCCATGTGTAGTGTACAAGTGTGCAGATATTGTCAATGTAATGAATACATGGGCAATTAGGCAGAGATGCCTTTACCCCCACCATAAACATGTACATAGATTAAACGTGGTTTCAATAATTGTGTACCAATCAAACTAAACAAGGAAAAATCCCACACACCTTACAAGCAATGACTATCAATTAGAGGTAATCAAATTCAAGGTCAACAAACACAATTGGACTCAAGTAAGTGATACTTATTCTAACAAAGTCTTGTTAATGAAGTTTGAAGCATGTCAATTGCATGTACTCTCATATTTTGTCAAGTGAATGCACAACAATACAAGTGATAAGTGATTACATTGGTTGGCGGCTCAAATGTTCGAAGCTCCCAAGGACTACCATTCCCTTTAATGATTACCAAAAGCAACACCAAGCAATGAAGTCCTGTGTGATATCTCACCCAAAGGGATGTTAAAAACCACATCTACAAATATTAGGCTCCATATAAAAGTGTGCCTCCATAGGCATTCTCTTAGCTATTTTATCTTTCCACAAACAAGGTATAATATAATAAGAAGATGAGCTTCAATCAACGGTGAAAGTTCTATCATCAACTAAGCCTCAATCTCCCAAATACCATGCTTGAGTCCCATGAACCATCTATCATTACTTCTTCAACATCATCTAGGTTACCTCTCCTAAAACGCCTCCTAAGTCTCTTCATCTTACCATTGCATTCCTTTCATCAAAGTTGGAAAGTCTTATACTACATTCTATTTCAAAATAAGGGGTGGGGGGGGAGAAATATGCACACACAAACATGACACTACACTTAGGGGTCCTTAACTTAGGTATGTCTGATAGCCTCGTTTAGTCGGTCCATCCATAACCCCTAGCTCTACTTATTTCCCCATGTAAACTCAAGGCACGTGAAGGGCGATACACACCTAGGGAGTCTCAGCTTGTTGCCTATTGCTAGACATGTCTCCTTGAGTCACCCACACAAGTTCTTCTAGTCCTTTCTAATCTCTCATTGCTATGGTAATAATACAAGAAGCACAACAATCAGAAAGTTAACCATGAATCATTCAATGCTATAGTACTCAACATTGTAGTCTCTATTCATTGTTTAAGAAACTTCGTCTCATTATCGCATTCATGATTGTGACCCCCATGGATCTCATGGTAGTTCGAGATTATCCTCATGATTCCCCATCAATTTCTCTATAGCAATGATAATACTTCCCAGCATGTACTTATCAATCGGTGCTCTATTTCATTGATACAAAGGGAGAAATATGCACACACAAAACATGACACTACACCTAGGGGTCCTTAACTTAGGTATGTCTGGTAGCCTCGTTTAGTCAGTCCATCCCTAACCCCTAGCTCTACTTATTTCCCCATGTAAACTCAGGGCACGTGAAGGGCGATACACACCTAGGGAGTCTCAGCTTGTTGCCTATTGTTAGACATGTCTCCTTGAGTCACCCACACAAGTTCTTCTAGTCCTTTCTAATCTCTCATTGCTATGGTAATAATACAGGAAGCACAACAATCAGAAAGTTAACCATGAATCATTCAATGCTATAGTACTCAACATTGTAGTCTCTATTCATTGTTTAAGAAACTTCATCTCATTATCGCATTCATGATTGTGAGCCCCATGGATCTCATGGTAGTTCGACATTATCCTCATGATTCCCCATCAATTTCTCTATAGCAATGACAATAGTTCTCAGCATGTACTTATCAATCGGTGCTCTATTTCATTGATACGATCAACAAATAGAAGCCATCATAATCTCTTCTAACTATGTAATAGCCTATATAAGCTCATGCACTCACATAGTCATTGCACCATAACTTGTATACGGATTGAATCCTCAAATGTGAGACAACACCCTTGCTTGTGCCTCAAGTTCGACATGTCTCCCAATCCATCCCTACATCCTGTGCACACAAAACAAACTAACACTTTTCTAAGGAGAGAGCACATGAGGTTTCCCTTGCATGTAAAGGTGAATCTAATGGCTTGCAAATTCTACCTTGAGCTAATAACCTCCATGGTAACTAGCTTCAATCCTTCCATTTATTTTGAAAAACCTCTCACTAGAAATTCTAATTCCATGAGTTGCATCTAATCCACATTGTCACTTCTGGCTTGACATCCAATCCACAAAACAACTTCAATTCCCACATTGAGCTTCCAAAAACTTCATCGTCAAAATCGAGCTTCAATGACAACCGCTACTCTCCTCACAAAGATCCCACAATTGTTCTCGACATTCCTCGTGTTCAATGCAAGCTAAAGCATGCTACCTCTAATGAAAAGTGCCATGGAACAGGCACTTGACTAAGAGGGAGGTAATGTTAACTATAAAACGGAAAGGTAGTAGAATGATAAAGAAAATCAGCAAAGGCAAACAAAGGCGCCAAAAGCAAAGAGAAGTACAAATCAAGAAAAATGTGCAAGGCATCTAATGATTTTTTATCAATATCTGCACTCATACAATTAATTATAATATCATTTTGAAAATCGAGCATGATGTCTATACAACTGGTATTTCCTATCAAGAAAAAAAACCCGTAATTCGACAAAGGTGCGAACATTAGCTTTTATTCAATTTTGTTATGGTCAATATAATCTAAATGCATTTGCATAAACTGGGAAAGACCGACCGTGAGCCAAATAAAAGAGATGGATATCCAACTTGAGTGGAAGCCCAAACTCAAAACCCCACACCACATATAAAAGCCAAAAAGTGAATGGATAAAGCTCATACTTGTGATATGCAAACTTGAAAGCATGCTTCTTATTCTTACTTCCAACCTATCTATTTATGCTTGAGAGTAAGAGAGTGTGAGAGTGAGAAAGAAAGAAATAGACTTAAGAGGTAAGACATCCAACTTGAGTGAAAGCCCAAATTCAAAACCCCACACCACATATAAAAGCCAAAAAGTGAATGGATAAAGCTCATCCTTGTGATATGCAAACTTGAAAGCATGCTTCTTATTCTTAATTCCAACCTATCTATTTATGCTTGAGAGTAAGAGAGTGTAAGAGTGAGATAGAAAGTAAGAGACTTAAAAGAGGTAAAGCTTCTTCCTTGCATGCGCTCCTCTTCTTCCCCTTTTTGTGTGAAAGTCGAATTATAAAAAACGCTTAGATTCTCTTTTTTTCTACGCATTTTCTATTGTATACCAAGTGCTTATGGATTGCATTAGGAGCTATCAAGTAGAGGCAACGAATCGAGCAACACCGCATGAATGGTGGAGCCACCATTGAGCCTTCACTTCGCATCATTTAGGAGAAGATAAGGTGGTGAGTTCAATACGCCCTCAATTTGTTCATTCTTCCCTTTATGTGGTTTAGGAATAGAATGGATAAAACGATGAGTTCATTACACCCTTGATTTGTTCATTCTTTCTTTTATGTGGTTTAGGAAAAGAATGGATAAAACAATGTGTAAAAAATGTATCGACTATATGAGAGAAAACCATTGCCGAATCAAATAAAGCGCTTGAAACAATAAGCATTTCATCAAGTCCAACGATCAAGCTTCCGAAAGCTACGATACATTACGAGTCTCCTAATTTTTCTATTATACTTTGCCAATCTACTTACAATTTAAACAAATGTAATTCCAAACCCTTTTCACGTTTGAATGTTCCACTTTTGTTTCAACGTAACATTTAATGCATACGCCAATATGATATGAGAAAGATAGGACAAAGAGATACATTTCAAGATTTTAGTTACAATCCATTTTCAATGTATGTATATACATGAGAGAGGGAGAGAGAGAGAGAGAGAGACTTAGTACTACTTCATTCAGAGAAAAGCATTTGTAAACCTACCAAATGGCTTGGAAAAACCTAAAAAGAGAAGCAACATGGCAAACATGATTGTTAAACTCAAGGCAATGCCATTCCATATTTTGACCATTTAACATGCATCTACATTAACCTTAGTGTTTAATTCATACATTTTCATTAAACCTCAAAGCTATAAACTTTTCAATGTGTATTCAAACATGCCTCCTCAATGTCAAGGAAGGGAGGTGCAAGAATTAGAGATGAGTTCTATTAGAAAAACAATATAAATGAATCCAAGCAAGTTAAACCATACAGTAACATGTGGACCTCGTTTACATAGCTTCAATTTGTATCCTTGTGAATCCTAATCCTTAGTAAAGTGTACAAATACACTACATTTTAGCACATATTTGATGAAACCAAGTAACCCAACCTTGATGACTACTTCAATTAATGCCACAATGACCTCCATTTAATCTTACAACTTGCCTAAATGGATTATCATGCAATGTTATCGCCAATCTGAACCTCTTTCAACTTGCTCTTCCACTCCATGCTTAATAAAATCATTACAAGATATAGCCCTTCAACCAAATACAAACGATCTTAGCTCAAAAAATCCACAATAAGGCTATCAAGATGATTTTCCTTGATTGACTAAGCATGCATTTTAGTAATTGCATTTCAGTAATCGAATCAAGCATTAGAACGTCATGATCTTATTTTCTCTCAATCAAGTCCCCACACGTGCCGGAATTAGAAGTTTTCTTTTGAACACAAGTTTACACAAAAAAAGCTACACCTTTTCAAAAAAGGTCTAACATGGATATGGTAAAACACACCATCTCTCAATTAAGTCCATCCACATTATGTATATTGCTCAAAACATAACTTTCTACATAAAAAAATTTTTATCTTTCACAAACTCTCATTTAACTATGTTGGTCATCATGGTCAACAACTAGCATGCTACCAAGACACACATTTAGGCAACTGCAATTTAGATAATCCAAAATTAGAGCAAATATGAAATCTATAATGGCACTAGTAGAATTCACCAAAGAATAGAACACTCGATCCTGTCGCAAAAAGCCCCCTCGAATATTTTGGAATGATCAATAAGTTTGATCTATACTCTTGGGTAAAAAGAATTTGGGCTATATTATGCATTAGAGATACAAAATCTGTAACTCCATTCAAGTACTCAATTTCCCAAGTTTAAAATGTGATAAAACTTAAATTCAAACCCTCATTCAATAGAAACTTAAAGGACGTAAGTTATGAAATGTATACCCCAATCAAATGTTGGGCTTTTTATAACCTACTCTCCAGAACTGTCCTACAGCCTGTATCTAACTCTCATGGACCACTTTTACATAGTATGTATGGCATGATGTATTGGGTCTGTTCTACACTATAATGATATGTGAAGGGTATTTTAAACTATAATGATACGTGAAGGGTGTTTTATATAATTGACTGCAACAACGTATATGATGGAAAGGGATTTGGGAGCTCAACCCTGCAATGTGCAGTAACCTTGGCCTGGTGGTGACAAGCCTAGCCAGCAAGAGTGGATGTGGAATGAGAAGATGCAGGGTTGGCAGTTGGGAGAGGGAGATAGGAGGATGGTTATTTGATCTTCTCTGGCAAAGACATTCTAATGTGAATTTTTCAAGACTATAAGCCCAAGTAAGTCAAAACATATAAAAGATTGAAATTAATCCTAATGCAAGTTTTTAGTATCTCAAATTATGACCAGCAATTGTATACCAGTTGTATGTTTTTGAGGAAAACCGAAGGGAAAGGGTAAAATCTGGAATGCAAATGCATGATTTTTGACAAAATTCATGGTTTTACGTGGGATTTGGACAAAATGTTGTCTGGCAGTGCATCTCTAGGGAAAAATGGATAGTGAAGTCCACCTTAGTCTGAAGTTATCTGATACCATTGTACACTCACTTGGACTAGATCATCATCCTAGCCAAATCAAAATACTTTCATATCCTTTATTTGTACAGCATAAGTGAAGTCACTAGAAGGTATACTGACCCGCAACCTGTATACTGACCCGCTTCAAGACTGCATCTCATATATTTCTCCCTCCAAGATAGTATAATTGCTACTGTTCAGTTGGCATATGCTCACAGCATGGAGCAGTTGATCTTAAGTTGTATCAACACTAGATTATGGACGGAAAGCGAGTGCTTCACTTGTGAAGGTGTCGTTTAAACAGAGATGCCATTTCTATCTGTTTCGGGAAGAAGGTAAATATTATTAGCATGGTATGAAGATAGAATCTTCTTTTCTTGGGAAAAGAACAGGTGAGTATTAATTAGCATTGAATGAACATAGTGCAAATCTGAATGCATCCAGACACCACAAGCTGACTTACAGCTGTTACGGCTGCTTCTGCTCCCTTATTTCCAGCCTTGCCTCCAGCCCTTTGAAGAGCCTGAATTATAAAATAGGCCAAATGTAAGCAGAGCATCAGAAAGTCATCCATACTTACATTGTTTGTGTTTTCTGTGAAACCTTGAGAGTGATCAAGCACACAAGAAACAACACAGAAATGAGAGGCAAAATCTAGCATGTGTGTGCATGCAGAAAAACTATTGTACTATCCAAAAAAGGCCATGGTCACACATCTTTGTCGGTTCCACATCTATTTGACTTCGTGCTTGACATTTGGTGGGTTGGAAATTTGAATACCCCTTTGCACCTCCACCATACTGAGCCCATGAAACTTCATTGACTTTCAAAAACAACTTTCAAGTGAATAAAATCCAACACATGTATGGCACAATTTCCAAAATGACTTCCAAACTCATTAACCAATGACAGAAATTTATTAGATGATACTTTTTGCCCCAAGAAAATACTCCCAACTAAATGCAAAATACAAATTCAGCACTTCTTCAATTTGAAAGTGTGTTTGTGCCTCATGGACTACAACTCCCAATATAAATGTGTTAAATTTTGTCCACAAACTGGTGATTAAGACGAGTTCTTTTTATGCCTTCTTAACGAGCATGATATTCAGTATAGCAGTTCAGTACACTAAGAGAGAAACAAACATTCCTTGTGTCACTGTACAATGATTAGCAGCCTTGACATATAACACATTACTGCTCGAACTCCATGGCTGCCAAACTCAGCTCCAAGTGGTACTTCTGAATGCAAACATACATATTATTGATACAAAAGTATGCAGCACATGGATAGAGTTGGTGGGTTTATGACATGATGAAAAGCTTTGCATGATAAGCAAAACAACAAGTAAATTCAAGGATAGTAACCGATAATAGAAATCTCAAGCCTGATGTTACCTGCTCCAAAGTTTCACATGTAAGCACGCCAAAGATGCATGGAACTCCTGGTCCATTATTCAGAAAAGAGATCCAGATGAGTAAAGGGCTTAAATAAAGTAATTCAACTGAGCACGTGGTGCAGCAAGTTTATGTCTGAATACAAATCCATACAGCATTCTCTATCGTGCTTTTTTCAACCCAAAAATGTTGCATCTATGGATAAGCACAAAATAAAATTGACAAAGTGGAAAGCCATGTTATATTCTAACAAAAGCATTCACCTGAGTTGAGACTTGCAGAAAGCACTCCAGAAGCTGCAGAATTGGCAACTGCTTCATAATGTGTTGTATCACCCCTTATCTGAGATCAAGACATTCAAATATGTTTAAACCTTAGTGCGCCTGCACAGTTTCCAATTTCAAGACATTTGTATGGCAGAAAATGACAACGATGCTCAAAGGTGAGAGGAAAGAGTTATCATAGGAAGCCAAAAGAAGAGCTAAACAATACCATATTAACGTAGAAACTTGTCATGATTCATAATATAAAACAGTATTGACCACCACCTTGCAAAAATTAAGGTTGCAAACATTCACCTCCAAAACACAACTACTTATCTATTGGAACTTATCTTTCACCCACAACGAAACCATCAGCCATGCTGTCACACTTTCCAGTCATGCCTCTACATGTGTGAGCCCACCACAGGGTAGGTTTTTCATGTGGTTTTAGTTTTTGTGCACTTTGGACCAATAGACCCCACCTCTTATTTGAGTCCTCGAGGCTTGAAAAGCAGCCCGTGCCTATTACTTATTTGGGTCTTATACAGTGAACTTTAAGGTTTTTCTGTGCACTGGCCACTTTGATAGTCCATTGTCTATTTATATAGACACCATTGAAGTCTCACATTTCAGAGTAGCAGTGCTTCGTGTGTTGTCCTTTTGTGCTCAATCATCAGTGTTCCCTTCCTCCCTCTCTTTTGCCTTCTGGATCACCTTCTCGATAGCAGAGCAAGATTACAATGTTCATATGTTCATCTTCTTTGCCTTCTTGATCACCTTCTCACTATCAAAGCAAGATTACAATGTTCATATGCTCATCTTCTTTAGCTTGCCCACTTGCTGCAATCCTTGTGTTTTCCTTCTCCTTACACTTCACTTCTCATGTTTGTTGCAGTTCAGCACCTCAAACCACAGTTGTGTTCAGATGACGTTTATGTACTCAAGTATTATCCAATTTGCAGCCATTCATCTGCATATCATGCTTATTCAAAAGCTTTCACACATGATACATAATATACATTGGCTGAAATTTCAGCTTTATCATCATCTGCAACTAAGCTCTCCTCATCCTCATGTCTTACTCTGACAACATATCTACAACTGGGTTTTCTTTTCTTGTAATACGCTTAAACTCAGGGTTCATAGATTTTATGTAGGCTATCCATCTAAGCATAGCAATGTCAAGTGTAGAATAACTAGTGATCATTCCAAGCAAGGGCAAACAATCTCTCTCTAACTATCATCAAGACAATTGGGTGGATCTATTACCCCTTGCTAAGTTTGCATACAATAATTCCTCCCATGCCTCCACTCAATTCACACCATCCTTTTTGCTAATTATGGTCAACACCCAAGGATAGACAATCATGTAAAATCACAGGAGAAGAATCTAGCTACTACAGACTTAGCTCAACACCTCTTTGATATTCATAAACAGTTGCAAGCACAGATCAAAGAAGTTCAAGAGAAATATAAGGGAAATGCAAGTAAGCTTCACATGCAACACCCATCATACGAAATTGGAGATTAAGTTTGGCTTCTTCAACATGATCTAAGTTCTTCTCATCCCTCCCAAAAATTGGATTATCAACGACTTGGGCCCTTCAAGATTCTTGGCTAAGTAAATCCAATCACCTATCATCTCCAACTTCCCCTATCCATGAAAATCCATCATGCATTCCATGTTTCAGTCTTGGAGCCATGTTATACATCCAATATCCCTAGAAGAATACCAAAGTCATCACCTCTAATCATAATTGAAGAAGCAGACAAAATCCTAGATTCAAGAATTTCAAGAGGTAAATTATAGTATTTTGTCCATTGGAAGGGCTATAATACAAGTGAAGGAATAGAAACTCGTAAGGTCTCCAATTCTCGGCCCGATCAGTGCTCCTCAAAAAGCAACCGATCCTTAAAGTTGAAAAAGCCTCCAACTTCAACTTCAAGAAATAAGCCCATGTTATCCTGCTATGATCATCCACAATTAGCATGAAATACAAGCCCCCTCTAAGGGACTCCGTCCTCATCAGTCCACAAAGATCGGTAGAAACAAGCTCCAAGGGTGCTAAAGACTGCCTGGAAGCCTTGCTGGAAACAGCATCACGAGTTTGCTTCCCATGGATACAATATACACAAGGTTATTGGCTCACCACAATATCCGACAAACCTCGAACAAGTTATCCCTTTGACGCCTTCCGAAGGTACTCATAGTTGAGGTGACCAAACCGAGCATGCCAAAGCTCAAACTAAGTTTGTGAGGTAAGAAAGAGAAATCAAGGCAAAAGAATACCGCAACTTATAGACTCCATTCTCCGCTTATCCTGAAGAAAGAACCAATCTCAATCCATGATCAAGAATTTGAAAAGAATCCACATCAAATTCAACCAAGAAACCGAGGGCACAAATCTTGTGCATCAAAAGTAGATGGTATCCCAAGGCCGACACATTAAATGCCTCAAGGGTATGGGCACCACCTCGCCCATTTGGAATAAGATGCATGTCACCTCGTCCCTGAAGAGGAATAGACGAACTATCACCAATGAGAATTTGGCCATGCGAAGGCAACAAATAAGCAACACCTGCTGAAGAAGGGGTTGTGTACCGTGAGACACCACTGTCGACAATCCACTCCCGACTATATAGGGCCGTCAACGCAACATCAAAAGCCGTTAGGGTCAATTCCTCAACCACATCCAACTAGAGAAAAGCAATTGATGAGGAGGAAGCAGCCACCACTTCGAAATCCTTTAAAGATTTATCCTTCTTCTCCTTGTCCTTCTTCTCCTGGTCGGGGCAATCCTTCTTCCAATGATATGTCTTGTCATAGATGTGACAATTCTTTGTCCTTCTTGAATTTATCCTCCTCCTTCTTTTGGTCAATCCCCTTCTTCTAAGAGAACTGACCAACCAAGGCCTCAAATTTAGAAGCATTGGTCCCTTTCAACTGCTCCTCTTAGTCCAAGACCATAGGAACCAATTCTTCCCACTGAAGAGTCTCAAATTGCCTTGAAGCAATCAAGGCGGAATAAAAACCACTGAAACCGAGTAGTAACTATGAAAAAAGAGTTATCGCCATGTGTTCAGAAGTGATTACCTTCCCTGCATTTTGTACCTGCATCTGAAGCTGCCTCAGCTTGTTAATATCCTCCCACATAGAAGAGGACTTGGTGACACTCATGGTCCTCATCTGCACTTCCAAAGAAACTCGCTTCATGACAGACAACAACTGTACATCTGATCAAGCTCCAACCATATCTCCTAGGCCACTGTCAAATGCTCAATATGAGAGAGAACAACTGTAGTGTATGAGAGAAATAAAAACAAGTAGATCCGAGCATTAAGTTTGTCCCAATATGCCTGAGCCTTTGCCAACTCCACCCTATCAATGGAAGAGATTCCGGACTCGTCTCGTGAAGGATGATGAATAGCCTCCATAAGAAGCTCTACCAAATCATAGATCTCCAAAATGGCAAGCATCATGACCCACCAAATGCGGTAATTCTTGCCATCGAGCTTTTGATCTAATGGAAGAGAAAGAAAGACGAGCACCTTCCGATCCACAATCGCCCGATACTCTGTCTCAGCCTCAAAAGACATCTCAACCTACAATGCCTGCACAAAACACAAAAAGCAGCCCCCTCTGACTATGAGAATGCAGCCTAGTAGGGCTCTTCGCTGCTCATCCCATTCCTTCTTCACCCGCCAAAGACGATGAAAAGGTGAAATCTGCACTTGAAGGCCTAAAATGCAGCCTTCTTCCTTCTCTAACAGCAAAAACTAGTAGCAACTTCCACAAATCTTCTCTTTTCTCACACACCCACGCTCGCCCCAGCCTTTTTCTAATGCACAAACCTCCTACTCGCCCTAGAATGCTGAAAAAGCAGCCTTGTGTCGCGCTGAAATCTCCTCCTTAGGTAGGTCCACCCTTGATCAATCCTTCAATGCTCTGATACCATGTCAGAGTAAAGCAATGCGGAAACGTATGACCAAAAAAAAGAGTGAACGAAGAGAAGAGAGAGAGAGAGAAAGAGATAGTGAAATGCAAAAAATCTGCAATGAATGTTGAGGTAAGTGTGCATGGAATGTTGGGTGTAAAGTCCCTTTGTCTCCGTGTATATAGTCATACAGGTGTGAACACACCCTTATTGTACCCTAACATATAAATACATTCTTTCATTTCTTTGTGTACCATCACAATCTGG
The DNA here is from genome assembly GCF_053477565.2 of Lygodium microphyllum. NCBI lineage: Eukaryota > Viridiplantae > Streptophyta > Polypodiopsida > Schizaeales > Lygodiaceae > Lygodium > Lygodium microphyllum. Next base: position 44,934,112 of record NC_141135.1, on the reverse strand, counting down.
TACACCTATCTCTACGTTCACTCTCTCTAACTCTTAACTCTATTGCTCGCACCTCCATCTCACACTCCATTGCACACTCTCCCCCCTTCAAACTGGTATCAGAGCTTAAGGCTTCACGCACTTCCCGAGACCACCAAAAGGAGACGAGTACTTGGCAGCTCACAGGCGACAATCAAGTCGCTGGTGACGAACAGTCTAGGTGGCGAACAGTCCAGGCAACAGTCGAGGGACCAGGCAGCAAGTCCAACGTGACCAGCATGGACTAGCGGGCAGCAATAGGCGTGACGGCAGGGACGGCAGTGGACCAGTCGACGGGTGGCTGCCTATAACAGATGGCACAGGGCAGATGATTGGACTTCGTGTCCAGCATGACAATTGGGACCAAGTGACGACCAGGCACTGGCAAGTGACTCCGTTGCGCGACGACTGGGACTAGGTACCCGCAGGCGAGGACAGCCATCAGGTCAGTGTCAATGGATCCCCCCCCCCTTTGTCAGTTTTCTTTTTAATAAAAGAAATCAAAAACTTCTTTAATTTCAAAGTTACCCCCTTCCTCTTAACAAGGTTCACGCGCTGGAGGCACAGAGCTCAAATTTGTGCAGATTTATACCCAAAAATTTGGGGCTTTTCCAAATTCAGTGTTGTTCATGTATAATTGAGGCATCTACGTCAGAAATTACACACATTATGCACGTTCAAATTGGGGATTTCGCCAAATTAGACGAAATTTTGCTCATTTGACTAAAATTTCTCAACATTGGATCCATAAAATTTGGGGTTTTTGCTGGATTGGTGAAATTTTGTTCAGTTGAGTCAGATTGGCTGACATTCCTACACACTTGGACTCGGAAATTTTGGGTCTTTTGCAAAATTTTGTGAAATTTCACTAAATTTGCCCATTTTATGCTCTCGGGAACATGTGTTAATGCAATTGGGGCAGATTTGATAGTGAAATTTTGGGCCTTTTGCTGAAATCTATGGATTTTGGCAAAGTTGATGCGTGAAATGCACTTTGGGAATATTGCTGAAGCAATCTTGTTGCCATAAGCAGAGTGATTTGAGCACTTTTATCTCCCCTTTGTGCGATTTTGGAGAAATTGCAAAGATTTCTTGGTGTTTTGTGTATCAAAAGTTGATACGAGCACATATGTATGAAGCACACATGTTGGGCACCTCCCATTGAGTTGATGTATTGCTGATCTTAGTGATCCTTTGCAAATCTAGGATTGTTGCAGATGTATTTTTGGTGATATTGCTAAAGTGGGAGTTACCTGGCAGTAATGTATGCTGAAATTGCAGTCATACTGCTGAAAGTCGTTCGTTCTACTGCCGTACATGTACTTGGACTGAATCTTGCTATTATTTGCTGAAAAATTGGGCTGTAATCAGCTGAATATTCAGCTCATTTTGGCTGTCATAAATTGCAGCATTGAATTTCTGATGTATTGCTGAAAAATGGCTGCAAATGCTTCAAGCAGCAGTGACACTAAATCCCTCTTTGAAATCAAGAGGTTTGATGACACTAGCTTTGACTTGTGGAAGGATAGGATGCAAAGCATTTTGTTTCTCAAGGACTGTGAAGATGCTCTCTTGGAGACTAAGCTTGCAACTATGATAGATGTGGATTGAGCTAGACTCAACAAGAAGGCCACTCCATACATTAAGATGGCAGTGTCTCATGATGTACTTACAAACATCAAGCATCTTGATACAGGTTATGCTATATGAAAAAAGCTTAAGGACACTTATGAAAATACAACTCCTGTGAATCAAGTGCATCTTGTGCGTAAACTTGTGAACATGGAGTTGGATGAGTCTAAGACAGCATCTCAACATTTGAGTGCTTTCACAAGGGTTTTGAGTCAGTTGCAGGACTCTAGTTTGGCGGCTTTTGATGATAAATTGAAAGCTATTTTTTTATTGATGACTTTGCCTAACAGCTGGAAATCTTTGGTTGTGTCACTTAGCAACAACCCCGCTTTGACTTTTGATGGTGTTAGAGGTTCAATTCTTAATGAAGAAATCAAAAGAAAGTCTAGTGGTGAAAGCAGTGGCTCAGCTTACCATGTAAGAGGCAAGTCTGAAAAGAGGGATAATGCAGCCAGTAAAGGCAAAAGCAAAAGCAAAAGCAAGAGCAAACAGCAGGATGTCACATGCTATCAGTGTGGGCGTAAAGGGCATAAAAAGACCGATTGTCGGTACTTCAAGAAAGAGCAAGAAAGAAAGAAACAACAGGGTAAAAAAAAGAAGGATGATGACAGCTCTTCCTCAAAAGAAGTTGCAAAGGCAAATGTTGCATCTAGTGTGGTTATTGAAGAGCTTCCTGACACTGAAGAGATACTTGTTGCAGCCTCATGCATTGATGTAAACGTCATGGCAGCAGTAGGTGATATGCACATCACCAAAAATTATGTAATCAATGATTTACTTTCAACTCATGATGGGCTATCACAATCATGGATAGTGGACAATGGTGTCTCTTTTCATGTTACCCCCTCTTTGGAGTCATTTTCTAAATACACTGCAAGTTACCTAGGCAAGGTTTACTTGGGTAATAACCATGCATATGAGATAGAGGGTGTTGGTACCATTCACTTGGCCCTTGAAAATGGCCAAGAGCTGATTTTGCAATCTACTATCAGTTGGAAAGCTTGATGCTAGAGAGTATTTTACTACCTTTGGTGGTGGATCTTGGAAGATCCATAAGGGCTCTATGCTGATTGTTAAAGGCAACAGAAGGGGGACTTTATATTACTTGTATTGTAAAGCATTACCTAGCAAGTTCTTGGTTGTGGCTGAAGTCCATTCACAAATCGAGCTTTGGCACAAAAGACTTGGTCATATGAACCAAAAAGGCCTTCATGTTCTCTCCTCTTTAGGGAGATTTAATATAAAAGGCTCTGGTCTCGAATTTTGTAATGATTGCTTATATGAAAAACATCTGAAGCTTCCTTATTACTCTAGTGTCGTTAAAAAGTCTAATGCTCTTGACTTAGTACACTCCGCTGTGTGTACTAAGCTTGTTAATTCGTATTGGTACTTTTATTGATGATTTTAGTAGAAAGCCATGGGTGTATATACTTAAGAGCAAAAAGGAAATGTTGGATGCTTTTAAAAAGTTTCATGCTTTTGTTACCACATAGAGAGGGCTTAAGTTGAAAGCCATAAAAACAGATAATGGGGGTGAGTATCTCTCAAATGAATTTAACAAGTTTTGTGAGATGCATGGTATTAAGAGGGAGTTGACAGCCCCTTATAATCCTGCATCAAATGGCCTGGCAGAAAGATATAATCACACACTTTGTGAGAGAGTCGGATGCATGCTGTCCACAGCTAATCTCCCGCAACAGTTTTGGGGAGAGGCTCTTAAAACTGCAGTTCATGTATGCAATCGCTCTCCCAATCGTGCATTGAAAAATGGCATTCCTATAGAGGTTTGGTCTGGCAAACCTACTTCATATGACCATTTGCATGTCTTTGGTTGTGATGCCTTTGTGCATGTACCTGTAGAATCTACTTCATATGACCATTTGCATGTCTTTGGTTGTGATGCCTTTGTGCATGTACCTATAGAACAAAGGACCAAACTAGACATGAAATCCATCAAGGGCATCTTCATGGGATATGGAGATGAGGGAGAGATGGGTTATAGAGTTTGGCTTTCTTAAGGCAGGAAGATAGTATGCAGCCGAGACGTAGTATTTAATGAGGCAAAGTTGTTGAAAAATGCTACACATGGTGATCTTGACAAAAAGAAGGTCGAATTTCAGCATGAACAGCCAGCCATTCAGCAGCCATTAGCTGAAAGTTCTGTCCCTTTTGATGCTGAAAATGAGCAGCAACCTATTGTGTTACAGCCAGAAGATCATGGACAACAAATAGATGCACAAGATGAAATAGGACAACAAGAAGAACATGCTGAAAACAGATTACAGCAACAAGAAAATGTTGAAAATCAGCCACCTAGTGATGGTGTGCACATTCCTCAGGATGTAGGCCCACTACCTGATAATACAAATCATTGGGTAGGAAGGTCTACATGTGTCAAAAGAAGGCAGCCACAGAGGTTTCAGCCAACTTTGGATTGCATTTTGTTGACTGAAGAGGGTGAGCCTCTGACATTTAAAGAGGCACACTCGTGCGAAAACAAGAGAAAGTGGAAGCTTGCTATGCAAGAAGAGATGAAGTCTCTATATGCAAATAACACATGGGAGCTTGTACCTTTGCCCAAGGATAGGAAAGCTATTCCTAATAAATGGGTTTACAAAGTGAAATGTATTGATGGGAAGCCCAAGTACAAGGCATGGCTACTTGCTAAGGGCTACACACAGAAGGAAGGCATTGACTTCCAGAAGGTCTTTTCACCAATCGTGAAGATGACTATGCTCCGTGTTTTGTTTGCTCTCACTGCATTCTTGGATTTAGAGTTGGATCAGATGGATGTGAAGACTGCTTTTATTCATGGTGACTTGGATGAAGAGCTGTACATGAAGTAGCCAGAAGGATTTGCTATTCCAAGAAAAGAGCATTTGGTTTGTAAGCTGAAACGCAGCTTATGTGGGCTGAAACGAGCCCCTAGACAATGGTACAAAATATTTGATACCTTTATGCTCAGCCATGGATTTAAACGCAATCATGCAGATCACTGCTTATACACTAAAAAGACTGATGATGGAAGCCTTATTGTGCTGGTTTTATATGTGGATGACATGCTGATTGCAGAACAGCATAAGAATACTTTGAATCTTCTTAAAAGGCAGCTGAGTTCAGCCTTCTCTATGAAAGATTTGGGGACAGCTGAACATATTTTGGGAATGCACATGAAAAGAGACAGAGGGCAGCGTTTGTTGTTTCTCTCACAAGACAAGTACATCAGCAAAGTACTTGACAGGTTTAATATGGCTTATGCTAAGCCTCTTGGTGTGCCTTTACCGCCACATACAAAGCTTAGCAAAGCTGATTGCCCTAAGGATGATGTAGCTGCTAGTGCCATGAAGGGTATACCTTATGCATCAGCTTGTGGATCTTTGATGTATGCCATGGTTGCAACTCGCCTTGACATTGCTCATGTAATGGAATTTGTTAGTAGATTAATGTCTAACCCCAGCAAGCCACATTGGGAAGCAGTGAAATGTATCTTCAGATACTTGAAAGGTACACAAGAAAAGTGTATATGCTATGGAAAGGGTACACTAGAGTTGTAGGGATTTTGTGATTCGGATATGGCAGGAGATCTTGACATTAGGAAATCTACTAGTGGGTATGTTTTTACTTTGGCTGGTGGGGCTATCTCTTGGTGTTCAAGATTGCAAAAAATTGTTGCACTGAGTACTACAGAAGAAGCTACTAAGAAAGCTATTTGGCTTGGCTGTCTGGTCAAGGATTTTGGTCTTTCTTCACGTACTGTAGTGGTTGGTTGTGATAGCCAGAGTGCAGTATATCTGGTTAAGAATGCCATGTTCCATGCACGTACCAAACACATAGATGTGCGGTACCACTTCATTCGACAGGTCTTGGATGATGGTCTTGTCACACTAAGGTCAAAACCCAAGATAATTCTACCGATGTTCTCACTATGTATTTTGCAAAGGCTCAGCATGAGCATTGCATTCGTTTAGTGGGAGTTGGTTAGCTTAAAGGTACCACTTCGGGCCTTTAAGTGGGAGGTTGTTGGGTTTAAAGTCCCTTCATCTTCATGTATTTGGTCATACGGGTGTGAACACATCCTTATTGTACCCTAACATATAAATACATTCTTTCATTTCTTTGTGTACCGTCACAATCTAGTACACCTATCTCTACGTTCACTCTCTCTAACTCTTAACTCTATTGCTCGCGCCTCCATCTCGCACTCCATTGCACACTCTCCCCCCTTCATGGAATGTGAGACAGAAACAGGATAGGAGCAGTGTCAAGAGAGAGAGAGAGAGAGAGAGAGAGAGAGAGAGAGAGAGAGAGAATCCCAAGATGAGTGTACCAAGAAGTCATAATACACAAATATAAAATGCATTTATATGTTAGGGTACAAATAAGGGTGTGTTCACACCCATATAAGTTTATATACACAGAGATTAAGGGATGAATAAAATATATTTATATGTTAGGATACAAATAAGGGGGTGTTCACACTCGTATAAGTTTATACACACGGAGATTAAGGGACTTTGCACCCGAAGGACTTTACACCCAACAACCTCCCACTTAAAGGCCCAAAGTGGTACCTTCAAGCTAGCCAACTCCCACTAATCGGATACAATGCTCATGCTAAGCCTTTGCAAGACTCTTAGTGAAAAAATCTGCGAGGTTATCTTGGGTTTTGACCTCAGTCGGTGTGATAACACCATCATCCAAGACTTGTTAAATGAAGTGGTACTACTGAATATCTATGTGTTTGATACATGCATAAAACATGGCATTCTTAGTCAGACATACGGCACTCTAGCTATCACAACCAAGCATTAGAGTACTGAAGAGAAATCGAAATCCTTAACCAAACAGCCAAGCCAAATAGCTTCCTTAGAAGCTTCTGTAGCTGAAATATATTCAACCTCTGTACTCAATGCCACAATTTTTTGCAACCTTGAACATACACTTTTCATGTGTACCTTTTAAGTATCTAAAGATACATTTCACTACTTCCCAATGTGGCTTGCTAAGGTTAGACATGAATCTACTAACAGCTCCCACTACATGAGCAATGTCAAGGCGAGTTGCAACCATGGCATATATCAAAGAACCACAAGCTAATGCATAAGGTATGCCCTTCATAGCACTAGCCATTGCATCATCCTTTGGGCAATCAACTTTGCTAAGCTTTGTATGGGCCGGTAAAGGCACACCAAGAGGCTTAGCATCAGCCATATTAAATCTATCAAGTACTTTGTGGATATACTTGTCCTGTGAGAGAAACAACAAGTGTTGCCCTCTTATCTCTTTTAATGCACATGCCCAATATGTGTTACTCCTATATTGTCCTGCGATCAGCATGTCATCCACATGTAAGACTAACACAATAAGAATAAGGCTTCCATCATCAGCCTTTTTAGTGTATAAGCAATGATCTACATGACTGCATTTAAATCCACGACTAAGTATGAAGGTATCAAACTTTTTATACCATTATCTAGGGGCTTGTTTCAGCCCATATAAGTTGTATTTCAGCTTACAAACCAAATGCTCTTTTCCTGGAATAGCAAAACCTTCAAGCTATTTCATGCACAGCTCTTCATCGAAGTCACCATGAAGAAAAGCAGTCTTCACATCCATCTAATCCAACTCTAAGTCCAACGATACAGTGAGGGCAAACAAAACACAGAGCGTATTCATCTTCACCACTAGTGAAAAAACTTCCTAGAAGTCTATGCCTTCCTTTTGTGTATAGCCCTTAGCAACCAAACAAGCCTTGTACTTGGGCTTCCCATCAATACATTTCACCCTATAAATGTGAGAGTGCGCAACGGAAGAAGGAACTCAAACACAGAGGAAGAAAGAGACAATTTGCAAGAGAAGAAGAAAATAAACCTCCACTAAACAAGGAACAAATGCTGAATACAAAAGAAGGACTGATCAATCCTTGCATGGAGCCCATAATGTCAGTGAGGGCACCAGATCAGGCTAATGATTACGGTAGCACTAAAGACGGAGGAAGACGACGGAGTCGAAGTGTGCACTTGCCAAGGAAGGAGGGAAGAGGATCATCTAACTCACTGCCAAGTGGGAAATGGCTATAAATAGCCAAAAATCCCAAAAACCCACCAACCTGATGGTCAAAAATATGTGCGACCAACATTTAATGCTGATAAAAATTTGGGGTCAAAAATATGTCGACCAGCATTTAATGCTGATAAAAATGCCAAAAATGCTCCAAAAAATCTCAAAAAGGGTGGACAATATCCGGCAAGTGAGGCAAGCTCAAGAATGCAGAAACTGCCCCGAGAGATGCACATAAAATCCCGACTAGAGGAGAAAATGCACTGAAATGCAATAAACCGAGTGCTCTAGAATGAGCTACCTCCTTCGTCAAAATAAGTGATAGACAGGTCAAAGAACCTAAAGTCCTCGCCTGACTCAAACTGAGGCTCACAAGCAGGAGATGACAAGGCATGACAGACATGACTACTAACACCCCCTCTCACATCCTGGATGTGGCGGAAGGCCAAGGGAAAAAGGGATCCTGGGGTGGCAAGGGGAATGCCAATGTCAATGAAGTCCGTTGATGAAGATTGCCGATGACGAAGCTCCTCTCGATCCTGGGAAGCCCCCTCTAAAACAATAGGGGCCAGAAAATCCACAGCCGCATCACCAAGATCGTCCCCCTCTGAAAGGGATAAGGGGTACGAGGGAACCACCGAAGGAGAGGGTGGGGGATGGGAAGGAACCTGTGCAAAAGAGGGTGCATAAGCAGGAATGGGTGTAGCAATAGACAACTGCCTCGGACCCTGCATAAGAGAAGGGGAATGGGCCTATAAAACCCGCTCTCCTACCAACTTGGCGCAATAACAGCCTCTATAATAGAATCCTCAATACAAACAGCCTGCTCGGTGAAGACAACTCGGGTACGGAGCCTTGTAGGAAATAAAGGCAAAGTGCCAACACCACAAATAGGCACCAAAATGCAATGTCGCCAACAGTGACTGAACCCTCAGAAGGGTATAGATCCTGCAACAAATCACCTTGTGGAGTCATATGACTAGAAGCTCCACTATCAACCAGCCAAGGCCTCTCAGAAGATGAGGCAACCATGGAAGAAGGCTCCTCCAAGTCAACAATATGAAGGAACACTAACTCATGGGTAACTATTGGAGTAGAGGCAAAAGGCTCAGATGTTTTAGCTCCATCCTTCGCTCTCGGAGAAAGGTGAGGGTACTTCTTCCGACATTACTCCTCTATATGTGTCCCCTTCCCACAATATGGGCATTTAGGCTTCTCCGATTCGGAGTCAGAACCTAAGTGAACTCTCCTGTCTTTGACCCTGTGACTTCCCTTTCTTCTGCGTCCCCTCTCCCGAACCTGCAACAAAAGCTTTGGTGGAGGTGGATCCACTAGCTACCTCTTTGGCACCCTCATCATGCTCCGAAACAAGCAGGGCAAGCTCCTCCCACAGAATCTTCTCACGCGTCCTCAATGTAAGAAGGCTGGTACAAAAGACATCAAACCGGGGAGATGGCAGCTCATTCAAAAGAATCATGGCCATATCCTCTAAAGAGATCATCCTACCAAGGGATGCAAGTCATCCCTCATGTCTTCCAACCTGTTGATATGATCCTTCATGGAAGAAGAATCATCAACAGCAAGCATCTATAATTTCTTCTCAAGTGTAATCCAATGGGTAAATGTCTTCTGATGGTACAAAGAAGCAAGCTTTGTCTACACTTCTGCTGCTTTCTGCAACCTGCGCACATGCACTATGACAAAATCCTGTAAGCTCATAAAGAGGAAAGATCGAGCTCTTGGGTTGAGCCGATCCCATAAGGCCGCACAATCCATCCATGATCCAACGGTGGGATCCTGCACTGGACTGAAAATAGGGTGGGTAACAAACTCCCAAAGATCGAAGGTATCAAGGATGCACTCCACCTTACATGGACAAAGTGAGTGGTTGGTGTTGAGCTAAAAATGCATTAGCTTTACTTAAACAGCCCCAAAACATGCTTAAATAGTGAAGAAACCTTGTTTATTTAAAAGAAACGCAAACCCTTTTGGGAGGGCCCAAACTTTCTATAAATAGGTTAGGTATGTTGCCTTCCATTCAGCCTCAATCTCGTTTTTGCAGATTTCAAGTGTTTTAGCTTGCTACCTACACCCCGTTCGCGGAGGACATCTCAATTGAAGCTGTCCATTGCTGTCTCCATCAGTTGACGCCTGATTTCCAACCCACTTCACGTAGTTTGGAGCTGATTCCAATCAGGCGATTGCTGTTCCTGTGCAGACTTGTTGCCGTACAGCCTGCCACGTCATCACAACCTTGCATTTGCTTCCTGCAAGTTGTCGCCCAACTGCTGCAGGTATCGACTGGCAATTTTCTCCTCCAGCAGTTCCCAACTCCTACAAGCTATCGCTAGGCTGTCATGCCTGCATCTGGCAGTTCTCTCTCTCCTACAAGCTATCTTACCTGCGTTTTTAGTCCTTCTCTCTCCTCACTGCTATCTGCATCAAATCCAACTTCTCACTTCTGCATTTACTGATGTTCGACATCCGAAGGCTACCTTGCTGCGATTCGGGATCCGTTCAGAGTACGAGACACTCTCCAGCTCATTACCCCTGCCCTGATCCTTGAGATACAGGAGTTCGAGGTTTAGTATTCATTCACTGCATAGTGTGTTTGCTGCATGAGCATTGTATTTTCAGTAGTCATATCACTTCATTCATTCACTGTGTTCATTGTCTCTAAGTTACCCTAACCCTAGTTGTGTTCTTTTATCAGTCTGTGCTTTGGCGTATGGTTTCTATTTATGTTTCTGTGTTGTTAGGGTATTTTCTTTACAGTTGGAATCATCAAGCCAGTCTTCTTTGGGCAAAGAAGGGAGTATGGGCACCTGTATAGAGGGTCCCATGGAAGGCATATGAAGGCCAGCAAAACAAGCCTTCTATGAAACATGGAGAGAACGGGAAGGAGAAGGATCTCGTACAAACGGGCTAGTTGACCTCCGGTCGTCAAGTGAACTAGCACGAAAATCTCTCCATCTCTCAGAGGAAGGAACAAAGACCACCTCCTTTGAGTCAACAAAGAACTGGTGATAAGACATCTTCGTATATATCTACAAAACACCCACAAAAAGTTATGTTTGGCTATGGACAACCCCGAGACAGGAGGTATCGGCTACAATATACAGATATCTCAATGTAGAAGGTCTGCTTGAGAGAGAAAATACTGTCAACTGCTCACGAAGGATGCAGAAGCACCAAAACGTTTATGTGAATGTAAAGGTTGCTTTCCACTACAGAAGGTAGTTGCCTGGCTAACAGACAGTCGCCTCCACCCAGTAGGCTCCAAATGATGATGCCTAAGCACCAGATGCAGTAGCCAGCTACTAGAAGCTTGTGTTTTCAGCAAACGCAAATGTGGATGGCCTCACGAACTATGTGTCGCTCTTAGATACCATGCTCTGATACCCCATGTAAGAGTCCACAATGGAAGAAGGAACTCAAACACAAAGGAAGAGAGAGACAATCTGCTAGAGAAGAAGAAAAGAAACTTGCACTAAACAAGAAACAAATGCTAAATACACAAGGAGGATTAATCAGTCCCTATACGCAGCCCACAGCGTCAGTGAGGGGCACCAGATTAGGCTAATGATGACGGCAGCACTAAAGACGGAGAAAGATGACTAAGTCGGAGTGTGCACATGCCAAGGAAGGAGGAAAGATGATAATCTAACCGACTGCCAAGTGGAAAATGGCTATAAATAGCCAAAAATTCCAAAAACTAGTCGACCTGAAATTTGGGGCCAAAAATATGTGACCAACATTTAATGCTGATAAAAATGTCAAAAATGCTCAAAAAAAATCCTGAAAAGGGTGGACAATGTTTGACAAGTGAGGCAAGCTGAAGAATGCAAAAACTGCCCCAAGAAATGCACTTAAAATCCCGATTGGAGAAGAAAATGCACTGAAATGCAATAAACTGAGTGCTCTAGAATGAGCTATCTCCTCTGTCAAAACAAGTGATAGACACGTCAGAGCTCCTAAAGTCCTCATCTAACTCAAACTAAGGCTCACAAGCAGGAGATAACAAGATATGACAAACATGACTGCCAGCAGTAAACCCATTTGTTAGGGATAGATTTCCTATCATTGGGCAAAGCTACAAGCTCCCATGTGTCATTCGCATACAAAGACTTCATCTCTTTTTGCATAGCAAGCTCCCACTTTCTCTTGTTTTCACATGACTATACCTCTCAAAATGTCAGAGGCTCACCTTTATCAGTCAATAAAATGCAATCCAAAGATGGCTAAAACCTCTATGGCTGCCTTTTGCCACGTGTCGACCTTCTTACCCAATGATCTCTATTGTTAGGTAATGGGCCTAGATCCTCGGGTATGTGCACACCATCACCTAGTGGCTGATTTTCAACATTTTCTTGCTACTGTAACCTGTTTTCAACATGTTCTTCTCAATGTCCTATTCCATTCTGTGCATCTATTTGCTATCCATTATCTTCTAGCTAGCTATAGCACAATAAGTTGATGCTCATTTTCAGCATCAAAAGGAACAGAATCTTCAGCTAATGGTTGCTGAATGGCTGGCTGTTCATACTAAAATTTGACCTTCTTTTTGTCAAGGTCACTCTGTGTAGCAATTTTTAGCAACTTTGCCTCATTAAATACTACGTCTCGGCTGCATACTATCTCCTTTCCTGAGGAAGCCAAACTCTATGCCCCATCTCTCCCTCATCTCCATATCCCATGAAGATGCCCGTGATGGATTTCATGTCTAGTTCAGTCATCCGATTTACAAGAACATGCACAAAGACATCGCAACCAAAGACATGCAAATGGTCATATAAAGCAGGTTTGCCAGACCAAACCTCTTTACGAATGCCATTTTCCAATGCGCAATTGGAAGAGCGATTGCACACATGAACTGCAATTTTAAGAGCCTCTTCTTGGAACTACTGCAGGAGATCAATTGTGGACAGCATGCATCTGACTCTCTCACAAAGTGTGCGATTATATCTTTCAGCCACGCCATTTGGTGTAGGATTGCAAGGGATTGTCAGCTTCCTCTGAATGCCATGCATCTCACAAAACTTTTTAAACTCATTAGAAACATACTCGCCCCCACTGTTCGTTCTTATGGCTTTTAACTTAAACCCTTTTTGTATGGTAACAAAAGCATGAAACCTTTTAAAGATATCCAACACTTCCTTTTTGCTCTTTAACACATACATCCATGACTTTCTATTGAAATTATCAAGAAAAGTGACCAAGTACCATGCACCCCCATGTGAATTAACAAGCATAGTGTACACATTAGAGTATACTAAATTAAGAGCATTCAACTTCTCAATGACACTAAAATAATAAGAAAGCTTCACATGTTTTCCATAAATGCAATCATTACAAAAGTCGAGGCCAAAGCCTTTTACATTAAATCTCTGTAAAGAGGAAAGAACCTGAAGGCCTTTTTGGCTCATATGGCCAAGTCTTTTGTGGCAAAGTTCCATTTGTGAATGAACTTCAGCCACAGCCAAAAACTTGATAGGTAATGATTCACAATGCAAATAGTACAAAGCCCCCCTTTTGCTAACTTTAACAATCAACATAGAGTGTTGGAAATAAAGGGCCATCGTGCCTTTTATATGTGCACGGGTGTGAACATACCCTTAGCACATTGTACTTTCATACATATATCTATCTAAAAACCTAAAGGGCCATCGTGCCTTTTATATGTGCACGGGTGTGAACATACCATTAGTACATTGTACTTTCATATATATCTATCTAAAAACCTAAAGTGGTACACTCGTCATTGTACCGAAAAACGTGTTCACTCTCTACTCTGCTTACTCGCACTCTCTCTATCTCTCTCACTACGCGTAATGACTGTCTACCTCGATCTTCGTGCCTAACCCTTCCCTACAAACTGGTATCAGAGCTGGCAAGAGACAGCCAAGGTGCTGCAAGAGTTCAACGAGTAGCAGTTGAGAGGCAGTCGACAAGAGCAACGGGTAGTTGATGGGATGATGAGCGTGCGACGGGCTAGGTTGTAATATTTCCATAATGAAATATTAAATGACCCTAGACCCCACACACCCCGCGCAAAAAGCAACCCAAAGTAATCTCCCGCAACGATAAAAGTTGATGACTAAATGCTCCCTCCCCGTGCATCAACGAACTCCAGCCCGCGTTGTGCATAAGAGACCGTGGCTAAAAACCCGTAGCCCACACGAGAACACCCCTTCATGGGAAAAGAGATAATGAATTTACTGCAAATTTTTTTATTGAACTCCGTCCCCTTCAGCCGTTGCATGGCGGGGAGAGAGAGTATGAGCTAAGTGGTGGAGGGGCATGGGGAGGAGGGCATGCACCCTGCCACATGTGTGGCTGCCCCCCCCACCTTAGATCTATATAAACCCCCCCTCCTAATCTTGAGAGGGGGAGGAGGACTAGACCGTGCTGCTGCTGCCCGTCGTGGAGATCGTGCTGGCTGCCACGCTGCCTGGGAGCCTGCCGCCGTCGCCACGCTGCTGCCGCCTCCACCTTCCCCATCATTATCAACATCATCATCTTCATCTCCCTCATCGTCATCTTCATCCTCCCAATCATTTTCTCTCTCCACGTCATCTGCCTGATAGAAGCTAGGAAGCTTCTAATTTGGAAGCTTCCATTAAGGCTTCCATAAGCCTTGTTCACCCCTGCCTTCCCCGGTTTTTAAAAACCGGTCTTGTAAGGCCCAATTTCTACGTGGGGGGGATGAAATATCGGCCTAGTAGGCACTTTTGAAAACCAAAAAAAGGGCAAGGAGAGTTCGCGGAGTCCAAGTCCACTGCGCCAATGGCTCCAAAGCAAAAGGCGAGAGGAGCACACGCGGGAGCTTCCACCCCGAGTACGCGAGTGGACAACGCCCCGATTCTTAACGCCCAGGTTCCGATAACATTCCCGCATGAAAGGATGCATTAAGCATGTCTTTAATTCACGTAGACAAGTTTGAATACATTGGAAAATTTATATACTTGCATCGAATTACCAAGTTAAGTTGCATGACGAGTACTTGCATGGTCATGGTAGTTGCATTCTTGAACCCATATTGCATAAGTTAAAAGGTAGATTTGTCTAAAGGCATCCTTGTTGCCTTGCGAAAAGAACAGCGCATATAACACATAATGCACTTAGGTAGTAATTTCCTAGTTGTGACTCGTGTATGAGATAATCTTAAAGGCCCATTGAATGATGTCCAAATAGTCGCAATGCATGGAAAATTGCATGTGAAGATGGTTACATTTTAGGTCGGGTTAAGTGATAAAATGAAGGATTAAATCAATGAAGGACTCATGGCATTCGCTCATGCATGGAATTCTTTTATCAAAGCTTGAATGCATCTTCATTAAAAATATTAAAGCTTTGATTTCGTTGCATCAACGTAAGGTTTATAAGAGTTAGCCCTGAATTGTCAATCATTATAGTTTAGGGCAAGGAGAAGTAACGATCATTGTAGATCTTATAGCTACATAGAAGGAAAAGGTCTATGGTCTTGAAATCGCATATTTGCATGGAATGTTATATCTTGCAGTTATTTACATCTTTTAAGGAAAGTATTTGCATCTCTAAGGAAAGATCACCTCTTGTCGTAAGACAATTAGATCAATTAGGTAAATCGCTTGTAATTGTGTAACTCACATGGGATTCATAAAAGCGTAAATAGTTAATACGACAAACACCTCAATGTGCTAGATAGGGTTAAGCTATGTTAAAATTCTGCCTAGTATCGCACTTAGGATGCCAACCTAACATTTCTGATCTCAAAGGTCCTACTCACATTCACGAAATGTTAGGGTTAGCTAAACGCCCATGCAAGAATGATCTAGGGTTCTCACCCTAAGGATCAATTGACCAAATACTAGACTTCCGTATGAATTTAGGAACCCTAGGCCCAAAGCGTTATCGGCCTAGGAGGGTTAGGATTGGATTGGGTCAAGAGGACTCCCAAGCCCTTATCTTGACCGAAGATATTCTTGACCAAGAAATACCGTATGATGGGAGATATAACCCCACAAGTTGGTATTGACACCTATATCGTGCAACAAGCTGCAACGTCGCATGATCTTGTGTCTAAATCACAAAATAATATTGCTACTCCTTAGACCAAGTTTGGCGAGTTCTAATCGCAAGTCAAATTTCCTAAGAATTGAGAAGTCGTCCTACTTCAACACTCTTCCTTGAAGACTGATTTGTCAAGCCAAGGTAATTATGAATTGCCTAGCAAGCAATTGACCAATCAAGTGAGGACATTGGGATTATCCAAGATTTATTGTCTATAATTTAAGGAAACCTAAGGTGGAAACAATTTGGGTCAACAGGGTATAAACCCTAACCCAAGGAAAGAGGATAAACAAGCAACTCAGCTTATGAAACCCTTGGGATCTTGCCAAGTCGCCATTAATCCCGGATCGAATGCTGGATGTATTCGGAGAGAAGGATTCACACCTTAGCAGTTAGCCATACAAACGACCACTGGAATGCTCGTGATTGTACACTAGGAGCACTGTTTGTATTTCTTTGCTCAAGAAACTAATACCGGAAAATAACTAATGCTTCAGGTTGAAAGCCTGGAAGGAGAGGCAGTATCAGTTACCTCTGACTGTCTGCCTCACCCTATCCAAGGGGATTGTTAGCCGCGCCGAGTACGTGGACCGAACCCGCCGCGAAAGGTCTCTCCATGGGTGCTACTTGGAGCAGGAGGACGCTTGGGTGCCAGGGGAGGCTCTGGTGGTAAATCCTTTGCCTCCGGATCCTGCACAAAAGGCCGACGTGACTCGAGATGGGATCTCGAGGCCCGTATACTAGTTAACGGGCGGAACTTGGAATAGCGATCCCTGAGGATTGCTGGAATAGCCTTCGGACGGATTATATGATGTATTCCAAAGACTGATAAATAAAGATCAAATGTTAAAAAGGAACTTGCTTGACATTGTTTTTCTATGTCATTGCCTAAGTTACGTGAAGGAACCAGTGATTAATTGGTTAATTAAGGAAGCTGTTTTTGCTTGTCAAACTAAATGTGGTAGGTAATTAGATAACTAAAGCAACCTGAAGAAAGTGCGGTGGATGTGATCCTGAGTCCGTCCTACGGAAGGGTGGTCCCGGTTAGCCGGGAACTTTTCTCAAAGGAATTGACAGCAAGGTAACAATGACCTAGAATCTAGAGAACTAGAGTCCCGATTTATGGCGTTTTAGGGGAACGGAATGGAACTATGCCTTACGAGCAGAGAGGTCGAGCTTCGCATCCCTCTCGTTTCCCATTCTCCTTGAACCAAGTGCAATATAAATTCGCTTCGACCCTGATGTTTCTGCGTAAAGTAGTTCGTCTGGGGTTCGATGCTAGCTACCATTCTAGGAACTTGAACATTAGGGAAACCCTGATTCAGGTCGGTCCTAAGTGGGAACGGCCGGAATGCTTCCGCTTCCTGGCAAACTCGGGAAGACCTAGATCGCAAACCCCGTGACATTCCTTGGGAGTGCCGCGTGGCGCTTTCTAGACTCTCTTCCCGATGGGCTGCTAAGATGTGTCCCACAAGTGGACAGGGAGACATGTTACATGGGTGAACAGGCGACGAGCTAGACAGGTCGGTCGCGCGACAAGCGATAGCTGCACGCGATAAGCGATAGCTGCACGCGACGAGGCGACTGCACAACGACTAGCTGACGGGGCAGGGACCTACAATAAGCGCCGTGTCCAGCGGGGCGACCAGCGCGTAATAGCGAACAGGCGGGCGTCACAGTGTACGATTGACGGGTCAACGGACCCATCAAAATTTTTTCCAAAAATTCAATCTTTTTTGAAATTTCTTTCACCCACCACTAACGGGGTTTCGCGTAAGCACAAAATCTCAGATCTGTGCAAAATCGGCTCAAAAATTTGGGGCTTTTTTCGAATCTAGAGATCTCAACACAGAATTGGACAATCTGACTCAGAAATTGCAAAGTTGGTGCACATTTGCCCGGGAATTTTGGGGCTTTTCACATTTTAGTGAAATTCTTTCAATTTCATTGAAATTAGTGCACGCAAGACTTGTAAAATTTAGGGATTTGTCCAAATTTGGTGTGAGCAAGATGCAACAGTAAATTTGTCTCAGAAATTGCAGAAATTTGTGACATTTTGTCCCCGACATTTGGGGCTTTTCATGAACATGTACAAATTGAGCTGAAATTGATCCAATTTCTCGACATTGAGGCACATTGGACCCCATGCAATTTGGGCCTTTTGCGATTTGGGCAAAATTTGTGCAGCATTTGGTCACTTTATGTACATGCAGGTTGAATTCCGTGCAATTTGGACATCAACACTTGGTAAAATTTGGGGGTTTTGCTGAAATTGCTTTATTTTGGCAAAATTGGACAGTCCTATGCGTGACAGAGGAAATGCAGATGTGTGTTTGACGCTTTGAGCACAAAAATTTGGGGCTTTTGACCATTCATGTCAAATTTTATGCCCGTGGGTACATGTACAACAGAAATTGCAGCTGAAATTTTGGGATTTCTCATGTAATGTGATGCACATGCCCTTTGGAACAGCTGTAATCAGTTGGATAATGCTGTAGCACTTGGTTTGGTGCTTCTGAAAACTTAATTACAGATCTAAAATCTGTACTTCTGCATGGTCATTTATTATTGATTGGTACTTGTTTGTACCTTGGTCACTTGGGTGACAGTTTGGGCCTGCATTCGCTGGTTTTTTGGTCCCATTTGGGCTGAAAACCATGGCTGGCAGCAATGATAGCAGTAATTTGATGCATATAAAGAAGCTTGAAGGCGCACATAATTTTGCAGTGTGGCAAAAACAGTCCTACAATATCCTGTTACAAAAGAAGCAGGCAAAGCCGATCAAAACTAAAGGGGCAAAGCTTGCGGACATGGATTAGAACGATTGGGATGAGTTGAATGAGCTTGCATGCTCAACCATAGAGCTATCGATTTCTGATGCCCTGCTCTTCAACATTGAAGGTTTGGATTCTGCATATGCTATATGGATTGGACTAGAAGAACTGTATGCCCAAAAGAGTGCTGCAAGCAAAGTATATTGGCTGAAAAAGCTTATGGATTTGCGTATGAAAGAAGGTACAGCAATGTCTACTCACTTGAGTGAGTTTAACTCCATTTTCAGCCAGTTGGTTGCCTTGAAGTTCATGATTGATGAGGAATTTAAGGCTACTTTCTTGCTTTGCACTCTACCAAAGAGTTGGGATACATTCAGGACTGCTATGGGCAATTCTAATGTGATCCTTTTGTATGCTGATGTAGAGAGTGCTCTACTTATGGAAGAGATGAATCGGCAGAACAATGCATCCAATAAGTCTTCCAGTGCTTTACATACTAGGGGTAGATCACAACAAAAGGGCAAATATGATGGCAAGGGACGCAGTAAATCACGTGGCAAAGATGTTGAATGCCATCATTGTGGCAAGAAGGGTCACTTTAAACGTGACTGCTACAAATGGAAGAAAGAGAAAGGAAAAGGCAAGAAGACACATGATTGCAAGGAAGAGAAGAAGGACAGTCAGCCTAAGAAGAGCAGTGTAAAAATTGAAGAGGTGAATGTAGTCACTCATGATGGTGACAGTGGGAGTGATGTACTCTTTGTCTCTTCACATTTTCGTGCACATGCTCTACTTGCAGATACAGATGATGGCATGCATACCTGGATTCTTGATTCAGGTGCTTTTCATGTCACCCCTCATCGTGAGTGGTTGGGAACAACTATGCATGTAAGATTGCAAGTATTGGCAGTGTGCAGTTACAGTTTCAGCATGGCTCTGTCTTTACACTTCAACATGTACAGCATATACCTCAGCTCAAGAAGAGCTTGATTAGCACAGGGCAGCTAGATGATGATGGTTTTCATACCACCTTTGGTGATGGAAAATGGAAGATCTGTAAGGGATCTAGGGTTATTGCCAGAGGTTGCAAGAGTGATACGTTGTATCCCCTTCATGTATCTAGTCTGCGTGGCCATGTTGTTGCCGTAACCGAGCAGCCAAGTGTTTCTTTATGGCATGGCCGATTGGGACACATGAGTCAAACAGGAATGAAAGTGCTTTCTCGTTTGGGTTACTTGCCTTGTCTTCGTTATGCTGATTTTAAGCATTGTGATCATTGTATTTATGGCAAACACACACAAACGTCTCACAAAAAGTCTCTTTCTTTGAAATCTTCTCCTTTAGAGTTAGTACATTTAGATGTATGTCAAATGCTAGGATTATCTTTAGGGGGAAAGAAATATTTTGTCACCTTTGTCGATGATGCTACACGGAAAGTATGGGTTTACCTTATCCGTAGCAAGGATGAAGTGCTTGACAAGTTTAAAAAATTCTTAGCATTGGCTGAAAATCAGACAGATAAGACACGTAAGTATCTTCGCTCTAACAATGGTGGGAAATATGTGTCCAAAGCCTTTCAGGCATTTTGTGACAGCAAAAAGATAAAGAGGGAGCTCACTGCCCCTCATAATCCACCCCAAAATGGAGTTGCAGAGCGTATGAATCGGACCATACAGGATAAGGTCCGTACGATGTTGTCTCATGCTGCATTACCCCATGGTTTTTGGGCAAAGGCTGTTATGATAGCCGTTCACTTGATTAATCGGTCACCAAACATGTCTTTTGGGGGGGGAGGGGAGTTCCCCAAGAAGCGCGGTCAAGCAAGCCACCTTCATATGCTCATCTGAAAGTGTTTGGTTGCGAGGCTTTTGTGCGCATTCGTAAAGAAAAATGCAGCAAACTTGAGCCAAAGTCCTGTAAATGCATTTTCCTAAGATATGGTGACGAGGGTGAAATGGGGTATAAATTGTGGGATCCCAAGAAAAGGAAAGTAGTACGCAACAATGACATTATCTTCAGGGAAGATCGCATGCACAAACAGCCCGAAAAGACTGAGGAGGTCCGTAAAGTTGTATTCCGGGAAGAAATACCTTTTGGACAGCAAAATGTGCCCGTTGTACAATAGCAAATACCTGCTGTAAATGAACCTCTAAATGCAGGAAATGATGCTGGAAATGATCAGCCAGCTATTACCATGAAAATGAGCCATTACATGTGCAGAAACAGCCAGGACAGCAAGCTATTAATGCTAGTTTGCAGGCTGAAATGCCAGGACAGCATGCTGAAAATTGAAATTTGCAGGAACAGCCAGCAAACAATGACCATTGGGTTAGGAGATCGTCTAGGGCTACTAGACAACCTGACAGATTTGTTCCTGGTGCAATTAATGTGACTGAGTATGTCATGTTGACAGACTGTGGTGAACCGTCTTGCTTCAAGAAAGCAATGGACTGACAGGACAGCAAGAAATGGTATAAAGCCATGCTGTCAAAGATGGAATCTCTTGAGACAAATGGCACTTGGGACTTGGTGCAATTGCCTAAAGGGCAGAAAACCCTTCCATGCAAATGGGTTTACAAGATGAAGGTCACTTCTGGTTCCTCACCAAAGTACAAAGCAAGATTGGTTGCAAAAGGGTACAAGTAGGAGCATTGAATTGACTTTGATGAAATTTTCTCTCCTGTAGTCAAGATGACTGCATTGAGAACCATTTTGGGCTGGTTGCAGTTGAAGATATGGAACTCATACAAATGGATATAAAGACTGTGTTTTTACATAGTGATTTGCATGAAGACATTTATATGCAGCAACCTGAAGGGTTTGTTAAACAAGGGAAAGAAAAAATGGTATGTAAACTCAAAAGGAGTTTGTATGGGCTGAAACAAGCACCAAGAGAATGGTATCATAAGTTTGATACATTCGTGCAATCCCAAGGCTTTCATAGAAGTCAAGTGGATCACTGCTTGTACACCAAGAAGGCAGCAAATGGCAGCTTGATTATCTTGGTTTTGTATGTTGATGGCATGTTGATTGCTGGCAGGGATACTCATGCCTTGGATTCATTGAAGCAAAGTCTTCATGGCAGCTTTGACATGAAGGATTTGGGTGATGCAAATCACATTCTTGGCATGCAAATACTCAGAGATAGATCTAAAGGCTTACTCTATCTATCTCAGCAGAAGTATATCTCCAAAGTTTTGTAGCATTTCAATATGGAGGAGGGGAAAACAATTGGGGTTCCATTGCCTCCATATGTGAAACTCAGTGCAGAGGACAGCCCTACATCTGATGATGAGAAGGCTGAAATGGCCAAGATACCATATGCTTCAGCTGTTGGCAGTTTGATGTATGCTATGGTTGCTACACGTCCTGACATTGCTTTTGAAGTGAGAGTGATTAGCACATACATGGCAACCCCTGGCAAGAAGCATTGGGATGCAGTGAAAGGTATTATGAGATACCTCAAAGGCACAAACGAGTTGTGCATCTGCTTTGGAAAGCAGAAGGCATCTGTTGTTGGCTTTACGGATGCAGACTATGCTGGTCATGCGGACTGCAGGAAGTCCACTTCTGGGTATGTGTTTACTTTCACAGGAGGAGCAATCTCTTGGATCTCCAGGCTACAAAAGTATGTTGCATTGTCTACTACAGAGACTAAGTATGTAGCTGCCACTGAGGCATGCAAGGAGACTTTATGGCTTTCATGTCTGGTGGGAGAGCTTGGCATCATAGAGTTACCTGTTCTCCATTGTGATAGTCAGAGTGCTATCATGCTAGCATGGAATCCTGTCTTTCATGCAAAGACAAAGCATATACAGGTAAAGTACCACTTCATTAGAGATGTACTTGACAACAAGAGCATTGAGCTTGTGAAAGTGCATATAGATGATAATCCTGCAGACCTTCTCACTAAGGGTCTTCCAGCAAAGCGGTTTGCTCATTGCCAACAGATGATAGGAGTTGGATAGATATATTTATTTCAGCTTTGTACATGCCTAGATTTAGCTGATTCTTTTCTCCTCTTAAGGCACATTGCCTTTAGGTGGGAGGTTGTTGGTGTGAGAGTGCGCTGCAGAAGAGGGAATACGAACACGGAGGGAGAGAGAGAGAGAAAGCAGAAAATAAGGAAGAGAAATCTGCACTGACTGAAATGAATGTTGAATACAAATGGGAAGGCGGAAGGAGACTGATCAATCCCTGCACGCAGCCCACAGCGTCAGTGAGGGCACCAGATCAGGCTGATGATGATGGCAGCACCACCACGGGGGAGGAGTGTCGGAATCTGCAAGAAGACAAGTGACCAAGTGGGGAGGGGGGCTGTCAATAAATAGGCAAAAGGACAAACCCTAACCCTAACCCTAAAATGGGCGCAAACCCTAAAAATGCCCTAAAATGGGCGCCCCATATCAGTGACCAAAAAAGTGGCCGGGCAGCCAGTGGCTGCCCACTAAAAGAGGCCAAAAAGAAATACACATCCTAAGACAGCCAGTCAAGAGTGACTAGCCTCCCCCATCATAACACTTGACAGACATGTCAGAGCTCCTAATGTCCTCGTCTGACTCAGACTGAGGCTCACAGGCAGGAGATGACAAGGCATGACAAACATGACTGCTAACACCCCCTCTCAGATCCTGGATGTGGCTGAAGGCCAAGGGAGAAACGGATCTTGGGGTGGCAAGAGGAATGCCAAGGTCGATGAAGTCCGTCGATGTAGACTGCCGCTGAAGGAGCTCCTCACGATCCTGGGAATCCCCCTCTAAAACACTAGGGGCCAGGGGATCCACAGCCGCATCACCGAGATCGTCCCCCTCTGAAAGGGATGGGAGGTACGAGGGAACCACCAGAGGAGAGGGTGGGGGATGGGAAGGAACCTGTGGAATAGAAGGTGCACAAGCGGGAACGGGTGTAGCAATAGACTGCCTCGGAGGACCCTGCATCAAAGAAGGGGAATGGAGCCTGTAAAGCCCGCTCTCCTGCCAACCTGTAGATAAGACAGCTCCTGTAAGAGAATCCTCAATAACAACGGCATGCTTGGTGAAGATCACACGTGTGCCAAGCCTCGTAAGGCCATAAACTGAGAGGAGGGGAAGGCCCAAATCCGGAACATGTAGGGCCTGTGAAAAGGAGCTCGAAGGTCGGTCGGTAAACAAAGGCAATGTGCCAACACCACTAATAGGCACCAATAAAATGTCACCAACAGTGACGGAACCCTCTGATGGACGGAGATCCTGTAACAAATCACCTCGGGGAGTCATATGACTCGCAGCACCACTGTCCACTAACCAAGGCTGCGCAGAAGACACTGCAGCCACGGAAGAAGGATCCTCCTCCAAAGCATGGATATGAAGGAACACTAACTCATGGGTAACAGCTGGTGTAGAGGTAGAAGAAGGCTCTGATGTAGATCCACCCTTCGCTCCCGGACGAAGGTGAGGGTACTTCTTCCAACATTTCTCCTCGGGATGTGTCCCTTTCCCACAGTGTGGGCACTTCGGTCTCTTTGAATCTGAGTCAGAGCCGGAAGAATTGTCCTTCTTCTTAGCCTTTGACTTCTTCTTCTTCTTTTGTCCTCCCGAACCTGCAACAAAGGCTCTAGTGGAGTCGGATCCACTAGCAATGACCTCTCTGAGTCGCTCGTCATGCTCCAAGACAAGCAGGGATAGCTCCTCCCATAGAAGCTTCTCACGGGTCCTCGATGTAAGAAGGCTGGTGTAGAAGACATCAAACTGAGGCGATGGCAGCTGAGTCAAAAGAATCATAGCCATGTCTTCAGAAGATATCGTCCGACCGAGGGATGCAAGCTCATCCCTCATATCCTGTAATCTGTTGATGTGGTCCTTCATGGAAGGACTATCATCAATAGCGAGCATCCGCAACTTCTTTTCGATAGATATCCGGTGGGCAAACGTCTTCTGTTGATAGAGAGACGCGAGCTTTCTCCACACATCTGCTGCAGTCTTCAACCTGTGAACATAAACAAGGACAGAATCCTGCAAACTCAGAAAGAGGAAAGATCTGGCTCTAGAATTAAGCCGATCCCATAAGGCTACACGATCCATAGATGTCCCATCTGCGGGATCCACCTGAGGCCGGGGAATAGGAACAGAAACAAGCTCCCAAAGATCGAAGGAGTCCAAGATACACTCCACCTTGCAGGACCATAGAGAAAAGTTGGAGCCATCCAACCGGTCCTCTTTGGACAGCTGAGGAAGTACGGGTACCTGTACAGGGGGTACCAAAGGCTGCATCTTCGGCCCACTGGAAGGGGCTCGCCGAGATACATGAATAGAAGGGGGACGGGAAAGAGGAATAGACTCCGGACGACGGTCCTCGTGATAGAAATCACACCTCCGTTCAGATGAGTGTCAAGACAAAAGCTCGTCATCTGAGTCATCAAAGCCCGTAAACTGATGAGAAGACATCTTCGATATCTGCAAACACCAAAACACAACAAGGGAAGGTTGCTGGGGCCGAAACACAAACACCAGAAGCTCCTGAGCTGGCCGCCTTGCACAGAACGCAAGGATGATGTCAAACGCAAATGCTAACGATGCAATCACCACAGAAAAACAGCCTCCTGCCTCAAAACGCAGCCTGGGAATAGGTCGCCAGCAGGAAAAGAGCCGCCTGAAGATGGAACAACAGCCAGAACAGCAAGGCGCAGGCTGGAGGAGTGTCGCCCAGCTGGAGGAGGGCCGCCCAGACTGAAAATGCAAATTTGGGGATGACGCCAACAGCAAACGCAAATAGGTGGATACCAAAACAGGCCGCCTTGATCAAGGAGATGGTGCAGAAGGTGACGCCTCAGCTGTTAGAGACGTCTTGGCCAGCAAACGCAAGGTTGTGGGTGTTCTCCCGCGTAAAACTCAGCTCCGTGTACTCTCCTTCTGCTCTGATACCATGTGAGAGTGCGCTGCGGAAGAGGGAATACGAACACAGAGGGAGAGAGAGAGAGAAAGCAGAAAATAAGGAAGAGAAATCTGCACTGACTGAAATGAATGCTGAATACAAATGGGAAGGCGGAAGGAGACTGATCAGTCCCTGCACGCAGCCCACAGCGTCAGTGAGGGCACCAGATCAGGCTGATGATGATGGCAGCACCACCACGGGGGAGAAGGAGTATCGGAATCTGCAAGAAGACAAGTGACCAAGTGGGAAGGGGGGCTGCCAATAAATAGGCAAAAGGACAAACCCTAACCCTAACCCTAAAATGGGCGCAAACCCTAAAAATGCCCTAAAATGGGCGCCCCATATCAGTGACCAAAAAAGTGGCCGGGCAGCCAGTGGCTGCCCACTAAAAGAGGCCAAAAAGAAATACACATCCTAAGACAGCCAGTCAAGAGTGACTAGCCTCCCCCATCATAACACATGACAGACATGTCAGAGCTCCTAATGTCCTCGTCTGACTCAGACTGAGGCTCACAGGCAGGAGATGACAAGGCATGACAAACATGACTGCTAACAGTTGGAAATAAAGGGCCATCGTGCCTTTTATATGTGCACGGGTGTGAACACACCCTTAGCATATTGTACTTTCATACATATATCTATCTAAAAACCTAAAGTGGTACACTCGTCATTGTACAGAAAAACGTCTTCACTCTCTACTCTGCTCACTCGCACTCTCTCTGTCTCTCTCACGGCGCATAATGACTGACTGCCTCGATCTCCATGCCTACCCTTCCCTACATAGAGCCCTTGTGGCCCTTCCAAGATCCACCATCAAAGGTAGTAAAAATCCTCTTGCATCAAGCTGTCCAACTGACAATAGACTTTTCTTTATGCTAGGTACATATCTGACATCCTATAAAATCAACTCTTGGCCATTTTCAAGGACCAAGTGAATGGTATCTACACCCTCTATCTCACATTCAAAACATGACTCCAAAGAGGGAGTAACATGAAAAGAGGCACCGTTGTCCACTATCCATGATTAGGACAGCCCATCATGGGCTGAAAGTAAGGCATCAATCACCTCCTTTTTGGTGATGTGCATATCACCTATTGCTACCATAGTATCTACATCATTGCAAGAGGCTACAATAAGTATCTCTCCAGTGTCAGAGAGCTCTGCAATGACCACACTAGATACAACATTTGCCTTTGCAACTTCTTTTGAGGGAGAGTTGTCATCATCTTTCTTGTCATCCTTCTTTTTCTTTCCTTCTTGTTTCTTTCTTTCTTCCTTTTTCTTGCAGTACCGACAATCGGGGTTTTTATGCCCTTTACGCCCACACTAATAACAAGTAACATCCTGTTGTTTGCCCTTGCTTTTACTCCTACTTTTGCCTTATTTCCTGCATTACCCCTCTTTTTTGACCTGTCTCTAAGATGACAGGTTGAACCACTGCTTTCCTCACTGGACTTTCTTCTAATCTCCTCATCGAGAATAGAGCCCTTGACACCATCAAATGTTAAAGAAAGGTTGTTGCTTAGTGAAACAACCAAAGGCTTCCAGTTATCAAGCAAAGTCATCAATAAGAAAATAGCCTTCAATTTATCATTGAAGGGCTGCAAACCAAAGTCCTACAACTGACTCAAAATCCTATGAAAGCACTCAAATGCTCCGATACTCGCTTAGAGTCATCCAGCTCCATGTTCACAAGCTTGCGCATGAGATGCACTTGATTTATTGGAGTTGTATTTTCATAAGTGTCCATCAACTTTTTCCATATGGCAAAAGCCATATCAAGACGCTTAATGTCTATAAGTACATCATCAGACACAACCATTTTAACGTACGCAATGGCCTTGTTGTTGAGTCTATCCCAATCCTCATCTGTCATAGCTGTAGGCTTGATTTCCAAAAGAGCATCATCACAATCCTTGAGAAACAAAATGCCTTGTATCTTGCCCCTCCACAAATCAAAGCCAGTGCCATCAAACCTCTTGATTTCAAGAAGGGATTTAGTGTCACTGCTGCTAGAGGCATTAGCGGCCATTGTTCAACAAAGTGCCAAGTACCAATGCTGTATTTTATGGCAATAAATATCAAGCTGAATATTCAGCTAATTCCAGCCCAAAATTTTAGGAGATATGAGCAAGATTTGATCCAAATACATGTACAACAGTAGAAAGGATAACTTTCATCAATATAACTGAGTTTTCAGCATACAATCCATGCATACACCAACGCAAGGTGACTTCCACTTCAGCGATATCACCAAAAGTACATTTACAACAATCCCAAATCTGCAAATGATCACTAAGACTGCTGCATCATAAATATTCAGCAACACATCAACTCAACGGGAACTACCAAACATGTATACTGCATACATATGTGCTCAAAAGTACTTCTAATACACAAAAACACCAAAATTCTTTGCAATTTCTTCAAAATGTCACAAGTGGCAGATAATAAACTTGAATTTCACTGCTTACAGCACCAAGATTGCTTCAGCAATGTCCTGATGTGCATTTCACACATCAATTTTGCCAAAATTCACAAATTTCAGCAAAAGTCCCGAAATTTCACTGACCAATCTGCCCAATTGCATAAATATATGTTAGCGAGAGCATAAAACAAGCAAATTTTGCAAAAGCCCCAAATTTCTGGAGTCCAAATGTGCACCAAAGTCAGTAAATTTGGCTGAGCTAAGCAAAATTTCACTAATACATCAAAAGCCCCAAATTTTTCAAGGCCAATGTGCACAATTTCTGGGTCCAATGTCACTGTTATGCATGAACAGCATCAAATCTGGGAAAACCCCCAAATTTTTGGACATAAATATGCAGAAATCTGAGAGTTGTGCTTACCCGTGCGAACCCCCATCAGTGAGAAGGGGAACAGACTGCAGAAATTAATAAAAAATCTGATGAAAAAGAAATAGTGAAATGTGACGCTGTTGACCTGCCTCTTATCGCATGATCTGCGATTGACTACCGCAGCCTGCCTGCTGTCCCGTGGTCCCAGCCAGGCTGTCACCTGCTCACACCTGACCTATCGGTGTTGCCTACTCACGCTTGACTCATGCCTGACCTGTCTGTCGCAGCTCATGCTTTATCTGCCTGGTCAGAAAATGACCTATGGACTGCCTCGACTGGTCAGCTGGTCAAAAATGACCTATCGCCTACCTCACTTGGTCACAACTGACCTATTGCCTGCCTCGGGAAGCATGCAATCCTTTGCTGCAGCTCTAATACCAATTTGTTGAGGTAAGTGCACAATGGAATGCAAGACAAAAATGGGACAAGAGCAGTGTCGAGAGTGAGAGTGAGAGAATCCCAAGATTATGTACCAGGAAGTCACAGTACACAAAGAATAAAATGTATTTATATGTTAGGATACAAATAAGGGTGTGTTCACACCCGTATAATTTTATACACACGCAGATTAAAGGACTTTACACCCGAAGGACTTTTACACCCAGCAGGTAAAGAATGTTGCATAAGGATGGAGATATATACATGGGTGCAAAGAGAATATTTGCATATGTCTCCACCTCAAAGATCTCACTCTCCGAGAACCTCGAGGCAGTCTCCACAGTCTGCACCCTGAAAACTGAGAGCACAACTGTCAAAGAATGTGAAGATCGAGGCCAATAAAAAGGCCACAAATAATGCACCAGAAAATACAGGTCGGCTGCATTAAATGCAGTAATGCAGCTGACTGTGGACAGCCTGCCTGCCCGACCTAACACATGTCTCTAGCCTGCTGACGTCAGCTGCCACATGGACTGCCTACTGCACTGCCATGTGGACTGCCTGCTTATCCTGCTGCATGCACCTGCTGCACCTGCCTGTCCAAGGAATGTCAAGCTCCAACAACTTCAACCTAATCCTTACCAAACTTTCCACATTTCCTTCTCCTAACCAAGCTCTCTACCATCCACTCTACTTTGAGAGCCAATCAGAATCATTACAATACGATGGCCCCAAAGAGAAGAAGTACAACCATAGCCGAGAAAGTCCTAGCCATAGCGAGAAGCAAGGAATTGCAATGACATGTACAGCCCCTTAGCTTTTTAAGAAAAACATAGTATCCTTTTGCAATCGTTAAGCAATGGAATAATTGTTTGCTCTGTTGCTTTGATCCGATAAGATGTAGTTAAGAAAGGATTGTTTCCAAGTAATATTTCAACTAAGTATCGGTTGCTTTGTTTGTGTATTCCAAAGAAAGCTACTCATAGATTGAGTCCTTATACAGTGTATGGGGAGAAATGTGGCTATCTCCAAGCACACTATTGGATTCCACTATTGGGTGCAAAGTCCCTTCATCTCCATGTAAATAGTCTTACGGGTGTGAACACACCCTTATTGTACTGTAACATATAAATACATTCTTTTATTCTTTGTGTACCATCACGATCTAGTACAACTATCTCTGCGTTCACTCTCTCTAACTCTCAGCTTTGCAACTCGCTCCTCAATCTCGCACTCCATTGCGCACCCTCTACCCTTCAAACTGGTATCAGAGCACAGAGTGCACACTTCTCGAGATCAAAGGCAGCTCGCGAACAGCTCGAGGCAAAAGAAGGTCAGTCGAGCACCAGTCAGGGTGACTCTAGTAGCTACTGAGTGTGTAACTGTTGCCGGCAGACAGGAGACGAGTAGCGAGCAGTTGAGCAAGCGCCAGCGGCAAGCACACGTGACAATCAGGCAAGCGACCAGTTGTGCAGGTCGACATTGAAACCACGCGCCAACGAAATCAACTGACGGGACAAGTCTAGAGAGGGGAACCAACGTGCAAGCGACAACTGCACAGACTCCTGGCATGACGGGCCGACAGACTGCCGTGACCTGCATGACGGGCCGGCTGACGGGTGTAACCTGTGTGACGGCAGGCCGAAGGACGGGCATACAACAGGTCGTGACGGTGGGTCAACAACCCCCCCCCCCCCCCCATTTAAAACCAAAATCCGAAATTTCCTTATTCTCACTTATCCTCTTGCTCTGACGGGGATTCGCATGCGCAAGCATAGAGTTCAAATTTGTGCATATTTATGCCCAAAATTTTGGGGCTTTTCAGATTGAGTTCTGTTTATGCAAAATTAAAGATCTCCATCAGAAATTACAGACATTGTGCGCATTTGAATTGGGGATTTCGCAAAATTTAGTGAAATTTTGCTCATTTGAGTGAAATTTCTCAACATTGGACCCATAAAATTTGGGGCTTTTGCTGTATTGGTGAAATTTTGTTCAGCTGAGTCACATTGGCTGCTCTAAGGAACATGTATTAATGCAATTGGGGCAGATTTGATAGTGAAATTTTGAGCCTTTTGCTGAAATCTATGGATTTTGGCAAAGTTGATGCGTGAAATGCACTTTGGGAATATTGCTGAAGCAATCTTGTTGCCATAAGCAGAGTGATTTGAGCACTTTTATCTCCCCTTTGTGCGATTTTGGAGAAATTGCAGAGATTTCTTGGTGTTTTGTGTATCAGAAGTTGATACGAGCACATATGTATGCAGCACACATGTTGGGCACCTCCCATTGAGTTGATATATTGCTGATTATTCATGTTGCAACAGTCTTAGTGATCCTTTGCAGATCTGAGATTGTTGCAGATGTATTTTTTGGTGATATTGCTGAAGTGGGACTTACCTCGCAATGTGATGTATGCATTTAATGTATGCTGAAATTGCAGTCATACTGCTGAAAGTCATTCGTTCTACTGCCGTACATGTACTTGGACTGAATCTTGCTATTATTTACAAAAAATTTGGGCTGAAATCTGCTGAATATTCAGCCCATTTTTGCTGTCATAAATTGCAGCATTGAATTTCTGATGTATTGCTGAAAAATGGCTGCAAATGCTTCTAGCAGCAGTGACACTAAATCCCTCTTTGAAATCAAGAGGTTTGATGGCACTGCCTTTGACTTGTGGAAGGATAGGATGCAAGGCAAGATGCTCTCTTGGAGACTAAGCTTGCAGCTATGATAGATATGGATTGGGCTAGACTCAACAAGAAGGCCATTGCATACATTAAGATGGAAGTGTCTCATGATGTACTTACAGACATCAAGCATCTTGATACAGGTTATGCTATATGGAAAAAGCTTAAGGACACTTATGAAAATACAACTCCTGTGAATCAAGTGCATCTTATGCATAAACTTGTGAACATGGAGTTGGATGAATCTAAGCCAGCATCTGAGCATTTGAGTGCTTTCACAGGGGTTTTGAATCAGTTTGCAGGACTCTGGTTTGGCAGCTTTCAATGATAAATTGAAAGCTATTTTCTTATTGATGACTTTGCCTAACAGCTGGGAATCTTTGGTTGTGTCACTTAGCAACAACCCCGCTTTGACTTTTGATGGTGTTAGAGGTTCAATCCTTAATGAAGAAATCACGAGAAAGTCTAGTAGTGAAAGCAGTGGCTCAACTTACCATGTAAGAGGCACGTCTGAAAAGAGGGGTAATGCAGCCAGTAAAGGGAAAAGCAGAAGCAAAAGCAAGGGCAAACAACAGGATGTCACATGCTATCAGTGTGGGCATAAGGGGCATAAAAAGCCCGATTTTCGGTACTTCAAGAAAGAGCAAAAAAGAAAGAAACAGCAAGCTAAGAAAAAGAAGGATGATAAGAAAGATGATGACAGCTCTTCCTCAAAAGAAGTTGCAAAGGCAAATGTTGCATCTAGTGTGGTCATTGAAAAGCTTCTTGACACTGAAGAGATCCTTGTTGTAGCCTCATGTAATGATGCAGATATTATGGCAACAGCAGGTGATATGCACATCACCAAAAAGAAGGTAATTGATGCCTTACTTTCAGCTCATGATGGGTTGTCACAATCATGGATAGTGGACAGCAGTACCTCTTTTCTTGTTACCCCCTCTTTGGAGTCATTTTCTAAATACACTGCAGGTTGCCTAGGCAAGGTTTACTTGGGTAATAACTATGCATGTGAGAGAGGGTGTTGGCACCATTCACTTGGCTCTTGAAAATGGCCAAGAGCTGATTTTGCAAGATGTCAAATTTGTACCTGGCATAAAGAAAAGCCTACTATCAGTCGGGCAGCTTGATGCTAAAGGGTATTTTACTACCTTTGGTGGTGGATCTTGGAAGGTCCATAAGGGCTCTATGCTGATTATTAAAGGCAGTAAAAGGGGGACTTTATATTACTTACATTGTAAACCATTACCTAGCAAGTTCTTGGTTGTGGCTGAAGTCCATTCACAAATAGAGCTTTAGCACAAAAGACTTGGCTATATGAGCCAAAAAAGACCTTCAGGTTCTCTCCTCTTTAGGGAGATTTGATGTAAAAGGCTCTGGTCTCGAATTTTGTAATGATTGCTTATATGGAAAACAAATAAAGTTTCCTTATTACTCTAGTGTCGTTAAGAAGTCTAATGCTCTTGACTTAGTACACTATGATGCGTGCACTATGCCTATTAATTCGTATGGGGTGCACACTACTTTGTTACTTTCATTGATAATTTTAGTAGAAAGTCATGGGTGTATGTACTTAAGAGCAAAAAGGAAGTGTTGGATGCTTTTAAAAGGTTTCATGCTTTTGTTACCACACAGAAAGGGCTTAAGTTGAAAGCCATAAGAACAAATATTGGGGGTGAGTATATCTCAAATGAATTTAACAAGTTTTGTGAGATGCATGGCATTAAGAGGGAATTTGTGAGAGAGTCAAATCATGATGTCTACAGCTAATTCCCGCAGCAGTTCTGGGGAGAGACTCTTACAACTGCAGTTCATGTATACAATCGCTCTCCCAATCGTGCATTGGAAAATCGCATTCCTGAAGAGGTTTAATCTGGCAAACCTGCTTCATGTGACCATTTGCATGTCTTTGGTTGTGATGCCTTTGTGCATGTACCTATAGAACAAAGGACCGAACTAGACATGAAATCCATTAAGGGCATCTTCATGGGATATGGAGATGAGGGAGAGATGGGTTATAGAGTTTGGCTTCCTCAAGGCAGGAAGATAGTACGCAGCCAAGACGTAGTATTTAATGAGGCAAAGTTGCTGAAAAATGCTACACATGGTGATCTTGACAAAAAGAAGGTCAAATTTCAGTATGAACAGCCAGCCATTCAGCAACCATTAGATGAAAGTTCTATCCCTTTTTATGCTGAAAATGAGCAGCAACCTATTGTGCTACAGCCAGAAGATCATGGACAACAAATAGATGCACAAGATGAAATAGGACGGCAAGAAGAACATGCTGAAAACAGATTACAGCAACAAGAAAATGTTGAAAATCAGCCACCTAGTGATGGTGTACACATTCCTCAGGATGTAGGCCCACTACCTGACAATACAAATCATTGGGTAGGAAGGTCTACATGTGTCAAAAGAAGGCAGCCACAGAGGTTTCAGCCAACTTTGGATTGCATTTTGTTGACTGATGAGGGTGAGCCTCTGACATTTAAAGAGGCACACTCGTGCGAAAACAAGAGAAAGTGGAAGCTTGCTATGCAAGAAGAGATGAAGTCTCTATATGCAAATAACACATGGGAGCTTGTACCTTTGCCCAAGGATAGGAAAGCTATTCCTAATAAATGGGTTTACAAAGTGAAATGTATTGATGGGAAGCCCAAGTACAAGGCATGGCTACTTGCTAAGGGCTACACACAGAAGGAAGGCATTGACTTCCAGAAGGTCTTTTCACCAATCGTGAAGATGACTATGCTCCGTGTTTTGTTTGCTCTCACTGCATTCTTGGATTTAGAGTTGGATCAGATGGATGTGAAGACTGCTTTTATTCATGGTGACTTGGATGAAGAGCTGTACATGAAGTAGCCAGAAGGATTTGCTATTCCAAGAAAAGAGCATTTGGTTTGTAAGCTGAAACGCAGCTTATGTGGGCTGAAACGAGCCCCTAGACAATGGTACAAAATATTTGATACCTTTATGCTCAGCCATGGATTTAAACGCAATCATGCAGATCACTGCTTATACACTAAAAAGACTGATGATGGAAGCCTTATTGTGCTGGTTTTATATGTGGATGACATGCTGATTGCAGAACAGCATAAGAATACTTTGAATCTTCTTAAAAGGCAGCTGAGTTCAGCCTTCTCCATGAAAGATTTGGGGACAGCTGAACACATTTTGGGCATGCACATTAAAAGAGACAGAGGGGAGACACAGGGCAGCGTTTATTGTTTCTCTCATAGGACAAGTACATCAGCAAAGTACTTAACAGGTTTAATATGGCTGGTGCTAAGCCTCTTGGCGTGTCTTTACCGCCACATATAAAGGTTAGCAAAGCTACTTGCCCCAAGGATGATGCAGCTGCTAATGCCATGAAGGGTATACCTTATGCATCAACTTGTGGATCTTTGATGTATGCCATGGTTGCAACTCGCTCGGACATTGCTCATGCAATGGGAGTTGTTAGCAGATTCATGTCTAACACTGGCAAGCCACATTGGGAAGCAGTGAAATGTATCTTCAGATACTTGAAAGGTACACGAGAAAAGTGTATATGCTATGGAAAGGGTACACTAGAGTTGCAGGGATTTTCTGATTTGGACATGGTAGGAGATCTTGACACTAGGAGATCTACCAGTGGGTATGTTTTTACTTTGGCTGGTGGGACTCAAGTGCTTGGTTGTGATAGCCAGAGTGCAATATATCTGGCTAAGAATGCCATGTTCCATGCACATACCAAACACATAGATGTTCGGTATCACTTTATTCGACAAGTCTTGGATAATGGTCTTGTCAAACTGACTAAGGTCAAAACTCAAGATAACCCTGCAAATGTTCTCACTAAGTGTCTTGCAAAGGCTTAGCATGGGCATTGCATTTGTTTAGTGGGAGTTGGTTACCTTAAAGGTACCACTTCAGACCTTTAAGTGGAAGGTTGTTGGGTGTAAAGTCCCTTCGTCTCCGTGTAAATAGTCTTACGGGTGTGAACACACCCTTATTGTACCCTAACATATAAATACATTTTTTTATTCTTTGTGTACCATCACGATCAGGTACACCTATCTCTGCATTCACTCTCTCTAGCTCTCAACTCTGCAACTTGCGCCTCAATCTCGCACTCCATTGCGCACTCTCTCCCCTTCATCCACCACTAGGAGCTGGTTCTATGGAGTGCTCAAACTAGACTTGTAGATGAGAGGTCTCTCCACAAGGTACAGCTAATCACCCACCACCTTGATGACTAGCGGAGCACTAGGAAAACTATAACCAACCTTCCTTCTTGGATAGGGTCGTAAATAACCTGATTTGACACTAAATTAACAAATTTACAAAATTGAAATGCACACTTTACCACACAATCTTGGACATTGGATAGCCTATTGGCCCCAAAACCGATATCCCTTCCGATACTTCTTTAGCTTTCATTGCAAATTGATGAAGTACAACTAAGATCCTTTGATCTCCGCTAATCCAAGTGACACTTGCTACCAAAACTTACCAACAAGCCTCCAAACCAATTTGCCCCTTGGTTTGCTCAAGGATTGGCCTTCACCCTCCTCCTGGAAAGACAAATTCATCCCCAAATCCGATATTGGCTGGCTAACCTCTTGAATCTCCCTAAAATTCCTTAATTTCAGCTGCTAGAATTCAAGTCTTAGGCCCTTAATTCTGAGGATGCATCCCAAGGTAGTTGTTAAACCCTAATTTCTACTGTAAATTAGGGTTTACACCAAAGATTGACTGAAATATCTTTCTCTAATGGCTCAAACTGCTGGAAAATGCTGAGATGACTTGAGAGATGGCTAGGGGATGAGAAAGAATGCTGTAGAGAGAGAAATATCAAAGTTTCATCGCAAGAAATACTAAAAAACTACTGTTGCCCTACTCAAACAACCATGGAAGCTGTCACCTGCAACTTAGGACCACCAAAAAGACCGTTGCCCCCTCTTGTATGCTGTCATTTGCACTAGAAGGACCTTGGGCTGCTATTGCCTACTCCTGGAGGGCTCCAAACTACTGACACACGCTATAGGACTGATCCTTGGTGGCTGTAAATTACATCAACAACATCTCCTTACTCTCTAACAACCTCCTTCTCTCTCACAATGGTTGGAATAGACTTCTAGCCAGCATCCCCTAAAAACGTTTTTGCCACTTCCATGGGTTTCCATGGGTAAGTTTTGCCATTTGGCAACCTTCTAATCCCATTTTTCAGCATAATTCAACTTATTAAATTAATTTTCAAAATACTAATTCAGAAAATTGATTTAACAATTATTCTAGTGTTCAAAAAATTAATTTTATCAATCAATAATTAAATTGATTGGGCCAATTTGTCTTCTAAGTATCCTTGAGCAGTTATTAGCCCTTAGACTGGCATTAATTAATTAATTAATGCCTAGTCTCTAATGCCTCCACTAACATTAGTGACCAATAAATTAGTATAGGTCAAAATCTAACACCAAGTACTACCTAGTATCTCTCAGACATAACTTATTACAACTTTTTTCTTTGGCACCAACTAATATCTTGGGGTCCTAGGTCCCACACTGTGAAATAATTAACTTACACCTTACATGTACAAGTCAAATTAGCACATTTGATTGACTTTTAATCAAATGCTAAGCAAAGCAAGAAAATTTCACGTCCTTGTGACAAAAACCTTCACGGGTCCATGATGGGATCAATGGCTTGCAAGCCCACCAAAAGATCCCTATACTAACTAGAAGATGGTTTGCTGAAAACCCAATACCAATAGTTGTAGTCCATAGCGGTTTTTACTCGGTATAGAATACTCTATAGACAACAGTTTTTAGCTCGATACAAGGTCGTTTTTTCCCAGAGCCAGTTTGTGTCCAACTAAGAATAAGATATAATTATAGAATAATGACCATAGTATTTACCTTGTTTGAAATAAAAGAATTGTTTTGAAATGATTATTTTCGATTGTTTTTGTATATATGATCTAAAGGCATATAGAAACCTGTGCTAAAGAATTAATTCAAGAGTTGACTTTGAATGTCAAATTAAATGTGCTAAGATCCTAATTAGAAAATTAAAGATATTTTGGATGTGCGCGTGGAAAGCAGGAGAACGACTTCCCCTGACGAGAGTTGTCCTACGTCTAAGTGGACTTAACTAGTTGAGTGGTTTCTCAATGACTAGGTTTAGAGCTGAACATTGACTTTTTTAGGATCCAAGTTTTAGATACCAACATAGCACCGTTTTAGGGAGCCAACGTGAAACTATGCCTTATGGATAGAGGGGCCAACATTTTACTACCCCCATTTCTCACTCTCATTGAACCAAGTGTGGTGCTTGCCCACTTCGAGTTATGATTGATCACACAATAGTAGCCTTCTTCGCTCAACATTAGAATGTTGTTAGCAACTATAGCTGAGTCTTTAGGAACCTCAAGTTTATCCTTGTGGGTCAAGCCGAAGGTTCCCCAATGAGGTAGACCCAAAAGCAATATGAGCATCTAACCCCATACATTCCATGGGATTTGGATGGTGATGCTTAGGACAAGCGACTGGGTGGCTATCCAATGTTAGTTCTTGGGTTTCCCGAGCAAGTATGTCTCATAAGCTCTAAGCAATGTGTATGTATTCAATCCAACATAGAGAGATGCTAGCCACAACAAGGTGTGGGGGACCAATAGACTAAGTGTAGCCCATAAAATAGGCACAAGCAGCCCAAGAAGAAGACTGACCCAAAGATACAAATGACAACCCGAGAGAGAAAACGAGGGGTACTCGATCTACAGAAATGAGTATGGTATGAGAGAGGCAAAAGCTCGCCTAGAATCTTTGATGATTTAAAAAGCTGGTCTAAGAAAGCTCACCAAAAAATTTCTTCCATTCCAAGGGGTTTTTTACTCTATGTCTCTGTGCTTAGAGGAATTGAGCCAAGACATTGCTAAGAATGGTTGCCCTAACAAGCACCTTCTCTACATGAATATTGAGCAGGCTGACTTGGTATCAATCACCTACCATCTCTATCCATCACCATCACATGACTCCAACATTCTCTAGCATCCCATGTTCCCCATCTCAACAATGAGGATGGAACAGTGAGATGCTTCCAAAGTATGCAATGGTGGGTAGAGCTTGGAGACTCAAGCTCTATACCACCCCTATGCCCTCTTCTGGATCAATCTAAAAGCCCTAAAATGACAGCAAACAAAGAAAAAACAGGAGAATTAATATTTGACTAACCTCCAAACCATACAGTCTCTTGTGTTTTTTTCCGAGATAAGACATGCCATATAGCCTCTTATTCCTCTGGAGCTTCTGCATTGATCAAGGTTTAATGCCTGACTTTAGACAAGAGCTGCCTTCAAAAGCAGGTTTCCTATGACTGGGTCTCTGTAGTGGGCCTTTTCCTCTACAACCAGCACAAGCTTGAGGCTTCCTTGTAAATAACCCAAAGTTAATGCTTCATGATACTAAAAGAAGATCCTCAATCAAAGGTAACTAAACCATACACAAAACAAGCACTATGCCAAACTAAAGACATCAAAGGTGATCTCCCTGCTTTGAATACCCAAGTATCAAACACCATGGCTTAAATATCTCAATGGAAAGAAGATTGTGTATGAAACCAATCATCTCTATGTTATGCACGCATAATCATTGTCTATAAAACTGCAATCTATAGGAAGAATGAGATACACCACAGAGACAGAATATTTTCCTTACCAACATATATATTAAGCATTTAAGAACATAAACTGCACTTGAGTTTACCTAATCCTGTTTTGATTGAATAAACTGATTGGAAACTCAGTGGAAATGCCTGGATTTGGAGGATCACAAGGCATGACCAAAACCATGGCTAAAAGTCCTCAATTAAAAGAAGCTATTTAGATGCCATCCTAGGTGAGTGTCATGCAAGCACCTTTCTAAGCATTTAAAGAGGCTGCTTAAACACACCAATGGGTTCCTTGATATTGCAACATGAAGGAAAATCATATCTTCCCTAGTGCACAACCTATTTCATTGCCATATGCACTAGTGATTCAAATACATGCATTGAATTTACTTATTGCAATTAGCATTTTTGAAATCCGGCTGCAAATGTTTCTAGGATAAGTATACACTCATGAGATAACAAGCCAGAAGAGATGAATTACACCATTAACTTAGCACATAAAGCAAACAGGCAAATAGAGATTAGTTAGGACACACTGTAAGATCATCATGAAGAAAGCCTATAGACTTGAATTCATCAATAGGAGCTTCAGTTATCCTCCTTTTTCAACTTTTTTGGGACAACGTCAAAACCTGCAAACTAGGATTACCGTATAAACTGCTACCGAATAATATCAAAAACTGGAACTGCATGTTGAAAACAGCATTATAAGAACAATTTGGCAATTTTATTTGTGTTTAGAAGTCTTACAACAGTTCCTATGCATAGAACTGCATTATATTTCCCCGTCTTTGCTAAGGCTTGAGCTACAACTGGGATTTCAAATGAGCCTGGAACCCAAACCACCTGAAAAAAGAAATTAGGAAATGTTTTCAACAAATCAAACACAAAACTAGCATTAAACTCACCAGAAATTATTTTACACAAATGGACTTCATATGCACAAAAAGGGCATTGCAACCTCTTTTGAAGGTGCCTCCAAACAGCACACTGCGTGAATGTAAGCCCTAAAATGTTGAATATTTTCTGCAACTATCAAATTATTTACGCACAAGTAACCTCCATAATTAACCTTATTCATAGTCTATCTTTTTTAATAAAAAGCCATGAAGTTAACAAGAAGATTTGTGATCTTGTTTAAATTCGACCGGTTGTTTTGTTCTTAGTGAATCTATTTACACTTGCCACATAGTACATCCTTGTTGGCTTCATCCCTTTTGAAGTAAACACTCTCTTAAATATTAATGCATGCTCAAACTGTATAATGCATTTTTATATTATCATATTTAAGGCTACCAAGTTAAGATGCTTGTATGAACCCCCTGGTCTTTGACTCAATTACTCTTCTTTCCCCATACACTCATGAAACAGCTTCTCTTGTTCTGATCCAAAACATGAGAAAATACAGAATTCCCAGCCTTACACAAGTACCAAGTAAATTTGGAACCACAATCACAAGACCGACAATATACCCCTCACATTATCTTGATTATTCCATCTAATGCTTATCTTGACTATTCTACTCCAACAAACTATCATGACTGTAATGCAATGCAAACAATACATAGGTTCAGACCCCACCCCCCAAAACACACACACACACACACACAAAAGAAGAGCAATTGCTTTACCCT
The DNA here is from genome assembly GCF_053477565.2 of Lygodium microphyllum. Taxonomy (NCBI): domain Eukaryota; kingdom Viridiplantae; phylum Streptophyta; class Polypodiopsida; order Schizaeales; family Lygodiaceae; genus Lygodium; species Lygodium microphyllum. The sequence continues at coordinate 44,893,453 of NC_141135.1, read as the reverse complement.
TCCATATTGCAAGACACTTGCTTACAACTTGTCTGAACCTTGCAAGTTACAAACAATATATGGAGCGTCAAACCCACAATTTCCTCCCCCTTTGCGGAAGCAGCTGCTTCCATATTGTTGGAAGAAACTCATTCTCTTACAGCTTGTAAATTTATGCACTTGCAGGAGCCTATCCCAAACTACAATGACAATACCAAATTTTTCCGCTGAGCACTCTTACCATAGAGCATTAGATATAAATTTTCAAACAGAACCTATGCAGCCAACCAAGCATGCACATGGCAACACTGCAGCCACAATGCAGTGCTGAGATGAGCTGATGTGAAACTAAGGGAACCTGACATATCTTTGCTAAAACATGAAAATGCCCAAATATCAATGTTGGAAATGGAGGAAAGAGAGAGAATGAGTGAACACAAGAAAATGAGCAAGAGTGGGCAGTAGTTCCACACTCAAAAGATGCAAATGCTACAATGATAGAATGAAAGAACAATAGGTCTTAAGTTAGACCCATCCCTAACTCAACTAGAGCTCATTCAACTCTAGAGCTAACACTAGAAGTGGTGACACAACTTATTAATGTAGTTATGTTCACACTACAAACCAAATAACTAAAACATTGGGAACTGCCCATAGAATTGGCAAATTCTAACACCCCCTTGCAATGCCAATGTGGTAGAAGTACAAGAAGATCAATCACCAAAGGGTAGCAAGTTCAAGGATTTTCGACAAGCCTCACACTTCACACGAGGAAGTGCTTTGGTGAAAATGTTTGCAACATTCTCTTGTGTACCGACATACATCAAACTGATCTCTCCTGGATAGCCTCTCTCTTTGACATAATGGTAATGTACCTCAATGTGTTTCGTACGAGCATGAAACAGGATTCCATGCCACTGCAATAGCAATTTGACTGTCAAAAAGAATGGGTGTAGGACCCTCCAAAGAAATCTGTAGATCAGCCAACAATCTACGCAACCATACACATTCCACTATTGCAGTGAAGGTTGCCCTATACTCAACCTCACAAGATTTCTTACTTAGCCATGAAACTGCTACTGAATGTCAAGGCATGTGTTGCAAAGATAAATAAGACAGACAACACCTTGGCTATAAATTGCAACATCAAACATCTCTTCACCATCATGCATAGACAGTTTTAAGCTTGGCTCCGTAAGAGTGCACATAGGTTTACAATCTTGCATATTGAACCTATGTAACAGCTTATCCACATACTATGACTGTGACATGTGATACCATGTTGATTTTGGGTAAACTAAATCCCCAAATAATAGTGTAGTGGAACCCGTCTTCCTTCTCAAATAGGGTGGTAAATAACTTGATTTAACACTAATTACGGCAAGCATAAAATTAACATAAACTGAAAATGAAAATTTTACCACTTTAATCTTGGACGTTGGATACCCTGTTGGCCCCAAAATTGGCGTCCCCAGTATTTCTTTATCTTATATTACAAATGGAAGAAATACAACTAAGATCCTTTGATCTCCTCCGCTAATCCAGTCCCTCTTGCTATCGAACTGACCAACAAGCCTCCAAACCAATTTCACCTTGGTTTGCTCAAGGATTGGCCTTCAGCTTGCTCCTTGAAAGACAAATTCAACCCCAAATCTAATATTGGCTAGCTAGCCTCTTGAATCTCCCTAGAATTCCTCAATTTCAACAGCTGAAATTCAAGTCCTAGGCCCTCAATTCTAAGCATGCATCTTGAGGTGGTAGTCAAACCCTAATTTCTATTGTAAATTAGGTTTACAGCAAAGATTGACTGAAATCTCTTCCTCTGATGGCTCAAACTGTTGAAAAATGCTGAGATAACTTGAGAGATGGATGGGGGTGAGAAACAATGGTGTAGAGAGAGAACTTCAGAGTTTCATCATAAGAAATGCTAAAACACTATTTTTGTCCTACTCAAACAACCATAGAAGCTATCACCTACAGCTTAGGACCACCAAAAAGATTGCCACCCCCTCTTATATGCTGTCATCTGCACCAGAAGAACCTTGGGCTGCTATCATCTAATCCTAGAGGGCTCCAAACTGTTATTGCATGTTGTAGAACTGAACCCTGGTGGCTAGAATCACATCAGCAATATCTCCTTGCTTTCTAACAGCCTTCTTCTCTCTCACAATGGATGGAATAGATTTACAACCCCCCCTAAAAACGTTTTTCCCACTTGTATGGGCAAGTTTTGCCCAATGGCAGCCTTCTAATCTCATTTTTCAGCATTATTTAGCTTATTAATTTAATTTTTTTAAAAAACATTTTTAAATTTTAATTTAATAATCATTCTAGTGCTTAAAATTTTAATTTCACCAACCAATAATTAAATTGGCTGGCCAATTTGTCTTCCAAGTATCCCTGAGTAGTTATTGACCCTTAGATTGGCACTAATTTATTAATTCATGCCTAATCTCTAATGTCACCAAACTAACATTAGTGACCAATAAATTGGTCTAGGCCAAAATCTAACCCCCGGTACTACCTAGTACCTGTCACGCATTAATTATTAAAACTTTTGCCTTTAACAACCACTACATTCTCAAGGTCCTTAGTCTCTTATCATGAAATAACTGCCATGCATATCACATATACTAAACAACCTTGCATATTTAATTAAAAACTTAATCAAATGTTATCGGCAAGATAAAATCTCCTTAAATTTTCACGTCCCCGTATCATGTAAACAGCCCATATCTGACATAGCAAATACATGTTTTAATTCAACCTTAAAATCTATAGTTTTTCCCTCTGTAGGCTAGTGAGCAACATGTCATCTACATAAAGAATGATAATCGGCAAGTCCCCCCCTTCATTCTTAATGTATAGAGTGGGAGCAGTTGGAACCCTTTGCTGGCCAAATATGCATCAATTTTTTAGTACCATACATGAGGAGGCCATTTAAGACCATAAAGAGCTTTATGCAGCTTGCATACCATGTGCTCTTTCCCTTTAATCACAAACCTTGGAGATTGTGACACATAAACATCCTCGTGCAAATCCCCATTGTTGTCTGAATGTCCAACTAATATACTTTCTAGCCATAATTTGCAGCCATAGCAATCACACATCTCACCGTACTCATACAAGATGTAGGAGCAAAAGTTTCCTCGTAATCTATGCCCTTCTTTTGTGCATAGCCTTTTGCTACCAATTGTGTGCTTTCTACTCGTCAATAGTACCATCAGCTTTGTGTTTGAGTTTAAAAACCCATTTTGTGCCAATAGCCTTCTTACCAAGTGGTAAATCCACAAGATCCCATGCAGAGTTAGTGGCAATGGAGTCCCACTCCTCCTACATGGACTACATCCAACGTACATCTTACTGAGCTTTGTCCAAGGAAATAGGCTCATCATCTACTTCCATTATATCAACCAAATGTGCCCCCCTACTTCGTGTGTTGCATGCCTTCTAATGCCCTAAGGTAATGGGACATCCATTTTGCTCTGCATTCCACCAAAAGTCATTTCCAAGGAGCTATTCAATGTCTCTAACCAATATCTAACCTAGGTATCCTATTGGTATTTATCCATAACAACTATTAATCTCCCCCACCACTACTCGAGCTAGGATTTTCTTGTTAGCCTGACACATTCAACTTATGTATGCAACCTAAAGTGTCTATTCCAAGGGCATGAAGTCAAAAATTTGTGTCCTTGTGACAAGCATCGTCTTGAGATGCTTTTCTCTAAAGGCGCAACTAAGTGTAACCCTGTTTTAAATGTCATGGATCTCAATGACAAGCTTATACTTCATGATAATTTGGGACTTATCAACGCTACCCAATGCAAGCAATTGGTTGTGTCCCTCCTTTATCTAGTCAACACAAACTAAGTACTTCATTATCTTAGAGATACCTAATCCTTGGCATCCTCAAGTTAGGCTTGCAAATTCGACACCAAGAGATCACATGGAGGATACTACATTCATCTCTAGCTCTTGACTCATTTACTAGTTCAACAGGAAGCAACACACAATCAAACACAATATTGAGCAAAGGCAAAGTATTGGGCCTAGTACAATGCTACTTAGACGCTCTCATATCGTTCCCATCTTATTCAAGAGTTAGGCCATACATAGGAAAAACTCACCATCACCAACTCTGATGGTCAAAGTGTGAATGCTCTAGCCAAGAAGCTAGTATTTCATTTGAAGACCAAGCACATGGGGGTTTGAATATCATCTTGTTCATGAGCACATCAAGCTAGCAACATTCAAATTGGAGTAAATTCTTATTCAAGGCAATACAATATCATATTTGATATAAGCATTCCCTCATTTATTTGAACATAATTGTGTAGACCCTTGGCTCATTCCAGTTCTTGTCCCTAGATGTTACCAAAATTTGGGGTTTTTTTGGGGGGGGGGGGCATTTTGAGAGGTTTTGTCACCTCCATATTTGGGCACATTTTTTTAAGTGTTTCTTGTCCATTTATTGGGCCTCTTTTTAAACCAGCTCCCATATTTTGGCAAACCAACATTTTCCCTGTCCAAGTCAACCACTTTTCATGGTTTTTGTCTATCATAGGCAAGCTCTTTGTACAGTGCACTTTCGGTTCTCGGTTTTAATTTCCTCGTGTTTGCCTTCATGCTTATCACATTTATCCTTCTTTGCAGTCCACTCTTCTATGTCCTTGTTAACATTGCCTTCACTCTCATCATGTATATCCTTCTTTGTAGTCCACCCTTCTATGTCTCTGTTGCCATCATCATCTAGACAAATGGTGGAAAGTTTAAGTACGCAATTTTGGGTAACTATAGCATATAGGAGCCTAGTGCTTAAATTGGTGCTATGTGAGAAATTTCCTTTTGATGGGGATAGTGAAGCTATATCAACTCTGCAAAATGACGGGGATTTGAAGGTACAACATCAGCACATTACTTCTATTCTGAGTTTGAAAGCCCTGTCTTACATTAAAAGTGATAAGTACATTCTCTTGTTGGTCTCTATCCAGTCCCATTTTTCATTTGTAAGTGGACAGAATAACTTGTGAATAAGAGAACAATTATTATCCAGATGCATCAATCAATTAAACTAATTGCATTGATCAGGCACAGCAAGCCTAAGGGCCCACCACACTCCATAGCTATCATTTCCATGAGTTCAACGAATAATTCATATCACTGCATACAGGACTGATAAAAGGGTAAGGCCTTGATGCTAATTGCCTTTGAAGAAACAGAAATTTCTCTCAAGATATCTCAATATGCATGTTTTTCTCCATTTCAGAGACTCCAAAACTTGTTAAGAGGGCAGAAATCTGCATTAGAACTTTTGATATAAAGTAATAATGGGCTCTTGCATATTTGCACCTCAATGTTGTCATCCTTGACCGCATGCATTTTGAAAGTCTCCAGAGCACCAGCAAGCAAAGGTCTTGTGACAAACTCGTTGAAACGCCCGACAACCTTCACAATGAGGATATCACCAGTAAAGGCACACGTTATTACTGCCTAGAACGGCCAGCAAGTTACATAGTCCACTCCCTCATTGCACCTTTCCGAAATTCTGTCCTCAATTTCAAAATTCAAGTGATAAGGAGAGACGTCTGACGGTACCACAGCAAAACGAAGCCCATCTGCATCTGTAATTGATCCTCTGGTCTCTTTTATGGCGGCTGAAACATTAAAGCGGCATGTCTTTTGTCTGCCGGGATGCTTGTAGGAACCAATGCTGCATGATGCTCCTGCAACGCAACCATCACGAGAGGAGATAAAAGTCACAGATCTCAGATCAAAATGAGCTGACAAGGCCATGACTAGAGAAGACCAGCATCACATGTTTCAGATCAAAAATGGAAATCGCGAGCTTCAGGTCAAATTGAACTGTGAAGGCCATGACTAGAGAAGACCAAAATCACACCTTTCAGGTCAAAATGAACTAATGCGTGTGTGTGTGTGTGTGTGTGTGTGTGTGTGTGTGTGTGAGAGAGAGAGAGAACCTGGTACAAATTGGGAGTGAAGGCGAAAGCGCGACGGCAGGCCTCTGCACCTGCTACTGATGCTGATGCTGCTCCTGCACTGCAGGGCAATGCATGATGGCGTGACGCAATCCTTTGCGAGGGAAGACGCAACTGCCATGCTTAGTTCCAGAAGCTCGTCGTCGTTGCAACGTGCTTATTTTTACATGACTACCAGCTGTAAGTTCAGCACCATTCGCATTCACAACTTAGGAGCTGTTCCCGTGTGGACGATAAAAACTAGCAACCTTTTGTCCATGCAAATACTTTTGCGCCACCACGGAAGCGGAACCCAAGGTTTGAACTCACACACTCGCAGTTCTTGTTCGAGACTCGAACTAACTGGACTACAACAAGAAATTATTTTGAGAGAGTTTCTAAGTTCACTCCACAAATAACTTTGCATCACTCCATTTTGAAAACCGTTATGTTTGCAGATAAACTAGGTTCACATGCTCAGCTAAGTAAAGGAGTATGAAGTTCCATATGCAATTCTTGCATGTTTGTTATGTAGCAGTTTTAATGATGGTATTTAGTTATGTGACATGTTTTAAAGTGAAGTACGTTCGTAGATAAGATTTAGCGTTGTTTAAATACATGGAGAATCTCGATAAGAGAATAGGTATACTTACATAATTCGAGTCAATGATCGTGAGTTTGAACGTTCTTTTTTTTTTTTGCTATGTAAACTAAGGTTTCTTCTCTTCAAAAAATAATAATGTTTACATTTTCCTAGGTATCCATATAGGTTGTTGTACCTTGTCACCGTTGCATTTTTCTTACACCATCTGCTCAAAATTCCTAGCCTTGTCTATGCTATCAACTATTTCTTCTATGTTAACCTCAAAGTTATCCTCAAATGGCTGGAATGTTTCTATGTCTTTCTTTATTTTCTTGACGGGATTTCTTCGGTTTTATTGGATTCTTTTCTCGATGTTGGTCGTGTGTCTAATGTCCTCCTTATTGTTTTTCTTACATCTTATGTTGTAGATGAAGTACTTGCTTTGTATCTGTGTGTTGGCGCTTCTAGATTGGCTTATGGGTTTTGGTTGTAGACGGTGCCAAATGATATGAAAGTACTTGAGTTGGTGGCAGGACTTGCATCAGTTGAGGTTGCAAGTTTAGCGATGGTAGAAGTTTAGTTTCTTATTGTTTGCTTTTGTCTGCATTTCTATGATAAATGTTGATATTGTTAGTTTTTTTTTGTAATGTTTGAGAAGAAGTTGTGTTTGAGAACTTGCATGTTACATAAATTATGTTGCTGAATGGATCTAAGTTGGAACCGTATTTCTAGGTGTATACCTCGCTGCTTGATAAGTATGTGACCTTCTCGATCATTATTGCAAGATTGTCACGACCTTGGTTGTAGTGGTTCTTTTTTATGTAATCTTCTAGTATATCATTGCCTTCTTTTTTTGTGACTTTTACCAACTAGTTGAGCGAGATGTTAAATCTATAGTGTAACAGCTCAATTGGATATGTTCCAATGCGGTTTGTTCTTATGTTCAAAAGTGCTTAGGCCATGCTTGTTCGTAGTGGATTGTGAATCGAGTTTTAGTAGTCAAGTTCGAGTATGTCAAGTATGTCTTTGAGGAGTTCCACATGTTAAGTGCATATGAGTTAGCATTGTTGTTTCAAGTAAAAATGAAGTTTGCGAAGTTCGTAGAAGGTTGTGTACCGATTGCGATCTTATCAATGCAAGTCATCATTTGTTTTGTTGAGAATTTGAGTGGATGCGGAAATCAATTTTTGGAGGTCATTGTATGTTGCGAAGCCATTGACATAGTTGATGGCTTTTGCCCAGTGATGTTTGCCATTCTCATTTGGTTTGTCGTTACCTATGATTTTATGTATTTGTAGGACGACTGGAGTTGGGTGTTCCTATGGTTTTCAATGTATAGCTAGAACATCTGCATGCATATGTCAATGTGGTTGGGTGAAGTAATATATTTGTATTTTTACACATACTAGGTATCGTTTGGATTGTGTGTACCTCGTCTGGAGTCGTCTTTGCCTTGATGGGTAATGTGTATCTATAAAGGAGAAAATGAGAAAATCACATTAGTATGTTAATAAATATATTAGTAGGAGAAAAATTTAGGAAAACACATTAGTATATTAACAAGTAGCATTTGAAAGAAGGTTTAGAAGATTGCTTTATTACTTGCTACAAGAAGCGTATGAGGTTGTTGTGTGATGAAATGTGTTGTGTTAAATCTCTATTTGTTTTTTGTTGAGCTACGTTGTTTCTCTACTTGAGTCATGGTGTCAAGAAAGGTGTCGAAGCGAAGGCAAATGGATTTGGAAGGCCGATGATGCACAAATTTCTTCTTTCGATTACGCGGGATAGCATTACATAGACTAGTCCGAACACGAATACGCTTCTTATGTGTAAAAGTATTTTTTGGTTGACTATGGCTCCTTGCGATTTGTGACCAATGATTGCATACACGATCGTCAATGAGAATGTGGATTTATGGTACCACTTGCTATTCAGTGTCTTGCGTTAGTGCTTGTTGCACCATAGGGTGAGCTATTAATTCGCTGATTGGATCGTGACCTAGATTCCTTATATCATTTTATCGTTTGATGTGTCAATACGCTTGATCTTACACATCTCATCGTTTGTTGCACCTATGGTGAGGTCAATGTTCCCAATTATCATTGCAATCGCCCCAACTGTCATCTCCTCTGTCTCTATGGAAGTGCTTATCATGTAGCCAAGTCTACAATTATGCCTTATCGTTTGCATTCATCTGAACTTTGATGGTGTGGATCTGTTCAGATGTGTAGTATTTGTGTAGAATCTGCTTGTTGTAGTTGCAAACATCTTCCTTGTGTATGCATATGATTGTTGTTTTTTGGTCGATGAAATTTTGGATGGCCTTCTTGTCAATCATGCACTTATGTAAGCATTCATGTACCTCTCGCTTTGTTGGAAAACGATGCCTGATCACATGTAGAAACTATAGGAATGGCAATTCCCATACGTGTCAAACAGAGGTTTGGAGAGTGTGTTGCTTTCCATATGCCCAATACAATGAAGAGGTGATGTGACATTGTTTGTAGAACTAAGTTGATGGTTGCAGATAGGCAGTACTTGTGCAAGATCGCCAAATAATATCATGAGCTTCTTGTGCTGAATGGACTAAGCAGTGAGCCTTGGCAAACACTCACTATCTTGGCACACTATTATATTGAATGTTGTCCTTGTTAACATGAACATCTCATTGATGATGATTGCATTAGCTTCTATTAGTGCAATGTAGCATTCATTCGTCTCTTGCAAGTGCACTAAATATTGTTGTGCATGTACTAATATCTTGAACTAGTAGTAGATCACAGTGGATAGGTTGCATAGTCTAGTTGTAGCTGCTCCTATGCTTGCTATCAACAGTATGCTCTTATCCCTGGCAAATGAGGTTGTAATTGTAGTAATGTATGAGGAAGCTCTTTCGAGTACCTAGTGTGTTGTTGATGATGTGTAGACCTTATGGCACATCGATGAGGTGGCTGTAGACACATTGCTATTCTCTTGTTAGAGTACTGTCAAGAATTGTTCAAAACTCTTTCATGAGTTGTGATATCTTTATCCGTATTGGTGCGACGCCACTTTCGCTTAGAAGCTACTAGAGGTACTATGAATGTCAATGGGTTGTCTTTGATGAAAGGAATCTTTTGAACGATCGTGTTCATCAAACAATTGTTGGGTTCAATTTGAGACGAGCAAGTTTCTTTGTGTGTAGTTTATGATGAATATTTTGAGGTCTTCCTCATTGGCCATGAGACTATGGAGTTGGCACTCGATGAAGTATGATTGTGCCAAGTTCTCAGCACTTATTAGTTTGCTCTCTAACCTAAATCTTATTCGTTGCAATAATGTGTTAAAGAAGGAATCTTCAATTTGGTGGTCTAGGTGAAAATCAATGAATTGTACTAGTCTCTTATGCTACTCCACGGTATTGCCATAAGCATCACACAGAGAGTGGGTTTGAGATCAGATGCAATGTATGTTTTGGTGATGATGTAGTTTTTGTGGTAGTGATAGAATGCTACATGCTCTAAGCTCGATGGTGGGGCATAGTAAAGGTCTACATGGTGCATGATGATATTCCTTGTCCTTGTGAGCTTCCGCTATCATATTTGTGCAAGGGAGATGTCAATGTACTCAACAAACTCACTTCGTATGACTATTGGAATTTGTATGAAATTTAATGTTGCTTTGGTGGGGGTGACACTGGCTTACACAATATTGCGATAACATTTACTTTTTACTTGTTTGAGTCCAAGTCTTGTAGTCCCTATCTCTTGGCATCTTCTATCTGGATCATTAACTTTCCAATTAGCTCCACTTTCATTGCATACTTGAGCAAGTAGTAAGAGATGGAAGAGTTTGTTACTCGTTGAATATTTATGTGCACTCCCCAAAGGAGCAATAGTGTTGCATGATATGGCACAACATTTCAATACTCATCTCCAGGATAGTAATAGATGTATAGTTGAGTTTCAAGGTCTATTGTTGGTTCTGAATTGTCATGTGAGGCATACAAAAATTCGTACTTGCATTTACCATGGCCATTACTTTTGCTTATGTAGCAGGCATGACAACACCTATGATATTTTATTTCCATGACGAGGGCTCTTAGTTTTCTTGTCAAACTGCACCGATCATCATTGGATGGAATGTATGTGCATATCTCGTTTGTCATGTTTGCAACGTCTACCTCATGTAACCATAGGATCACATGTGCATGTAAGGAGCCCCTATGTTGAATCTCATACCTAATGACACGGTGCTTAGATGCGTCTGATGCAAGTAGCTCTACCAAGAATATACTAGTTGAAGAAAAGGTGAAACCTAGTGTGAAAGAAGATAGCGCACTCGACGATGCAAACTTTCCATGAGAATTCAGGATTGAACACCTTGGCAATGCATTCTAACTTGTTGATCTCGGCCTACCTTGTATTGGTGACCTCGTCTGCAATGAATATAAGGAAGAAATGAGGCATGCCCCATGCATCGACTATTTTGATAAGGTCCTTCAAGTTAAGTGCCAAGATGGGGATCCTAGCATTGAAGTGAGAGCATTATAGTAGAGGATGTGCCTAGTGACCTCCTCATTGGTACTGTTCTTGTTTACACGCATGTAGTTGTCAATATCCCTTTATAGGCAAGTTGTGCTTGTGTCATTCATGATCCCAAGACAGCCTATTTTGGCTAGTATAGAATCAAGATGTAAGACTTGCGTAAGGTGTACACAAAGAACAAGGTTGACACCGCATCTTGATGTATTCACTAAGATAGATGTTGCCATCATAGGCACCACAGCCAAGTGGAAATAGGAACGAAAACAATATATTTTCCAAGGTGATGTCTAAGTAGGGCAAGCTTCTTGCAGGTAATCTATCCATCAATAAACGTAGTTGTTCTTTCTACGAGATAGTTATTATTCCGTGATATGATGCATGTGAACTCATGTTGATGGGCTCTTTAGAATGCCTATTGTCAGCTTGGCTCAATTATATTCTCAAGTAAACTATAACCTCTTTTATTCTCGTGTTCTACTTGGAGCATTGGGTCGCATAGAGAGCTTTCATAATGGACATTAGGGGAGTTTTGAGGTCTCGAAAATGCCCTGTAAGAGATCCTAGAGAGAGAAAACAATTTACGAAATAAAATCATTTTATAGAATTTTTAAAAGGTTTATATTTTGGTAAGTTAAAATATCAAAATTCGTTAATAAGTCATTGTCGTGATATTCTCGTGGTCACATCAAACCTAGAAATCTAGGTCGCCATAAAGTTGGCAAGGTTGTCATAATGAAGATCTTACCTCTCCTCATTAAAGTGAAAAGTAATATTCAATTTGAATTTTGGTGGATACTTGATTGCCTCCCTCCATCGTTTCTCCATCGTTTCTCTCTTCTTTTTTTCTCCTCCTTATTAGTCTCTTCTTTGTTTTCGTTCTTGCTTCTAATCATATCCTTAGCTATGGATCAATCACCCAATGATCTCTGTAACTCAGCTATGGATCAATCATCTAATGATCTCTGTAGCTCTCATAAAAGACCTCTCTATCATCTTCATATTGAGTTGGACAGTGAGTATGAACCGATAAGAAAGAGAACAAAATCTATCACGGTTACAGAGTCTATGAAACATATACTGAGGTTTGAAGGAAAGAAGAATATTGATCTTTGGTTAGATGGAAAGCTATATCCCAAAGATCCTAGCAGAAATAGCACTCCTCCTTTCTATAATAGCTCGTCATTAATGAGGTTTATTGGCGATGGCTACAATGGATTTTTAGGTTATACACTTAATCTTGTTGCAGAAAAGGATATCCTTGGACTAGAGAATCATCTTTTGATGAAACACAATATAGAGTTGTTGCAGAAGCTAGAGGATTGTCAACAAAAAATTCATTCATTGGAAAAGCGTATCAAAGCTTATCAACAAAAGCAAACTTTATTAGGCCTTCGAAATCGACAAAGAGCTCTTAAAAATATTGAGAATCTCAAACGAGGAGGAGGAGGCTGTGGTAAAAGAATCCAAGCAGCAAGGTATATTTTTTTTCACTTGAAAAATCTTAAATATGGCTTTATTTAAACTACTTGCATTGATTTGTGATGTTAATTTTGCTTAGATCTCTTCTACAACCAAATGCAAGTGAAAGAGATTCTTTAAAAGCAGCTCAGTTTTATTATCATCTTCTTCCTTCAGTGGTTTCAAAGGATATTTTGGAGAAGAAGAAATTTAAAAAGGCAAAGAAACAATGCTTGGAGTCATTTGTGAAGGATCATTCTTTGGATTCTGAGTTAGTACAGAAGACACTGGATAGTATTGGTATCAGTCGAGATGCTTATATGCAACTTTTCCAACTTTTACAATCAAATATGAAGCAAGGACAGGTACACAATTGCATACTTCCGAAACCATTTGTGGTTAGGACTATCAGACAGAGAGTTAATAACAAAGTGATGGAGATTCTAGGTGAGCCTTTTCATATCAAGGCTAGCTTCAAGGGCAAGAAAAAGGAGGTTACATTCAATGAATTTAACAATATTTTCCTTGACTTGCCCACCCTACAATGCTTAATGATCAAATTTTATGACTTGTCAGTAGTTGAGGCACAGGGAGTGGCTAGATTTGTGATTAAACTTGATGAAAGTGAGATTCTGAAATGTAAAAAATTGGAGAGAATCTCTATCACCTTGATGAATAGAGCACTTTCGTCAAGTCATTGCAATCACTCAACATCATTTAGTGTTCAATCTGAATATAACATCTGGTGGCTAGGAGCATTTGAGGTAGATACTGAGAATTTTGATATACTATATTGGGTTTTTCATCAAACATCAATACCTAATGTTATTCAAAGGCAACAAGCAGGAGAAGAGCTATTTGTTGAAGGATTAGGGAACTACAGGATTGAGTGGCACATAGCTGGTGACCTAAAGACACTCAAATGTATGTATAATGTATCAAAGGGAGCTAACTCGAGATCTCCTTGCTTATACTGCATGTCACCAGCTGTAGAGTTAAACTCAAGCAATTGGAATAGAGCTCCCTCTAGGCACAATAAGGATCCACAGTTTAAACCAGTCTTGGACATTCCTTTAGCGAATGCCCATATTTGTACACTTCATGCACTTTGCAGGATAATCGAAAAGCTTGTTCATCTCTATATAGGATTTGCATGGAAGTTGAAGCCATTATCAACTAGAACAGATGCTATAACAAAGGTTGAAAAAGTTCTCTCTGCAATTGGTTTGCATGGTGGCAATGTTGTTATTGAACCAGATCTTCAAAAGTCTAAGGATGGTAATTGTGTCCCAAAAAAACCATCTATTGGTGGAGTGAAGGCTAGAAGGTTTCTAGGCTTTCATGGGAAACTTGGCAAGATAAACTCGAGAAATGGTGGCTCAACTATTAAATTTAATCAGTGGAAATCCCTACATAATGCAGTTAAGGATCACACTGATAATGGACAAGCTCGAAATAGAAAAGCTAAAGTTTGGGAAACACTAGACAAAGTGTTTTTTTATTGTGATAAGACTGAATGGAATGACGATGATCTCAAAGACTTTAAAAACCAATTGAACCTTTTCAAAAAGGCGATGACAGAAGCTTGGGGTGATCAACACTTTACTCACTATATGGTAAGAAGTTTGTATATGTTTGTTTCTTCATTGTCGAACTCATATAATGTTTTTTAATAACTTTCCTTATTTGTTGACTATGCAGCATATTTTATACAACCATGCTCCATACTTTATTAAACAATATGGATCTCTATCTATCTGGTCAACCCAAGGTATGGAAAAATCACATTATCAAGCAAGAACAAAATATTTCAGACATACAAGACATGGAGGTGGAAGACACAAAGCCAACAGTTTATTAGAGGTCTTTCAATGGTTCTATCGACAAATTTGGCATAAATTCAAGCTTAAAGATACAACCACATCAAGCAATACATCATCTTTAGCAAGGACTATACAAATTGTTACCCAAAGAAGAAAAGATAGATATTTAAATTCTTGCGCAAAGCAAAGATTTACAGAATGGTTACAAACCAAACAAAGAGTTGGGAAAAGATGGGTTTCAAGAAACCCTTAATCTTTGGCATCTTCTAGTCTGATTGTGTTGCAGAAGAGTCCTTAGTTTCAGGCACCTCAACAGGGCCTTCAGTGGAGTCCTTGGTTTCAGGTAGCTCGACAGGGCCTCTAGAGGAATCTTTTGTTTCATCCCACTCAATAAGACCTCTGTATTTCAAAAACTCTTGTTTTCGATAGCCCGGAAGAAGCTTCAAATTCTTACTATCTCCTACATAAGAGAGCAAATAGGAGCCAAGAACTCCAAAATATCCAGCTCTAGAACCACTGTATCCAGGCATAAAGCCAAAAACTCTTATGGCTTCTTCCTTCTCCACCAAAATGATCTTGTCCAAACCTCTGCTGAAAACTTGAGATCCAATAACCTTTGAGATAGCTCTCAAAGCCATCATTGGTAGACTTGGAGAGCTTGACAATCTACTATGATATATTACAATTGTTTGATTGTTTAAGTTTCCAATATAATGGCCAAGGCTTTGATTTTTTCCAAGCTTCATTGGCCTAGAGCCCTTGGCCCTTCCAAGAAAGTTGTCCAGATCTTCAATCTCAATCTATAGAACAAACCACAACAGTACAAGATATAAGATATTTATCTATAATGCATAATAAAGTCTAACATAAACTCAATGGGTAACTTCGAATTATATTTCATACCTTAGGGTGTTCATCTTCTTCAAGAAGACTATCATCATAAAGATTTATTGAACTCTTGGGCTTCTCATCTGATGGTGACTTCAATCTCTCTTCATACCCTACATCATCAATATGAAGTTTCTTCTGGACTTGCAAGAACTCTTCTTCTGTAGGTAGCCCCCCCTTTTCGTATTCTATGATCTGATTAATACATGTATGTAAGGCTATAGAGCTATCTTGGAAATTCTCTCCCTCAACATCAAGACTTGCTAGTGGTTCTTGTTCATAACCTATAAAATTCATGTCATTTTTGCCCCAACCTGCAAGGATTGCTAAGCAATAATCTTCTCTAAGATCAAAAAGATGTTGAATATCATTTAGCAACACATATCTCTTCTTGTTGATAAGATAAGTGGGAAATGTTGGAACACAGGCAAGAGGACCTTCTTCATCAACCTGTGCACTTGGCTCAATCTCCTTTTCTTCCACCATTGTGATATTGTCACTCTTGAATAAACCTACATCAAAACCTTGGACAAGTTGATTCTCAACATCTTCTTGGAACATCTCCTCCTTCTCTTCGACCTCCTTATCCATACTTGCAATATCCTCTAGCTTTCTCTGTTGGTCTATATCTGGAGAAGAATTTTCCATGTACTGAAGATACACAATAAATCCAACGTCCTTGTGGATTAGAAGGCATTGGTGTTGATACCTGTGGAAAGGGCAACATGTTTCTTTCTTTCTGAATTCCTCATCAATGAGGTTGAACCTGCCGAGCAAAGTTGACCTGGATGTATTGGTGGCTCCCATGACATCACTATAATGAACAAATCCATTGACTTCCAAACCTTGCACATGTCTATCATAAAAACATCTGTACTCCTTAAGTTTATCATCAAGATCCTCTAATAACTCCTTCAAATCAAAAGGAACATTGAAAATTTCCCTGATATAGCAAAACTTGGAAGAATTTCCAGTGATGTGTAAAAAATCAAAGAGCCTATCATCAGATGTCTCAATTATCTCCTCCTCATCCATTCCTTCCAGAGATAGCTTCCTCTTTGTCATTTTGACCAGAAAAATATTTATCCCTGAAAAAAAAAAGCAGAAAAGAACCAATATCCAATAAAACAAGATGATATCATGGAAAGAGGCCCCAACATTGATTTTCCAAGACAAAAAAATCAAAACAGGAGAATTTTTTTAGTTGACCGGTGAAACGCGAAAATTCAAGTGTGTAAGGCAAATGCCTGTGAAGGAATCGCGTTTCATCAGACACTAGCTTGAAGACAAAAATTATTCTAAAATGTGGCCGGTGAAACGCGATACTAAGAAAAATATCATCAACAAAGACATTGTCTCGCGTTTTACTTGTCAAAAATTGCAAATGAAGAAAAGAAACTTGAACAATAAATAAATTCTATGGAAACACACAAATTGATGATATAATCATTTTTGGAAAAGATATGCTGCATTTGAAAGATAGAAAGCACATAACATCTTTAATTGTTTAAGTGTTATAAAACATTCTTTCTATATTAATCAAATTTATTTTGTTAAAATGCTTGTAATAAAAAAAATTGTTACCTATCAAAGATTGTTGAACTGCTCTCCACACAGGATGCAAGGACCTTGAAGGGAAGTCGAGACGAAATTTTGGCAGAGAAGAAGACAATGTCGGAGAAATGGGTTTGAAATGCTTTTATATCGACCGTTAAGCATGTGGTGATAGTTCCAACGAAAAAGTTTGTGTAATAATGGAAATACACGTGTGTGACTTAACACAGCGTAATAAACTCCTCAGAAGACGTGCGCATTCTCTTTTTCCAAAAATACGTTTTACGTGTGTTAAATAACCCTTTTCCAAGTAAATAAAAAATTCCGATAAGCGAGGGTACGTCACACGTGTGTTATTAACACTTTGCGAAGAACGTTGAGTCCATGCAAATTCACCGCCTTCAGCTTTCATCGCATTTCATCGCTACTCCATCTTTGTTTTTGGTGTTCCTTCCAGTCTCCACGCATTTCCTTCTAATCTCCAAGCATTTCACTGCTTCCCCAACAAAGCAAACCTTCAAGCATATTGTCATCTTTAGGCTGAAATTGTGAAGAACAAGCTAAGAAGAAGGTATGGTTTTTGCATCTTGCTTTTCAATAACAAGCTCCATTCAATGCATTGTTTTGATATTTTTCCTTAATCCTTTATGTTATTATTAGCTCATGACCACTACAAAAGAATTTTTTCCACAGTGAAAGCATTCCTTAATATAGTGGATATTTAAGAAAATCTTACTGTGATCTGCATGAGCTATCTGAAATCCATGCTGCTGTAAATAATTACTTATCTGAGAATTCCATGCTCTCGGTGACTGTTTCTTTCCTCCCTAATTCTATGGATATTTTAAGTAATCTTAAAAGCTTTCCTTGGTCAATTTTTATGCTATTCATGAGCTGTCCGGTGAAACGCGAAAATAAGGTACTTCAAGCAGGTTTCCTGGCTTAAATTCGCGTTTCACTGGACACAATGGACAACAAGTCCGGTGAAACGCGAAAAGAAGCAGCTGCAAGGAGGCGCCTTGCTTGACACTCGCGTTTCACTAGACAGCTCGAGAAAAATTCAGCTGATACGAGAAAACGCCATGCAGCATAGATAACTCTTGTCTGGGACTTGCGTTTTGCTTTACATGCTGGAGAATAAGTAACATATGTTTTTTTGGCAGATGGCTAGGACTAAGGCAACAGCAAGAAAAGAGAAGATTGATCCTAGGGATTTAGCATCAAAGATTCATCAATCTTCAAAGCCTCAGAAGCTCTCTAGAAAGTCAAAGCCAAGGAGAAGGTTTTCTCAAAATGTCAGGTGTCTAAGGGAGATTAGGAAGGCAGTAAATGCTCTTGACAATGCAATTCCAAAGTTGTCTTTTCAGAGGCTTGTCAGGGAAATTTGTGACAGATATAGTTTGGATAGTTTCAGGTGGACAAGAACAGCTCTTAATTGTATACAAGAAGCCACAGAGGATTTTCTAATTGAGTTTTTCCAAGATGCCTACATTTGTGCTGCTCATGCTCATAGGCTCACACTCATGGACAAGGACATGGTAATTCTTAGGAGGCTAAGATATAGATTTTCAAAGGTCCTTGAGCCAATTCCCCTCACTGATATGAAGACATTTAATATCCTTAATGTGCCCCCAGCTAGAAGAAAGAAAGATGATTCTGGTGTCAGGGTTGAGGATGTCACCCATGAGAAGGATACAAGGCAACATGAAAAAGAGGAGAAGGCTAAAGAGGAACAAGCAGATAAATGGAGAGAGTATAGGAGGCAAAGGGTTGAAGAAAGGGAAATAGAGCAACTAGAGTCCTTTGAAAATGAGCTAGCCACCCTTCTTGAAGCAACTAATCCAAAAGGATTCAGTGTGTTTTGTTTCTTACCTGGTGACTTAGGCAAAAGAACTGAGGTTATCTCCTTTGATGCTGCATGTGTTCAGATTCTTAAGGATAAAAGAAGAGAAGTAAATGACAGTCTTATTCTTGCTGGCCTAAGGTATGTCCATCCATAATTACTTATACTTTTTGATATTTTTTTAGCAATAAGATTTTTCTTGTTTATACTCACTATTTCTATGCCTTTTCTAGGTGTATAATGCATGAGTTTCCTTTGGATATACAACAAAAAATTGAGGTTTTTGATCCATCTATCTCATTCTTTATGAGGAATGAGCTTGATGCAAGTTTTATTGAGCACTGGCTCAATTTGATTGACTTCGATACTTTGGAGCTGCTTATAATTCCATATAATGAAAAGTAAGTGATTCAATATTCTATTAGAGTTTTTGAGATTTTATCCTACTAATTTGTTGAGATATGATTGCTTTTAGTTCTCATTGGAGCTTGATTGCAATAGACCTTGTGGATAAGCAATGCTTTTTAATCAACTCTATGAAAGGAAGCCATGGAAATGCTAAATTGTAAGTTATATTATCCAAGGGCTCCTTGATATTTCAATTCTTTTTTTTGTAAGTACTCTAAATTTCAACATATTTTATATACAGAGGTGCCAAAAGATTAATTGAAGAGCTAGAGAAAATACCCCCTATGCCATCTGATTTGCTTGCAACAATGCAATATAGACAAGTTGCAGTAAGTTATTCATTAAAATAATTGAAACATGAGTTTGTTCTATGAACTACCATTCGTCCTCTTTATAGTTTTACTTTGTGTTGGTGGTTGCAGTGTCCCCATCAGGATGATAGCCATTCTTGTGGCTGGAGGGTGATTGCAAATGCTAGAAGAATGGTTAACTTTGTTTATCTTAATGATGATAAACATGTAAAGGTAATATGAAAGATGCTAAACTTTAAGATAGATATTAATTGAAAATAGTCCATTGATGATAAAAATATAGTCTATTGTAAGAACAATAATGAACTAAAACTCTTTTTTCTATAAATGTGTGACAGTTTTCGAAGGATTGCTATACATCTGAGCATATTTGGTACATCAGAGCAAAGCTCTTGAAGTATATGATAATCAATTGTATACAACCAACAACAGAGATTGGTGGGGATTTGCACCATGAAGGAGATGTGGTGCCTATAACCACGGAAGACAAATCCACAGCTTCAACACCTTCTATACCCAAGACATCAAAGAAAGGCAAAAGGACTCCTAGAAAGGATAGTTCTCCAAAAAAGAAATAGCTTTGCCATATCGCCTTGTAGGCCTTCATATATAGAAATTTGCCCTTCAGCCCTTGTATATCTCATAGAGATGGCAGATAGACATCTGCTACAAAATTTGTACATGTATTTTATATTGATAGTAAAGATATCTTTTCTTGAATGTCATTGCAGTGTATTTTATTTTCTCTCCTTTTCGATATCTACAAAAAATAAATTACAAATGTTTGTTAGTTAGAAAGTGAGATCTTGATATACATCTAAGTAGATATAATATGATGTGAAAACTTACTCGTTTCTTGTCAAGTTGGAATACAAAGGAGCATGGTAGTTCAATGTCTTCATTTTGTAAATCCATCCTCACTTGATGTAGCGTACATGATTTTCTGATCTTTAAGATTGCAATAATATACTCGTTGAACCAAATATCAAGATCCACAATAGGATCCTTGCTGAAATCATTAAGATTCTGGTCTAAAGCAACTAGACTACTACCAACAAAATGCCATTGACTATAGTAAAAGCTAAGGATAAAATTTTGAGTAGCAATCATATATTTACAAGCTATAGAGTCTTGATCTATCTTACATATAATTTTTCCTTCTGTCCTTGTATCCCATCCTTCATCAACAAATTGTATGATATGATCATATGTTAGTCTCTTCACTGAAAGCATGGTTTTTGTTATTCTTATCTCTATATTAGAGAAGAAATCAATAAATATATTAATAGGCATAAATAAAGTAACTTTGCTTAGCCTACTTGAGATATTAGATTTTAGTGCTTTCTGGATCTCAGAAAATATCTTACATCTATAGCCCTCACTAGTAGCTGGACTTGGCAAAGGCCACTCAAAGCTTGAAAAATCTGGCAAAGGAAGGAGTTTTATTGATCCCCATTGGCAACACCGCATAGGAATAACATAAGAATGGTCATAAAAGAATATTCCATTCTCTGCAAGCTCTGTCTTCTTTCTACCTCTATACATTTCTTCTCCAATTGAACCATGTATAACATCAATAACATCAATAATAGATTCCACTGGTTGCCATTCCTCAAGATTAGAGGGATAGACATCTACAAGACAAACAAATATTATAATGGAAAAACCTAAACCATGTTTAAGAAAGGAAAAACTTTAAGAATCAAATTCTTACAATTTGGTCTATGCATTGGAAGCTTTGAAGATCCAGGTTTCAAACACAGCTCTCTATGCATGAACACATGTTGCACTAGTACCTCTTTGATACTATTCTTATTTGCTCCAAGCTTAAAATCTCGGATTCTGCCCTTCCAAGCAGAGATAAACGAGCTCTCATGTCTTTGCCTTTTTCCACGTTTTGCTTGTTGCATGGTGATCCAACTACCTTTGCTAATGATAGTAGGAATCCATCTTCCATCAATTTGGAATGAGTTAAACACTGATATGGATGTGATTTGGGAGCTTGGACGCCTTGTTGAAGGTCGAATTTCTGTATCCATGGTAGAAGAGAGAGATACATGCACACAGAGAGAGAGAGAGAGAGAGAGAGAGAGAGAGAGAGAGAGAGAGAGAGATAGAGAGAGAGAGAGAGAGAGAGAGAGGACTAGGCTATCATAACGGAGGGAAAAACAATAGAGGAATAAAAGAAACGAGGGAAAAAACTGAGCGCCATACTTTTCACCAATTTGAATTTCAATTACATCAGTCATTATCATTAATCTAGAAACATCATTAAATAAAAGTAGCCGAGACTCTATGCCATTAATGCAAAATATGTCATAATCACGAATATAAGAGACTAAAAATACATAATAAAAATACAAATTCGTAATATTATCATATTTATATATTTTTGTAAAATGATTTTTTATTTTTTTAAAATTAGAAGTTCCGTTACGGAGGCTTTGCTCTTATTGGTCTAGAGCACTCTCTCTCCACATCCTAAAAGGCATTTTCGAGACCTCAAAACTCCCCTAATGGCTCTAGAATTCTTTCAATGGATTGCCTGTTGAGGATGCAAAGCCCTATTCTTGGATGTGGATGTTCTGCTATAGCCATGTACTTTTGGATCAATGGATTATATAGTGTGTTGAAAGTGAACACATCCACAATATTAGATGTAGTAAAGTCAATTCTAGTAGATAGCTGCAAAAGCGATGCATCATTCCAAGAGACTAGAGGGTTGTCGTGAATCAATCGATGGTCCAAGGTTCCATTCGCAATCACTGTTGTTGTTTTGGAGACCGATATGGATGTATCAATGATGCTCAAGAGTTGAAGCTGTAATAGCTTTGCATTGAGAATTTATTTTGTGTAGTTTGGTAACAATGAGACCACATATTTGTTTTTGTCTTTGTTCGCAAGACATGGTCTGCATTTCATTATCATCATCTTAAGAGACTCCGTGTTGTTGGCATGTAAGGATGAGAATAGTGCTTGACAAAGCCATTGTTACTTGTATTTCTTATGTAGATGCATTGTTCTTTTGTGAGATGATAGCATGATGTTGCATTGTGACTATACCACAAGATGCACACATTGTTAGTGTTCCAATGATGCTTTCACATTCTGTTGCCTAAGATGATTCGAATTTATCTATGTTGTACCAAGTTGTAGCAAAGGGTTTTAATGATGTTTTTCTATAGACCATAGTTTTCCTTTTTCTAGAAATCCTAAAGGATACCGTGTGACTTTGTTTTTGCGTAGCGTCCATTGATACTAATGAGAATGATGCATTTTTTATCATTCAACTACACTACACTTGTTCATGAAAACAACATGCTATACTTCATAATTACATATTTTATAAAAAAAAAGCCAGTTTATCTCTTTTACGTGCGAGAATGATGTTTTTCAATTCTTTTGCTTAATAGTAATTCAAATAAATAAATAAAATCAATAAATATTAAAGTGAATCAACATTAACGATACTTCAAAAAATGAATAAAATAAAAAGACATGCTATATAGCATGCTGAAGAGTTGACACAGGTTTCTTCATATTTAAATAGTTATGGGGGAAGGTGTCATTTCTCTGTCCATTCAAAATACATCGCTTGTTCAAAAGAAATATGCTTTCGTTTTTTTCAATATGCTTGAAAAATTGTTACGCTTTTTTTTTCCATACATTCAAAAGGTTATTTTCTTT